>NC_141687.1:1336192143-1337392143 GCF_964263255.1 Lissotriton vulgaris
ACCAAAGGAGATGATGGACGGAGCGTTTGAGCAAATCAAACACTCACCCCCAGTCAACTGATCTGGGTTTAATCCATCACCATTATTTATCTCACTCAGCCACCCCAGTTCAGACATGACCATATGCAAATCAGTCTGACCCTGTGCCTCATGGGAACAGTCCAGCCCGAACTTCCAAAGCCATGTCTTCCCTGGACCGGAAATAAGCATCCTGGGACCGGTTTCGGATTCATAATCCTCATCAGCCAGGCTATCTTGAATCCAGTGGCAAAGTTAGCAAGGGACTCACGTCTGAGCATAGCCTGCCAACTTAGGGCGAACAAAGCAATACAAAAGGGGATGATGGACGGAGCGTTTGAGCAAATCAAACACTCACTCCCAGTCAACTGAGATGGGTTTAATCCATCACCCTTCTTTAGCTCACTCAGCCACCCCAGTTCAGACATGGCCATATGCAAATCAGTCTGACCCTGTGCCTCATGGGAACAGTCCAGCTCGAACTGCCAAGCCATGTCTTCCCCGGACCGGAAACAAGCATCCTGGGACCGGTTTCGGATTCATAATCCTCATCAGCCAGGCTATCTTGAATCCAGTGGCCAAGTGAGCGAGGGGCTCACATCTGAGCATACCCTGCCAACTTAGGGCGAACAAAGCGATACAAAGGGGGATGTGTGGTTCCGTAGTTCGAGGATTTGTGGTTCGTAGATTCTGAACCCGTTCAATAAAGGTCGTCAGATATAGACGATTTTGGTATCAGCAGACCGCAAATCACGAGTGCGGTGTGCACGAGTGTTTTTGTCATAATCGATCAATGAGAACACTACGTATTCAGGGATTTCGTTTGAACCCTCTGGTTCCATTTTGTGTGCGGCAGCCATTTTGTGTGGTTGCCCTCACATGGCCGAACGAATCCTTGGGACACGTACACCTTAGCTGACTTTTGCGTGACCTGGCCGAACTGACTCCCTTGCCCGAGCCTGACCTCGCTGAGCCAGTTCCTTTTTAAGCAGCTGGTCAGATAAAGATCAAAGAGTAGGACATTGCTGAGTTTATGGTACACGCACACACCCTTCTATCTTGCTTCTCATCTGCTTCTGTTCCTTCCTTTATGGCTTAATCACTGATTTGGGTTGAGGTCTTTATGATGGGTTTGTCCGGCCTGATCGAACAGGAATATTGGAATGTGCTTGGTCATTCCCGGTGGGCTGGACAACGGAAAGTGGGATTGTCGTCACGCGCTATGTTTGAAATGTCATGTTTCTATTGGTTAGTTTGTATGTAATTGATGCTAGCCAGGAATGTGGATTTTAGCATAAAAGACGATGCTTCGCTCCTTGAATTTGTGAAGTCTCTAGCGAACCACCCGTGTTGTGCTTCGTAGACCTCTGTTCCTGGTTGCAGCCAATAAACTTGGTCTTTCACGTCATCAAGAACTGTCCCGTGTCTCTGTTTGCCAAAGCAGGGGAATCCGAAGACATCGGGCGTTAACCCTGGCGCCGCTGGGTTCTAAAACCCGGTTCTTCAGTTGGCGCCCAACATGGGGCGACTTCAGCGGTACCGGTCCAAGCCGGAAGATAGTGAGGAGCTTCGTGTGGAAATTCTGGAGGAAGGCCTGCCACTTCATCGACCCCTGTATGTCGTCGTGGTCCAAAAGTCTTTGCTGCGAGGTTCCCCGCTTTCCGACAGCTACGAAGGACTGCTGCCCTGATTGTCGCCCTGTCTTGGAGCCATTAGATGATTTGTAGAGCGAGACAATAGACGGGTCTTCTGGTGACGCCATCGACATTTCAGTTAAGTATGAGTGGAGCGTCTCCCAGTCCTTAGTTTTGTTTGGGTATCCTTTGGGATCGCTTTGATTTGGTACCTGCAGGCCCCAAAGCCGAGGGACTCGTGTTTTCATGAGACTATCGTTTTTGACATTTCCCTTGAAGTTTGAAGCTAGACTAGTGAGCGAAGATGCCTGGTCTTAGCAGACTTGGAAAGATATTTGGTTTTGGTTGTACTAGTGATTCCCGATTGGAGGATTCGTGTCCGGTTCCTCCGATTGGAACTCCGACCTATGAGCTCTACGTAAAACATGGAGTGGGCCCCATCGCGTATAATGAAATATGGGTAAAGTATACCAGAAAAGACGGTGTCCTACAGTGGGCCCGTTATGGTAGTTTTGAAACAGAAATTTTAGACAATCTCGAAGTTAAACTGTTCAAGAAGAAAGCCCGGCCGGCAATGTTTGACTCTTTCTGCATATGGCGAAAAGAAGCCAAACAGAAAGAAATTAAGTTAGCGAAGAAGAATAAACGAGAACGAGGTATGTCAATGGTGCAAGCTGCTATATAGTTTAGGGACAATGAGGAAGAACAAGAGAGCGAACAGATGCTTAGGCAGCGTAAATTAGCGGTAGATAAGTGCTACCCAGCTTTGCCACCTCAACAGCAAGACTAGAAGAAAGATCTTGTGAAAGATCCTTTAATGTTGCATCTATTAAGTTCGCCACCCCCTTATGCGCAGAATGCTACAGTACCTCCGCCACCAGTTGTAGTTGCGCAACCTCCGGTTGCTTTGCCACCTGCGATTCCTCAACAGCCGGCTCCTCTTCCGTGGGCTCCTATTCCTTTGGTGCAGCCTTCTCAAGGGCCGCCGCCTTTGCTACCTCCTTCGTCTGCTACTCCTACGCCTGTCTTGTATACTCCTTCTGTTTCGTCTCTTGTTTCTTCTCATTCTGCTCCGTCTCCTGTTTTATTGTCACATTCTCCTTCTGCTCGACAGAGAATGACTGATGTGGTTGCTAGTATCTTTTCTCCTCTGTTGGGTTCATTGGGTATGTCTCCTGTTGTCGAGCGTAGGCAATCGCGTAGTCAGTTGCCTAGTCCTGATGAAAGGACAGTGTTAGATCACTTAGCGCGTAAATGGGTTTCGTATCCTTCGCACTATGACCTTGAGGGTTTTATGGATGTTTCCATCAATGGGAAGCACCGAAACAAAGATACGTTTTCGATATGATGTGTTCCTTCCTTCGTGAACAATGGGAAGATAGTGAGGTAGGTCAAACTCCGCCTGAGTTGTACCGTATACGTTCTGAGTTTGCGAAAGGTACTGTTGTGGGTCTTGAGATTGAGAAAGCAGTTGGGACGTTGTTGTCGTTTAGGAATGCATCTCCTTCTGGGCGATTGTTTGAGCCTGATTCGTCAGTTAGGAGAAAGGCGCGTCAATATCCGATGCGTGAGGTTCCTCCAGTTTGGAGACCTGGCGATGCAGCTGTTAATCCAGCTATTCCGCCACAGGGTACATGTTCCTTGGAAACATGCTGAAGTTTTAGCTCTTAAGCAGTCTTTGCCTGATCCGCGCAAAAATCCAACAGGGTTTTATAAGGAGCTAACTCAGAATGCGGGTTCATGTATCATGAATCTGGCAGACATAGATATGTTCTTTGGGAATGTTGTTCCACAGCCTATTTGGGGTAAGATTCGTCATTCGGATCATGCACAGGAATTAGGTGAGACATGGAATAATCTTAGAGATGCAGATAATAGACAAGTAGGTGGTGCTAAGCCAGAGGATTTGATTGCTGACCTTCGTGGTATAATTATTGATTATATGAAGACTCTAATGCCTGAAGTGCGTGTTAATTGGGACAAGCTGTCCGCATGCAAGCAGAAGAAAGACGAGTCAGTGTCCGACTTTTTCACGTGGTTCGAAGAGACCTTTGTAGACCACAGTGGCCAGGACATGACTACTGAAGGTAGTGAACGGTTGTTCGTTGACAAGTTTGTTCATAATTTGCTTCCCAAAATGTGTAATAAGTTGAAGGATTCTGAGAGTGCTTGGGCTGTTTCTACGTCAGCGCAGATTTTAGCTACTGCCCAGTACAATGAAAATATGAACAAGGATGAGATGGAGAGAGCGGATAAGAAGACTAAGGAATTGAAGACTAAAGTTCTTCTACAGCAAGCTTATCTGCCCCGTACTAATCAGCGTGATTATCAGCAACCTCAGCAATATCAGAGAAACTCGCAAAGGTTTGAGTCTTCTCAACAGCGTTTTCCTGTAGGTCCTAATCAGTGTGCGTATTGCAAAGAAGAGGGTCATTTCAAGAGTAGTTGTCCGGTTCTGTTACAGCGCACGAATGGTGCTTCTGGTGTTAGAGGTCGAGGTGCCCAACAAGCTCCTAGAGGTAGAGGTTGTGGTCAGAATACGCGTTCTTTGCCTCCACAGAATTCTATGAATAGCTTTGATCAGCAGAATGGTGCGTCTGGTAGGACAGCACAGTACTATGCGGACGATTACTATGTTGAAGGTGAGGAAGTGGATGGTAATGATTGCTAGGACAGCCATAGACAAAGAGAGGGAGTTGTTTCAGTTCCAGTAGATCAGAGTGGACCCTATGTTGAAGTGGTTGCACCAGGTTTGTCAGAGCCTATTCTGTTGGATACTGGTGCTGCGAAGAGTTCTATCATGCACTCTAAACTCCCTGGTGCACCTTTATCTGGCTTAAAGAATGTTTCAGTAGGTTTTTCTGGCGCCCCGGTTACGAATCCGATTTCTAGTCCGTTGTCTATTTCTGTTGGACCTCGTAAATTCGAAGCACCCCTCATTTTGACGACTGGTTGTGGTGAGAACTTGTTGGGATTGGACTTGTTAAAGAGATTGTATGCGACGCTATATTGTTCTCCGTCGGGAGTTCATCTTACATTGGGTGAGAGAGTGATCTCTCCGATGTACTTGTCTAAAGATCGACTTCCACCTGAATTGTCTTCTCTCCCTGATTCTCTTTGGGCTACTGGTCCGAACGATGTAGGCCACTTAGAGATTCCGCCATATGTTGTGACGTTGAAGGCCAAAGCTAGATTGCCACGTATTCCACAGTACCGAATCTCTAGTGATGCTGAAAGAGCACTTTTGGCGATCATTTATGATCTGATTGAGAAAGGTGTGATTGAGGAAACAAGAGGTAATGTGTGTAATAGTCCGGTTATGCCTGTTCTGAAGAGAACTGATTCTTCACAGCCTCCTGTATATAGGTTCGTGATCGATCTTCGCGAGGTGAATACGATTGTTGTTCCGCAATTTCCTGTTGTGCCTGATATCACCACTTTACTGATTTTGATCCCGACTACAGCCACGTGGTTTTCGGTGATTGACTTGAAGAATGCTTTCTTCAGCATCCCGATTGCCGTGGAGAGTAGAGATATCTTTGGATTTTCTTTAGGAGGACAAAGTTTCTGCTTTAAGCGCGCTCCTCAAGGCTATTGCGAGAGTCCATCGATCTATAGCCAAGCTTTGAAGACGCAACTTGATTTGCTGGTTTTACCTGATGGTGCTGCTCCTATTCAGTACATTGACGATCTGTTAGTTGCTGCCGACAATGAAGTGATTTGTAGAGAGGCTACTTTGTCGTTGTTATGCCACTTGTCTGATTTCCATCATAAGGTTTCTATTTCAAAGTTGCAATATTGGCGACAAGAAGTTACCTATTTAGGTCACCTCTTATCAAAGGAGGGAAGGAAATTGACCCCAGAAAGAATTCAAGCTATTGCAACAATGAGTGTGCCTACCACACAGAGAGAAGTGCGTGCTTTCTTGGGTATTACGTCGTACTGTAGATAGTGGATCCCTAATTTCTCGTTGCTCGCGAAGCCTTTGATAGCTCTTACTGTTAAGGATACTCCAAATCCTATTCCTTGGACTGACGAATGTCGAAAGAGCTTTTCGGAATTACGCAATGCGTTGTGTTCGGCTCCTGTTTTGGGTACCCCCGACTACAGTAAGCCTTTCACATTGTGTGTCCACGAGAGAGAGGGATGTGCATTGTCAGTCTTGACTCAACAGTTTGGCGATAAGCAGCGTCCATGTGCTTATTTTTCGTCAACTTTGGATCCGGTAGCTAGAGCATTGCCAAGTTGTCTGAGGGCTACAGCAGCAGCGGCTGTTTCGATTCGACAGTCTGCTGGTTTAGTTATGGACAATACACTGATTGTGATGGTTCCACATGCAGTGGATACCTTGTTGAATCGTACCAAGACACAGCACTTAACTAGTGCTCGGTTGTCGGGTTACGAATTGACCTTGTTAGCGAGTCATGTGCATATTAAGAGATGCAACATGTTGAATCCAGCCACATTGTTACCGATTTCAATTGAGTCAGACGACACTGAACAACATGATTGTTTCCTTAGAACTGAGGAAGAAACGAAAGGGAGGATAGACCTTAGGGATAGGGATACTCCTCTTCCAGAATGTGATGGTACCAAGTGGGTTGATGGTTCGTGCTTCAAGCTTCCGAATAGTGATACGACTGCGGCATATGCTGTTACGACTTTGCATACGATTGTTGAAGCTGCACGTATCCCACATAATTCAGCGCAAGCAGCTGAGTTGATTGCATTAACGAGAGCGTGTGTGTTAGCGAAAGGAAAACGAGTGACTGTGTATCCTGACAGCCAGTATGCATTTGGTGTGGCTCATAGTTTTGGACGTTTGTGGAGAGAGCGTGGGTTCCTGACTTCGCATGGGACTAAGATCCAGCATGGACAGTTGGTGATTGAACTTCTTGAATCACTTACTTTGCCATTGCAAGTAGCGATTGTAAAATGCAGTGCGCATAAGAAAGTTACGGATGATGTTGGTCGTGGTAATGCGTTTGCAGAGGAGGTCGCAAAAGAAACTGCGAGAAATGTGATGAGCCAAATGTATGTTGCAGGTCCGGCGAGATGGGTTCCAGATAGAAGTATGTGTGAAGATTCGATTGAGAGTGTGAAATCCATCCAAGCTGAAGCTACAGAGAAAGAGTTGAATGAATGGAGAGAGAGTAAGGGTAGATTGGATTTGAATGGTTGTTGGATTGATTTGTCAGAGCATCAAAGATGGTTGTTACCCGATGAGTATGTGCTTCCAGTGGTTACAATGGCTCATGGATTGGCTCACAATAGCGTGAAACGGGATTTGCAAGTTGGTGGCTCCGGTTTGGCAGAATGCTGGAATTCCTAAGTGTGCAGAGAATTTGGTTAAGAACTGTATGGTGTGTTTGATGTAAAATCCTGGTAAGGGAATTCCAACCCCAGCTGGTCATTTTGCTCCTCCAACGTATCCGTTTGAGGCTTTGCACCTAGATTTCATCCACATGGAGAGGTGCAACAACCTAAAGTATTTGTTAGTGGTTGTTTGCTCTTTTTCTAGACGTGTGGAAGCCTACCCTTCGAAGGACAATACTGCCTTGTCCACAGCCCTTATCAAAGAGTGCTTCCCTAGGTTTCGTTTGCCGAGAATGATCTGGAGTGACAATGGGAGTGAATTTGTGGGTCAAGTGATACAGAGAGTGTGTGACAGGTTAGGAATCCAGCAGAAATTCCACGCTGCAAATCAACCCCAATCAGCTGGTTTAGTCGGGTGCTATAATGGAACTCTAAAATTAAAATTGGCCAAAATTCAAGCGAGCTCTGGTTTACAATGGCCAGATGCTTTGCCTCTAGCCCTTCTGTTCACTAGAATGACTGTGCATTCGCAAATGGGTTTGAGTCCGTATGAAATAGTTTTTGGTCGCCCGGCGAATATTTGGGGAGTGCCGAGGCCGACAAAATTCAGTGAGAGAGAACATCCTGTGTTGCTTGACTACTTGTATGAATTGACGGCTAAATTGCGTGTTTTGCATCAACAGGTTCATGATACCTTGCCACAGCCTTCTGAAGATCCAGGACACACTATTGAACCTGGATCCTGGGTCCTGGTGAAGAATTTTCAGTAGAGCAAGAACGAGCAGCCCCGCTGGACAGGACCCTACCTTGTTTTGTTGTCTACTTGTTCTGCAGTACGAGTGCACGGTAAAAAGAACTGGATCCACGGCGTACATTGCAAAAGGGCTCCTTTGCCTCTGCCGTACGACCGGTGGGTCCAGAAAGGACTTCCAGATTCTGAGACTGAGACCTTGCCTCGTTTTCTGCCATTCAGCGATGCCCGTTTGATTGGAACGAACACTGAGCAAGAAAGTGACGATCTTATTCAAGAAGCTGTGCCTCCATTGAACCGTTTGAACACTACTGAACCTGAACTCCTTTTCCGTGAACAAACATTGCCTGGCAAAGAGCGTTACAATTTGCGACCGAGAGTCGCGGGACAAATAAAAGTATAAAGTTTCCTTTTATGAATGATTTTTTTTGCAGGTTGACTCTCCTCCGAGGAACTACTTTGATTTTTGTTTTTCAAACCGCCATCCGGGTTCAGCTGTAGGGTCGCGGTTGCCGAAGCCTTTGGAGTGCAAGCAGAAGACACTAGGTCGACGGTTCTGGTTGGCCTAAGGGAGTTGCCCTGGGCTGACAGTAGCATTCCTTAGCATAGAACACCCTACCACCGCGAGCAGCATATTAGTGAGGATGGAGTTTTTCGAGTTGGAGAGACCTGTTGAGACAATAAGCTTTAAGAGCAAAATATGTAAATTAATGTCCCGGAAAAGATTTTTAATATTGTGTTTATTCATGTTGCTTAGCTTAATGATGTTTTTAATTGGATATTTGACATTCTCTTTTCTAGTGACGTTCATGCTCACTACGCAACCTACACCTCCTCCTACTATTTCTTCTCATTCTTTTCACCCTCTGCCCGAACATGAAATAGTTAGAAGATTGGAATTCGCTAACAATTCCTTTGTTCAACTCCTGCACCAACACCAGCTAGTTATTAACACGACAAATTGTTGGATTTGTAGCCTAATGCCCCATACCACAGATAAAGGTATTCCTTACCTGGTTCTGCCTTTCAGCTACAATGGTTCTATTTGGGCATACAGAACGATGTTCATTTATGCTCATAGTGTCTATCCCCAACGTTCCGTGAAAGATAGTCCAAAGACTAGTGCTCTGGTCAAGGGTATAGTCGACATGATTAGGGGAATTAGTTCGTACGAGACTATCCCGAGAGATGAGACACAAGCATACATTGGTTGTAACGTTACTGGATATGGAGTTAGTCTGAGTGTTAACCAGCGAGCGAAAAGTTCTCCACCGATTTGGATAGTGCCCCATCAGGGTCGCTATTGTCTGCAAGGTAATGGCAAGAATCCGAGAGCTCAGTTAGGGAAGAGTGTCTGCACTGAGACTTATGTATTTGCGTCTCAGACTTCCCCAGCGTTTCTAGCAGCTAAGGGTACATATTTCATCTGTCATGACAAAGCGTATACATGGTTGCCCCCTGACTTCTCGGGCACATGTTTTGTTTCTTTCCTGTTGCCTCCCACTTTTACAGCTGCGGCAGATTACCATAAGACGAGAGTTGCTAGAGGTGTCTTCAGTAATGAAGATACCGCAGGGCAAGAGTTGAGAGATTTCTTTAAGGGTTTTCTGCTGTTCTGGGGACCGATGGCTAACAGCAGAAACATTCGCCAGTTGACGAGAGTGGTTGAGTCCACCATAGTCGAAACTGCCGGTGCCCTTACTAACTTGACTGCGGAGCTCCAGTCGGATAGACTTATGACACTTCAGAATAGAGTTGCTCTTGATGTCAAACTTGCAGATAGAGGTGGAGTGTGTAAACTGATTCAATCGAGCTGCTGCGTTTTCATTCCAGACAACGCTCCGACAGTCTTCCAGGCCATTTCCAAGCTACATAAGATCTCCGAGTCTGTACATATAGACGAGGGAGATTGGTCGTTGATGGGATGGTTTTGGGGATTGATATCCACGTGGGGATGGAAGATTCTGATGGTCATTGGGATGATCTTAGCTATCCTTTTCCTGTTCTGTCTTTGCGTACAGTGTGCTCCTGCTATATGTGGCCTCTGTGCTACTTCGTGTGCGAGGAGACTTGTCCAGAGAGAGTTGCTAAGTACTAGGATGATGCTACAGCAACATCTTGATGATCTGATGAATATAGACCAGGATTCAGACAGACATGGGCTTGGGTTTAATGCCTATGTAAGGGCAAAAGGAGGGTCTGTGGCTCCGTAGTTCGAGGGTTTGTAGTTCGTAGATTCTGAACCCGTTCAATAAAGGTCGTCGGATATAGACGATTTTGGTATCAGCAGACCGCAAATCATGAGTGCGGTGTGTACGAGTGTTTTCGTCATAATCGATCAATGAGAACACTACGTATTCAGGGATTTAGATTGAACCCTCGGGTTCAATTTTGTGTGCGGCAGCCATTTTGTGTGGTTGCCCTCACATAGGCCGATGACTATGGCCGAAGGAGTCCTTGGGACACGTAGACCTTAGCTGACTTTAGCGTGACCTGGCCGAACTGGCTCCCTTGCCCGAGGCTGACCTCGCTGAGCCAGTTCCTTGTTAAGCAGCTGGTCAGATAAAGATCAAAGAGCAGGACATTGCTGAGTTTATGGTACACGCACACACACTTCTATATTGCTTCTCATCTGCTTCTGTTCCTTCCTTTATGGCTTAATCACTGATTTGGGTTGAGGTCTTTATGATGGGTTTGTCTGGCCTGATCGAACAGGAATATTGGAATGTGCTTGGTCATTTCCGGTGGGCTGGACAACGGAAAGTGGGATTGTTGTCACGCGCTATGTTTGAAATGTCATGTTTCTATTGGTTAGTTTGTATGTAATTGACGCTAGCCAGGAATGTGGGTTTTAGCATCAAGACGATGCTTCGCTCCTTGAATTTGTGCAGTCTCTAGCGAACCACCCGTGTTGTGCATCGTAGACTTCTGTTCTTGGTTGCAGCCAATAAACTTGGTCTTTGACGTCATCAAGAAGTGTCCCGTGTCTCTCTTTGCCGAGGCAGGGGAATCCGAAGACATCGGGCGTTATCCCTGACGCCGCTGGGTTCTAAAACCCGGTTCTTCAGTTGATGGACAGAGCGTTTGAGCAAATCAAACACTCACCCCCAGTCAACTGATCTGGGTTTAATCCATCACCATTCTTTAGCTCACTCAGCCACCCCAGTTCAGACATGTCCATATGCAAATCAGTCTGACCCTGTGCCTCATGGGAACAGTCCAGCCCGAACTGCCAAACCATGTCTTCCCTGGACCGGAAACAAGCATCCTGGGACCGGTTTCGGATTCATAATCCTCATCAGCCAGGCTATCTTGAATCCAGTGGCCAAGTGAGCAAGGGACTCAAGTCTGAGCATACTCTGCCAACTTAGGGCGAACAAAGCGATACAAAAGGGGATGATGGACGGAGCGTTTGAGCAAATCAAACAATCGCCCCCAGTCAACTGATCTGGGTTTAATCCATCACTATTCTTTAGCTCACTCAGACACCCCAGTTCAGACATGGCCATATGCAAATCAGTCTGACTACTGTGCCTCATGGGAACATTCCAGCCCGAACTACCAAGCCATGTCTTCCCGGGACAATACTCCTGGGACCGGTTTCAAATTCATAATCCTCATCAGCCAGGCTATCTTGAATCCAGTGGCCAAGTGAGCAAGAGACTCACGTCTGAGCATACCCTGCCAACTTAGGGCGAACAAAGCGATACAAAAGGGGATGATGGACGGAGCGTTTGAGCAAATCAAACACTCACCCCCAGTCAACTGATCTGGGTTTAATCCATCACCATTCTTTAGCTCACTCAGCCACCCCAGTTCAGACATAGCCATGTGCAAATCAGTCTGACCCTGTGCCTCATGGGAACAGTCCAGCCCGAACTGCCAAGCCATGTCTTCCCTGGACCGGAAACAAGCATCCCGGGACCGGTTTCGGATTCATAATCCTCATCAGCCAGGCTATCTTGAATCCAGTGGCCAAGTAGGCAAGGGACTTGCGTCTGAGCATACCCCGCCAACCTAGGGCGAACAAAGCAATACAAAAGGGGATGATGGACGGAGCGTTTAAGCCAATCAAACACTCACCCCCAGTCAACTGATTTGGGTTTAATCCATCACCATTCTTTAGCTCACTCAGCCACCCCAGTTCAGACATGGCCATATGCAAATCAGTCTGACCCTGTGCCTCATGGGAACAGTCTAGCCCGAACTGCCAATCCATGTCTTCCTTGGACCAGAAACAAGCATCCCGGGACCGGTTTCGGATTCATAATCCTCATCAGCCAGGCTATCTTGAATCCAGTGGCCAAGTGAGCAAGGGACTCACGTCTGAGCATTTCCCGCCAACCTAGGGCGAACAAAGCGATACAAAAGGGGATGATGGACAGAGCGTTTGAGCCAATCAAACACTCACCTCTAGTCAACTGATCTGGGTTTAATCCATCACCATTCTTTAGCTCACTCAGCCACCCCAGTTCAGACATGGCCATATGCAAATCAGTCTGACCCTGTGCCTCATGGGAACAGTCCAGCCCGAACTGCGTAGTCATGTCTTCCCTGGACGGGAAACTAGCATCCCGGGACCGGTGTCGGATTCATAATCCTCATCAGCCAGGCTATCTTGAATCCAGTGGCCAAGTGAGCAAGGGACTCACGTCTGAGCATACCCCGCCAACCTAGGGCGAACAAAGCGATACAAAAGGGTATGATGGAAGAAGCGTTTGAGCCAATCAAACACTCACCCCCAGTCAACTGATCTGGGTTTAATCCAACACCATTCTTTAGCTCACTCAGCCACCCCAGTTCAGACATGGCCATATGCAAATCAGTCTGACCCTGTGCCTCATGGGAACAGTCCAGCCCGAACTGCCAAGCCATGTCTTCCCTGGACCAGAAACAAGCATCCCGGGACCGGTTTTGGATTCATAATCCTCATCAGGCAGGCTATCTTGAATCCAGAGGCCAAGTGAGCAAGGGACTCACGTCTAAGCATACCCCGCCAACCTAGGGCGAACATAGCGATACAAAAGGGGATGATGGACGGAGCGTTTGAGCCGAACAAACACTCACCCCCAGTCAACTGATCTGGGTTTAATCCATCACCATTCTTTAGCTCACTCAGCCACCCCAGTTCAGACATGGCCATATGCAAATCAGTCTGACCCTGTGCCTCATGGGAACAGTCCAGCCCAAACTGCCAAGCCATGTTTTCCCTGGACCGGAAACAAGCATCCCCGGACCGGTTTCGGTTTCATAATCCTCATCAGCCAGGCTATCTTGAATCCAGTGGCCAAGTGAGCAAGGGACTCACGTCAGAGCATACCCCGCCAACCTAGGGCGAACAAAGCGATACAAAAGGGTATGATGGACGGAGCGTTTGAGCCAATCAAACACTCACCCCCAGTCAACTGATCTGGGTTTAATCCAACACCATTCTTTAGCTCACTCAGCCACCCCAGTTCAGACATGGCCATATGCAAATCAGTCTGACCCTGTGCCTCATGGGAACAGTCCAGACCGAACTGCCAAGCCATGTCTTCCCTGGACCGGAAACAAGCATCCCGGGACGGGTTTCGGATTCATAATCCTCATCAGCCAGGCTATCTTAAATCCAGTGGCCTAGTGAGCAAGGGACTCGCGTCTGAGCATACCCCGCCAACCTAGGGCGAACAAAGCGATACAAAAGGGGATGATGGACAGAGCGTTTGAGCCAATCAAACATTCACCCCCAGTCAACTGATCTGGGTGTAATCCATCGCCATTCTTTAGCTCACTCAGCCACCCCAGTTCAGACATGGCCATATGCAAATCAGTCTGACCCTGTGCCTCATGGGAACAGTCCAGCCCGAACTGCCAAGCCTTTTCTTCCCTGGACCGAAAACAAGCATCCCGGGACAAGTTTCAGATTCATAACGATGGATTTGGGCCAAGATCTCTGTACTGGGGTGAATGTATGACATTGTTCTGCATTCTGTGCATCATCTGTGGTTTTTGCCTTACTCTATCATGGGCATTACCTCTTCCTCTACTATTTTCTGTTCTGTGATCAGTACTAGATTCCTTGGGGGTGAGGATTGGTCGGTGTTTTCAAAAATTATATTTTGAAGCCTTGAATGGTTTCTAAAACCCAGGGGTCTTGTGTAATTGTTTTCCAAGTCTTTAAAAAACAAATCTGAGTTGATCTAATCCTCATTGTCTGTAGTAGGGTGTTTGGTGGACACCGCCGGCAGAGCGGCCCCTTCTGTCAAGTCTGGCAAAAACACTAGGGTTGAATACTCGACGCACGTTGTTCTGGGCTTTGACTAGGGCTGTGGAGGTTGTGATATATTTGCCTCAGATCTTGATCATGTCCTCTCCAAATAAGTGTCTTTTGGGGTTTGCTGAGGGTTCTTTGTCAGCCATGTCTCTCAACTCGGGGCTGATCTTAGTAAGGACTACTCTTCGTCGTATGCATTTATCCCTTCATTTGCGTTCCCTAATAGGATCAGAGTTTTCTGACTCCATCCTCTTTTCTTAGTAGATCCAAGTCTAACGGTTTACTGTTAAAATGGCTGTCTTCCGCCACATCAATTATTCTAGTCAGCGGGCCTAAAATATCAAGCGATCCTGGCAGGCCTTCAGTTACCTTTTCATGCCCTTCCTGGGGTCTCTACCCACTTTGAATAGGAATTTGATTAATTCTGGGTCGAGGTTGGGTGTCAGGCATACCTTTTCTTGAACCACTGGATCTTGGGGCCACCAGTCTGAGCTCCTCTGGTGTCTGATATTATGTGGAGAGAACATCTCCTCACCCAGTGGGTTGGTTAGAATTTCTTTAGAGGATGAAGGGAGCTCTTCCTCTGATAGGGGACTCTCGTAGTCTAGATCATCCTGATCTAGGTAAAGGATATATTCATCCAACAGGTTCATGTTTTGGTCTCCTTGTGGTTCAATTTCAAGATCATGTGTATCATGACAAGCACTTAGATATTGTGTGCCGCTTTGGACACTTTGATAGGTTGTGTTGCTAAGGACACCTGATACTTTTGAGGTGCGTAGACCTCCCTTACAGTTTGTGGTACTTAGACCTCCTTTATACGATGAGGTGCGTAGACCTCCCAAATTATTTGAGGTGCTTAGACCTCCCAATGTGCTCATGAGGCTTCCTCTTTCAAAGTTGTTTTTTCTCTTTAATCTTGTGCCCCCTTTTTTTATTGCATTCCACGTTTTGGCCTTTCTGGGTTTCAATAGTGCCATCTTCTTTCTCTATTAAGGTTTTTTTGGTTGCGATGAACCGGTTGAGTGTTTTGCACATGCAGGAGTGCATCTCTTGTTGAGTAATCTTTTTCATTTCTTTATTATTGATGTTAGGGGTAAGTACCTCAAGACCATCTGATTCTACATCAGACATGTTGGATTTTATACTCCTTTACGGGTTGTAGTAGTTAGTGATCTATATAGATGACTTGGAAGGTAGGCAATCTGATTTATTAGTAAGGTTCAGAAGAGCTTATGTAAATTAGGGATTTGTTAGAGGAGCTTATGTAAATTAATGCATTGTTACATCAGGTCTTTTATATGTTATGCTCCTTTACTGTAAAATGAGGTATTTGGAGTAAAAATAGTTTGAGTACTTGCGGTCGCAGTTAGCAGCTGATCACAGGAGTGTCCAACTGCCAGACTTCCTGACATCGGATATGCTTGGGAGCGATCAGCTGTTTATCTACTGTCCAGGTAGCCCCTCAACTATAGATGGGTTAAAGATTTTATTTTTATTTTAATTATTGATTTTTGTTATGAGTTCCCAACATGTCTGTATTTTGGGGTAGCCCGTTATTGGGTGGAAACACAATGTGAGGTCCAGGGTGAGGGGAGGAGAGTGGGGGGGGGGAGCAGGATTTCCATAAGTTGGAAATCAGTTAGGTGTGAGCCGAAATTTAAGAGGAGTTTGAGGTCAAAGAGGCATAAGTCTATTCAGAAAGGTATACAAATTAATTTAAAAAGTGCACAAATCTATTCAGAAAGGTACACAAATTAAATTGAGAAAACATACATACACATGTAGTTGCCCATTCTAGAAGATACAGGTCATACATGAAAGTGAAGAGAAAATGTACTTATCTGCCTGGAGCCACATTTAAACGAGGCAGAGTATCCTATGTGAATGGCTATTGTACATCTGGAAGATTCTATTCTAGGTCTATTTCACTTTATGATATATTGCTTCTAAGTGGCTGCTTCGAGTTAGCATTAAAAGAAATATGCTTAATGGTAGCTTCCGGTCTCACAAGGAAATCATTTAAGGTTTAGTGTTTGTATGGGTATTTGGGCCACAATGGCTTTTTTTTTATGGTGGGTATGGGTTTTTGAGTGGCAAGTTAATTTTTCGGGTTTAAGTGGGTGTAGGTTTTTGAGGGGACCTGGGCATGTCTTTGATCATTTTACAAAAAAGGGGTAGCCTTTTCAGCTCAAGCATTACCCTGATAGCTCGGATGGCGCTCTGACATCGCTTTGACCGCCAGCGTTACTACTATAGTTCGCAATACCGAGGGCCCTTCCAACCACTTGTCTTGATAAAGACCCGCAGCGACCACCAATTGGGGCGCATTAGGGTCGAAACGTCGACGCTCACACTTGGCCAAGATACCTCCAGGAACTTGGACATTAACCATCTTTTCCTTGGAATACTAACTTTATAATACTGGCCGTCCAACAAAAGAAAACACCCCTGGCCCCCGCCCCCTGACCCCCCCCCCCCCTGTCTCAATTGTAAAAATCTGTATATGAGTGTCACTATATGAAATGCACTAGTCACTTTGTTCACCACAGTCACTAATCACATGTTTTAAGCATCTCGTAACCAATACGGAATGAAGTAATTCCCGTGTATTGTGTCTTTGGTTTTATTATAAAAAACGTTGTTATCAGAGAGGTGTGCTTTTGTGTTTTGAGCTATTTCAGCCTTCCTTAAAAGTAATTCTTGCTACCACCCGACAAAACCATTTTTTGTTAATCATGTCTATGATCACACATATTCTTTTTGACAACCGTGGTAATATTATAGTCACACACCATCTCTGTGGGGACCTGTGCATGTCTATAATTACACACTATCTCTGTGGGGACCTCGACATCTCTATAATCACACACTATCTCTGTGGGGACCTGGGAATGTCTATATTCACACACTATCTCTGTGGGTACCTGTGCATGTCTATAATCACTATCTCTGTGGGGACCTGTGCAAGTCTATAATCACACACTATCTCTGTGGGGACCTGTGCATATCTATAATTACACACTATCTCTGTGGGGACCTTGACATCTCTATAATCACACACTATCTCTGTGGGGACCTGGGCATGTCTATATTCACACACTATCTCTGTGGGGACCTGGGCATGTCTATAATCACACACTGTCCCTGTGGGGACCTGGGCATGTCTATATTCACACACTATCTCTGTGGGGACCTGGGCATGTCTATATTCACACACTATCTCTGTGGGGACATGGGCATGTCTATAATCACACACTATCTCTGTGGGGACCTCGGCATCTCTATAATCACACACTGTCTTTGTAGGGATCTTGACATCTCTATAATCATACACTATCTCTGTAGGGATCTTGACATCTCTATAATGACACACTTTCTCTGTGGGGACCTTGGCATGTCTATAATCACACACATTCTCTGTGGTGACCGTGGTAATACTATGGTCACACACCATCTCTGTGGGTACTTGACCATTCCTGTAATTACATGCAAGCTCTGCTTTGGCTTGAACATCATCAGCTTAGCATTCTCTGTATGGAGCTTTGTGAATACTGAAATGTGGTAAAGTTAGACTTTTGGTTGAAATTTTACATTGTGAATCGGGCCCTATTTTAATGAGGACTTCAAGACAATCATCTTCATGCACTATCTCTGTGAGAACTAAAACATCGCTATAATAAAACACTATCCTTGTGGGGACTTGAACATAACGATAAAAACATACCAACTCTGTGGGGACTCGAGCATTCCTGTAATTAAACACATGCTCTATTTTGACTTGAAGCACCAGGGGGTGCCATGAGGCACAGGGTCAAGACTGATTTGCATATAGCTGTGTCTGAACTGGGGTGGGGAAGTGAGCTTAAGAACGATGATGAATTGAATCCAGATCTGTGACTGGGGATGAATGTCTGAAAGGCTTCATCACTCCGTCCGTCATCTCCTGGTGTTTGCCTTGACTTGAACATCATCAGCTTCATATTCTCTATATGAGGCTTTGTGAATATTGAAAAGTAGTAAAGTTAGACTTTTGGTCTAAATTTACCTTTGTGAATACCGACAAGTAGTAAAGTTAGACTTTTTGTCTAAGTTTACCTTTGTGAATTGGGCCCTATTTTAATGAGGACTTAAACACAATCACCTTCAGGCACCATTTCTGTGGGGACTTAAACATCGCTATAATAACACACTATCTTTGTGGGGACTTGAACATCGCTATAATAACACACTATCTTTGTGGGGACTTGAACATCGCTATAATAACACACTATCTTTGTGGGGACTTAAACATCGCTATATTAACACACTAACTTTGTGGGGACTTGAACATAACTATAATAACACACCATCTCTGTGGGGACTTGAACACCTCTATGGGAACACACCATCTCTGTGGGGCCTAGAGCATTCCTATAATTACACACAACATCATTAGCTTCACACTCGCTATAATGGGATTTAAGTTTTGAATATACACACTATTTCTATGGAGACTTAAACACAGTGATCTTAACCCGCTATCTCTGTGGGGACTTGAACATCTATTTTGGCAAAAATGTAAGCAGTTAATCAAGCTCTGGGTTCGACTTGACCATATTCCTTAGTTCCATATGTTAATTTCTTTGTGTGTTAGTTCCCTTATCTCCTAAGATTTTAAGCACTAATAAATAGGTTAAATACAGCTTTAAGGGCCTTTCTTTAAGCATGATATGATATTTTCTGGCACATTAACATAATGTGTCTTTAATGTATACCCCTAGTATATATATTCAGCAATTTATATATGAATAGATTATAATGCTGTTTGTGTTTATTGTTGATAAAATAAACATTTAGCCATGTGCCTTCAACTGTATACAATCACAAATAGTGTTACAGACTAGGTCCCCACAAGGATGGTAGCACGTGTTCAAGTCCCCACAAGGATGGTGCTGTGCGCACGATTAAATAACAATATATTTCCAGATTTGAAGCAGGATCCTGTATCATGAATTTTTTCTCAACATTTTTCTGTTATTAGTGTGCTTTAAAAACATTGGGAAAGGTTAGTCCCCACAAGGCTGGTATTCACACATAGTCCCCACAAGGATGGTAACACGTGTATGTGTGTGTGGTTGTGTGTGTGTGTGGTTGTGTGTGTGGGGGGTTGTGTGTGTGGGGTTGTGTGTGTGATGGGGTTGTGTGTGTGGGGGGCATTGTTTGTGTGTGGGGGGTTGTGTGTGTGGGGTTGTGTGTGTGGGGGGTTGTGTGTGTGGGGGTTGTGTGTGTGGGGTTGTGTGTGTGGGGTTGTGTGTGTGTGTTTCTGTGTGTGTGTGTGTGACCTGGGATACCGACTGGACAAAAGATAAATTGTGCTGAAATGGGTAAATACTGACAGACCAAGAGTGCACGGCTGGCGAAGGAAATGCAGAGGTGTGGAGCCCTGGAAAAACTGGTGTACAAAGGCTTGGGATGCCCCAGGAATTTGTGAAGATATGGGATGTCTGGGGCGTGGTGGAATGCCAGTGAACGCAGCTGAGGGGGGTGCAGACCAAGAAGGGATGGGGGGATGAACACGCAGACGACCGGAGATGTGTGCTGGGGAAAGATAGTGTACAGTTAGTGCCAGACAGGCAGGGGTGTTAATTAAGTCCCTTGTGAGGAAGAGCCTGTTGAGGTTACTCAGTGTGGCATCCCATGGGAGGGAAGAAAACACAGGAACATTATTGATTGCAATTAACCCCCTCCCCCATTCTGCATGTCCCCTCCCCAATCTCTCCCTGCCACCTGTGGCTTCTGCTTCACAAAAGAAGAAAGACAAAATCAAGAGTGTTTGAGGGGGCAAGGGGCGCGCTTTACAGATGGGTGCAGTAAAGGGTGAGCGCTCGGAATAAGTGAACGAGAAGGGAATCAGATGAGAAAAACGGGGGACACAGGAGGGGCACAAGAAACTGAACTAGAAAATGGGATTTAAAGTGTGAAACAGTATAAAATAAAGGAAGGGAAAGAGAAACACAGTAGTAAGCAAACAGATAAACTGACATAGAACGAAATAGAATGAGAGAATGGATGAAGACAGGTGACGAGAAATATAAATAGTTGGAGACAAACACAGAGGAGGAAACAATGTCAAGAGAAGTAGAGACGGAGGAAGGAACAGAAGGGGATCGACTGAAAACAAGAACGCTACGAGCAAAACAGTTTAAGTAAATATCTTAAAAGAAATGTAAATCACAGTGTGACTATACACAGAACGACGGGCAGGGGGGTGTGGGGGAGGATGGAGACGGCGCACATGAGTGAGGGTGCAGGACATGGCTGATGGAAACATCTATTATATTAAGTAAAGCCTCCAACAAAATTTTGTTGAAAATGTTCAAAAGGATGTATTGATTAAGTGCCATGCAGAGGGTTGATAATCATAGAAGACATTATAAATTAAGTGTAGTCCATAATACCTATGTCCAATGTTGAACATTCACTTGTATATTTCCTTTCATAGTAGGCCAATTTGGCGTTCAGAGAAATTTCTGTTTGCAGAGAACTTCAACAAAGCCTTGCTGTGTTGTTGTGAATGCATGTAACCTGTGATGTAATGAATTTACCAGAGTTTGTACCCCCCTCCACTTCCCCTCCTCCACACGCTAAGCGTCCTTGCCTACTGGAATGGGAAAAAATCAGGAAATCAGAGAGAAATAGTATAAAGTATATCTATATCGATTTAGGACGGTATAGTGATAACTTTTATGCTTCACCGGATAGAAGACAATTACTAAAATGCCTTTACAACCTAGAAGGTAGTAACTAGGGCAGGGAGGCACGAGAGGCAGAGGTTCATGGGAGAAAAAAGACACAGCATAGATGCACATGAGCCAGGTGGAAAAACGAGATGCACAGGAGACGGATGGAATAGAAACACAGGAGACAGAGACAGATCGATGAAGGAAAGAGAAGCATAGGGGCAGAGAAGCACGGGAGCCAGATATTCCCGGGAGAAAGGGAAGCACGGCAGAGATGCTCCGGAGGCAGATGGTAGAAAGAGAAGCATGGGAGGCAGATAAAAAAAGGAAAGAGGAGCACGGGCAGCAATAAGGCAGAGATTCATGAGCGAGAAAACAACACAGAAGAGATGCACAGGAGACGGGTGGAAGCGAAACACAGGAAACAAAGACAGATCGATGAAGGAAAGAGAAGCCTAGGGAGCAGAGGAGCACGGGTGGCAGAGATTCATGGGAGAGAAAGAAACAAGGCAGAGATGCACAGGAGACTGTGCATGTGCTAAACTAAAAAAACAAGAATTAGGCGGACGACGGAAGAAAGAATGTGAAGTCAGAGTGGGGCGGGGGAGAGGAGGTGGGGGAGAACTCTTTGAAATGTGAAGCTCTCTGCGAGGGGGGAGGATAAGTGAACGGATCCCTTTGAAGCACGCACGGCCTCGCGGTCCTGAAAGAAGTGTGAACAAGCAACAAATGGCTTTCATGTGGTGATGCAAGGCAGGCGGATAGAAGCACGTTCACGAGACCACATGCACTTCTGGAAATCCGCATTTTTCAGAGCTTAGTTTAGCTCTTAGTTTAGCCCCAATAGTCTCGTCCTATTCATTCCTTGCGGAATGGAATAGGACGAGACGTAAAAACAGCTAAGCACTAGGCAAAAAGTTGGGGTAACCATATAGTCAGATATCCACTTTCCTACATCCTGGGCCAAGCCAAACAAGTGGGGAGGAAAGAACCCAAAGCAACGGTATGGTATAACCAGAAATGTAGTAAGGCAAAAGGCAATCTCTTAGCAGCAGCAAAATGTAACTCTCACCAGGACCTGTTGTGGTGCAGGTCTAGGTACAGACTGGCACTTGATCGGGACTTACTCTGCCTCACATCCTTCTCTTCCCGGCCACTGCCTCCGGGCAGCTGACCCATCCCATCAGTAACAGGACCCTTTTAAAAATAGACTAGATCTGTTTGACCTTTTCTCCTTTCCTTGAGGATAGAGGTAGCTACCTCTGCTAACTCCATCTTTGCCAAGACACCTCCCAGCTTACCCAATTAGTTCATCCACAGCTGGAGTAACCCCACCATGATCAACCAGGGGCCTAACTTGCTATTTGACATGGTCCCAGACCACCATGCCAGGGACAGTGCAGCCATAAAGGCTACCACCCAGCAGTGGCCATTGCCAACTGTCAGTACCAAGAACCATACCGTTAGCTCTCCACTGGCAGGTGGATGGGCGAACACACAGGCTTCTTTGGGTTCAGGGGATTCTACTACTATTTTAGAGTGGGGTATTACCACACCCTGAAGCAAACACCCTCCTTACACTCTCTCTTCTTTTAACTGAGTAGCCATCACCTCATGCTTAAGAGCTGCCTGATTAGTCAGGACTTCTTAGGGGACAGGTAGGGCTTCACCAGAATCAACTTTGGAGCTCTCTCACGCAGGAGCAGGGTCTCCCTGGCTCACTGGAACTTGGCTAAAAGTTGCCCTCCTTTCCTACACCTTTCCTTTCTCTTATTTGGGGCTACTTGTACTAACAGTAGATTCAGCACCTTCAGAATCCTTGATAGAGGACTGACACTGGGCCAGTACCTCTTTTGGGCTCAGACCAACCTCTGGGAGGTCATTTCCAAGGAGACAGTCTGGGAGGGGGGTCTGAACTGACTACCACGCTATGCCAAGTAACGGACCCAGCTATCCTTAGGGGTACTAAAGCCACAGGCCCAACAGTAACCACGCCAGCGGCAACCCTTACTTTTATAGTCTCGCCTAGTAAATACTCATCTTGGGATACCAGCCTGTCATGCACAATGGTGTCACTGACACAAGTATCCCTCAGGGTAGTGATTGGGATTCAATTTACCTCCATGGGATGATAGTGTCTTCTCCCCTATGGGGAATCACCAGCTCATCTTCCGGCCTAGTTTCTCAGTTAAGAGCTACATAGATCTCCTCATCTGAGAAGTAATCCTCTAAGGCTACACTGACAACCCCAGTGCCTACTTTTTCCTTGGAACAAGTTGAGTCTACCCTGCAGTGCCCAACTGGCTGACCATCAAAGCAGGGCCTCCAGTACATGACTTTTTTTACCTTAGGGTTCCCACTCCTTTGTTTATCACTAGAGGAGGGCTGGGATGTGCTATCCATCTTTCTAGGGGTCTGGGTCTCTGAAGGAGCTTCTTTGGTGGAAGTATACCTCTTTCATTTCTCTTCTGTGAATCTGAACCGCATTTCTTGGAATCTCCCCACTGATGATTTTCGGGAATCCTAGTATTAAACCACTCATCAGCCATGTTAGCCAGTTTACTGGGACTAGAAAGTGCTGTTCCCACTAGATGGTGATGTACATTTTCTGATGTACAGTTTTCTAAAATGTGCTCATTCATAATGAAATTATAGAGCCCTTCATAGTCCTGCACTGTGTCACCTTGTAGCCAGCCACCTAGTGTTTTTACTGAGAAGTCCACAAAATCTTACCAGGTCTGACTCTAGGTTTCCTGAGACTCCCTGAACCTAATCCTGTACTCCTCATAGGTGAATCCAACGTCTTCTATCCAGGTGTCCTTCATGAGTTTAACGGACTTAGGCTCTGACTCACTCAGTGTCAGAAGTCTATCCCTGCACTTGCCTGATAACAGCTCCCAGAGTAGAAAGTTTCTCTGGTGTTTCTACAGGCCCTCTCAAAGGCAGAGAAACACTTGATTATACTGTTATCTTCTACCTATTTGGGGACAATCCCTTTGGGGATTTTAAGGTCAAAAGTTTCCTCTCTCTCCCTATTTAGGTTTTTGCTGCCACCAGAGATGGGACATAGGCACATCTCAGTTCTTTCTTTTTCTACAGCCAAGAGTTTAGTCTCTAATTCTATCTTCTTTGGTAGTTTCTGAACATCTGCATCCTCTGCGTTACTACCAGTAGTACTCCCAGTAGAGGTATTGTCAATCGGTGAATTGGAGACTTCCTCACCATCCTCACTGACATTTCCCTCTTCTGTATTATCTGAATTTTCTTACCTTGCCATGGTCCTATCATTCTCAGCAAGTAGTATCTTTTGAGGTAGGGTGATGCCCAACGGCAAGGTCTCATGCTTTGAAGCGTTCCGTACGTTTGTACACCTTAAGGTTTTCGTAAGGACTCAGGTTGAGTGCCTGGGAACTGCCCTCTGTATTAGCATGGTGTTTTAGAACAGTTGGAACCTTTTTTAGCAAGCTAGAACAAATTGACCACACCATATTTTTAAAATGGCCTATCTGTCTAGTATACTTTTTAAATTTCTAAACAACGGACCAGATTAGAATTTTGAAGAACTGTAAAAACTCAAAAAAGTATTTTTGTCTATCTAAAGTCAATTGCTGATTCTTTAGTGGAATCACAATACTGACAGAGTGGTACAGTAAATGAAAAGTTTGGACCCCACAACTGTACCACCAATGTATGAAGCTGGCTCTCTATATAGTTCACCATAATGAGGTATACTGTGCAGAAAGTCCAGGCGAACCACAAAGGATTTACAGAGGCACAAATGACACCCCAAAGGCTCTCTTTTGTGGTAGTGTGGGCAAGCAGGCAGGTGTGTCAGAGGGTGGTGCTAAGCATTTTTACACACAGAAATGTAATAAATGAGACACACAGTCAATGAAGAAATCCAACACCAATTCATACAAATAGTACATACTTTTATATAAATTTAGATTCCAAGATCCTCGGAATCAGGTAGGTATTTTTCAAGAAACTAATTTTTACAGTTCTTAGAAATGGACTCTGCATTTTCTGAATCAGCAATGATATCCTATGGAGGAAAAACAGACACTTGTCAGCGACATAAAGGAGTGTTCTTCTGGCCTTAAGGCCACACCAACAGATCACCTGGGGAGGCTCTGGGGCTTACAGGTGCAGAGGTCTGTTATGGTGTTGGGTGTCCTATTCACTTCAACAGGAGAACGGTCTGGTCAAAAAGAGGCTGCAAGTAGGGTCTGGAGCAAAAGACTGAGGGAACACACAGGAGGTCTCGGCCCTTGAGATACTCGGGCATGCAAGGACACCTTTGGTTCACTTCTCCTCGAGTGCAGTGTTGCCGTTTGGGGTCGGATTCCAGTGCAGAATTTTCTCGCGGTTGGAGGGTGCCAGCAGAAAGTGGCTAAAGGCTGCGAATGGAAGTACAGTCTAGGCAAACCCAAGTGTGGGTTTGGCTTTTTTTGGTTCTGGGGGTGCCCAGATGCTTTGAGGCATTTCGCGGCAGAGGTCTCAGACTCACTTTTTGTCTTGGTTTGTGCTGAAGAGGGGCAAACAGGACAGCAGGGCTACTCCAGAAGTGGGTCTCTCTGTCCCTGAAGTCCCTCGATGTGCAGGTTGGTCTTCCTCTGCATTGCTGTCCGGTCTGGGCACAGCAAGCCTTGGCTGCTGCAAGGTGTTCAGTACCCTAAGGATTGGCACTGTGTAGCTCCGGTTGGTCCTGGCTTCCTCACATTTAGAGTGAGGACGGGTTTGACCTGTGGGAGCACTGCTACCTCTTCCTGGGTGGAAGCCATGTCGGAAGACTCCATAGATGGCAGCTCGGTGTACCAGCTCTTGCTTCTTTGGTGCCTGTGGCTGCAGGGGAGTAGCTCCTCTACTCCAAGGGATTTTCTTTGGCAATTTGCGAAGCACTGGCAGGCCTCCGGGTTTCTTGAGGTCTGCACAGCTGCAGGATTAATCAATTGCTCCACAAGGGTCGGGTGCAGCTGATGGGCCTGCAGGGGTGGCACAGTCAGTCATACTCCTTGGTTCTCGGGTCATCCGTCTTCTTCTACCACTCCTTTTGTGTCCAAGGAAAATCTGAAGATCTGGTATTAGGGGGATCTCTTAAATACTCAATTAAGTAGTGTTAAGGGGAGTAAGGGGTAGTAGCCAATGGGCTACTTACCCATGGGGTCACTACGGTCCCTATATGAACACTTCCTGTCCCCTATATGAACACTTCCTGTGGGAAGTGGAAATAACCCTATCCCAGAATCCATAAGCTTGTCATCATCAAGATGGCTAACTTGAAAAATCTTGTTCACATCAAGTAGCCCACATTAGGGCAGTAGTGGCCTGAGGATGGGCACACCTCCCTGACTAGCTAATTTTCCCTCCTGGCCAGGTACCAAAGGGCTCTGGACAAGGGGGATGGCTTCTTCTCCTGTGAGGGGCACCAGATTCAGATTTCACAAGTGGTGGCTTCTTTGAAGCTCGCCTGCCTTGGAATGCTATTCAGAAGGTCATCGAATGGGAAGGGGCGTAAACACTCTCTTTCCGAGTAGGTTTTGCTTCCGATCGCCTGAGAGCAAAGGCTCTCACCCTTGGGCGTCAGAAACTCGTCACTGGTGGCAGGCTGGAAAGAACCAGTCAGTCAACAGACCAGAGTCTGGTAAGTTTTCTGGTGGCATCTCTAAGGTGCCCTCTGTGTGCATGTATTAATAAATCTAGCACTGGCATCATTGTGGGTTCATTAATACGATATGTTTAATACCAACCCTCCCTATTTTCATTGAAGCTATTGTGCAGCTGGGGAACTCATTTTCACCAGTGTCCTGCACATGTACTTAAAATGGCTTCCCTGTTCACTTGTAATATGTAGTTATGGAACTTGACATCACAGGGGAATATCTGCTCATGCAAATATGTCCTCACATAAAATATAATACACCCTTCCTTAGGGCTCAAAGGCCTGCTGTACAGGTGACTTACATATATTAGATGCAGTGACTTTGGCATGGCACATAGTGTGTAATGTTGTATTTTTACTCATGGTTTGCACCAAACCACGCAGCCTGCAATGTCAGTCTCAATGGCCTTTTTATGTGGGTCCCTTAGGGTGCCTAATATATGCAGCAGCTCTAAGGGACCTTCTTTAGTACCCCTACCCTAGGCACCTGGAGGACCATTTACTAGGGACGTACAGGGGTGCTAAAGTCCTTTTCCACTAGTAGCACAATTAGACAACACCTTGTTTTGGGGAAGGAGTACTGGCACTGGTGCCTGGTTTGCATGCCTCAGTGCACTGTCAGAGTCGAAAATCAGCATATAGTAGCTAAAAA
The DNA here is from genome assembly GCF_964263255.1 of Lissotriton vulgaris. NCBI lineage: Eukaryota > Metazoa > Chordata > Amphibia > Caudata > Salamandridae > Lissotriton > Lissotriton vulgaris. The sequence continues at coordinate 1,336,219,152 of NC_141687.1, forward strand.
GGAGACAAAATGTGGGGAGGTATCTGCAACCAGTTCTCTACAGGAATGCGCAATTCAATGCTGTCATGTCATGTTGCCGATGGGATACCTGCTGCTTCCTTTGTTGGAGGACACCACTGTGTCTTTGTATTATCTCTACTTTTAATCATTATCCTTTTTATTTTGTCTGTGTAATCTTGAATGTTCAATCTTGTGAGATGTACTTTTCAGATCTACGCGATCAAAATAACGTTTTATGATGATGGAGTATGAGGATATAGCAATTTTCCTATAACTATAGGATTTTGTTCATGTACTGTATTCGGGATTTGAATATGGTAAAAATAAAATCAGTAATTGTAATTAGAAGATAGGAGGCATGCGATCTGTGGGCATGATCCACTCTCCAGCCACAGAAGAAGGTTACTTCCAAGGTTTGTCAAAATGGATTTTTAAGAAGCAAAAAGAACGAAAATATAAAAACAATTTATTTATTTTATTTTATTTATTTTATTTATAAAATTTCTAGAGCGCACAAATACCTTCCGGTGTCTCGGCGCTAGAGTTCACTAAGATTGCAAAGGGTTCCTGCTAAACTTGCTGGTCAAAAAGCCACGTTTTAAGATGTTTCCGAAATATTAATAAGGAAGAACTTGATTTAATATGAGGGGGAAGCTTGTTCCACAATTTCGAAGCAGCAACTACGAAGCGTTTGTCTCCCCATGTTGCTTTCATAGTGCGTGGGATGTTAAGCAGCTGAGATGCCGCAGAACGTAAGGATCGGGTGGGTTTGTAGACACTGATAGATTTTTTTAAGAAGTCTGGTCCAGTATTATTCAGTGTTTTGTAAATAATGCACAAGGCCTTGAACTTTGTGCGACATCTGATCGGCAACCAGTGTAGTTGGCGAATGATGGGAAATATGGATGAGAATTTAGGTGTGCCGGTTAGGATCCTTGCAGGAGCGTTTTGCACAAGCTGTAACTTGTTCAGGACTTGCTCCTGTGCATTCAGCAATAGGCCGTTGCAATAATCAACCTTTGACAGGACCAGAGTGGACATTAAGGTTTTACCTGCGTTTGGGGGTAGGAAAGGAAGTAATTTCTTTACCATTCTCAAGGTGTAGAAGGACGCTGAGACCACTGCGTTAGCATGGCTGACAAAGGTTAGCCTATTGTCAAATAGGACTCCAAGATTGCTGACTTTTGACACCGGTAGGGGAGGGTCTCCCAGCTCTGATGGCCACCAGATTGGGGACCAAGACGGGGTCAGTTCACCAAATAGCATGACCTTTGTCTTGTCGGAGTTTAGTTTTAAGCAATTCTGGTCCATCCAGGTGCTAATCGCTCTCATACCTTCCTGGAAGTTAGCGGCCACTGCTGCTCCGTTTTTGTGAATAGCCAGGACTAACTGAGTGTCATCGGCGTATGATGTTAATCCAATGCCAAATGACTTAATCACCCTCGCTAAGTCCGACACATAGATGTTAAAAAGCGTCAGACTTAGCGAGGAGCCCTGGGGAACTCCACAAGGCAAGGTGAAATCAGGCGAGTAGTAACTCCCCATTTTCACAGACTGCTCTCTGTCCGATAGAAAGGATGCCAGAAGAGCCTTAGCTTTGCCTTGAATGCCTATGGCAGCGACACGGTCGATCAAGATGTTGTGATCGACCGTGTCGAAAGCTGCAGACAGATCTAGAAGTATTAGGATCGCTGTACCGCCTTGGTCCATAATTATTCTGACCTCTTCTGCTGCTTTTATCAAAGCAGTCTCGGTTCCATGACCCTTTCTAAACCCAAATTGGGTATCATCTAGCAGCTCGTTTTTGTCAATGAAGCTTGATAGTTGTAAATTAATTGCCTTCTCGAAAACCTTAGATGGATAGGGGAGCGAGGCAATAGGTCGATAGCTTTTTAACTCTGCTGGATTAAGTGTCGTTTTTTTTAGGAGGGGTTTCACAATGACTTTCTTCCAGATTATAGGGTAGTCACCTGTCCGGAACATAGCGTTGCAGATATTAGTGAGCACCGGGGCTGTCTGATTAGAGACTAATTTAAGAATGAGCGGAGGGCAAGGGTCCGTGGGTGATCCTGATTTAACAGTGTTCATGATTTCCTCCATGGAGGCCTGAGAGAGTGAAGAGAAAGCTTCCAGAATTGGCCCTGTGGAAATATGGGGGTTAACTGGACCAGCTGTGGCAGCAAAGGTTTTTTTAGTGAAATTATCAAAAATATCTGTAACCTTTCCTTTAAAAAATTCTGCAACTTCATTGCAAAAAATTTGAGATGGTTCTATGTCAGTCAGTCAGTCAATTTATCTTTATTCGATTATTAAAAATCATAAAAGAAACGAGCATAAATATATAGTAATTCAACAGAGCACAAATTCATACATGAGTTTACATAATCAACATCTTTTAAAAAACTTTTTAAAATCACAATAAATAAACGAAATGCATTAACAATATTAAAAAGTATTTAAAAAGAGACCCTCCGAAAGACAAGGAATTAGAATTTAAAATGGGAGGCATTATTCAATGGTCAGTAAGGTGCCTAACTCTAGTGCGGTTTTTATTTATCCAGGCTCCAGCTACTAAGAAGCTAGCTACATGAAAGGCAACTTTTGCATTAGGAAGGAGTTGCAGAAACATCATGGCTGGTTTAACCTGAGTAAAACCTTGGTTACGCAGGATTGGAAACAGATATTTTTTTCTAATATCAATATAATGTTCACAAAACATGATGAGGTGTGTTGTGTCCTGAATAGAAAAGTGGTCACAGTCACATGGTTCAGCATCAACAGGTCTACTCCAAGTTTTATAATTGCCTAAGATAAGATGGATCAGGTCAAAACGAAATCTCGTTAAAAGGAAACGATGGTATGGTTTAGTTACCAGGAGGAGGTATGGTTCCATTCCTGGGCCAGATTTCAACATACAATGTTTCCTTACCGTGGGTTTACTTAACTCTATAGCTTCCCTCTCCAGAACATACAACTCAGTCAGGGTATTTTTTACTGTTTTAAGATCATCTTGAGTTATTAAATCTGTAGAGGAAAAAAGCTCCGGGCGGCCAGCAAGAGTCAACTGTGTTTGTACGAATTTTATCCACGGGATATATAAGGCTCTATCCAGGGCTAAACAATCTTTTAAGATAATATGATTTAATGTAAGCTCCTGGTTGAGCCAAGTTTTCATCTACCCTATAACAGGGGCTAATTTTAAAGAGTCCATTATATAGCCCAAACCTAACTCTGCATGTAATACATAGGTGGGAGTCGATTGGGGGACTGAAAGCAGAGATCTCAGGAATTTATTTTCTACTTTCTGGATTTTATCATGACTAGTATAGCCCCAAATAGCAGAGCCATACTGGGCAATGGACACACATTCTGCTTTGTAAATGTTGATGATGCTTTCCATGGGACGGGCACCTAATTTCTTCGCAAAACCGAGCAACCCTGCAGCCGCTCTAGCAACAGCGTTGCTTTTAACGGATTGCTGGGGGCCCCAAGTGCCCTTTTCATCAAAGGTCACACCTAAATATGGGAAAGATGGGACTCTCCTAACCTCTTTCCCTGTACAGTAAAATGTTTTGGTCTTTCTTTTCCTATCTGCTGCTCCTGCAATCATCACATGGGATTTCTCTGTGTTAGTTTTCATGTCCAACGAGGTCATGAAATCTCCAAAGGATGAGAGGAGTTTATTTAGGGCCACTCCTGAGCGAGCTAGTAGGACTGCATCGTCCGCGTACAGGAGGACGGGTAACTTTGTCTCGCCTGCACGTGGAATATCGATGTGAGATGCGGCCATGACTTTCTCAAGATCGTTTATATAGAGAGTGAAGAGGAGGGGGGCAAGGATACATCCTTGCCTAACCCCCCTCTCCGAGTTAAAGTGGCAAGTGCATCTTCCTTCCCTAGTCACCCTGACCGAGGTCTTAAGCTCCCTATGTAGTTCTGCTAAGTAATTGACCAAAGGAGGGTCAATGCCCATGACCAAAAGGATCTCCCACATCTTACCCCTGTTGACCAGGTCAAAAGCTGACGAGAGATCCATAAAGGCCATGTACAGAGAGCCCCCCTTGGCAATTACATATTTATTTAAAATTAGTTCCAGGTTTAGGCATTGGTCTATGGTGCCCCTTTTTGCTCTGAAACCATATTGAACGTTTGATAAATTTCCCTTACTCTCTATGAGCTGGGTCAGTCTTCCTAAAAGGACTCTCCCCAAAATTTTAACGCTTGAGTCTATAAGGGAGATTGGCCTATAACAGGCCGGATCTGTCCTTTGTCCCTTTTTAAAAATAGGTACTATGGTAGACTTTGTCCAGCTAATAGGAAAAATCAGGTCCCTTGTAACGTTAAAAATGTTTGTAAGGATCTTGGTACTAAGTTCTGGTGCGCTCTTGAAAAAATCTGCAGGGACCCCATCGGGCCCTGGTGCCTTTTTACAGAGTGTATCATTGATCGCTTTCTTAACCTCATCAGGGGTAAAGGGAGGGATTGTAGTCGTTGATGATTGCGAAGGTAACGTCTCGCAATCTGAGCGAGTATCAGGGTGGCTATAAATATTACTAAAGTGTGTCACCCATTGATCATCTGGTATGATACAGTCTGCTCTCTGGTTATCTTTCCCAGCAAAATATGGGTGATTTATGATTGCCCAAAATTTAGCGCTATCTCGTTGTGTTTCGGGCAATAATAATTCACTCCAGGCGTCATTTTTTATCTCAAGTTTCCTAAGCCTGATAGCGTGATTGTATTGCTTCCTCAGCAGAGCTATCTGTGCTTTGTCTCTTGGTTTGTTTTTTAAAGCCTTTAAGAGAATTGAGTGAGCCTTAGAGCAGTTTGAATCGAACCATCTGGGGCCCCTGATCTTGTTTGCCTTTGTCTTTACAGTTAGATCTAGGTTAACCTGACGGCAAATGGCGTCAAAAGCATCAATCAAGTTGGGACCAGGGTTCTTATTATCCAGACAAATTGCAACCTCCCCCTCTACTTTTGCCAGGGTTTCCTGTAAAAAGGCGATAGGGGTCACTTGGTCCCACTTTAGTCTTCGGTTCTGGTCTTTTAAGACTAGGTCTGTCGCACATAAAGTATCGGCCTTTCTTTTTCCCAAAACTCCTTGAGATATAATCTCTAAAATCACAGGATTGTGATCGCTAAAAATTGTAGTTTCTACCTTGTAATTAGTGACTTCAGGTAGGAAACTAGAAGATAAAAAAATATAGTCTATGATTGTGCCCGTGTTGTTGCCTACGTATGTCGATACCCTCGGTCCTGTTGGGCAACAAGATGACTCATACAAGTTAAAAGTGGCTAAGAGCAATTCTAACATCTGTCCACGTGATGTATGTTCAAAATGTGGTGGAGAGGAATAAAAAGAGAAATCCTCTTGTTCCACCTGGCAATCCGTTTGGCAAGGATGAATATTGAAATCTCCCATAAGGATCACCTCATACCCATATGTACTATTCTCACTGTGGATAGACAGGAATTCCTCTAAAGCTGTCAAATGCTCGTTAATAGTTTGACTGACAGGCGAATTGTAAAAATTAACTAAAACTATGGGGGAGGAATTTGGCATGGATAGTTTTACCGCTAAGCAGTTAGTGGAGTTAGATTTAATGTGTCTTGGCTTTCCTTGGAGATCTAAAGAAATATATATAGCCAAGCCCCCCTTCGCCCTTCCTGCTTTACTAGGGTCCGCAGGTACCGGAAAGTGGGAAAAACCATCCAAAACCAGGCTGTCTGATGTTTCCCAAGTTTCTTGGAAAGCAAGAACATCGTAGGAACTAATTATGTCCAGCCAGTTCTTGTCATTTATTTTGGCTCTAAGACCAGCGATGTTCCAACTCATAATTTTACAAACTCTGACTCCTGCGGAACTCTGGACTAATGAACTAGGAGCAGGCAAAGGGCCATCACCTGTATTATCTTGTCTTGGGGGGAGTCAATCGTTTTGATCCATAAAGGATAATGGAGCATAGCGGTTGAACAATTGGAGAGGTTGAGCAACTGGGTTAAACTGTCCTGGATAACGGTGGTGAGCTGCTATGTTTTGCCTAGAGTCCTGATCCCATCTAAAATTCGAATCCCAGTTACTATCCCATCCCGGGGCTGGGGTTGTTGGGTAAGTAACGTTCTGCTGTTCACTGTAAAAGAACTTTAAAGTCAAGGGAACAACAGTACCCCGTCTGCGTTGGGGGGGGAGATATTAGCAAGGATATTGGGAAGGACATCATTTGTTGAAAAACTCACTGCCACACAGTCCCCTTTGAATTTTTTTGGTCGGTTTCCCAACCAAGGGACCCTGGTTACTGGCTTAATGACACTAGCCAGATGGCGCTTTCCCCCTGGTGCAAATCGTGTATTACTGGTCAGCCAATGTAGAGCCTTACTACTAAGGGAAGTAGGGCTTTCAACTATACCCTCTTCCAATGGAGGCACATTTGCTAAAACTAAGACCACAGGTGTAGCTTCTGCTAAAAATTGTAGAGGGTCTGGTGAGTGAATTTGCGCTGAGGGAGTATTTGCCTGAGGGATTATATCTATGGGAATGTTGGCTGACAAGGGGCCCTCGCTGTTAACAATAGGTATTGATGGTTGAGATGGTAATATCTCCCCTGGTAGTTGATTTACTACATTTTCAGTTACAACATCTCCAACAACATTTCCCCCTGTATTATCGCTTAGATGTGTAACTAGCATGGTTATGTTTTCTATCCCACCAGCAACCGCAGTGTGAAGTCCACTCAACTTCTTGACCTCTGCTTGTAACTTGTCAATTTTTGATATTAAGGGTTTGATGAGAGTATTAATTTTTATCTCGAGAAAATCTGTAATTTTTTCATAAAAAGCATCCTCAAGAGATAATTTTGGTGTATCATCATCATCGCTAATCACTTGCTTAGCTTTAGGGGTAGTAACCCTCTTTCTTTTTGCACCTGAGCGAAGGCCTACCCTCTTTGGTGGGTTTTTAGTACAAAGTCGTCTTGGCCTAGGACCATGTCTTGTGGGAGAATGCTCATCAGCTGATACGCAAATCTGTTTTTCCAGTTCAAGTTCAGTATCCATGTCTATATTACCCTCAGCCTCCTCGTGTAGTCCCTCAAATGCTGGGGTAACGTTAATAGATATGTCAATAGAACCCTGGGAAATAGGGCCGCTGGAAATCTCCACATAGTGAACTTCTTGCGAGGTGATGTCATCGGTCAAAGTAGATGTAGTAGGTGACAAGCATCTCATATCGGGGGATTGGCTCAGTCCCAAGGATTCTCTTCTCTGCATGTTAATTTTTTTGACAGTTTGCACCAGATAGTTATTTATGGTGTTGGACTGAATTTCGTCCTGATTCTTAGGCATAGTGTATAATATTCTCACAGGGCCAGTATTTAAACAAGCAAATAAGGGGGAACTGGAGAGTAAGTCTTACTTGTTAGATGTCTGCAGCAAATTTTCAGCAGCGTTTCTGGCCCAGCCCAGCCTCTTCCTGCCTCTGAGGGCCGTAGAGGGCCCGCCCTTTGCCCGGGCTTAGCCCCGGGCGTCCCGCTCGCGTCCCGCGACGCGGGGGTGTCTCCTCTCTTATGGGTCCGTGTGCGCGTGGGCGCTCTCTCAGCGCGTCGGTTTGCGCGCCGCCGCGAGGCCTGCCGGGTGTTGTGGTTCCCGGAGCGGCGGCGCGGTTCTTTCAGGCAGAGTGACTCTCGGCGGTGGCGGCTTGCTCTCCTGTGTGCCCCTGGCGCAGTCAGCGTAGTGCAGGTAAGTTTTAGCGTCTCCCCCAGATGGTTCTATGGAATCGGGAACCGGAGGGTTAGATCATTTTTTTACCACCTGGAATAGCTGTTTGCTCGAGTTTTGAGCTGATTCTATTTGTGTAGTAAAAAAATGACATTTTTCCTTAATGATAAGTTTTTTGTAGCTATGCAGAGCTATCTTGTATCTCTCTCTATCATTATTGTCGTAATTCCTGCGCCAACGCCTCTCTAGGTTTCGGCATCGTTGTCTCTCGAGCCTCAATAGTTCTGAAAACCAAGGAGCAGAAGGTTTATTACGGTTAGGCTGCAGTTTTTTGACAGGGGCTACATAATCCAGTGCATTATTCAACCAGCGCACATAGTTATTAGATGCTTCATATGGGTCATCTGAGTCTTTGAGTTTTGTGGATTTAAGGATGTTATTAAAAACAGGGTAGTCAATATTTTTCCAATCACGACATTTGATCTGAGAACGTATAGTGGGCATAGAGTGTTTGTGGTTCCTAACTTATATAGAAAATTTTACTGCCAAGTGGTCAGTCCAAGTGAGTGGAATCACAGTAGGTTGATTCATGAATGAATTGTTTGTAAATAGACCATCCAAGGTGTGACCAGCTTGATGAGTGGCTGAGGAGACTCGTTGTTCTAGACCGGCAGCCAGAAAATCAGAGATAATCCTAATAGAATCTTTGTCTGCATGATTTTCTAAATGAAAGTTAAAATCACCCAGTATTGTATATTCTGTATTAGTGGCTACTGATTCTAACAAAAGATTAAGAGCTTCCAAAAAAGGTGTTCGCGAGGTGGGTGGTCGATAATGTAGGGTTCCTTTAAAGGTTTGAGTAGGAGAAAGAATAAAGGTGAAACCTAAGGCTTCTACAGAATCATGGTTCAATGGTTCGGTTTTTAAAACTAGGCTGGCGCGATGTATAATAGCTAGACCTCCTCCTATTTTTCCAGAGGATCTATCTAATCGGGTCACATAATAGCCATCCGGGGTGGCTGTATTGAAATCTGGGCCAGATGCTAAATCTGCCCAGGTCTCTGTAATGAACAGAATGTCTAGGTTTTGGTTAGCTATAAGTTCGGCCACCTCTTCCCTGTGTTTTACGAGGGAGCGGGCATTTATAAGGGCACAGTGTATATGTTTTTCTGCAATTTTCGAAATCATAGGGGCAGCTAAGTTTGAGTGAAGTGGAGTTGTTTTAAAAGCGCAGTTCGCACATGGGTTAGTAGGCAAATTGCGTAATGAGTCTGCATTAAAAAGGGAGCATTGTTTGTAATTGAATGTCTTACCTATACTCAGTAGCTGTGCTCTAGAGTACCTAATTACCTTCGGTGTATAGTGGGAATTACAAGGGTCAGGGGATCTGGCGCACAGCGCGGTCCCAGCGCGGACTGGCGCAGACTGGCACCCCTTAGGCACGGCTTCGGCGCGGTGTCGGCGCTACCGCTGCACTCGACCGCTGCGCTTCCAAGTGGCCATATTATACTCTAAGCCCCGCCCCCAGCTGGAACGCTAACTCCGTTCTGCTCGGGGAGCCGGCTCTGGAATTGTAAAGCTCACCCTGCCCTCCACACAAACGGCACGAAGCCGCGATGGAACGGGGCTAGGGATACAGACACAGTCTATAGGTAATTTTCAAAATGTAATTTAAAAAAATGTTAAGGACCAATTATTAGTCAATTGTGTCCAAAGCTAAAATGCTAAAATGCCAAATGCAATTATAAGATAGCGATATACAGTGCTTCACAGCGTGCAGAGGAGGAGCCCCTCGCAATCTGCACAAGCTCTTTAAACAAACACCCAAGGAGCTGCCACCACCTTGTTAGTTGCCAGAGCCCCCCCGTCACGCTTAGTCTTATAATCTAAGCCCCGCCCCCAGCTGGAACGCTAACTCCGTTCTGCTCGGGGAGCCGGCTCTGGAATTGTAAAGCTCACCCTGCCCTCCACACAAACGGCACGAAGCCGCGATGGAACGGGTCTAGGGATACAGACACAGTCTATAGGTAATTTTCAAAATGTAATTTTAAAAAACGTTAAGGAAACAATTTTTAGTCAATTGTGTCCAAAGCTAAAATGCTAAAATGCTAAATGCAATTATAAGATAGCGATATACAGTGCTTCAGAGCGTGCAAAGGAGGAGCCCCTCGCAATCTGCACGAGCTCTTTAAACAAACACCCAAGGAGCTGCCACCACCACAATGGCTTATATATAGTATAGGTCTGAAAGTCAGGGCTACTTTGCTGAAGTGGGAAAGGTGGAAAGTTTGAACAGTTATTTGAAGACTATTATGTACGAATATGACTTCCCCCAACAAAAACATAAAAATGCAAAGGGTGATAATATGTATTTGATCAGCTCTTGTACTCTCACCACACCAAAAAACACACACCTACCAAAGAGACATTGGTATTTAGCAAGCTTCGTCCATCCCGAAACTATTAAAGAATTTTTTACATTCTTTGTCTATGAAACATCAAGGAGCAGAGCAATAACTAAACAATAAAAACATATTCGTCTCGGAGCACAAGAATAAGCGCAGGGTTCAAAATCGGCTAGGAGTCCCTGCAGTTGGTCCTTGTACCATAAGCAGGGCACTAGTAATGCAAGTTAATGACTTTCTTTGTTTTGTTTTCCCTGTGGTATGTGAGAGGGAGATGAGGGTTGCTGAAAATGAACACTTGAAAAAGTCCAGCTGATATGTTCGTATGTGTGGAATGTTCCTTATCCTGGGTGGAGCCTGAACACAGACACTGCCACATCAAAGTTTGAGTCCCTTGGCTCGCGCCAGGGCACTCTAGGTACCACAGCATGGGAGACACAGTTCCTAACCTGGGTTAGATCATGGTAAGAAAGATAACCCTTGCAATAGTTTGGAGTGTTCTCTTGCAACAACACTGGTTGTGCTTAAAAGGTGGAGCTCACCAGCACTCATTTTTGGGGGCTGGCACAGTGGCACTTATTTTTCCTCATCAGACTTTGACCCAAAGCAAGTCAGAGAAAAACACAAAAGGAGAAAGAGAAAGATGTAAACACGGCGAGATAAAGGGGCAGAGAGTGTCTGGTGGTGGATGAAAGAGGCATGTGGTGGAGTCAAGCCCAGGGGCGGATTGGCAAGGCGGGCATTCGGGCATGGGCCGAAGGGCCGGTGCCTCAGTGCCCTCTGTGGGCCGTTTTTTTTCTCCCCTGTCCAAGTCCACAGAGAGTTGACTAGGAAAGGGGAGAAAAAAAACCGGCCCACAGAGTGCACGGAGACAGACAGAGAAAATGAAAGCAGCCTCGCTGTGCGGCCAGACAGCGATTTTCAGTGTGGCCTCCGCCTCTCCTTCACCCCTACCCTGCCAAGCAATCAAGCTGAGGCTGGGCAGGGGTGATTGTTTGCAGTAATCGGGCTCCCTGGGGGCCAGGTGTTTCTCAGGCCTTTGAGCCATTTGCACCTCGGCCCCCTGGCGCCCATGCAGCCCAGAAACGGTGTTAGTCTTAACACCTCGCCCACAGCCCTTCACATTCAGGGCATAGTGGGCGAGGAACATTGGATCTTGCTGTGGGGGCCTGGTGAAGTTTGGTATTTTTTTGTTTTATTTATTTGTTTATGCGATTTTATATAGCACAGACTTTACCCGAAGGTGTCAGAGCGCTTCACACTAGGAACAGCAATAATACATGAAGGGAAAATTATAAGTGGACAAATTACAAAAGCAAACGTTAAGTTACATGAATCAAAAGTGACAATAGTGAGCAACCAAAATACAAGAGGAGCAAACGATACATTACAGGAGGAACAAGCATTTACAATGCAACGGTTTCGCTCTTGGAAAAGTTTGAGCTATTGGCATTGTGAATGACAAACTTTTTATATATGTGTTGGCTTTGAAAACAGATAAATAAATGGCATTGTCATTTACAATGGCAATAGCTTAATCTCTCGCAAATGCGATTTGTATTGCAACTATTTCAGTTAGCATTTTGCACTACGATAAAAACTGGCTTGTGCATTTACTCCTGCAGAAGTCATTAAAACCACAAATGAAAAATAGCTCTCGTGTGCCAAAGCTCCCTAGGCTGGCCTGGTCTGACTCGAGGCCGGGCCTGTCTCGGTCTGTTTACCTTTCTGCTCGGCGAGTGTTCGGAGCCGCATACAGTGCGCTGTGTGCTCCTCTGGTGACCTCATCACTGCGGGCCACCGAATGATGTCATGAGTGATGCAAAAAATCTCGGCCAGGCCCTGGCCACTTACACGCCGTGAGGGTCAAATGTGGAAGAGGCCGATTCTGGTGAGGTCCGTGGAGGCAGCAAAAGGGGTGATCGTGGATCCACTAAAAGCTACACAGGCTGCTTAGAGAGGCTTTCTTCTGAAGCGTATGGGGGCAGAGAAGAAAGTGGCATGGAGAGCTTCAAGAGAGGGAGGGCGCAGGGAGGTGCAGAGAAAGCGATAAGGATGGATGGATGGATGGATGGATGGATGGATGGATGGATGGATGGATGGATGGATGTTGTGCGAGGAGACAAAGGGAACAGGTTGTTTTTTTCCTGGGCTACTTTTGGTTCCCCAGACTCCCGCAGATGGAGGCTGCTGAAAATGTTATCCATTCAAGGTTAATGGATGCTGCAACAAGGGTGACAAGTGCTTAAGTCTGTGTAAGTTACTATAATTCCATGAGGTGCGTAGTAAAACTGATAAATTCAGCTTATGCAAACAATTAGGAGTGTTACACATCATGTTGGTGGTGATATATTTTAACTTATGTTTTTGTATTGTAGACACCTCTTATGAAGGGAAGTATCCCGAAATGCATTGGGTTCTTTTAAATAAAGATGTGACATGTGGAAACGGATTTTGTTCCTGTGTTTTGTCAAGAACTTTGCATAAGAATGGGAATGACTAAAATAAATTGACTACATTTAAATGGAAAACGGGAAAAGTTTGAAGAGTAAGCAGTGGAACAAGTGAATTAAGCGTATAAATTTCAACTTACTGGATTCATTCAGTGATAAACTTGGCTGTGCAGTTTGTACGGGAATCAAATGAGGTTCCTTTGCATTTTCGTTCATACGGTTGCCGCTATTTGGGCAGAGCAAGCTAGCACGCCGCTACAGTTTTGAAACGGCAAGCACGATTACATATTGAGTACACCGGTGTGTATTGCACCACCTTTTACACATATTGAATGGCTTTCTGAGTGCCACCTGCTGGTCAGCGCGTGAAGTGCTGCTGACGGAACACCTGGGGGTTGTCATGGAGAGATAGGAGCATCAATCGTACAACTGTGTCACTAGTTCATCTGGATTAACAATGCTACTGCATATACTAGTGCAGAGGAGACGAGCACTGCATGTTCAGTGACGCCTCAAAGCCAGAGCTGTAGTACTGCTGAAGTAGCTCCCCAAACCTTCCCTGAAGAGACCAGCTGCGGCTCGGCTCGGGAGGCGGGGATCTGCTGTGGGAGGGGAGGGGAGAGCGGAGGCCGTGTAGAACCCATATTCCCAAACCCTGCGTGTCCAGTGTGATTTCACCACTATGGTGGCATTTCAAGATGGCACGGCACTGAGTCAGCTGCGAGGCCCGAGTCCAGCCAACTCAAGCAGTCGCGTGTCCCCAACAGCAGCGCCGGTGAGAGCAGAGTGGAATACAGAGCATCCAGTATCCGCCTCCTTTGCACTGTCCCAGCAGGTCAAGCGCCAGTCCAGTGCCAAAGCCCAATCCTGCAGCAGCCCACCGAGCAGGTCCCAGCCCCCCCCCCGCCCGAGCAAGGCAGGGGGTCGCGGGAGCAGGTATCGGGCTCTCTCTTCAGGTCAGCGCGGGTTGCTCGCTCCAACGCCGCAGGTATCAGCGGGGTTCCGCAGGTAAGGCCCACCAGCGTTCCCGCAGCAACACATGTCGCATCTTATGGCTGCAAGGTATGAGGAGAGATTCCAGGCTTGGCTCTTCCTCTGGGTGCAGTGCGCAGTGGCTCTAGCAGATGTGTGCTGAGGGCAGACTGCCACACAGTTTTATGGAGGACTCTCCGTCTAGGCCCGCCTGAATATCAGTGTTACTGCTCAATGGTGGGCCCGGAGGTCGCTTCAGTAAGGAGGCAGCACAGTAGCGATGGCCGCAGTCTTCACGTTCCCCCAATCTTCCCGTTCTCCATCCTCCGCCCGCAGTGCGGCCCCGCAATCCGCCACAAACAGCTTCCAGACCTGCGGTATGCCCAGGCTGCGTGCCGCGCTTCAGGCCGGGTCCTACCCTGTGTTCAACAGCGGGAGGCAGGATCTCAGTCCGCACGGGCCGGCCCGCCTGCGACGCCACCACCAGGGGTTCCTCACCAGCGTAGTTGGTTGTACCTGAGGCCCAAAGTATCGGGCAGTCTGCCCGCCGGCAGGGCACAGGCTCTCTTCCCACGGAGCTTAGCGCTGCACGGCCCCCGTCACATCGAGGCAAATTAGCTGCTCACTGACAGGCGGCCGAATGGGGTCCAAGTTTGCCGGGGATATGGCACTGCAGCCAGCTTCCACTGCGCCCCACCAGTTTGTTTATAATGCGCCCCTACCTGCGCAGGCGGGTTCCGGCCCGCAGGGTTCTCTCCATACCGGTGTCCGCGTTCTGCTGCAGCGTCCCTCTCCACGGGATTATCTGCTCGATGCGCCACGTTCAGCCAGCAGTATCGTGGGTCACGGGCAGTCTCTGCCAGTCGCGTGGAGTCTGTGCCTGGCAATGTTCTCCTCAGCGTCTCTACCTCCTCAGCGCCGGGCCATAGCTGCTCCCAGCAATGAACGGCTTAGGCCTCCTCCATTTTACAGCCCGCAGATGTAGATTCAGACGATGGATCTGCAGGTATTTGGACTCAGTGCAACCGACAATATATAGCTATCCTTGGGTCTAAAGCCCTTAACCCGGTCAACTTTCCCTTGCAGTCTATTAGTGCACACAACTGATCTGTGTGACGATCGTACTAAACAAATCCCTTTCACACGGGGAGGGGGAGGAGGGGGCGGGAAGGCAAGATGAGCAACTGCACACGCACTTGGGAGGGGGGGGCGGGAAGCGGGAATGGACCCGAGCCGAGCTCCAGAAACAAATCCCTTTCACACGGGGAGGGGGTGGAACGGACACACGGGGAGGGGGAGGAGGGGGCGGGAAAGCAAGATTTAACATGCACTCACGAGGGCTTCCTCCGGCGGCCGTGGTCGAAAAACGGGAAACGTGCACAGGACAGGGGGGAGGGGGACGGCGGGAGGAGGGACACAGAGTAAGGCAGGACAGCAGCAAGCACGGCCCGGCCGGAGGAGACTCGGGGGCGTTCCCGGCGTCGCGTGACGTCGGCAAAAGCCAAAGAATCTCAGGAACGCCCCCGTGTCTCCTCCGGCCATGACGGACGCCTCTCTGTTCCAATGGCTAGGCTCCATTTATGGAGCTAGCCAATGGGACGGGGGGGCGTGTTCCAGAGTGCTTACTGTACTCAATAGATTTCTCTGGAGGCGGAGCCTAACGGCTCCGTCCCCCAGCGAAACCTAAAAAGTGATATGTGTGCAGGTTACAAAAGCGTACAAAATACAAGTAGAGGTATAATACTGCAATTAATGGCAGACACTCCAGCACAAGAACAAACGTTACGTAGGCACTGGTGGCACTTGTGCAAGTATCTAAAGCAAACAAAAGTGAGAGGTAGCAAACAGTGTGTTACAAGAGAAAAGTGACGTGTGCAAGTTACAAAAGGGTACCATACAAGGGTAATACTACAGTAAATGGTAAATACTGAAACTGCCAGAACACACTGGGAAGGCACTTCCCATGCACCAGCTTCACCTCAGCCTCCCCGTGGCAACCTGGCTACCTTGGATGACCCAGCAGCTGTGTTTTGTGCTCCCCTGCCAGGACATTTTCCCAAGGCCTGGAGGGTTGATTAATTTACTAATTACAGGGGCCTTACCTCTGTTCATGTGCTCCTGAGCTGAAGGTCTGGGGAGGGCTAAGTAGGTTAGTAATAGCAGGGGCTTTGCTGCTTTTCAGGTGCTCCTGTGCTGGAGGGCTGGAATAATTTTGTGACAAAAAGGGGCCTTGCTATTTTTTTTAGTTGCTCAGCATGTAGGCCATTGTCACCTTGGCCCTGTGTCCTGTGCAAGAACAGTATCCTCCCACTTTCATTCCTTGTCTGTGCAAATGGTGTTTCATGAAAGGGCACGCCCCTTGAATGTGGGCCACGCCCCTTAAATATGGGCCACGCCTCTTGAATGTGGGCCACTTTTTTCGTCAGTGCCCGGGCCGAATTGTGATCCCAATCCGACCCTGGTCAAGCCTACCCGGCCTCGGTATTCAGCAGCCCTGACATTCAATAGCACCGGCCGTGGGCGCCTGAGCACAACGTTTGGGCCCGGAACCTATTCTTTTGCAAATTAAGCACGATGGTATAACCCTAACAAGTCTGTCAGGCATTGCAGGTCACATTCCTGGTCGAGTGGAGGCCTAGAACGAGTGACTCGGCTGGGCAGTTTCCCTTCACAGACTTGCCACTAAGTGCCCTCACTCAGACCAGCTTCCATGGAGTGAAGGCAGTCTGCACTGCTAGTGCTGCTAAGCCTAGTAGATAGCAGCCCCTGCTGCCATGCCCCTACCCTTCAGACAGACCTCTCCACTTTCTAAATGTTTCACTGTTTCACCACAGACCTTGCAGGTGGAGAAAATCAATAACTGGCTTAAAAATGTCTGCAGGTTTTTTTTAAACTACACTGGTTACCAAACCAAAAAAATCTACAAAAACATTTCCTGAGTATTTTGACTGTCCCTAGCCATTGCATTACAGTGAGTTCTTGTTGTAGAAAGATCCATTGACAACTGATGTCCCGGCGGAGTAGTAAAACGAGGCGTTTGTACAAATCACGACTGAAGTGTCCCTTAAATAAAAGGAATCATTATTACTCAAACCAAATAAATTCATGTTTAGTACAGTAGAAAGATGAAAGGAACAATTAGTTACCCCCACAATAAAAAAAAACATCTATGCAAAAAGACTTTCAACCACAGATTTAGGGCCAGAATCCTCTCAGACTGTGAGCAATGTAGAAATATTACCATCAGATGTCAACTAGAAGCATAAGGCACAGCAGGGAGTCCCACTGTAAAGAAAGTTAACCCCTGACCCCTAGGTCCTGATTACGAGAGTTCTGGGAAAGGCCCTTCTGATTTACAGTCCTTGTGACACGGGAATCTGGCGCATTCATTACTCTAAGCACTAGCTGTGGGATTCCTTTTGTTGGTAGGCAGACATTTAAGTTGTGGTTAGCTTTCATGTATCTTGTTCTTGTGCGTCACATCTGAGTCATCTGGAGTGGTGAAAATAGGAATGGTAAGATCTGGAGAAAAAAAAAACGGTCTTCTTGGGGGATGCTTCTCAGGCGTGTAAACTGCGTGCACTAGTTAAAGCACAGTTGCACGCATGCGAAATGGACGCTTTCATGTCTCTAGGTTGAATACGCATCCGTAGAAGGGCTTCCTTCCATCCTTACTACCTCTCCAAACACCTATGTGCCTTCCTTGTTCCTAGAGGCTGGCTCATGTCCACCGAGTGCATTTTAAACCACAATTTCCAAAGAGATTGGCTATATAGCCAAGGGATTTAGGTTTGCAGTTCTGAAAGAAAGTTTCGAAAGGGGTGTGTGAACTATTTCAGGAATCCTGTACCTTGTCTGTGGTATTTGTAGGGGGTTTCCATGAGGAAGATATTTTGAAAGAAAAAGATAATTTGCTAAATTTTACAGCTCCATTTTGTACAGTAGTGGGCTCTAGGCCCACATACTTGGAAATAATGGACGCAGACACAGTGGTATAGTTACTGGAGCTGGTCCAGGGCACGTGCGTGTGGCCCCTTTTATTAGCAGGGTCACCTGCCCCGTGATGCCTGTAATGGGTTGGTGTAGAGTGTGCATCCAGCACAAACCTGGAACACTAGAACGTGTTCAGCTGGACTCTACACATTTCCCACAGAAATCTGCTTACCCGGTGGCCAAACCTCATAGGCTGGGGTCCTTGCAAGAACATAATCAACTAAGCTTATATGTTAAATGTCATATGTTGTAAATGTGAAAAATACCGATAAAGATATATATATATATATATATATATATATATATATATATATATATATATATATATATATATATATATATATATATATATATATATATATATATATATATATATATATATATATATATATATATAAATAAGCCTAAAAGTGTGCTTTTCTGCTGCCACCCACTTGCACTCGGGTGTTTCTCCCTTGTACTCCATGTTGCATTCTTGCTCTAGAACTTCATCCCCACCCACCCTGCGCTACTCTCACTTGTGTGCTGCCTTTCCCTTCATCCACCATCTCCCCATTGCTTCATCTCCAAACTCATTCATTCTTTGGTCCCCTACCCCTGCGGATCATTTTCTAAAAAAAAGATTTCATTTTATTTTATTTGGTGGTGGGGAGGATCCTGCAGCTTATTGCTGCTGGCCCCTCCTCCTTAAAATGTGCTTTCTCTCTACTTTTTCATTTCCCATCTCAGATCAGTAGATTTTTTTTTTAAACTGGTCGCCCGTGTCATTTGTAGGTGCGCGCACATGTATATGTCCACATTAAGACCCATGCGTGCACCTCTTTTGCTCATGCTGTGAGTTTCATTTTCCATCATATTCATTTGGAGTAGATTTTCACCCATAAAATACGACTAAAAGTCTACTTGGAAGAGGGAGCATAGGAAAATAAATAAAAATCGTTTCACATACATCGCACTCTTGTACCTTCACAGCAGAGCTAGCCGCACGTTTGACCGATCTTACCTGCTCATACAGTAGTGACCTACATTATACCAATCACAAAGGCTTAAACAAGCATTGGAAATGCAATAGGTCTCGCATTAGGAAAGTTTGAGCAATTGGTATTGTAAATGACACTTTTTTTATTTATGTGTTGGTTTTGAAAATAGCAAAAGTAATAGCTTTGTCAGTTACAATGTCAATAGTTTTAACTTTCGCAAATGTGACACCTATAGCATTTGTAATGCAATGTGTGTTGTGTTTACGTGACTTAGATGTATTGATATTGCAAATAACAATGGCTTTTAATTTTGTAAATAATTAATACTTAAATAAACATTTATTGTAATTTATAAATGGCAATAGCTTAAACGTTTGTAATTTAATTTTGTGAAGATTATGTTCAGTGTATTTTATTGTGACGAAAATCCCAGAACATTGCATTTGCACCTGGTGGTGTATGTGGTGGTGGATGTGGTGGTGGTGGATGCGGTGGAAGTGGTGGTGGATGTGGTGGTGGTGGTGGATGTGGTGGTGGTGGTGGATGTGGTGGTGGTGGTGGATGTGGTGGTGGATGTGGTGGTGGTGGTGGTGGATGTGGCGGTGGTGGATGTGGTGGTGATGGATGTGGTGGTGGATGTGATGGTGGTGGTGGATGTGGTGGTGGATGTGATGGTGAATGTGATGGTGGTGGTGGATGTGGTGGTGGATGCGGTGGTGGATGCGGTGGTGGATGCGGTGGTGGATGGGGTGGTGGTTGAAGTGGTGGTGGGTGTGGTGGTGGTGCATGCGGTGGTGGTGGATGCGGTGGTGGTGGATGTGGTGGATGTGGTGGTGGTGGTGGATGTGGCGGTGGATGTCACGGTGGATGTGGAGGATGTGGAGGTGATGGTGGAGATGATGGTGGATGTGGTGGACAGTGCACACAGTCAGAGCAGCGTGCACCAAAAACAAACACAGCCCATACAAAACCGAAACAGCATGTATCAAATGCAGAGACGGTTCACACAGAACATGAGCACCGTGCACCTAAAGAACACACAGCCTATGCACAACTGAAGCAGCATGCATTAATAGTTCCGACAGTACACATAACACGAGCAATGTGCATCAAAGTACACAGGGATTAAGCAGCATGCAGCCAAACCAGCATTTCCCAAACAGTGGGTTGTGTGACCCACAGGTGGATCGTGCGCCAGTTTAGTCGAGTTGAAAAAGTCCCAGCATATGCAAGCAATTAGCTTTTCAATATTGCTATTTAATAATAAATGTAGCAGTATTAGAAAAAATGACATGCCTACTGTTAAAAGTAATAGTGCTACCAAGATAGTCGGCAGCCTGTGTAGTCCACTTTCTAGACCAATTGTTAAGAGAGACGTTGACAGCCGTATGACCCGCCCATTCCAGGAGACATTTAACTGACTGAGGTGAAGACCAATCATGAAAGGCCACATCTATTGAATGGACCGCCCCTCCAAAAAACAAGAGTAAGCTGCGGTATTGATCGGAAAATAGTGTACAGGAAGCGTACACGTCTTTGCCTGCACCTATCCAGACAGTACAGCGTTGCATCTTTCTAAGTTTACTAGAAAGATTGGCGGGACGTGCAACACTCTCCGTGAATTCCTCCGATGAACAGCAAGCACAAAAAAGCACTTTGAGCCTCCCAACG
The DNA here is from genome assembly GCF_964263255.1 of Lissotriton vulgaris. NCBI lineage: Eukaryota > Metazoa > Chordata > Amphibia > Caudata > Salamandridae > Lissotriton > Lissotriton vulgaris. Next base: position 1,336,239,342 of record NC_141687.1, read on the forward strand.
GCTCTGATACCTGATAGAAATTATTTCCAATTACTCTTTTTCATACAGTGCAAACACACACCCTTAAAAGCTCAGAACGCATTCCATGCAACCAAAGATTATGTATTCAAATAGAGCTACCATGTACTCTCTCTGGAAGTGAATTTGTACAGCTTTGTGTACTATAGCTTATGTGCAAAAACGCGCTGCCAGCGCGAAGGAAACTGCAGAAGAAAAAAGCTCTTCCACGCGCATACACCATGGCAAGTTTTCTACTGCTCACTTAAGGATCTTTTTGTTTCTAAGCGCGGAACTGCTCTTGTGGAGAAACGAGTATGCTGAAAAATGAAGGGTGGAAAAGCGTTTCCGTGCACCGTCAATTATTTCAAGTTGCGTCCGAGAAAAGCCTGCCCCTGGTGTGCTCCGGAAGTGTTTTGTAGTCTCTTTGGTGACGCTACCAGTGGATGTAATTTACCTTGACAGCAGAGAGGTGACCAATGGACGGAGGGAAGAGAGAGAAGGGGAGGGTTGAGTAGAAATGCGACACAGCGGGCAGGGGAGGGAAGCGCGAAGGAAACTGCAGAAGAAAAAAGCTCTTCCACGCGCATACACCATGGCAAGTTTTCTACTGCTCACTTAAGGATCTTTTTGTTTCTAAGCGCGGAACTGCTCTTGTGGAGAAACTAGTATGCTGAAAAATGAAGGGTGGAAAAGCGTTTCCGTGCACCGTCAATTATTTCAAGTTGCGTCCGAGAAAAGCCTGCCCCTGGTGTGCTACGGAAGTGTTTTGTAGTCTCTTTGGTGACGCTACCAGTGGATGTAATTTACCTTGACAGCAGAGAGGTGACATATGGACGGAGGGAAGAGAGAGAAGGGGAGGGTTGAGGAGAAATGCGACACGGCGGGCAGGGGAGGGGGCGGAGCGGGTAAAAAAATAAATAAACAAGACGGAGGGAAGAGAGAGAAGGGGGGGGGGAGGAGAAATGCGACACGGCGGGCAGGGGAGGGGGCGGAGCGGGGAGAGGTGCGACACGGCAGGCAGGGGAGGAGAGTAGGAGGAGGAGGGGGGAGGAGAGTAGGAGGAGGAGGGGGGAGGAGAGTAGGGGAGGCACGGCCTAGCGGCCGTGCAATCAAGAAGTTAGGGGGCGGAGCTGGGGGAGGCTGTGACACAGAGAGTAGGCAAGGCAGGCGGCTGGGGGCATGTGCACGCGCTTTTAAGCTCAATGCGCATGCGCATTGAGCTTAAATTTCTCGTGCACTGCAAGGAATCGTTGGTTCAAGAGTGGATAAGCCCCCATAGTCTCGCAAGCTCGATGCGCATGCGCATCGACAGGCGAGACCTAAAAAAAGGTATATATAGAGATAGAAATAGTACTTTAACATAGCATACAACCAAATAAAGCTATCAATATAGACGATAAATTCCTGTATCGGAGTCATGAAATAACGACATTATCAACTATTTGCCATAAGCCATCACAGAGAAAATGCCATTACTTCAACTATCGAGGTCTTGAAATCATCATGAAATAACACTCAGATGTCAGCTTGAAGCCACAAATGCACTCGTTTCAACAAATGAATACGTCTTAGTGACTGTTCTGGTTTCAGGGGACACGAGGCAAAGCTCTGCTGATACTATTGTAGGAAACCAGACTTGAACCAGAGGTTTAATTTACTGTATGCAAGAAGATGTGCTTTTTTCAAAACACCCTTAATGTAAAACCATCGCCTTAGTGCAACTGACTCCTGAGGCTATGTTGTTTTTTTGCTTATACCAAATCTGCCTTCAGGATGATGCTTCCAGCACCTCCTTCACATCTTGGCTGCTAAAACCATAAAGGCATGATTCAATGCTCAACCAAAAATCTCAATATTCTTGTGTCAGTCAGTCAAGATTATGTTTATTTAGAACTTAGTCTTTAAACAGTACAAAAGTATATTTTTTTTTTGACAGTGAAAAAGTTTTTATTGTTTCAGTTAATTAAAACCACAACAATACATTTTAAAAATCGACTAATGTGCTTAAATTTCTTAATATATAAGTGCAATCTCTGTTAGTATATTCTATAACATTCTCCGTCTAATACCGAGTTTGTTATTTAAAATCAAATGAAGTATGATTAAAATGCAGTCTGTATAGCTTAGTTCTAAAGGTCTTGATTTTTTCCTCTTTTAATGTTCCGGAAAGCTCACTCCCCGAGCTACCACAGTTGTATTATCCCTTTGTTGACAGGGTGCCGCAGTGTATTTTAGCGCTTGAGAGTGGGCTGCAAGGAACTTTAGTAGTAGGCAGTTCAATCGCGTGTCTACTGGGTTCAAGTTTGCCATAATTGCAGATCTGCACTTTCTTATACCCCGCTCGTTCATAGACTTTTTTAAAAGAGAACTTCGAGCTTGAGCTAGATTCGGGCAGATACAGACAAGGTGAATGAAGTCCTCGTTGCTCCTCCCGCATAGTCTGCAGATTTTCGGTCCATCATGCACCCAGATTGGTTGGTCCATAATCGATGGAAATTTCCCAAAATGGAGTCCCATTAGTTTCTGTTTTTTGTGAGCTGAAAATGTGATTGTTAGGTATGGGGCTGCCACGAGTGTTTTGTAATTTGATATAACCATCCATGCGTGTTTTCTGGTACTAAACGTGGCTTTATCAAGTACGAGGGAATGGAATTTTGTTGACTTGTTTATAGCCTGTTTGAACGCTGGGTAAGGCAGGTTAAGTTCCCAAAGTTTTCTTGTTCCAGTCTCAGTTATGGACTTTTCAAGATACTGATTGTATGGGGACTTAGCGTCAGATCTTATTTCTTCCCATAGTGCTTGGTGCAATTCCGAGGCTGACGTGTTCTGTTTCAGTGTGTACCAGTACTTAATACTTGCGTACTTTCTTCCCACTGTTTCATTTACTGTTCCGAATTCTAACCTCATCTGAGCTAGTGAGGTTCCCTGTTGTATTTGGAAGGTGGATTTAAAGATGGCTGTCTGCATTTTGTTAAGTAGGTCCGCATCTTTCCCATGCAGTCCTACACTGCCATATGACAGGGTTGGAAGAACTTTTGCTTTTATTGTTGCCAGTAGAGGTTTATATGATGGCCCGTGAGTACAAAAGTATTACAGTTAAAACATTCTACCAAACCATTTATGTAAAATTCACAGATTAAAATATTACTTCAAGTAGGTAGCGATAGCAGCAAAGTTTCTTTGGGTGGACCTGTCCTATAAAAAAATGTTATACACTTGAAAACAGACAATTTCATAAAAACTTCATAGTTCATATATTTATCAAAAAGTTTCTAAAAATTATTGCTCAAAGGTTTTTAAAAATCTTTGTATTACCTTTATAAAATTCCCTAGTGCAATTGCAATTTCAATCGTGGACGTTTCTATAAGTAAGTTGATCTCCTGTATTCGCATCCTTGTATAAATAAATAAATAAATGTCGTATACTTGTAAAGCGCACAGCTGCCCCAGCAAAGGGGCGTCCCGGTGCTGTATACCGCTGGGGAACCCATCCTGGCTTTCCCTGTGAGATGGTCCCTCCTGGGCATCTCCAAGGTGAAGACAAGCATCCCCAGCGCTGATGGGGCCGTTAGTAGAGATTAAGCAAGCTATTGCCCAGAGTTGCTGAGTGGGACCCATGGTTGGAGTGGGTACCGAGGCGAGAATTATCGAGTCCGCTGACCATGGCCCAAGACCCTGCCGCATCAGGAATCGAACCCTTGTCCCGGGCTGACCTCTGCTTCCGGGTCTGCCACCTCTAACCATTGAGCCACACCACTCCATGGTGGTGTATCATGTTTTAAAAATATAGGGCGAAGACATAGTTTACGCTGCTCAAGAATTAAAGTGCAGTCTAGTAGGATGTGCATCATGTCCCCCTTTGTACCCAGCCTGCACCTACAACACCCTTTATGGTCCAACATCTTTGTTTTTAATTCTTCGTTTACCAACCATGGGTTTATACCGATTCGCAATCTTAGGATCTCCTGCCTATACTAATGGTTCGGCAGAAGATCCAGGTAGGGGAACCAATTTTCATTAGACCAGGATTCAATCATAAACTGTACAGATTTTTTCTTGGCCAAGTATTCCATATCTGCTCTTCTTGAGACTTCTTGCCCTGATACTTCAAATCACTTTTAGTGCACTCCACTCGTAGTGATTCTTGGCAAATCTCAACCTTTATACTCTCACAGGCTTGCTCAATTTTCTTCCTATTCATTTTTGCCCATCTTAAATTACTGAATTGGATCTCACTTCTGCACCTTTGGGATACTTTCTGGCCTTTCTCTTTATCCGGCCATTTCCAGAACCTGAGCAAAGCTATTTGGGATTGGACCTCCCACGCTGTTATTCCTAGCTCAGATCTAATTGCTTGGATCATTGATGATCGTGGCAAGGACAACAGGGATTTCAGACACTTTCCTTCCTCCAGGTCCCAGACCCCTTTACCGCTCAAATGAAGGACTTCTGCACCATAGAGTACCTGTGGGGGTATCATTGCACTGAATGCCTATAACATCGGTCGGTGAGACATATCACCGTAATCGCGGTTAAAGATTTTCAAGCCAGCGATCGATGTGAGGGCTTTCACTTTCTGGGCCTCAAGATGCGTATTCCACTTTAGGGATTTAGGAAACCACATCCCTAGGTAGCGATATTCATTAACAGATTCCAATTTCAGGTCGCCTAAAAACCAATTAAACTTACTGTCTTTTTTTTCCAAAACATAAAATTTTCGTCTTTTCCAGATTAACTATTAAACATTTCCTTACACAGTATTGTCTAAAGGAATTCCACTTTCTTAGGAGGCCCGATTCGGTCTGATCTAATATCGCCAAATCATCAGCGTACAATAGGCAGGGCACTTTTTTACCATCCATTCTTGGACTCGCGCTTCTTTCAACTTCTAAACAGGCCGGCAAGTCCGCTAAAAATATAGAGAAGAACTGCGGGCCAAGACACAGCCCTGTCTCAGGCCATTTTGAATGGGTATTTTTGGTGTCAACGACCCCTCAGTATCATTGATTACTTGTGCCCAATTGTCTCGATGCAGTTCCTTTATTATCGCCAGCAGATCTTGTGGTATATTGTTATTTACAAGAGTTTCCCAAAGACAATTCCGATCTACTGAATCAAATGCTGCACGAAAGTCCACGAAGCAACAGCAAAGCTTACCATTTTGTTCCGTAGACTTTTGTGCTATTGCCCATGGGGCAAAACAGTGATCAATCGTAGAGTGCCCTTCTCTAAAGCCCCCCTGCTCAGAGGGGACTATGGAGAACTCCTCTACCCATCCATTTAACCTATTCAGGACTATCTTTGAAAAAACTTTTTCTCCAATATCTAGTAGATTAATCAGCCTATAATTTTGTGGCTCCTCCATGCTCCCTTTTTTATGGATAGGCCTGATTACAGCACCCTTCCAGTTCATTGGCATTCTCCCTTCTGCCAGTATTATTTGAAACAGTTGGGAAAAGAATTTCGCCCACCACTTAATTTTTGACTTCAGTATTATTCACGGGAGATGGTCTGGCCCTGCCGCACGTCTTAATTTCAATTTCAGTATTATACTTTCTACATTCTGTGCAGAAAAGTCTGATCTAAATTCTTCCGTTGGCGCTTGCCAAGACTGGGATTCTGCAACTACAGGGTCGCCTCGAATTCCATACAGTTCCTTCAAATACATTACCCAGGCTGCCTCACTTACTACACAGTTCAGTGCTCCTGTCGAGGGAACTGACGCTGTTTCTACCAGCTTCCAAAACTGTCTTAGGTTTTTTTATTCTATTTTTCTAGTAGGTTTGCCCAACATTTTTCTTTATACAACCTTTTTGCTCTAGTAACCATCTTTTTATATTCCTTTTTTAATTTATTAAGATAGCTTTGTCTCTTTCGATTTCCTATGGCTTCTAGTTCCTGACCTTATCTCCGTTTTTTTATTTTGGCACTCAACCGTGAACCATTTAGGTCAGCTAACCGGGATTATTGGCTCTTTTTTTTGTCTTTTTTTAATTCTATTCTGAGGCATTGGACTACTTGGTGTATCTTCTTCTCATACCATTCCAGATTATTCCTCCCTATATCCCCCAATACTACCTTATTCTGGAATTTCTTTAGTTTCTCCAAATAGACTTCCGTCAGCCTTGTTGATGTTCGCTTTGGGTAGTCAACTAGTTGTGGGATCACTATGTTCCCTAGTTCCCCCATCTATATTCAATTGCAAAGGGTTATGGTCGATGCCTTCACTTTGGGGTATTCTAAATTCTCGCACTAAAGGAAAATTTCAGGCAAATATAAATACGTAATCAATTGGGCAGTTTTGTGAGCCGATTTTAAACAATTTCTTAGCAAGGCAATCTGCTTTAAATCTGCTATTTAGGCAGAGGAGACCTTTTGTCCCTAGAAAATTCATCAGATCTCTGTCCTGCCTCGGGATTTCACAAATGGAGAACTTGGCTTGGTTTATTCCGTAGGCATCCAATAGTTCCTTGTGCCAACGGTTGACCTCCTTCGGAATCAACTTATGACTAAAGTCCCCCCTGATGAGAAACACATCTGCATCATACTTTTCGCACAGGGTCTATATCCTCTTTGAAATTCCCCATCTCAGTTTCGTACTCTGCAGCATTCACCCAATGCATGTATACATTTATAACAAGTACATTTTCATATTTCTTATCCTGGGTCAACAGGGTTAGTCTACACGCCAATAGCCATTTACATTTCACATTTAGCCTAGTTACATTTCTTGTTACTTTTGTCGAAAGAAGGGTCATAATCTCCCCTGCTGGGCGTCTAAATCTTTTTTTCTTATCTGGGCGATTTATTTGCAGGTAACCATCGAAGATTGGGGTTTCGTCACATAACCAGGTCTCTTGCAAGCAAGCAATTTCCGCATTGTTTACTAATTCCTTTATTTGCTCTTGTTTTAACTCATTTCCTAAACCATTAATATTCCAAGATAAGAGATTTAGGCCATGCGACACCCCCTCTTCCTATTCCACCTCACTTAAGCCGCCATCTTCATCCATTACCTCCCTATACTTTTGGGAGGGGCCTGCGAGACTGCTTCTTTGGCTCCCGTTGCCCCAAGAGTAATCATTTACTGAGTTGCTTTCTACTATGTTCAGGACACTACCCACTTCTTCATTATCCCTCAGTAGCCTGACTTGTCTCCTAACTAGGCCAGCATGGCACTTTAAGAAACTACTTCCTAATTGGGAACTTCCCCTTATTTCGCTCTCTGGGACCAACCTTATACCTTCCTGAAGTATCTCACTGGCTGCTTTATCAATGGCCAGTTTTACCAGGTCTGAGTAAAATAGTACTCTTGTGATTTCTTTCCCATTTATTTTTTCTATAAAGCCCACCTGTTTCAGATCTTTTGAACCTATCCCCCTCAGACTAGGAAATTTAGAGAATGAGAGTAGAATCTGTGCCCTTTTTAAGGGGTTTATCTTATTTAACTTCTTCCCCCTTTGTCCGGATTGCTCCGGTTTCAAGTACAGCCGTTTATTACTACCAACCTCTAACCGCTTCTTGGGTGCTTCAGGAACTTGCTGCCTGAGGTTTATCTCTCCGGTGCCCCCGATTTTGCTTTCTATTTGTGGTTTACCTTTTTGATGTAATAATTCTGCTTGGTAATAATACCTCAGGGTGTTCCTGGTTTGTCCTCCTTGGGCGGCTTCTACTTTCTGGATTCTGTTTGGGGTTTTGGGATTTAGTTGCTCCTTTCTTGAGCCCTTACTACACAGACTTTTTACTTGGACAATAGGGCCTTTTTTCTTAGCCTCTTCTATAGGAATCTTTGAGGGTACAGATGTTCTATCGGAAGAATCTAAGCTTGATTCTGAATCTTCCTCCCTTTCCTCCCTTTTTTTCTCTGCTACTACTTTTGTCTTCCTCTTCTCACTTATTTTACTTATCTTTCTTTTCTTATGACCCCTTACACATTCGCCTCTTCTTTTTATCAGCATTGGGCATTTGGAAATATAAACGGTTTGTGGGGATTCTATTGTCTCACTACCTCCATTCAATTCCGTGGACTGGGGGTCGATCACTGGTCTAAGCATATGTGGCATTTGCCCTTCAAATCCAACTAGCTCTTCTTCGATCTTTTTTAAATACAGCTTTTGTGATCTCAGGACCCCATTATTCAACATTGTTACTTACAAAATCCCCTGAAGGGTTTTCTGTAGCATCAATAATAGATCCATCATGGATGTAGATGGTGAGGCTGAGATGTACATATCAGGAGACTATTTCTCTCTGGGTCGGTCGGGCAACCAATTCTTGATGCATCCTGCTGGGTTAAAGTTTTTGATCTATTTGAATGGTGTACTAAAAGGTTTGGTGAATCTCCCCAAGCACCGCTTAATGCTTGACTGTCATTTTCCATCAGCCCTGTGTCCGCTGGTTCCAGGACATGCCTTGCGAAAAAATTTGGGGAAGATGACAACCGCGGGTCTTCTATTTGTTCGTCTAGACTCAGAAGGGAGTGGTTTATTAGGTCTCGCCTGTCGATGCGCATGCGCATCGAGCTTGCGAGACTATGGGGGCTTATCCACTCTTGAACCAACTTGCAAGGAATCGTGGCGATTCCTTGCAGTGCCCGTGACTTTTAAGCTCAATGCGCATGCGCATTGAGCTTAAAAGCGCGTGCACATCAGTTCCCTCCCTCCCCTTATATCTCTTCACTCCGTCTTGTTTTACCCGCTCCGCCCACTCCCCTGCCCGCCGTGTCGCATTTCTCCTCCCCCCTCCCCTTCTCTTTCTTCCCTCCGTCTTGTTTGTTTATTTTTTTACCCGCTATGCCCCCTCCCCTGCCCGCCGTGTCGCATTTCTCCTCCCCCCTCCCCTTATCTGCCTTCCCTCCGTCTTTTTTTTTTTTTTACCCGCTCCGCCCCATCCCCCAGCTCACATCTCCACACAGTGATTCCTCTCAGCGGGAACTCTCTTGCCAGAGCGTTCGGCGGCCTCCCGCCTAGTGTGCGCTCAGCTGTTGGGCCTCAGCGAACGTTCTACCCGCTGTCTTCCTTCTGGGACTGAGTTTTTACCCGTGCAGAGCGGTGTTCTGCACACAGCGGGAGCTCTGTTTTTCAGATTTCTTCAAAGGCAGTCACGAGTTCTTAGGCCACATCATCTTATCTATTTCTCCTCGCAGCTGGAGCATATTTCTTCAAGTGGCAGTCACGAGTTCCTGAGCCACAGAATCATTATCGATTTCTTCGACCTGCAGCACGGTCAAGTTACCTTACTCATGTAATTGCCTGCCAGTTCTACATCGCTGACAGGCACAGCTCATTCTAGAGTGGATAGTTCTTACTTGGCTGGCTATTCTGACACTTGTTTTCATTCTTAGAGGCTCTCTTTAGGTCTCGTGACCTATCAATGCGCACCGCTCTTCCGCAGTACTGCAACCTACACCCTCCCTCACCCTCACTCACCCTCAAACCCTCACCCTCACCCTCACTCACCCTCAACCCCTCACCCTCACTCACCCTCAACCCCTCACCCACCTTCACTCACACTCACCCTCACTCACCCTCACTCACCATCACCCTCACTCACCCTCACCCTCACTCACCCTCACACACCCTCAACCCCTCATCCTCACTCACCCTCACTCACCCTCACCCTCACTCACCCTCAACCCCTCACCCTCACCCTCACTCACCCCCACTCACCCTCAACCCCTCACCCTCAATCCCTCACCCTCACTCACCCTCACCCTCACTCACCCTCAACCCCTCACCCTCACTCACCCTCAACCCCTCACCCTCACTCACCCTCACCCACCCTCACTCACCCACACTCACCCACACTCACCCTCACTCACCCACACTCACCCACACTCACCCACACTCACCCTCACTCACCCTCACTCGCCCTCACTCGCCCTCACTCACCCTCACTCGCCCTCACTCGCCCTCACTTGCCCTCACTCACCCTCACTCACCCTCAACCCCTCACCCTCACTCACCCTCACCCTCCCTCACCCTCCCTCACCCTCACCCTCACTCACCCTCACTCACCCTCACTCACCCTCACTCACCCTCACTCACCCTCACCCTCACTCACCCTCACCCACCCTCAACCCCTCATCCTCACTCACCCTCACTCACCCTCAACCCCTCACCCTCACTCACCCTCAACCCCTCACCCTCACCCTCACTCACCCCCACTCACCCTCAACCCCTCACCCTCAATCCCTCACCCTCACTCACCCTCACCCTCACCCTCACTCACCCTCAACCCCTCACCCTCACTCACCCTCAACCCCTCACCCTCACTCACCCTCACCCACCCACACTCACCCACACTCACCCTCACTCACCCACACTCACCCACACTCACCCTCACTCGCCCTCACTCGCCCTCACTCGCCCTGACTCGCCCTCACTCACCCTCACTCACCTTCACTCACCCTCACCCTCAACCCCTCACCCTCACTCACCCTCACCCTCCCTCACCCTCCCTCACCCTCACTCACCCTCACCCTCACTCACCCTCAACCCCTCACTCACCCTCAACCACTCACCCTCACCCTCACTCACCCTCAACCCCTCACCCTCACCCTCACTCACCCTCAACCCCTCACCCTCACTCACCCTCAACCCCTCACCCTCAACCCTTCACTCACCCTCACTCACCCTCACCCTCACTCACCCTCACCCTCACTCACCCTCACCCTCACCCTCACCCACCCTCACTCACCCTCACCCTCACTCACTCTCACCCTCACTCACCCTCACCCTCACTCACCCTCAACCCCTCACCCTCACTCACCCTCAACCCCTCACCCTCAACCCCTCACTCACCCTCACTCTCACTCACCCTCACTCACCCTCAACCCCTCAGCCTCCCCCTCAACCCCTCAGCCTCACCCTCACTCACCCTCACTCACCCTCAACCCCTCACCCTCACTCACCCTCACTCACCCTCAACCCCTCACCCTCACTCACCCTCACCCTCACCCTCAACCCCTCACCCTCACTCACCCTCAACCCCTCACCCTCAACCCCTCACCCTCGACCCCTCCCCCTCAACCCCTCACCCTCACTCACCCTCACTCACCCTCACTCACCCTCAACCCCTCACCCTCACTCACCCTCAACCCCTCACCCTCACTCACCCTCAACCCCTCAGCCCCTCACCCTCACCCTCACTCACCCTCACAACACATATTGTGTTACAATAGGTGTCACATTTGCGAAAGATAAAACTATTGGCATTGTAAATAACAAAGCCATTAATTCGCTATTTTCAAAACAAGCACATAAATAAAAAATGTGTCCTTTACAATACCAATAGCTCAAACTTTCCTAATGCGAGACCTATTGCATTGCTGTGCTTCTCTCCCCTGCTGCACTCTCCTGCTCTCTAGAGATGTGGCCTAACGACCAGAGCTGCCATCTAAGTCACGTAAATACAAAACATGTTGCATTCCAAATGCTATAGGTGTCACATTCGCGAAAGTTATAACTATTGGCATTGTAAATGACAAAGCCATCAATTTAGCAATTTTAAAAACCAACAAATAAATACAATATGTCATTTACAAGACCAATAACTCCAACTTTTCTAATGCGAGACCTATTGCATTTCCAATGCTTGTTAAAAAAGGTTCCGCCAGTATCTCCTCTGGTGAGGTTCCCGTATCATTCCCAATCCCATTCCAATTCGAGCAATCCTCTGCCTCCTCCAATATTCTTGTGACAACTGACGGTTGTCTTCTTCCTCTCTAATGATCTCTGTCGCTGAAACATGTGTACTCCCTTTGTTTCCCAAAACCAGGTGATCCCACTAGGAAGCTTGTTTGTAGGAGAGTAAACATTTGTGCCTTGATTTGCTTAGTAGGGATCACATTACGGTTGCCCGGGGACCTACTTATCAATCAATTCTGCGATTCACAGATATATTTTTCTTTTGTGAATAAACATTTTAAGACTTCAGTTGGGATGGGTGCCTGCGGCGGTCCCTGAGTTTGTTGCCCCACAACAGCCGCATGTTGTGGGAGGTTTGGGGGTGGAGTTGCTGACAGCTGCCGATTAAAGTGATGGGGGGTCTCTGTATTGCAGCAATCCCTGCTTGATGCCCTGCGACGTCCGCAGGTAATAGCGAGGGGGGGAGGATCACTGCCCCAAAACCAGTGCTTTAAATGGGCTGGTACTCACCAGTACTGAGCACCGGCACTTCTTAAATTTACAGAGCCGAGTATCTCCACAGTCAAGGAGAGTACCGGTACTCAGGGTCGGGTTAATAAAGTGGGTGCTAGACTGGTGCCCGAGGGCCAGCTACGTGCCGTTTGTTTGGCAGCATGTAGGACGTTGCCATATGTATTATTCAGTTGTGGCAAGCAGCCCGATGGGGCCTGAGCGCCCTATTGGAGGCCTGCTGCAGGGGCAAGAGGGCCTCTACTCTCTGCATACCCAGATGGAGCCTCTATTTTTCCTCATCACCATCGATGGATGGAACGCAGGCACAAAGGGCCATTTTCACCCCTTGACCTCCCACTGGAGTCTGAGTGTCTTTCTCATGACTCATTAGTCCCTGTGATTCCAACCCCACCCGCGTGGTAATTGAGTCCATGATGGGTGGGAGTGAGATGGTGAAGATGGCTTAAGCAGCATCCCTGGTGCCCATGTGAGGTGGGGGAGGTCAACTGACCTACCCATTGGAGGCCAGTATTGTTCTTCCTCTGACCTCTACCCTGCTGGACTCTGCACATACTCGGTACCCTGCAGTATTCACTGCCTGCCAGTGCAAACTCTCTGGCAGTGGGCCTCCTGCCGAGGGGAGAGGAGGGAAAATGGGTGTGAGTGAAGGTGCAGAGTTAGGGGGAAGGAGCAGAGTGTTTAAAGTAGGAAAAGGTAGAGAGGCAGAATCGGTAAGCGACGGTTATGGAAAGAGGTGGAGAGGCGCGGAGAGGGCAGATTAGAAATAGAAAGAGTGATAGGATACAATTGGGGTAACAAGAGTGGGACAGAATTAGCTACAAACGGGAGAGAGGTGAGTGTGGGATGGATCTCAAGCTAAGAGATGTGAAAACAGAGAGTGTGTGTTTGAGAGGAACAGAATCAGGAGGTATTTGAAAAGAAATGTGTGGAATGCTAGTTTGTGTGTGTACACCTTTGAATATTTAAGGATTGCAGCAAATGCAACCAAGTAGAAACATTAAAAATATTATATTAAGAAGCTGCACATATTTTAAAACAAGAAAACATGAACATTGGGTGTGTCACCTTCATTTTGGGGAACAGCGTTTACAACGCAACTTTTACCACGCAGTACCTTTACCACGCAACTTTTACAACGCAATTTGTTAAAACAACTTGCGCTGGGGGGCGCTGTAGAATAGGGAATAGTTTAATTTACTATCCAAAACCTTCCCTACTATCCACGGGGACTGGAGTTGGAATAGTAAATTAAACTATTCACTATCCAGCGTCCCCCAACGACTTGCGTTGTAAAACCTGCTTGGTAAAGGCATGCTTTGTAAAAGCATGAGTAGTAACGACATACATCCCTTCATTTTGCATATTGAGTTAACACCTTTTGTTTGGATTGATACATTTCTCACATGTTTTGTTCTGTTGCGCAACCGGTGTAAGTGCTAGAGTCTCTCTCGTCCTAGAGCACATTGATTATTAGCCTGAAAGTGCTAAAAGAACTGTTGATGGCTTGGCTCATTCAGGGTATTAGTTGTTAATCTGCACAATGGAAAGTTTGAGACCACTATCCAGAAAAATGCAAGGACAACATGAATATTCAATAGAAGTGTTTTTGTATCATGTCTAACTCCGCCTCTAACCCCACCCACTAGCCACGCCCCTAGCTCTATTTAATGAGTGCCTGCACTTATTTTTTCCCATTTAAAGCACCCACTGGCGCACAGAGCTTCTTTGACACTGCTGTTTAAGTGGAAGCATTTAGTGTCCCGTGGGTCTGAAGCAGCAGTGGCAGGACTCTAGGCTTGGGGCATTATGAGACCACTTCATAATACATTTACACCAACAAATGGAAGTAGTGTTTAGTAAAATATGAAATAAAATATATTTCTTAAAAACACAAACTCTTTCTATAACTATAAGCCATATTCGGAACCATGAGACTACTATTATAAAAGACATTACCACTTCTAAAATATTGTACAAGGTGAAATAATATCTTCTGACTAAAAACACTAGTAAATTGCTGAGTCATGGAAGGGTACAGAAAGTTTGTTGATAATTCCTTGTACCTAGAAATGTAGCATCACAATTGAGACACAATCTACGTAATTAGCCAGCTGCATAGGAAAGTTTGGTGTTAAGAAGCTGGCATTTCCAACAACATGTCTCCCAATGCTGGTGCACTTTGTGAAACTGGTAAGCACTCTGGGGCCAGATGTATCAAGATACACTTTTGCGATTCTCAAATAGCGATTTTTAAGGAATCGCTATTTGAGAATTGCAAAATGGTATGTATGTAGAAATTCGTAATTTTTTTGCGATTCCTTAAAATTCCTTAATTGCGATTAGCAAATTGCTAATCGCAATTAAGGAATAATTTCCCATTCATTTCTATGGGCCAGGAGGCCCATAGGAATGAATGTGAAATTATTATCAATTTGCAATTCGCAATTTGCTAATCGCAAATTGAGAATAATTTCAAGGGTGCAAGGGTGTCCAAAGGACACCCTGTTGCACCCCTGAAATAAGCATGGGTGCACATGTAGTGCACATACATGCCCTAAGGGCATGTATGTGCATCACATGACACTTTTAAAAATGCAAAAATTAGCATTTTTGAAGAAATTCGCAAATTACCACCAACTTGAAGTTGGTGGTATTTTGCGATTTCTTAGGGACAATTAGCAATTTTTTTTGCATCATACATTGCATTTAAGGAATCGCAAATTTTGCGATTCCTTACATGCAATCGCAAAATAAGGAATCGCAAATTTGCGATTCCTTATTTTACACTGAAATTTGCTACATACATACCATTTTGCGAATTTCGGCGTTTGCGAACCCATTTGAGCTTTATACATCTGGCCCCTAGTTCTTTATTTTTATTAGAACTCTGATTTTCACAGACGTGGTATGGAAGCAATGCATAGTGGTTTGTGGTTTATGACTATCAGATGTCAGGATTCTATTTTGTCTCTACAATGCACTTCTGAGTGAACCTGGGTATCTGAATGTTGCCAGTTTGTACATCTGGAGACTTCAGGCAATGGATTTGGAATGACAATAACTTTTCGTCTCAGATCAATTGATTTATTTCTCAATAATCAATTCCTGTTTTGCAAGAATTGATCCCTTTTGTCACAAACTGTTGGTCTTTGCAGCGATTCGACAAGTTTTCCCTTTTTTCTTTAGCCAATTACTTTGGGAAAAAGGTTTGCGATTCACCCAAAATCTGGGCCATAAAAATTATCAATTTGATTTTGAGGAATTAAAAAGGCATAACCACCTTTATAAGCAAAGGTAGGCAGAGTAATAAGGATGAAATGGTGGTTGCATAAAAAGTATGAAGCAGATGGGGCAAACACAAGTAAGGGGGCAAGACAGAGGGAGGCCCCTGGTTTTAGTGGGATTGGGATTAAACAAACGTAAGTGTCTACCCCAATACACTGCACACTTTTCAGCCTAGTGTTTCTGATGGAAGCCAATAGGCTCGTAATGTTCGACACTAGGCGCTATGTTTAAGACAGGATGGATGGGTGAAGTTTTTCCTTCTTGAAAGAAGTGTGCTTGATGAATTGTGTGAGCCTGCGTGTGTTTTATGGGTGCACACAGTTTTTTTAACTTCAAAAAGTGTATTGTTCCGTGAAAATCTTTCGAAAATGGTGGAGACTTAAATAGTTTTACACTTTCCCACGCTAGTGTGAACATCGTGACTTTCAACATAATTTATGTCGTATATGGTAATTCCAGAGAACATTCTGCATATATTTCCCATTTTGCATACAATTCTGCAAAACCTTTCATGGTGACTGGGTTAGTTTGAAGTAACTGTGATCTCACAATGTAACGATTTTACAATGTGCAGAACAACTTTGTACAGCTGAAAATGAAGTTAAAAAGGCTAATTGTGCAAAGGCCACAAATGGTGATCAAGAGGAATTCAGCTATACACGACCAGAAAACTTTGCACGACCTCGTGTCCCGTATGTGTATACACTTATACTCTCCCAGCTAGCTTCCAGGTAAACATTGCAAACTCCGTTCATGCATTGTACGAGAAAGCTCAGAATTCGGTGGTGTGCTAAGGGAAGCAGAAGGTATTAGCATTTGAAAACAATATCACTTGCTGTGCTGGATTACCCCATCCTGTCTAGGGTCCTCTTTGGATATTTTTGTGGAACAGACGTTTTAATTCCACTCCTATTCAGAAGGTGCAGTTCTAAATTCCTCCCAGGCCTAATCCCATTTTCGACAGGCACCCACGAAAGTTCAATATCCTTTCTTTGTTTAGTAATCTCCTCGGCTTCGTCACGGAGGTTTAAAACAGAGTGGGTCGTGGGAGGCGCTGACGTAATCAAAAACTCCGGCCTTATTATCGACGAAAAATAATTTTAAAAAAATGTCCGCTTGCCGTGTAAACCTAGTAAAAGGACGAGCCGTCTCACCAGAAGGAAATAAAACAGCAAAATATAAGACACGGAATTATTTTATTAATTTGTATTGTCGCAAAACCACCTGAACGTTTAGGAAATGGACAAACTAGGAAGGCAAATATGAAGTATTTATTTATAGCAGTTTTTAATGTTTATTATAAGTAAACAGTGTGACGGTTTTTATTAGCATAACAATAAAATGATTCAATTGAATTGAATTAGTAAAAGGGTGGAGTATCTACTTTATGAAGGCGTGCAGGCGATAAAGTAAAGGGCAATGCAGGCTAAACTGTACAGTGTACGTATAACACTCATCCCCTACTGCATCTATTCACACATTTTTCGACAATACCTCATGCGCATGCGCAGCTTCCAGCGCGCCCTACAATGTTCCACACACAACTCATACACATCACAGGCGGATGGCCTGGTTTGTTCAAAACAAAGGGGGAGATTTGCAAAAAAGTAACAAATGCAGCGCTGCACCCTGGGAGGCTGCGCTGCATTTCGCGACAAGAAGGGACGAAGTTGCCTTGAGACATCGTCACAAGATGTATGGATGTTCCCACCAACCCATAAAAATCTCTGCCTAGTTGTGTAGCGGCTCAATTTTCAGGGCATTGCTCCCAATGGCAGTGAGCTGGGTGGGTGGTTTTCTCCGCTTCTAAGGGACGTGTGTCGGGCAGATGAGGATAAAAAAAAAAAAAAGAAAGAAGGGAGCGCCAAATCTTCAGAGATATGGCTCTCTCCTCCCCTTTCACATATGGGTGGGTAGCACACCTTCTTTAAACACAAAATTTCACCTTCGTTAAATTGATACTTTTCACATACGGCGTGCTCACTTAATCGTGCCAAGCCCAAACAGCACGTGCTTGAACATAACTCCGATATTTGGGGGCTTCTTTTTACCCCAAAAAACAGTGGCGACATCTCTTTTCACTGCGCATTTGCTTTCAATATTTTTTAATTCAAATATCTTTTCCCCCTTATTAAATTCGTTCTGCTTTTACTCATCCATATTCGCTTTATCCACTTTAAATGTTATCCACATCACCATGCAAGGTAAATTTGCCAATTTTCATAGTTTCTCATATTCAAGTAGGCCTTTCGAACCTTTTCTTCCAAGAATACGCACAAAAAGCACCATTCGTTAAAAGCAGTTTATTTTGATCCAATGCATTTCGGACCTCCGAGGGGTCCTTCGTCAGGGAAAACTGAAATAACAACAATAACGTTTTTAGGCTTGTGTTCCGCCTCATGTACACCAACAAAATCTTTTTTGTTAAAAAAACACCATTAGTTGCGCATGCTTAACATAAAAGCAGAACGAATTTAAAAATATTGAAAGCAAATGCGCAGTGAAAAGAGGATGTCGCCACAGTTTTTTGGGGTAAAAAGAAGCCCCAAAATATCGGAGTTCTCTCCTCCCCTTTCCCTTGCGCCGGCGCTGATTATAGCTGCAGTGCGCCACCCACACGTGTGAGCGCCATAGGTTTTGTACAGGAAAATACTCTTCCTGCACAAAATACTATGCCTAGACACGAGGGAAAGCTTTTCCCACTTGCGTCCTTCACAGTGAGGCTGCATGGAAAGTCAGAAAAGGAAGGAAAAATGAAAACCTTTCTCCATCCTTGCGCCTTGTTTAAAAGGGCGAAGTTTTCTCACACTTAACCCAATCTACTTCAGTAATTTGGGTTTAACGTGAGAAACCTTAGGTGATTGCAGGGGAATGCCCATGCACCGCCCTTGTCATGGTGCAAAGTAATGCGAAGCTTCACATTACTTTTACGTTATTTCCAGCACAAGTTTAGCGTTGGAAAGTAAATTAGGGAAAAACGATTTTGCACCGTTTTGCGTCACTTTTGTGATGCAAACATGGCGCAACATCTTAGTAAATCTCCCCCTAAGCCTAGACACAATGGAAAGCTTTTCCTACTTTGTATGCGTGCTGCACAGTGCAGCACATATGCAAAGTCAGAGAATCATGGATAAATTAAAGCATTGCTCCTGTTAGCGCCTCCTTTGAAGAGCGTTAATTTTTGGCGCAAAACCATGTCTGCAACTCTTTGTAAATATGGTGTTGCATCAAAAGGTATGGGTGCTTGCATGGGAACGCCCATGTTCCACCCATGTCATGCCCCGTCGGACCTAAGCAACACAAAGCATCTCCTTCCCTTTCGTAAACTTCTAAAAACCTGCTTATTCCAATAATCGGCCCTATAACTTCACCCGTTTTCTCTGTTCAGTCGCGAGCGCTGAGATGCCCGAGGGTAGCTATGCGCTCTACAAATGCTCAATAATAATAATATTAATAGTAAAGCAGTGCTTCATGCTTCTTTGCGCTACTTTGAGGGTGCTTTCCAGCGCAAAACAAGTTTTGTGATGGAAAGTAAATAGGGGAACAAAACCAATTTTAGATGGTTAGCGTCACTTTGGTGACGCTAAGTTAGCGCAAAATGTTTGTAAGCATAGCGTTAGGGTTCTGTCCAATGGAGTCAAGGTGGTCTGGGCGACGGTCCTTGGTGACTGCAGACGTGCCTGTTCATTGTGTTGTTTAGAAATCAATGCTGTTGGCTGCTGGGAAGGATACAGCGTGTCAAAAACCGTGTGAGGGACATTTAGTGTGCTGCACGTATGGGTGCACATGCCAAAGGATTTAGGCCTGTTTCTCCTTTGTGACTGGCAGCACAATTACCCATCACCCGGCTGTTGAGACTTTTGTATTCAGCAGCAAGTTTTTCAGCTTATTTTGCTTAATTGTAATGTGTGTGTGGCGTGTTTGTGTGTTAAGCTAACTTGTTAATCGTTCTGAGATATATGACGATAGGAGTGCAGGGGCCCGCCCTTGAGGCGACAAAGTTTTCCAGCTTTTTTTTGCCTGCCTGGCTGTGGTGCCATGTTGTGCACATGAGGGTGCCAGGTGGTCTGTTGCCCGGGTTCTGTCTTCCATGATGAATATATCAAGTTATTCAACAGCTTGGAAGATTCCCCTGCGCGGAGCCTGCGGTCTGGCGGCCCTTCCCTCTCTTCCCGACATCATTACAAGCATTTTGAACTGGAAACACATATCATGCTCGAAGTGTAGTGCCTCCGAGTTCACATGCGGCCTACAGAATGAGCTATTGTTCGCATTCATCGCCTGGCTCTAGTGCTCAGGCTCTTCTCAATTAGAAACGAAAACACGGGAGGGAAGGAATACGGGCGCTTCCAAAATGGCCCCGCTCGCTAAGCCAGCCCAAGAACCCAAGACACCAAAACAATAATTAGCACAGGAAGCTTAATTCCACTCCTTAATGGAGCAATTCAGAAAAGGGACGTCTGCAGCTCTTTCTGCAAGTAGTAACACATCGGTAGCCGGAATATGATGTCAAGGCCTTATCCTTTCGCATGCGTCATGGGGCAACGAGGGCAGGGGTTTTATGCTAGAGGTGTCATTGAAACCCACAGACCCTGAATTCTAATCTAAGCCTTGGCACTTGACCAAACATAGACGCATATTTATGAATTTTGTGGCAGACGGGCAGCTCAGCATGTCATCTTGCTGTGCTGCCCTGCGTTACAGGGAATGCCGCTGACCGCGGGACCCACAGGGGAGCATGGGCGGGGCAGCGCCTTAGTCCCACCCGGCGCTCGCCGTGCAAGATGGCTCCTTAGGCATGCGGGACAGCGAGGGGCTGCCTGCTTTGGATCGCCCGTAAGATGACCCACCATAATGTCATACCTGTGTTGTATGAAATAAACCTGCAGCAGTTCTTTCCCACAAATATGTCTCCTGAGTTTCCTTTGGGTGGGAAGTGTGTATTGTTTTAGCGGGGGGAGCGATGGCGGTGTGGGCACTATGGACAGGTTTGCACCGTATTTATCCAATACGGCGCATTGTGGTCCTTTTCCCTTGCACTGGCACCGTTTTAGCACCAACGTAGGAACCCTTGCACCATGGTTCAAGGTTGCCTGTGCTGTTGGTAGGATTCATTTGTGCAGGAAGGCCCACCTTCCTGCACATAATCAATCCTGAGAGGCTTTGTTTTCTTTCTAGGTGTTTTGCATTCTGCAGCACCCAGCAGCACACATAGAAAGAGGAAGAAATTAGGAGAGATAAAGATATTTCTCCTCGTTACGCCTCACCTAGGGTGGTGTAACTTTTTGGCGCATTCCCATGTTTACAATGTCTTGTGAATCTTGGAATGCTTCAAAAACCATGGGAGTTGCGTGGGAACACCTGCGCAACGCCCATGGAACACTTACCCAGGGCAGAGTAACACAACACAGCGATTGAAGATAAGGATAATTGTGCAATGTAAAAATAAATGAGCAAATATTTGTGATTAAAAAAACTGCACATTGTGTTTAAATCTCTCCGACTTTTAGGGTGTCAGGCCTCCTGACACTTGTTGTTAACCATTACATCATGATTTTAATAATCCACTTTAGATTGCATACCAGGAACTACTCTTCCATGTAAAATGTCAAATTCTGCTGTAAAACAAATTTTCTATGTAAATATCTAAAATATACAAGAAATGTATAGATTTAGGGCTGCTCGCTAGACGTTAGCGCTGTGAACAGCCAAGAGATGACAATTTAATTAGGTGGCAAATGGTCTGCAGGGACATACGCAGTTCATACCTGCAGTTTAGGCTATAGAAAAGCTGTAGAAGCAAATATATCAGAGTAGGATTGCGAATGGAAATCTGTGACTTGCAGAGGTCCAGATAAACAGGAACTAATAGGAGCTGAGTTCCACCACTATTATTTTTACTTTTAAGAAGTTCAACTAAATTAAGTGAAGATTGTTCCCGTTGTAATAAATTTATTTTTGCAGTGAAAACATACAACCTGATATACTACGTTGAGTGGTTTTATTATACTTACATGAGCATGTGGGAATTCTGGTGTCTATTTTTTTTTGTAAAATCTTTTTATTAACCTTGCTCACAGGTACATAAAAACATAGCAGCATACATTTAGCAGGAGATAGTCAGCAGTCTCTGATTCATACATTAGGCAGGTCAAAACATTCCCAAAGACCACTCCACGCTTCACACCCCCGCCTCCCCCACCGGATCCTCAGTATTTTTGCCAGGGGCCCAAGACCTTCCTCCACTTCTTCACACACTCCCTTGCCTTGTAAATCGTCTCCTCCGCCCTTTGGCCGCCATTGGTCCCATCAGGGAGCCTCCCGCCCCTGTGCAATATTCCTTTTTGCCACCCCCGCTGCGAAGGCCAGCCCAATCTCTTTGTATCTTGTCCAGTCAGTCGGACCTTTAATCATTAATAAAAGCCACCTCGGCTCCACTGGAACTGGCGACCCAACAACTAACTCCATGGTGCGAGCCACCTTCGACCAAAAGGGCGCCACCCTCGGACAGTCCCATAAGATATGAAAAAATGTGCCCTCCTCGTTGCAGCCTCTCGTGGACAAGGGAGATTGAGTCCTGCCCCAGGAGAATAGTTGCGTGCGCGGGTAGTAGACCCGATGCAGGATCTTAAACTGGACCAGACGAAACCGGACCTGTATCGCTATCTCACGCGGGCTCTGCAGGGCATCCTGCCAGTCATCATCCTCCTGGGTGCCAATGTACCCCTCCCACTTTGCCCGCAGTGATACCAGGGGATCGGGCATGTTATTGAGCAGTTTGTGATAGATAGTGGCCGTGGGCTTTCTAGGTTAGGGTCCCTCAAGAGCCTGAACCTGACCTCGCTCAGCATCGGTCGCTCCCCCAGGCTCCCTGAAATCTGGGTATCGTAGCGCTTTGTATTTCATTGCCACCAGCTGTGTTTGGGTTGTGCTCTGCACTCCGGTAGCGCTAATCAGCTGTAAGCTCCGCCCACATCGCACGAGTGACACACTAATTTGCCTGCTGCGCTTTTAATTGTTTAGAATTATTTCTGCCTGCTGCTCGTACATTTAGAGGTGCCTCTGCCCACTCTTCTAATAGCATTCCCCACTTGTGCTGTGACGATCTTGTGGTGCTTTGCGCTGTGTTTTTGCGGCCATTTTGTTTGTTATTGTGCCTGCCAGCCCGCCCCCACCCCGATCACACCTCCCTGCGGCCCTCCTTCCCACGGATAACATAGAACGGACCCGCCTGAACGTCCGCTGTGACCAACATGACCTCGCTCAGCATCGGTCGCTCCCCCAGGCTCCCTGAAATCTGGGTATCGTAGCGCTTTGTATTTCATTGCCACCAGCTGTGTTTGGGTTGTGCTCTGCACTCCGGTAGCGCTAATCAGCTGTAAGCTCCGCCCACATCGCACGAGTGACACACTAATTTCCCTGCTGCGCTTTTAATTGTTTAGAATTATTTCTGCCTGCTGCTCGTACATTTAGAGGTGCCTCTGCCCACTCTTCTGATAGCATTCCCCACTTGTGCTGTGACGATCTCGTGGTGCTTTGCGCTGTGTTTTTGCGGCCATTTTGTTTGTTATTGTGCCTGCCAGCCCGCCCCCCACCCCAATCACACCTCCCTGCGGCCCCTCCCTCGCTCCGCCCCCTCCTATCTCCATATATGACTGATGCCCCAACGCGCAGCGGCCGCGCCGAAGGTGCGCCAAAGGTAAGCCCGTCTACGCCCGTCCGCGCCTGGACCGCGCCCAGCGCCAGACCCCCTGGCCCTCGTACCACCCACCCCACCCGCATTACATACGACGCCTCCACCCTCTTAGCCCTAAACCCCGGTCGACTCCCCAACTGCGCCCAAGCCGCTCCTGGACACACCCATGGACCCTTCACATGCAACTCCTGCAAGTATGACGGCACCAAGACCAACTCCTCATCCACGAACACCAAACAGAGATCCGACACCAACCACCTAAAAGGCATCCTGCTCAACACCCGCTCCGTCCACAGACACGCCATCGACCTTTGGAATCTACTCGACACCATCTCTCCGGACGTCGCCTTCCTAACAGAAACATGGATGAACGCCTCCTCAGCCCCAGACATCACCATTGCCATCCCGGAAGGATACAAGATCATCCGAAAAGACCGCACCTACCAAACAGGAGGAGGCATCGCCATCGTCCATAAGAATTCCATCCGCATCTCAACCAGCTCAGACATCAACCTCGCTAGCGCCGAACACCTTCACTTCCAGATCCACACCGACCCCAAGACCACACTCAGAGGTACCCTCCTCTACAGGCCACCAGGACCCCGTGCACAATTCAGTGAAGTCATCACTGACTTTATCACCCCACACGCCCTCCCCTCCGAGGAATACATTCTATTGGGAGACCTCAATTTCCACCTGGAAAAGAGCAACAACAGCAACGCCACCACCCTTCTGGACAATCTTGCCAACCTCGGACTCAAACAACTTGTTAACACCCCCACTCACTACGCAGGTCACACACTCAACCCTATCTTCACCTCCAGCAAACATATCTCCTTCAGCCACACCACAGTTCTCCATTGGACGGACCACAGCTGCGTTCACTTTGTCTACAAAAAGACCACAACCCACAGCCATCCTCAACCTACTCTGCGAAGAAACTGGAACAAAATCACCATCGACCAGATCTCCTCATCGCTTCTTCAAAACCCCCCTGCCCACTCTTCGAACCCCAACCAAGCAGCCATTAACCTCACTCAATGGCTAACCAACAGCGCCGACAACCTAGCACCTTTGAAAAAACGTCAAATCAAACTAGGCAGCAAAAACGCCCCCTGGTTCAAGGATGATCTTAAGAAATCCAAGAAACTCTGTCGCTCCCTTGAGAAGGCCTGGAAAAAAGACCCAAACACCAGCACCAGGGACGCCTTCAAAAACGCCACCCGCATTCACCACCAACTGATCCGGACTGCCAAGAAAGCCGCACTCAAAGACCGACTAGACAACAACGCCCACAACAGCAAGGAATTATTCAACATCGTCAAAGAGTTTACTAACCCCACTGCCAACTCCAACGACATCACTCCCTCTCAAACCCTCTGCGACTCCCTAGCTTCATTCTTCCACGACAAAATCGCTGACATCCACAACAGCTTCGACAACCAACAGAGAGACCAACCCACCCAACCTTCTGCCGCACCTTCACCCCCCTTGAACATCCTTAATGACTGGAACCCAATCTCCACTGAGGACACCATCCGCCTGATGTACTCCATCCACTCAGGATCCCCCACAGACCCTTGCCCTCACCTCATCTGCAACAAAGCAGACTCCATCATAGCACCACACCTCCGAGACGTCATCAACTGCTCCCTCAACTCCGCCACCTTCCCGGAAAGCTGGAAACACGCCGAACTCAGCGCCCTTCTGAAAAAACCCACAGCTGACCCCACCGAACTCAAAAACTACCGCCCCATCTCGCTTCTTCCATTCCCGGCCAAAGTCATCGAGAAAGCTGTCAACAAGCAGCTCGCCGCCTTCCTCGAAACCAACAAATCCCTCGACTCCTCACAATCCGGCTTCCGAGCCAAACACAGCACTGAGACCGCACTCATCGCAGCAACAGACGACATTCGAACTCTACTGGACAATGGAGACACAGTCGCCCTCATCCTCCTCGACCTCTCTGCAGCCTTCGACACAGTCTGTCATAGCACCCTGTTACAACGCCTCAGAAACATCGGAATCCAAGGAAAAGCACTGGAATGGATCACCTCGTTCCTTGCCGGAAGAACTCAGAAAGTCCGCCTCCCACCATTCAAGTCAGAGGCCACTGAAGTCATTTGTGGCGTGCCACAAGGATCTTCACTCAGCCCCACCCTCTTCAACGTATACATGAGCCCCCTCGCGGCCATCGCACGCCAACACAACCTCAACATCATCTCCTACGCTGATGACACTCAACTGATCCTCTCACTCACCAAAGACCCTAACACCGCCAAAACCAACCTACATGAAGGAATGAAAGAAGTAGCCGAATGGATGAAGCACAGCCGTCTGAAACTGAACTCAGACAAAACAGAAGTCCTTATCTTAGGTACCTCCCCCTCCGCCTGGGACGACTCTTGGTGGCCAGAGGCCCTTGGAAAAGCACCCATCCCGACGGACCACGCACGGAACCTGGGCGTCATCCTGGACTCCTCACTCTCGATGACCAGACAAGTCAACGCCGTTTCATCATCCTGTTTCAACATTCTTCGCATGCTCAAAAAAACATTTCGCTGGATCCCCACCGAAACTAGGAAAACGGTCACCCACGCACTGGTTACAAGCCGCCTGGACTACGGAAACACCCTATACGCCGGAACCACCGCAAAACTCCTGAAAAAACTCCAACGCATCCAGAACGCATCAGCCAGACTCATACTAGACATCCCGTGTAAAGACCACATCTCTGATCACCTGAAAAACCTCCACTGGCTTCCCGTCAATAAGAGGATAACATTCCGCCTCCTAACCCACGCACACAAAGCACTTTACGAACTTGGACCCGAATGCCTCAACACACGACTTTCCTTCTACACCCCCTCCCGCCAGCTACGCTCTTCCAACCAAGCCCTTGCTGCTGTACCTCGCATCAACAAAACCACCATGGGAGGAAGATCCTTCTCCTACCTAGCGGCTAAAACCTGGAACTCACTTCCCACTCACCTTCGCCTCACTCAGAACCACCTAGCATTCAGAAAGCAACTTAAAACCTGGATATTCGACAAGTAATTCCCCACCCTTCTTCAAGCGCCTTGAGACCCTCTGGGTATGTAGCGCTCTATATAAATTATTTGACTTGACTTGACTTGACCTGTCCTCCAGTGGCAAATATTCTGGTACTGAAGTCCCCACTGGTATGTGAGAGCGTAAAGCATGTGTAATGCTTAAGCAGTGGTAATGTTGTGAGGCATGCATTAAGTACTCCTTCCGCAGATTTTCAAAGGACCTAGGGGCCTCCCCCCTCCAAACGTCCCTGAGGTATTCAATACCAATCAATCTCCAGCCCCTAAAGCCAGTGAGCTTCCTCACCTCCAGTAACTGATCACCACACCAAAGCGGGGTCCTGCCAGTTACGGCATTAGCCCAACCCAGGAACCTGTTAACCTCCCTCCAGCATTGCAATACTACCACTGTGTGCGACGGAAAGTCCCTCCAGAGCTTCTTTGAGTATAGAAGAGGCTCACAACCACCCTCCTGCATTACGTGCCTATCCACCCTGTAGGCCGGCTCCGAGTCCTCCACATAGACCCAATCGTTGACGACCTGAAGCTGAGACGCCCAATATTTCAGCCTAACATCCGGCAGGGCCAGCCCTCCATCGTACACCCCCCTGGTGTGCTAAGGCAACGCTATCCTCGGGTTGCCCCTGTCCCAGAGAAACGTCCTCACGGCCTGGGATTTACTCCGGAACACCCCATCTAGCACCTGGAAGGGCGAGTTTTGTAGGATGTACAGTAGGCGCAGTAATGCCAACATCTTAAATAACGCGGCGCGCCCCATCAGGGTGAGGGGCAGGGCCCGCTAATGCGCAACGTCGGACGCCAATCTCACCAGAAGCAGCTCTAGATTCCTGGCGAAGAACTCCGCCCTGTCCCTCATAACGTACACTCCGAGGTATTTAAAACCCTCAGTGACAACCACGGCCGGAAACCTCGACGGGACCCGTGGAGGGGCCCCAGAGAGGGGGTAAATCAAGGACTTGGACCAATTGATCCTGTAGCCAGAGTAGCTGCCGAATAGTTCAAAAAGGTGACGCGCCTGCACCATGGAATGGTAGGGTCTAGCCATGTATAGGATTACATCGTCGGCGTATAATGATATACGCTCTTCCCAGCCTGGTGTCTATTTTTGAATGTATCTAAATTTCAATCAAAGATATTTGAGACAAAAATGTGGCTTAATTTTATAATTGCACCTGATACCCTCTCTAAATATAATTGTTTATTTGTATTTGTCAAGAGCTTAGGGTGAATCAGCACCATTATGTGTTTTGACCTTCACCTTCCACCTTCAAGTAGTTTGCCTTGACTCAACCCCATCCCAACTATCACGGTCTCACCTATGCAGCTACATTTATGTTACACTTCGACCTTTGATAATTTGCATAGATTTCAGAGGCACACATCTTGGGCATCTATGTGTCCTGAAAAAGAGAAAATCAACCTATTGTAAATTGCCTCCCTTTATTTGTGATGTGGACTGATATCTACTTCCAAAACCAGGCCCCTGATAACAACAGCATTCATTCAGCTCACCTCCATCCACATAGAACTACATATCCACAGAATGCCACTGAGAAGTCTTTTTTAAGGATTAATGTTTAGTGGCCTTTGCCCATTATAGATGGCTGAGACAGAAAATAGGCCCGTGTACCAAAATAATGGTGGCCCCATTTAGTAAATTGGATACCAAAAAAGTGGCCCATTTGTGCAAATTGGGGCAGTTTTGAAGATGTAAAGACACACTGAGTGTTTTGCAAGGTATGGAAGATTGCATGGAATAGTGCTTGCTGCAAACAATGTTTGTTTTAATGTCAGGGAAATCAACAGTAAAAACCAGTCCAGCAGACCATAAATAGGCCCACAAAGAGCCCAAGACATGTCCCACACACTGGCCTGTCAGACCAGTCCATCGGGCACTGCCTGAGTGCCCTACAGGCCAGTCCGACCCTATGCCTCACTCATGGTAAACATACTGTATTCTACACATACTGTGATGGGCTTAAGTTCAGCCTTATTCAACCATTGGATTCTTTGGTCTGGAAACTTTCAGGCATTAACGTTAGATACTGTCACTCACACCTTGGATCAGTTCCCAGGAATATTTTATTCTCTCATTTTTACTATTGATCGTTTGGATTTAGGCTTCTACTGCCACGGCGAATTATTTTAATCTGAAAAGTACAATTTGTCATCAGACATTTAATTTTTATTGCAATCATGGAGTGTATACCCAAAAAGAATCTATTCTTTAATTGTTTTGCACAGGAACTTGCAATTCAATTGATTTTGTCGTCACTCTAGCGCCGATTTTCACAAAGCTTATATACAGTGGTAAATGAGCTCAAACACTGTTAACACTGTGATGAGAAGGCTGAGCACAATCACTGGAAAGCCAGCGGTATCAGAATGTGGGCTACATCCACGTTCATTTCTGAGAATGGTTCCCAAATGTCAGGCTTTTGCTCAATACTAGGTTTTGATTGACAGGCAACAGTGAGAGAGCGCAAATTAAGTAAAATGTATAAGTACACCATATATACAACCCAGTTGCACGAATTCAGTTAAAGTATCTAAAGTGTTGCAAATATATAACCGCATATACTCATGAGTGTTTAGTCAATATAGAAAACATATATAGAATGTGGAACTAATGTAGAAATGTGTGGAAAATGTTTAGAAATGTTAGAAGTGTTAATCAGATTCCATGTTGTGTAGCTGCTACCGAAGAAAATGTAATGCTGCAAAACGTAGAAATGTGCAGGCCTCATGGCAATGTATGAAGAACGAAAACGTGCATTTACATCTTTCACATGACATGGATTTACTATTATTCAGTAATTTCTGCTCACATGTTAAGAATCATGTTTAATAGAAGTGTTTCATATAATCAGAGTGTATTAACAAGAATTGTTTTAGTTTTAGAAATAAAGGTTCGTAGAGTGCAGGCCGCTTGCAAGATAATTTAGTAGGCCTGGAAGATAAAGTGGCTTCTTTGATCTGCACGTGTTAGTTAAAGTCGAGTCTCGTTAAGAATAAATTGCCAATTCCGTTCGAAGTTTTATGGCCTGAACTGATAAGTGAAGCCTGGAATTTGGGGCCCAAGTTGTGGGTGTCTGTCTGCAGGTGTGAGGGGGTTCCAATCAAGAGCGTGATGAATAGGGCTCTGTCCGGGGAGACAGGCACAGGCCTGGAGGAGGGTTCAGGAATGTTCTGGGGGGTACCAGCGAGCCGGAGAAGAAGCCTGGGAAGCAAGGTCAACGCTAACGAAGAGGCCCAGAGGAGTAGCCGCATGGAAGAAACCAGAATCGAAACCACGTGAGATGTGTACGTGAGGGGCGTCTCTGAGGGGCGTTTCAACTGTTAATGTGATTTTGTATTAGGGACAGCACCCTGGGGTGGAGTTAGAGCAGATGGCCTGAGGACCCTTAGAGAGCGGATGGGTAGGCAGAGAGGGCATGACTGCAATGCATAGGGTTCCACCTAAAGACTAAGGGAAAGTGAGTGAACTTCTTTGGAAGTCACCACGGCTGACACCTTTTTAGGTTAAGATTCTGCTAAGTAGGGATGCCACCTAGTCCACTGCAGGGACAGTCTAATCTGATCTTTTCCTTTCTGTAAATGACTTCTAAGTTACATCTTGTGTCTATATTGGCAAACCTGCTAATCCTCGAACTGGCTTTAGTGGTATTTTTCTGTTGTTTGAGATCATTTAGAGAATTCATGTTTCTGTTGATGCCAGTGTACCTTTTGAACCTAATATTGAGATGCTTGTATCTTCAGTTAACTTTGGCTTTACAATAAAACTTTAAAACTGTTCCGTGGTAAGTGGTTCTTCAGAGTCGTGCCAATTATTGGTTTGATTAACCTGGTAGTAGATTACTTATTTTTCTCAATGACAGGCAACAAAGATTCAGACGACCTGATTGGGGATTTAGATCTAGAGTGATCAAATAGGAGATCAAAAATCCCGCTTTCCCAGTTGGTAGCTATAGAGGATGGTTGCCTTCTTGAGGAAGGTGATCTAGACTAGGTTAAGATTACCCCGAGGCCCCTAGAGATCGAGAGATGACCAGCAGAAGAATCGCCTGCCGAAGAAGGTGCTGACGGTGCGAGAGAGAAAAAGCAGCAGAGACGGTCGAGAGTGAGTATAAAGGGTCATGTGTTGTCAGATTGCGGTGTTTTGTGTTGTACTTGTGTTATAATGTCATGCGGAGTTGAATGCCTGTAGTGTGATTGTGAGACGGTTGTGAGCGCGCGCAACCTGGTGAAAATCTTAAGTTCAGAGAAGAGCTTAAGTGGTTCGGGTGTATCGAACATCCAGAGTAATTGTCAACCATTGTGAAGGGGGTCATGAGGTACCATTGATCGCCCGCAGGACCGTGATAGGGGGAACGTAAGAGTGAGTGTATGAGTAACGGACGCTGGACAGGCGTTTACTGTGTGTAAGTAACCTATCAGTTAAGGCGATCGTCTGAACGTTTACGGAAGACGTTTCGTCAGTTGAGGTGACAATTACAGTTAGACTGTGGGCGTACAGTCAAGAAAAGTGATCGCTTGGTCGGAAGTAATCATTTTTCAGAGTATGAATGGGACGCATGCATGACCGGGATACGAGCTGAGAAAGGAGGGGAACTGCTGCGAAGGGGAGATGAGTGACGTCAGAGAGAACCGCGCTGTGATAGGCTGGTTGGTGTAAGACCGCGCTGGGATAGGCCGGTTGTCAAGAGCCGCGCTGTGATAGGTCAGCTAGCAAGAACCGCGCTAGGATTGGTGGATTGTCATCAGGAAGTAAATAAATGTAACGAAGTAGAAAATTGTGAATTTGATCATGAAATGCTTTAGGCACTTGAGAACGATCTTTAAGAGAGAAAATAGAGAATCGGTGGACGGGGAAGAGGCCCCGCCGGAGGGTACACCAGCCCATTACATGGCTACGAATGTTGGGTTGCATACTATACTGTGGATCTCTGAGTGGAGTAAGATGACAGCAGGGAATGAGGAATTGACGTTCCCGAAATACGGAACGTTTAGGTTAGAAGCATTGAACCAGTTGAAAGCAGTAATGCTCGCGACGAGACCCCTACCCAGACCAACACAATTTGAAGCCCTCAATGCGTGGTTTAGGGCAGCGTACGACCGGAGCTTGAACAGGCGTCAAGAAAGAGTGAAACGATCGGTAAGAGCAGTGCAGGATGCCAAATGGGATGAGGAAGCTAAAAAGTGGAGAGTGTAGAGAATCGAAGTAGACAAACTGTACCCAGTGATAGAAGTCACAGGAGAAAAGAAACCACAAGTGGAGGATGATGAGAGCGAGACAGAAGACAGCCTGATAAATAGGTTATTGATGGACAGACCACCTTCGTACAATAGAGAGATGGAAGGTCCCGAGCTCCAAAGGGGGGACGGGGCTGGTACAGGGGAAAATAGACCACCTCCTATAGCAGATAGAGGATACGCCAAAGGTGAGGAAATATCTCAGCCTAGTCCAGTACAGAG
The DNA here is from genome assembly GCF_964263255.1 of Lissotriton vulgaris. Lineage (NCBI taxonomy): Eukaryota > Metazoa > Chordata > Amphibia > Caudata > Salamandridae > Lissotriton > Lissotriton vulgaris. The sequence continues at coordinate 1,336,271,030 of NC_141687.1, forward strand.
GGTAGTCGGAAGGTTTGTGGTACAAAAGGTGCCAGAAATGGAGCATGCTAAGTCCTACCAATTGCCAGACGCTCTCCAAGTACCTGTTACTATAGGTCCTATAGTGTCGATTTATGACCCAGAGAAAGCACGGGAAGAGGAACAGGCACGGTCGGACAAGGAGAGAGCAGAAATGGAGAATAGGAACAACATGATTAATTCTCAAAGGCAGTTGTCAGGTCCAAGAGATTGGAGCACTCCGTTAAATCAAGCAGGGGATCCCATAATAGATCAAGGGGGTCAGAGAGGACCGATGGATCTAAGGGGACCACGACCGAAGTCCTTTAGGGAATTGAGGGCTGACCTGAGAAAGTGGGATACCAGCACGGGAACCCAGGGTAACAGGTCAGGAGTGGAAGCTGAAAGGGGAAATCGAGGTGATGGAACATTGTCTCACTATGGGGCTAGCGAAAGCAGCCAGGAGTGCGACGGCAAAAGTCAGGAGAATAGAGGGGTCACATGTCATTCCCTTAATGGAAATGGTCGGGAACAAGAGCATAGGAGTGCAGAGTGTGGAAGGGTGTCTCGTCTCATTCGCAGTGAGGGAGACCGAAGGACACAAGAGTACCGGGATAGCTTTAAGTGCACTCACCATGCACCTGGCGACAATAGACAACATTGGGGTCGCGGGAACATGGGGAGTTGTGAAGGGTCTTACCATGTGTTGAGCGATACTAGGCAGCAAGGGAATTGTGAAAACAGGGAGGACAATGGAAGGTCCTATCATGCATCCAGAAAAAATGAGCAGAACAGACAAAGTGGGACCGTGGGAAACCGAGCAGTGTTTCACCACACGCCAAGGGAAGATGGAAGAGCATGGGACCTAGAAAGATGGGAACATGGGAGAACTCCCCATAATTCACCTGAGCCTAGGCGTAGGACTCGGAGCTGGGATGGGAGACATGTCAATGGACACCCTAAGAAAGACATACTGAGAGCCGAGATAAAAGTAAGAAGGCTCGATGTAACCAGTTTAAAATCGGATTTAGATGAAATAATTGATGGCCCTTAGAGAGAATTGACATGTACGAGCAAGATGAGGTACTGTTTATAGCAAAGGATATTACTCGGAAAGCGAGAGCAGTACATGAGAAACTATCTGAATTAGCAGACAAGTACATGGTAGACTTATCGAGAACAAAGGCATTACAGGGTAACCATAGGTTGCATTATTCAGATCAGGACCTCGAAGAAAGGAGAACAATCGGGTTAAAAACACACATCAGAGAACTGATTACAGGGATAAGGACATGGAGGGATCTGGATAAGTGGGAAGAAAGGTGGTCCAAGAAAGGAACCATTGGATGGAGCACAATTGGAATGTCCCCAGAGGGAGGGCTACAGAGAATGGAAGCTTTCCCTTTGCGAGAAATAGCGAATGGGAGCTATGTGCATGTGCCATGGAGTAGGGGAGATTTAGCTGCATTTACAAATTCCTTTCCTAAGCTGAGAGAGAATCCTGTGGAGTGGTATAAGCAGGTAGAGAGGTTCGTAAAAATCTCTAAGGTACTGTGGGTCGACCTGAACACCCTGTTTGACATCGTAGTACCAGGAGACCTGTGGACAGCATGTAAGGTTAGTGTTGAATGGCCCACATCTGAACCGGAGAGGGACGCTCAGACTAATGGACCGTCAGAAAAAGTCATGGAAAAATATGAAAGAGTAATGATTTGGCTGAAAGATAAGGTGCCACTGCAGGACATAGATTGGGTCAAAATAGATCGAACCAGGCAAGAGCCCAAGAAGACAGTCCATGAGTATTATGAGAGATTATTGAAGGCGTTCAAACAATACAGTGGACTAGATGTAATGGATCCTAAAGACATAGGACAGTTCGTATCGAAATTTGTCTTGGGATTGAGACCTGATATTTGCTTGATGATTCAGCAACATTTGATTTGTTGGCAAAACAAACCATTAGATGAAATTTTGAGATATGCAAGGTATTGCAGTGATGAGATAGATTCTAAAGCCAAGAAACTTAAGGAGAAGCTGATGATGGTGCAGATGCAGTCGGCTGGAAAGGGTGGACAGCAGCAACAGGGAACAGGGACCATGGGTAGGAGACAAAATAACCAGAATAGGGACAGTGAGGAAAATTCCAATTCGAGACCTAGGTTAGACATTGCGACATTGAAAAAGACGACCAGGTGTCACCAGTGTAACCAGGTGGGACATTGGAAACGCGAGTGTCCCTATAATCCTGAAAATGGAGAATTAGAAATAGAGGAGGAAGAGGTTCAAAGCAGTCCGGGAAAGGGGACAACGGTATACAAAGGAAAGGTGGTCAAAGGGGGGACCCCGGCTCCTCGAGCTCAGTTCCCTCAACCACCTAGAATTTCAGCAGGGGGAAAGACCTATAGACAAATGCCTCTTTTTGTAGGAGGAGAAGAGTGTTACTATGTTGATCCTCTAACTGGACAGCGGGTGGATAGAGAGGAGGACTGTACCCTCGGGGCAGTTCTAGAGGTGGACCAAAGGGGACCATACGTGGAGGCTGAAGTGGCAGGATGTCCTACGACCTTTTTGGTGGACACGGGGGCCACTCGATCCACTCTGAGATCAGCAGTGGTTCCAGGTCTGCCAATGTCAGGGGAAACAATACAAGTGGCAGGAGTTGCAAACAGGAGAATGACTAACCCTCTGACAGAACCAGTACTAGTGAAAATAGGGAAATACAGCGATGAGCATCAATTTGTGGTCTGTGACTCTAGCCCTGTGTGTCTGTTGGGAAGAGACTTATTGTGCAAACTAAATTGTACGATATACTGCACACCTCAGGGAGTGGAGGTACTGACTAACGATGACGATGCTGACTTCAAAGTTGCCAATTTAAAGGTGTGCGTGGAGCTGTATCCCACCTTGACAGTGGAGGAGCTTCCATGGGACTTAAGAGGTGCAGTGTCATCAGAAGTGTGGGATTTCACTGGGGAAGAGATAGGACTGATCAAAGGGGTAGAACCAGTGAAAATCATGGTAAAACCAAATGTTGAATATCCGAGAACACCCCAATATAAGTTGACCCCAGAGACGATCGCAGGAATAAAGCCCGTGATTGACTCCATGATAAAGCAGGGAATACTGAAAGAAATCGTGGGTAGTCCATGTAACTCCCCGATTATGGGTTTACAGAAACCTAGTGGGAAATTCAGAATAGTGCAGGACCTTCGAAAGATTAATAACATAGTTGTTTCATGTTGTCCAGTGGTACCGAATCCATCAGTGATATTGTTTCAGATACCATTCCAAGCTGAGTGGTTCACAGTGATAGACCTTTGCCAGGCCTTCTTTTCAATCCCATTAGATGAGGAGAGCCAATTTCTTTTCGCTTTTAAGCTGGAAAATCGCGTATTAACATGGTGTCGTATCCCACAGGGGTATTCAGAAAGCCCATCGATTTTTAACCAGCTGCTGAAGAAAAATCTTGAAAGTCTAGTACTGCCACAGAACTCGGTTCTGGTCCAGTACATAGACGACCTACTTGTTGCGTCAGAAACAGAGGAAGCTTGCAAGGTAGACACCATCGCCTTGTTAAATCATCTAGCTGAAAACGGACACAAGGTGTCCCCGAGCAAGTTACAGTACTGTTTGACAGAAGTACAGTACTTGGGTCACAGGATTGAAAAGGGGAAACGGAAAGTGTCACCAGACAGGATAGAGGCGATCATGAAGATGAACTCGCCAACGACACAAAGAGAAGTCAGGATGTTTCTAGGAATGGTCGGGTATTGCCAACAGTGGATAGCTAACTTTTCCCTGAAAGCAAAACCCTTACAAAAACTGACGCACAAGGAGGTGAGTGATCCGGTACCATGGGACAAGGACTGTTTGATGGCATTCTTGCAGCTGAGAGAGGACTTGTGTCGTGCTCCTGCTCTGGGAATGCCGGACTACGATAAACCATTCTTGCTTTACTGCTGTGAAAGAGAAGGTTGTGCTTTGTCAGTTTTGGTCCAAATCCATGGAAATGCCCGTAGACCAGTTGCCTATTTCTCGGCTACTCTAGATCCAGTAGCCGCAGCGTTGCCCGGATGTCTCAAATTCGTTGCTGCAACGGGTGTCAGTATTGAAAGGTGCGAGAATATTGTTATGGGACACCAGTTAGTGGTGTATGTACCGCATTCTGTTGAACTGTTAATGACCAGGACCAAGACACAGCATCTGACAAATAGCAGGCTCACGCGCTATGAGCAAGTCATTCTTGCTGCAGAGAACGTGACCCTTAAGAGATGCTCTGTTTTGAATCCTGCCACCTTGATGCCACTTCCAAATGATATAGAAGGTGATGAATGTGAAGATCACGATTGCCTTGATGTGACTGAACTATGCACCAAACCGAGACCAGATATCATGGATGAGCCATTGACTGGCCCAGATGAAATTTTCTTTGTTGATGGCTCATGTGTAAGGGACGATATTGGTCAATTGAGAGCAGCTTATGCTGTTTGCACCATTACTGGATGTTGTGGAAGCCGCTTGCCTGGAAGGAGTACATTCCGCTCAGGTAGCCGAAATCATTGCATTGACACGTGCCTGTTTAGCAGGCAGCAAAATTCGAGTCACCATTTACACCGATAGCCAATATGGTTTTGGGGTAGTTCACGACTACGGGCAATTGTGGTCTCAAAGGGGTTACATGACTTCTTCAGGTTCACCTATCCGAAATGGGGAATTTGTACGCCTATTGCTGGAAGCATTACAAGGTCCGGCAGCTATTGCCGTTGTTAAATGTACAGCACATACCAAGAATACTGACTTTGTATCACAGGGAAATTGGTATGCAGACGAAGTTGCACGTTATTGTGCAGAGCAAGGATACTCTTTCACAGAAGTGGAAGTGGGAGGGATACAGGAGAAGACAGAATTAGCCATGTTGTTAGAAACTGTAGATACTTGGGATGAATTAAAAGTCATTCAAGAAAATGCAACAGACTTTGAGAAAAAGACATGGGAAACTGCAGGATGTGTGAAGAGTGAGATGAATTTTTGGGTTTCAGCAGATGGAAGGGCAGTATTACCAAATGAATTAGTGAGTCCAATGGCAAGACGAATACACGGTCCAGTACATCTAGGCAGAGATGCTATGTTGCGGGTATTCAGGCAAACGTGGTACAACCTCAAGTTTAGAGTAGCCGCAGAAGCAGTGTGCCAACGTTGTGTGACCTGCCAGCAACTGAATGTAGGAAAGAGAACACCAGTCACATTGAGTCACATAGGGAGGTCTGGGGGTCCGTTCAATCGGATGCAACTAGACTTCATTGAAATGCCAAGATGCAACCGCCTTCGATACGTTCTGGTGGTTGTCTGCATATTTTCCAGATGTGTCGAGGCTTACCCTACACGCAGGTGTGACACACTCACAGTAGCAAAGTTATTGCTTAGGGAGTTAATACCGCGCTTCGGGGTGCCGGCCTCTTTGGAATCAGATAGGGGAACGCATTTCAACAGCGAAATTGTGAAGATGCTCTGCTCAGCCCTGAATATAGACCAGAAATTGCATTGTAGCTATCGACCAGAAGCTTCTGGAATTGTGGAGCAGATCAATGGCACAATAAAGTCCCGAATTGCCAAAGTTTGTTCATCAACATCCTTAAGTTGGCCTGATGCCCTGCCACTGGTCCTTATGAGCATACGTAGCACACCAGATGGAAGGACAGGACTCTCTCCACATGAAGTGTTAATGGGGAGGGCCATGAGACTTGTATCAAAGAGGGGGAACACAAGCGGACAATTTTTAACGGGGTCCAATGTAATGTCCTAACAAGTACTACACAACAAAAAGGTACAGAGTTCCCCGGGGAAAGTCAACTAAATGACTACAATTAACCTCACTCTCATGGAGGTGAACATCAAAAGTGAATGTTGTGAACCCTTTGTCGGAATTTTAGGGATACCTCACACAAGACATCGGTTGGACGACTGTTGTCATCCCACCCGATGGTCGTCCAGCGTCATCATCGGTATCCTGCCCCTTCGACAGGCTGGCGGTGCAATGCCCATCGGGCAGCACAAGGTGCTGCGCTTTGGTGGAGTTCTTTTATTCCTTTGCCGTAGGGTGTGTGAGTGTGAGGGGCCTAAAAAAGTGCAATAGTGAGCGTGAGTGAGGTGTTTCTAAAAAAAGTCAGTGGAGTCCATTGGGGGAAATTTTAATAACATGGCTCACTGCTTTATTAAAAGTTAAGGGGTATTGAGGCGAGACAGTTAGGTATCCAAGCCTCATTCAACCCTTAGTGCAGGTGTGGTCGACATGTTTCTTGCCATAAGGGCAATTCTTCAGGACCAAAAAAAGTGCTCATATGATTGCTTATCGATTTCTCAGTAGTAGGAGGAATCGAGGATACGACCTGGCTTGGTGTCGTGGGATCAACCCTCCATTGAGACCCTACCCAGAAATAGGAAGGAAACAAAAGAAGGTACAGTCAATAATATGTCTGTTGTATGAGGGAAACACACTGCATTAATTCCGTCATGCATATTGTGTGCTAAGGCCAGGAAAGGGGTAATGATTAGCCCCTTTACTGAGGTGACATTCACGTGAGAGAGAAGGTAAGAAGGAAGTATAAACGAGGGGCTACCCCGTTTACTATGTGAAAGAGGTATATAGGAAGTCGGCATGCGAAATGTGTGCCCCATAGTTGGCATGCACAATAATCATTATATATCGTATGCCGCAGCTGCCTGTGTGTTGTATTGAGGGCTCACAGCCATTAGTGAGTATGTACATCCACACACAGACGTTTAAACAAAGTTTAGGAAAATTCACGGAAAGAGGACCATATTGACACTCAGACACTGCGGCAAAAGATTGCCTAGCACCAATAAGGTGAGGATACCGTTTTAAATTAACATTAACCAAGCATGCGGAGGTGATGCCAACCTAATAATCTTACCCGTAGTCCCCAATGGGAGATCCCCTAGGCTGTCCTGGTGGGGCCAGCACTATGTGTAAAAACCTAGGGACGAGTAAAGGGTCAGAAATTAAGTTAGCGGTTGAGCTTACCAAAAGGTGCCGCATCGGGAACAACCACGGCATACAGAGAGAAAAGCTCGCGGTATTCCTAGCGTTGGATCAAGGCACCTTACCTGGTTAGTTGCTGGCAGAAGGCATCTATTCACCTACCCCACCCACGTCGAGATGATCGCAGGACAGCCGGAGCCGCCGTGGAGTGCAACCGGTGTTGAAGAAAGCCGGTAGCGCGGGAGCTCTCGAGGCGTGTCCAGAGCGCGTTGCTAGGTAACTCGACGCGGGTGTGGAAAGCGATGACGACCGAGTCACACAGGGTAGTGACTGTGGGCGCCATTTTGGAATGGGTGGGTCGAGGTTTAGGAGGCATCAGTTATTACTGAGGGGAGGACAATAAAGTCCAAATATCGAGCTATCTGGCTAGCGACGTCCAAGGCACCGCATCATTGAGGCCGAGTTCGTCGGTATGCAAGCGATGCACCCATCTCTGTTCCAATCTGAAGAGGGCTTGTTGGTTTTTGCCAGGCTGACATTCGAGGACAGTCCATCGTATGTGCTCAGTAGAGTGACTGAGTTCTCTGCAGTGGTCATAGAGTCTTGTGTGTGTCTTATGGCAACGAATGTTGCTATTGTGCTCTATGATGCGCTGTTTTACGGGGCGCATCGTCATCCCAATGTAGAGCATTTGGCATGGACAGATCAGAACATAGACACACCTAGCACTGTTACAATTAGTGTGTCTGTTGAAGGTCCATGTGAAGTCTTTGTCCAGTTCGATAGTTTTCCCCTGGATAGTCTGCGGGCACACAGCACAAGAACCGCAACGGTAATGACCAGTGACTGGTGGAATGTCCCACAGGGTCCTGACCGGATGGATGCTTGATTTCTTCGGACGGGTAAGGATCAATGTATCCTTTAAATTTGCCGTTCTCTTGAATGCAAACCGTGGGCGTGACAGTTCCATCCCAGCAGAGTTTAGAATCCCCCAGTGTAGGTTCACAGTTTTTTTAATGAATGCCGAATGCTTGGTGAAGGATGTCACACAAGTGATGGTGTTATCAGGTTCCTTTGGGTGGACTTCAAGTAAAGCCTCTCTATTATTGTTCAACGCCCTTTTGCATGATTTCTGTAACAATCGTGTTGGGTATCCCCTATCCAAGAGCTTATGTTGCAATAGACTAGCTTCTTGTTTGTAGTCTTGAACTGTGCTGCAGTTTCTCCGCAGGCGGAGGAATTGCCCGAACGGCAGATTGTCCCTCAATGCTCTAGTATGATGGCTGTTGTAGCGGAGTAAACTGTTCCTGTCTGTCTCCTTTTTGAAAAGGGTGGTACTGATTGTTTCCGGATCCAGGCAGATTGTCAGATCTAGGAAAGGTATTGATGTATCAGAAATTGTGCCCGTAAATTTCAGGAAAGGGTTTTGTTGGTTTATCCACACACAGAAGGCCTCACAACTGGATCGATCCCCCTTCCAAAAGACCAGAATGTCGTCGATGTATCGACGCCAGAAGGTTAGATTTTCTCGAAATGGATTATGTTCTGGAGGGTAAATATGGTTCTTTTCGAATGAGGCCATGTAGATACATGCCAAGCTCGGCGCAAACGTGGAACCCATCGAGGTTCCACTCACTTGATGGTATAGCTGGGATTCGTATCTGAAAAAGTTTTCAGTGAGTGCAATGTTTGCAAGCTCCATGATAAAAGCTATTGGTGTCGGGGATTGCCACTCCTCTTCTCGTAAAAGAGAGTCAACCGCTTCTAGGGTAGCCTGTTGCGGAATATTTGTGTATAACGCCTCGACGTCGAGGGTGAGCAGAAGGTCGATGTCCTCTCTTCCATCAATATCTGCGATCAGACGGAGGACGTCTCTTGTATCTTGTAAGTAAGATGGAATTTGCCTCATTAGAGGTTGGAAGAAAGCGTCACAGAACTGAGACAGAGGCTCCAACACTGATCCGATACCGGAGACAATAGGTCTTCCCGGGACTGGAGAGGTACCCTTGTATATTTTGGGAAGGGTGTAAAAATAAGGTGTAACAGGGTCCACTGTCACCAGAAAATCTGCTTCCTTCCTACTTATCCACTCATTAGTCTCAGCCTCAATGACAAGACTCATGATGGTTGTGGTGAGCCGTCTAGTAGGGTCTTCCGTAAGAGGTCTGTAATGTGTTGAATTTGCCAATTGTCGTTTACATTCACGATCATAATCCTCATAGTTCTGTATGACCGTGGCACCTCCTTTGTCCGCTTGCTTGATTACAATGGAGTCGTCCCTGCCCAGGTCAATAGAGGCCTGTCTTTCCGAGGTTGACAAATTGTGGAATGGTTTAGTCACAGGTTTGTTCCGTAAGCTCCTGAGCACTGCTCGCTCAAAAGTTAAAATTTCTGGTGGTACCATCCCATCAGTGGGGGTGAAGGTCGAGGGCTTTTTGAGACCTGTGTCTTGACTAAGGGGTTCTGGTTGGTTCTCAAAGAAGGCACGGAGGCGTATCTTCCTAAAGAATTGCTTCAACTCAATCATTTCCTGAAAAGTATCCGGGATAGGGGTGGGAACAAACCCAAGCCCTTTTTCCAGTACACTCTTCTCCGTTGTTGATAGAGTCCTGTTTGATAAATTAACGATCAGGCTCTTCTCCCTCTGGATGTTGTGCTCCTGGTCTCCATCGCAGTCGGCATCGGTGTTTGGTCCTGCCTTTGCACGCCTTTGTTCCCACCTCGCTTTCGCCCTCTTCCTCTGCCCCAGCCTCTGCCTTGAAAAGGTGGCGGATTCAGGGGGTAGAATTGCGGGGGGCCTTGTGGGTAGAAAGGGTACTGCCATGGTGGGGTCATATGGGGTGGTCCATGGAATACCGGGCCTTGGTGGTAGCCTTGTTGCCATGAGCGTGGTGGTCTTGAATTCCTAGGAGGATAGCCCCCACTGGAATCACTGCTGGTCGACCCGCGTCTGTTATCACTACCCGAATTCTCGTCAGACGAGTAGGTGTTCTTTTTCCCTTTGAAATCATCTTTCAGGTAGGGATATACTTTTTCTTTTGCAAATTTGGCAATATCTTTCTCCAGTTTCGTGGTCTTTTGTTTGAGTAAAAATTCATGGTGGTCAGCCATTTCTTGATTGATCTCCGATAGCTTGGTAGTGAAGGCCGTTTTGTTGTTCTTGGAGATGGCATTTTTCATGGTGGCTTCTAGAGCCGAAATCTTATCTTGTAATGCATCGGAGAGGCGTTTCGCTGTTTGGCTGATCAGGAAGAGTAGATCCTTGGTGCACTTCCAAGATACTTGGCACCAGTCTACTTTGAAACGTTTATCATCCAGGAACAGTCTAGGAATTATGTTGACAATCAGACCTTGCGGAGCTATATTGCTTCGTAGATACTCCGTCATCATGATTCCATGGATCGTTATTCTTATCAGTTCTTTCTTCATCTCCATTAATGTTGCCCATTCATCGGAAGATGCACCTGACGAGGAGACAGGGGGGTTGGTAAGTATTGATGGCATTGTTCTTAATGCCTCAGCTATAGTGTCTTCATTGAAACTCAGACCCGGGACGTCCTCCATGGTGGTGAAGGGAGGGAGATGTGGTGCCAAGGACAGAGCCAACCAGCAAGGGAGTGTGGTCAATGGTCCTCTTTCGCAACCAGTAGTAACTAGTGATGGTCCAACACAGTGAAGATTCTTCACCGGTGGTAACCTGGAGAAGGCAGTTCCCGTGCGGAGAGCACGCTAGGAATTGTATCAAAGAGGGGGAACACAAGCGGACAATTTTTAACGGGGTCCAATGTAATGTCCTAACAAGTACTACACAACAAAAAGGTACAGAGTTCCCCGGGGAAAGTCAACTAAATGACTACAATTAACCTCACTCTCATGGAGGTGAACATCAAAAGTGAATGTTGTGAACCCTTTGTCGGAATTGTTATTAAAATTTCCCCCAATGGACTCCACTGACTTTTTTTAGAAACACCTCACTCACGCTCACTATTGCACTTTTTTAGGCCCCTCACACTCACACACCCTACGGCAAAGGAATAAAAGAACTCCACCAAAGCGCAGCGCCTTGTGCTGCCCGACGGGCATTGCACCGCCAGCCTGTCGAAGGGGCAGGATACCGATGATGACGCTGGACGACCATCGGGTGGGATGACAACAGTCGTCCAACCGATGTCTTGTGTGAGGTAGCCCTAAAATTCCGACAAAGGGTTCACAACATTCACTTTTGATGTTCACCTCCATGAGAGTGAGGTTAATTGTAGTCATTTAGTTGACTTCCCCGGGGAACTCTGTACCTTTTTGTTGTGTAGTACTTGTTAGGACATTACATTGGACCCCGTTAAAAATTGTCCGCTTGTGTTCCCCCTCTTTGATACAATTCCTAGCGTGCTCTCCGCACGGGAACTGCCTTCTCCAGGTTACCACCGGTGAAGAATCTTCACTGTGTTGGACCATCACTAGTTACTACTGGTTGCGAAAGAGGACCATTGACCACACTCCCTTGCTGGTTGGCTCTGTCCTTGGCACCACATCTCCCTCCCTTCACCACCATGGAGGACGTCCCGGGTCTGAGTTTCAATGAAGACACTATAGCTGAGGCATTAAGAACAACGCCATCAATACTTACCAACCCCCCTGTCTCCTCGTCAGGTGCATCTTCCGATGAATGGGCAACATTAATGGAGATGAAGAAAGAACTGATAAGAATAACGATCCATGGAATCATGATGACGGAGTATCTACGAAGCAATATAGCTCCGCAAGGTCTGATTGTCAACATAATTCCTAGACTGTTCCTGGATGATAAACGTTTCAAAGTAGACTGGTGCCAAGTATCTTGGAAGTGCACCAAGGATCTACTCTTCCTGATCAGCCAAACAGCGAAACGCCTCTCCGATGCATTACAAGATAAGATTTCGGCTCTAGAAGCCACCATGAAAAATGCCATCTCCAAGAACAACAAAACGGCCTTCACTACCAAGCTATCGGAGATCAATCAAGAAATGGCTGACCACCATGAATTTTTACTCAAACAAAAGACCACGAAACTGGAGAAAGATATTGCCAAATTTGCAAAAGAAAAAGTATATCCCTACCTGAAAGATGATTTCAAAGGGAAAAAGAACACCTACTCGTCTGACGAGAATTCGGGTAGTGATAACAGACGCGGGTCGACCAGCAGTGATTCCAGTGGGGGCTATCCTCCTAGGAATTCAAGACCACCACGCTCATGGCAACAAGGCTACCACCAAGGCCCGGTATTCCATGGACCACCCCATATGACCCCACCATGGCAGTACCCTTTCTACCCACAAGGCCCCCCGCAATTCTACCCCCTGAATCCGCCACCTTTTCAAGGCAGAGGCTGGGGCAGAGGAAGAGGGCGAAAGCGAGGTGGGAACAAAGGCGTGCAATGGCAGGACCAAACACCGATGCCGACTGCGATGGAGACCAGGAGCACAACATCCAGAGGGAGAAGAGCCTGATCGTTAATTTATCAAACAGGACTCTATCAACAACGGAGAAGAGTGTACTGGAAAAAGGGCTTGGGTTTGTTCCCACCCCTATCCCGGATACTTTTCAGGAAATTATTGAGTTGAAGCAATTCTTTAGGAAGATACGCCTCCGTGCCTTCTTTGAGAACCAACCAGAACCCCTTAGTCAAGACACAGGTCTCAAAAAGCCCTCGACCTTCACCCCCACTGATGGGATGGTACCACCAGAAATTTTAACTTTTGAGCGAGCAGTGCTCAGGAGCTTACGGATAAAACCTGTGACTAAACCATTCCACAATTTGTCAACCTCGGAAAGACAGGCCTCTATTGACCTGGGCAGGGACGACTCCATTGTAATCAAGCAAGCGGACAAAGGGGGTGCCACGGTCATACAGAACTATGAGGATTATGATCGTGAATGTAAACGACAATTGGCAAACTCAACAAATTACAGACCTCTTACGGAAGACCCTACTAGACGGCTCACCACAACCATCATGAGTCTTGTCATTGAGGCTGAGACTAATGAGTGGATAAGTAGGAAGGAAGCAGATTTTCTGGTGACAGTGGACCCTGTTACACTTTATTTTTACACCCTTCCCAAAATACACAAGGGTACCTCTCCAGTCCCGGGAAGACCTATTGTCTCCGGTATCGGATCAGTGTTGGAGCCTCTGTCTCAGTTCTGTGACGCTTTCTTCCAACCTCTAATGAGGCAAATTCCATCTTACTTACAAGATACAAGAGACGTCCTCCGTCTGATCGCAGATATTGATGGAAGAGAGGACATCGACCTTCTGCTCACCCTCGACGTCGAGGCGTTATACACAAATATTCAGCAACAGGCTACCCTAGAAGCGGTTGACTCTCTTTTACGAGAAGAGGAGTGGCAATCCCGACACCAATAGCTTTTATCATGGAGCTTGCAAACATTGCACTCACTGAAAACTTTTTCAGATACGAATCCCAGCTATACCATCAAGTGAGTGGAACCTCGATGGGTTCCACGTTTGCGCCGAGCTTGGCATGTATCTACATGGCCTCATTCGAAAAGAACCATATTTACCCTCCAGAACATAATCCATTTCGAGAAAATCTAACCTTCTGGCGTCGATACATCGACGGCAATCTGGTCTTTTGGAAGGGGGATCGATCCAGTTGTGAGGCCTTCTGTGTGTGGATAAACCAACAAAACCCTTTCCTGAAATTTACGGGCACAATTTCTGATACATCAATACCTTTCCTAGATCTGACAATCTGCCTGGATCCGGAAACAATCAGTACCACCCTTTTCAAAAAGGAGACAGACAGGAACAGTTTACTCCGCTACAACAGCCATCATACTAGAGCATTGAGGGACAATCTGCCGTTCGGGCAATTCCTCCGCCTGCGGAGAAACTGCAGCACAGTTCAAGACTACAAACAAGAAGCTAGTCTATTGCAACATAAGCTCTTGGATAGGGGATACCCAACACGATTGTTACAGAAATCATGCAAAAAGGCGTTGAACAATAATAGAGAGGCTTTACTTGAAGTCCACCCAAAGGAACCTGATAACACCATCACTTGTGTGACATCCTTCACCAAGCATTCGGCATTCATTAAAAAAACTGTGAACCTACACTGGGGGATTCTAAACTCTGCTGGGATGGAACTGTCACGCCCACGGTTTGCATTCAAGAGAACGGCAAATTTAAAGGATACATTGATCCATACCCGTCCGAAGAAATCAAGCATCCATCCGGTCAGGACCCTGTGGGACATTCCACCAGTCACTGGTCATTACCGTTGCGGTTCTTGTGCTGTGTGCCCGCAGACTATCCAGGGGAAAACTATCGAACTGGACAAAGACTTCACATGGACCTTCAACAGACACACTAATTGTAACAGTGCTAGGTGTGTCTATGTTCTGATCTGTCCATGCCAAATGCTCTACATTGGGATGACGATGCGCCCCGTAAAACAGCGCATCATAGAGCACAATAGCAACATTCGTTGCCATAAGACACACACAAGACTCTATGACCACTGCAGAGAACTCAGTCACTCTACTGAGCACATACGATGGACTGTCCTCGAATGTCAGCCTGGCAAAAACCAACAAGCCCTCTTCAGATTGGAACAGAGATGGGTGCATCGCTTGCATACCGACGAACTCGGCCTCAATGATGCGGTGCCTTGGACGTCGCTAGCCAGATAGCTCGATATTTGGACTTTATTGTCCTCCCCTCAGTAATAACTGATGCCTCCTAAACCTTGACCCACCCATTCCAAAATGGCGCCCACAGTCACTACCCTGTGTGACTCGGTCGTCATCGCTTTCCACACCCGCGTCGAGTTACCTAGCAACGCGCTCTGGACACGCCTCGAGAGCTCCCGCGCTACCGGCTTTCTTCAACACCGGTTGCACTCCACGGCGACTCCGGCTGTCCTGCGATCATCTCGACGTGGGTGGGGTAGGTGAATAGATGCCTTCTGCCAGCAACTAACCAGGTAAGGTGCCTTGATCCAACGCTAGGAATACCGCGAGCTTTTCTCTCTGTATGCCGTGGTTGTTCCCGATGCGGCACCTTTTGGTAAGCTCAACCGCTAACTTAATTTCTGACCCTTTACTCGTCCCTAGGTTTTTACACATAGTGCTGGCCCCACCAGCACAGCCTAGGGGATCTACCATTGGGGACTACGGGTAAGATTATTAGGTTGGCATCACCTCCGCATGCTTGGTTAATGTTAATTTAAAACGGTATCCTCACCTTATTGGTGCTAGGCAATCTTTTGCCGCAGTGTCTGAGTGTCAATATGGTCCTCTTTCCGTGAATTTTCCTAAACTTTGTTTAAACGTCTGTGTGTGGATGTACATACTCACTAATGGCTGTGAGCCCTCAATACAACACACAGGCAGCTGCGGCATACGATATATAATGATTATTGTGCATGCCAACTATGGGGCACACATTTCGCATGCCGACTTCCTATATACCTCTTTCACATAGTAAACGGGGTAGCCCCTCGTTTATACTTCCTTCTTACCTTCTCTCTCACGTGAATGTCACCTCAGTAAAGGGGCTAATCATTACCCCTTTCCTGGCCTTAGCACACAATATGCATGACGGAATTAATGCAGTGTGTTTCCCTCATACAACAGACATATTATTGACTGTACCTTCTTTTGTTTCCTTCCTATTTCTGGGTAGGGTCTCAATGGAGGGTTGATCCCACGACACCAAGCCAGGTCATATCCTCGATTCCTCCTACTACTGAGAAATCGATAAGCAATCATATGAGCACTTTTTTTGGTCCTGAAGAATTGCCCTTATGGCAAGAAACATGTCGACCACACCTGCACTAAGGGTTGAATGAGGCTTGGATACCTAACTGTCTCGCCTCAATACCCCTTAACTTTTAATAAAGCAGTGAGCCATGTTATTAAAATTTCCCCCAATGGACTCCACTGACTTTTTTTAGAAACACCTCACTCACGCTCACTATTGCACTTTTTTAGGCCCCTCACACTCACACACCCTACGGCAAAGGAATAAAAGAACTCCACCAAAGCGCAGCACCTTGTGCTGCCCGACGGGCATTGCACCGCCAGCCTGTCGAAGGGGCAGGATACCGATGATGACGCTGGACGACCATCGGGTGGGATAACAACAGTCGTCCAACCGATGTCTTGTGTGAGGTATCCCTAAAATTCCGACAAAGGGTTCACAACATTCACTTTTGATGTTCACCTCCATGAGAGTGAGGTTAATTGTAGTCATTTAGTTGACTTTTCCCGGGGAACTCTGTACCTTTTTGTTGTGGAGGGCCATGAGACTGCCGTCAGTGCCAACTGCAGCGTTGTTGAATATCACAGATGATCTGATCCTGGACTATTGTAAGGGACTCTCTGACGCCATTCATTCTGTGTCTCTTCAGGTGCAGGCTGCTGAAATCCCATCATCCCAAGACCTGTGCCACGACCTGTGCCCTGGGGATTGGGTCGTGGTGAAGAAGCACGTCAGGAAGAATTGTCTAGACGTGCGGTGGCGAGGGCCCTACCAGATCATCCTAACATCGAATACTGCTGTTAAGGTCGGAGGGCTGCCCAACTGGATCCATGCCTCCCATACGCAGAGAGTTCCAGCACCCCTGGAAGAAACAGCTCCTCTCTCGGATGAGAATCCAGCTGTGGACGAAGAAGCCATAGAGGGGACCAGCCAAGCTGTGGGGGTGTCGGAGGAAGCTGGGAGCGTGTCAGACCAAGTGGAAGAAGGGCAAGACGACAGTGAAACCGACGTCGCCACAGAAGAAGAAAATAGCTGTGAATACGAAACAGACACTGATCAAGCTGCAAGTGATCAAGAGTCAAGTGCAAGGACAAGGAGCAAGAGGGCAAGGCGTGGAGAGGCTAGCTGGCCGAAAAGAAGAAGGAGGCCAAGCCTAAGATCAACTCCAGAGAGAACCCTCGCTCCCATATCCGAGGACTCAGACTTGGACGAAGGTGCACAGAGCTCAGAAGCGGAAGGTCCGAGGAGAACAAGGAGAGTGCGTGTACCCTGCAGAAGATACGCCACTCCTGAGTGGACCTACTTGGCGGCAGATGTCTTGGGGACAGAAATCCGGGAGGGTGAGGGAAGTGACAGTGACCAGCCTTGAACCAATCATAACGTTGGATGACAGATTGTTGGTACCTGGAGTTGAGACTGAAGGGTTGCTAACATTCACTATCCCCATCCCTCCGTATTTGAGCAGAATTAGAGAACTGGTATTGAACAGATTGGAATTTCCGACTTTGGGTCATCCAGTACCAGCACATGAGGAAACCATCCTTCGTTTAGAATTGTTAGAATATACGATTAGAGCCGTCGGAACACGGATCATTGTAGACACTTAAAGACTTTGTAAATAAACAAGAGTGAGAAGATAACCTAGCGCCTAGTGGAAGAAGAGAAAACTTAGGGACCTTTCCATTTAGTTGACGGAGAAGGGCTAGGGTTGTCTGTTGTTACAGTTCAAAAGACTGATTGCAAAAAGAGATTGCCAGCTTCCTACTGTGTGGTTCAAAAGACTGAATGAACAAAAAGGGACTGTAGAGGAAATAAAAAGGAAAAGAACTTGAGTTGGAGAAGGAGGTTAAGAACTACACTGTTTGATGAACATGGAGGCCGGCAACTCGAACCGCAAAGCGAAATGCATAATAGGTACACTTTTAGCAGGAGTTATTCTCCTTATAGTTTTAGTAGTTAGTGTATCATATATAGTAGGACATGAAAACGAAACGAAAGCTACAGAAGCAAAGGTTGAAGTGACATCAAAACCTACTATTGCTAGTAAAAAGGAGGACAATGCAATTCAGGAGAAAGCGTTGCTAGCAGCAGAAGCTCGTAGATTACATGTAGATGAGTCACAGGGCAACTTTAAATCAAACGCTTATGCCAAACTACTATATGAGTACATTGATGTCATGGAAGCTAAGGATTGCTACGTCTGCATGAAATTGCCTGCTTCTGTAGATGAAGGCATTAGATATCATCATCTTCCATTGACTTATGGCATTACATGTAGTTTATTGCTTAGCATATTTTATGGACGAGATAGTTTTGAATATTATTTCTCAAATTACAATTCAGTGTTACCAGAAGTCCCGAACTACAAACAGATTAATAAATGGGACTATTACAAGAGTGAAGATAGATTGGTGAAATTCTTTATTCCTTGGAATACCCTAGATACTTCACATGCACGTAGAAATAATCTGACTTGCAAAGTGTCCGAAATTGAGAAGAAGTTTATAGGGCAAGTGGATGACCGTTACAGGAGGCAAAAGATTCTGAAAATGTCAGGACAATGGAAAACAGATTGGACCGAGGAGGAGAAGGCACACAAAAGGAAGGGTAGTAATGGTCCAATAGCTTTAGATCGAACACAGAAAGGGAAGCTATGTATTCACAGAAGTCAAAATTACTATGAAAATGTGTTTGTAGGTGAAGTTAGTTGTGAACATGCCTTCCGATTAGAATACTACACGAAGGATTTCTTAAAAGGAATGCAAGTGATTCCTAATGTATATTTTGTATGTGGAAGAAACGCCTACGTGAAGCTGCCCGACAATTGGTATGGCTCATGTTATTTGGCGATTGTCTTCCCCAAAATATATCATGCAAAAGATTTAGAGATCATAGAGGGAAAAACTTCAGCTAGGGGGAGAAGAGACGTAGGTGATGCTGAGGTAGTTGGAGATGTATTCGGCGCTATGTTCCCTCTTCTAGGATTGATACTTAATGATGTCAAGATTAGGAGATTAGCAACAGTTGTAGATAGGTTGTCTGCCAGTACTGCAAGATCACTGATGCTGGTGGAAGGAGAGATGCAATCGATAAGAGCAATGGTTCTTCAGAACCGTCCTGCTTTAGACGTTCTGTTAGCCAAAGAGGGCGGAGTCTGTAAGGCTTTGAAGGTTCAGGAATGTTGCACTTACATTCCAGACAATTCAAAACTTCTGGAGAAAGGTATACAGAATATAACCGAAATCCATCAGGAAATTGAGGACCTAACACGAGTGAACGTGTGGGAAAAGGTGGGTCATGGAATGGGTAAAGTTGGAGGTTGGTTTGCCAACCTAGGGAAGAGTTTTGTCTGGTACATACTAAAGCCTATCCTCATAATAGTGATCTGCATAATCATACTGTGGGGGTTAGTGAGGTTGTACAAATGGTATAGGTCAAATAGGTTGCAAAGATCCATGAGAGAGCAGGAACAGAGATTAGCTGCCATGCAAGATAACCAATACAGGAGTCTGAGAGCTCTAGAAACGATCAAGAGAGGGAGTCTTGCAACGAGTTCTGTCTAAATATAATTTCAGATTGGTGTTGTGTTGGTGATGACCCCTAGAGGTCATCAAAGGGGGGAACTGAGAGAGCGCAAATTAAGTAAAATGTATAAGTACACCATATATACAACCCAGTTGCACGAATTCAGTTAAAGTATCTAAAGTGTTGCAAATATATAACCGCATATACTCATGAGTGTTTAGTCAATATAGAAAACATATATAGAATGTGGAACTAATGTAGAAATGTGTGGAAAATGTTTAGAAATGTTAGAAGTAATAATCAGATTCCATGTTGTGTAGCTGCTACCGAAGAAAATGTAATGCTGCAAAACGTAGAAATGTGCAGGCCTCATGGCAATGTATGAAGAACGAAAACGTGCATTTACATCTTTCACATGACATGGATTTACTATTATTCAGTAATTTCTGCTCACATGTTAAGAATCATGTTTAATAGAAGTGTTTCATATAATCAAAGTGTATTAACAAGAATTGTTTTAGTTTTAGAAATAAAGGTTCGTAGAGTGCAGGCCGCTTGCAAGATAATTTAGTAGGCCTGGAAGATAAAGTGGCTTCTTTGATCTGCACGTGTTAGTTAAAGTCGAGTCTCGTTAAGAATAAATTGCCAATTCCGTTCGAAGTTTTATGGCCTGAACTGATAAGTGAAGCCTGGAATTTGGGGCCCAGGTTGTGGGTGTCTGTCTGCAGGTGTGAGGGGGTTCCAATCAAGAGCGTGATGAATAGAGCTCTGTCCGGACAGACAGGCACAGGCCTGGAGGAGGGTTCAGGAATGTTCTGGGGGGTACCAGTGAGCCGGAGAAGAAGCCTGGGTAGCAAGGTCAACGCTAACGAAGAGGCCCAGAGGAGTAGCCACATGGAAGAAACCAGAATCGAAACCACGTGAGATGTGTACGTGAGGGGCGTCTCTGAGGGTCGTTTCAACTGTTAATGTGATTTTGTATTAGGGACAGCACCCTGGGGTGGAGTTAGAGCAGATGGCCTGAGGACCCTTAGAGAGCGGATGGGTAGGCAGAGAGGGCATGACTGCAATGCATAGGGTTCCACCTAAAGACTAAGGGAAAGTGAGTGAACTTCTTTGGAAGTCACCACGGCTGACACCTTTTTAGGTTAAGATTCTGCTAAGTAGGGATGCCACCTAGTCTAGTGCAGGGACAGTCTAATCTGATCTTTTCCTTTCTGCAAATGACTTCTAAGTTACATCTTGTGTCTATATTGGCAAACCTGCTAAACCTCGAACTGGCTTTAGTGGTATTTTTCTGTCGTTTGAGATCATTTAGAGAATTCATGTTTCTGTTGATGCCAGTGTACCTTTTGAACCTAATATTGAGATGCTTGTATCTTCAGTTAACTTTGGCTTTACAATAAAACTTTAAAACTGTTCCGTGGTAGGTGGTTCTTCAGAGTCGTGCCAATTATTGGTTTGATTAACCTGGTAGTAGATTACTTATTTTTCTCAATGACAGGCAACAAAGATTCAGACGACCTGATTGGGGATTTAGATCTAGAGTGATCAAATAGGAAATCAAAAATCCCGCTTTCCCAACAGCCAAGCCCGGATACTGCCCTCTCATTCCCTTTCCTAATGCATTTTTGGGAGAAAAAAATAAAAATCAAGCAGCTTCCTGCTACATGAAGGAAAGTTGCCGTATCACTATGAAAATAAAATCTGAAACGTACGTTTTTCTCTATTCACTTAAATAAATCCAGCACAAGAATGTGACAATATATCTTGAAGATGGTGACCGAAGTGAGCTGCACATTTGTCTCTGAGAGTCTGTATCTTGAGTCCAGTTCGATGCCTCCTTCATTGACCTTGTACTGTACATCCATTTCATTCCCAGCCTTTGAGAGCTATTTTCACCATTATATTATGTTAGCAACTTTAGACAGATCCGAGGATTTTTTGGGCAAAATCCAAACCTACTAAGGCACTTGACGAATACCACCATTTCATATGAATAGTTAAGGATAGCAGGACCCCTGCAATTATACAGCAGGAGAGGACCAAATTATGTGCGGGATTGAGTAAATTATGATGCAGAAAAGGCAAATTATGTGTCGTAATGCGGCACATTTGATGATAGTATTACTTTATTATTGGAACAGCTTAATGTGGCTCCTTCCTTACACTTTAGTTATTGACACTCTTTTATATAGATTAGCAATTCTCTTATTTCATGTGTTCTAACTTTTAATAAACTAGGGGGGTTTGAATGTATTACTGAAATGCTTCATGATAACCCTTAATAGAATCACTTAATGAGTGCATATTAACGTTGAAGATTTTATTAGAAATGTAGCTCTTACAATTATACAAATGATTTAAATGTAACATAACAACGTTTTGTAAGCATGATTTATTCTGTTTAATATTTCATACATGTATTAATTTTCAATGTGCATGCATATATTCAAATGTCAAAGTGCAAGCTGCTTTGTTAACTTAGTGTAACCAAAGGCCCTAAGCTTTTGAATATAAATGTTTAGATTTCACATGCAAATTGCTTTGTTTGAAAGTTTTCTCCTCTGTAGGTACAGATATAATAATTTGTTAGTTAGAGCAAGGCATTGTTTGTAGCAATAGTAAAGTACAGGAGGAATTTATTGACAAAAAGAAGACTTGTTAACAAGATGGGAGACAGGTTCTCATGGCGTAGAGGGACTGTTAGAAACGGGGGTCTCTGGTTGACAATGGTTTGCACCTTTGTCCAAATATGGACCCTTGCTTCTAGTCAGGGTGAAGGAGTTATGCCCTTAGACAACCCCTGCTCACCTCTTTGGTAGCTTGGCATGAGCAGACAGGCTTATCTCATAGGCAGTGTGTAAAGCATTTCTGCACACATACAGTGATACAGTGAAAACTCTATAAACGGACACCACACCAGTTTAGAAAAATAAGCAATCTTTATCTAAACCAAACAAGACCAAAATGACCAAAACCCACAATACATGTTCCAAGATATCCTCAAAAATAAGTTATTCAAACAAATAAAGCATGTAGCAGCAAATAACTTCACCTGGAGCTATTACAACAACGTGGCAGATAAAAATCCAATGTACCACGCCGACCATGAGATGCGTAGTGTCGGGCGTGGAGTCACACAGATCCCTAAAAAACAGTACCTTGGCAAACGATGAAAGCAAAGATGGTGCACGGTGTTGGGGAGGTGATGCTTCATTTGCGCAGGGAGGCGTTGTTCCTTATGACCACATGGGAGGTGATAGGTCAGTTCCTTACGACCCCAGGGGAGGTGAGGCCTGGGTTCCTTACTACAATGCCGGGGAGGTGAGGCGATGGTTCCTTACTGTTGTCGGAAAGGTGAGGCATCCGTTTTTTACTGTTGCCAGGGAGGGGACGTCACAGTGGTGGTGAGGCATCGTTTCCTTATGCCAGTGCAGTTTTGATGGATTCAGGACGCCACCCATGTCCAGTATTGGCTCCACGATGATGCAGCACTGGTGTCGATGAGGTCAGGGCTGCGACACCAGTGCTGCGATGCGAGTCTGTTTGTGCGTTATGTTCTTCATGAGCGGTGCCCGCGGCTCCGTTACAGGTTGAGGCATCGCTCGCCAGAGTCGGTGTGCAATTTCCCTCTGTGACAACTGAAAGAGCAGTTCCATTTGCAGTACAGAGGGGATGAAGTCTTTGGGAACTATGCACAGGGAAGTGGAGAAGAGAGGTGACTGACTTCTGGCTTAATGCCTCTTTCCTCTACTTCTGAAACGCAAGGCTGCACCATATTTCCAAGAATGTGGTGCAGCCTTGCGTTTCCCCATGCGATGACGCTAAGTTTAGCAACTTAGCATCAATGCAGACACCCTTGCACCAGAGTGAAAGGGTGTCTGAGTGCAGGGGAGGATTTTTTATGTGTTGGAAGGTGTCCCTTCCAACACATAAACAATCCTAGAAAGGCCATGCTGTCACTTTCATGTGTGCTGCTTCATGCAGCACACATGAAAGTGACAAAATGGCATTAAAAAAAGAACTTGTTTATGTACAGGAAGGGACACCTTCCTGTACATAAATAAATAATGGCATGTTGCTTTTTCTATGTGAAGCAAAAACGAGGATAAATAATGCATTTCTCCTCGTTTCGCCATCTTAAGACCAGTTTTTACCTAGTCTTAATTTTGGCGCTGCCTCCTATGTATGCCACCGTTGTACAGGGGGCAGCATGAAAATGAATGGGTGTTGCGGTGGAACGACCATCCCAACACCCACTGCCCACCCCTTTCACGCTAACCATAGCTTGAAAGGGGGCCTTATGTACAAGGCAGCGTTATGACACGTTAAGGGCCTTGTACATAAGGCGCAGCCCCTATCGCCACCACAACGTCACTATAGGTAACATTGTGGTGGCGATAGAGGCTTGTACATGTGCCCCTTTGTGTCTCTGAGACTTCAGAATAGCTCTACTTGAAGTCCTTGGAGATCTTCTTCAAGCAGTATACACAGCACACAGTAAAGTCATTGTCCTTTCCTTAGCAGAAACAGCAAGTGCACGCCAACCCCAGACGGAACACAGCAAAGGGGCAGTACTTCTCCTTCAGTTTTCCCAGCTCTTCTCCTTGGCAGAGGTACCTCTTGAGTCCAGAAGTATTCTAAAGGTCTGGTGTCTGGGCCCCAATATTTATACTGCATTTCTCTTTGTTCTCTTGTGGCAGAAAATACTCTGTGGTCAGTCCAAACCAGCTTCCTGGCAGGAGGTGGAGATGGCATTGTGTCAGGCAGACCAGGCCTATTCAGGTGGATGGAGATCTCCTCCCACTACTCTAAATGCAGCCCATGTCTATTCAGCCCAGCCCTGACTCATTCAGGAAAGGCAGGACACACCTCAATACCCCAGTGGCTGTCTGAGAGAATGTACATCTCCAGCCCCTGTCACTCCAAAGCCAGACAGTCAATCCACAAACCAGCAGAGGCACACAGGATGGCTAGGCAAGATAACACTCACTTTCTGAAAGTGGTATTTTCAAACACACAAGATAAAAATCATCTTTACAAAAAGATGCATTTTCATATTCTGAGTTAAGGCATACTAAACTCCAGCTTTCTACCTTGTCCCAAGGGGAAGTTATACTTATAAGATGTTATAAATAAACTCCCTTTCTATCCTGTGGTACAGATAGCCTTTCCATACTGAAAAACAAAATAAACTGTATTTCACTATTAGGACATGTCACACACACCAGTACATGTCCTACCTTTCATAACACTGCACCCTGTCCACAGCGGTACCTTGGGCCTACCGTAGGGGGGACTCACATGTAATAAAAGGGAAGGCAAATAGGTGCACTTGCCAGGTCGACGTGGCAGTAGAGAATGCACGCAGACACTGCAGTGGCAGGTCTGAGAACCCTTTGAAAGGCTGCTTATGTGGGTGGCACGATTAGTGCTGCAGGCCCAATAGCAGCATTTGATTTACAGGCCCTGAGCACACACAGTGCACTGTACTAGGGACTTAGTAGTAAATCAAATAAGCCAATCATGGAAACGGCAATCCATAGCACAATTTATAGGGAAAACATACGTGCTTTAGCACTGATCAGCCATGGTAAAGTGCCCAGAGTCACAAAATCAACAAAAACAGATCAGAAACAGGAGGGCAAAAGTAAAACGTCTGGGGATAGACCCACTGAAAAACCCAGGTCTAACAGGTCCCTCAAGGACAATTGAGTGTGCCCCATCAAGAGTGTGAGAGACGAGCTGGATGTTGCAAATTTCTACCTAGTGTGTTAATAGATGTTGTATCATTAGTTAGAGAGCCCTTTAGGTTTTCACAAGGTACAGCACTCTGATGTGATTTTCTTATTCTGCAGTTTCATGCTATACTTTGTAGACTTGGAGTTCTTTTTACACAAGACTCCCTCATGCTGACACCTGTTCCTTGCTTTCCATAGGATAACTAGGATTTCCCGAAGTTAGTATAGAGTAGGATAATTCAGATTTTATCAGAATTACTAAGGACTAGGTAGGAAGATCACATTCTGCAAATAAGCCTCCAGATTCTTTTTCTCATCTTTTGTATTGCAGCCACCAAGCTTTTGGTGAGTTTCTTATTGTTTACAGTGAAATGTATTAGGAGGTTTGCATTCATTCTTGTGATACTATATTTCTATAATATGCTTCTGAGGCTCAATTATATCAGTTTGTGTTTCGTGAGACTAATTTGTTGCGCTGTTATGTATGTGACTTATTTTTATTATGACCATTTTCCTCTCATGCAACTAATAAAGGTCCACCAACCAAGGAGGGGAAAGCAGTACCAGCTATAGAGAGTTCCTATTATTTTATCAGAGCGTTCTTATTATTTTATCATTTTTTATGCTTGTTAACACTGTCTGTTAATTGGTTGCACCTAATTGGTATCAGTTTAACACCAATATATAGCAATAAACAACGGAAAGGTGACCAGTCAAGCTTTGCAAAGAGCCTTGTATGGTGCAGCAACATGTGTTGCTGTGTTTTAAATAACTTTTGAACCGTTTGAGCTAGAAGCCAATGTTTTTTTACTAAAATCTGCAGATTATGCAATTGATGATGGATTATGTGGCAAATGTGGCAAATATAGAAATTAGGCGAAAAACACCATGGCCGCACAATCACATAATTCTAGCGGCCCTGCCTATATTTACCCTGGGAAAAAAAGCCTTGAAGAGGTCACGAAGATATCTTCATTTAGTAAACCCTTTTTTGTCATCAAGAGCTAATAGCAGAATACATATTTTTAATCATCCAACCAAACAGTAGTAAACAATTTCATAACTAGATTTTGCAAGGAAATTAGATACTAATATTGACAATGTAGTGCTGTTTTCCCTTTATTTTAGCATCAAACATAGTGCAGTCTCTGACCAAAAACTACTAAACAGATTTGCACCAAATCACAAAAAGCACAATCTGTGTAACACATTCTAGCTTCCTGTCAGCAGTTTTTGCTGTAGCCCTTTCTAAAGAACTCTGTGAAAATAAGGATGGGGATTCTGTATTTTGGGACCCTAAATTTGTCTTGGCCCCTGCTTGATGGAGCATCATGAACATTTCCATGCCCAAACTTGTCAAAAAGGTGCATCATTTTGGAAAGTTTTATGGGGATTAATCAAACAGTGCCAAAGTTATTAGCAAAATAAAAACGCTTTTCCTATGGAACAGCTGTCCTAACTATAACTACCTAATGGCAACTGCTTGTAATACTACGTGCAAGAGATAAACAAAAACAGCCTTACAAGTCTGTTCTTAGCCATATCCCAGCAAAAATATTCTGTTGCTGTGCTATTACAAACAAGCTGGGAGGGATGAGGAGCAACACAGTGTGTGGAGGTGTTTGAAGATGGGAGACAGTGCATGATGGAAAGAGCTGGAAAACACATGTACTGACATTGAATGCTGAGTGAAAAAAGAAAAAAGCAGTTTCGTAATGTGAGCAGCGGAAGTGTACAAGTCCGCCTGTCAAAATGATTGTAAAGAGGCTATGCTCCAGGGGAGGACAAACCCAAAATGAGGAAGGCAAGTCACTAAATAAGAATCAAACAAATGGCGTGACATAAAAGCCAGCCAATGGTAAGCAATGGGCAGGCTATACACCCACTCTAAGTGGCATATTTACAAGCCCCTTGCGCCTCTTTTACGCAGCCGTTGCGTCACTTTTGTGATGCAGCGCCGGCGCAAAAGATGCGCCATGGTGCGGGGTATTTACAACGTGATGCATCTCCCAGATGCATCACGTTGTAAAGCACTGCGCCAGAAGGAGGCGTTCCATCGCAGGAGGGGGCGTTTCGGCGCAGGAACGCCTCCCAAAAGTGGCTGAGTGAAATCTAAAAGATTTCACTCAGTCACTTTTAGGCCCATGCTGCATCAAAACCCTGCGCCTGCTTGAAGCAGGCCTAAGGATTGATGCAGCATTGTGGAGATAGAGCCCCCCAAGCCTTGCTGGAGCTGCGTGGTGCTTGCGACGCAACTCCAGCAATGCACGGCTTTTACGGCACAGATGCGTGATGCATCTGTGCCGTTTTTGCCCCATGGTGCGCCGCATTGTAATGCAGCGCATCTAGAGTGGCGGAGCTGCGGCGCACAATTACTGGCGTATCCTTGCTGATATGCAGGGATGCGCCAGTAATTGTAAATCTGCTCCTAAGTGTTTGGTAGGCAAGGCCAAAAAAAAGTACACAGTCAGAAAAAGACAGAATGCATAGAACACATAAACCACAGAGTCGAAGGAGTGCTTAGCGGTTTTCTCATGTTGACTGTGTTTTTACGTAGAGGTCGATTAGAGGTAGCCATTGGTAGCAACAGCTACCCCTGACTTCCTTTTAATAGTACTGTCATGGCCCATGCTAACCCTGATCTCAGGGGTCATAGAGGCAGGAATACAAAAGTAAACAAGAATTTAAAAGTTATAACAACATTCTGTAGTCTCAAATATTTATAATAAGCCCCTCAACAGGAAACAATTTAAATAACGCTTCAAAATGCTACTTTTAAGAACTATTACCCAATGAAGGCGTACTTGATTAAGAAGACTGCATACCGTTGTAAGCGCGATTCAAACTCATGACCTTTATATCAAACGAGTGGGTGTTCAATGTCCTGAGCCATCCTGCACGTTTAAATAGGGCAGTGTTGAAGGGTTAACCTGCAGGGACGAGCCACAGGACCAACACTGTGATGTCATTGGATGAATGATGTAATGTGTGCTTTCCCTGGAACTTTAGTGAACACAGATCCATGCTGTCTTAAAGAGACTGTTATAAAGTTAGGAAGGCATGTAAATGTCATAAATACCAGCTTGTATGCATTATGCATTCTCCTTGTTTTATTGAAACAGGTCTAAGTCTCCAACTTTAGCCTGGCTGATCTCCAAAGTTCAATTAGGTTTGTGAGCAGTAGCCCGATCTGCGCAAACGGATAACTCGCTTCTACAACACTATGCAGAGCTCCTCACCAATTGCCTCCGCATGGGCACGCCTCACTCACATGGTAGGAGGAACAAAAGGGGGTGGTAATGGACGGAGCATCTGAACCAATCAAACACTCACACCCAGTCAAAAGATCTGGGTTTAATCCATCACTGTCATTTAGCCCACTCTGCCACCCCAGTTCAGACATGGCTATATGCAAATCAGTCTGACCCTGTGCCTCATGGGAACAGTCCAGCCTGAACTGCCAAGCCATGCCTTCCCTGGACCGGAAACAAGCTTCTGAGGACCGGTTTCTGGCATTCCAGCCATCTTCAGCCCGGCTTGCTTGAATCCAGTGGCAAAGTGAGCAAGGGACTCACGTCTGAGCATACCCTGCCACACTTGGCAGTTCGGGCTGGACTGTTCCCATGAGGCACAGGGTCAGACTGATTTTCATATAGCCATGTCTGAACTGGGGTGGCAGAGTGGGCTAAAGAACGGTGATGGATTGAACCCAGATCTTTTGACTGGGTGTGAGTGTTTGATTGATTCAGATGCTCCGTCCATCACCGCCCGCTTTTGTATTACATGGGAAGAGGACATTGACCCGCCTCTATCAGACATGCAGTGTTGTATCTGTTGAGTTCAATTGAGCTACTCTCCCCCAACTATGCACTGCATCTCATTCATATTAAATTCTCCCTCCACCTGTATCATACCTCACAACAGCTCTTTAAAACAGGGCTGTCCCAGACCCTCACTGTTTGCGTTGTCATATATCCCCGGCTTCCTTTCTCCACCTCTCATGGAAGTGCCTGAAGCTGGCATCCTTCTGGAAGGAGGTTTATACGATCACCGGACACTCACACCCCACTGGTGGGTCTGCTGATATATGGAAAAGACACACCCGCTACTCACCGCTATCTAATTGGCATGCTACTCCTATAAGCAAAAGGTAAGGTGGCCATGCACTGGGGCAGAAACCCCGCATTCACCATCAAAGCATGGTAGTCCGATGTGGCGTACTGCCAAGAGCAATTAACCAACTTCTGGGAATTAATGCTGCTAGGCTAATGTCCATGGATATTTGGGAGCAATTTGCCTCCTTTCTTCTCCACAGGGACTCCTGCTCACCAATGGTGAATGGGCTGATGATGGGGGACACCCAGATGGGGAGGGCTCTCTGCCATTCACTTTAGTGCTCTGAACGACACGCTGAGCCAAGATATCGCCCAGCTGTCTACGGTCTTGTATGTGAGGCTCCATTGCAGGCCAGACACTCCCTCTGCACTGTGACTGGGAGTTAAACTGATGTGATGTTATTGCCATTGTAAAGACACTCTAGTCTGTGCTTTTATATTCCCAATTTAAAGTATTTTGAGTTGCATCATTTGTATTGTGTATTGATCAGGATTGTTTACTCCGTGCTCTGCACCTGTTCGTCTTACATTGCTGTTACCATTACCCCTCCTTCCCCTCCCCTTGCTTCCCTCCCATTTGTCCCTTCAGATGCTGCTGTTGTAATGGTTTATATCAACAAATCCCAATCATAACAATTTTAAAAAACGTGTGTCAGTGGTAGGCTTTTTTAAATTGTGTTTGGCAGTCCCCCCACTTTCACCTGAAGGACATTTTCATATTTAACAACTTCATGCCAACAAATTCTCTTTGGCATTTATCAGGGCAGCTCCAGACGTTTTTTCTGAGTTATCTTGTACTCAGATTGCTGTAAACTTCAAATAAAAAATTTAGTTTTCCATGAACAGAACGTTCAAGGAACATAATCAGATACGTCATCTGTTGAAGAGAAGGAAAGGACAGCGAGTGATACATACGACCCTCGCGAGGAACAGAATGCTCTGGAACAGTCTTCTAAAATCCAGCCGAGGCGGACTACAAGCACCCTTCGGAAGGACAGATGAAACTTGCCAGAAGTCCAAGAGCCTGATTCCTAAAGCCATTTTGAACCATAAATGTACATTTATAATGACTACGTTTACACCTGTTAGTCATTCACAAACAGAATCCTAGAGGGAGTAAGTGATTTTACTAGTTCCTATTTCTCTGCAATGTGCGTGGAGAAATCTGCAGTAGCAAATTCCAGGCAAAGGGTCAGAAGTGGGAGGATCCAAGATATGGTCAGCTTTGTTGGTTTCTGAACGCTCATAAATATGTACGCTTGTGCAGCGGCGTAACAAGCAGTAGCGGCTGGTACAGGACCCGGGTGGTGGGGTGGGGGGAAGAGGTGGGAGAGATGATGAAATACTAAAAATAAATAAAAAAACACTTACCTGTAATGGCTGGCTTCCACCTCCCTTACGCCATCTTCCTTCTCTTCCTGCAGTCCAGGCTGGTAGCACCGGGCTCCCAGGCTCCCCTGAGCCAATCACATAGCAATGTAAATGTAAATGTAATGTAAATGTATAGGCATTTATATAGCGCACTACTTACCCGGAGGGTCCCAAGGCGCTTCGACCGCTGCGAAACCCTTCCTGGCTTCCCTGAGAGATGGTCCCTTAATGGGTATCTCCAGGGTGAGACCAGGCATCCCCGGCGGTCTGGTGGGGCCGTTAGTGAAGATGAGGCAAGCTGATGCCCAGAGTTGCCGAGTGTGATCGCTGATCAGAGTGGGCACCGAGGTGAGAGAATTATCGAGTCCGCTGACCCTGGTCCAGAAACCTGCCGCGCCGGGAATCGAACCCTGGTCCCGGGCCGTCCTCTGCTCTCGGGTCTGCCGCCTCTAACCAGTGAGCACCATTGTGATTGGTCTGAACGCCATGGTTCGGCGCCATGGTTCGGCGCTCAGATAGGGATAGGAGGCTTTGCATGTTCCTCGCCAGGCTGTGTAATGCAGCTTGGTGCGGAAGATGCAAAGTGCGCAGGACTGTTTGACCGGCACAAGAGGACCGACCAAGCGGTCAAGAGCACTTAGGGAGTGCAACCCACACCTCCCTCAGCTCTTGCAGACCTCACTGGAGAGCCACTAATGAAATAGGAAAACTAAAATGATATTAACCATAGTTATTATCAATGTATTATTTCTTTTGTACAGTGGGGCAATGCTCCTCCACCTTAGCAGAGGAGCCGCCACTGGTAAAGAAACTTGAGGGCCACCTGCAAAGTAAATGGAGGATGCCCCCCACGCTCAGGACCCGGTCAGGAGCTCTCAGGCCTGCCAGTGCACAGTGCGGAAGGGGGGCACCCTGGAGCTTGGGCCCCCCCCATAGGGGCTGCAGGGGTTATTATTACGCTACAGCACTTGTGAGCATTCAAGAACTCCGATCCAGCCCTTAGCATCCTCGAAATAGTCAACGCTTTACTTCAGAAAGGTCTGGAGTAACTCCCCTTCAAGAATGTGAAGGGAATGGATCGAGCTGCATTTCCGTACTGCGTAAATTGGGAGATCTGTGCAGTTGTGCACAGGGGAGATTGGAGCCAGGGGGTGTGCCAAATGACGTTCCTGTAGTAAGCCTGGAAACCTACATCTGGCACAGCTTTCACACTGTACTACTGAGACCATTTTGTGGACTATAAAAGACAAAGTGTAAATCGACGTTCAAGAAGAGATGTAACCCTCCTCATAAACTTACACACTTTATTATGAACCATGTCCGAGGCCTTACTCACACTCCTTTTACTTCCATATTTTCCCTTCAGTTTACCCTTTTATTAAGCAGACTGTTGAAAAATCCATGACTAGAGTATGTGAAGGGATAGTGTGAATACACCACAGCCACAGTGGCATGCTGGCTCTAGTGTATCCTTTAAAATGTACTCTCCTAGAGACATTCTGTAAATGAGTCTTCAACAATCAAGTCACAAATTAATTTGCACTCCTTTCTTGTTACTGGCATTTCTAAGTTGTACCAAATTTAGACTCATATTCCAACACATTTCTAGTTAACATGTCCCTCAGTCAATTTACATTTCTGTACAGCTTCAAAATTTAAGGGCCTTATTTATGACAGCCATGCTTCACTTTTGCACCACGTAAAGTGGTACATGTGTGACGCAGGGCTCTCATAAAGATTTATGAAGCCACGCAAAGCCACCCTGCGTGGCTCTGAGTGGCCTCATAAATCATGAGTAAGGTGATGCACTATAAATTGCTGAGTCGCCTTACTCTGTGCTCGGGAGGCATTTCACGGGTGTTGCAGTGGGTTTTCCCATGCAATCGCCATGGAATTTGGTCCAGTCCCACTTTTACAAAGAAATGTAAACCTGGGGAAGTGTCAAATCCCAACGCCTCCCGAGGAGGGGCGTAACGAGTAGAAATATGTTAATTTCTCCTAGTTTTCTCCTCTTTCCATGTGTGCTGCAACACTTAGTATAATGTGTATCTCTGCCATGGGGTTATCTTGCAACATATCTCTTTAGGTTTTTTACTTTGTTGCCTCAGCACCCATGGCAACCATTCATGTGTGCTGGAGCGTTCTGTGCAACAACATGAGGTCCACACTCTGGAAGACCACACCAAATGTACACTTCTTTTCAGCGAGCGACTAGTGGCATCTCACTCGGTTGAGACAAACTGACATCGTGGCAGCAACTAACTTTAGGAGAAGGAACAGGCCTTTAACTTATTGCCTTCAGTGGCAGAGTTGCCTTCTAGCCTCTCCTCTTCAGAAGTTCTGGAAGTTCCTTGCCACCCGGTCCTTAGCTCCACCTATAAGGGTGGCATCAGTTATTTGCTCTGCATGGACGAGTAAGCGTGGGCACGGTGTGTTCATCTGACACTTTACAGTGTGAAAAATTGAATTCATTTTCCCATTCCTGTATGTGTGTTGCAGCCAGACAGGAATGTGATTTCGTAGCAAACCAGGGAACACTAATGTGAGCTTGAATTTGAGTTCATATGTTTGAAGGCTCGAGGACAGAAGCCTGTCTTGAGATGTAGGGAGAGCCCCCTCACACTTATTTCC
Source organism: Lissotriton vulgaris (assembly GCF_964263255.1). Taxonomy (NCBI): domain Eukaryota; kingdom Metazoa; phylum Chordata; class Amphibia; order Caudata; family Salamandridae; genus Lissotriton; species Lissotriton vulgaris. Next base: position 1,336,304,177 of record NC_141687.1, read on the forward strand.
TGCTTTATTTCTCCCCATAGATGTTCTGCACACAGGTCTGTGTGTGAGCCTTACAGGGAAACTCGCTTCTATTTCTGCCATAGTTTTTCAGTCTTTGGCAGATAATATAGCCAGCACCACAAACTTTCCTGCCAAATATGTGAATCTAGAAAGATGTAGCTGAGCTGCCTGAATAAAAACAGAACACTCCTCTGAATCCAAATTTTACTAAAAACAGAGCTGGACTCTGGGATGCAGGTACGTGTCTGCCAAACTAGGATAAATCCTCCGTAGAAAGCCCAAGCCATGGTTCCAGGTATTTATCACTGACTGGTTTCCGCGCTCTTCATAGCATTACAATGTCTTACTGAGCTCTGGGCCAGAATCCTGATAGCCTGCTTTCCTGCAGCTTTACAGTCTTCTAAAAGTGCTGCTTGGAAGTCTCTGGGAAAAAGGTCTGCTTGCTGAACTGAGGATTGAACACTGGAGGTAAAGCACTGCATGGAAGAGGCATCCACATCCCAGGGTTCTGGAGAAGAGGGGCTGTGAAGGAACAAGAACATTGATCATATTCAACAGTACATGGGATCCCAGAAAGGACTGGCCTGCCCAACACTGTACCATGATCCATGGTGTGCCATTGTGTTATTCTAACAGGACCTCAGTGCCCTGCTCATTTCTTCCTTCTTGGTCACCTGAAGGAGTTTCAGAAGGTTGGTCCAGTACTAGGAATCTTAACACTGCCAACTATGCGTAACACACCACGATGGCTTTGGACATTTCATGATCTGAATCTTGACTGCACGCATGTCAAAATCCCTCCTGTAATACAGTATCATTCTCGACCACTGTAGTCCCCTTTACCTGGGAGCCTCAAGCATTCATGCCAGTGGTGCTGGAAATCCAGATGTGCATTCACTTGAGGACAAGTGTAGTCCCTCAATGGACCTCGATGCTCCTCTCGTTGCCAAAGAATCACTGCGGCTTTGCGGGTGGACCATTCACCCCTGTTTTCGGTGGTGGGGATTTTGATGCAGCGTAACCAGAGCCAAAGGTCATGGAGAAGTCTGGAGGGTAGCCTACTGTAAGCTGACTCTATTGGCATTAATTTGCCAGCACTGGACAGTCACTCCTGGTCCCTGCGACCGCTCTACGAGTCAGCTTCCACCAGTCAGCGTGGCTCACCAAGAACTGCCTATGGGCTGCAGAAGGCAGCAAAGCAACCACAGAGAGCTAACTGAAACTACATTCCAAAGGTGCACAAGTGTCTCAGAGTCATGCAGGGGCAGCTATTAAGCATATAAGACATTCCCCAGACATCCTGATACAGGTAGCTGTAGCCTTGACTGCTTCAGTACCTTGGTAGCCTCCATTTAGCAATACTGTGGTATTAAAATCTGATGCTACTTCATTTATCTGTAACAATTTCATGTTGTATGTAGTGATTAAAATACGTCTTTTTATTGAACTCAAATGTTAAAACGCAGGATGGGCTTTCATTTAGTAATAATTTTGAGTATGCTAATTGAGGTCTCAGTTTCTATCCCACAATTTCTTCAGAGTAAGGCAGGGATTGCTTTTTCTAGCTACCTTGAGGATCAAGTGCTAAAGCGATGTAGTTGGTGCCCAATTTTGAGACCCATATTTATCCTGTGCCCTTTCAAGCATTTCCCGCATAACATTTACAGTAAGGGGACTTACATCCTTCTCCCAATACTATGGGACAGAATGAAAAAGGTGGGCACTCACTGTTGGCAGAGACCAGGATCATCTTGTACAAAACCTCCACCATTCTGGGTTAAGAGACAGAGACACAGACACACACACACACATACAGACACACACACACTCTCCCGCTATCTCTCTCTCTCCCACTCTCTCTCTCCCACTCTCTCTCACTCACACTCTCTCTCTCCTGCTCTTTCTCCCACTCTCTCTCTCCTGCTTTCCCTCTCTCTCTCGCTCCCCTCTCTCTCTCCCATGCTCTCTCTCTGTCTCCAGCTCTCTCCCACGCTCTCTCTCTCCCGCTCTCTCTCTCTCTCCTGCTTTCTCCCTCGCTCTCTCCCCCGCTGTCTCTCTCTCTCGCTTCCTCTCTCTCCTGCTCTCTCTCTCTCTCTCTCTCTCTCTTCTCTCTCTCTCTCTCTCTCTCTCTCTCTCTCTCTCTAGATAGCTATCTGGGCATTAATGATAAACGAGAAGATATAAATGTGGGAAGAGGTTGGGTTTTAGGTCTTGCCAAAGACAGAACATTTTGGAAGACCTTTTGTTACCTTTCAGGGAGCATAGAGGCTGCCCATTGCTTACCATTGGTTGGCTTCACTGTCAATCTCATTTGTTTGCTTCTTATTTGCCAGCTTCTATAGACCTCCTTCTTATTTGTCCCTACCCTGGATCATGAATGCATTACTTATGTCCTTACACTGCTCGCTTTTTCAGCCGCTACTTTCTTCTTTTTGTGTAAGCACGCTACGAAAATGCGTTTGTTTTTCAGCTATCTCCCTAGTGTACTTCTCCCCTCCATGTTCCTTCTCAGTCGCATCCGTTGTCCGTGCTTTATCCTGGGCCCCAAATCCTCTACTGCACATGTGCTTGCCCCCAGCACCTTCCACCTACCCTCCATTGTACATGTTCTTGCTCCCAGTCGACTTGACCACTCTCTGTTGTCCATCTGATCAGGGGCGGCTCTAGGCTCATGGCGGCCCTGGGCAGGGAGCGTAGGTAGGGGGCCCCGTAAGAGGGGGTCCGGGCGGAGGCCAGTGAAGAGGGGGGTCAGGGTGTTTGGAAGTGGAACAGAGCCGGAGGCCGCCAAATCCCTGCCAGGGGCCCCAACGCAAATATGTATCCATCCTCAGAGGATTATTATATTAAGGATATATATTGGCGTGGTGGCCCCTGGGGTTTGGTGGCCCTGTGCAGGTGCACAGCTTGCACATGCCTAAGGCCGCCCCTGATCTGATTGCCACAGGCCCTCCTGACCACAATCCTTTGTCTTTCTCCTTGTCCCTATCCCTTCCTGCCCACCCTACGTTGTCTATGGTGTTTCCCACACCACTTCCCATTGTCTGTGTGCTTACCCCCAACTCCTCCAGATGATTCTCCATTGTCTGTGTGCTTATCCTCAGCCCCTCCAGCCCACCTTCTGTTGTCTGTATGCTTGCACTGAACCCCTTCAACTGGTCCTCTGTTGTCTGTGTTGTTCCCCCACTACTCCCACTCACTCTCCGTTTCTGTGCTTACCCCAGGCTCTCCTGCCCGCCCTCCGTTGTCCATCTGCTTGACCCAGCCCCTCCTGTGTCCTCTCCATTCCCTCCCACCACTATTTCACTCTCTTATTCCATGTTGCCCCAGCAGAGCACAAAGATAAAACTTTAGTTTTAGTCATGTTTCATAGCAGCCGAGCTTCTATACAGCATGGCAGAAAAACACTTCTAAAGCCGATAGCCCTTGTAAATAAGATTTATTGGTTTTGCTTATGCTTTCTATCGGATGGTTTAAATCAAGATAGTTACTTGCAGAGAGTGATTTCCACAGCGTAGCCATATGTAGTGAGAAGGAATTTTATTGGAAGAACGAATAGAAAAGAGTGGAGCCAGTGATGAATGCAGTGCTCTGAAAAAGTGGGAGATATTGCGATTTTGGTGAAGGAAGATGGGTTCTGAGCATTGAGTGTCAGGAAGAGCTATACATTGCACTGAAGGTGACACGCCTATCCACAAACAGCCATTGTAGAGGCTGAAGTGGGGGAGAAACGAGTTAAGTAACTTAATATTCAGGTTAAGAAGTAGCCTTGCAGCTGCATTTTGGTTTCTCAGTAGTTTCAACATCGCTTAATTGGATGTTCAAAGGTATCAAACTCTGGTGCTGTCTACACCACATAGTACTAGATTGATGGTGACATACCTTTTGAAGAAATCCTATCTAGTCATCCCACCTACGGCTGGACTTGGAAACAGAAACTAGCCCTGGCAATTTCCCTTAACCTGTCCAGGGCGGTGTTACTTAGAGAAGCGCCAGCTTGGGTGGGTGGCCAGCTTGAAGTGTGGAGGGGGGGAGGTGCTAGTGTCAAGCACCACTGCTGGTTTTGCTACAGGGGGCCAATACTGCAGCACTGCTGCAAAAATGGCCCCCAGTAACAAAATCGCCCCCCAGAGGTCAAAAATCGTCTCTCACCCTTTGGGCACGGGAAAATGCCCAGTGCCCTCTACGGCCAATCCGGCCCTGATCCCATTGTGTGCAATGATCACTTCATAAATTGGTTCACTTAAGTTATTAGTGAGAATGTCATATCCAGGGTTATACAAAGATTATTTACTTATGTGGTGCTGGGTTTAGGGAAGTGGACCGAGCTCTTTTGGCCAGAAGATGGACTTGCCTTGCAATCGTATATGCCAAAATTTGAAAACCGGAAAAAGAAAGATACTGAAAAAATGTAATTGAGAGTATTTCTTTCCACAATTTACTTGAATTGACCTAGTTGCATTTTTAGGAGGGATAACGAAAAATAAAAAATAAATCGATTTATAAATCAGGGGTACCTTACTTGAGCGCTTTTGGCAAGTATTGTGGTAGTTGAATATATAAAATAGATGAATATCTCAGTTTTTTGATAAGTTGAGTTTAACTCGTCGGCACCTTTGGTCTTTGGCTAGAAGGCACTGGCAGATTGGTGAAGGAATATACCTCCAATGGGCATTACATCTTTTGTATCTTGTAGGTGCATTAGCATGGATGTGAAGGCTGAACTTCAAGGTGGAGATCAGTTTCAGAAGTGGTGTGAGGTATGACTTAAGAGAAGGGGGAGATGGGGGATACCATCAAGACTCCCTCATGCAAGGGAACAGGAGGGAGAGGCAGAATAAGAGATCCGGTGAAGGATGGTCCTTGGTTCCTTATAATTTTATGTCTCTGGAGCACAATGGCATGATAAACTTTTTCAAAAGTAGCTAGCAGGGCTACATTTTGTGTGACCTTGAGTGCATTTTGTGTGAACTGGTCATATGGCTTTCTTATTATGAATTATTGAATAAAGTGAAGAGAGCAACATCTCACAAATCCCAGAATGCAATGTGTTGTTCAATAAAAGCCCAGGATTGGCAGCACTGTGTTGTGATGACATCGATTACTGTGGTCATTATAGAAGTGATGCTAATTGGTTCCACGTCATAGGGTACTGTCACCAACAGAGGGACCAGGCTTTGGGGCGTAGAGCATGATGTATGCTTACACCTGTGGATAGGGCTTTCCAACGCAGCATTTCTAGAAGTTTTGCAATTTCAAGTAATTTTTGTTAAAACCTTACAAGCCTTGCAGTGTGCGAAGGTGGAGTGACAAAAGGTGATGAGCATCAGTGTAATCCTTTTAGAAAAAAACAAGAGCACATCACATGTAGTAACTTTGATCCTTTGTGCAATCAGCACTCTTCTACAATCAATATTCTTACAGGATAACTTTTTTCAATCCAAGAAAATCACGTGGCGTAGATCATTCAGATTTTATTTCTTTTAAAACACAATGTTCCACAGCCGGCGCGCGTTTCGCCCTATGCAGGCTTCCTCAAGGCTGCAAATCATACATAAAAATATTTTGTAACCTATATGTGACATCACATATAGGTTTCATGACAAGGAAACACTTGGCAGTCTTAAAATGTTCGCTCATTTTCAGTCTGGGCAAACAGGGACATCTTAACCTCTTAGCAGCTATGGAATGTCCAGCTCCAGTGCTGAACGTTCCATTGCGCAGGTGAGGTTCGAACGTCCAACGGCCGACGGCAGCACTCCTGAGGTAGTGGTGCCGTCGGCCGTTGGAATAGGCGCAGCACCTAAGAGGTTAAGGATTTTGGGGGCCCTGGGTCAAACGTATTTTGGGGGCCCCTCTTTGGAACAGTTTTGAATTTATCATCCAGTTTCAGCTCTTTTATGCCCTCTTTGGACATGTCACTGGCACACATTTCCAAATTCTAAATGTGTTTACATCTGGTATTCAGGGATAGTGATGTGTGTTTTCAATATTGTAACACAGTGGCAGCTCACTAATATTACTGCAAATAATCTCTGTGACACCCTCGTATTTCTCATATGTGAGGTCCTGTTTGGACTTAAAAGAAACTTTTTATGGATGTTGCATGAAACATTAACACATTTCTCTGCAAAATGTCTGTAATAGACTCTCACCCATCACTCACAGTAAAAATACTCTAAAGGAAAAGGTATTTATAACAATCTGTTTAACAATTATTCAAGGTAATTAGTGCAAGACACTCTGCGAAACAGAGCTGGCTGTATCAGTAGGCCCCCTGAAAGGCAGGGGCCCTGGGTCAAAGCCCAATTTGCCCATGCCTGAAAACGTCTCTGAGGACAGAAGTTCAGGCCAGGAAGCAGGACTTAAAGCCCGAGGGGCGGAGCAACACCTGCAGCCCTGCACTTTGCATGAACCTCTGTAATGTTGTTTCTACTCTCGACCCTGCGCTCTATAAATTACAGGGCCGGTCTACAAGAAGGATAATTTAGTGCACCCTGAAGGTATAATCCCACTCAGGGAGCAGGAAAACACAGCTTTCATTTTAACAGTGGCAATGCAAGCCATGACGCACATCCTGGCACTTACTTCACTTTTACAAAATGGAAAAAGAATTATGAAGACTGGTGGTGGAAATGGGCGGTGTCGGTGATTGCACCGAATTGACAGAGGAGAGCAAGAGAGCACTGCAACTCTGCGTCACTCGGAAAAGCTCAGTCTAGAAACACAGATTCGCAAGTGTTTTGGTGCTTCTAATTGCAATTTAGTTTTAAAAAAAAATAGGCACTTACGATTCTACAGTCAGCTTTCAGTTTTCACGGAAACTGGAAAAGCGCTTTAGACCTCGCAGGGGATATAAATTACCCTGCAATCCAATAAGTGGAATTTTTAAGATGTAAAGTGCACACACAAAGGTGGCAAATCCACCAGGGGTCAATTTTCCTCTATTTTAAGTTTATGTTTATAGGTGGGAATACATTTCCACAGAGGGAATAATTTCCCTGCATATAATACAAAGAGAAAGAAAAAAGTTAAATATGCAATTGCGTGTGTGTATACTTTATTCGATACATGTATCATAAAAGTACAAACATAAAAATATATACATACATATTTCCAAGCATTACAAACATTTAAAATACATTACATCTTTGCTGACCGTTAAAACTAGGAGAAGATGACATATTTAAAATTCATATTAATTCATGGTCTGTAGAGAGATGTGACAGTAGCCTTGTCCGAATGATCCAAGCGCTGGCCAAAAACTTGGAGACCCCACAAACAGTAACCATACAAGTGGTGTTGGAGACAATAATTCGAAGGGCTGATTTATAGTCCCTGACTCCTAAATTCCTACAGGCTGGCTTCAACCATTTGGCTCTAGGCTGTTTGTATGCTTTACGTGCAAAAAGGAAATGACCTAGGGATTCTTTCGGGCAGGAACAACCTGGACATTTCAAATCATCATCCCTCATGTCTTTCCAACCTGCCATGAAGTTTTTAAGAGGAAGAATGTCGTATCTAAATTTCAGAAATAAAGTTCTGTCACGAGGGGACTGTATAAAATCCAAAAAGGGTTCTAGCTTTACAACGAGCTTGTGAGTAAAAAAAATTTCCGTTAATGGACCCCAATTTGGGTTGAGCAAAACTTTGGCCTCTATCCATTCCCAGTATAGTTTTTTCACTGTTTGTTTTGGTGGGGGGGATTGTGAAGCCCAAGAATCGATCAATCCCAGCGCTATGACAAGCTTCTTTAAATTATTTAACCATTTTATTTTATTTGAAACCATTCAAGTTAATTAGTTCATCCAGCACTAGAGCGTATTTTGCTAATTCCGGGGTCCTTCTGAGGCGCACCCAATATAGTAGTGGTCGAAGTTGGACTACGTCAGAAATAGATCTCTTACCCAAATCGGCAAATAGAGGTTTTAAAGGGGTTGAGACAGGGAGGGAGACTAAGTCTCTCATAAACTTATTCTCTGCCACCACTAGTGCTTTGATATTCTCGGTGCCCCAAAGCTCCGATCCATAGACCACAGAGGCTAAAGCTTTTCCCTCATAGACCGCTAGGGCAGGAGCTATTGGTCTACTAACTGAATGACGTTGATTCTTTAAAATAGCACCAGAAACCCTTTTGAGATTTAAAACCATTTTACACAGGTGGGATTCCCAATTCATTTTATTGCCAATTCTAACCCCGAGGTAGTCAAATTCATCTACTACCTCTAGGGGTGACCCATTCAAGGAGAGATAGACCTTTCTATAATTTCTTTTTACGGTCAGGACCATTAACTTCGTTTTAGCTGTGTTTACCGTTAACCCACGGTCTTTGCAAAACACATTAAAACGATCGAGGAGTTTTTGCAGGCCTTTGGGGGTTTTGGACAACAGGAGGGTGTCATCGGCAAAGAGGAGTGTGGGTGTTTTCTCCCCGGCAAGGACAAGGGCGTCCGCTGGGTCCTCTCTTAGGTGATCCACCACTCCATTTATAAAGAGAGAAAACAAGGTCGGGGCCATCACACATCCTTGCCGCACCCCTCTGTTAACAGGAATCCTCCTGGTTAGTTGAACCTGGTCCCCCCATCGGATCCTTGCGTAGTTTCCTTCGTGGAGTCTAATTATAAACTGTAACAAATAAGCAGGGAATCCCATGTCCATGAGGACCTTCCAAAGTTTGGCGCGAGGGATGACATCGAAGGCCGTCTTCAAATCTATAAAAGCCAGGTACAAGCTCCCACTGGCTATGGACACAGATTTCAAGTAGACCGCGCAGAATCTAAAGACCTGATCCATAGCACCTATGTTGAGTCTAAAGCTGGCCTGGAAGTGAGTCAATATATCATTTTCCATTAACCATATCTTTGTCCCGTTTATGATGACCCTGCCAACTACTTTTTGGATGGTATCAATTAAACTAATTGGTCTGTAGTTGGCAGGGTCCTCTCTATCACCTTTTTTAAATATGGCAATGACCTCTGCACCTTTCCAGGATTCGGGTACTGGGTGGCCAGACTGGATAAGATTCATTATCATGGATATAAAATCTGCCCATAATTTAGGGTCGTACATCAATAAATCCCCCGGAAGGCCATCAGGGCCTGGAGCCTTTCCTGGAATTATTTTAAGAATGGCATCTTGAACTTCACGGGGTGAAAACGACTTTTCAATAGCGCCATGCTCTGAACTAATCTTACCAAGAGTACCCAGAGTGGGGGATTTTGGGTCACCCCCCTCACTGCCCTCGCAATATAGTTTTAAAAAGTGAGAGTACCATTGGTGCTCAGTTATATGGTTTAAAATATGCTCTGCCCCTCGCTTATCTAGAATATTAATTAATTTCCAAAATAGAGTAGGATTCTTCCCATATGCAGCATCCTTGAGTGCCTGCCAATGCTCCTCCTCCCAGTCCTTCTTGGCTGCCGCAATACTTTTGTGATAGTCTTGTCTAGCGGTTCTTACTGCTAGTGGGTCCTTACTTTTTATTGCCATGGTGATTGCTTACCTTTTCCTCCTGCAATTGGCTGTATACCAGAGGTTATCCTTAAATAATTTCTGCTGAGCCGGTTTCGACCCCTTCGATTTTTTAATAAAGAACTTTCCAATTCCCTCTATTAAATTATTGTACATGGCTGGTAAATGTAACCCCGAAGAGTGAGGAGCCACTAAGGTAACAGATGCCAAGCCTCGCAGTTCGATCATAACTAGCTCTTTGATACTGGCTAGTTTCCCATCTTCACACCTAACTGCATTCCATTTGAGCTTCCGGCTGCAGTTAGTGGGAAAGACTTCTTTAGTGGTCAACTCTTGAGAACCCCTTTTGCTGATCTCATCTCCCCAATGAATTACAGTACATAGGGGGTTGTGGTCACTATCTGATCTTTGACTAACCTTCATATCCACTAAATTGTCCCAAGACTGAGTGTCCAGTAGGATATAATCAATCCGAGATGGGCAGCCTAACCTATTAAAAGTCATTGCTCCTTCGCGATCGGAGACAGTACGCCCATTTAAAGCCCGTAAGTTATGTTCCAAAACCAGAGCATTTAGCTGGATTGCTCTGGCAGTCCATTTCTTAATGGGAGAAGTAGCTAGTGGCGGTATGATCTGCCTCCTAACTTCATTGTTTAAACCCACTGAGTCTTCCTCGTCCAGGGGCTCGAAAGTACAGTTAAAGTCCCCCCCTACCAGAATTTTGGATCTCATCGGGAGGGATGATAACCTGCTATCTAGCAACTCTAGTATAGGTGAAGTTTGCCCACCCGGTAAGCCTCTTGCGTATACACAGAAGAGTTCTAATGTATTATTTCCGGAAGGACTTTTTATAGAGATATGAAGGATGTCATTAGAATTAATGTTGTGAGCGGTGACAACACAGTTCAAATTTAATTTTACCTAGATGAGTAAACCTCCAGAGGGACGACCTTTCCCTGTCGAGACAGCAGGGGTATAAAAGGTTGAGTATCCATTTTTATATTGTGGCAAGGGACACCAGGTTTCTTGGAACATGCATATGTGGAAGGTATTTATGAAATCATTCCAATCAGGGTTATCAAGATTTTTTTTAAGACCTGCAATGTTCCAAGACAAGATATTAATAGTGTTGTGAACTGTGGGTAATTCATTTGGTGGGATAAGTATGCCAGATTCCCTTTCTGCTCTACCTGGGCTGGTATTGGCCATATTAAGTGATTCCTCTCTACCATTATTATTAACTTGTGGGCCCGGAGAAGTGGGCTCCACTCTCTCCCCAGATGGTCCAGGGGGCTGTGTTGGAAGTCAGTCCACCCCTTCTAACCCACTGTAATGGTTGTAACAGGGGAATAAAGGATGGTTGAGCTGTGGACCCATCCAATCCCCATTCGGCTGTCGATCACCCAGCCAGGGTTTTCCCCCTCTCCTTCCAACTAGATTCCAACCTTCTTCTTCAATCCCACCCCACTTTGGGGGAATCTGATAGGTGAAGTTCTCCCTCCTGTTTCTCCCTCTCCCCATATTAGACGACCTCAGCCAGCTCCACCTATTGTCATGGTGCTCCACATGCATATAGAAATGTGACAGGGGTTTAACCATAATCGTAGTCTTGTTGTCACGTGGAGGAACGAAACAAATGTATTCCACCAGTCGTGGATCCTCAAATGTGACAACAACACAATCTCCCTTTAAACTTTTCTTGTTTCCACCTACCCAGGGAGCTCTCTCCACCATAAGCATTTTGTTGTTTAGTCCAGGGGGTGGGGGATAATTTCTGTCTAGCCAGTGACAAATTTTATTTTTGAGTGTCCAGAATGGTTCAGAAACAGCAGGGGCCAATTCTGGGACGCCAGTCAGAACTATCACGTATGGACAGGCATCAGGTGGTAAATTGATGGTCCGGCGAATGTTAGTCTTTTCAAGGTGGGGTAGGGGGGTATTGGGGACTGGGGTAGTAGGATCAGTACCACTCTGAGTGTGAGTGGAAACAGTGATAGTAGACTGGTTAGTACAGGCTTTTTTGCTAACAGGCAATGGTATTTTGGGCGGGCGGGACTTGGGAGCAGGGTTATCCCCTATAGGGTGCTTTTTGGGAATAGACTCCTTGTTACGGGCAGAAGGTAGTACAATTGGGGCATTGGAGGCGAGATTAGCTTCCTTAGGTTTTTGGGCCAAGAGAATTGCCTCAAGCTGGTGTTCAATACTCTGTAGTCTAGATTCTAGGGGCAGAAGTAATGATTTAATAAGATCGGACAGGGAATTCAAAAAGGGAGCATTCCTATCCTCTTGGTCAAATGAGGAATCATCACTACCACTATCATCCGGAATACTAACCAAACTGCTATCAGAGATAGTATCATCTGGAATACCCAACAATAAGGAATGGGGAACGGGTATGGCCTGGTCACTCCCTATATTATCATTATTACCCAATAGGTCCCTCCCTTCTACGACTGAAACGCTTATAGCAATCTCCCCGTTGGTATGTCCCGGGGTCTCTTGTGCGGTAGAGTTAGTGGTGTCTACCGTGTGGGTCATGTGGTTGGTATTTAAAACTACACCTTCAGAACTACCCAATTGAGAGGAATCTTTCTCTTGATGGACTACAACTGGTACTGATACTAGGTTGTTTAACAAAAGGGCAGCAGGGATTGGTGTGGTCGCTGGTGGAGGGATTGGTGGTAATGGTATAGAGCCAATTGGGGGATGCGGTCTAACATCGAACTGAGTTTGGGGATCAGAGCTGTTTAAAGCTTTGATCGGGGAGCGGGCTAGGGCAATATTGCCTAGTGAAGATCTTTTAGCTTGGACAAGATCCATCGAAACCCTCCTTTCCATAAGTATTATTCCCTGGTCAATCAGAGAATTGGTGCGGAGAATAAAATTATCTAGAGTGCCAGTTAATTTTTTGGATTTAGCACTAGCCGCTGTCTGACTACGGGTTTCTCGAGCAGACATGTTAATCCGCACAAAAACTAAGGGTCAGAGAAACAAGGGGTAGAAAATGTGTGTCGTTCTAATAACAATACCTTGCAATAGATAACAGTAGTAAAAGGGATTGAGGACACGGAAGGAGTAACAACAGCAAGAATAGTACCAATAAAGCAAAGTATTAACTTAAAACAGCAAAGGGAAAGGGGGACCGCAATAAATAAAATGACAAATGGACTTGCCCAGCCCAGGCTCTGCAAGCCTCGGAGGGTCTCAGAGGGTCCGCCCTTTGTCCGGGCTTAGTCCGGCGTCCCGCACACGCGTCCCGCTGTGCGTGCTTAGGCCACTTGATATACAAGGGGCGGATTGGAGGGGAGGAGACACGGGAAGAGGCGGCAGGTGTGCGGGCTGTTGTAACGCACAGCCTGGTGGGCCTCGCAGTCCCGGTCTTCCTGCGGTATCCAAGAGTCCAAAGTGGCAGTCTCCTCCAGCACGAGAACACAGGCAGCACAAACAGCAAAGTTCCTAAACCGACTACGAGCGGCTCCCGCGGAGCGGGGGCCGCGAGTCGTGTTAAAAAGTGCCAGTGAGCAGCGACAGTGGAGGGGAGGAGACACAGGAAGAGGCGGCAGGTGTGCGGGCTGTTGTAACGCACAGCCTGGTGGGCCTCGCAGTCCCGGTCTTCCTGCGGTATCCAAGAGTCCAAAGTGGCAGTCTCCTCCAGCACGAGAACACAGGCAGCACAAACAGCAAAGTTCCTAAACCGACTACGAGCGGCTCCCGCGGAGCGGGGGCCGCGAGTCGTGTTAAAAAGTGCCAGTGAGCAGCGACAGTGGAGGGGAGGAGACACAGGAAGAGGCGGCAGGTGTGCGGGCTGTTGTAACGCACAGCCTGGTGGGCCTCGCAGTCCCGGTCTTCCTGCGGTATCCAAGAGTCCAAAGCGGCAGTCTCCTCCAGCACGAGAATACAGGCAGCACAAACAGCAAAGTCCCTAAACCGACTACGAGCGGCTCCCGCGGAGCGGGGGCTGCGAGTCGTGTTAAAAAGGACCGGTGAGCAGGGACAGTGGAGGGGAGGAGACACGGGAAGAGGCGGCAGGTGTGCGGGCTGATGTAACGCACAGCCTGGTGGGCCTCGCAGTCCCGGGCTTCCTGCGGTATCCAAGAGTCCAAAGCGGCAGTCTCCTCCAGCACGAGAACACAGGCAGCACAAACAGCAAAGTTCCTAAACCGACTACGAGCGGCACATTTTTACTTGCCTTAATCATTGCACAAAGAGGTACAGCACATATTGGCCTTTTGGAGTACACCTGAGAATCAATGGCTGACTATCGTTTACTCATTAATGTGCTTCAAATATAGGAGGACACTTAATTGAGTACATTTCTGACTTTTTAAAGCAGGGTTTTGTAAATCGGACCTAAACATTTTTGATGGTGAGTTGGGCTGTCAGCCCTCCTGGCGGCATATCTCTTACTTATGCCACAGATCATATGGCGTCCAGATTTACCCTTACTTACATGCTCCTCATTATTGTCCCCTGTGCGGATCACTTGTCTTTATTAATTCTTTGACTATTGTTCTCTTGACCTCTTCTGATGGATGGCTGGTCCATGAAAAAGCTACATTTGATGTCAAACAAGGGGGAGAAGTTCAGGGACACCTTGATGTCAGAGCGCTTCCTCAAGGTGTCCCTCAACTTCTCCCTCTTGTGCCTCAAATACGGATGCCCGTTCTAGCAGTAATATTTCTGAAGTTATTTTACGGTTTATAGTATGTCGATTCTTTTTCAAAAGGTCTGGCCTGCACCTTTTACCTTTAGACCTGACAAATCTGCCACAATATCACAGCCGTGAAACATGTTGACCCTGCTAAAATGGGCGAGTGCATTACCCCTATTAGGTACGACCCTGCAAGAGCATGCACTAGCGCATGCGTCTCACTTGCAAGACACTCTTGTATACAGAAAAGGGCTGGGCTGGAAGCCCGCCTGATGCTTGCCATTTGTTGGTTGCTTGGCACTCTTTTTTACAGCCTGGTTATGCATCAAGGCAGGCCTAACATAATTTCTGTTCCTCTCTGTGAAGCAAGGACCAAGTACTGATTGATTCAACTTAATCAGTGCCAGTCCGCTGCTCACAATGTGATTCAGGTACTATTTTGTTCTTTTTAACTTTTAGTGCCCGGCAAACAGAAGGCGTGTGAATGGCAAAAATGTGACCAGCAGAACAAACTGAATTGCAAAGATGTATTTTCTACAGTTAGCTTTCTTTTATTTTGCCAAGTCTTTTCTCACTTTGCACTCATGGTTTCTTTTGTTTATGATCATTGGTGCTTTTCTCAAAAGTTGAGGATTATGTTATTGTAAAGTGACATTGTTTCTTTCTTTTGAGTAATTTCAGAAATTATACTTTAACACATAATTGCACAGTATACTCAAACTCGCCCCATTCCAATACACCATAATCCTCTCCACGCCCATCCACCCCAGCTCACCCCACACCAATCCACCCCATTCAATCCAATCCACCCCAGACCAGTCCATTTAACTCCACTCCAATTCAAACCACTCACCCCAATCCAATCCACTCCAATCCACCACACTCCAATTCTCCCAACTTGCCCGGAATCCAAACTCTCCTACTCCGATCCAAAACAATCTGCCACAATCCAATCAAAAACCATTTGCCAAACTCTAATCCAAAACAATCTGCTCATCTCTAATTGAAAACAATCTTCTCCACTTCAATCCAAAACAAAATGCTTCACTCCAATCTTTCCCCACTCCAATCCAAAACATCTGCCCCATTCCAATCCGCCCCAATCCAAAACAATCTGCTCACTCCAATCCACCCCACTCCAATCCAAAACAATCTGCCCCACTCCAGTCTATCCCACTTGAGCCTGCCCCTTTCCAATGCAAAGCAATCTGCCCCACTCCAATCGTCCCCACTCCAGTCTGACCCACTCCAATCCGCCCCATTCCAATACAAAACAATCTGCCAACTCCAATCCACCCACTCAAATATGTCCCACTCTAATCCAAAACAATCTGTCCTCTCCAGTCCACCCAATCCAATCTGCCCAACTCCAATCCAAAACAATCTGTCTCACTCCAATCTGCCACATTCAAATCCACCTTACTACAAACTGCCCCACTTTAAACATCCCCACTCCAATTCTCCCCACTCCAATCCAATCCACCCCACCCCAATCCACCTGCTCTATCCATCCCAATGTGCCCCATTCTAATTCACCACAATCTATCCCAATCCAGTCCACCCCACACGAATCCAAGCCCCCAATCCAGCCCAATGCAATCTACCCACTCCAATCCTGTCCACCCCACCCCAATCCACCCCACTACCTCCCTAATCCACCCCACTCCAATCTAATCTGCCACAATCCACCCCACTTCAATCCAAAACAATGTACCTCACTTCAATCTGCCCCACACCATTCTGCACCACTTCAATCCAAAACAATCTGCCCCATTTGAATCCAAACAATCTATCCCACTATCCCAAACAACCCATCTCACTCCAATCCAAAACATTCTACCCCACTCCAGTCCAAATCAGTCTGCCCCACTCCAATCCAAAACAATCTGCACCACTCCAATCTGTCCAACTCCAAACTGCCCCATTCCAATTTACTCTACTCCAATGCAATCCCCCTCACCCAACCCACCTACTCCATCCCAAGTCACCCCATTCCAATCCATCACAAACCGTCCCACTCCTATCCAGTCTACCCCACACCAATCCAAGCCCCCAATCCAGCCCAATCCAATCTACCCAACTCCAATCCTGTCCATTTTACCCCAATCCAATCCACCACAATTCACCTCACTCCAATCCAAAAAGTCTGCCTACTCTAATCTGCCCCACTCCAATCCAAAACAACGTGTCCCACTTCAATCAGCCTCACTCCAATCCAAACCAATCTTCCCCACTCCCATCTGTCCCACTCCAATCCAAAACAATCCGCCCCACTCCAATCCAAAACAATTTGCCCCACTCCAATTCACCACACTGCAATCAATCCAACCCACTCTACTTCAATCCAATCCACCCCAATCTACTCTAGTCCAATTCACCCAAGTACCTCAATCCACTTCAATGTACTCCACTCTATTCCACCCCACTCCACTCTACAACACTCTACACCCCTCCACTCTATGACACTGCACTCTACCACACTCCCTGCCACTGAACTCTACTTCCCTCTACTCAACCGTATGACTCTCTATTCCCCTACTCCAGTCTACGGCACTCTACTCCAACAAATCCAGTCTACGGCACTCTACTCCTCCCACTCCACTCTAGAACACTCCGCACCACTAACTTTTAGCCATGCTGAACACCAGCCACACTAGTGTACAACATGGCAAAAACCATTGCCAAAGCCAATAGTTCTTGCATAGGGAAGACCTATGGCTTTGCCAATGCATTTGAGTTTTATATGTGCACAAGTTAAGAGCATGTAATCCAATCCAATGCTGTGATTGGCACTGTTTTATTCGAAGGCACTTAAAGTAACATTTATTCACTCTTTCTGATGTGAAATGGCTTAAGGCCCGCACTAGTTACAGTCAGTATTTCTATTAGAAGGTGGCTCACCAACATTACCATAAATATAAGGTGGCAAAGAGGAGCTAGTAATACGACCAGCTCCAGTTGTTACCACTCCACTAGAGCACCACCACACTGAATGGACACCATTGACATGAGTCCACATTCATTGTTGTTTTCATGGGTTTTAAGTGCATCCTCAAGGTCCCTTTTCATACTCATACATGCACACTACAGGGAGTACAATCTAGTTTAAATGCTGGAGAAGAGTTCATTGTTTTCCAATGGGGTTGTAATTGTTAATGGCATTTATATAGCACATACTACCCCAGGCGAGGCGTTGAAGTGATTTGTGGCAAAAGACATGCTACTCCGGGACCCAAGATTAGAGGTTAGTAGTAGATTAGTAATACTTTTTTCCCTTTTTGCATCGTTAGTTTTGTGCCCTTAATTTCTTGTGTGCTAAGTAGAGTTTAGAGTTGTGACAGGGTGATGGGAATGAATTTGAAAGAGGTAGTAGTAAGTTTTATTGGTAAGTAGTGATCGTGTGTGCCTGTTAGTTGGGTGACATGGCTAAAACAAGCCTTGGCATAGCCAATAGGCTCGCTTTTGGGACCTTATAAGTATTTAGTTATGCAGCACAATATCCTTGGTGCAGTAACATCAACTGTTGAATGGCTAAACACTTATAAGGTCCCAAAGGCGAGACCTATTGGCTATGCCAATGCTTGTTGTTTAAAGAATCTGGTCACCCAATTCATGAGTAAACACCATACACAATGTGTTATACAATAGCACCACACCCAGGCAGAGCCTCTCTCAGTCTGGCAGTGTCCCCAGGGCCAGAAGGGTCTTCAACCCATGCTGTCTGCTCTGGACATCATGCTTGGTGACTGCAGCGCTCTCATGGTAAAAAAATAAATATATAAATATTAAAGGATTTAAGAAGTCACATGTAGGAGCCCAGACTAACCGTGTGTTTCAATAAAAGAGCCTGCGGCATGCTGAATTGGTTTCCAAGGTGGTCTTCCTAATAATAGCTGACTGGCGTCCTCCATCCGTCCCCGCCTTTACCCAGAAGCCCTTTTCATCTGCTAAGGAAGTGGTGACAAATAGCTGGGAGTCAGTGTGAAATAATGCGGCCCCAGCGGGAGCTGCAAGGGCTAGCAGCACGGCCCAGCCCCTGTCCAGTGACCAGAACAAATACAGCACTTAATGGTCCGCAGTGAGGTGAGCATGGCCGAGCTTCTCCTTGGGAGCTCCTCTGTGAAAGGAGAACGGCAGACAGTTGTCCACGAGAAGAAAATCGGGAGAAGATGGAATGATAGAGGCCGTAGGAAAACAGGAAAAGTAGGGGGTGTGGGGGGGCGAGGGGTGTCGGGCGCAGGCGAGAGTGTCTGGTAAAAACGGAGGTGAGCACCAAGAAGGGAGAATGTACAAAGTGTGCAGGAATAAAAGCGAGAGAAGGGACGACGAACCACAGAACAAAATGCAAGGGAAAGAGAAGGTTTGATGGTGAAGCAGAAACCTGAAGCACAGTTCTGAGGGGAGCCCTGAGATAAGAAATAGAGTGACAAGTGAGCAAGAAGAAAAGCTAGGAGGCTATATGTAAAATCCACAAGAGCAAATGAGAACGAAAAAAAAGATAGAGGAAGGGAGCATACATTGTTATAGAATTAAATGGGGGTGAAAGTGTGGAAAAGAAGAATAGGGTGAAACAAGACTAACAAGGGATTTGGAGAAAGGATGGATGAAGAGGTGGGGAGGAAAGTAACAGGGAGAGAAGAGAAAAATTAGTTAATCCGTGGAAAAAAAATTCATAATTCGGAGTCACAGGCAGTCGAAAGATACCTGAGAAAATAGGTAAAGGAGAACAAGGAATATAAATGAAATAAACGGAGAAAGGCGGAGCAGACAAAAGGAAAATATTTGATTGAAGAAAATGTGTGGGGAGTAGGAAAAAAAGACAGGGAAGAAAAGAAGCAGCCATAGGAATAGAGCATAACATAACAGGAAAGGAATAAGGGAGGAGGAGAAAAGTTGTAGGCTAGTGAGTATGGTAAACAATCTCTGGCAAAGCTAACAGATATTTCCTTTCAGTGGTGTTACCCAAACTTTTGGCTTTGAAATGTCTTTTGCTGATGCTATTCTGTATCAATATAAGGAAAACAACTTGTGTTTGCTGATGCGGAACAGCATTAGATAAAACAAAAAACAGTTACTGCAGTGTGATGACGTATGTGCATGTGTCACCATGCATGCGCAAGTGTGCGTCATGATGCAGCTGCTTTTTTATTCATTTTTAACTTTGAATTTACCATTCGAAGGTGTTAGACACCAATATTGGAGTGCTAAATTAAACAAGTCCGACGTTTGAATATCAGGCTTCTTCATGTAATGTATCGTTGTTACCTTCGTGATTAACATAGGAAAGGGTTTTTCAACTCATCTTTTACTGGTGTTCTGGCAGAAAACGAGACAGGATAAGCTTAAGTCAAGTGATGTGATGTTCGGCTTAATTAGCACTAAAACCCCTACTTCCTTGTAACACTATAGCCGCAAAGCAGACCTTTGCCCTGGGTGAAGTGAAGCCACCAGACAGTAACAGCTGTTTAGGCAACTGTGCTGACAAACTAGCAACTGTACAGAATAGCCTACACGTCACAATAGTGCTGTTTGCCACAAGCCAGGAGTAGATTAAAATGGTACATGACAGGAAGCCTCTTGAGACCTAAGCACTTTAAATATTACTTGTTCCCAAAATCGCCATGTGTGAATCATCAAAATCGAGACTTCCTTAGTGCAGACACCAACAAAAACAAGCATTGGCCACACGGCCGTGAAAGTGACATGGCCGCGCGGACATGAAAGTGAAACTGATCTCGCGAAACCCAGGTAACTAATTAAATAAGACGGCAAAAGAGAAACCAGGGGTTCCCGCACGCACAACGGCAAACACGCGAGTGGTGCGTGCACAGCAGCGGCAAAAGTGAAAGTAATCACGCTCCAGATGGCGCCTTGGGCGCTGAAAGCTGGAGGCTGTGCGCGAGCACGCGCTCGTAACCGCAAGCGCTAGGCCACCAAAAGCATGGGGTAGCACTTTGAAAACACCACTTACTAAAGTCTCGCAGAGCAATGCATACGCTGGCTCAGGCGAGACCTGAAAAGGAGGAGAAAGTATGAGAAGGAAGTTCAAAGTAGTCAGAAAGGTATGGAATTAAGATTGAGGAGGGATAAGACAAAGGTTGAAAGGAGTATTTTGTTTTTCATAACAAAGAATTTGAAATTATCTGACACATACTTATATGCATATGACACTTGGTAGGTTTTATTGATTGGAGAAAACCCCTCCGTAGAAATACCCATGGGTGCATAGAAGCAGTGAATTTGCATGGTCGGATGTGCACATTTATCTTGTGGTGAAGTATGCTTATTTTTTCAAGACATTTCTTAAAGTTTTGGTAGCAGGCATAAACTCCTCTGTATATGCACCTATATGTCCATATAAGCGAGCAAGTATTATATTGTCTTATATGCAAATGATTCTTGTATTGTAATATATTTGTTTCTCCTTATATAAATGTATCTGCATAGAACAGGAAGCACGGATCAATGTGCAATGACACAAGGTTCACAGCAATTTTATCTCAATGCTGCAAGAAGCATAGTTTGTCATGGCCGTGAACACCTTTGTGGTACACTTTTGTGTTGTGAGTATAGTTGTCATTTGGAGAAGAGTCAGCTGTTGATTAATCTTCTGAAGTTAAGATGTTTGTCAGTTGCTCTTATGTGTGCAGGTAGTCAATTCCGTAGTTTGGCTGCTTGACCGAGAAATATGTTCCACCCACGTTATTCTTTTTAGGTTTCGTCTATTATCATTCGCTTGCGAATGTAATAGGCGAAAATTCAAGTGCTCGATTCGACTGGTCAAACCACTGCGGTTTTTCCACAGTGCATGTGAGTCACGTGACCACAAAAGCGGGTCACGTGACCACACAAGCACGCGCATCTCCCTAATCCGCCTGCCACACTTCTCCTCCCTTCGCTCGCATTCCCGCCCCCCTACCAGGCTCTCCTGACCCCATCCGGCTTCCCCCCGCGCATCTGCCTGACACTTCTCCTCCCCTCGCTCGCACTCCGCTTCTCCCTCGTCGTCTCTTTCTCTCTATGCCTCGCTTTTTCTGTCCTGTGTCTCTTCCATTTGCTCTCCCGCTTTTTTTCACTCTTTCTTTCTCTACTCTCAGCGCGACTGTCTAGCTCGATCTGTTTCTCGATCTTATTCTTCCCTTGTCGCAATGTGTCTTTCTCTCTACTTCTCTCTCTCTCTATTTTCCCACCACTGTCCTTCCTCTCTCAGTTTCTAATTGTCTTTCGTGTTCTCCCCTCGCTCGCATTCTTCTTATCCAGTGGTTTAGTGTCTTTCCACACCCAAAATTCTGCCTCTTCATTGTTCCATCTCCTGTCCTAGACTGCCCGTGGCCCCTGCTGCCACCTTTCATCAGCTGTATCATTATCTGCAGACTGCATTTGGTACGAGCGGGGTCTGATGTCTCTTTCAGTTCTCCAAGGGCCAGTGGTCACATTGCGGGTTTCGAAGCCAATAAAACTCCCCCTCCCACCCCCACCCTCACCACCACCACTGGCCTCCCTGGGTAGTAGCGCGGCGTACCAACTCACACAACCCTGGTTACTAGCACGCTACGGTGAGACCCCCAAACCAACGATAATAAAGATAGCACCATTGCTCACTGCCGTCTTCACATTTCTCGAACGTACAGCTTCTGCAGTCGAGGTCGCCACCAACGTAAATCTGGCATCTAAATGCCATTGTTCAAGAGCTTTGAGAGGTATTACACACCCAAACTCACATTGATTGCAATTCATTTTAATAGAGGTTTATGCAGATTACTTGCTTGGCGCCTGATTGTCATTCGTTAGTGGACGTGACAGGTTTGTATTCTTGGAATTTCTTTTATCGTTATGCAGGGCAGGCGAGAAGATGCATGTCTGAATGAAAACAGCTCTGGTGCTCCAGTACGGGGAATCCCCATGTCATCGTATTTCACATATTTCTGGGACTGTGACCCATGTGGAACGCTTATTTTACATCACCCTATTGTCACATGCATGACTGACGCTGACGTCATTGGGAAGTCACCCTGAAGCATTAAAGGAATTAGCGAAAACGATCCTAATTAAGTCAGATTTGTGAATGTGAAAATCCTCCAGCAGACGCTTCACATGTATCACTTGGGAAAAAAGAAACCTCCGTTTATAAAATCTGAGTCAGTGTGTAAAAATCATGAAATTACATTCACTAAGAAACGTCCCACTGATGCACTAATTTAAGTAGCACGCTTCCTCTGCTCCACCATTAAATCTTAATGGCACTGTTTTAACCTACACTGCACTTTTTCATAAACACGGCATGCTCGGATTCTAGACCTCTAGACAGGGAGAGAAAAAAAAGCAAGGGCTTAGCAGTGAACACGGAGAATTAGGAACGGATTTTGGCGCTGGTGTTATTCACAAAAGATGTTTCATCCGTGCACAGCACCGCAATTGTCTCTCCCTTTCTCCTAGATCCCTTCAACAACCCCTCCCCCCGCCCACCATCCCCATCACCAATCACAAAAAAAGCGAACGCGCACAAAACAAAACATTTGCTTGACATCTGGGTAGAAGTACTGAGGCAGGGAGCCTTTCAAAACAATACGGGAGCACGTGACTCCGGGGGAGGCACCCACTTCTAGGGAAAGTCCATCCCTGCCTTCCCATGTATTGTAATGTCCAGGCTGGAAGGCAGCGCGAAGTCAAGTGATGTCCCTCTGTCCAAAACACACATGACGGGACTAACAGAGCTGACCAATGTCTTATTACAAACTTGTTTGTTGCATACGTGCACCAGTCTTCTTGCGAGAAAAAGCATGTGCAGATATTTGTTGCAAAGAGATATTGACTGACCAGCCAGAGCGGCACTGGTCGATATGGAGAATCATTAGGGTAAAAGGGGGGTGTAGACGTAATTAAAGGAATATAGCTGTCATCGCCAGCAATGTGTATCAGATACAGGCTAAACACGAGGCGTCAAAGACAGGCATTCAGGTAACAGGCAGACCATCTGCTTGTCCCCAGCCACGAAGGCAGTGACCGCCCCTGTGCGAGGGGAGCTGTTTGATGTCACAGCATAAATACAATGTTTGATGTTACCGCATAAATACAATATTTGATGTTACCGCATGAATACAAACGGTGACTCAATGGCGCGTGACTCGTTTTAAACAAGCACTGGCGTTGCCAATAGGTTTCGCATTTGGAAAGTTGGAGCTATTGGTTTTGTAAATGACATTTTATATTTATATATCGTTATTGGCATTGTCAATAACAATATATAAATATAAAATGTCATATACAAAACCAATAGCTCCAACTTTCCAAATGCGAAACCTATTGGCAACGCCAGTGCTTGTTGTATGTGGGAATGTTGAGGCGGGGAGCTCTTCTCGAGTGTAGGTGACTTTGCTTTCTGTATTTGTTGATTTTTATCAGATGAAGATTGGTCCTTTACCATGTATTGCTTTGTGTGTGATACAAAGCAGCCTGAAGGTGGATCTTTTGGCAACTGGTAACAAGTGTAGGGCCCTCAAGGCATGGGAGATGTGTGCTTGTGGCTTCACATGTAGGAGGAGTCTAACGGCAGCATTCTAAACTCTCTATAATCTTCTCATAGTTGACAAAGATGAGCCATGATACAGACCCATAGTGTAATCTAGTTTAGACAGGACAAGCAAGATGGTGGATTGAATTTGGTGGCAGAATACTAGGTGCGGGCAGATGCGTTGTAGTGTTTTATTTTGAGAAAGCCTGATTTTCCACATGTGCATTCATTGGCAGCTTGGCGTCAATGGTAATTCTGAGGTTTCTTACCTCTATAGATATTTCTGTCGGTGGTCCTAGATCTTTCAGGCTGGGTGCAGAGCTGGTCATTATCTTACCAATTGCCACATGTCAGTATTTAGGTTGGAGGCATTCAGTTTGAGGTGGCTCCATGTCATCCATTCGTCAACAGCAACTGAAGATTTTCAATGTTCCAATACCCTTGGGTTTTCCAATTTCAGAATTCTCTGTGTGTAATCTGTATAGTTATAGCAGGTAAAGTCAAAGCCATTGATCAGATCGGGTAATGACTACATATAGATGTTGAAAAGCATGGGTGAAATGATAGAGCCTTGAGGAACTTCTTTAATTCTGTATGGTTTAGAAGAGACTGGAGGAGCATGTATAATATTTGCTGTATTTTGCAGTTAAGATGTGATTTGAGGGAGAGCTATGTCCTCTATTCTGGCTGCTTCAAGTCTTTAGATTAGTATGACATGGTCAACAGTGTCTAAGGCTGCTGAAAAGTCCAAAAGAAGAAGGGCATCAACCCTGTTCTGCTCTTCTGTGTTTTGAAAGTCACCCCACTTAGAGATTAGGGCTAATTCTGTGCCTCTTCCTGGATGGAACCCAGTTTGGAAGTCAGAAAGTATGGAATTGTCTTCCGTGAATTATAACATCTGGGTGAGAGCTGCCCTTTCTATAAATTTGCCAGGAATAATCCGTTTGCGATGGGTCTGTAGTTGAAGTGTCTTAATTGCCCAGAGTACGTTTTTCAATAATGAGCATATGTATTCCTGTTTTTAAGGAGTTGTTGATGAGTGTTCTGAGAGGGGTGCTGTAGAAGTTGATAGTAGAATGTTTTTAAAGATTTTAGGTAGGCATGGGTCAGAGAGGCAGCCTGCTTGCTTGCTCACTTTGACAGGATCTAGAAATTCAATTGGTGATAATTCTTTGAAAAAGCAGAGGCTGGGTTTGCCTTTCCCTGGAGGGTTTTGTGTGAAATGGGTTGGGGCCTCTGTCTTTTGTTGTTGTTTAAATAAGGAACCACATGTTTGCTTTAGTTGTGTAATGATTTGCTAGTTTGTTTCGAAATTCTTGAGAATTGGTATAGGTAAAGGCAACGTCTGTGCATTTTGGCTTACAAAATTCTGTATGTTATAAAATTCTTTAGTAGCACACTTTACATTCTGAATTCAGTTGGTATAGTATAGTTTTTTTGCATTTTTGATTGTTGACGAGTATTCAGTTGTGTCTGTATAGGCATATCTTGTTTTGAGGGTAGTATGTTTTGAGCCAGTTGCATTGAAGTTTAGTTGTGGTCATCCTAGGACACCACTATAGAGTTTTGAGGTCCTCTTTCTATTATGATAGTGTACGGATGAAGTGAATTTAGACCTTAGGACACACTATCTCATCCAGTATCTTGTACACAGCAAGACAGCTGCCAAGACAAGTCACCCACAGGCAGACCTGACTTCAGAGCCAAATTAGCTTGGGACTTGAAGGCTAGCACCATGAATGGTAAAACCAAAACAACAAGTCCCAAAGAGTGGTGGGCTGTTGCCTAAACTGCTGGTATTGGCAAATGCATCATATGTGACATGAGCCAACTAGACAGATTGAAACTTGATGGTTTAAGTCAGGGCAATCGAGTGCACAGGCTGACCACCAGTGAGTACTTCCATATGCATATCATATTCATCATCATCATTATCTATCAGTGAGAAATACATGTTTTAGAGTTTGACCCTTAGAAATAAACATCGAATACAAATGTTTTACTTTTGTGAGTAGTATGTGTCACGCTCAAAACCTCTACCTGGACATTAACCATGCTTTTAAATAGATATCAGAGCTTAAGCCTGGCCTTCTGATAGTTATTGGCGTTTTAACGACAAGGCCCACAAAATATTATACTATTGGGGTGGGGTAGTAATAGAGAAATGGTGTGTGAATTTCTAGCGACAGATTGCTGCAGCATAATTATGCTTGGCTCTCCCATACTATTGGTTAATCTTTCCAGATATCTAGTAATGTATATCAGGGAGAGCAAATTTTTAGCATGATTATTTGCTGTAGGTAATATTCAATGTAACAATTTTTGGGTTCCCTACCCTATTAGAGAAGTGGACCCCCCCCCATAAGCAATTCGCTCTGCTTTTGCAAAAATCAATGTTGACCTCACCCCAGAATAGGCAGTCTGCTCTAAGTACTACCACATACGCATCCTTTACAAGGCCTGCACACC
This sequence comes from Lissotriton vulgaris, assembly GCF_964263255.1. NCBI lineage: Eukaryota > Metazoa > Chordata > Amphibia > Caudata > Salamandridae > Lissotriton > Lissotriton vulgaris. Next base: position 1,336,330,276 of record NC_141687.1, read on the forward strand.
CGCACACCCACACTCTTTTTGGCATCGCTGGGGACATCATCGGTGAGGTTAACTATGAGCCCCCATGGAATAGGGAGCTGATAAATGACTCTTGGGTATACCACTCCAGATTAGTGAGATTTACCGAGACTGCCAAACAGTGAACGGTGGAAATACTTAACTACTGGGAATTCATATCATCATTTTTGTAGCTCACAGGTGCCAATAATCTTACATTCATATTAGAAACACCTGTACATAAATGCAGTGTGTCCTGCACATATTAGGCTTCTACAGATTCATCCAATGAAGTTTATCAAGAAGTCTTAAGCACTCTTAAACAGATGAAAAGCTGCCAGGGAAGCTATTCCTTCTGTTTTCGGCCACTGAGACAACAGCGGCCTCAACAATGTATTTCACTATAAGTGTGGGAAAAATTGTTAGCAAATCCAAGGGAGTCATGTTTTGCAGACCACACGGATAAGGCAATGCTCTTCAGTCATCGATAAAGAGGACGATTTTTTGTGTCACCTAAAGGGAGCAATACATTGAAGATAATCAAAGAAAGATCATATTCTTCAATCAGTGAATGGACGACAATATGTTTAAATCAAAGGATAACAATATTTTGTAATCAGTCAAAGTAGGAAAATAGTTTGCTAGGCGGAACATACATAAGTTATCCAGAGGGGAGCAATGTTTTACAGTCAATCAAAGAAGCTAAATATTACCTCACTGAATTATAGCAGGACGCTAATGGTGAGACAATCAAAGGAGGTCAGTGTTATTGAATCAATCAGACTAGGCCACCATTATTGTCAATAGAAGGAGGGAAGTGTTGATATTATTGATCCTAATCGCACATGCCTCCCTTGACCTCAGGGTTCTCCCAAGTCACTTGGGACATTTTCAGGGCTTCCAGGACAGGTTTGTGAGTGGAGGTTGTGGGAAATAACTTTAAAAATTAAATTTCGACTTACAAGCCATAATAGAATTGCGGAAATGACTTCACATAGATAATGACACGTAGAAAATGTGCTTGCTTTACAATGTGAAAGATTTATTTTAAAATACGTTATTAATGTTGCACAATAGTTCAGCATTTAATAAAATGTATAGGAAACGTGCTTACCTAAATGTATATAAATTATGCAAGGAAACATTTGGAACTAAGCTATCATTCTTAAATGTGCCCCTTTAGTAGGCCCAAAAAAGCCTTTTCTTTAGATCTTGCTCACAACTTAGTAAATGTTTATTTAGAACATAATGTCTAACTCCAGCATCTTCCTTGAGATTGTGCTGACTTCAAGCTTATGTTTCCTTAGCTTCATTATACCACATTAGCTCATTTATGTTGAACAAAGAACTCTGAAGTGGCTGTTATGATAAATAATGATTTAGATATATTTTATGTATGTTTTACTAGTACGTTATTGCTAGTTTTTTTCCAGCATATTTGACTCGCTTTTGTATTCACAATGGACATAGAGAGCATCTTTTAGCTTAGGTAAGAAAGTTCTCATGAGAACTTTACTCCATCTTACAAAAGTAAGCAGCAATGTATTTCTATATACCGGCATTAATGTTTACCATGGGAATTGAGAAAAGAAGCATCAGAAGATGACAACACCATCGGATGAGCAGTTTCCATTGTAGAAAAGGTACTAACAATTCATAAGTTTCAATACATTATTGTGTGAGTTTACAATTATAAGTGTTAATAGCTAGTGAGAAAAGAACTGCGGACTCCAGACCCCTTATGACTCTGCAGAGACTCACTTCTATTCTAGCTCTTTGTTACCGACAGCTATTGCTATAGGTGACTTTATTCTTTACCTTATTCAAACCCTCTTCCGATCAATGCAACAGCCGTGATCATTCCTTCTTCACCGATTCATTGACAGTTGTTATTGCAACTGAAGGGAACTCGACTGAGCTTCCAGAATGAATCTTCATGAGTGGTTCTATCTTGCTGTTTTCTGAAAAAGGAACTCTTTGTCAGGATTCACAGGATTGCGACTACATGCTCCTCCAAGCAGTGGTCTAGGACTCGAACCATTCCAAAACCCAATCGGGTGAATGTTTGGTATCCTTGTCCTTAATAAAATGATCCTCGTATTACCTGTAAATATGGTCAGTTAACTTCAGCCTTTAACTCCCCTTGTAATTGTCCATTCATTCTATCCTGTTAAGATGCTTGTTACCTGTGCCCTTATTCCCGTGAGAGTATTCTAGTTCGTCACTTAAGATGGCCGCTGCTGTGGCTGTACTCTAGTCTAGAGCGCTTAGCGGTCTAGTGTATGTGGTGGGAGCGCGAGTTTGAATCTGCACACTTCAACGACGGATTTTCGTGAAGCCGCAGCTGAAGTCCGCCGCTCCGCGTCAAGTTTTCCTGACGGGAGCTGCGGGACTAAAATTTCATAGTTATCCTTTCCCAGTGATATAGTAGAAGTGTGCTCTCAGTCATTAGAGCTTCCTGAGCTTTGGGTCGACGGAGGAGTCGAGTCTTCAGCATTCAGTGAGCAGTTTGTCTTTATTCCTGATTGTCAGTTGAAGAACTTCAAGAGACTATCTACAGTGAGACAGACAGGAAGACTGCGCATTTCCTGGATTAAAGCAGCGTCAGACAGTAAGACTGCGCATTTCCTGGATTAAAGCAGCGTTGAGCAACCTTTCTTCCTTTGCGCTTCTCCTATCCTTTCCTTTTCCCCCTGTACCTACCTTGTTCCTTTTTGCGCGCCTTTGAGAGGATTGAAGGACTTGCAAGACTATTTCCTAGTATAATTCAATACAGCGATATTCCTAACAGAACCCCTTACCTCTCAGAAGCAGAAGCCTTTTCAGGTATTTAGAATTCTCTTAAACCCTTGATAGTACAATGATTTAAATAGAAATAGAGAGTAATGTTAGTTCTCTTCAAACCACAGAAAGAAGGTTCCTGTAGAATAATATCCACTTACCATGAAGAGAGGCAATTGCCTTGAAGCCCACTGGTAGGACCAGCTCTTTATTTACTATAGAGTATAGTGAGATTAGGTGGGTAGTTGTTTATCTCTCCCTTCTGTGCATTAGGTACACCTTTGGACAGTCTGCAGAAGTACAATTACAGTCCAGCAGGCAGTGCAGGTGGCCGTGGATTCAAGGTGTCTCTTCTACTTCCCCTTTCCCGCCGGCTGGTGTACTTTGCTCATGTAGCGGAGACACTGGTTGGTGGGCGATTGGGATTAGCTTCGGTACTGCCCCTGTGAAGAGTTTGGAGCCTTCTGACACTCTTCATGTGTTCTTCTTAGGGTAGAATGGGTTCTTAGCTAGTTTAATGAAAATCTTCCTTTACAAAACACTTTGTATTGATTTATGCTTTCACTAATCAATCTTTTATTCAACACTTCTGTAAACCGGACTAATCTGAATAAAGATGACAAACTTTACAAATCCTTTAAGATAAATAATGGTTTCGGAAACTCTATCAACCTCTCGTCATTGACTTATCATAAGAGATCTGGCAGTTGATGATATATGCATGATTTTAATTCTCTCGTTCCAGCTCCATTCCAAAACGTTGACATGTCCATTGTACTTTTGGGAAACCCCCAGGATTTCCAAGGAACAAAATCTGTAAATTGGGGTGTATAGTCGTAAGAGACCTCTTGGGAACCTGAAGCAATTTTCCACAGCGTATGGTATCAGAGTTATGGTTCACAACCCAAATGGAGAATTAAAATGAATACCCAAGATATTTTATAATAATTCCGGATTCCAGTTTCCAGAGTCCAGATCTTGATGGCATGGCGAGGTAGAAATTCGAAGGCATTGCAGTATTGGTGGTTGTGGTATTGAAGGTGTTAGTATTAATATGGTGAAATGTTGTGGTAGAAGAGTATTGTGGTTGTGAGTGTCTTTTCTTTTCAGGTGTATGTGTGGGAGATAGAGACATCGAGTTTATGAGGTTGAGTTCCAGGCTCGTTGTAGTCAAAAGATCCCAGGACAATTCACAAATGTTTTAAACTTGTTTACTGGTGAATTAGATGTGGAGTGTGAGGTACCATCACTTCCATCGCTAACAGTACAGACAAGCTGTTGTGTTTGATTAATTTTGGTTAATGTTATGGAACCTTATTGTGCAAAGGGGTGAAGCTGCATTTATTTGTATGAGTTTTTGCTGGACGAGCAGTCACTTTCGAGTGTAGAATATTCTTGAGTGGTTGTGATACTTAATTTCCATTAGGAAGAGTAAACAAGAAGTTGTTAAAAAAAGATATTTGAAGGTTGAGTGTGAATGCGAAGAAATTGTAAAGGAGGGTGAGCTTCTGCAAAGAGTAAGTTATACCTCATAGTGTTCGCGCCTGGTTTGGAAGGTTGGTGTGTTTTCGTGCTGCCATTGGTTAGTGGATTTTCTGTGTTGCGCTGTGATTGGGCATTGTTGATTTGAGTGCTGTCTTCAGATTTGGTAAAGAGTTACTTGAAATTAAAAGCTGTCATTTAATTGGTGAACACCAGTTAACATAAACAGAACTAAATCAAAAACATTTGTGTTTACGTAAAATCTTGAAAGATCAATTTTCATTATGAAATGTCTTCAGGTTGTAAAGAAATGTGTCAGAGGAGATGTCACTATTTCTGTATGTAAAGGTGAGGAGGCACCTCCAGAGAGTACTCCAGCATATAATATGATTACTGAACATAGATTAAATTTGTGTTTGTGGCTTCGCCAATAAATTAGGATTACGAAAAATTAGGGTCCTTTAAGTCTTCCGAGGTACAGGACATTTAATACTAAAATTCTATGCCATTTGAAGGGAAAATTGCACTAGATGAATCCACCACCTTACCCATGCAATATGAAGCTTTTAAAGCTTGGGAAAAGGTTGCGAGGGAAAAGGAGATTGAGAAATATCAAAGAAGGACAGGAAGATCATTGCAGAATTATACAGATGCTTCATGGGATGAGGCTGAAAAAGAATAAGGATACTGATAAGCAAGAGGGAGATGAGTCAGATACATAACATAACATGTGTATTGGTAAAGCGCACGTTCACCCTTGGGTATCTTGGCGCTGAATAACAGATGTTTATTGTTACCCAACAGTACTCATTTTTTCAACCTCAGTTGGATGAAAGGCTGAGTGGACCTGCCAGGATTTGAACCTTTGACCATGAGGTCGAACACAGGCCTCTGCAGTGGACGCAGTAGTCCACTGAGCCACCAGACCCAGCAGATACTGATTTAGGAGACGGGATATTAGAACATATGTTGTCCTCCAGACCACCACCACCTGTAAAATATTCTCACCCAGAAGAGTCAAGGGCAAGTGCTGGTTAGACCATAGCTATAGCTCCAGTGGAACCAGATCCACTTTCTATCGAACAACCATTACAGGTTTTACAAATTGTTCCACCAGTTGTGAAGTTGTGAGACGATCACCAGCTGTGGTCCCCATTGAAAATGTTCCAGCTGCACCTCGAGTGGTTGCTAGTGCACCACCCCAAATTGAGAGAAGGACAGAAGTCTTAATGATCCCAGTTGTTGGAATATTCTGAGAACTCATAATACACAGTTAGTTCTGCAGAGACCCCCACTAAATTTGCAGGCTCTGATATATGGAGGAGGGACTTCAGTCTTTACGACTTCCTTCACTTCTAATGGCGTAAGTGCTGGTGAAGAGGGATACTGACCAGCACGGAGTGAAGAGATTACTGGAGATGAAAGGATAGCAGTTACCCAGCCACCAAAACAATTTGAGACAAGAAAAGATAGATCAGTGGACATTCCTAAATTAAAAATAGACTTAGAAGAGTTGATCAAGGGTTGCCTGGAGTTTGATCACTTGTATCAATACCAGAGAAATTAGTTAACTTACCTGTTTAAGGAGATTACTCGAAGAGCTACAATGATACATGACAAATTGGAAAGGGTAGCAAAAAGGTATGATGTGGATCTTACTAATAACATTAATCTACATTGCAGTTATAGGGTTGAATTGGTTGGTCAGGCAATTGAAAACATGAGGATTACAGAAATGTGATTGAACATTACTGAGCTGATTAAATACCTAAGCAGATGGAAGGATGTGGTGAAGTTGGAACTTAGATGAACAAAGAAACACAAAAAGAAAAAGAGGGAAGCAGAGGGCAAACAGAATGAGTGGGATGAGGCAGCAGCATATCCATTGAGCGAAGTAGTCGAAGGTAACTATGTACATGTTACATGAAATAGAAGTGATTTGACAGCCTTTACGAACAATTTTACAAAATTACAAGACAAGCCGGTGCAGGGGTTTGCACAAGTAGAAAGATTTATACAGATTTCAAAGGTATCGTGGAGAGATTTGGATACATTTGTTGACATTGTGGTTCCAGCTGATTTATGGGCAGAGTGTAAGGTAGCGGTACAATGGCAGAAAGGAGAACCAGCATTGGTGATCGATAAATATGAAGCAGTTATGACTTTTTTGAAAGGAGAAATTCCTCCCAGAGATACTGATTGGTTAAAGATTGAAACAACTGCACAAGAACCAAAAGAGACAGTTCATGAGTACTATGAGAGATTACTGCAGGTGTTCAAGCAGCATAGTGGATGTGAATATAATGAAAAAAAGCATATGGGAATTTTTGTGTCACAGTTTGTTCTGAGGTTGAAACCTGAGACTAATGCTCACATGACACAAAGTGTGATCTGCTGCCAGACCAAAGCGTTAGATGAAATATTGCATTATGCAAAATATTGCAGTGCTGAATTGGAGGGAGAGGTATGGTGCAGGGGCCAGGGCGGCTGACTCTGGAGCACGGGGCTCATGGTTCGATCGCCGGTGGCAGCTCAACTCAGCACTATGTGACTCTGGGCAGTAGCTTGCTTAATCTTCCCGATGGCCCCCAGCGCCTTGAGATCGTTAGGGGTGATTAGTTCCCGCTTTACAAATACTGGGTTATAAATTGGATATGAAGCAGAGGAAAATAAAGGAGAAATTTATATTGACTTAGACTAAGTTGGCTTCGAAAGGTTTTCAGAGCCTATCTTTCACAGGAAATCAAGGAATGATGCAGGGAGTTGTTGCTACGCAGGCTGGATTTTCAGGAAATCAAGGTGGAATGAATATGCCTCACGGCAGAGGTAGAGGTGTTCCCACAGGTATGGGACCTGGGACAGAAATTCGCTGCAATGAAAAAGGTTACTGCCTTTCACCTTTGTTATAGGGTGTGATAGTGGAAACGAGAATGCTGATTTAATCCTAACAATGCTGGAGGATTAATGCAAAATTCACAAGGTACAACAATCCAGAGAATGGCTATTCAGCAAATGCACACCCCTATGCAAAATCAAGCTCAAATGACACCCCCCACATCTCCACAAAAGGGGAACCCAAAATTGAATTTAAATAAAATGCCGAAGTTTAACATAAATCAGATCAGAATGGTATGCCACAATTCCAAGACCAGTATCAAACTGGTGCAGGTCAATAACCTTTATTTGAGACTGAGTTAAATCAATCAATCAATCAGGAGTTTGTCTAGTGCAGCTACTCACCCATGAGGGTCTCATGGCACGGAGGGGTGGGGGGGGCTGCTGACCTGTCTGGGTGTGGATGTTCAGTCGAAGAGGCAGGTCTTGAGGTCCTTTCTGAATTGAGTCAATGACGCAGATTGCCTCCGGTGGATGAGCAGGTTGTTCTAGGTCTTGGCGGCAAAGTAGGAGAAGGATCTTCCTCTGGTTCTGGTCTTGTGGATCCGTGGGACGGAGGGAAGGGCAAGTTGGGTGGAGTGGAGAAGTCTGGTGGGTGTGTGGAATGCGAGGCAGTGGTTCTGATATTCTGGTTGTGCGTCATGGAGAGCTTTGCAGGCATGTTTGAGGAAGTTGAATGTCATTTTCATGTTGATTGGGAGCCAGTGACTTGTCGAAGGTGTTGAGTAATGCGGCTACTACAGGAGATGTCGAGGACTAGTCTGGCTGCAGCGTTTTGAACGTTCTGTCATTTTTTTTGCTGTTTCTGGGTGACGCCGGCATAGAGTGCATTGATGTAGTCCAGTCTGCTGGTTGCGAGTGTGTGGGTGACCGTCTTTCTGTATTCTGTGGGGACCCAGCTGAATGTCTTTCAGAGCAGGTGGAGCATGTGAAAGCAGGATGAGGATAATGCTTTGATTTGGCTGAGCATGGTGAGCGAGGAGTCCAGTATGATGTTGAGTTTTCTTCTGATAATTCCCAATGACGGTGTCTGAGAGATGAAAAAGATTGCGTGCTTGGCACAGTCTTGGAGGTAAACCACAGTGGCCCACATGTAGATGCAAATGTTTATGGTCACGATGTGTCTTTCTTGATTGACACAGGAGCTACCCTTTCTACTGTTAGAACAGTGGAAGTACCAGACTTGCCTATCTCGGGGAAAACAATCCAAGTAGTTGGGATTATGAATAAACAAATGCAAAATCCAATTTCAAAAGAAGTTCCAGTAAAAATAGGAACTTTTGAAGAGAAGCACCAATTTGTGATCTCTGATACAAGCGCAGTAAACCTGCTAGGAAGAGATCTGTTGTGTACGTTAAATTGCACATTATACTGCACGCTGGACTGTGCTACGTTTCAGACTCATTATGAGGATGTCGACTTTAAAATCATTAGACAGAATGCTGAAGTAGGAATGTTTCCCTTGTTGACTATTTCTTAATTACCAGAAGAGCTCAGAGACACCGTAAGTGCAGAAGTCTGGGATCTCACAGGGAAAGACATTGAACTTATAAAAGGTGCAGATCCAGTCTAAATCAGATTAGCCTCTTCCATGCTCACGATGGCTCCTGGCCGTCATTAGTCACGATGGGCATGTGCTCATGATGGCCGGGAGCCGTCGTGACCACGCCTGCGATTGGAATGTCTAGCACTGCTGCAGAATACCCGCAGCAGTAAAGAGGTTAAAGGCAAATGCTGTTTACACTAGAACACCATCCTATCATTTGGCTTTCTTCTCAGTGCCCTTGCACAAAGATAGCCCATATATTTTCTCATTTGTATTCCAACAGAGGACATTCATGTGGTGTTGTGTCCCACAAGGGTATACAGAATCCGTCTATCTTTAATCAGATCCTAAAAAACAATCTTGAGACTTTGAATTGCCATGTGAGTCTACTCTAGTTCAATATATAGACAACATGTTAGAACCATCAGATACAAGCGATGCTTGCAAGTACAACACCATTGCACTTTTAAATCACCTGGCAGAAAACAGACACAAAGTATCTTCAGGTAAACATTGAGATGTGTATGGTCAGCTTCCTTGGGACAACAAATGTACAAAAGCATTCCTAGAACTGAAAAAGAAATGTTGTTGTGCCCCGGCTCTGGGAATGCCTGATTATGCAAAAGAGTTTACATTATTTTGCAGTGAAAGAGGTGGGTGTGCACTATCAGTTTTGAGACAGACACATGTAGGGCCTGAAGACCTTTAGCCTATTTTTTTTACTGTACTTGATCCCATAGCGGTAGGACTCTCCGGTTGCTTGAAGGCAGGTGTGGCAGTGAGTGCTAGCTTGGAAAAGAGTGAGAATTTAGTGAAGAGACATCCTTTAATAGTCATAATCCCACACTCTGTGGAACTACTGTTGACAAAAACTCAATATTCAATGCACAATAGATTGATTTGGTACAAGCAGAATTGGCTTGGATCCGATAATGTTGTGATCAAGGGTTGTAATGTTTTAAATGTTTCTACTCTTATGCCTGTGACTGAACAAAATGAAAAGTGTGAAGAATTAGGTCATGATTGCCTGAGTGTCACTGAGTTATGCACAAAACCGAGACCTGATATTAAAGATGAACCACTACATGAGCCTGACCATGTCCTATTTGTTAATTGTTCATATCAAATGAGGAAATTAAGGCATACTAAGAGCAGCACATTACGTGTGCTCCATAAATGATGTAACCAAAGCTTCAGTTTTCTCCACACAAGTTGCTGAGTTAATTGCCTTTACCTGAGCTTGCAGTTTAACTGCCCAATTGAGAGGCACCATCTTCACGGTTAGCTAATATGGTTTTGACGTCGTTCACAATCTTGGGCAGTTATGGGCACAAAGGGGATTTCTTACCTCTACAGGAACGCCCATTCAAAATGGACAGCATGTCAAGAATTTGCTTGAAGCTTCAAAACACCTAGTGAAATTGTTGTTGTAAAATGTCCAGGATATCAAACAGGCAGCGGATACATTACCATGGGCAACAGATACGCTGACTCCGTAGCCAGGTATTGTGCACAGCTAGCATGCACATTTAATTGAGGTTTAACTTGCGACTCTGTGGAAGAAAGTGTTTTTGCAATGATGATGGAAATTACTGATACATGGGAAAATTGAAAAGGGAGCCAGAAAATATGTCTGAAACAGAGCAGAATGGGTGGATTAGGTCAGGTTGTACAAAGAATGCAAATGACATTTGGATGTCAGTCAATGAAAGGCCAGTGTTGCCGGATAGCTTGCTGTTTCAAGGACCTACTATTATCACAGATTCAAACATTTAGAGAGAGATTCCATGGAGAGACTCTTTCGACAAAGTTGGTACAACCCTAGGATTCTAATGATTTGGTTTTTAATCTTTGTAAGATAATATTTTTACTATGATTGTGTAATTGTTATATGTTTGCTTTTATGATTTTTATCAATTGAATAAGGCTTTATTGACTTGATTGCTGCTAAGAATAGCAAATGGTGTGTCCCATGTCAACAGCTAAAAGCAGGGAGAAAAACACACGTTATGAAGAACACACATAGGTAGATCAAGTGGCCCTTTCAACAGACTACAGTTGGACTTTATCAAGATGCCTGTGCACAATGGCTTGAGGCTTGTCCTAGTGATGGTCTGTGTTTTCTCAAGATGGGTGGAAGCTTACCCAACAAGGAGAAATGACATCTTTACTGTAGCTAAAATGTTACTAAGTGAAATCTCCCGAAGTATCGGGATGACGGTCCTTCTTGAGTCAGCTAGAGGAACACACTTCAACAATAAAGTGATGAACATGCAATGTGCTGTGTTACAGATTGAACAAAAGCTACACTGCAGTTCAGACCAGAAGCATCAGACATAGTTGAGCAAATAAATGGAGCGATAAAATCCTGATTTACAAATGTTTGTCCATCAACTTCACTGAAAGGGCCACATGCATTATCACTGGTATTGATGAGTGTTTGAAGTATCCCAGACAGGAAGAAAGGATTATCCCTGCATGAAATTCTGATAGGGAGGGCGATGAGATTGCCTGCTGTACCTGCAAATGCCTTGTAGAACATCACAGATTATATGATTTTGGACTACTGCAGGACACTCGCTGATGTGGTTTGTTCTGTCTCTCATCAGGTACCAGCTGCTACTCAAGACCCTCACGAAGATCAGTGCCATGACCTCAATCCTGGTGATTAGGTCATGATCATGAAGCACGTTTGGAAGACTCGTCTTGAGCCCAGATGTAAAGGCCCCTACCAAGTTACACTCACTTCGAACTCCGCTGTTAAATGTGCTGGAATTCCGAACTGGATACATGCGTCGCACATCAGGAGAGTGAGCAATCCAGAAGAAGAATCTTTGGTCTATGATCCAGAGAGAAGAGCATTAGTGGTCGCAACACCAGATGATAGACCACCAAGACCTATAGCACCAGTGCCTGTCAAAATACAGAGAGGTGTGCAAGGAGAAGAAAGGATTGAAGATCAACAAGCTGAAAGAGAAGTACAAGTGCCTGGGGTGGCGCAAAGTGATATTGAATACCCAGAAAAAGATGAAGCAGAGGCTGAACTGTATGCTGCAAGCATCAGTGAAACTGATCAAGGAGAAGAACAGGATCCTGGTAAAGGAACAAGCTCTGTGACAAAAAGAGTTCGCCGTCAAGCAGAGTGGCCAAGAAATCTCAGAAAGGAGAGACTGAGAAGAGGCTCATCAATACAACGTATTCCAGAAACAGTGCATGAGGAGAGTGAGACAGAAGACGAAGGTGATCTGGATCCAAATCATCAAGTTCTAAGGAGATCAAGAAGAACTCATATACCTTGCTGAAGAAATTCAGCACCTGAATGGTCTTACTATGTGAATGCCGCACTGAATGTTACTCTGGAAGATTTTTGCAACGTGAACCCTTTGAATTGCAAAAACGTTACAATATAAGAAACCTCAATAGAAAACCAAAAACACATTTTATGCAAAAAGAACAATTATGATTTATGCCTATTAGAAGTATGTTGTTTTAGTTATTTATTTTACAGATGAATAACCTAGGTCCGACAAGAAAGTTACAGAGAATAGAGAGAACAATTTTAGAAGAACATGGAGTAGGGTTAAGGATTGTCTATTAGGGCCCTGCATTAATAAAACTATGAGAAGAACTAAGAAAAAAACGTAAACGCTTTTAAAAAGAAGATGATCAACTAATCTTCTAAAGCAAGCTATTCTATTAATGACTCAGAACAATGTGTTGCATTAGAAATAAGGGTAAATGTATCATGGGAGGGATTTTTCGTAGGATTTTACCTAACCCCTGATTCAAAGCCCCCCAGACCAATGCCACTAACACATATAGACAGTCACAGAATTTTAGGGACAGTATATTTACTAAAACATTTGTGAGTTACATGAAATATGATTATTCTACTAATGATTATTCTAGATTAGTACAAGAATACACTAATTCAATGGATGTTAAGGATTGCTATGTCTGTGCACACTTACCAACTTCAATTTCTGAAGAAGTCACATACTTTCACATACCTTTGTCTTATGCAGTCTCCTGTAGTATCTTGCTTTCACTAGTTTATAGGCGAGGAGATTTCGAATAATTTTATTCTAACTAAGGTTTAGTACTATCTAGAGTACCACTAATAGCAAGCATGAATTTACACCCGCAAGAAAAAATTGTGGTATTTCTTTCCACACTTACCTGTAGATAGCCTAAAGGCTTATAAAAGCAATTTAACATGCTTAATGCAACCTGCAGAGAAGACTTACATTACGGCTTTAGAGAAAAGATACATGAACATGACACCAGCTACAGACAGCAAGGGAGCTGTTTTAGAGAACGTATGGAAGAAGGAAGAAAACTAATTCAGTAAGAAAATGGTCTATCCTAAACTCAGACTAGACAGCTGACACAAAGGAAAAATTTGCTTTTACAAATGAAAAAGACCAAATAAGACTAGACAAGTAGGGATTAGTGACTGTGAACTAACATTCAGACTGACAAGGGGAATGTGGCAAACATTACAGGGAGATGAAAACATAATTGCAGGACTTTATTACATTTGCGGATAAAAGGCTTATTTCTCATTGTTTGCTGATTAGGAAGAAACATGTTACTTAGGCATACTTATTCCAAAGATGTATCTCCTTACCAGTTTAGAAGCATTACCATAAGCACCAGCACACAGACAGAAATGTAGCACAAGCAAAGAAGCCAGTTAGTAAGAGATATATTTGGAGCAGTGATACCTCCAGTAGGAATAGTCCTGAATGATAAAAAGATCAGAAAGCTAACTACCGTAGTTGACAAATGGCTACGAGCACTACTAGAGCTTTACTCCTAATTAACACTGAATTAATTGTTATTAGATCCATGGTCTTTCAGGACCATCTTGCTTTTAGACATATTACATACTAAAAGGGAGGAGTCTGTCATGTGTTGAAATTAGCACATTGGTATTCATTCATACCGGAAGAGAGTGAGAAGATAAAGAGTTTTGCAAGAAACATTACAGGTGTGACATGAATTGGAAACACCAGGTTTGTATGAACATTTTGGGAAAGGAATGAGCACCATCGGAAATTGGTTTTCGACCGCTGGAAAGGGTATACTGGAGGCGGACCTAATGCCAATAGTGATAATAGGACTTGGCACAATATTCCTTTATGTCCTATTTCTGAACTGTAACTACTTTATCCTCAAGAGACAGGAACATTTTTGAAAGAGATATATGGGACTCAGTAGCATAATGAATGATGACTACCTGAAATCTCTTAAACATAGCAGGGGAATAAAAAGAAAAAGATGAGACACATCTGAGGATGAAACTGCATTCCAATCTTGAATATGCATGTGAAACAGAACAAATTGTGTGATGATTAAAATCATCAAGAGGGAAGAAATTGTGGGAAATACACTTAAAAAACAAATTTCAACTTACAAACCATATTAGAATGGACCTTAAATGCATTTAAACTACTGCTGAAATGTTTTCACAAAGAAAATGTTATGTAGTAAAATGTACTTGCTTTATAACGTGAAAGAATTCTTTTAAAATGCATTATTAATGTCACAAAATGGTTGAGCAATTAAAAATACGTAGAAAAAACTTGCTTACCTAAATGCATATGAAATAACTCTAGGAAAAATGTTGCACTAAGCTATCATTCTTAAATGAGCCCATTTAGTAGGCTCAAAAAAGCTTTATCTTTCTACTCTTGCTCACAGCTTAATTAATGTTTATTTGGAACATTTTGCCTAGCTCCAGCATCTTACTTGAGAATTTGCTGACTTCTAGATTTTGTTTTCTTAGCTTCATCATACCACATTAGCTCATATATGTTGAACAAAGAACTCTGCTGTGACTGTTAGAATAAATAATGATTTATGATATATTTTAAGTATGTCTTACTGGTACATTTTTGGTCGTTTTTGTCTCAGCATATTCAACTCACTTTTGTATTCACAATGGACTTTCAGCACATCTTTTAGCTTAGGCAAGGAAGTTCTCAGAAGATCATTCCTCTATATTAGTAAAGTAAGCAACAATGTATTACTACATACCGGCCTGAAGGTTTACCACGGGAATTGAGAAAAGAAGCATACGAAGATGATAACACATTGGATGAGTGGTTTCCATTGAAAGAGAGCTACTATTGATTCATAAGTTTCAATACACTATTGGCTGATTTTATATTAATAATTGTTTCTAGCTAGAGATAGCGGAACTGCGGACTCCAGACCCCTTATTACTCTGCAGAGAGACACTTCTATTCTAGCTCTTTGTTACCGACCGCTATTACTAAAGGTGAGTTTATTCTTGACCTTATCCAAACCCTCTTCAGATCAATGCTACTGCAATGATCATTTATTCTTCGCTGATTCATTGACGGTTGCCATAGTGCCTGAAGGGAACTCAGCTGAGTTTCCAGAACGACTAGTTCTATCTTGCTCTTTTCCAAAAAAGTAATTCTTCATGGGTCCTACTTAGGGTAGAGTAGGCTCTTAGCTAGCTTAGTGACAATCTTCCTTTAACACTTTGTATTGATTTATGCTGTCACTAACTAATCTTTTATTGAGTATTTCTTTAAATTGAACTAATCTGAATAAAGATGACAAACTATAATAATCCTTTAAGATAAATAAAGGTTTTGAAAACTCTATCAACCTCTCATCCTAGACAGTACATTAAAGATCTGACAGTTGATAATATATGCATGATTTGAATTCCCTCATTCCAGCTCCATTCCAAAACGGTGGCAAAAGTCCATTGTCCTGGCGGGAAACCACCAGGATTCCCAAGGGACAAAGTCTGTATGGTGGGGTGTATGGTCGTATGAGGCCACCTGTGACAAGTAGAATTAGAAGGGAGGTACAGCTATCTCTTTCTCATTAACTCCTAACTGTATATTGGCATAAATTAATGGGCAGCTGATTGGACAGTAACAGATATAAAACATATGCTCATGGCCACTATTTATTGAGCAAATTCACACAGTTTTGTGAACACATTGCCAGATCTCTTTTGCGTGAACAGTATGCAAACGTTATTCTTTCACTGCAAACAGAGGTGGCGCGTCCCTTGGTATGTGAGTGAAGGAAGTTATCTCAAACATTGAATACCCAGAAGCCTAGACTGCAAAGGCAATAGCTGCCAGTAAAGGTCTCTTGCAGTTTTAGTACATAGCAAATCAATGGTGATTCGTTATTTCCCTAGTGGGCTAAAATGGGTGGGAACAACCCACTAGAACATTCATTAGTCAACAAATGTTCACCCTTCGCTCTGTGGATATAGAGGCTAAAGAAACTGCCCTAGCAGTCAAGTTGTAAAGGGCGCTGATGCCAGTCGTGGTCTAATGTGAGTTGAAGGAGTCCCTCAAAGAAATAATTTAATAAGATACAATACCAACAAACAACCTCCCCTTCTGCAACAATAGCTGGTTATAGATCCTGTAAACTATTTTAGGAGATTAACTGTTCAATAAATAAACACTGTTTAAATTTGCACTGAATAGTAGGTGAAACTTTCCCGCTTGTTGGCAAATACACACCTTATAACTAGTCCTTGTCCATACCTACATACGTACAAGCTTTCAGACTGCTATTACACCAGACTCAGGATGGTCCCCACTTGAACCTATCCCTTTGGATCTATTTTATAAAAAGTATATCTTAGGCCAGGAAACCACCCAGTCACACTTATGGTAATCTCCAAGGCCGAAAGTCCCTGGTATAGTCAGTCAGACTTAGCAGTCTTTCTCTTCCCCCATCTTTACCCTTTATGTGTTTTCCCTCTCTCGTGCTCTTGAGTAATGTCTGATGAGGAAAAATAAATGCTGATGCCCAAAAATGAGTGCTGTGGCTTCCGGCTCAAATTAAGCACTGGCCGCTGTGCAAAGGCAGCAGTCTGGTTTGCGAATTAGAATATTTTTCTACTGCGAATCCTGCGCTATTAACATTAGTGAGACAGGATTCTGTTTTTGAATCTTAATGAAAGAGCTGGAAATGGAAGAATGGAAGCCTGGAAGTGTTCAGCTGATCTCCATCCCACATTCTAAATAACCAAATGCCATGTTGTATTTATGACTGGGTACAAAAATCTTAATTTAAGACTCTAATGAAATAGGGTCCACCCACAGACATACTCCTTTTAACATGTGTGTCTACTATCGCAATGTCCAGTCCATGACACAACTCATGTTTGTTGTCAGTTGATTATTCAGTCATGAGGTACAGGCCATTTGAGCTGAACCTCAAGTTAGGGAAGCTACTGTGTTAGACCCTGCTTCCTGGGCTCAAGGGCACTCAGGGGTAACTGCGCTCCAATTGCATCAACTGGAGTATTCCCTCACTGATGTCCTGGGGCCTCAGTACTAGTGGACCCAAAACTGGATAACCAAGCACTCCCCTCCAGCACTTGACTCTCTCGGGGTAGCGAGGCAGAGCAGTCCAAGGCTTACTCAAGGAGGTGAGGTGGGGTTAGGCATTCAAAATACAGTGTAAACCGTACCACCAGCTGATAAACTAAATGTCCAGTCAGTGCTTTTACTTTTTGTAAAAGAAAAGTACTTTTATACACACAAGATAATTATACTACACATAAAACTAGGATAAACAGTGAAAACCAGAGGTCTCTACAACCCTCTGGGACAGAGTTCTGACCCCAAACAGTATTATAGCGCCTAGACGCCAAGCACTATAAAAACACAGTTAACATGAAAACACACAATAAGCATTGCATATTACAGACCATGTTACACAGGGCTGCTCTCATTCACTAGAGCCTTGATACCAATATTTGGATTGAAAGGATATAGTTTCAGCATATGATGTGAAGTCAAATGTTCTGAATCAGCCCCATAACCCCCACCCAAAGCAACAGAAGTGCCCTTCCATTGTGAGTAAGGACACCGCTCTAGTGGGGACAGGGATCTGACCACAGGTGCTTGCTGATGTCTTGGCACAGTTTACTGGAGTCCCACTAGTCCAGTAGCCACTGGCTCGCTGTAGGAGGGTTGTGGCTGGACATAGTGCCAGTTCACCCTGTTACCCTCAGAGATCACAAAAAGAAAGGTGGGGGCCTGTTTCACTGGCCTCTATTCCCAGGTACTGCTTGTACGGGCTCCCACAGCGCAAGGGAGCAGCTTAGAGGGGATTTGATCTCACCTTCAAAGACTAGAATCAAGCTTCCTCCTCTCTGGCTTTTCTTGGTGTGCTGCAAGTGTCCTTCCACTAGACTCCATGATGTGCTGCAAGCTTCCCTCCCACACCAAATCCTTTGATGTGCTGTAAGCTTCCTTTCCACACCTTGGGCAGCTGTCTGTAATTTCCTTGGTCAAAAGCGCACGCTCCCCCAAGCCTCACAGAAACAGCTGGTCTTCAATGTTGCTGATGCCTTAGTTCCAGACGCAGTGAACAGAGACTTATCTCCTGCCTTCACACTGCGGGTCGCTCCTGGCTATCTTCAGACGGAGCTGATTTTGCCGCCTCTTCAGTCATAGACCAGTCTTGAACAACAGCTGACCACTCAGGCCAGACTTTTATCACCTCTGATTGATAGGCTCATCCAATCAGAGGGTCTGGTACTTTTGCATCCTGAATACACTTCCAATCACAAACCACTCATGGCGTGTTCAATGCATGGGTAAATCATGCACAAGTTTCCTTCCTGGTATCAGGCTGTGCAACTCCCTAAAGAGGAATTTTAATTAACTCCAGCCCAGGAGGCCCTGACCAGTGGGTGAGGGTCCTCTTCACAGAGTTACTGCAGCTAAACCCAGATAAGAGCTAAGTGTCTACCCCAGCCCACCAGGACTTTACAGGGAAATAGTGAGGGGCATGGGGGATTTGGGATGTCTAGCAGAACAGCTTGCATTCCTCACACTTGCTCAAATCACCATTCTTCCCCAGTACACCCACTGGCTCTCAAACACACATCAGGTAGACAAAGGCAACAGGTCCACAGGCATGGAAAAATGCACAGACTTGGTCAGGAGGGTGCCTAGGGACTCACCCCTCCTGACTATAGATTTATTGCTGCCACCACTGTCAGTATACCACAGCCTTATAGAGACTGCAGTAGCCACTCTCTGAAAAATAGGGGTGCACTAGGCATGCCCCCTCGACCTCAGAACCAAGCTCTAGGGTCTCAATCCATGTAAACAGGGAGACCCTCAGTGGACATGTATGATTGTCATGCTCACTGACGTAGGGATCTAGAAACCATACAGTAGCTTTTGAGTGACTTGCCTGGAGATTAGCATAAGGCAGGGGAAGCACTCTCTCAAGAGACATGCTGGAGACTTCCCGTCCCAACATACTTACTAGTGATCTCCGTTAAATCTTTGTAGTTTGTCGTGCCTGGAACCCCTCATTTCCCCCTACATGTGAGATGTGTAGCATTTCTGTGCTGTACATGAGGAGTTGGGAGACCCACAGGCTAAGAGTCCCAGAGTATTGCCTGATCTGGAAAATGAGGACTTACGCTCAATAATACATGATGGCTGTAGGACAGTCCGAATGACGTTCATAAGCTCTGGTGGCATTATGGGATGTCTGCCATGACCAGGGGACCATGGGAAATCTGACAACAATATAGGATGTCCATTATCAGGAGTCCAAAGAAAAATTTGAGCAAGATAAACTTTAAGCTGATTGGATATCCCTAACAATTTTACAACACTTCTGTTTTACTTGCGAACTACCACAATTGACACTATATGTGGATAGAAGTGGGCCCGGTGATCCAGGAAAGTGTGTTCACTTTGGCAGAGACGATGTGCCCAGTCACACAAAAATGAAACCAGAGATCTTGAGGGCTACAGGGAGAATCACAACTAAAGTGTAGAGTGAAAGTCAAGATCAAAGAACCCGGCTACTGCCCAGCACAACCCAAAGATGCTATTGCACATATAGTGAAACATTATCAATCTCTGAAAGATAAGAAAGCAACATCCCTCTTCTGCCTCCCACCAAGAGTGCAAGGGAAGATCTCAGACTAGCTACTGGGCAATCCACTGTGCAAGCAGATTTCCCAAGATGCTCCTCCTACCCCAAAACAGTTTTTTTGATTGTGTAATGACAATGATGTGCAGACCCAAGCATAGTTTTCATGAGGCTGAAGTGTTGAACATGAAGGTCACTTCTTACTGTTGACACTATGCATTCCCCCACACCTTTTGAAAGTGACATTGTGTTTCATGTGTGCTATTGCTGTGGAGGATTGTGGACGTGGGAGTTTTCTACTGACACAGACACCAGCCTGTCAGCCGCAATCTTACCCCACACTGCAGGCTGACTAAGGGGAGTCTAAGCACATGCATCTCAACTCACACAGTTTACTAGAAACAACTGAAGCAAAGTCACTTGCCCTCTAAAAGACTGCAAGACTCATACACAGAGCCTGTCAAGAACTTGCTGAGTCTGCGCTGCATGTTAGACAAGGGATCAGTGTGATAACGCGTATCATGCCTTGCTGTGCCTCCACAGATTGTGTTAATGTTCACAAGGTTGCCCTGATTATCAGGGAAAGTCAAATTGTCCACACTTGTGCTGAATGTAACTTAGAATGTTGCTGAAGGTTTAAGCTGAATTTGAAAGAAGGTATGTTTGAGATAAGGTAGAGTTGAGAGAGGAAGTGAGGAATGTGAGTTAAGCATGATGCAATGTGGGGTTGAGGTGATGTTACAATGGGAAAGTTGTGGTAGGGTTGTAGTGAGGCTGAAAGTGAAATAAATTTGGTAGTGACAGTAAGGGTGATGTTGCTAAGAGATGGAGTGATAGGAGGTCTTGGTGTGGTGAGAGAGTTGAGTTGCTATTGGCGTGGGTGAGGTTGAGGTGAGGAAGCAAGGTGAAGCTGAGGAAAGGTTTTGATTAGATTGAGGTAAGGCTGAGTAAAGGTTTAAGATCAGGGGAGGGGAGGGTGAAGTCAAGAGGGCATGACAATGGAGTGAGATAAGGTTAATGTGAAGTAAGGATTATGTGCAGACAAGGGTGAGGCTAAAAGAGGGCTTTAGATGAGGGTCAGGGAGCAGAGGTGGGGTTGAGGTTGAGTGTGGCGAAATGGAACAGAGGTAAGTATTAGCAGAAGATGAGATTAAGTGATTTTGACATGATCAGAAGGTGAGAATTAGTTGAGGTGAGGTCACAAGAGGGCGATGTTGAGGTAATGAGGGGTGATGTGGACCATGGTGGTGCTTCAGGGGTGTCCAGAGTACCAGGACCCAGGTAGCAGCCATGACAAGAGTTGCTTCAGAGAGAAACATGTTAATAGAGAATAGCTTATAAAGTCCTGGTTTTATTCTTTACATTTTGGTATTTACAGTTTTGCAATTCCCTCATAATCAGGAATGCAAGTACCAGACTACAGAATGAAATATAATTTGTATGAGCTACTCACACAGCACAAGGGACAACTGGAGATGTTGACTGTGGCATCTGAGGGTAGTAAACATTAATTGTATTTTAGCTTTTGCCACATGCAACTGGTGGGTTGTGAACTTGCACAATGATAACAATAGATTGTATATCTTCTCTTGACCAATATTTAAAACTAGAGTAATTTCTACTGGATTATGATTCAGTACAGTCATTTGTTTACTGTTCTTGCCATGTTTCCTGGACTAGAGATGTTAAATATAATCAGGTGATATGTCAGTGATTTGATCATGCATCTATTGAATATTTCTCTCTGGCACAAAAACTTCTGATGGGAGTATACATGATTTACCGCACAGCCGTGCAGCCCTCCTCCCCGAGCCATTATCAGCCTTGGGGACCCACCCCCAGGCCACTTATTTAAATAAAGAGGAGCAGCATAGCCCCACCTCCCAGAGACTTTACAGGCGTGAGGGACCCCATCCCACAGGGCCATTTCTAAAAATAAAGGCGAGCGAGCCACTCAACCCATCCTCCAGCAGCCTCTTTGGGCCCTGGGGACCCTATCCCAAAGGCCGCACACATATTTAAAAAAGGGAGGAGGGCCATCTGGCCTCTCTTCTCGAGTCTCTATAGGCCTGGGGACCCTGTCCCCCAGGCCGTGTAGGTTTTTAAGGAGAGGAGTGCTGTGGTCCCTCCTTCCCTGATTCATTATCAGCCCTTCCCGGTGTAATATTCAGGGAGAGGGGGCACGTGACCTCCTTCCCTGGGCCGATGACAGCCCCTGGGACCTCATCCCCTGGGGCCAGTTGAGAATTTCAGGGGGAGGAGGGCACGAGGCCCCATTTCCTTAAAGAAATACACACCATCTCCTGGGGCCCTCAAACTCAAAGTTAGTGCCCACCCACAGCACCCACCATACTCTTGATGGGGGCCACAGGGGAGCTCAAAGACTCCTGAGGGCCCCAGTTGCTTCCCTGCATACAGCAGGAGCTGGCATTGCTCCCACCCATAGGGAGCAGCTCCTAATGCTTCACCATCCAGATATCCAAATATTTAAGATCCTTAATTTGTCAGAATCTACTGATTTACAACAAATCTCAAAAAGCACAATCTACTGATCAAGATCTAGCTTCCTGCCAAATTTGGTGTAATTCCATTAAGCAGTTGTTGCTGTAGCCCGTCTTAAAGAAGTCTGTGGAAAATACATGGGGATTTTGTGTTTTGGGACCCTCTTTTTTCTCAGCCCCCACTTAACGGATCACCTTGAAACTTTCCAGGAAGCAGCTGAGGTGGATGGACTTGTTGTTGGGAAAGTTCTGTGACAATTCATCAAACAGGGCCAAAGTTATTAGCAAACCAATAATTGTTCTTTCTAAGGAAAAGAAGACCAAATATAACTACCTAGTAGCGACTGCCATTAGGTAAAATACATATATGCGGTGTCATACTAAGAGCAGGAGATAAACAATATTTGATGCTGTGCTTTTACAAACAAATTGGGAGGGATTTGGAAAAATACAGTGCAGGTAGGAGTTCAAGGACGAGAAACAGATCCTCTCTCATGGAGTGCTGAATAAAAAAGAAAAAAGTGTTTCCCTAATGTGGGCAGCGGAAAGATACAAGGCAGATACTCAAAATTATTGTAAAGAAACTATGCTGCAAGGGATGGACTAACACAAGAAGAGGAAAGTATCAAGCAAATGAGAGTGACAGTAAAGCCAAACAACGGTACACAACGGACAGACTATACACATAAACACTAAGATTTTGGTAGGCAAGACCTAAAAAGTAACACACAATAAATTGTAGTATACAGTCATAAAAGACAGAATGCGTAGAACACATAAGCAACAGAGTCGAAGGAGCGCCTATTGGCGCTCTCATGTCAACTATAATTTTACATAGAGGTCAATTAGAGGTATCCATTGGTAGTAGCAGCTACCCCAGAGTTACTTTTATTAGTACTTGCACAGTCCTTGTTAGCCCTGATCTGAGGGGTCATAGAGGCAGGAATAAAAGAGTAAACAGGACTCCTAAAGACATAACAACATTCTGTAATTTCAAATACTTGCCTTCCATAAGCACCTCAATAGGAAATAATTTCAATTTCTTTACAGATCATGTGGCACGCTCACTGCGTACGAAAAAAAAAGGTGGAGAAGATTCTGACTCCCAGACCCACATGGAGTAAGCCCAAATGGACCTACTCTGAAATATTTTAAAATGTCATTTGTCCCTTGGGGTTCGCAAAATTCTGTGACACATTTGGAGGATTGAAGTACCTGGCTTTTACGTCTAAGAACCATGAACAAGGTCTTGTGGGTCCTTTGCCTCTTTGCTTTCTTTGTGTGTCATAAATTATGTGGTATAGAACGACTTCGAACCCACGAGTTGGCGATGCAGCAAGGAAATTTGTTTTATTTCTACGTTCAAAGTTCAAAAAGACCTTTATTCAAATTTCATAAAATTCATAAAAGCAACTTATACAACAAAACAGTCCCATGATCTTTTTACATATCTATTTACAGTAAACAAAATGTAGAATTGTTACAGTCTCATACATCTAATTTTCACGGTTTTTCCATTATTTTACGGGCGCGCGCTATTAGTTTCAAAAAAGTGCTGGTGCGAAAAACCAATTCATCAGTGTCCAGAGAAAGCAACATTAAATAGGAATCCCCTAAGGAAAGGGGTCTTCATTTTCTAAAATATGATGATAAAAACCATTTAATATATTTTAAATAAAATTTACAGAAAAATAGGAAATGCAAATCATTTTGTGTGCTTATTCCGTCACAAGGGTGTGATGTCTGATAGAAACCCAAAGGGAAACACAGTAAAAATTTTCCAGTACCAGCCCTTAGGCGAAACAGTAACGATCTTTCCCAGTTGGTCATGGGGAGGGTAAGACATAGTGGAAATGGTTGCCTAATCAATTCATTACCCATATAAGTCACAACTGATGTTTTGAGTGTTTCCTTTTCCATTCTTTCAGAATTATAAAGTGCGTATAGTGCATGTTTTAACTCTTGTTTTTTTTTAGGCTCTATTCTGAATGGATCAGAAAAAAGGTCACCCCTGCCCACGGCACACAGGGTCTTAGAGACTCCCGCGAGCCAGGGGATTGCTAAACCTTTTTCACAGCCAAGACAGTCATTTATAATGACCTGTGTTAGGGCAGCCAAATTGTTCTTCCAGATCCTAAGCCAGAGTAAAGCTGGTCTAGTCCTGATAAGATCACATATATAGGGCAAGTTTAGTTCCTTGTGACAAATGAACTCAGAGGATGAGATTGGGGCACCCAAAATCTTTCTGCAAAAGCGGTTTTCTTCTCGATGGATACTAGGGGTTTTTCCCATACCCCAAACCTCTGCCCCATATGTGGCTACTGGTACGCACTGTAGTTTAAAAATGTTTAGAATAGCTTTAGCGGCACCTATTTTCTTTGGTCGGGGTAAGCTCAAGATGGAATTGATGGATTTTGAGAACTTGCCCGTGGCGTAGGCCAAATGCCCACTCCACGAGCCATTCACAACAAAAACCATCCCCAAGTATGGGAACGTGCTCACAGAGTCTAACTTGTCAGTCCCCACATATATGGTATTGAGCTTCCATTTCCCTGGGCCACATGACATTATAAAAGATTGTTTAAAATTCACACGCAGATCTAATGCCTCCATATATTGTACAAAGTTTTGACAAGTAGGCGTAACGCATTTGGGGTGCGGCCCATAAGGACTGCATCGTCTGCGTATAAAAGAACCGGTAACGGTTGCCCCTTAATTATTGGGACATCTGGAGTCACCTGTTTTAGAGAATTGGTTAGCCCATTAATATAAATAATAAAAAGCAGGGGTGCTAGAACGCACCCATGTCTAACCCCTCTTCCTACTTTGATTGCCCCAGAGACTTCCCCACCCATCCCAATTCTAACTTGCGCTTTGAGGTCAGTGTGGAGATAAGCCAAAAAGTTTACAAGGGCCTCATCTAGTTCATAGTCCAAGAGAATGGACCAGAGTTTAGATCTATTAACTAGGTCGAATGTGGATGAGAGATCCATGAATGCAAGATAGATCGGGGACGATCGAGCAATGTTATACTTGTCAATCACTAGCTTCAAGTTGAAACATTGCTCCACCGTGCCCACCCTGCTTCTAAATCCCATCTGACAGGGGTCCAGCAATGCACAGTCTTCCGTCCACTCCAACACCCTATTATAGAGAACTCGCCCCTGGATCTTTAAAGTGTTGTCTAGGAGCGAGATTGGTCTATAATTAATCGGATCTGACCTATCGCCCTTTTTAAATATTGGGACGATAGTGCTAGTGGACCAAGTATTGGGCATGGGCACTAGGGGCAAACTATTAAAAACATTGAGTAAGATCGGTGCCCATAAATCCGGGCTCCACTTGATGACATCTATTGGGAGTCCATCAGGGCCAGGGGCTTTATTTCCAAGGCTCTGTCTGATGGCTACTTCTACCTCCTGAAGACCAATCTTCAAACAGCACAGTTTCCCAGGGACAAAACTTATTGTTTCCTCAATTGGGGTGGCATATATTTGGGAAAAGTGGGCCTCCCAGGCACTACTGGTTATGGTGCAGCTGATTGTGGTTAGTTGTTTACCCATATCTCGCATTTTTCTGACTCCGGACCAGAAGGGGCCACTGCTCTTCTGGGTTGCACTTCCAACCAGTGCCTCCCACTGCTCCGTCAATAATGTGGCTTTCCGCTCAGCAATTTTGGATTAATAAGTTTTCCTTGCTGCCTGTACCTCTGCTGTGCATCTAGGTTTTGTAGTTAAAGCCCTGCGCAGTGCCCTGTTTGCTGTCGAGCAGGCGGAGTCAAACCACCTTGGATCTTTCTCTACCTTAGGTAAAGGAACTGACAGGCAGGTTTTTATGACTGAGCATAATTTAACAAAATCCGTAATTATCCTTAAACCGTTCCCATCAGGGGATAGGCAGGAATTAATCAGGTGGGAATGTTCCTTTTTCACAGCTTCTAGTATTGCACCACTATCAACTCCCCTCCATTTCAGTCGTAAGCCGTCTCCTGAAGGGGTGATGTCTCTGGCTCCATGGAAATTAACATATGCAGGGCTGGGGCCTAAGCGTGAGACAACTATAAGGGGGTTGTGGTCTCCAAATGATGTTTCCAAAACTTTAGTCATTATTATAAAATCTATTAGACGAGGGGACATAAAAATAAAACCAATGGTCGAGGAACAGTCTCTACCTCCAATGGTAGGAACGTAGTGATTACTGCGGGTATGTCCTGCTTCCAATGCGTTACTAAGAATATGCTTAGTTAACAGGTTATCTAGTTCTAAACCCCTTCGCTCAGCTTGGTCCAATTGAATTTTTTGCTCGGTCCGATGGTTCTTTGGGATTTTTGCGTTAAAATCCCCCCCAACTAGGATCCCTATATCCTCATCTGTAACTATATGTTGTTCCAAGTTTGATAAGACATTAGAGAGCTCTATAAGATTCTTATTTGGGACAGAGTAAAAATCATTATTATAAAAATGTATTAAATAAATCCGAGTCTGTCTCTTGTATTCTAGGACCTGTACATTCTGATTCATGGTTGGTAAGTCCCTGATGGTACCACCAGCAGATATTTTAATCCCGATAAATAGGCCGCCTACTGCGCGACCAAAGTCAGGCTTGGGTGCTGTCACACTAAAACAGTGATAACCCTCTATATACAGATTATCTGTGGGCCATGTCTCCTGGAACATGATAATATCTTTGCCACCCAATAACTGTACCCACTGCAGGTCTGACAGTCTTGACTCTAACCCGGCAACATTCCAACTAAGAATTGTCAGGTCGGATTTGCTAGTAGGTGATTTTAGAATAGGTGACTTTCTCCTATCACCTTTGTCTGTACCTAACTCAGCATTTGTCAGCATGGAGTGTTCATTCCCTTGTGTTACTGTAAATAAGGGAGTATGGTTATGTACTGCTATCCCCTTTGCTGCTTTTATTTGGGTAAGTACTGGGTATTCCCCTGTTGTGCTTGCCTCCTGAAGTTTAGTGCCAACCTTATTATTTTCCAGTCAATCTTGCTCATCCAGGTTTGAAAGCGCTTGTTCAAACCGATTGTGCATTGGGATATTATATGTGCACCTCACCTCATTTCGGGGCATATTTTGGTTGCTCTTGGGGTCATGCCTATCTCTTAGTTCACACTGGGGACTGCACTAGAAAAAAAACCCAGAGGGAGAATAAGAACCCCTTCCCTATTCATATCTGTGGTTCCTGCTCTCTCTAAAATAGTTCTGACTAGGTTGGGGGAAGAAAAATTAAGTACTATACAGTCACCCCTTAGGCCCTTATTTGAGGTGCCTATCCATGGGACTCTGCGCACCATTCTAAAATCTCGGCATAGATGGTTGCCTAGTCCAGTCCTAACATTTAATAGGTGCAATGCTCTGTTCTTTAGGGACCAGTGCTCTTCAGATTTAGACATAAGCGGTGGGACATCCGCAGGCACCACTGTATATGGTGTTGATTCCGGTGGCAAGCTGAGGTGTCCCCTTTTATGACCTAAGTCGGGGTCAGGGATCCTCCTCTTTTGCACCTCCATCCCTTTAGTGCTTCCATGGTTTGTCCCAGCCCCTGATGGCTCACCCTCTGCTTGTTGGACAGTTACTTTATTTATGTGTGGGACTTGTTGCACCATTTCATTCTGATTGTTCCTTTCCTTAGTGAGTATATTAGCCTCATTCTGGTTACATTGTTCTAGGGCGTTTCGGGATGTCAGTCCCCTAATTGATTTTTGATTTATGTTCAGAGTAGGTGGGAGGAGTTGTTCTATTGCAGTCAAACGCGTGTTAATAGCTAATAATGTATCTAGTAAGTGCTGTAATAGTACACTTAACCTCCCCTCTATTTGTGATACAATGGTGTCATTGAGGGCTTATTGAAGGGGTCCAGTAGTATTATTTGAGGTAGTTAGATTAGAGGGAGTCATATCTAGTATTACTTCTGTGGTTGGGTTTTTTCTACTAGGAGCATTCACCTTTGTTTTGACTGCTTTACGTGTATGCTGTGTTGTTAGTGGGGCACCCCCTGCTTTCCTTTTTCTAGTTGATACTGGGTCAGTATCAACCCCAGTTTTTAGCTGAGATTGCCTAGTGATTCTGGCCGTAACTGGTGGTGGGGGCAATATTGCTGGTGTTGTTATTAGAGTTGTGTCCTCCGTATAAGGTGGGGGTGGCATCTCTAGTATCACTACTGATGGTTCTAGTGGTTGCGGAGGTGCTATGAGTTCCTTAGTTAAGCTAGGGCTATTAGGATTGTCAGGTAAGGTATCGGTGGTGTCATTCAGGACAGGCCCTGATGAGTTAGGTCCCATGGAGGACCTACGTATTTCAAGGGAGAGTCTTCTTTGGGTGTGTTCAATCTCCTTTATCAGGGCTGATTCTGCTCTGCTGAAGAAGGCATCAATAGTGCCTACCACCCCTTGAACCCCTGTTCCCTTACATGTGCCCATGATCTAATCTGTGGCTAATATCAAAAATTTGAGCTCACAGTGAGGAACAATAAACGATTTAAATAGAACAGTCACTAACCACAGGGCAGAGTCAAAGTCCGTAGTCTGGTCCCAATAGTCACGATGTTATGGTCGTGGCCCAGCCCAGCCTCGGCCAGCCACAGACGGCCAGCCCTTTGCCCGGGCTTAGACCGGCGGCTGCCCGCGCGCGTTCCGCGATGCGGGAGGAACAGCTTAGTTTTATGCGCCTCTGGGCGCGGAAGTAGGTGGAAGCAGGCGACGTCCCGGATCCAGCAAGGGATGCTGGATGCTGTAGTTCCTCCACACTCCCCACTCGGCAGCCGCGTTGACTGCAGCGGCAGCGGGGGAGAGCAGCGACGTCAACGGGACCCCCGTGAGTGAGTGAGTGCTAGCGCTGGTACGATCTGCCCCCAAGAGTGTTGGTAACCCCGCTCCACCGGAGTAGCAGCTTAGTTTTATGCGCCTCCGGGCGCGGAAGTAGGTGGAAGCAGGCAGCGTCCCGGATCCAGCAAGGGATGCTGGATGCTGTAGTACCTCCAGACTCCCCACTTGGCGGCCGCGTTGATTGCAGCGGCTGCGGGGTAGAGCAGCGACGTCCACGGGACCCACGCGAGTGAGTGAGTGCTAGCACTGGTGCTGGTACAATCTGCCCCCAAGAGTGCTGGTAACCCCGCTCCACCGGAGGAGCAGCTTAGTTTTATGCGGCTCCGGGCGCGGAAGTAGGTGGAAGCAGCCGGCGTCCCGGATCCAGCAAGGGATGCTGGATGCTGTAGTTCCTCCACAATCCCCACTCGGCGTCCGCGTTGACAGCAGCGGCAGCGGGGGAGAGCAGCGATGTCCACGGGACCCCCGCGAGTGAGTGAGTGCTAGCGCTGGTGCTGGTATGATCTGCCCCCAAGAGTGCTGGTAGTTTTATTTATTTATTTACTTACTTTACTCCTGGCCGTCGTATGCCTGACTCCACTACCACCCTGCCCCTCCCCGCCCACCGCCTCACCGCCCCACAGCACTCCCTCTGCGAGCCGCCACTAGCTCACCCCCTCCGATCCACTGAAGTCAGACAGGTTCCACCTCCAGCTCAAAGGTAACTGCAAAGGCTTGAGCGCAGGTCCTGCCTGCTACACACTTGAGCTTCGCAGATGGACCTACAGGGGGCACTGTTGGTATAGGTGGGATCTGCAAGGTAGGAGCTGCAGCGGAGAATGCGTGCTGCTAAAGCACAGCTTGCGAAGAGCGTTTTCAACTTTAGAGATGCTGTTAAGTAGAGCTGCATGTTTCATAAAGGTCTCGGAAAATTAATAATAACCAATGAATCTAACGCAGGAGCTGTTTACCATTTGTGTTCCCTAATTGTTTCTCGTGGTTTGTTGTTTTTTTCCTTTTTATTTTTATTTTTTGTGTATTCTATTTTTCGTTGTCACACGAGGCCCGTTGCTTAGCTGGCGTTTTCCTTTACTGACTGCTGAGCCCTCTAAAGCAGACTGACGTGGAATGCAAACTCCCGCCTCCTAACAAACTTCGTGCTATCAATTCAAATCACCAGAAGTGAAAACAGCACAGTAAATCAGAATTCGCAACGGCGTCATTTGCATATCTTTAATTCAAAATGGAACCTCAAGCGAATCCATCACATTCCAGACCTGATTAATGGAACAATGATAAAAATACAATGTGGATGACAGATCTAGATTGACGTGTTGTACGTGTGTGGTGAGGAGGGACCCCTTCGCCCTCCCCCAGCTTCAAAGCATCGAGATAACTGAATTATGAGGCGAGGAGTAAGAAGGGGGAGGGGGGCAGCATCTCATAACGACGCTCTCTAGTGCTCCACACACATTTGCGCTTTCCTCAGTTATTAATGTCAAGCCGCCTCAGACACTCCAGGAAATCATTACCATTCACAGCCACTAACAGCCATTACATTTCAATCAATTCAACTTAAGACAAGTGTACTTCAGCGATACTGAGCCCGCCTTAAAGAGGCAGCTAGCGGGCCCTGCCTGACTTATTGCACTGCCTGCCCACAAAGAACCACTTCTAGGGGCCTGCTCAAAGCCGTAATTTCTCCATGAATGGGGTCGTCTGTTACAACCTCACGCGGCAACAAACCTCCGTTTTGGGGAAAAAAAACAATATTGTGCTATCTGGGATGCCCACAACAGAATGTAAATACTCTTTTGCTATTTTAAGTGCATATTTGTTCAGGGGCCCAACAAAGCAATGCAATATGTTCTAAATATTTTGTAGCATTATGCTGTGAAGAAGATGTGGGGTGAAAAACCTTCTTACTAATGTGTGGTTGAAGAAGGGATTCCATCCATCTGGCAAATATTTCCTACAGCAATTTCAGAACTTCTTACATTACAATGAAGATGGCCATTAGTAAACAAGCATGTTCAATGCAATAGGTCTCGCATTTGCGAGCGTTTAAGCTACAGGCATTGAAAATAACTATGCCTTTTATTTATGTGTTTTTAAAAGGAACACATATAAAAGGCATCGTTGTTTTTAATGCCAAGAGCTGAAATTCGCGCAAATGCAAGACCACTTTAAAGACCCTTTTTTTTAGACGCTCCTCGCATATTCAGGGTACAGTGAGCAGCGTCTAAACAAAGGGGGTGGCCACCTTCATAGTGAAAGTGCATATGGTGCATTCACCCAAAGAAAAAAAAAAAAAGCTTTGTAGCACAGCTGCTAAAGTGAAAGTGGCCCGCGCTGGTAATTAAATAGATGCAGGTGCTAAGGTGAATGCGGACCACGCCGTACATTAAATAATTAAGTAAGCGCGACCGCTATAAAGAGGACCATGCTGTAATTTGAATAAAAATATATTTCTATTTAACCCTTTTGCTGCGGCGGCTATTCCGCCGCAGCGCTAACGGGGCGGGGAGGCCGCACGGCGGCCGCATGCTGGTGACAGAACCGCTCCGTCACCAGCCGCGGTTGAGCTGTGCTGGTGACGGAGCGGTTCCGTCATGACCCGCCTTGCTCAATACAACTGCCACGCAGGCGCAAAATCAGCGCCGCGCAGGCGCGGCGGCCGGGCCATGACGGAACCGCTGCGTCATCAGCACAGCCCAACCGTAGCTGATGACGGAGCGGTTCCATCATCAGCAGGGGAGGGGTTAAAACAAAGCGGGCGGGTGCTCTGATGCCGTGAGTGGAGTAGGGGAAGAGCATTAAAGAAAATAGAAAATAGTGCTCACCAACTTATAAAGCAGACCATGTATCAACCGAAGTAAACGGGCCAGTCCTCGTGGGAGGTTACAAGTGAAGACAAGGGGATACTAAGGAGGGACTAACAAGCCTATGTACGGATCAGAAGCCAGCATTTAAAAAGGGCAATGACATGAGCCAATGACAAATATGGGTGGATAGTGGGTGGGGCTTCAAGAGCATACTCCAATGTCACATGCCCCGCATAGCAAGCAGTGCATGTGTGCTGCCCTTAGGCTCGACCTAATAAAAAAAAAAAACAGTCCCCAATGTGGGCAACTAAGGTAAAACAACTTTGAATCTCTACATGCCTTTCCTCCTCCAACTAAGTGCTTAATTTGTAAAATATGAAATCCGGGGGCCGTATTACATAAGGTGCCCCAGGGGCGTGACAGGCGTTTGCACTCACTTTGCGTGCCCCCGGGGCATGCTTGTGCAGCCCCATCTGTAATACCAATGGCGCTGGCGCACATAAAGTGCCAGCGTTATCTTCAAAGGGGCGTTCCCTCATTTGCATGAGGTGTGCCTCATGCAAATGAGAGAATCCCTTTGCCACTGAGCCCAAGACCGTACTATCGACGTGGGGTTAGGTGACGCACTGTCAGTGCGCCTCCTGAAAGCAGCCCTATGCAGGGAGTAAAGTGGGTCCTATATACCCCCAGACATCTCCTTGCAGGCAGGTGCAGTCACTGACTGCACCCGCCTGCAAGGGGATCTCTATTCCTCTTTAAAAGTGCAAGGCGGGTTGCCTCTGGCACAGTGAAACACGAAGCAGCTTTAAAGCAACCGCTCCGTTTTGCACATGAATGCGCTGCCTCCAGTCACTGCATTGTTTTGTCCCTTCCACAGTAGAGGGTGTCTCAGAAATCTAGTCAGTTATGGTGACTTTTTCTTGTTGACGTGTTAAGCACTGGCCATTTTGTTTCTTTTTGTTTAATGATATGGAAGGACGCTGGCTTTCTTTCGTGAACTTTCCTAAGTGAGATCCTCCTTACTTTGGAGTTATGGCGAAGGTATATGTTTATGTTGCACGTGCTTGATTCCTGACTCTAATCAAAGTGAAGAGGATGAAGCCAGAAGTCCCTGGTAGGCCGTATGTAACAGAGACCAGTATCAGCCCACAGTCTCTGCACCTCCTGGTTCCTAGTGTTGAGGGTGAAAAGACCCAGCACCTTCTCTGTATTGGGAATTAACACCACCCAGCTCCTGAAAATCTGCTCACTCTCCCATGACACCTTCCATCTCTGTACATGTGCGTTCACTTTCTCTGAAGACTTGTTTCATCTATCCTTTCAGGGTACAGGTCGCCCTTTTGGGAAACATTCCAACTTGCTCTTGGTAAACGGTGCACTAACTCAGATTCCGAGCTTGTTTGTTAATATACTCTCCCACTGGACAGTAGCCATCCTGATGGCCATCACGGGGAAGACCACAGGGTTTCAAGGAGTGTTTGACAATGGTTCCTAGCCTGAGATCCCAGTAGTGATGACACCCTCAAGGTCATGCCACCTTTTGGCGCTGCATTGGAGTACTAGCACTGTAGCCATTGTTGATCAGTGTATAATATGATGTCCTTGAGAGCAGAGACGTTTTAAGGCATGAGCAAAGTGGGCTCTGGCCCAGGGCCCCAGCTTTCTAGGGAGGGGGCCCTGATAGACTGGGCTCTGTTATCCAATCAGTCCTGCCCAGATTACCTTGAAAGATTTTTAAAAACAGACTGTTTAAAATACAATTTTCCTTTCATTAATGTTTAATACCGGTAATGTGTGTGTGTGTCTAAAACAGACATTTTGAATAGAAATGTTGTGTTTATGTTTTTCAAAACCATGCAACGTCCATAAAACAACTCCTTGTAGATGAAAACAGGACCGTACATGTAAGAAATGGCAGTGGGTCGCAGAGATTATATGCAATAATATTAGTGAACTGCTGCTATATCACAACACTGAAAACACGCATCAGGCTCCCTGAATATGAGATGGAAATACATTTAGAATTTGGAACGGTCTGTCATTCTGTGCAGTGACAGTGACCTGGCCAAAGAGGGCATGAAAAAGCTGAAATTGGACCATAAATTCAACGCTGTTCTGAACAGGGGCCCCCAAAAATATATCTGGCCAAGGGCCCTCAAATTCCTTGAGATGTCCTTGTTGTGAGATATTAAGACAGGGATATCCAACTCTGCAGTGGTGTCTGAGATGCTGAGAGACATATGTTCTTCAAACTACTTCTTCAAAGTATCAGTAATCTGATTAATTATGCTATAGCAATGTAACCTGGTAATGGGGACGGGGCATTTGACACATTTAAGAAATGGGGCAGTGCTTAATTTGTGCAGGGGGTTGCAGGTACTTACAACCGACACTTATTTATCAAGGACAGGTCTAGACCTGATTGCCAACTCACATCAATGACTGCACAACGTGTGTTACACAATAATATAATCAACTGTTCACACTGAGCCGATAATAAATCCTTGCCTTCAGTCATTGTTACTGGTGGGCAGGCCACTGATTGGGCTGGAATAGGCACTGTACAGCTGCGGCGGCCGCGGCAGCGTGCATAACCTTTCGAAAATTCCACACAATCAGCCTGCCTTATCATCATGAGGCACACACACGACAAATAGGCAGTCTGGTACTATTATTTGAAGCAGCAGAGTGTTGTGCAGTGTGCAGCAGCAGGCCTCTTAATAAAGGCAGTAACTGTAACTGCAGTAACGTAACCCAGAAAGTAAACAAGGCTGCATTTTCTTGAGCATGATTCGTATGAACATGAGTGAGGACTCCGAGCATTCATGCCGCCGGGCACCGTTTGCAAATCCCTGGGTTGAGTGGCTGGAAGGACAAGGTGGCTTGCCGGTCCGGTTTTGAAACAGGGGGCTGTTTTTGTTACCGAGGGCCTATTTTTTTGCATAATTAGCCCACAGTAACAAAATCAGACCACTGTCACTGCAGGTATACTTTTAACTTAACATTTTGGTTTGATCCAACGAAAGTCAGTCTGACTGATTTAACCATCACTCGTGCTGGTGATGAGGTGGGCTTCGAAAGTCATGTTCACATCTCACCTGGGCCACAAATCAAAGCAGAAGCTGAATGGAAATGACATAATCTTCCTTTTACAATAGCCGCATTGATCCCTTGTTTTCCAAAAATGCTAATGTACAAAATATGCAAATGAGCATACAAAGTCTAGGATATAGTCAGCATGGAGTTTACCTGCCATGAAAGCGCCCCAGGTCTGTTCTGAAGTAGCACATCAACTCTCTCGTCACTATGACATTTGCACATTCCCCAGTATTGTCCATTTCCCAAATCGGCACATAGAGCACTGGAATATTTCAAGTGTCCCCTTTCAATGCATTAGTCATTTTGGCTAATTTATTAAAAAATTGTGCTTTAAATGTACTTTTGATTTGATCTTTTTCAAAGTTTTCGTGGGGCATGGGAATCTCCTATCAAAACCTTACTTGAGGAAAGCTCCCTTGCTGAAATTCAGATCAGGTTTTACATCTGGCTTTCAGCAGTGCAAGTTGAGGATGCGGGTGGAGCCAATAGAGTAAGTGGGTGGAGCCAGTGGAGGAAGTGGAAGGAGCCGGGGAACTTTGGTGTGGCCTCTAACGAACATTTGAGCATCCAGGGCCGCATTACACATGCGGCGAATTTCCTTCATTGCGCTGGGCGCACCTTTATAAAAGGTGCGCTCAGTGCAATGAAGGAAATAGGAATGCATTATGGGGAATGCACTGCCCCCAGGGCAGCCATGAACTCTTTTCACATGGAATTGCACTGTACTTGTGCCACACATGAATTCACAAGGCCAACCCAATACATTGAATGACAGTAACCAAGGACAGCTATTTTGGCCTGTGTTGCATTACTCCACATTTTTCAGAATACACAGGGGTGTTCAAGGTGCCCTTGCATCTCTTGGTTACTGTAATTCAATGTATTGGGTTGGCCTTGTGAATTTATGTGTGGCAAAAGTACAATGCAATTCCATGAGAAACATGAACATGAGTATCTGCATAGCATTGGTACAAAAATTCCAGAGTAATGCATTGTTGATGAACATTTAAGTGAGAGAGGTAATCACAGTAGGTAATGATGTAGTCATATTTACTTTGCAACATTTATGTGGATCAGTGGAATAGTGTTTTTGGGTCACAAAACTACCGCATCCCATTTATGGGAGGTAAGTATTTGTGTACTTAGCAAAAATCTGACTGTGTCCTTCAAGAAAGGGCAGCTTGTTGATTCCCTCTGACATTGGGTAGATAAACTACACATTGCTCATTATATCATTGCAATGGATGTGATTGTTGTAGGTGCACATACAGAGACAGCATGTGCAATTAACTTTAGGTCACTCTTCTTCAGCTTCAACAAAGTGTTTTTGTGTTCTTGGTTTCCATTATGTACGAAGATTATTGAGAATCAACCATACAACTCTTGTAAAATTGTATTTTGAATATTGTTCATTTTAACACAGGTTCTGGTTCTCACATTACAGCGTGTGAGTAGTATATTTTTTAATAAATCAACACATATGCCAAATTATAATTTATTGTGCTTCCAAATACATTTGGATACAAAGGTAACTTCACAATTACACATGTTTATTGAGATAAGATTGTAGGTACAAATTGCCAATAGTAAATGAAGTATGGTGTTTTGGAGCACAAGTGGACAAGATAAACTACTGCACAAACAAAGAGTACTGTACAGGGTTCCAAAGAAGGGGGCATGATATCCTACACAGGGCAAAAGAAAAACTGGCCAGGGGGCATTCACACATGTTTATCAGGAAGTTTTTCTTTGGAAACTGGTTAACTCTACATCTTCCTCCTCTCATGAGTGTTCTGCATCTTCTTGAATTTGTGGTGTTGGAATGGGAGGCAGCTGAGCAATGTTACTAGCCTAAGGCACTCCAACATCAGAGGCAGAACATGTAAAGCCCACGTTCCCAATAACATATGTGAGGTGAGTGCCAGTAAGGGAGCATGGTAGTGTCTGGCAAGGGGTTGCTGGTTGGCCTACAAAGCAACAATGTTGCTATTGAGGGCGCTTGTTGATGTTATGAAGAAGTTTATCTTGGCCTACAGGGATTGGATGGATGTATTGTTGACTCCCAGCAACTTCACTGGTGTCAGAAGTAGATGACTGGTGTTGTTCCTTCTGTATCATGACATTAGCGATATTAGCTAGGGAGTCATCAATCCCATAGAGCCAAGAGTAGGTGTCTGTGATTACCCTTGTCAACCCATTATTAGGGCTAAGACACCTATGGACTTCTTCAAGAGTGCCCGTTATGGCCTCCATCCCCAACCGGATTTCATCAGCCATTCACTGCTGGACCCCTTCAACTTGCCATTGAAAAGCAACTCCTGGAAATCAGGTTCTCCTCTGGTCCTCATCCTGTCTTAAAGTTCAAGGCCAGTTTTTATTGGTTCTGTGTTTGTGGTTGTGCCACCTCTTCTTGCACAACATTACTGTCCTTTTTGTTTGTGCAACACAGTTTATCTTGCTCACTATGGATTGCCAAATATCTTCCTTTCTTGCTAATGGCAATTATGAGGTGACAAGTAAGAGGTGTTCATTCTTTGTCACCTCACTTATTTGTATCTGGTTCTCCTCCTTTACGACATGCAAACCAACTTTGCGTCACATAGATGGTACTTGCGGTGCGACATTTTGCACCATTCTCTCAACTGTTGCATCAAAATTCGTGACAGATCTCAGGACCTTGCGCCATGGTGCACCATCCAATAAATAAGGTGCACCCATGGTGCAGTGAAATGCTGCAACACAGCGAAGACATTTCTGGCATAGTGCTGCACAAAGCAGCGTTTCGTCAGTAATGATAAATATGCAAGACAATAGCAAGTCAGACTAAAGGCTCCCCACACCATGTACACATAGGGTGCAATTTTCTTATGATGTTTTGTTTTAAAAGAATGGAACTCATTAGCGCGTTCATAGTGCCAGTTATAGAAGGATGCTGTGAGAGAGAAGTTGGAAGCTTTTAGGGTTACTTATTTAGAGTACCCCAGTAAGCCCTATTGGAGGAGCAAACAGGAGTTTGCATCTGAAACTACATTATAGACAGTGCAGAAATTATTCACTAAACCAGCAAATCTTCACTGCTCAAATTTGGCCAAGGGGAACCTTGCAAAAACTGTCCGGAAAACTGCAAGACTCTGAGTTTTATGACTGGTCACAGAGAAGAACGTGGTATTAAAACCTTATCACTTATTTCATTCTGCAGAACTCATACTGATGTGGTAATTCTACACCGGGGAAAAACACACAGGCCATAGTATTGTTACTTTTGTAGGTGACATTAAGGTCTGGGCAGTGAACTCCGCTCCGTTCGTGGAGTTTCCTGCATGCCGTGCTCCGCTTAGCTCGCGGAGTACAGAAAACTCTGCTCCAAGTAGTGCAGAGGAATTTTTCCCCCGCTCGTGGTCGTGAATGTTAAGCTGGTGAGTGCAAGCTGCCTCTCGGTAGAATTTCTACCTGTGCGGCAGGAAGATCAGCGCGTACGGCAGTTAGGACTGTACTCCACCACTTGCGGAACTCCGCAGAGTTTTTTTGTCACTTCGCGGAGTTCCGCGTAGTGAAACTCCACGAATTATGCCCAGGCCTGGTGATATTACCAATACACTTGGAATGAGGGTTAAAAGCAAGTGCATCTGTGTGGGCCATAACATGTTTGTATGCCCACTTAACTTTTCTTTTTAATACTCGAAAAAAACATGAAAAAAATGATGAAGCCTATTTTTTTGTTGTAGTTGGCTTTCACTTTATCTATACTTCCCAGGGATGCCATGATGGAACAGGGTGAGGTCAGCCTCAATGTCTGGCAGCTATTTGAGCTGGATTAGGTATCCAGTAAATCGTCCATTCTGTCTCACATTGTAGTATGTCAACCCAGTAGAGGCACAGATTCGCTCTGTATTTTTTTGTGTGAAGCTGCAGCCTATAGTGGGATGCGAATGCCACACTTATTGCGCTATCACCTCTCTTTGTCTGAGTTGTTATCTGGCAGGGAGCAGTTGGAGCTCATACTGAGCTCAGCTGGAGTCT
The DNA here is from genome assembly GCF_964263255.1 of Lissotriton vulgaris. Taxonomy (NCBI): domain Eukaryota; kingdom Metazoa; phylum Chordata; class Amphibia; order Caudata; family Salamandridae; genus Lissotriton; species Lissotriton vulgaris. Next base: position 1,336,369,165 of record NC_141687.1, read on the forward strand.
AATGCCTTGACCAACAAGCATGGGCAAAGCTAATAGGTCTCACCTATGTGAGAGCTATTGACCTTGACAATGTGTTTTCGCCATGTACCCCAGTGTGGCTGATGTTCAGCATGGCTGAAAGTTAGTGGCGTGGAGTGGGGTGTATTGGGGTAGAGTGAGGTGTGCTAGATTGGGCTATAGTGGAGTTGGGTAGATTGGGGTAAAGTGGAGTGGTGTAGATTGGGTAGATTGTAATAATGGAGTAGATTAGGGTGGAGTTGGTTATACTGGAGTGGGGTAGAGTGGGATTAGGTTGCCTGGTTTAGATTTGGAAGAGTGGGGTAGATTGCAGTGGAGGAGATTGCAGAGTGGGAGTGTGGTAGATTGGACTGGGGAAGATTGGGTGGATTTGGAGTGGGGTAGATTGGGGTAGAGTGTGGTTGATTGGGGTAGATTAGATTGGAGTGGGGTAAATTGAAGAGGAGTGGGGTAGATTGTGGTATATTGGAGTGAATTAGAGTGAGGTAGACTGGAGAGGAGTGGAGCGCATTGGAGTGGAGTGAGGTAGATTGGGGTAGAGTGGAGGGGTAGAGTAGAGTGGAATGGGGTAGATTGGGGTATACTGAGTGGAGTGGGGTATATTGGAGTGGAGTGAGGTGGAGTGGGATGGTGGTAATGAGGTACATTTAAGTGGGGAGTATTGGAGTGGTGTAGATTGAAGTGGAGTGGAGTAGGGTACACTGTGGTTGAGTGGGGATGATTGGGTGGAAGTGGGGTAGATTGGAGGAGATTGGAATGGGGTAGGTTGGAGTTGGTTAGATTGGGGTGGGGTGGGGTGAATTGGAGATGGGTAGACGGGAGTGGGGTAGATTGGAGTTAGGTGAAGTGGGATGTGGTGGGGCGGGATAGATTGCAGTGGGGTAGATCGCAGTGGGGTGGGGTAGAGCGGAGTGCAGTAGATTGAAGTGGAGTGGGGTAGATTGGAGTAGAGTAGATTGGAGTGGGTTTGATTGGGGTGTAATGGATTAGATTGGAGTGTGGTAGATTTGAGTGGAGTGTGATAGATTGAAGTGGCATGGGGTAGATTGGGGTATAGTGGATTGGAGTGGGGTAGACTGGGTGAATTGGAGTGGGGTAGATTGGAGTGGGGTAGTTTGTGGTAGATTGGAATGGGGTGAACTGTTATAGATTGAAGTGGGGTAGATTGAAGTAAATTGCAGTGGGGTACATTGTAGTGGAGTGGGGTAGATTGGACTGGAGTGGGGTAGATTGGAGTGGGGTAGACTGAGGTAGATTGGAGTGGGGTAAATTGGAGTAAGGTAGATTGCAGGGGGTGTATTGAAGCAGAATGTGGAATATTTGGGTAGATTAGAGTGGAGTAGATTGGGGTGGGGTAGATTGGAGTAGGGTAGATTGGAGTGGAGTGCATTGGAGTAGCCCGTTAACTTTTGCCTGCTTTTTGCCTCACTGGGGACACCACCCACGCTACACCTGTGTGCCCGGAGTGAGTCGCTTTAAAAGGGGGGCCCGTCTGCACCTGTCAGCGGCCGACAAAGGCCGGGCTGGGCCACCCCTCTTTCATGTTGAATCCACCATGGATAAGCGTAAACTCCATTGCTCCAATGACCTGATGAAGACGAAATCAAAGGTACCTTGCAATTGTGCCTCCATTATGTCCTACCTTACAACTGCTGTGGGTGCTATAACAACCAAGATCCATAACGTAGAAGCGCAGTTGGGTTAGGGGAATGAGACAGTCTCCAGCAATACCCTGCCATTGGCAGCTCCTTGTAATATAACTCCAGGAATAGATGCTGTTGTTGACCCTGTAACAGGGGTTTGAAACTATACTCAGGCGAATACAAATTTGTTGAACTCACATCAGGAACAACAACCTGAAGTTGGTGGAAATTCGGAAATGAACACGCTTATGGCACCTATCATAGCCCCTACTAAGAAAAGGAGAAAGAAAGGTGTAAAAGCAGGGTCCAACACAAAGGAACTGGCAACCCAGGAGGGGCCTGGGAGACATTTGACTATGGAGGAGTGGCCGCTCCCCTATCCTAATACCACAACCACAGACTTAATTTAAACTTAAATTGACACTCTTTTTGGGACACTCAGGGAAGAGTTAGTTAACTGTGTGAAATTTGGTGTAGATGGTATAATGAAGAAGCTGTCCTGCTTAGAGAGAAATTGGATGGTGTGGCAGGTTTTAATGCTATGACCAGGGAGAAGGGTGAAAATGTTACGTGTAGTAAGTCCTCCAGCATCAATAATATACAACGCACACATAAGGTGGCATCTTTGGGGGAAGATTGTCCCAGTAACTGTTATTTAGGGCCTTGGAAGTCCAATGAGCTTACCTCAGGGATTAAAATAGGTGTCAGACAGCTGGATAGTAAAGGAACACAATGGAGGCCTGAAACCACGCCTAAGGCGGGATTTGAAAAATGACAAGGGTCGGCTAACCAAGAAAGGCTTCACTTACCTCCCGAGGCTACGCCATTGGTAACTGTCTTAATAGGGGTACCCCCTCTCAAGAAAAACATTACGGAATCAACTGAAGAACTCATTCGTAAAGCCAAATTTTGCTGTAAAACACACTCTCTGGGGAGGGTTTAAAGCTTCCTCACATATTATAATGGCTAGGTGTGTCGGATGGGTTGGTCACCTCCTCAAACAAAAAGAGAGAGATTGTGTTGTTATTAATTTTGATCAGAGAGATGTAGCGGGCTGGATTTTTCAGGGGAACCAACACAGTGGTCAAGGTGGAATCACTGCATTACCATTGGGCTTCTTCTACCCGCCAGAAATGACTGATCAGGCAAAACCCCCAAATGCTCTCCTAAGACAAATATCAGGAGTAAGAAGTCATGAGCTGGGTGCTAGAACTAAGAACAGTGGTGGTCATCACCCTCAGATGAGGATGAGTGGGTATCCCATAGCCCACTCACCTTTTGTGGATGTTGCACGAGAAAGCGCCGTTGATAGTAGGCTAGAATTAGTAAATAGATTCACCCCGTTGAGTCAGCTGGATAGGAATAACTTACTAACCATCTGTTCGCCCATACACAGCAAGGTAATTGGCAGCCACAGGGAGAACACAATTAACCCAACCTGGGGAGAGGAGTCAAGTAGGGTATGCAAGCCAAAATACTTAGCTGGAATATTGCAGGGCTAAGAAATAAAATGGATGATTCTATGTGAAATGAAATGAAAATTAAACTTATATAGCGCGTAACTACCCTGAGGCCTCGCAGCGCTTAATGAAATGGATTATTAAAGGAGCACAATGTGATTGGGCGTCAAGAAGCATGGAAAATCAATAATATTCTCTGGATGGATGGTTACACAACTTATTTTGAACCTGCAAGGCCATCTATAGCTGGTAGACCAAAAGGTGGTTTAATAACCAATTTTTCATTAAAGGTCACAGGTAACCATCGTAAATTGGATTCTGAGTCAGTAAATTGTTTATCAGTTGAAATTACACCTATTAATTCATCCAAGGTACTAATCATTAATTTTTATAACTCATTTGACAGAATATCTGCAATTGAGCATCTATGTTGTCTTAATAGTTTTTTGGAGTCTTATGAGAAAAAACAAGTCACACCTTATTCGGTTATTATTTTAGGAGATTTTAATATACATTTATGTCTAAAGAACTGTCCTGTTACTGATACCTTAGGGCCTGGCAAGTATTCAGAGACACATTTCGAACACTCACAAAAAGGGGAATTCTTAGAGGACACCCTAGCGGAATTTGGTCTTTTGCATCCCAACGATTCATGTGGTAAGGATGACATTCCATCTTTTAAGGGAAGGGGAACAAACTCCGCCATTGATTATATTTTTATTAATACTGCTCTGGAACCCTATGTTATAGCATATATGGCCATGTGGTCACAGTTTAGCGATCATAACCCTATACATCTTACATTAGCAGGGGGAATCAGGTTTAACCCTGAGACCAACAGATGTATCTCTACCTTAGCCAAAAGATCAGGGTCATAGACTTAAGTGGTGTAAGGTCATTTCGGATGAGTTTTGTAATGATTTAGTCAAAGTGGGATTGGAGATGGATCTCTGTCTTGATGATAGGATAAGGGATAACAAGATTCTTAAAGCTTATGTAGAAATATGTAATCAGATGGCTAGAGCCCTTACATATATGTGTATGGAATTCCCTAATAGAGGAGAGAGGTGATTTGACCACAATTGTACAGTCGCTCATCAAAAGCTGATGGCTTGCTTACCACATAAACCACAAGATAAACTTTGTGTAGCTACCCTCAGAAAAACCTATAAATTGGCGATACATAAGCGTAAATTGGAAATTAATCATGAGACATGGAACGATTTACTGTCCATTGATGTAATCAGGAACAGAGCTAAGTTTTGGAACGTTGTTAATAAACCATTTTTCTCAGATAATAATGGTAGGCTACTAGAATGTAATATTCCGGAAGAGGAGTGGTTTAATCATTTCAAACATATATATGGTTATCAGGGGGACATGGACCCTCAGGTACGACATATGTAGTTGAGGATTATACTATGGTCTTTACCGAAAAAGAAGTAGTGGTGGCAATCGTCCAAATGTCAAGTAATAAAGCTCCGGGACAGGATGGGGTCCCGGCTGATCTTTTTAAAATCAATGTAACATTGTGGTCCACATTATTAGCCAACGTTTTTTATATGGCCTGCAAATTTGGCCTGGCTAGATCATTGTCCCAGTCAGTTATAGTTCTGGTTTTTAAAAAGGGGAACAGAGGAGACCCACAATGCTATAGGCCAATCTCACTGATTCTGATTCTGCAGTAAAGGTTTTAGGAAGAGTGGTCCTAGGCAAACTTACTGACTGGCTAAAATGACACCAATATTCTCTCAAATTTATAATAGGGATTTAGGAAAGGGAGAGACACCACGGACCAGTGTCTAAATGTGCTTTTGCTGGCCGGGAAATATACAATTGCGAAGAATGGGATGCTTCATTGGCATTCATGGATCTTTCCTTGACCGAGTAAATATATCCAAACTATGGGAATTGTTATTAAAATTAGGACTGGACAAGAATATTGTACATTTCCTGTCTGACTTATATTTGGACATAACAGCCACAGTGAGATTTGATCAAAAGGGCAACCTTAAGCAAGGCATCCCTACCATAAAAGGAGACAGAGAGGGATGTATCTTAGCCCCACTTTTATTCACTTTATATATCAATAATCTTGATGCAGTTTTAGTGGAAGCTAGTAGGGACATCTCACATGTTGGGGAGCGGTTCATTCTGGCTCTCCTATATGCGGATGATACCGCCCTACTAGCTAGAACAGCGCTTAACCAACAGCACCTCTTAACTACCTTTGCTGATTTTATGGGACCTAGATGTGATTTCTTTTTAAATCTCACACAATGATTATGGGTCTAAAGCCCAGAAAACTTAAAATGCACTATTGTGAAGGAAATGCGATTTTGGTTACGTCATTGACATATTTAGGTGTTTTATTTGATGAAAGGGGTACGTGGGTACCGCAAATGAAAGCAAAAAGTAATGTAATGGTCAGATCTACCTTGGCGGTCTTTGACTTTGCACATAGATAAGGGGCAAAGCCAATGCATGCAATGTTAAATATATATATAGGGCCAAATGCTTTCCAATATCAAAAGTTGGCTCTGACATATGGGGATACAGAGAAGTGAGAGATATCCAAATAGTGGGAAATAATTTTTTAAAGAATTTTGCTATCTGTGCCACAATCAACATCTTCCAAGAAACCGGTATAGGTTTCGTGTCAGATTTAATTGGAATGGAACCTTGTTAGATCTGGGGGTCTCTAATTGGCAGAGGTAAGTACCTTAGACCAAGTAGAGACCCTTGCTTCTAGTCAGGGTGAAGGAATACACACAGTAGATAACCCCTGCTCACCCCCTAGGTAGCTTGGCACGAGCAGACAGGCTTATCCCCAAGGCAATGTGTATAATAAATGCACTTAACACAAACAATGACCCCCAATCCACCACAAACTGAGACCACACAGGTAAGTATATATATATAAAAATATAACTTTATCTAGTTGCAGCAGTAAAAATCAACAGTACACAATGGTTCTTTCTTTAGTAAAAGGTTGCACTTAATCTTGATGGTTGCACTTATGTTAGGAAGTTCTTAATGTACGAAAATAGTCTCAAGTCTCTTTAACTCAGTATTAAAAATAATACCACTGATCTATATGCTCAAGTCAGCTCTTCAAATTATCAGCAAAAGCAATGCCAGCGTATTATCTGCTCAAAAATCAGCCCTTCGCTCGTTAAGCCCAAGCCCTGCGAGGGCGCCTCACCGATTGCTGTGTTGTGCACCACCTCGGCGAGAGAGGAGCCTCGCACCAAGCCCCGGCCGGTCCCGGCAGCTCTATACTTCGAGCGGGGACAACAGGCCAGGGGCAGGAATCACTCGCGTTGCTCCCTCGGCGAGGTCGGGTCACTCTTCCCCGGCTCCGGCGATCGTTGACACGGCTTCCTCGGGGTGGACCAATGAGGTCGCGGCTCCACAAACAAGCCTCCACAGACACCCGGGAGTCAGCCAATGATAGCGCGGCTCCCGGGACAAGCCCTCCTGACATCACAGCTTCTGCGGGTGATGCAGCAAATCAGAGCGCGGCTCTCGGGGACAGGCCTACAGCACTGGCCAATCAGAGCGCGGCTCCTGGCGAAGAACGACCAATCAGGTCGCTGCCCCTTCGTTTCTTTCTCCGCGGCTTTGCGGAACGGGGACAACAGCTTCTGGTCACTATCAGGCCCCCGGGTCGTGGTGGTGAATTGCGGGCAGATGATTTAAATGCGCCCAGTGTCAGCAGGGCTGCTAGACGTCGCAAATCCTGGCAGAGGATTATTTCGCCCTGGGGACGCCTATGGGCTCACGGCCACCCCCGCACACGTGCCGACGAGCACGTCGATCCCACAGCACGGCAGCTGGTTTGCAGGCGATTCTCAGCGTGGCACTCTCAAGCAGAACAGAGAGCAGCCAGCATGCTACACGGAGCAGATGAAAGGAGCTCTATTAAAACAGCCCACGATCTCTGCAGCAAACAGCAGAGTTTTGTAGTCCTTGGCAACCTTTCTGTCCCTGAGTTACCAAACAGGAGGCCAGCTCTTCTCAGGCCCTTGGAGATTCAGTTGGAAGACACAGCACACAGCAAAGTCTGTTTAGGTCAAGCAGGCAGGGTCACAGCACACAGCAAAGTCCCTCTTCTTCTCAGCTTCAGTTGAACAGCAGAACAGGTCAGCCCTTTGAGCACACAGCAAGGCAATATTCCTTCAGTTCTCCAGCGGTCCTTCTTCCAGCAGAGGGTCCTCTTGATTGTAGAATCTAATTTTCTGTTGTCAGGGGTCCTTCTCTTATATCCCTAAAAGTCGTTGAAGGCTTTGTGCAAGTGGGCCCTGAGCCCGGTCTAAACCAGTTCTGGGTGTTGCTGGAGCTCTTGGGCTTCCTGGCTTCCTTCTTCCTTTCAGTGTGAGGGGCAGAGGTGGCAGTCGCCCAGCAGGAGGTGGAGCCAGCATTGTGGCAGGCAGGCACAGCCCTATTCACTCTCAGGTGCTATCTCCTCCCACCACTCTAGTTGCAGATGCAGTCTTTCAACCACGGGCTGACTCAGACAACCTCCTGGGGGCTCCCCAGCCCCTGTCACCCTCAAACCAGACAGTCAATCACCAAGCAGGCCCAGGCACACAGAAAGGTTAGACAAGAGAACAGCCACTTTCTAAAAGTACTGTTCTCAAACACAGAATTTAAAAACAACCTTTCCTAAAAGATGTGTTATTAAATTCTGAGTTCAGGGATATCAATCACTTATGTCCCATCTTGTTCCTATGGGAAGATAGGCTGGTATCCATTGGGACCAGCCTCCCCCATGTTAGTCTATGGAGAGAGATAACCTTGCAGCAGTGAGCACACAAAATGGCTGCTGCTCACTACCAGAGCATGTTACCTGCACTAGTACATGCTCTACCTTACCCATACACTGCACCCTGCCCGGGGGGGTACCTTGAGCCTTTCATAGGGGTGACTGATGTGCACGGACAGGGAAGGGTTAGGCCCAGCCAGTGGGGACACTGGCCAGGCGGACATGGCAGTCCACTGACTGCACACAGGCACTGCGGTGGCAGGCCTAAGACACTATTTTAGGGCTAATAATGTGGGTGGCGCAATCAGCGCTGCAGGTCCACTAGTAGCATCTGTCATCACCAGCCCTGGCACACTTAGTGCACTTTACTAGCGACTTCATGGTGATACAAATATGCCAATCAGGTATACCCAATCAATATGACAATTTACATAGGGAGCACTTACACTCTGGCACTGATCAGCAGTGGCAGAGTGTCCAAAGCATCTAAACCAGCAAAAACGAAATCCAGCACAGCATCAAAAAATACAGGAGGCAGAGGCAAAAAGATGGGGGAAAACCACGCCAAGGGTGTCAGGTCTAACAGACCTTTACTTAAATGAATAGCAAGTTGGATAAACCCGGAACTAGGAAAAAAATCACAAAATCATTCACTATTGCCTAGCACTAGATCGAGCAAGTAGCATACCCTGGTTGAGCTACAGGAAAAGGCTTGCAATTCAATTAGGAAGGCCAGTTATTTAACTCCCCAGAGAAACTTTTGAAGGCAGATATGCTGTGGGCTAAAAATATTTACCTGCAGCTGGCATAGATAGAAAGAGAGGCCACGGAACTGATAAAACCATCAGTACGAGCACATCAATTGTTAACAACTTTGTGCGCAATTGAACCCTAATTAAATGTAGTAACCAATCAGCATCAACCTTTCCTTTTAGTGATGTTTTGATTTAATCAGTTGCACTTATTACTCGCGGAACCAAAGGGTTGAAAAAAGATTGAGGACCTGGGTACTTGTACATGTGATAATTAGTCTACCCAGAACTCTTTGCACTTTGTTTTATTTTTGCAAGCATTTTTTGCACATTCGGAAACGGTTAATTTTACTATTTTAAGGGGAAAAGGATTTTTACAGGCTTGGCCTGCTTTGATATCTACAAATGTTGACCAATGTCTGGGAAATTTTTAATATAGCTAGCTTTTTAACTGCAGCAGTCAGAATAAAGAACAAGCATTTACAATGCAACGGTCTCGCCTTTGCAAAAGTTAGAGCTATTCGCATTGTAAATGACAACATTTTTATTTATGTGTTGGTTTTGAAAACAGATAAATAAATGGCATTGTCATTTACAATGCCAATAGCTTAATCTCTTGCAAATGCCACACACAAACACACAGACCCACACAGAGCCCCACACACATACACACCTACAGAGCCACACACATAGCCACACACACACACAGCCACACACGCACAGCCACACACACACACACACACACCTACACACAGCCACACACACACACACAGCCACACACACACACAGCCACACACACACACACAGCCACACACACACAGTCACACACACACACAGCCACACACACACACAGCCACACACACACAGTCACACACACACACAGAGCCACACACACATAGCCACACACACACACAGAGCCACACAGAAACAGAGACACACACACAGAGCCACACACACAGACACACAGAGCCACACACACACACACACACACACAAAGCCTAATTCCAAGAGCCAAGCAGACTCCATCCGTCCAGTCAACTAGTGGCTGAATCAATCTATGCATCCACCCACTGGCCAGCTCCATGGATCCACCTGTTGACTATATGCACCAACTGACTCTTTCACCCATCCATTGGCCAGTTCCATCTTCTATCCATTCACCCATCCACTTACCACATCCAGACATATACCCACCTACTGAATTGTCCATCCAACATGCAAATCCACCCTTCCAACACCTAACTTAATTCAACCATCCACTGGCTCAATCCAACCATAAAACTCCCAATGCCACCCAGTGACTCGTGCATCCCACTAACTCCATCAATCTAACCACCATTCAACTCCAACCACCCACTAACTCATGCATCCACTGACTCCATCCACCCACTGACTCATTCATCCACTCCATTGAACTCCATCCACCCACCGACCCAACCAACTTAAAACAACCATCCACACACCCACCAGTGACATCTATCCATCGATTCACAATCCACTCATCCAACAAATGAACACACCTGCTGCATAGATTCATGTACCTCATTTATCTGCATATCAGCTGACTCTATCCATCCAGCCAACTCGTGGCTGACTCAATCTATGCATCCACCCACTGGCCAGCTCCATGAATCCACCTGTTGACTCTATGCACCAACTGACTAATCCAATGGCCTGCTCCATCTTCCATCCATTCACCCATCCAGACATATACCCACCTACTGAATCATCCATCCAACATGCAATCCACCCATCCAACACCTAACTCACTTCAACCATCCACTGGTTCAATCCAACCATAAAACTCCTTCCAGCCACCCATTGACTCGTGCATTCCATTAACTCCATCAATCTAACTACCATTCAACTCCAACCACCCATTAACTCATGCATCCACTGACTCCATCCACCCGCTGACTCATGCATCCACTGACTCATGCATCCACCCAACCACCACTCAACTCTATTCACCCACTGACACATACGTCCAGCCATTAATTCATGAACCCACCAACTCTATTCAACCAACTTCCACTCAACTTTATCCACCCACTAACTCCATCCACCCAACCACCACTCATCTACATTCACCCACTGACTCCATTCACCCAACCACCACTCATCTCCATTTGCCCACTCACAAATACATCCACCACTGTACTCCATCCACCCACCAACTCATGCATCCACTGACTCCATCCACCCAACCACCACTCAACTCTATTAACCCAATGACACATACATCCACCACTGTACTCTAGCCACCCACTGACTCATGCATCCACTGACTCCAAACACCACTCAACTCCATTCACCCACTGACACATACATCCACTGACTCATCCACCCACCAACTCATGCATCCACAGGCTCTAACCAACCAACTACAACTCAACTTCATCCACCCACTAAGTCCATCCACCCAGCCACCACTCAACTCCATTCATCCACTGACTCCATCCATCCAACCACCACTCAATTCCATTCACCTACTGACTCCATCCACCCCACAACCACTTAACTCCATCCACCCACCGACTCCATCCACACAAACACCAATAAACTCCATTTACCTACTAACGTATACATCCACTGACTCCATCCACCCACCAACTCATGTATCCACTGACTCCATCCACCCAACCACCACTCAACTCCATCCACCAACTGACTCCATCAACCAACTGACTCCATCCACCCAACCACCACTCAACTCCTTCCACCCACTGACTCCATCCACCCAACCACCACTGAACTCCTTCCACCCACTGACTTCATCCACCCAACTACAACTCAACTCCTTCCACCCACTGACTCCATACACCCAACCACCACTCAACTTTATAACACCCACTGACTCCATACACCCAACCACCACTCAACTGCGTCCACCAATGGCTCATACATACACCCAACCACCACTCAACTGCATCCACCGATGACTCATATATCCACCCAACCACCACTCAACCCCACCCACCCACTGATTCATACATCCACTGACTGTTGGAGTGTGTGGAGGAGTGTGGCTCAATGGTTAGAGTGGCAGACCCTGATGCAGAGTTCTGGCCCAGGACCAGGGTTCAATTCCCGCCTCGGCGAGTCGTGGGCTCAATTTCCTTGGACCTGACAATTCTCACCTCGGTGCCTATTCTAATCATGGGCCCCACGTTGCAACTCTGGGCAATAGCTTGCTTAACCTCTACACCAGCCCCAACAGCGCTTGGATGCCTGGCTTCACCCTGGGTGTGCCCAGGAGTGGACACTTCACAGGGAAAGCCAGGAAGGGTTCCACAGCGGTATGAGTAATAGCGCCAGGAAACCGCTTGGTGGCAGTACGCTCTACAAATACCTTGACATTTACATTTACATTTGACTGTTAATTTCTCGATCACAAACATTGCCTGTAGCAAACACAAACGCATGATGTCTCCTATATCTTGCAGATTGCACAATATATACGCATCGTGTCTTTACACGTTCACAAGTGACCCGGTTTGCCTATCTGGGACTCTTTAGTCATCTGGTTCACTAATGGGGGCCACTTTGATTTTAGTGCCCGGGTCTATTTTTCGTCCTAGTCTCACACTGCCTACACCCCCTTCACACTCCCTCCCCCGTCACGTCCCTCGCGCTCATGACTGAACTCTCCCCATCTAACAGTTTGAGCCCCTCAGTCACTTCAGGACACTTGCCGAGTCTCTGCCCCTCACTTTCCAAGTCCCCACCCCGCCGCCTTCCTCGTACACACTCTCACATCATCATCCTCAGCTGCCCACAGGTAGCCGCCGCCCCTCCCTCGCTGAAGCGCCGTCAGAGCCCGGCTTACCGTGGGCCCCTTCCACTTCACAGCCTGCACCTTGGAGGAGCCGGGCCCCAGCTCTAAGCATGGGCGAATTTTGGGAATCTCGCGTTCGCGAATTTTGCGGATTTGCGAACTCGCAATCCGCAAAATCCGCGAATTCTCGCGAATTTGCGGATTTTTTTTTTTTGTGTTTGCGCGGGTTTCTGCCAGTTCGCGAGGGTTTTGTACACTTTCGCAAATTGCGAACTTACCTGTCGGGTCGCAAGTTTCGCGAACTTGTTGTTTCTACGTGTCCAGCCTGTTTGGGACACTCTTCTCCATCACTGCCACTCTCTGTCACCACTGCCACTCTCTGACTACTCATGCCACCCTCTGGCCCACCCATGCCACCCTCTGTTTCATCACCACACCCTCTGGTTGTCCAGTGTACATTATTTTCGGCAAAGCAAAGCACACCTTCCCTGCCTCAAGTGACCTGAATTAATTTGGGGCTGATTAATGTGTCACAGAATATTTTTTTAGCTGGCACCTGCTTCCTTAGTGCGCCCTGATTAGTGATCTTTTGCACTTGCTAAGTGCTTTCATTGTTGCAAAATTAGTTACAACACCTGCCCTGCCCCAACTGACAATAATGAATTAGGGGCTGATTAATGGATTTTAACTTCCAGCCTGGCTCCTGCTTGTCTGCCTTAGCTGTAATTCAGGACCTTTGTGGCATATGTGTAACTATTCTGAGGTTCAGAGCAGGGTCACATAATAGTTGCAACTGGCAACTGAACTCTGGAGGGGCCCCTCAGGAAGCACTACAGGAAATGGCTACTAATGATGAGCCTGAACTTTTGAACCTGGTAAGTAGTTTCAGTTTTGCTAAGATCGTATTTCTGCAATTTAGCACTTATTCGCGGGGCGCGAAGTTGTACTGGGAAGCCGCGAACTCACGCGAACAGTGCTAGCAGTGCGAGCAAAATCCGCTGCTCGCGGATTTGCGGATTTTGCGGGAGATTCGCGAATCTCGCGGATTGCGAATTTCCCGAAAATCCGCAAAATCCGCGAGCGAAACGGATTTTCCGCCCATACCTACCCAGCTCCTTGAAGCCAAGAGAGGAGGCAATGGCCGGAAAGGAGATGTCCTCAAAGAGCTTCCCCGCCTGCAGGCACTTGGCACGCAGCACCTCGAAGTCCTGCCGCAAGTACTTGATGGCCTGCTCGTTGGTGCCCAAGCCATTGGCCAGAGCCCGCTCCTTGGCCAGCGCGGCCGCCCCCCCGGTCATGATGTGATCTTAGGCGGACAGAGGGGCTGCGAGGGAGGGCAATGCGGACATCAGGCTGAGGGAGGATGCAGGAGCAGCTGGGACGTGCGGCCGCCACCCCATGGTGTGATCTTAGGTGGACAGAGGGGCTGCGAGGGAGGGCAGTGCGGAAGGCAGGCTGAGGGAGGATGCAGGAGAGGCTGGGATGGCAGAGGAAGCAGGAACCCGGCCCGCTAGCAGCATCAATAGCAGACGGGTGTGGCTCCGCTTAAAGGCACAGGGCCGCCCTCGAACACGATCCACCCCTGTCCTTCGCAGTACAAGCTCTTACCAGCACCACCTGGCTCTGCCCTGATCTTGATACGCATCACTGGTCAGGGCAAAGACATGACAAGCGGAAGTGACGAACGATCCCGGGGACTCCGGGGGGCGGTTGTCATGGGGGACCCTCTTGGATTAGACCCTGAGACAAGCGTTCAGCAGGGGTGGAGGCTGGGCCGGGGAGAGGCTATCAAGCGGTGTGCACCCGCACACCTAACGAGGCAGCCAGAGCTTCTGGGACTTCATAACAGCGCACTTGTGCTCCGGGCTCGTAAGGCATCCACAGCCTATCACAGCTCCGCCGTGACTCCAGCGAAGTACACCCATGCCGCGAGCTCCGGCCTTGCAAAGCATCGCCGTGACCCTAAGCCGTGAGAGGGCAGTGGGGCGTGGAAGCCGGAGACTCCCTCACCTCGTAACCTTTCTGTGCTCAGAGAACGACCTAGCAACAAGTTGTCGCCATTTGCTCTAAGCCCCGTCCTTTTCAGACGGGGGCGTGTTTTTCTTTCTCCCCTCTTCCCCATTGGCTGGAATGTAAACAACGGGCGTGTTTTTGACTGTTGTTTACATTCCAGCCAATGGAGAAGAGGGGAGAAAGAGACTAAAAAACACGACCCCCAATCCGAAAAGGACAGGGCTTAGATCGAGAGAATGTCGTCACTGGGACTTCTTCTCCAATGGCTGGCCACCATTTAGGAGGCCAGCCAATGGAGGAGAGTGGCGGGGCTTAACCTCGCTACTCAGAGACATTAAATCTCGCCATTGAGACCTCGCATGTGCGCAGCCTACGCTAGCCGAGACCTAAAAAAGAAGATAGTTATGAATTAGAGCATTTTAATCATTTTAAAATAGTTTTAATCAATTTACAATATGAATGTTTTGTATATTGATGATTAAGATGTTTGTGTGATGTATCTTGCTGGTGTTTGTGCTACTCTAGTGTTTTAAATTGTTTTTATGAAGTATACTTTTACAGTTTTAATTAACTGAATAAAGTGAATTTGACTGACTGCATTGGAGTAGGGTAGATTGGAGTGGGGTGGGGTAGATTAGGGTGGAGTGGGATAGCTTGGAGTAGAGTAGCTAGATTCGAATGGAGTGGGGTAGATTGGAGTGGAGTGGAGTGGGGCAGATTGGGGTCGAGTGGAGTAAACTGAAGTGGAGTGGGGTAGATTGTAGTGTGGTGGATTGGGGTGTACTGGGTTAGATTGGAGTAGAGTGGGAACATTTGAGTGGTGTGTGATAGATTGGAGTGGAGTTGGGTAGATTGGGTTACAGTGGAGTAGAGTAGGGTAGATTAGAGTGAAGTGGAGTAGAGTGGGCAGGTTGGGTGCTTTGGAGTGAGGTAGATTATAGTGGAGTAGATTAGGGTAGAGTGGACTGTGGTACATTGAGGTAGATTAGAGTAGGGCAGATTGTGTTAGACTGGAGTGGGGTATATTGGGGTAGATGGGAGTAGAGTGGGGTAGATTACAGTGAAGTAGGGTAGATTGGAGTGGATATTGCAGTGTACTGGGGTAGATTTGAGTGGAGCAGGGCAGATTGTGGTAGATTAGAGTGGGGTAGACTATGGTAGTTTGGAGTGGTATAGATTGGAGTGTAGTGTAGTAGGTTAGGCTGGAGTGGAGTGGGGGAGATTTGAATTGAATGTAACAGATTGGAATGGGGTAGATTGGAGTCCAGTGGGGTAGATTGGGTTAGAGGGGAGTGGAGTAGTTTGGGTGAATTGGATTGGTGTCGGGTAAATTGGGATGGAGTGCTGTTGGGTAGATTGTGGTAGATTGCAATGGGGTAAATTGGTAGAATGGAGTGGGATAGATGGGTGTGGAGTGGGATAGATTACAGTGGACTAGGGTGGATTGGAAATTGGAGTGAAGTGGCGTAGATTGGAGTGGGGTAGACTGTGGTAGATTGGAGTGGTGTAGATTGGAGTGGAGTGTAGTGGTGTAAATTGAAGTGGAGTGGGGTAGATTTTAATGGAGTGTGATAAATTGGAGTGTGGTAGATTGGAGTAGAGTTAGGTGGATTGAGATAGGTTGGAGTGGAGTGGGAAAGGTTGGGTTAATTGGAATGGGGTAGATTGGAGTGGAGTGGTGTAAATTGGGGTCGGGTAGATTGTGGTAGATTGTGGTAGATGGGAGTGGAAAGGGGTAGGTTGGAGTAGAGTGGTGTAGGTTTGAATGGAGTATGATAGATTAGAGAGGGGTAGAATGGAGGGGAGTGGGATGGATTGGGATACATTGAGTGTGGTAGGCTGGGGTAGATTGGAGTGGTGTAGATTGGAGTGGAGTAGGTTGGAGTAGAGTGGGGTAGATTTGAATGGAGTGGGGTAGATTGGGATAGAGTGGAGTGGGGTAGATTGTCATATTGGAGTGGGATAGATTGTGGTACATTGGAGTGAGCTAGATTGGAGTTGATTGGAGTGGATTGGGATAGTTTGGAGTAGAGTGGGGTAGATTGTGGTAAATTGGAGTTGGGTGGACTGTGGTAGATTGGAGTAGGGTAGATTGCAGTGGGATACACTGGAGTTGGGTAGAGTGGGGAGGAGTGGGATGAAGTGGGGTAGATTGGAGTGGGGTGGACTGAATTATTAAAGTGGGGTAGATTGGAGTGGGGGAGATTGAGGTAATGTAGTTTGGAGTAGGGTAGAGTGGTGTGGAGAATATTGGAGTGGGGTGAGGTTGATTGGAGTAGGGTGGAGTGGATTGGCCTGAGGTGGAGTGGGGTAAATTGGAGCGGGGTAGGTCTCAGTGGTGTAGATTGCAGTGGGGTCAGTGGCAGTGGAATGGGTTGGAGTGGTTTCGGGTAGAGTGGAGTAGATTGGTGTGGAATGGGGTAGATTGGAGTGGGGTGAGTAGATTGGAGTGCGATGGATTGGGTTAGGTGGGGTGTGTGGTGGATTTGAGTGGGGTGTGGTAGATTGGAGTAGAGTAGATTGAAATTGAGCGGAGTGGGGTAGATTGGGGTAGAGTGGAGTGGAATCTAATGGAGTGCAGTAGATTGGAGAGGAGGGGGGTAGATTGGAGTGGAATGGGGTAGATTTGGGTGGAGTGGAGTGGGGTAGATTGTGGTAGATTGGAGTGGTAGATTGGAGTACAGTGTGTTAGATTTGATTGTAGCTGGGACCCGTGCAGGTAAGAGCTGTGGGGAATTGGGGCTGGTTTGGGGGAGGATTTGACAGATGATCAAGAGGGAAAATTAAATAAATAATTATTTTTTCCTCACCGTCGTCTGTCGAAATACCTCCCCACTTGACCCTGCCGCTCTTATCTACACGGGATACGCTGTTTGAGTTCAGTGTGATAGATTAGAGTGGGGTAGGTTTGAGTGGAGAGGGGTAGATTGGGGTAGACTGGAGTGGAATGGGGTAGATTTGTGGATTGAAGTGGGATAGATTTGAGTACAGTAAGGTACATTGGAGTGGAGTGGGATTCATTGTGGTGGAGCAGGGTAAATTGAAATGGAGTGGGGTAGGTTGGAGTGGAGTTGGGTAGTTTGGGGGGGAGAGGGGTACATTGGAGTTGAGTCAGGTAGACTGTGGTAGATTGAAGTGGAGTAGAGTGGGTTAGATTGGAGTGGAATGGAGTGGGGTGGATTTTGGTAGAGTGGGGTAGATTGGATGGATTTGAGTGGGGTAAATTTGGGTGGATTGTGGCAGATTGGAGTGGGGTAGCGTGGGGTAGATTGGAGTGGAGTAGAGTAGGGTAGATTGTAGTAGAATGGAATGGGGTAGATTGTGGTAGATTGGAATAGGGTAGATTGGGATAGATTGGAGTGGAGTGGGGTAGTTTGGAGTGTAATGGGATAGATTGGATTTGGGTGTACTGGTGTAGATTGGAGTGGGGTGGGGTAGATCAGAGTGGATGAAGTGGGTATATTGGATTGGGGTGGAATGGGATGAGGTGGAGTGGAGTGGAGTAGGTTGGAGTGGGGTAGAGTGCAGGGGAGGGGAATAAGATAGATTGGGGGTAGAATGTAGTGGAGTAGAGTAAAGTGCAGTGGGGTAGATTTGAGTGGGGTAGATTGGGGGGGTAGATTGGAGTCAGGTGGGGTATATTGAAGTGGGGTGGATTGGGGAAGTGGGTTAGATTGGAGTGGAGTGGAGTAGATTTGAGAGGAGTGTGATAGATTGGAGTGTGGTAGATTAGAATGGAGTGGAGCATATTCGGTTAGAGTGGATTAGGGAAGATTGGAGTGGAGTGGAGTGAACATATGGGTGGATTGGAATGGGGACAGATTAGAGTGAAGTAGATTGGGTTGGAGTGGAGTGGGGTAGATAGTAGCAGATTGGAGTGGGGTAGATTGTGGTAGATTGGAGTGGGGTGGATTGGGGTGGAGTAGGGTAGATTGGAATGGTGTAGGTTAGAGTTGAATAGCGTAGATTGGAATGATGTAGATTGGATTGGAGAGGAGTAGACTGGGTTAGATTGGAATGGGGTAGACTGTGGTAGATTGGAGTGGGGTAGACTGGTAGATTGGAGTTGGATAGACTGTGATAGATTGAAGTGTAGTGAAATTGGGGTAAATTGAAGTAGAGTGGGGCAGATTGAAGTGGAATGGAGTACAATACATAGTAGTGGAGTGGAAATGAGAGTGGAGTGGTGTGGTAAATTGGAATGAAGAAGGCTATATTGGAGTGAAGTGGGGTAGATTAAGGTGAAGGGGTAGAGTGAAGTGGAGTCAGCGGATTGGGGTTTATTAGATTGGAGTGGAGTGGGGTAGTTTGGAGTGGTGTAGAATGGAGTGGGATAGATTGGAAAGAAATGGAGTAGACTGAGGTGAAGTGGGTTAGTAGGGGTAGATTAGAGTGAGGTGATTGTAGTAGATTGGAATGAAGTGGGGTAGATTGGGTAGATTGGAGAGGGATAGATTCAAGCAGAGTGGAGTGGGCTAGATTGCCATAGATTGGCATGGGATAGATTGTGGAAGGGTAGATTGTGGTAGATTGGAGTAAAGTGGAATGGAGTGGAGTAGATTGGAGTAGAGTGTAGTAGGATACATTTTACTGGAGTGGAGACTGGAGTTTAGTGGGGTAGATTGGAGTGGTGTGGGGTAGTTTATGGGCGATTGAAGTGGCGTAGACTGTGGGGTAAACTGTGGGAGAGTGGAGTGGGGTAGATTGCAGTTAGTCGAGTGGGGTCATTTGAGTTAGAGTGGAGTGGTGAAGATTGGAGTGGAGCATATTAGAGTGGGGTAGTTTGGAGTGGGGTGAGGTAGATTTGAGTGGGTGGAATGGGGTAGATTTAGGTACAGTGGTGTGGGGTAGATTGGAGTGGGGCAGATTGGGTAGATTGGATAGGGGGAGATTGGAGGTGAGTGGGGTAGACTGGTGTGGGATAAATTGTCATAGACTGGAGTGGAGATTTGGATTGGAGTGGGGTAGATTGGGTTGGAGTAGAGAGGGGTAGATTGTGGTAGATAAGAGCAAGTAGACTGTGGTAGTTTGAAGTGGGGTAGATTGAGTGAAGTGGGTTTCATTGGAGTGGATCGGAGTAGATAGGAGTAGATTGGAGTGAAGTGGGGTAGATTGGAGTGGAGTGGAGATTGGAGAGGAGTGGGGTGAATTGGAATGGAGTGAGGTCGATTGGGGTGGGCTATATTGGAGTGTAGTGGGATAGATTGGGGTGGAGTGGGGAAGATAGTAAGGAAGTCAGGTAGAATGAGGTAAATTGGAGTAGAGTGGGGTAGATTGGGGTGAAGTGGGGTGGATAGGGATAGATTGGAGTAGATTAGAGTAAAGTGGGGTAGATTGGACTCGAGTGGGGTAAATTGGGTGGATTGAAGTGGGGCTGATTGGGACAGAGTGGGGTAGATTGTAGTTGGGTAGATTGTAGTTGATTTGAGGGGTGTAGATTGCGATTGACTGGAGTGGCATACATTGGGGTAGATTGGAGTGGAGTGAAGTCAATTGTAGTACATTAGAGTGGGATAGACTGGTAGATTGGAGTCGAGTGGAGTTTGCAGTGGAATGAGGTAAATTGAATGCAAGTGGGGTAGCTTGGAGTGGATAGATTGGAGTGGGGCAGATTCAGGTGGAGTGGGGTAGATTATAGTTGCATTGAGCAGATTGGGCTAGATTGTAGTGGAGTGTGATAGATTGGGGTAGGTTGGAGTGGCGTGTGGTATATTGGAGTGGACTGTGGTAGAGTGGAGAGGGGTAGATTGAAGTGGGGTAAATTGTGTTAGATTGAGTAGAGTGGGGTAGAGTGAAATGGAGTGGCTAGGGGTAGAGTGGAGCAGATTGGAGTGGAATGGGGTAGATTGGAGTGGGGCAGAATGGGGTAGATTGGATTAGGGTAGATTGTAGCGGATTGGAGTAGATTAAACTGTGGGTAGATTGGATTGGAGTGCAGTAGATTGGGGTTGATTGGTGTGGAGTGGGTAAATTGGAGTGGGGTGGGATAGAATGGAGTGAGGTATAATGGGGTAAGGTAGATTGTAGTCAGTAGAGGGGGGTGGATTGGTGTAGGTTGGAGTGGAGTGGGTAGATTGGGGTTGAGTGGGTATCTTGGAGTGGAGTGGGGTATGTTGGGGCAGGTTGAAGTGGAGTGTGGTATACTGGAGTGGAGTGCAGGGAATTGTGGTAGAGTGGAATGGGGTATATTGAAGTGGAGCAGGGTAGATTGTGTTAGATTGGTGGATTGGGGTAGATGGGAGTGCAATGGTTTGGGGTAGAGTGGAGTGCATTGTAGTGGAATTGTGGTTGATTGGAGTGGGGCAGATTGGAGTAGGTTGGAGTAGGGTAGATTGGAATGGAGTGGAGTGGAGAGGAGTGGGTTAGACTGGGTTGGGTGGATTGGAGTGAAGTGGATTGGGGTAGATCAGAGTGGAGTGGGTAGATTGGAGTAGAGTGGGGTAGAATGGAGTTGGGTATAGTGGGGTAGGGTAGATGGGAGTTGGTGGAGTGTGGTTGATTGGTGTGGATTGGGATAGATTGTAGTGGAGTGGGGTAGAATGTGGTGGAGTGGGTAGCTTGGAGTGGAGTGGGGTAGATGGGAGTGAAGTGGGACAGCCTGGAGTTGAATGGGTAAATGGGGTAGAGGGGAATGGGGTAGATTGGGGCAATTGAAGTGGAGTGGGATAGATTGTAGTGTGGTAGGGTAGATTGGGGTTGATTTGGATAGATTGAGGTGGAGTGGATAAGACAGAGTGGAGTAGACTGTGGTAGAATGGAGTTGAATAGATTGGAGGGGAATAGGATGGGTTGGGGTAGGGACGAGTGGAGTAGATTGGGTGGATTGTGTTGGGTAAATTCAGGTAGATTGAACTGGACTGGGGTAGATTGTGGTAGTTCGAAGTGAGGCAGTTTGTGCTAGATTGGAGTGGTGTAGATTGGGATAGACTGGAAGGAGTGGTATAGATTGGAGTGGATTTGGTTAGATTGAGGTGGAGTGGGTGGATTGTGGTAAATTGAAGGGGGTAGATTTGGATAGATTAGCGTGGAGTGGGGTAGATTAGAGTGGAATGGGGTAGAGGTGGGGTATATTGGAGTGGAGTGGGGTAATTTGGAGTAGGCTAGAGGGGAGTGGGGATGTTTGGAGTGGAGATAGGTAGATTTTGAGGAGTGAGGTATATTGAAGTGGAGTGGGGTAGGTTGGAATGGGTGGGGTAGATTGTAATGGAGTGGGGTAGATTAGGGTAGAATGTAGTGGAGTGGGGTAAATGGTAATGGAGTGGGGTGGATTGGAGTGGAGTGCTGTAGATATCCTTAGATGATATTGGAGTGGGGTAGATTGGTGTGAATTGTAGTTGAGTAGATTGGGGTATATTGAAGTGGAATGGGGTAGATTGGAGTGGAGTAGGGTAGATTGGGGTGAAGTGGGTTGGATAGGGATAATTAGATGAGATGGAGGTGAGTAGATTAGAGTGAAGTGGGGTACATTGGACTAGAGTTGGGTAAATTGGGTGGATTGGAGTGGGGTTGATTGGAATGGAGTGGGGTAGATTGGGGTGGAGTGCTGTAAATATGTGTAGATGATAGTGGGGTGGGGCAGATTGGGGTAGAGTGTAGTCGAGTAGATTGGGGTAGATTGAAGCAGAGTGGGGTAGATTGAAGTGGAGTGGGGTCAGTGGTGTGGAATGTAGGGGAGTGGTGTGGTTTGTTGTAGAGTGTCTTAGAGTGGAGTGGCGCGTCTTGGAGTGATGTGGGGTGTTGTAGAATGCAGTGGTGTGTCATAGGATAGAGTGGCATGGTGTAGAGTGGACGGCATAGAGTGGTTTACAGTGTTGCAGAGTGGAGTTATGTAAAGTTGAGTGTCCTAGTGCAGAGTATGCATAATGTGGTACCACACTGCCTTGACAGATAGCTAATTTTCAATTGAAAAGATCATCATCTTTGCACAGACATACAGTCTAACTATGCACAAACTATAATGTGTGGAAATGGCATCACCCAGTGTATTGATGTGTTTTGATAGTATTCAAATATTTGTTTCCACCACACTTCAGAATTACCAAAAATTTGCTTAATTTGCACTTTACTAATTCTTATATATTCTGAAAGATCCGCCCATTTCATTTTTGGTGTGTGCTAAAAAATAATCACATCCTACAGCCCCTCCTCTCACATTGGTATCCAGCAGGATTGTCACAAAAACTCTTTCACTTTGAACTCAGAGAAAGAAAAGTAAACACCAAGGTCCCTCTGAACACAGAGCCTGACACTTGAACTCTGTCTTTCAATACACAGCAAAGGTGATGAGATAATAACAAGATTTAAAGGCTTATATACAGAAAGCAAGTACTGGGAAGGATACAGTAAACAGTAGATACTCCATGTGAGGGATGAACTGAAGCCAGATAGCCTAAAACAAATCAATCCAGCAAATAGAAAGTAGGCAAATGTGAGTTACAAACCATAAAGGCATTGTTAAGCGATGGACGTAATGCCTTCCCAGGGAAGCTTTCAGAATGCCTACAAAACGTTGTTAGGAAACCTAACAGCTGTGTTGTCTGTGCAGGCTTCGAACCAATAATGGAAAGTAAATAGAACCCTGCTTGTCTTATCACAAGTTGCAAAGACTTTCTCAAATTCAGTATGTATTTACAAGATGCAGTATTATGCATGTTTTGTGAGAATGCCACCTTTATCTATGTGTGTCAATACTCGCATAACAACCATTTATATCGAACAGGATACAGATTACATTTTTTGGCATTTAGAAAGTGTTCAGTATTATCCAAACAACACACATTTTACAAACCTTAGCATAACAACAGGTTGAGTTAAAACCTACAAGGTTCTAGTCGTATCCCTTACAGGTTACACAGAGCTATTAGAAGTGGCCACATTACTCATTCCACTATATACTCGAATTTTAGCTTGTGATGTGCATGTAACACCAGGACCTATACAACAAAAAAAATAACCCACTCAGTATTTACACATAAAACAGAAATCTTCTGCTTATTGCATAATATGGTCTGAAGTAAACACATGATTAAAAAGTGTGGGCAGAGATGCCATAAACATCTCTCTATTAAATGCGTTAACCACCATATTTAACTTATGGCACTTATATATTCATACTAGCTAAATACACATAGATGTCTGAAGTAGGTGCCTTAACATCAGTTTTTTTCTATGTGCTGGTTCTACTGGTACCCAGCAGTAGCAGACAGTAAACAAGCATTTGCAATGCAATAGGTCTCGCATTTGTGTGAGTTAGAGCAATCGCCGTTGTGAATGATATTGTGTTACGCCCCTGCCCATGTGCTTTGGTTTGGAGTGTAGTGGATGTAGGTGGTGTGGATTGGAATTGTGTGGGTTGTATTTGTATTGTTAGTTGTGGAATTCTATGAGGTAGAATTGTGTGGTTTGGAGTGGATTAGTGTAGTGGAATTATGTGTTATGGTGTGCAGTGGTTTTATGTGAATAGTAAAGATGTGGTATTGAGTGCACTGGAATTATGTGGAGTGGCATTATGCATTATGGAGTGTAATTATTTGGAAAGGTATTTTGTGTTCAGGAATGGTATGTAAAGGAGTTTAATTATGTGGTGTACTGTTGTTTTTGTGGCATGATGTGGAATTCTGTGATATGGATTGAATGTATGTGGTGTGTTGTGTAATTGTGTTGCTGAGTTGAATGATGTGGTTTGCTGTTGAATTATGTGGTGTGGAATGAAAATATGAAGAGTTGAATTTTGTGGTGTGGAAGTGTGTGTCATTGAGCGAAATTATGCTGATTGTATAGGGAAGAGAAGGGGGATGAAGCATGTAGAGGGGAGGGAATAGGTGCTAGAGATGAGAGGTAAAAGTGAAGGGTGATGGTGGAGCGGTGAGAAATAGAAATGATGCCGATTGCAGAAAGTGGGGGCAAAAAAATAGAAGAAAGGTGGAATCTGTAAGGAGACTGGTGGAGCTAGAGGGGAAGGGAGTGGGAGAGGCGAAGGTAAGAGAAAGGTGGGAGATGATGGAGAGACCTTGTAGACGGTGTACATGGGAGGGTGACCAAAGGAGGATGAGGAAGAAGATAGAACAATGGAACTGGGAGACAGAGAAACAGTTAAGAAATATTTAGAAGTAGAAGGCAGAGACCCAGGTGCGAGATTGAGGGAATGTGGAAAATATGCAGGTGATGGTGGAAGAGTGGAGGTGGGAGAGAACCAGGGAATGAAGGTGGAGCAGAGGGAAACTGGGAAATAGGGGTAATGGCAAGAGTGAAAGTGAGAGCAAGCAGTGGAGGTTAACTGTTTAGATTAGTTAGAGTTAGAGTTTTTGGCACTGTTATACAATAATTACCAGATAAAAATCTGCATGTATGTGTGGAGTAAGCATGTGTATTATAGCTTGCAAGACCTATTGCATTGCAAGTGCTTGTCAACCGTTGCGGGGAGGGTAGGTGTGTAGAATCAGATGGGCGGATGCGGAAGATGGAGAGGAATGCTACGAAAGTACTATGATAGGGTTGTTGTGTTGGTGGTTTTTGAAGCAGTTGCTTGTATGATTGGATTAGTAACTAACTACCACTGATAGCATTATTCTCCATAATAGGACATGGCTAACTGCTATGAACATATTAGAGAAGATCCACAAAGCACTCAAATTGGAAGGCAATTTAGAGACTCAAGTCACACGTACAGATGCAGTCGTACAACGACAACCACCATACTATAGAAACGACCCAAAAACTACCCCGCCAGACCAGGCCTTCTGGCACTGCTATATTCCCCTACAGATATGGCCAATGGAATTATGTGTTTGTGCAGCCTCTGCGTTTTTTGCATAATTATAATTTGCAGCATTTGCCACATAATGTCTCATCTGCTGCATAATCTCAGATTGTAATGAAAAAATTGTTCCTAGCCGAAACGGGTTAAAATTTACTAAGAACGCAGCATTGCCTTTGTAAAGGTTGACTGGTCACCTTTCTGTTGCTTTTTGCTGTTTTTGAGTCTTAAATGGGCACTCAGGGAGTTATGAACAATGTCCAGACAGTGTTAACAAATTAAACATTTTCAAAATAACGAAGGAATACTATCACAAAATGTTCCACGTATACCGCATAAATTCCTGGTCTTGCCTTATAATTTGCTTGTCCTTGCTGCATATATTGGGCCACCCCTGCTGTATATTTCCTATGGCCCTGCCTATATACTATTCTGACCCTGATAATCCCAATGGGCATCTCCCTCTTCGAGCTTATTTGCTGGCCTTGGAGCGGCCCTTTCAGATCACCTTCCACTCCCACTCCACCCCCTCCCCCACCACCCCGCTCCACAGACCCACCACACCTTCTAACCAGCAGCAAAATGTTGAACACCTAGTAATTTGAAAAGCCAGCCTTCCCCTTAGCCCAACACCTCCCCCTTGCTGTTCGTAATATGTCTATTTGTAGGCACCTTGAGGTTTTTCTCTCTGTTGGGCCCTGTAAATCCCCAATATCGATACCTACAATGTTAAACTAGAAAGTTTTTTTTATGTCCGTGTCGTGATATGTAAGCAGGGACACTGGAACAATGCAGCAAGAGAACTGCAAATTAAGCTCACAGTTGTTTAAGTTATGTAATAAGCAAAGGCAAGTTATGCGCAATATTCTGTGATAGTGGCCCACATGCATCATTGTGTCATTTTGCATTTCTTAATTTGCGAAAAATAAGGAATCGCAAATTAAGAAGTGCAAAATGCTATGCATCATTTTTTTCGGTATTTCTTTGTGATTCGGTAAAAATCGCAATTTTTACCGAATCCCAAAGAAATACCGAATTCTTAAGTTAATTTTCGCAATTCCCATTGATTCCTATGGGCCAAAAGGCCCATAGGAGTCAATGCAAATTGCGAGTGGCACTTAGAAAATTTCATGGGTGCAGGGGGGGGTCCAAAGGACCCCCCCATGCACCCCTGAAATGTATTTTTCGCATCATGTTGCACACACACATGTCCTAAGGACATGTGTGTCCGTAACATGAATGTTGAAAAAAAAGCATTTTCAACATTTTAAACACTTTTTCCAAATTTACCGAGTGGTTCAACCACTCGGTAAATTTGGAACCCTAATTGCGAATTTTCACTTTTTAAAATAATGATGCATTGCTTTTAAGAAGTCGCACATCTGCAACTTCTTAAAAGCACCCGCAATTTTAGAACTCGCAACAATGTTACGAATTCTAAAATTGCTTCATGCATCCCAAAAAGCACTTTTGCATTCGCAAACGGCCGATTTTAAGTAATCGCACCGTTTGCGACTACAAAAATGCTTGATGCATGTGGGCCAGTATTACTTGTTTTTTTTTAAAATAAATTAAACACACGAATACTATCTAGGCAAGAGTTGCACCGCGTTAAAATCATTTAAACACGTGAGTACTGCAAATTGCAACGGAAGGGTAACATTGCAAGTGGTCAGCGTCTGCCACAGCGCAACTAAGGTTTGAGCTATAAAATCACTTTTATTTTGGTTGAAACTTGGAAATCAAACAGCAAAAGGTAAAATAACGAGGCAAGCCATGTAAATCCATAATGAATGTGGAGAAATGTCAGAGACAAAGGATTGCATACCATTGTTTTGTTCGAATGAAAAGCACAAATGACTTAGGGGCCAAATGTATCAAGCTAATTAGCATTCGCAAATGCCGAAATTCTGCGAATTTCGGCCTTTGCGAATGCTAATTTGACAAATGGTATGTATCAAACATGTTTGATGCAAAATAAGGAATAGCAAAATTTGCAATTCCTTATTTTGCGATTGCACTTAAGGAATCGCAAAAAATATTCAAAAAATGCCATTAAGGATTCGCAAATTACCACCAACTTCTAGTTGGTGGTAATTTGCAAATTCTTTTCATAAAGCTTTTTTCCAAAAAACAAAAGGTGCCATTTGACGCCCATACATGCCCTTAGGGCATGTATGTGCGCCATATGCCCCCAAATGTCTTTTTCAGGGGTGCAGCAGGGTATTCTTGAGACACCCCTGCACCCTTGAAGAAATTCCTAATTTGCGATTAGCTAATTGCTAATCGCAAATTGCACCTTCATTCCTATGGGCCTCCTGGCCCATGGAAATGAATGGGTAATTTGCGATTAGCAATTTGCTAATCGCAAATTAGGAATGGTAAAGAATCGCTATTTAATAGCGATTTTGTACATACATACCGTTTTGCGAATTCCAAATAGCGATTCCTTAAAATTCGCTATTTGGAATTCGCTAAACGGTAGTATGATACATGGTGGTAATTTGCGAATCCTTAATGGCATTTTTTGAATATTTTTTGTTTGATACATTGCATTTAAGGAATCACAAAATTTGCGATTCCTTAAGTGCAATCGCAAAATAAGGAATTGCAAATTTTGCTATTCCTTATTTTGCATCAAACATGTTTGATACATACCATTTGTCAAATTAGCATTCGCAAAGGCCGAAATTAGCAGAATTTCGGCCTTTGCGAATGCTAATTAGCTTGATACATATGGCCCCTAGTCCATTTGTGCAGCAGGTGAAGTGGCGCCGGGTTTGAGAGAGGCCTGGAGACGCTCACCGAACCCTGAATGTTGCTGTATTCTTTTACAACTCAAACAGCGACCTGGGGACCTATTTCCTTCTTTGAATTAGGGCCCAAGACACGACCTACGGCTACGCCGCTATTATCGCTGCAATATATGAAGTAAGGCTACTCCATTAAAGAAAAACTTAAATAAACAATCTGGTCCAAAGCATGCTCAGAGAAACAGCATACATTAAGTTTAGATGTTTAAAGAAGGTTCGAACCATAGATTTCCCAAACTAATACTCGGCATACATTTGAGAAGCACTTACTCGGAAGTTGTGGCTGCGTTTACAATTGAGATGAAAGCACAACCAGTTGTGCCAGCACCCTCGACTCTCGAGTGCCTATCCTATATTCAGCTGCACAACCTCCTTCCGTGCGAGCATAAGGCACGAAGCTCCCCTTTGCCCCTCATGGATAAATAAATAAATAACCAAGCGCGTCCGTGGCGGACTGTGCTGAAAATAAAATATATATATATATATTTTTATAGTCTTCATTTATGCGATCTTTATGCAATTGGCACCAGGGTCCTCTCTGAATCATGCACGGGGGAATACCCAGAGAGGGGAAAATTAGCCATGTCATAAATACCAGCAAGTTCCAACTAATTTATGCGAGCGAGGTGCCACCAAAGAAAGAACTTGCTCGATCGTGTTTGTTTAAATCATTGGACTTATCTCCCTGCCCTACCACCTAACCTTGTCCCATAATTCCCAATAGTTCGTACGTTTACCATTCCCTCTCATTTCATCCAGCTTTCTGAATTTGTTCATTGCCCTAACCCAATCGTCTACTTGAGGAGGTGATGGGAGAATCCAGTTTTTACACACCTCTCTTCTAGCCAATAACACAGACATAAATAGCAAGTGGTTCTGTGTTTTACTTAAATTAATATTAAATTCCGCAGTATCTAAAATGCTAAAAATGATTGTGAAAGAGCTTACCTTGACGTTGAAATCTAGAGCTTTATCAACAATCTTATCGACTGCATGCCAGTAAACGTCAAGGTGAGAGCATGTAAAAAACATGTGTATATCGTTGGCCTTCATTTCTCCACATTTAGGATTTTTTTTCAGCATCTGTGTGTTCATTTTGAACAGTTTTTCGGGTGTCCAATACGACCTGTGCAAAGTAAAAAGATGGTTTCTCCTGAAAGTGCAGGAACAATAATATAGCCTTTTGCCCGCCGTAGAGGGCTATACCGGCTATTAAAGGCCCTCTCCAGCGTTAAAGGCCCGAGCCGAAGGCGAGGGCCTTTAACAAGGGAGAGGGACTTTAATAGCCAGTATAGCCCAGCTACGAAGGGCTATAAGGCTATTAGAACATTCTGCCACTAGAGGGCAGAATGTTTTAACAAAAAAGAACAAAGCCTTATGGGAGCGTGAGGGCTCCTTGAATCCTTTGTTCACAGCCAGAGCTGTGAACAAAGAAACATTGGAATGTTGGAGCTCCAGGCTTATACCAGCCATTATAAGCCTGGAGCGCTCCATTGTTTTCAATGGAGCTCCCAACATTCCAATGTTCTAATGTGCCATAAAAAGGAGCAAGATACTTGCCAATAATGTTGCACGTCTTTATCCGGAAAGATTTTCTTCCAAATGTCTTCCGGTGTATCAAAATCGGACTCGTTTCCCTCGATCTAGTGCCAGTACCAAAGTGAAACTTCCTTTCGAATTGTTCTTTTCTGTAGGTTCTCCTCTAGGATACTGACCGAGTCCGGTATTATTACTTGTCCTCTGGTCCAACAGGCCATTTGGTAATATTTGAATCTTGATAGTTCATTATTGGTTCTTTCCTCTAAAACGTCCCAGTGTTTAAGGATCCCGTTTTCCAGAAGATCCCCCCACCTCTCTATTCCTGCTTTTTTCAAAGGACATGCTAGGGCATCTTTCAGGCATTCTGGAGTACCCGGCGAGTTCCATATTGGAGCAGAGGACTATAATCCGAAAACCTCCACACTTTCCTTATCTTTGACCACATTTTATATGCTGATCTTAATACCTTCAGTCTGATCTTTTTAAAATATTTGGATGACCAAATTTATAAAGACATTGATCTTGATCGGTTACGGCTTTCCAATAGGCAGGGTAGGACTCACGGGCAAGAAGTAAAATCCTAATGTTTTTAAAATGAAAAGCTTTATAATACATGGCTAAATCTGGACTGGCGACCCCCCCCCCCCCTACTTTTCTTTTGACAAAGCTTTCTCCAGGCTATTCTTACCCCTTTAGATGCCCAAATAAAAGAGTTGATTTCACTCTGTATCTTTTGTATCTGCACAGAATTAAACTCCACGCCGCTATTATTGCTGCAATATATGAAGTAAGGCTACCCCATTAAAGAAAAACGTAAATAAACAACCTGGTCCAGAGCATGCTCAGAGAAACAGCATACATTAAGTTACGATGTTTAAAGAAGGTTCGAACCATAGATTTCCCAAACTATTACTCGGCATACATTTGAGAAGCACTTACTCAGAAGTTGTGGCTGCGTTTACAACAGAGATGAAAGCACAACCAGTTGTGCCAGCACGCTCGACTCTTGAGTGCCAATCCTATATTCAGCTGCAGAACCTCCTTCTGTGCGAGCATAAGGCCCAACCTCCTTTTTGCCCCTCATGGATGAATAAATAAATAACCAAGCGCAGCCGTGGCGGACCGTGCTGAAAATAAAATATTACTCCAATATATGAAGTAAGGCCACTCATTAAAAAAAAAAAAACTTAAATAAACAACCTGGTCCAGAGAATGTTCGGAGAAACAGCATAAATTATGTTACAATGTTTAAAGAAGGTTCGAACCATAGATTTCCCAAACTATTACTCTGCATACATTTGAGAAGCACTTACTCAGAAGTTGTGGCTGCGTTTACAACAAAGATGAAAGCACAACCAGTTGTGCCAGCACGCTCGACTCTCGAGTCCCTATCCTATATTCAGCTGCACAACCTCCTTCCATGCGAGCATAAGGCACAAAGCTCCCTTTTGCCCCCGTGGAAAAATAAATAAATAAACATGCGCGGCCCAGGGGACACGTTGCAAACCTCTCAGAGAAGGGGGGCTCGAGCGTGACAACGTGAAGAGACGCAGCGCACATGAAGTGGGAGGGGCCTACGGGAGACAGGGCAGTCACCAACCCCACTTCCAAAGAAACCGGACAGAAAACCAACGACAATAGATCTTGCCAAGGCGAGCAACGCTTGCGTTGCAACGCAGGCGAGACATACCAAGGCGAGCAGCGCATGCGCTGCAACGCAGGCAAGACCTAAAAAGGAGAGTTGAGACAAGTCCCTGCAGTGTTCTCTTTTTCTGCCTTCCTGAGCTTCTACCCATAACATGGAAATAGAGACTTTGCTAAAAATAAACTAAGAGACAGGCTGCAACTCAGTATGTGGCTGATCTAGGAGAGAAGGAGGACAAGGAGGAGCTCCAGCAGAAAGAGAACCAATATCACCAGAAGAGACATGACCTACAGAAGGATCACGTGGGACCAAAAGGACTCAAATAAAGAAAACCAGGACCAGTGGAGCAAGCAGAAAGAGAGCTAGGAGACTCATGGCCAGGAGGATAAAGAGGATGCTGATCAGGGCCAGAAAGACTGGGAACAGGATCAGCACCTGGAGTAGGACCAATGTTAGAATGATAAGGACCAAGAAGACTAGCAGGTACAGGCCAAGGGAACCAGGGCTAGGAGTACTGAAGTCAGGAGGACCAAAACGAGGCAAACCTGAAGCAGCTGGACCAGGAAGACAAGTACCAGGGTGAGAAGGGTCAAGCCAAGGATGAAATGAACAAGGGGTAACAGGACAAACAAGTAATAATTTACTATGGCTAGTAGAACCAGGGCAAGGAGGGTTGGGAAGAACTGTCATTAGGAGTAGTAGGGCTTAAAGGACCAGGTGGACTGAGGGAAGCAGATTCAAGATCCTGCCTAGGAGAGCCAGAACCAGGGTCTGGAGAACTTAGAATCGAACCTGAATCTGGAGAAGCACTATGGCCATGGAAACTTGCAGCAGGAGGACCAGGAGGACAATTCATGTGTGAGAAGGATACAGACCAGGAATACCTAAAGGACAAGAGAAGGAGGATTAAGAAGATCAGTGTCAGGAGAACCAGAAGCTGAAACAGAAGGACCAAGAACAGGAACAGGACTTGGAGAAGGACCACGCCAAGAAAGACCAGGGCAGAGAAGGCCAGGAGGACCAGCACCAAGAGGCCCAGGACCTAGAGGCTCAGCGCGAGCACACTGCAGAGTAGAACCAGTAGAAGTAGAACCATTATAAGTATCAAAAGGAGGTAGAGGCAGACTCTGAGAAAGAGTAGGTGGACCTAAATCAGAAGGAGGGGGATCACAAGGAAGAGGATCAACAGGAGGAAAGAGAGAAGGCTGATAGACCAGAATGAGAAAGACCAGGAGGACCAGCAGAAACAGGGGACCAAGGACCAAGGACCAGGACCAGTAACAGGAGGAGCCTATGATGACCTGGGCAAGGAAGACAAGAATAGGGCAACAACCCAAGGGCCTGATTCACAAAAGTAAACTAAGACCAAAAGTCTAAGTTTAAACCTAAAGTCTAACTTTACTACTAGTAAAGTTTGACTTTTGGTCTAAGTTTGGAGAAAAAGTCTAACTTAGACCAAAAGTCTAACTTTAGTAGTAGTAAAGTTAGACTTCAGGTCTAAACTTACACTTTAGGGCTAAGTTTACTTTTGTGAATCAGGCCCCAAGTGAGGATCATGAAGAGAACCAGGATGAAAGCCATGAGGTTGAGGATGATGACCAGGAGGAGGAGGACTGTGCGTAGTAGGAAATGGCAGAGGACACAACCAGAAAGAGAAGGACTAGGTGGAGCTGGACTCAGATGATGATGATGATAATGATGATAAAAGTAGTAGTAGAAGGACCGAGGGTGTGGAAAAAGAGGAAGAGGATGACACAGAGGAAAATGTGATTGTAGACCTCATGTATATGGTTGTGGCATTAGTTACAGAGGTCACACGTCTTATAAATGATTCTTAGTTACACTTCTGAAGTCACGGCTCCATTAGAGACTCCCACACTTTTTTCTGCAAACTTGAAGCACTGCTTAAACCCCTCAGCTGTCTTAAAATTCATTCTGTTTATGACCAATCATGTAAACCAGAACAGCTTTCTTATCACACTTTCCTTACTGGCAATGCCTATGGGTGTAGAATTAGTCAGACAATTATGCATAAGTCGATCATTGTGTCCATACATGACTGTTCTTGACTCCGCTGCACAGGACATTGCTGATTATGTGTCAGCTTCTCATGGCCCTACCCATTGTGACTTTGCTCCCTTTCTCTGCTGCACCCAAGTTGTAGGAATGCAGAGTGAAGCTTTAACCAGGGGCGTAGCTCCAAGTGTGGTGTTTGGGCTGTGACATCCCAAATAAATGGATTATGGTGTGTTTAGTTGGGTGCAGATGCCTCCAGTCAGGCTGGCAGTGTCGGAGGTCGGATGTACACTCGGATTAGCAGGCCTCATACAACAGACACATCTTTAGTGTCTGTGGTATCTCTATGAAACTTTGCATAGATTGTATATATCCACCCCTTCTCTTTCCACTCACACAAAACAGGCCAAGAATAAGCAAAGGAATGGATGGCTCTTATGTGGTGCAGAGAAGCCTTCCCAACACTGCAGAGAAGACAACATTTTATAAGAATCATAGTCTTGATATTATACTTTTAATGTTAACACATACTTTAATCACTAATAATGTTCACCAAAAAAGGTATCTCATTTAAACAAAAGGTACTATGTTAGGAGGAAGAAGTCCCCTGCATAGCTTTGCAAAGCATGCCCTTCTGCTCTACATTAGAAAAACTATGATATGTCTTTCCAGCTTTTTGAATGACAATCATGCATGTATGCTGAAGGCCCCCATGAAATTGTGTGAGATCCCAGAATGTGGCTCTGAGGTCTCTAAGGGAACCGTAAGGTTTCACCTACTTCTGCAATTCGCTGCTTTCCCTCACAAGGGAGCTGAGAGGGACTAACATAGGTGTTTGCATTCTTTTAAAAGGAATAAGGCAAGCAATTTTTTTTGTTTGGCAATATCAGTGAAGAGATACACCCAGGCATCTTCAATTAAAAAATCTGCATTTATCCCTTCAATCCATTCATGTGGAACATGGGTCAATAGTGCAGGATACAATTGACACAATTGACTCAATCGAAGCCCAGTAACTTGTGACTGCCTCACGACCACCACACTAGTTCCCACATGCTCCCACCAATTAGCACAGATTAAGGATCTGCCCCTTTAGCTCAGCTGTAGTTTTGTTAAGTTACATCACCAACTTCTGATTGGCACATGTCTACCATTTGTATGGGCCAACAGTGCTTACAGTATCTGGGTGTCCTTTTATATCTCTGGGATTCTCATTCGCTGAAGTCAAGGTGGTCTGGTGCCATTGTGTTTTTTAGTCTGTCTATCCAAAGTATTTGTTACTTGGGATTAATAAAGTGTGCAGAACCTGCCAGTAAGTTTCTTGTTGTAATAATTCTATCATCACTTAATTTGCTAAAAAATAAGTGCCAGGACCCTCGTTAGGAGGCTACTGTACCTTTCACCACACATTGCCCCTGCCAGAGCTGCAAAATGATAGCACCAACACAACTTCTAAACATCACACTTCTACAAGTGTAAAAATTCAGACTATTCCAGGCCCCCAAAGCTTTAACATGGGCTTGGACAGCACGCATTTGTCATTCTGTAGTAGGGGATCTCTGTGTATAGTCATAATCTAGTGAATAGTCCCGCCCATGTGCGTGGACCCCGGAGCAATCAAAAATAATCTCTTAAGGTGTCGAAAAATGCAGAACTGCACAGACACTTAAGAGAGAATTAAGGACAGATAATGCAGCCTATAAAACCAGGTTACATAGTCCAGTACTTCAGCTAGAAATTCCACCAAAAATCCACAAACAGCAAAGTCTGTCCAGATTTCCCCTGCCTCAGCAGCTAAAACCCTCTGGAATGATAGAGAGGAAGACATGGACAGACAAGCCCCATAGGCTGCAATTATGTGGCTCAAAACAGGATAGTGTGCCTTTAAGAGATCTTTCAAGAACTTCAAAGTATTCCATGAATGCACTGCAGGTCCCTTTTACTTTCAGTTCTTTTTTCTGGCTCCTGCAAGCAGGACCCTGGAGCATTGAGCTCTCTCTTTTCAAGGGTTTATTGGTGATATTTCACTTTTGTTTCAAGTTTAGTGCTTTTTAAGTACTTTGCTGCCTTTCTTCTGGTTTATTGCACCCTTTTGATGTCAATTATGCCTGCATTATTTGACAAATGTCCGGAGTGCTCCAGGAAGAAGGCCAAATCAGATCCTCATGAGGTGTGTATCCTCTGCCTTCCCCCTTCCCATGTCCCAGAGGAGTGTGTGATTTGTCAGGGCTTCTCTGGCAGGACCCTGAAGGACAGAAAGAAGATCAGGCTTCAGGGCCTTGAGGAAAGAAGGCTGAAGGCGCAAGGTGGGTCTGGAGGGGCTTCCTCTGCCTGTGCTGAGGCCTCTGGGGGCTCCCCAGGGGCAGGAAGACCAGCAAGCGTCCCCATTCTCCGTCGATTGCACCGACTACGGCGTCGAGAGGGATGACTACAGTCTGTTCCCCATCGTCTGGGGCGAAGCAACGTTGACGCTCGACGTCGAAGGAACTGAACAGACCGCCGTCGAAGTCTCCTGTGACGATTTCGTCGTCGTCCTCGTTGAAGTCATCGTCGAGTGATCGACGTCGAAAGACCCGGCGTCGGCGCTCGCCGTCGAGGCGACACCGCCGTTCGCCGTCGGCGATAAGGAGAAGATCGTCGTCGAGGGGATCCTCGTCGTCGAAGAGTAGATCGCCGTCGAGGCGAAGGAGGTCGCCGTCGAGGCGCAGGAGGTCGCCGTCAAGGCGAAGGAGATCGTCGTCGAGGCGGACGAAGTCGCCGTCGAGGCGAAGGCACTCGCCGTCGAGGGAGAGGCGGTCGACGCCGAGGAAAAAACGCTCGACGTCGAGGGACCGACGCTCGGCGTCCGGTCGCCGTTCTTCGACGCCGAAGAGACGTGAAAGGAGGTCTGACACCATGGGAGGTTGGCCAACGTCCCAGGCTGGAAAGGAAGGCTGATCACCGGGTTCGGTGTACTCCGTGGTGTATACCCCGTCACAGAGGCCGGTTACACCCCCGCCTCCATTGCCGAGGGGTCTCCCTCCGAGGGCCCCTACTCCTCCTCCTCCACCACCACTTCCGCAACCTATACCTCGACCTCAGCTGCCAGCAGAAAAGCCGCCTCCGGTACCTCCGAGGTCGGTCTCACTGCCCAGACTTTCGACCCCTCCCAAGGTCTGAGGCCTTGGCAAAACCAAAGTCGCCCGCTCCGGTGTAACCGGCGGATTGACCGAAGCCAAGGAAGTCACGCTCCGGATGGAGAGGGAGATCGAGGAGTCAACGTAGATCCTCCACCAGGTCAAGACATCGCCATAAGAGGCGTGGATCTAGGTCCCACATGGACTCCTCCAGGTCCAGGACCAGGACCTACTCACCGACCTTGTCGGAATCCCCAGGGACAAGGGTGTCTCCGGTGGACGACATCAGCACGTTTCAGGATGTTCTCCTGAGGGGGGCTGCAAAATTGGGAATCGCGGTGACGGCTCCAACATCCACGACGGCGGTGATATTTGAGACGCTTCACAAGAAGCATTTGTCTCGCCCTCTACTGCCACAGGTGCCTGGTTTGGTAGAGCCTGCGGAGGAGCTGTTCCTCACGCCAGCGGTGGTGAAGGCCGCTCCCTCCCGACTTCTGAAGAAGTACAGAGCCCCGGATTCGGACCCGGCTTTTCTGCGGATAGATCCAGTGCCTGACTCTGTTATAGTGATGGCGGCCAGGAAGGTACACTCTACCTCCCCGTCCTCAACCGTGCCGCCCGATAAGGAGAGCCGATGGATCGACTCAGCTGGTAGGAAGGCCTGTGGGACTGCATCCACGGCCATGAAGGCGTCCAGCGATGCGGCGTTGCTGGGGCGGTATGACCGTGCCCTGTCGGACTCCCTGCAACAGTTCACGGAACTTCTGCCACGAGACAAGAGGGAGGACTTCCAAGACATCCTCAAAGAGGGGATGCTGGTTTCAAACCAGGTCATCAGCACGGCTGCGGATGTCTCTCTTTTGGCTGCCTATGGGTACTGTCATGGGATCAACCAGCGGCGCCATGCTTGGCTCAGGCTCACATCACTCAAGCCGGAGGCCCAGCAGCGGGTGGCCAATCTGCCCTTTTCCGGGGAACCCTGTTCGGAAAGCATGCCGATGATGAGATGGCCTGCATGAAGGCGGAGGCAGAGACCCTGACGGCTGTGGGCTTGGAGAAGCCCAATGAAAAGAAGGCCTACCGTCCGTTCCAGAGACGGTTTGGTGCACAGGGAAGAGGACGAGGACAGTCTTCGGGACAGCAGCAGCAACAACAGCAGCAGTTCCGGAGACCCTTCCAGAAGCACCAGAAGGGTAGAGGGGGACAGCAGTCCTCTACAGCGAACAAGGGCCCGGCCGGGTCTCGACCCTGAGCGGTTACTTCTCCTACATCCGTTACCCGCTCCGGTGGGGGGAAGCGTTCAATTTTTTCTGGCAGAGTGGAGAAGAATTACTCAGGACAAGTGCGTGCTGAATATTGTTTGCAATGGATACCGTCTTCGGTTCACCAGCCCGCCTCCATCAATTCCTCCGGTCAGCTCGCAGTTTCAACTGCGCAAGCTCCAGGTGGAGTCGATATCCTGTTAAGGAAAAGGGCGATAGAAGGCGTACCTGTGTCTCAAAGAGGAAGAGGTCTGTACTCCCGATTCTTCCTGGTTCGCAAGAAGGACAAGAACGAGTTCAGGCCCATTCTGGACTTGTGACAGGCAAACAAGTGGATTCGCAGAGAGAAGTTTCGCATGCTGTTGTTGCATCAGATTTTTCCTCAGTTGCAACAGGGAGACTGGCTATGTGCAATAGACCTACAGGATGCATACTTCCATGTGCCCATTGCACACAAACACAGGAAGTTCCTGTGATTCCAAGTCGGCGCCAACCATTATCAGTACACAGTACTGCCATTCGGACTGAATTCTGCGCCCAAAACATTCTCGAAGTGCAAGACAGTGGTAGCAGCGCACCTAAGAAAGAACAAAGTGTTTGTCTTGATCAAGGCCTCCTCCTTCTCGGAAGCTCAAGCACACTTCCAGAAGACGTGCGTTCTCTTGAACAAGCTGGGGTTGCACATCAACATGTCCAAGTCTGTCCCGACTTCGGTCCAGTGCATTCAGTACTTGGGAGCCACCATCAATACGCTGTCGGCAAGCGTGTCTCCTTTGGAGGAGCGACGACTATCGATCCTTCGGAAGGCTCAGGCTCTTATGACCGTTCCATCTACAACAGTGAGGACGGTGTCTTCTCTACTGGGGTCGATGGCCTCTTGTATCTTCCTCACGCCTCACGCACGGCTGCACATGAGACCTCTGCAGGAGTGCTTGGAGGACCAGTGGGATCAGAGGAAAGGATCTTGGGACGACAAGATACGACCTTCTCTGCATGCTCTTCAGTCTCTGAAGTGGTGGTGTTCAGCGGAGAATCTCCTCAGAGGGGTTCCCTTCCACAAGGACATTCCCACTCAGACTATCGGGACGTATGCTTTTCTCCATGGCTGGGGAGCGCATTCAGGAGATTTACAGATTCAAGGAACGTGGTCCCCCAGGGAGTCCACGTACCACATCAACTTCCTGGAACTCAGAGCTGTTCACTTGGCACTAAAGGCCTTTGATCCGTCCTTCCAGACCAACTCTCTGCTTGTACAGACGGACAATACGACCACGATGTATTACCTCAACAAGCAGGGGGGCTCGAGATCACGCACTCTGTCGCAGGAGGCGCAAGCGATCTGGCACTGGCTTCTGGCCAGAGGACTGACGATAACGGCTACCCATCTACCAGGTGTGCAGAATGTTCAGGCAGACGCAATGAGCAGACTGATTCAGGAAAACCACGAATGGGTCATAAACAACAAAGTACTAGGAGAAGTCTTTGCAAGGTGGGGGACTCCAGACATAGATCTGTTCACCACCGCCGAAAACAGCAAATGCCGAGACTTCGCCTCCAGGTACTACCAGCAGTGGACGCTGGGGAATGCGCTATGGATCGACTGGTCGAACAGTTTTCTGTACGCTTTTCCACCCATTCCCCTGATTCCGGCGGTGCTCATCAAGCTGTCCCAGTCCAGGGCACGGATGATCCTGATTGCCCCTGAATGGCCCAGGCAGTGGTGATTCACGGACCTGCTTCACTGGTCTCTCCTTCCTCACATACAGCTGCCGTGCAGGCCGGACCTTCTCACGAAGTTCGGTGGGCAGATGTTGCACCCCAACCTCTCGTCTTTGAGTTTGGCGGCATGGCTCCTGAGATAGTGCAATATGGCCATTTGAATCTACCCGAAGATTGCATGGACATACTGAAGGAGGCTAAGCGACCTTCCACTCGGACTTCCTATGCTTACAAGTGGAAGAGGTTTTGCATCTGGTGCAAGTCCAAGAACTATGACCTGACGAGGTGTAAGGAAGTTGTCATCCTTCCTTATCTTCTACATTTGGCACAGTCTGGCCTTAATGTTCATTCCATTAAGGTTCATCTCGATGCATTGACTACCTACAGGAAATGCCCTTCACAGACTTCCTTCCTTCCAGATCCCTGTGATCAAAGATTTTTTGGAAGACTTGAAGAAAGTATTCCCTCCTGACCGGCTTCCTTCACCTTCATGGGAATTGAATGTGGTGCTGTCCAGATTGATGAAGGAGCCTTTTGAACCTATTCATAAGGCTTCATTGCAGCACCTTTCCTGGAAGGCGGCGTTCCTCGTGGCCATTACATCGGCCCGCAGGGTGAGTGAAATTCAGGCATTGTGTTGCCATGTATTTCATGCTGCTAAGGTTGTTATGCGTACTCACCCTAAATTTCTTCCCAAGGTTATTTCTGATTTTCATGTCAACCAGACTATAACTTTGCCTATGTTTTTTCAGAATCCTTCATCTCCAGCGGAAAGGTCTTTACATTCCCTGAATTTTAGGAGGGTGTTGAAATTTTATCTGGATAAGACCAAAGATATTCGTAGGTCAGACCAATTGTTCATCAATTATGGATCAGTCAGGACGGGTCTTGCTATCTCTAAGCAGTCCATCTCTAGGTGGATTGTGTCCTGCATACAACTGTGTTACCAGAAAGCTAATAAGACCTTAGGGGGTAAACCTAAGGCTCATTCCACCAGGGGCAAAGCTGCCATGACGGCTTTGCTCCGTAATGTTCCAATTGCAGAAATCTGCAAGGCCGCCACTTGGAAGTCGGTCCATACCTTTGCTAAGCATTATTGCCTGGACACTGATGCCAGGGCAGACGCTCAGGTTGGGCTGGCTTCGTTGCGAAATTTGTTCGCACAATAGTGGTGTTATTTCTTGTGTCTCCACCGCCGCTTTGGTGTGGGGATGGGCTTGCGATTCTATTCACTAGATTATGACTATACACCGAGATCCTCTACTACAGAAGGAGTAGTTTCTGTCCTGTAACTCCAGTTCTGTAGTAGGGGTATCTCTGTTATAGTCATAAGCGCCCGCCCTCCTCCCCGATGGAGAGAGATATTCATGTAAGGAATGCTACAGGTCTGGCGTGTTACGCCTTCAAAAAGAACTGAAAGTAAAAGGGACATGCAGTGCATTCTGGGATACTGTGAAGTTCTGGAAAGTTCTCTTACAGGCACAGTATCCTGTTTTGAGCCACATAATGGCAGCCTATGGGGCTTGTCTGTCCATGTTTTCCTCTCTATCATTCCAGAGGGTTTTTGCTGCTGAGGCAGGGGAAATCTGGACAGACTTTGCTGTTTGTGGATTTTTGGTGGAATTTCTAGCTGAAGTACTGGACAGTGTAGCCTGGATTCATAGGCTGCATTATCTGTTTTTAATTCTCTCTTAAGTGTCTGTGCAGTTCTGCATTTTTCGACACTTTAAGAGATTATTTTTGATTGCTCCGGGGTCCACGTACATGGGCGGGACTATTCACTAGATTATGACTATAACAGAGATACCACTACTACAGACCTGGAGTTACAGGACAGAAACTACTCCTTTCTACTGTATATTTAATTAAAAAAACAACTGCTGTTATGCTGAGCTCTAAATTAGACAAACAGTGCCACCATGTGGCAGGCTATTATAAGTGCAGGTGTTGACAAATAAGTGCCGTGGCTGAGCACTGGAAACCACCTGCTCAAAGTAAGCACTGATTTCTATGGATGGAAGTTCCAAAGAAGTTTCCGGTTCTGAATTTCACAGCCTGAGACGTCCCAGCTCCTGATCAGGATTCTGCATTTATGGAACGGGCCATCATCTTATGAAATAGGTGACGAAGACAGCACTAATATAAAATGGGAACTGAAACTTCGCCTTTATAAAATGGCACCAAAACTTTACTTAAAGTAGGAAACTGTAATTTCACCCTGGTAATGCAAGGGCTGAGGCTTAAACAACATAAAACAGGTGGCTGAAACTTGCGGTGTCGAGACTTTAACTTATATCACAGTGAACCTAGACTCTACCTATGTAAAAGAGGGGAGCAGAATATACTCATAGAATAAGACCATTAAGGCTTATATGTGCATGAAGTAGGGAATGTAACTTTACTCATACAGAATGTGGTGTGTCTGTAACATTTACCATATAAATCAGGTGGGCTGAACTAAACATGGGGCAAATAATTTACTTGATACCGTAGGGGGATTGAAACGTCAGAGATGGCTGAAATATCCATCATATAAAGAGAGGGACTGCGACTCAATCAATAAAAAATTAGCAGGGAGTCAGTTGCGATGTCACCTGTAGAACACAAATATTGGCAAAGCAAATAAGCTCACTGTTATATACTCCAAGCACAGAGGCATGCAAAACAACAGATACACATTAATACATACCTCATTTCGATGCATGAGGTAGGTTGCAAATCACAACCCACTAGAATTAGCCACAAACACTGGGTTGGGTTCAGCAGACCAACATGTTTATGAGTGCCATTGAGTAAAGCAAACATTTTTTTAAACCAGTTATCCTTAAAGCAAAATGCAGTGTTAAAAAAAAAAAAGTTACGCAAACCTTTTTTAGTAGGCAAAAGTCCCATGGACATGGATCACTGCCTACTACAACAAAATGTTTTTGTCAACATTAAGAAAGGAAAAGGGGTCCACTTCCATTGGCAAATGGCTTACCATCTCCTTTGAGTTGGTGGTAAAATATTATTGTTTTAGGACTGGATTTTGGACCCAGAACATTTATATCGATATTTGGAAGTGACACATTAAACATGTCCCTTCCAAATGCAAATTCTTTATTGTTTCCTAAACCCATTTAACAATTTGGAAAACCTTCTCTGAATAATTATTTAGGTTTAGCGTATTTCAAAAAGTTTTTCACCTGTCATAAACCTTCAGATGTATCAAATCTGTGGGTTTGGACCCTAAACAGACTTTGTACAAGAGGCCAAAAGTGATGTACTTGAAAGGAGCATTGGTTAATATGCTACAGTGGAGCACTGTATGGTGTGCCCAATGGCTGCAATGGTTCATGATACTCAGCAGAGGGTGCTGCTTATCAGAAATATTTGCAGTGTAATACGTCTATGGACAGAAATGGCAAAGGAGACTGCGTTTTGTTTTTTTCATTCCACTCTGGCCTCTGGTTATCACTTCCCCAGCATGAGAAGTCTGTGCTCTTGCCCATGATCCTGTATGTATGTATAAGGAAGCCACCATCTCATGAAACAGGGTACAAAGACTTCACTAACATAACAAGCACTGGCGTTGC
Organism: Lissotriton vulgaris; assembly: GCF_964263255.1. Classification (NCBI taxonomy): domain Eukaryota; kingdom Metazoa; phylum Chordata; class Amphibia; order Caudata; family Salamandridae; genus Lissotriton; species Lissotriton vulgaris. Next base: position 1,336,412,038 of record NC_141687.1, read on the forward strand.
CAATAGGTCTCGCAGTAGGAAAGTTTGAGCTATTGGTCTTGTAAATGACAATTTTTTTTATTTATGTGTTGGTTTTGAAAATAGCTAAATTAATCGCTTTGTCATTTACAATGCCAATAGTTATAACTTTCGCAAATGAGTGTATGTGCTTTGTTATGCTACTACACTGACTGAGATCAATTCGCATGTGTTCGAGAGCAGGATTAACTGCCTCTAGCAGAAATTAATTTACTTTACACTGATGTGTAAACGTTGCATTGAATTCCACTCAGTGCCTCATTGTCTGTTTTCCGTGTTGGTGAGCGGTGCCACTAATTCCCAAACTCAATGCAATTTTTTGTCCTACTTCTATGTTTGCAAAATGTCCCAGTTGTTGGTTTTCGAAATCTGGTCAGTCTGGTGCAGGTGGATGTTGGCTAAAATGCAAGTACTGGGTGATGTACAGGGCGAGTCCATGCTGCCGCTGAGAGAGGGGAGAATTGTATCTAGTGTGCTCCACCCAGATCCGCTAGACCAGAGCGCCCTGGGCGAGCTATTAATTAAACCATACACATTTGGCTCAGCTATTCTAGTACACATCCGACGCCTCTATCCCTGTGCCGTGACTTGTGTTAGTAATATTTGGAGGCCCTTTCAGTGCTGCTGCTGATGTGCTCATGCACTGCACCACCTAGCAGCATTGATATTCCACAGAGCCTCATTACGTGCCTTCAGATTCTGTGATCGTGCACTTCGCGTTTCGGTTTCGGTGCCAAAGCGTACGGGGATGATTACACAGGCATCACTGCGCAAGGCAATTAAAGTTGTGCTACTCGCCTCACCTTCAGACGGTATGGGATGGCGCCAACACCCTGTTTAATTGGTGTACAGCAGTATGAAAGGGCAACAAGGAAATGCACAGTGCGCTGGAGTTAACAGCGAGGAGAGTGCTCATTAATTACCGTAATTAATATCCAGCACAGCATGCGAAGTGTTGAATACCAGAATCCAACTTGTAAAAGCGCTGGATTACTGGGCTGTGCTTACCATGCCGAGAGGAGCCAGCCGCGTGCCAACTTCAATTGATTTTAGACTACTAATACCGATTTACGCTGCGCCAACTGTTCGCTCGACATGCTGTGTCTCAGGCATCGACCTCAAAGCATCCAACTGGAACAAAACGTAAAATCCTGCACGTACAATATTGTATGTCTTTGTATTTGTTTATAGCCATTGTCACACACTTTGCTGAAGTAATGGTAATTGTATTTGAAAAAAAGCTTAGCAGTTGTGAAAGAACTCCACAGGATTGTTAGCATTTCACACTTATAAAACTAGCAACGTTTGAGTGTAATGTGGTACTTCAGCCTTTTAGACTACGTTGCAGCTCCCGTCATCCTCCACAAATCTAGATGTAACCAGTAGGGGTGGTAGCAGGGGCCGTTGGTGGCAAATCACACTAGAGCGGAGCAAAGACATGCATATAAAATATACATATACGTTCATAAAACATACACATAATACATGTAAATATACACATTAAAAAAATCAATCACCATTGGAGAGGAGACACAGGTGCCGAGGATAGACAGACAGGAGTGAGAGGGTTGAGGCAGAGGGAGGGACATGACTGAAAGAGGGAGGAGTAGGAAGATAGTGGGTGAGGGGGGAGGCAGGAGCGTTGCAGGGGGCGAGAGGAGGCTGCGTGTGAAAGAAAAGGGTCACTAGGAAGACAGTGGGTGAGGGGGGAGGCAGGAGCGTTGCAGGGGGCGAGAGGAGGCTGCGGGTGAAAGAAAAGGGTCACTTTGCAAGGAAGAATGTAGAAAGACGCTAGGAGAGGGGTAGAGAGGATGAAAGACGCAGTCATGAAAATAATGGTGCGAGGGACAATCGGCCTGGAAACTGAAAGTACGGCCGGCAGAGAAGAATGTAGAAAGACGCAGTCATGAAAATAATGGTGCGAGGGCGGCAGAGAAGAATGTAGAAAGATGCTAGGAGAGGGGTAGAGAGGATGAGGCGGACGGGGAGGGATATGACAGCATGAAGCGAAGAAAGGGGAGGAGAAGTGCAGATAAACAGGCATAGGGGAGGAGAAGCCGCAGAGCGCACGCTGGGCAAAGCCCTTTGATGTGCTGTGAGCGGCCGGGAAACTGAAAGTACGGCCGGCCTGCGGCAGGGGAGGAGAAGCCCTTGCCGGGAAACTGAAAGTACGGGGAGGAGAAGCCCTTTGATGTGCTGTGCGGCCGTGAATGCGCGTGCTTGTTTGGTCACGTGATTCACGTGAACTTAAACAAAACCAAATAAACGAAACCCTTGGTTTCACGAGCGTTTTGAGGACATGAATTCTCGCTACGCTCAATGCGCTTGCGCGCATTGATAGGTCGCGAGACCTAAAAAGGGGACTGTGATTTTACCTATAAACAACCTCTGGCAAAAGCAGTAGGTCTGGCATTGCCAATGCTAAAATGTTTTTTTTTTTAAATAGTTTTTAAAATAAATTGAATGGACATTAAATGTTTAAAAGTAATAGATACTAACAATGGTGCAATCTAAAGGTGGTATGCATATGTTTGCAAAAAGACAAAAAAGAAAAGAAAACAGAAGGAGAAATTAAAGCAGAGATTGGCTGCCAGCCCAGACGGAAAAGGACAACTTTATAGGCACATCATGTGCAAGAACAAAATGATGCCATTCACAGTGAGGAGAGCCAATGGCTGTGGAGGGCTGACCCACTGCCCCATTGTCAGAAATTGGGTTATAAGTTGCGAAGAATGTGAGACATTCACAAGTAATAAGTAAGCAATTGTACTTTTACTGGGAATGAAGTACCCCATTGTAGCACTTGACTCTCTCGGGTAGCTAAGCAGAGGAGTCCAAGCCTTTTTTTAGGTGTTTTTGGAAGACGCAGTCATAGAATGGTACTCAGGGAAACATCAAAAGCTGTTTTTCACAGTATTAAAGCAGTCTATAATAAATACTTAGGGCCCGATTATGATGAGGTTCGAAGCCTCCAACCGCAGGTTAAAGATTTTCCGAGCCTCATCCTGGTTTCAGTTTTGACCGCTGCATTACAATGCCGGCGGTCGAAACTGAAACCGCCTGGTCTTTCCAGCTGGATTCTGATGGGCTCAAGGACCCCAAGGCACGCAAACCCTATGGACGTCGTTTCCGCCGTAGGGATTACGATGTTGGTTTCCGACAGGCTTTCCATTGTTGGGCTTTCTGACATGGAAAGCCTGTCAGAAAGCAACATTGTGGGTCCCTAGCAGGGCCCCCTTCATCCTACTGTCTCCAATTGGGGACAAGGGGGCACCATAGGTGCCCCCTATTAATGCCTGCACGGTGTGACAGGCACCTCAAGGTGCCTGCCACACAGTGCAGGGATGGACAGATTCTCCCATTTCTCCATGGGAGCTTGTGCTATGGCCGGTTTATGGCCCATGGTCGGGTGGTTCCCATGCCGATTCGGTGTTGGGTGGATGCAAGTCCGCCCAACATCATAATAAGGCCCTTAGTAGGTGGACTGACTTTCAACCATACTTATTTATACTGTACTTAGTTTCTAAACTTCATCATCCAAATATATGACTCATTTATTTGTGATATTGAAATTCATCAATTGTTTGTGGAGCCAAAACTATGTAACAACTTCATTCAACCATTGTTTAATTCCCAAAAGTGAATTTATTTGTCTGAAATGCCTTGGGAATGAGGAATTGATACATTGAAAACAGTTAAAAACATAAACAGTTTGGAAATGCCTTGTCTGGGGAATTGGATTGGTTATGTCGAAAATATCATGCTGACTTTTTGGATCAATGGAAGATAATCCTCCTTTTTTGGATCAATCGTATGTAAGGAGCTGGAGGTTAGAGTGTTCTGCTTAGAATCTAATTATCCTACTGAACGTAATTTTCTACAATTCATTAGAAAGCCCATAAGAGGTTTTACAAAACCCACAAGAAGGCAGAAGTGATTTTCATTTTTGTTGCACCTCAGAATTTTGAGTGTTTCCTGAGTAAAGGTATTTTACGTTTAGCTGAGTGTTTCTCACACATCTACAGACTCACTGCATCACTTTATGGTAGGTTCTGAAACACATCAGCTACAATTTTACAATTTTGTTACTCCATGTGCTTGGGTATTTTTTAAACAAATCATGTGACCCTTTGCTTGGGAGCTCCAGAATCAAACTGGGCATCATCAAAATACATAATGAGCTATACATTTAAATTCAATTAAAAAAAAAAGTTTGGGGACGTAGCATAAAAAAATCTATGCATAATCAAGATATGATCAAAAATCTTATAATAAAAGCACAATTCACACAGCTACAGAAATAAAAGTACTTTAAAAATCTATATAAAATGTGACTAAGTATGCACCAGCACTTTGCCATTAATTTCGACGGTGGTAGCCAAATATCTGGGGTGGGCTTGGGCTATAAGGCTGAAGCCCTTGCTGTGATCTTTTTGTTTTCTTTAGGCTGAGCACGAAGCTGAAAATAGGCTCCAAGGGTGAATTTTACACTAATGCTTTTTAATTGTACCTTGACGGTTTTTACATTTCTTATTGTGTACAATGTATTTTTATCATGATCTTTTAGAATGTATACATTAATCAGTTTTAACATGTTTTAATGTGCAGTCCAGGAGACAATTATTCTTTTCTACTGTGTGCTTTCATGAGTGTAACTCGAATAAAGCTGAAATTGAAATTGACTAAAATCACTGATTCTATTCTAATGTACTCACATTCACACTTCCTTTCTGTCTCATTCTGACTTACACTCACTCGGACTCATTTGTACAACTAACAACACATACACGTTCACTGACTGTCACTGCCTCTAACTCCCCTCAGTGATTCTCACTAAGATTCACAAAGATACTCTTACACTTGCGCGCTTCCTCTCTTTCGCCACTCATTCATTCATAACGGCCCATCGGGAGAGGGGGGAGACAGACCAAGCGCAGACACAGTATAAGGTGTGACAAAGGCCGCTTTATTAGAAGCAGGTGCACCTTACAAATACAAAAACATTGGCCTGTGCCGTAAAAAACGAGGCCTAACTAAATAAGAACTACCTAACAACCCCCCACCCCACCCCTAAAATGGTTCCCCCAAAGAACAACATAAACATAAATGCCAACTGCACAAGGCCTGACTAACTGATTAAATACCTTGTCATATGTACACTCCCCCCTCTGTCCAGAAACGCCCCAGTCCTCCTACCCTGACCCCCCTAGACTAGGAAAAGTGCCACTCGAAAGCCCCACTAACGGCTTTCGACCCCCCCTAGGACACCTGCACCCTCGGGTACCTACACACCCCAATAGCCCGGTCCAGTGCCTCCTTCAGCTGAACAATATACAGCTCCATCCCATACCTTGACAAATGCACACCATCCTCCCTAAAGAAGTACACAGCGCCATACCTTAACTTCGGGTGCTCCATCCTACCCAACCCCTCCTTGTCACAAAACCCCCGCATCTCCCTCTTAATCTTCCTCCTTGTCCTATCAATGGCTGCCGGCCTCTCTGCCACCCTCCAGCAACGCCTAGGCACAAACTCCGACTAAATCACATGACACCCCACCCATTGACTCCTTATCTCCAACAAGTCCCTTTTCATTTGCTTTATTTTATTTATTTATTTATTGAAAGTTTTATAGAGCGCGAACCAGATCCTTGCGGATATCAGAGCGCTTTACAAGCAGTGAAACATTAAAACAACACAATACAAAATATCAATGTATACCAGGCAGTGAGAGTTATACAACAGAATACAGGATACAAATATAACTGTACAAGGTGTGCATAAATGTAACAAACGAGAGAGGTAGATCAACACTGGATCCTACGTTGTGCAAAGTAGGAGACAGAGAAAGGAGCGGTCCGAAAGAGTCTAAGTGACATGTAGATTGTTTGTTTGCATCTATATATGTTATGTCCTTCAATGAAGTTCATGTGAATTTTTCCATGAGAATCGCCTTTACTTCCTTTTTGAACAGTGCAGTAGAAGTGGTAAGTCTGGTTTCTGGGGGTAGTGCGTTCCAGATCCTGGGAGCCATCCCTGAGAAGGAGCGTTTGTAAGTTTTCGTCTTATTAAATCTGTGTGGTTTCAGTAATAGGCTTTCTGCACTTCTTGTGGATCTTTTGCCTCCAGAGATAGATAGTTTCCGAGAGAGATAACTGGGTGCTTTATGGTAAATGGCTTTGTGGGTCATGCATGCAATTTTTAGGTGAATTCTGGCTTCCCATGGGAGCCAGTTCAAAGCTTTTAGGTCAGGGGAGATGTGGGACCTTTTTTTCGAACCCGTGATGAGCCTAGCTGCCTCGTTGGTGGTGGCTCTTAGTGGTGCTGTTGTAGCTTTGGGGAGACCACAAAGGGAGACACTTCCGTATTCGATCCTGGGGATAACTAGAGCTTGAACTGCCGTCTTGAGGTCATTTTTTGGTAGGAAGGGCAGACTCCCCCCGCACTACATTGTTCAATGCCGGCACCAACTCATGCCAGCGCATACCCCCTTTACCCCACCAATGACAACGAAACAACTGTTCATCCAATTCCAAATTAAGGTGCCTGTGCTTGTCCCATTCCGCCCTTTCCACTCTCTTAACAAAAGAATGGCCCACAATGTAAATGTCCAACGCCACCGCAGCTGGCCCCGCCACAGCACCTGAAAAGACACACATGTAAGAAGCGGGCAAAACAGTTTCGTCCTCACTCCCCGCCTACCCCCGCATCCTGACATAAGTCCTGTAGCAGTCCGACTTCCAGCGCCCCAACCGTTTGATCTCCTCCTCACCCCAACCCCGCTGTGTGGCCTCCATTGCTGCCACGATGCGAAGCAAATGCGTCCCGAACGCCTTTGGGTCCTCACCCATAGACCGTAGGGCGTGCCGCAGGATCCACAACACCTGATTTGATTTGATCTGATTTATCAACTTATATAGCGCGCGAATGCCCGAAGGCGTCTTGGCGCTTGAGCCTGAGCCGCAGTCACCCTGCCGGCTCCCCCCGTCCAAAAACCTCCCTGCCCCCCTGTGTCCTCCCCTCCGCCAAGCGCCTCCCCCACGCTGCCGGGCACACCGCCACCGATCCCCCAGGCCCCAACACCACCCAAGTACCTTCTCCGCGCTGATCAGTCTTCGAGCGTCGCAAGCGCACCGCCACTTCCTGGTCCCGGACGTCCACTTCCTCCCACAGCTCCCCCGGCCCCCCTTTCAGCCCCACCAGCTCTGAAACCCTGAATGCTCCGAAAAACATCCAAGACATTAGCGTGGAGAACAGTGTCGTTTCACCCTAATCCTGGCAAATCGACAGCAACGTCTGCACCAACGCCTCCAGCATCCCTTCTGTTATCGGCCGCCGCTGATGCACCCGCGCCCCCTTCTCCCTTGCCCATCCTTCCAGGAGACGCGCCCCCAACTCCCCCGCCGACAGCGAATAACCCCACCACAGCTTACCCATGAACACCACCGCCAACAGCTTCCTCGCAATCATCACCCTCGATAATCCCCTGTCCATCAAACCAAGCATGAACTGCACCACCTGTTCCTCCCGCCGCCACCTGTCCCCTTGCCTTCCCGCTTCAAATCACTGAAATTCCTGCCAGGCCTGCTCGTACGTCTTCCAAGTGGATGCCGCCATTGAAGCCTTCAGTTGAATGACCCACCGTCTCCCACCGACCAAAGAGCAGCACCGGTGTCCTGACATCGTCCACCTACGTGGCTAGCCCATGGAACCTCTGCCACTGTGAACGAGACAAAGCATCCGCAATGTCATTGTCCAACCCCGGCACGTGCCAGGCTTGAAATAAAATGTCATGTTCCAAGCATCGCAACACAAAAACGCACATCAACTTCAACACCTGCGGGTCCCTGGCGGACTGCCTGTTGACCACCTGCACCACCGACATATTATCCACCCGAAACAAAACCCGCTTGTGCTCTAAGTCCTGCGTCCAAACCGTAACGGCCACCACCAATGGGAACAACTCAAGAAAGGCAATACTCCTCCCGCCTGCCTGCCAATGAGCCGGCCACTGCTCCGCGCACCATCTCCCTGCCCAGTAAAGACCGAAGCCGCCGACTCCCGCCGCATCCGATGACATCGTGACGTCCCATTCCCAGTCCTCCGGAGGCGCCATGGGCACCCCATTGAAGCGTCCCAAAAAAGCCAGCCACATTCGCAAGACTTCCTTCGACCCCGCCGACAGGCGCAAGTGATGGTGCGGCAGCGTCAAACCGGACAATGCCAGACCCAAACGACGGCAAAACATACGCCCCGCTCGAGTCACGCAGCACGCAAAATTCAAGTGCCCCAACAAGACCTGCACCTCGCGCACCGTCACCTTCCTCTTTGCCAGCATGGCTCTATCCAATGCCACCATTGCCGCCCGCTTGTCTTCCGGTAGTCGAGCTCTATACCGAGAAAGGACAGCACAGTGTTTGGACCATGCGTCTTCTCTGGTGCCAGGGAAACCCCCGGATAGCCCATAAGGTTTGTAAAACCTTCCAGCTGTCGCTGGCAGTCCGTCGAACCGGGCCGACCCACCAAGAAGAAGTCATCCAGGTAATGCGTCACCGTCTCTGAGCCTGTGCGCCAGGAAAAAGCCCAATGCAGGAAGGAACTGAACCTCTCAAACAATGCACAGGAGACCGAGCACCCCATGGGAAGCGCTTTGTCCACAAAGATGAGACCGTCGAACTGGATCCCCTACAACTAGTGATCCAGCAGCAACCGAAACGCCGATTTTATGTCACATTTTGCCATGAGGGCGCCTTGTCCCACCGCCGTCACCCTCCTCCGCGCCACGTCCACTGATGAGTACGACACCGATGACAGCTCGGCCGAGATATAGTCATTCACCGACGCCCCCTCCGGCCACGACAAATGCTGAATCAACCGAAATTGTCCCGGTTCCTTCTTGGGGACCACCCCGATCGGGGAAATGATCAAATTGGGCAGGGGCAGCTCCGTAAAGGGGCCCACCATCCAGCCCTCCTTGACCTCCTTGAACAGCTTCTCCCGTACGACCCCTTTGTGTGCGTTCACAGACTTCAGGTTGTCAGCCCACCGAGCGATCCGCGGACCCTCGTAACCCAACCGAAAAGACTCCCTGAAACCCCGGTGCAACACTGCCGCATCTTCCACCCGCAGATAGGTCGCCAACAGAGGCTCGATCCGATCCAGCCTAACCGGTGTATGAGCCTTTGCCCATGTTTCCTGCCCCCCCCTCTTCCACCTCCCCTCTCCCCAGCAGGAGCCACCGCCTGCTGCTGCCCCGTTGCGGACAACCCCCGACCCCCCAGCAGCGCACCACTGGGTGTCTATTTCCACACTTGGAGCATTCATGCCTGAAGCGGCACACCTGCCTGCTGCATGCGCCCTTGTTAAAGTCCCAAATGCAAAAATAACAGTTGATGGACAGAATGCAGCACAATGTCATACATTCACCCCAGTACAGAGATCTGGGCCAAAATCCATCGTTTTTTTGCACTCCACACCACCCCAGTTCAGACATGGCCATATGCAAATCAGCCTTGACCCTGTGCCTCATGGGAACAGTCCAGCCCGAACTGCCAAGCCATGTCTTCCCTGGACCGGAATCAAGCATCCTAGGACCAGTTTCTGGCTATCAGCCATCTTCAGCCAGGATAGCTTGACTCCAGTGGTGTGGAGAGCATGGGACTCACGTCTGAGCATACCCATCCCACTCGGAGTGACAAATGCAAAAATAACAGTTGATGGACAGAATGCAGCACAATGTCATACATTCACCCCAGTACAGAGATCTGGGCGTAAATCCATCGTTTTTTTGCACTCCACACCACCCCAATTCAGACATGGCCATATGCAAATCAGCCTTGACCCTGTGCCTCATGGGAACAGTCCAGCCCGAACTGCCAAGTCATGTCTTCCTCGGACCGGAATCAAGCATCCTAGGACCGGTTTCTGGCTATCAGCCGTCTTCAGCCAGGATAGCTTGACTCCAGTGGTGTGGAGAGTATGGGACTCACGTCTGAGCATACCCATCCCACTCGGGGTGACAAATGCAAAAATAACAGTTGATAGACAGAATGCAGCACAATGTCATACATTCACCCCAGTATAGAGATCTGGGCCTAAATCCATTGTTTTTTTGCACTCCACACCACCCCAGTTCAGACATGGCCATATGCAAATCAGCCTTGACCCTGTGCCTCATGGGAACAGTCCAGCCCGAACTGCCAAGCCATGTCTTCCCTGGACCGGAATCAAGCATCCTAGGACCGATTTATGGCTATCAGCCGTCTTCAGCCAGGATAGCGTGACTCCAGTGGTGTGGAGAGCATAGGACTCACGTCTGAGCATACCCATCCCACTCGGGGTGACAAATGCAAAAATAACAGTTGATGGACAGAATGCAGCACAATGTCATACATTCACCCCAGTACAGAGATCTGGGCCTAAATCCATTGTGAGCTAAAGAACGGTGATGGATTAAACCCAGATCAGTTGACTGGGGGTGAGTGTTTGTATTGTCAACGCTCCGTCCATCATCCCCTTTGGTTTTTCTTTGTTCGCCCTAGGTTGGCAGGGTATGCTCAGATGTGAGTCCCTTGCTCACTTTGCCACTGGATTCAAGCAAGCCCGGCTGAACACGGCTGTAATGCCAGAAACTGGTCCTGGGAAGCTTGATTCCGGTCCAGGGAAGACATGGCTTGGCAGTTCGGGATGGACTGGTCCCATGAGGCACAGGGTCAGACTGATTTGCATATGGCCATGACTGAACTGGGGTGGTGGAGTGAGCTAAAGAACGGTGATGGATTAAACCCAGATCAGTTGACTGGGGGTGAGTGTTTGTATTGTCAATGCTCCGTCCATCATCCCCTTTGGTTTTTCTTTGTTCACCCTAAGTTGGCAGGGTATGCTCAGACGGGAGTCCCTTGCTCACTTTGCCACTGGATTCAAGCAAGCCTGGCTGAAGACGGCTGTAATGCCAGAAACTGGTCCTGGGAAGATTGATTCCGGTCCAGGGAAGACATGGCTTGGCAGTTCAGGCTGGACTGTTCCCATGAGGCACAGGGTCAGACTGATTTGCATATGGCCATGTCTGAACAGGGGTGGCGGAGTGAGCTAAAGAACGGTGATGGATTAAACCCAGATCAGTTGACTGGGGGTGAGTGTTTGTATTGTCAACGCTCCGTCCATCATCCCCTTTGGTTTTTCCTTGTCAAAGTCCCAGCAGGCCCCGACGGTGTTCTGTGCAGCGGTATCCCCCGACCCCACCCCCCAACGGGTGGGACGGGCCGAAAAGGGGGTCGTCGCAAGCGGAAGCCCGTTGGCCGTATAGATGATGCGTCTAAACTTCGCTCCACTCATCGTCTGTGGGTACAGATCTGCGTCCAGCTCCCCCCATTTTGCCTCCGGATCCGATGCCATGCGAGCCGGGAACTCCTCATCATAATGAGACCAAGGTGACCTGTGCCCGCTGCACGACATCCATATATTTGAATAAGGCGACTGACCGGTCCGGATACTTCTCACAATATATGCTGGCGTATATCAGGAAAGCCGCCGACCAGTTCTCAATGGTCAGGGGCACCTTGGGCCGCCTGGCCAGCTCCTGCTCCTCCTCGTTCGATCCCTCCTTAGCCATCAGCTCCCTGTGGAGCAGCTTCAGGATCTCCACATACTCTCCCTTCCAAATCTTCTCCCTGGTCGCCAACGACAAATGGGCCCGAGCGGCTTCGCCACCCCCATGTATGGGAGCTTCCGCACTGGCACGTCGCAACTCTCCTTCGCCCCCCGCGCCACCAGCCGCAACCCCCCAGGCTTCGCCTTGTCCACCGCTGCATCTCCAACCCCCGCTGTCCCGGCGCTCACCGAGACCGCGTCACCCATCACCACCTCCTTGTACATACCCACCCCGGCATCCGTCACATACCTACCCTTCACCAGCCTCACCAAGTCCTCCCCCCCTGCGTCCGTACCAACCGACACCTGCCCTCCATGAGGCGTGCCCAAGCCACTCCCCACTCTGCCACCATCCTTACCTGGCATCAAGGCTGACGTCCGCACTGGATCCCGCTGCCTAACCAGTTGCGCCGGGGGGGCCGTCACTCTTGGCGCTGTCTGCCGGGGGCGTACCTGTGAGACACTTCCAACATCATTACTCCTCTCCCCCTCCCGAATCGCCCCCTCCTCCTCCGACTCCGGGTCCCTGATCTCTGGACCAGCCCCCAACCGCCTGTCCTGGCCGCCCCCCATGGGTGTCATCCTGCTCAGCCCCGCCATCTCCCTACACGCCCTCACCAGCACCCCCAGATCCACACTCTCTCTCCGCCCGCCCTCATCCTGCGACTCGGCTTGTTCAGCTGCATCAACACTCCATCCCCCACCCCCAGCGGTCGTCTCGACCCTTCGGGGTGGGGCTGGTGGGGACCTACCCCCAGCCGTCCTACGCGCTCTCGTGATGGGTCCCTCGGTGGAGCGCGACCGCCCGTACAAGCTGAGCCGGCCCATCCCCTCGGTAGATTGGAGCCGCATGCTGCTCACCCGAGCACCTAGCCAACTGCTCCTGCCAAGAGAAAAGGGGGGAAGTCCAGCATGCCGGGGAAAAATCACCCCCCCACCCCCTCTGCGCATCCCTCCCCATGCCGTGGAATGCCCCCCGCCATGCTGGCCGCTCTCCCCCCCTACCCCCCGCCCCTCCGGGTCCACCACAGACCCTCCCCACCCTCCCCATGTGCCTGCCCCCGCACACACCACACCCCCCTCGCCCCCGCCCCAGCCCCTGAAAGCCCCCCCTTCCCTGACCAACCACCCCCAACCCACTCCCTGTCCCCTCTCGCCCCCCACACCCCACCACCCCCCAGCCCCCACTACCCCTCTGCACGCGCCCCCCGCGGTGACGGCAGTCTGCTCGGCCCCACCACGCCCCCCTCCCCCCGAGGACGTCTCCCAGAACAACTCGCTTTCCCCCCCACATCCTCCCCCCTCCAAGTCTAATTCGTCAATCAGAATTGGTGACCCCGCCCCGCCCATCTGCCACCCTGCCCTCATCCCGTCCCTCTCCTTCCTGGTCCAAAGCCTGAGCCCCCCAGCCCCCCTCCCCTCCCCAGCACATCAGCCCTGCCCCTCGCACCCACCGGCCCCCCATCCCAATCCCCCATCTCTGCGTTGCCACCCAGCGGCGCCACCTGTGCCCGCCCCCCAGCTCCCCCTGCAGCCCTCACACTACTCGCCACCTCTTCTCCCCCCTCCACCTCCTCCACAGCACCCGCACCGCCCGCCGCATGTGTCACACCCCCTGTCCCCCCACCCCTCCCACAAACTCCAGTGCAGGCCTCCTCTTGCCCCCGCGCTTTTTCCCAGCCTTCGCCATTCCCCCCTGCACCACCGCCGCTCTTCCCCGCTGTCCGCTGCCTCCCGCCTCCCTGCACCCCCCCCTTCCTCGGACAAGACCGCGGCGGCTTGCAGCACGCCAACATTGCCGCCGCGGCGCGCCGAGGCGGCCTTACCTTGACATCTTGCCGCACCAGGTCCATGCGTCCCGCTTCCCCCAGAAGGCGCAAGGCCTCCCGCACTCTTGGATCCTCCAGCATCGCTACTCCCGCCATGCCCCTGCTCCTCAGACGCTCCGACCGGCCTCGTCAAGGTAGGCTCGCCGCCCTCGCACTCTGCGCGCCGGCCTCAGGCAGTCGATTATGCCCACGCCTTCCGATCCCCAGCAGCACCGCCCTGCAAAGCACCAAACGCACCCTGCCTAAACCGCAACCGCTCCGCTAACGCTCCTGCCCCAAACAAACGCTCCTGCCTCACAAAAACGCTCCTACAACAACACAAAAACGCTCCCGCCTACAACCCTCCGGCTGCCGTGTCACTGTCCCCAAAATGGTGGACAGTGACCTGACATGGCCGCTTATATTTTCCCCAGCCCAAGGAAGCCCAAGGGGAGCCGAAGACCAGCCCAAACCGCCCACCGAGCCCAAAACAGCCCGCGAACTGCGTCGGCTCGGTCGCTACCCGCCCCCCCTCCCGGGGCCCCAAAACACCCCGGGGGCAGCAGGCCTCCCTCCGGTCGACCGCTCCCCCAGAAAGCCCCATTCTAACTTACTCACACTCACTCACAATACCTCACACGCTTTCAATTCCTCACTCACTCCTTCTCACTCAGCTGCTTTCCTCACTCTCAGTTACATATACCCTCACTCATACTCGCATATACACTCACTCTCACTTTCTCATCAATTCACTATCTCTTTCTCTCTCTCACACACAAACACACATACACACATGACCACTTTTTCTCACACAATAACTCCTATGCACGCACAAATGCACAGATTGAAATGTCAGAATGTTTCTACTTACCTTGCCTGTGCTGGTGACTCCTCCAATGCAGCAGCAGGACAGATCTCCAGCATTAAATATAGAATTCAGCATGGCATGGTACAAAGTAGGAGCCAGACAGGGCTGCAGAGGCAAGAGGAAGACCTGTGTCAAACCCTCAATCATCTTTGACAATGCTGGAATTAAAGTCCTATCAGATGCTGGAACTGGGCTGGGATCCCACCTCTGCTGTTTGGAATGGATTGTCATTTAGCACAGTGAAGCAAGATGTATATCGTGATAGTCCTATTTCAGCAGAAATGCTATGCTGCTCTAGGAATGCACAATATGTTTGGTAAATAAAATGGATTATGTTTCCTTAAGGTGGTTATTGTTGAATTATGCTCTTTATTCTTGTGCAATACAAACATCCCATCAACCTACAGCAGAGGTCGTTTTACATTTTTGCTCTGAGCCTGCCAAAACCTGATGTTTTGAAGTCGCCCCCCCCTTTCAAATCTTTATGGAAAGGATTGGGGAAGGAGGTGCAACAGGGCTGAGCGCAGGACGAGAGGTTTATTAGATAATTTTAGGGGTACTTTTTCTGTAGCGCAAACTCCACTCCAAGGGCCCTATTACGAGTGTGGTGGTCGATGGGATGTATAATTAAACAACTACTGCTCAAAGACATAGGGGCATATTACCAACAACTAGCGATAAATATCGCTATGTTGGTTTAGCGGCGATATTTTTATCGCCGAGCTGCGGCGATTTTTATCGCTTAGGAACCTTGCTATTATCAAGGTTTTTCTCCTAAGCGATAAAAATCGGCCGAAATGCATGAATATCGCTGAAAAGTCAGCGATATTCATGCATTACCGAGCTAATGCTCTTAGCCATGTTATCCACCTCCCATTGGATAACATGGCTAAGAACTGCTCTGGGGCAGGTGTTAGCTTTTGGAGATATTTGCGCTTAGCGCGAATATCTCCAAAAGTTGGTAATAGGAGATAGCGATGTTAGCGACTGTTTCCAGTTGCTAACATCTTGGCACGCCCACTTTGCATGTCATTAGTGATAAATATCACTGACATGCAAAGCGGGGCCCAAGATGGTCGCTATCTCCTACTAGCTGTCGCTAACTGGTGTTAGCGACAGCTAGGTCATAGGGAGATAATTTTATCTCCGCTTTCTTGGCTTTTAAAGCCAAAAAAGCGGAGATAAACCCCCTTGATAATATGCCCCCAAATGCCATAACCACGAAGGCTAAATCAAGAATACAGCCAAACCACTGCATACTTTACAACGACTTCCTTAACCACGACAAATTATCTTTTGCTACATTACCCAAATATACAACTATGTTTTTTTAAAACGCATGTTTAAAACCCCTGGGAAAAAAAGTTATTAATTAAACATGTATTGCATTATAAACAATTTTAAGTGAAGAAAGAACGTGGGTGGTGAACGTAACCCACGGAGCTTTGCAAAGATCCTGAATATAGAAAAACACACACTTTTCAAACTTCAGCAATGTTAAAACAAAAAAATTAAATAAATGACATGTGTACCAGTCAACCTACTGGTCTCGAGTCCTTTGAGAACAGCAGTGCTTCAGTAGAAAATTGGCACCCAGAGTGTCTGAAATAGTTTTTGTGAGTTCTTGAGCATGATTATTTGATGCAAAGGAAACCACTGCAGCCTCCTAATCACGATGCAGCTAAACGAAGATGCATAACTTAAGTAGGTACCTTACTTGTGGCCTCTCTAATCGTGGGTTGCAATGCCATCTATTGGCCAGTTTTATGAGGAGGTCGTTGTTCGTGTAGGTCGTGGTTTAGGAAGTTGTGGTTCAGTAAAAGGTTGTTGTTTAAGAGTCATTGCTTACAACCCTCGGTGTTAGAGATTCGTTATTAAGGCTGTTCCCCAGTCCCATGACTGCCATATTTGTGGTGGCGGGTCAGTGACGGATCCAGCCACCGTCGCACCAGTGGTCTGACTGCCCAAGAACGATCTGGGCAGTTGGACTGCCGGCTCCGCAAGGGACCCGCCACTCCCTGCTGTTGGAGCAGCGGTCATAGCCCACAATATGCTTGGTGGGACCACCATGGTCCAGCCAAGCAAATTACGAGTTTCCTCTCTGCCAGGGTTTTCAAAAAACCCTGGTGGAGAGGAAACAAAGTGTGCCTCCACCGCATGTGGATGCACAAAGGGGGGCAAAAAATGTCCTCCTTTGTGTGCATGCAAATAGGTTCCTGCACAGCATGGCCTTTCAAGTCCATTCCATGCAGGAGCCTTGTAGCGTGGTCTCATTGTGGTGCCTTTTTCAAAGGCACTGCTGCCTTTAAAAGAGTCACCGCCATGGGACCGCCATGCCGCCCACCTGCCAGACTACTCAAAAGTCATAATCTGGCAGGTGGGCTGCAGCAACCTTTGGCTGACCGGTGCGTGGAAATTTGCACCACCGTGCCATGGCTCCGCCAAAAAGTCGTAATCGGGGCCTAAATGTGGGACTTATAAATGCATCAAATCAAGACAAAAATTAAGAAAACACTGCTCCCCTAATTGGGGTGTTGTGAGCCCTACACACTCCAGGGCCCCAATGCGATGCACCTTCTGCACTAATAATAGCTGTGGCCCTAAGTCAAAGTCTGTCTTATTTGGCTTTTTCATTCCTTCCACACCATGCAAGGCCATCAAGCCAATCTTGAAACAGGATTTCTGTTCCTTTCAGAAAATGTAGCTTCTAAGTGCTGCCCCCTCTTTGCAGCAAGAGAGCATTCTGCTCAAATGATATCAAGTAAAATGATCCCTCATGTCCCTTTTGTAAAATAGAACAGACATTATTGTGATTTAGTGGGCTCCTCACACCCCAGGCCCCAGTGTCAATGCACCTGCATCACGAATGATAGCTACACTGCCTTGCAAGCAAGCTATATCCTCTGCCATTTTTAAGAACATGGGATCCACATTTTAGCCCATTCGCCCTCCCGCCATCTCTCTGCGGCCCAAACTAAGGTGTCTCTTCTGCTTCAATTTTCCCCTCCCTTGGCCCATTGCTCCGAGGCCCAAAGCAAAACTGGCAATGCAGCGGTGCAACCGGGTCTAATGCAAACAAGGAAAGGTGGTGAAATAGCCATAATGGGGATTTAGTTATCCATTCACAGAGGTGGGCCTGGTACCACTGAACCTGCAACACCAATGAGACCCACAGCCCTGCAAAGCAAGCTGCCCACTTTTCCCACTTCACTTTGCCATCACAACTTGGCCTAAGGCCTAAAGCAGGCTGTCTGAAACAAATTCCCATATCTCTGACACCCCCAGTTGCTTGGCTGTGTTCCCCGCACAGCATGAGAGATCTGGGCCTTAATGCTAAGAAGGAGAATCTGCATGTAACCAGAGTTCAAAGTAGGCAGAGGAGTCTATGGGACTGACATGCCCTCAAGTATTAATTGTACTAAAACAGTCCCCAAACTTTTTGTTTTGTTTGGCTGACAGGGAAGGGGGAGATGAGGGAAGGTCTCCTGTACGGTGAAGCTAACGAAGGGTCAGAAATCTAAAGATGAATCAGACTTTCTCAGCAGCAGCAGGCCTCCTACCTTAAATAAATGTAAATGCATGCTTTTGGTTAATCATCAAATATAAAGACTGCTTGGGAGCCAGTATATGCTTTGAGGCAGTCACTCTAAGCTTCATGGAGGACAACAATGTATTATTTTTGAGAGGTAATGTAAGAGCATTTTCAGCAAAAGTTTTCTTTTATTTTGGCACTAGACACAATCTTGTTATGTATTAGTAAAATATATTATTTAAAAGCATTTTTCTTAAACAATAATTCTACTGTGGAATATACAATTTTAAAAGAATGACTTACATATGTACAGTGCTTTCTGTAACAGGCTGGGATTTTGTAGCTCTATCAATACATATAAATATATAAATAACAGTGTACATACACAGTCCCTGCTCCTCACTGCGCCAGCCAAGATTCAATTCTATGACTTTCTTGTCATACGCACAGACATCTGCAGAGATCACATTAGCCAACTTAGATGTCATGACGTGAAATTGTGAATTTCCCACTGATTAGTTTAATTTGCCTTTAGTTTTCATTTAAGGTGTGAGCATTATTTTTTGATGTACTCACCTTAACACGAAAAAACAACAAAATAGTTACAGAATGTCTTTGTCCCTGACACCACACCACACTCCCTCACCCCACCCCCAGGGCACTCAGGTTCACAGTTCCCATGTTTATTTTATGCAGTCCAAGAGCCCCTTGAAAATTTAAGACAGTTTGGAAACATGATCAACAAGGACATGCTTCTAGGCCATCTTCGTTTACAAGTGTATGCAGAGGCATTTGTGCCCCCCTGGGAATACATCCATGGACCCCTAGAGGGGCCCGCACCACAGTCTGAAGACGTCTGACCTACAGGGTGCCATGTTCTTAAGTAGCAGCGGGCACCAGGCTTTTCCCTGGTGGGCATCCAGGGCGGGGGCAAGTTTTGGACCCTTGGGTGGCCGTTTTTGTTACTGGGGGGCGGTTTTGCAGCATAGCTGCAATAATGGTTGCCTGTAACAAAAGCAGCTGCAATGATTTCCATGCGCACCCGTTCCCCTCTTCCCCCACGACCAGCCCAACTCAATTGCCAGGGCCGAACTGGAAGTGTTCATAAAAGTTGAGTTTTAATAAAGAGCAGTATGAGCAGAAGCAAGGGGCCATATGTGGCTGCTCACAGGTGGCGGGGCTGCCCCCTTCGCCCCTGTTGAAGGTCTGCCACTTGTCACAGGGATAGGACGCAATGAGAGGTATGAGTTTAAAATCATGGGGAGGCCTGGAGGAGCACCATAGCACTTGATATCAGAGTGACCGATCTTTGGGAAAAGGCTATTGAGAGAGTCAGAATAATGTTGGAGTGTCTAGGGACAGGAATCGCCATATGAACAGGGACGTTGTGTCAACACCATGCAGATCATTGAGTTCAGTGTTTAGTCCTGTGGGATTCCTTCCTAGCATTGGAAGCAGCCATAGGCAAGTTAAAGAATCATACATGTTTCAGACCACAAGTCTTATCAGAAGAGGCTCAGGAGGAGAAAAATGATTTGACTAAATCAATTGTTTACTGAGTTTGGCTTCATGCACATATTTTTGTTTGCCTTTTGTACAAAAGTTAATAATATTTAAAAAATAAGGTTTGGGTGGGGCATTATAACACTTGCTTCCTACAACAATGATAATAAATAACATATTAAGCTAGGTGGATCTTTACATGTGAACTGTGCCCTGCTGTTCTTTATATGAAGAATATATGTATAGATATAAAAATGTATTTCATCAGAACAAGAGCACAAGGGTTAAATATGCTATCACAGTGGCATCAAATGCAATTAAATAGGCTTTGTGAGTTTGGTTTCGATATATATTCCTTTGTAAAAATGACTGTAACGTAGAATCTCTGAGTCAGTAAAAAAAAATATTTTCTTATTTGCTCAAGTTAGTCAGGCTGCTCTAAAGTGATAATGTGGAATTGACCCTTTGTCCTTTAGTAATGTGTCAGAGTATATCTTTGTAAATACTGTTGATCCAAATACCTGCTTTGTTGGGTTTAGGTGAAGGGAGAAGGTGCAAGACCTGCGCTAAAAAATACTCCTCATCGAAAGGATGGCAAATGCAAGACACATTCTACTAGAAAAGGTTTTGACGACAAAACTAGTAAACAAATTCAGGTAGACCTGTCCTTGACTCTGAGCAGCAACAGTGGTTCTTATGCAGGAGTAAAGCTGGGAACTGTGCAGGGTCTGTGCAAGACTTGTCAGAGACATGGGCTGGTGCAGGGCTACTGGTACATATCTAGCACTGGTGCAACGATTTACAGAGAGTCAGATAAAAATGACAGATTGGCATTTGGGTGATTTCCTTCTCCCAGCAACAAAACCACTTTTAAAGTCATTCATTGTAATCTGCCTCCCTCTTGTGGCTACTGGTGGTGGCACCTTAAGGCAGTTGCCTACAGAGTCTTAAATGTAATATAGGCCTTTTCCTTTCTGTCCTTTGCGACACTTGATCTATCTGGTACACCAAACCTTGTCTCAGCGAGCAGTAGGAGCTCTCCCAAGACCTTACTAGGAACTCCTCTAAGCCTGTTGCAGCTGGTTTGCCTGTCTTGGAATACTAGCTACCTTGAATCAGTAATTTAACTTTACTCAAGAACAGGAATGCTTGGCCACCGAAAGAAAACAGGACAGTGAATCTGGTACCACAGATAAACAACTTTCAAGCCGCAGGTATATTCTGTAAACTATTTTTCCCTTTGAAATGCCTACCCGCTGAAAAACTGTGGCCAACCTGCTCAAGAAAGCAGCATAGGACTTGTGTAACAGCGGCTCCTTCTTCTTCACCCAGCCATTCCCACTAATGAATGGCCTGAGAACAACCGTGTTTACCCATCCAGACTACTGCAGTGCAACTCTGATCCCAAGCTGTAAGTGGTCCTTTAGCCCTTGTTTTTCTTTTAGGAAGAAAAGCGTCATTTAGGGGAACTTCCGTGCCTGACACTTAAAGCAATAGCAACATGAAGATTAAGTGAATGCTGCTCGCGAGATCAGCTCTTTTGCAAACAACCCCCACCCCCTTAACGTATGTGATAGGTGAATATCCATCAGAGTTCAACAAACGGCCAGAACGTCTTATTTAGAGCCCCCAGGTGTCCAGCAAGCTCAGTCTGTGCCTCACATCTACACACCCTTTAAGGAAGGATTCTTGGAGCACCAGACACAATCACAGTTTGGTGTTTACGTCACCCCTTTCCGCGTGAAACACGCCATTTTTCAAGATATTGGATGCTATGTTTTGCTCCCTTGTGGCCGTTTTTTCAAGGCAGCAGGCTGCAGTGGGCTTGATATAACACCAGCTCTGCCTAGGCATTCCCCGAAAGTGATGGCAGAAAAAGAACGTTTAATTCAGGTGTTGCACATTCCTCTATCTATGAGACGGCGTGGGCCCTAAAGTTGTGTATGTTCATCTGCTCAATTGTTTGAGGCAACAGGATTTTTTTTAGGTTTGGTTACCCTGAAGGCCAAAGCTTTTACACACTTACACAAACTTCACAGACAAACAGCAAGGCGTTCAAGCAGACCAACAGGTAGATTGAGAGTATTCAATATTATTCTGCCACTAACAGGCGGTAGGTCCTCGCCCGATGGGCAGTCTGGGTAATTTAGCTTTCAGGAGTTTCATGAGGTGCAAGTGTTTAGGGTCAGCGCTCAGGCTCGACATCAACACTTTCCATAGCCTGGCCCAGAACTCCCAGGGACCCCCCTCGATGATTTTACCACTTCAGAAGCTTGGTCATTTGTCTGTATTTTTAGTTAGGCCAAAGCCAAGACATATAGTATGTTTTAGGAAGTTTGGTACAGTTCCCTTTAGGAGAGACATGATTACCATCCTCATAAAATGTGATGAAGGGTTTTAAGAAGTGTTTAATTTGTAAAAATAAATACATAAATGCAGGGCCCAGAGTTGTTCTCAGGAGTCACCGCTCATTCCACCCCATGCTTCTTGCTCCTGCAGTTCTACGCTCCCTGCTCCTTGTTTCACTATTCCAGGTTCTTCTCCACCACTGCTTTCTTCCTTTTTCACTGTTTTCTTATCTTTCTCTTGTTCATTCTTCTCTTTTCTTCTGCCTTTCTGCCTTTTGCTCTGGGTCAAAGTTTGATCGGAAACTTAAGTACCAGTACGCCCCGCAAAATTATTACTGGTGCATACTAGCTGCAAGCATAAATTAAGCAAGCACTGGTTTCATTTAAGAAGACAGACATAAATGCAAAGCAAGACTAGGCGTGCACTTAGAGGACACTACCAGATATCCATCAAACACAGCGAACGCTAAACTTTTGCCAGATGAGAACACAACCGGCAATAATACTAACTTGCCTAGGGCTAAAAAAAACTTCCAATCGAGGAACTATAAGATTTTACATTTTGAAAAAATATTATTTGGGGATTTTCCCTTCAGAATCGTGAATTTTCTTTGCAGTCTGTTGTGAAACACAGCTGGATACATGGTGTGTGCATATGCAATGGCAAGAGAAGCATACAGACTGCAAGAGCCCTTTATCTCCAACTACACAAACGGAATAGATGGAGCAAACACAACACAAGAGGCAAGCACTTAACTGTGAGGAAGTCATCCCAAGCAATTCATTGGCTACTTATGAAGCACCACCCCTGTGGCTTGGAAGTGATTGCAAAGAAGAAACAATTCATGTAAAACCAAAAACTGCATTCAGGAAATAAACAAAGACACTTGTTTAACTTTTGGAGAGTGAAAAAATACCAAGCCTGCCAGCTAGTAGCTCAGAACAAGCAGTCGCAGCAGCAATGCAAGCACCTTTAACACACATGACAGATACAGGAGAGGTTGCAGTGGTGTAAGCACCCTCGCACATAACAGGCACAGTATGTGTAGCAGTGGTGCATGCGCCTTCACACATAACAGGCACAGCATATGCAGTAGTGGTGCATGCACCTTCACACGTACCAGGCTTAGCATATGCAGTAGTGGTGCATGCACCTTCACACGTACCAGGCTTAGCATATGCAGCAGTGGTGCATGCACCTTCACACATAACAGGCTTAGCATATGTAGCAGTGGTGCAAGCACTTTCCAATCCAATCCAAAAGTTCTTTATTTCGGCCATTAAGACCATAAAAGATGCAATCAAAAACATAAAAATCACATGTTAACATACAATATAAAAACAATGCAAGGAGGAGAAACTACTTAATTCATAATATGTGAGGATCCGGGGAATTCAAGGTACCATTCACTGCAGTTCATTTCATGGTTATGGATTGCCCTTTCAGTATTTTTTTCCCCTTCAACCACATAGCCATTAGATACTTGGTTAGTGCAAAAACAATACAGTGCAAAGTACTTGTCTTTAGAATTCTATACGATTGTAAACAGTGTCTAAAGCCTAGATTCCTACACAAAGGTACAAGCCAATACTTTCTTGGTCTGCTATAAGCAGGGCAAAAAACAGCATGTGTAGTTCCTCCTCCACATTCGTGCTGCACCCAGGACAGGTTTTGTCGTCCTATGTAGACCATTTACTTGTAAAGTCTTTAGGAGGCAATGTACCAAACCTCCATTGGATAAAAAGTTTCCTTGCAGTAATGGGAAAAATAATGTCCATAAATTCTTCAAAGTTAAATGAACTTTTGGAGACCAAAAATTGTTCAGTACGGGTGCCAATTTTCGGGGCGGACAAGAGCATAGTTAGGCTTTTGTCCTTGTAGATCTTAGTGAGCATTTTGTGGGACACCTCAAGACAGCCTCTTTCGGGATCATCCCACAGACCAGCCAAGCCCAATCGGGAAAATTCTCATTTTACATAGGCCAACCATGGGATTCTATCAGAACAATTGTAGCTCAAGACGTGCTTCAAATCTTGCCTGTAGTGGGACAGTTCGGTAAAGGGCCATAGCCTGTGCCAGAACCTCAATGGCTTTAAGGCTAACTCGTCCCCTATTGAAGGGAGGCCCAAATCTAATCTCAATGGTAGAAGAGGTGTGCCTTGTGGTAGAGACAACAACCGTCTAAGGAAGTTGGTCTCCACCTTGACAAGTTCAGTCCCAGCGCTATGACCCCACAGTTCACCACCATATAATGAGGCTGCTTTGGCTTGAGTTTTGTACATCTCCAGGGCTGGACTAACTGGCTTGAAGGTTGAGGAGTTCGAAGCCTTCAAATGGCCCCCACCATTTGCGATAGCTTTAGGCGAGATCTTGCTATCTGTGGACCCCAAGGTAGCGTTTCATGTAAAGTTACCCCCTAGTACTGGAACGTTCTAACCTTTTCCAGCCTATCAGATCCCAAGGTTGGATTTGGCCTAGTTGTTGCCGAGGGATTGAATACCATGAACGTGGTTTTCTCTGCATTGATCTCGATGCCATGAGCTCTGCAGAAGTCCCCAAACCCATCCAGTATACGTTGGATCCCCTCTAATAAAAGAGAGAGGGACCCTCAACCAAAGGGATGGGGTACCAGCTATTGACTGTGTCAAAAAAGAGAAATTCCCTTTGGGCACCTTAATAAGGACAGACCGACTTATACATACACACTATACATCAATTCATCAAACATGAAAACATATCAATCAGAGCAATGCAGTAAGTAACACAATTCTGTAAGGACAAATAAATTCAGTATGCACAGTTTATTATTATAATTAAAAAGCAAATTAAAAAACACATTAAAAAGTGTATAAAACAAGGGAAGACAGACAATATACATAGGAACAAATGATATACAGAAGTTCATCCAATTAATTCCTAAAGCTAATAAGGGAGGTACAGAAAAGGTATATTCAGCGCCAGTCAGAATACTCCTTGACCAATATGTATTGTACTTCTCCCCCAGTTTTCAACGCGTTTCGACGGACATTTGTCATACAGCCGTCTTCCTCAGGAAAATATTAGCTGTCTTCCCAAGATAACTTTAAAAGAAAGCCTGCCTTCTAGGTAGGGGATAGACACCTCCCTCCTCTCAAGCGGGGTCGTATTTTCAACTGCTGAAGGTATTTGTATAGACCTCAGCTCAAATGATCCTGATTTTTTCTCGATGTGATATACACGAGGAACGAACACAAACTGTCCCTTCTGGGCAGATTGAGAGTATATATATATATAGGACTTAAAACCTTGTTGTTTATAGTATTACTTGCACGCGGTAAAGAGTTGCGATTGCCGAAATTCAATGCTCGTGATACAATTCAATTTCAATTTAGGCGCGCTAAGGGTCTGAGAGCTGCCTTCAGTCTTTAAGTAATGCCGCCTCTTATGAAAATCACTCCCAAATCTTCCGCGTGCAGTTCCCGAAGTATTCGATCGAAGTATTCCATCGGGGATTTGGAAAGCAGGAGAGTATCGTCGGCAAACATGATTGCCGGAACCCTCCTGCCTGCCAACCTAGGGGCGTCGTTGTTAGTGACATTGTCAAGGTGGGATATGACGCCGTTGACATATAGGCAAAACAGGGTTGGTGCTAAGACACAACCCTGTCTTACCCCCCTGCCAACTGGGAACCTAGATGACAATGCCCCATCCCTCCCACACCTAACCTGTGCACAATTTCCATTATGCAGTCTGATTATTACTTGCAGGAGCTGTGGGGGAACACCCAACTCCCTAAGAACCAGCCATAGTTTCTCGCGTGGTACTAGATCGAATGCGGACCTCAGATCCACAAACACCATGTACAAACTTCCCCCCTCGATCCCCGCTGTTTTCCAGAAAAGAAGAACGAGGCGAAAAATCTGATCCATGGTGGATGTGTTCTTCCTAAAGCCTACCTGGAGAGGGCTAAGGATCGCATTGTCCTCCATCCAATCCAGGAGCTGGTCCAGCAGAAGACGGACGAAAAGTTTTTGGGGTACATCTATAAGGCTGATCGGCCTGTAGTTGGCTGGGAGCAGAGGAGAGCCCTTTTTGAAAATCGGTACTATCTCTGCACCCAGCCATGTACAGGGGATCTCCATTCCTCTCAAAACTGAGTTGAAAATGATGAGCAAGTAGGGACCCCAAATCTCTGGTTGGTGTCTAAATAAGTCTCCAGGAAGTTTATCAAGGCCGGGAGCCTTCCCCTGTGCAAGTCTCCCTATTTAATACCTCACCCAAAGTGAACTCTAGTTTCTCGTTGCTCACATTGAGGGTGTCAGAGACTACCTCTGTAGGGATGGTAAAACTCTCTTGATACAGTTTACTAAAAAGGGATTCCCATACCGAAGCGGCAATATTTGGCTCTACTGCAGCTTTCGGTTTCCCTGAACCTGTGTGAACTAATGACCAAAATTTTCTTGAGTCCCTAGTTTCCAGTGCCATTTTTAGGTTATGCCATCTATCCCAATCCCATTCAGACTTTGCGTGGGCAATGGCCTCCCTATATTTCCGTCTCAGCTCATGTACTTTATTTTTATCAGTGCCAGACTTGACCATAAAGATCAGTTCAGTCTTGATCTTTTTACTCGTGGAGTTATACCAAGCTGAGGTTGGTGTCCTCTTCTTCCTTCTCACAGTCACAGGGTAAAAAACCTCTCCTAGTCTCTCAACTAGGTCTTCATGGATTTGACCTAGTTTCTCATTGAAATCAATAACTTTGGGATTATTAATCAAATCATCCATTTCGACTAATTTTGGGAGCGCCAGGTCATAGATTTTCGTGATGTACTCTGGAGAGTTAACTAGTTTCCCCCATTTTACCCTACATCTATTGTTGGATAATACTAGGGCCCCTATGTCTTGTTCTGCCTCGTTTGGTAATGTGCTTTCTTTGGGCCCTGGGTGAACCATATCCGAACAGAGAGCATTATGGTCGCTATCTGCTCTCACCGTCAACTTGAAGTCCAAGACCTTGGACCACATGCTGATGTCTACAAAAATGTAGTCTAGGCGTGATTCGTGGCCCTTCCTGTTAAAGGTGCACACTGAGGGACTGACAGATGGAGTGCGCCCGTTACAAGCCCTCAGGGCGTAATTCAGGGTAAGGGACATAATCTGTAACGCCAAGGGAGACCAATATTTCGGGCTTGGCGATCGACAGGGGGAATCCCCCAGTAGTCGTCCTCAGCCATTAGGGCACCCTCCTGTAATCCATGTAATGGTTCAAAATGGCAGTTGACATCCCCTCCCAACAAAATCTTACAATCAGCGGGTAGTAACCCTAAAAATAGAGATAGTTCATCTAGAGTGGGTGATTCCATAGACACACTCACTGGACGAGAGTAAACATTAACAATCGCCAAGTTGTAGGCATGTGGCCATTTAAGAAGAACGCATTGTACTTCTTCCGAGTGTGTTGGTATAATTTCTGCTGAACTACCCAAATGGGTACCCAGCCAGATTGCTAGTCCACCAGAGGGCCTACCTTTGCCTCCCCACCTAGCAGGATCATAAAAAGTTGCATAGCCCACCATGGGGTAAACTTCCCTAGCCCAAGTCTCCTGAAAGAGACAGATGTCATTATTGTCCACTAGGGAGCCCCAGTCGCTGCAATCCATTTTATTAGCGATACCTGCGAGGTTCCATGAAAGAACCTTCATCGTTTTTGGGCCCAAACTGGACACTCTTCCTAGCACGCTCTCACCATCTAATTCTGGATTGTTGACTAACACCCCATCTCGGGGTGCCTGCCCTTCCAGAACCCCCGGGTCTGTTGCATCTTGGGTTATTGTTTTCAGAGGAAGGATTTTTGATGCAAGACAACCAGATGATGTGGTGGAAGATTGTGTGGGGAGTCTGGTGTACAAATGGTATTTAGCCGATCGGGGGATAGGAGGGCTGGGCTAAAGATGCCAGTGTCAAAGGTATCTTCCATTGTCCCCAACTGAACTGTGTGGGGGACCTCCCCTTCACTACCCCCAACGCATTCAGCCCGTGGAAGTCAGTCAACCTGATCAAGGCAGCTATACCTGTTGACATGAACATAGTTGCTCTGTGTTAGTGCATCATGGCGTAGGGGCCTATACCTTGTACCATCGATGGCAAATCCCACTCTAGTCCAGCCGTCATTTACCCCAGAGTGCAATTTTTTATTTCTTGGATAGAAAAAAGACAGCCGTACCAGTTGGATAGATGTGTTTCCTGAACTCCCCAGCCAGTTACAAATATGGGGAGCAATCTGAGAATCCCTAAAACTCACCAGGATGCAATCTCCCCCTATTTTCTTTGTAGTATGTCCTACCCAAGGAACCCTCCTGACCATCAATATTTCCCCTCTCATGTTTGGTGGCAGGGGCCTATGAATGTTTAGCCAACTGATAACTTTATTTCTTAAGGAATCAAAGGATTCCGGTACAGAGTTGGTAAGCTCAGGAACCCCGATCAAAATTAAGGTAAAGGCTGCCACCTCTGGGGGCAGATTAACTGTATTTGGCCGGTTTGGGCTATTGACAAGCCGATGGGGGTGACCAGCCATCCTGGTGGGCGTCTTTTCTTGCCTCGTTGTGGTCGTTGGAATAGGCAGCTTTGACTTCCGCACTAGAGGCGCGGGAGGAAGTTGCCTTGAAAGTGGTAGTGGGTTGGGTTTAGATAGGGTAACTGTGGGTACACTCACAGTAGAAGGGGATTGGACTTCTTTGCGGATAGGGTACTAGAAGCACTAAGGGAAGAGGGAATCCCTGCATTCGTCATAGTTGCACCTTGAGTGCTAGTCGAGGTTCTTAGCTGATCCTCCATATCCCCGGTCGCTTGTTCTATAGCTTGTAGTCTGGTTTACAGTCAAGCCTGGCCAACAGGGTATCTAGGAGTTTCTTCAGAACGTTGGTAATAAGATGAATAGACTGATCCCTCTCGCCACAAGACCCCTCACCAAAAATAAATGGGCCAGACTGCAATGACATCTGTGGATGAGAGGGCTGCATTGGAATCGCCGTTTCAATAACAGTCACGGTGGAGGAGGATTCCAATGTGTCAGGCATATTGTCAGTGGTGTTGGGGGCATGATCCAGTTTGGCCCTTTTTGCACAATTTGACTGTCTAGCTCTTTTTCTTTTTGGGACAGCACCTTCCCGAAGACCCAGTGAGTGTGTTGAGTTGGGGTCACTCCCATCATCCAGAGTCAAAACTGGTTGAGATGTTGGAGAAGAAGTCACCTCAGGTACGGTACGAAGGGAGTCTCAAAGTGAGTTTGATGGGGTCCTCAGCTGTTGTAAAACAGATTCGATTGTTTGATCGATGCTATCCAAGAGAGATAGATGGGAGGCATCCAGTGTTTCTGGGGATCTAGCATTCATAGTTGAACCCAGAGAAGATAGCTTTACACTTTCAATCCCCTCCACGAGCTGTTTTTCTAGGGCTGTCAGTTCCTTATTTACCACAGTATTAGCTCTAATGAGAAAACTATCCAAGGTACCTGCAACCATGTTGGACGATGCCGTGGCTTTACTTCTCGTCTCCCTCGTTGCCATATTGGGCGTAACTATGGGGCACAGGTAGACCTAGAACAGCTAGCCACGGGCCAAGAGGGGTGGCCCGGTCCGGTCTCTTCCGGGCTACAACGGGCTACAACGGGCCCGCCCTTGGTCCGGGCTTCGCCCGCACGCATCCCACGAGCGCGGGTTTGGCCGTGGTTTTTTAGGAGGAGGCAGGGGCGGGAAGAGTCTCCAGGTGCGGCTGGTAAAGCGCCGCAGTCACTCCTGGGACTCGCAGTCCCACTTCGTCCGTTATCCACCCAAAGTGCTGGTCCGATATTGCTCAGGGAACAGGAAGGCAGCCAAACACCTCTCGCCATGCCACACAACTATGAGCGGCATCCGCGGAGCGGGAGCCGCGAGTCGTGAATAAGATGACGAGGGAGGCGGGGCAGGAATAGTCTCCAGGTGCGGCTGGTACAGCGCCGCAGTCACTCCTGGGACTCGCAGTCCCACTCCGTCCGTTATCCACCCAAAGTGCTGATCCGATATTGCTCAGGGAACAGGAAGGCAGCCAAACACCTCTCGCCACGCCACACAACTACGAGCGGCACCCGCCACACAACTACGAGCGGCACTTTCACACACAACAGGCACAGCTTATGCAGTAGTGGTGCATGCCCCTTCAAACATAACAGGCTTATCATATGTAGCAGTGGTGCAAGCACTTTCACACACAACAGGCACAGCTTATGCAGTAGTGGTGCATGCACCTTCACACATAACAGGTACAGCATATATGCAGCTGCAATGCAAACTTCATTCATATACATACACCAAGCCCAGCACAGGAAGCCACAGTGCAAGCTTCACTTACTTAATAAAGTTACAGCACAGACACCAGCAGAGCACTATTATTAGAACCCTCAACGTATTCGTTGTGTTGCAAAGGACAGTTTGTGAGAAGTGCAGCAGATTTTGCAGAATGAACAATCAGAGGAAAATTATTGAGGGTGGGTTTGCTGTTGGTTGACGTGCATAGAGAATGAGTGGCGGGAAGAGACAGTAGGCTGTGCCTCTGTCTTTATGGAGATAGCCATAGTAAGCAGGTGACTGTATGTTCCTGACATGTGTATAGGGCAAACCTAGTCAAAAGGTAACAGTAGCGCACATGTAACATTTCTCACAGGTGTGGTCCAATATTCCAGGCATTGACACAATTCTTGGGTGAACTTTCACTGCTCGCCCATGCTTCGCACCCATGTCCCGCTTTTGGTGCTGGTTCATTACTCATAGCAAGTATACCACACTAGTAAAAGAGGAGAGGTGAGTTGGGCAGTCTCAATTTTCCCAGGCCCGCTCCTTAAAGAAGATACTTGCAATGCATTGAGAGTGAGGTGTGTGCGTGTGCAGCATGTTTTACAGCATGGGTTATTGTAATCATAGCCCTCGCTCTTATGCTGGCTGTACCCTGACACGCCTTGTTCACAGATGTATAGAGTAGAGGGGCATTCAGTGTCATACAGTGGAGTAGGTAAAGTGGAGTAGAGTGTTATAGAGTATAGTGGAATGGTGTAGAGTGGACTAAAGTGCCATAGAGTGGTGCAGAGAGAGTTTCTTTCAGTGGAGTAGAGTGTCATGGTGTAGAGTGTAGCAGATTGTCATAGAGTGGAGTAGAGGGTCATAGAATGGAGTGACACAGAGTGTTGTGGAGTGGCATAAAGTGTTGTGGGGAGAGCGGAGTGGGTTACAGTAGAGTAGAGTGGAGTGGCATGGAATGGCGTAGAGTGTCATGAAGTGGCATAGAGGGAGTTGGGCAGAGTGTCATAGAGTGGAGTGGAGTGTCGTAAAGTATCATAGAACAGACTAGAGTGTTGCAGAGTGGAGTGGCATAGAGTGGAGTAAAGTGTTGTAGAAAGGAGTGTCATAGAGTGGGGTAGAGTAGAGTAGAGTGGCATAGAGTGGAGTGGCGTAAAGTGGAGTATCATAAAGAGGAGTAAAGTGTCATAAAGTGGAGTGGAGTAGGGTGGAGGGGCATAGCGTTGAATGAATTAAAGTGTCATAGAGTGGAGTGGTGTGGAATGGAGTAGAGTATTGTAGAGTTGTGTGTCATAGTATTGTGTCATAGATTGTTGTGTGATAGAGTGGAATGGTATAGAGTGGATGGGTGTAGAGTGGAAAGGCGTTGGGTGGAGGAGAGTAGAGTCGAGTGGAGGAGCCTGTCATAGAGTGCAATAGAGTAAAGTGCTGTGTAGTAGGGTAAAGTGAAGTAGCGTAGAGTTGAAAGGCATGTAGTAGATTAGAGTGGAGCAATGTATTGTAGAGTGGCATTTCATAGAGTATCTTAGAGTAGGGTGATATGGAGTGGAGTGGCGTACAGTGGAGTGGCATAACATAGAGTAGAGTGGAAGAGGTGTGTCATAGACTGGAGTGGGGTGGCATGTCGTAGAGTGGTGTGACGTGTTGTAGGGTGGTGTAGAGTGGAGTGGCATAGAGTGGAGTGCTGGAGAGTGGCGTATTATACAGTGGAGTGAAGTGTCATAGAATGGAGGGGCATGTCGTGGAGTGTTGTAGAGTGATAGAGCATGGTGGTCATACAGTGGAGTAGAGTGTTATAGAGTGGAGTAGTGTAAAGTGGAGTTGCGTAGTGTGGAGTAGACATGGTGTGGTAGTGCACTGCCATTACAGACAATACATTTTCAATTGAAATAACTATTACATTTGCAGAGCTATACAGTTTTACCAATAAAAGTATACCACACACAAACGATAATGTGTGAAAATGTCATTACCTAGAGTATTGAATATTTTTGATCCTATTAAAATATTTGCTTCCACCAAACTTCAGAATTACAGAACAAGTGCTTTATTTACACTTTCCTTATTCAGGCATATTCCGAAATATATACACAGTTTATTTACATATATTTACATTTTGGTGTGTGTTAGAGAAACACTTTTTCTTTCAGAGCAAGGTTGTCACATAAATCCTCCCACTTTTAAGCCAGAGAAAGAAAAGTAAACATTAAGCTCCCTTGGATGACAGAGCCTGGAATTGGGCCTCTTTCTTTGAATGCACAGCAAAAATGACAAGATAAGTACAATATTTAAAGACCTCTTCACAGAAAATGAGCACTGGTGGAAGAATACAGTAAATAGGCAGGGGAGTGAAGAACTCAGGCTGGACAGTCTAAAACAAATAAATCCAGCTAATAATATGCAAGCACATGTGAGTTACAAAACACTAAGTAAATAGTAAGCAATGTGTGAAATGCATTCCCAGGAAAGCTTCCGGAATGTCCCTCAAGATGTTGTTAGCAAACCAGACAGCTGCACGTTTTTATTTTAGCCATGTTGTACACCAGCTTTGTTGCTGTTCAGCAGGGCTAAACGTTGATGGCATAGAGGAGAGTGGGGTAGAGTGGGGTGGAGTATCACAGAGTGGAGAGGCATAGAGTGGAGTGTCATGGAGTGTCATGGAGTGGTGTAGAGTATCGTTGAGTGGAGCAGAGTGCCATGGAGTGGCACAAAGGGGAGTAGAGTAGAATAGAATAGAGTGGAGTAAAGTAGAGTGTCTTGGAGAGGTGTAGAGTGTCGTGGAATGGCATTGAGTGGAATGGAGTGTTGTGGAGTGTTGTAGAGTGCCATATAGTGTTGTGGAGGGAGTAGAGTGAAGTGGATTAGCGTGGAAGGGGGTAAAATGAGAGGCGTAGTGTGTTGTACAGTCTTGTGGTAGTGTGGCGTAGAGAGTCCTAGATTGAAGTAGAGTGGAGTGGCATTGAGCATCATAGAATGGAGTGGCATAGAGTGGAGTAGAGTATCGTAGAGTGGATTGTCATCGAGTTGAGTGTCATTGAGTAGAGTGTCAGAGAGTGGAGTGTCATAGATTAGAGGGGAGTACAGTGGAGTGGGGTAGAGTGTCGTGGAGTGGGGTAGAGTGTCGTAGAGTGAAGTAGCATAATGTGGCATACTGGAGTCAAGTGAAATTTTGTGTCATAGAGTAAAGTGGAGAAAAGTTGTATGGAGTGGCGTATAGGGAGTTGCATAGAGTGTCGTAGAGTGGAGTGGCATAGCGAGGAGTAGCGTAGAGTGGAGTAAAATGTTGTAGAGTGGAGTAAAGTGGAATGGAGTGGCATAGTGTAGTGTGAAGAAAAGTGTAATAGAGTAAAGTGGCATAGAGTAGAGTGTCATAGAGTAATGTTTCATAGAGTGTCATACAGTGAACTGGCGTTGAGAGGAGGAGTGTAGAATGGAATGCCATTTCATAGAGTAGAGTGGAGTGGCATAAAGTGGAGTATTGTGAAGTAAAGTGGAGTGGCGTGTCATAGATTGGTGTGTCATAGACTGTGTGAGAAGGTGGCCTGGTATATGCTGTCCACTAATTAAAGTGGGCACCCTGTACCAGTCCACACAACCTTCATGATGTATGAGGTCAAGGATAACCTTTAGAAAGCTATCCTAGTGGTAGCTGTGGAGAGCAGCCTTCAGGCTTAATCTTGAAGGAATGTAAAGCAGCTTGTTTTACCAGAATATCACCTCCTAAATGACTAAATGAAAGGAAAACCAAACAGTAGTTATATAAAACTATGTATTTATCAATATAACACTTTCTACTAGTCTTCATATGAGACTAGAGCACAAAGTACACAATACTGAATGAATAGAACATTTGTAAGTAGCAATTTACACAGCGGGCTCCAGGGGGAGACCGATCCATATACTAAAACAAGCGCTAAAACACAAGTGCGGCCCCGCAGCCGTGAAAGTTAACTGTTAACTGAGAGGGAGAGCAGGAGTTGAGTCTGCGAGTGGTGCGCGC
Organism: Lissotriton vulgaris; assembly: GCF_964263255.1. NCBI lineage: Eukaryota > Metazoa > Chordata > Amphibia > Caudata > Salamandridae > Lissotriton > Lissotriton vulgaris. The sequence continues at coordinate 1,336,446,074 of NC_141687.1, forward strand.
GCGTGCACCTGTAAGAGTGACGGCTAAAGGCCCTGAGAGGAAAGCCAGATGGCGTCTATGCGCGTTACTGTGCGCGTAACCGCAAGCTTTAGGCCACAAGCAAAAGCGTGTGGTGTGCTTTTTAAAGCCCACTTACTAAAAGTCTTGCCAGAGTGTCGCATGCGCTGGCTCAGGCGAGACCTAAAAATGGTATAACAATAACGACTTGACTAGACACAGTACCTGGAGCATGTAGAATCGCTGGAACCCCAAGGAACCACCCAGAAGAGTGACACAGGGAGCAGTAGCGGTCGGGGCGGTGACGTGGGGAGGGGGAGGGGCAGGGTGGGGGGAAGTCATCTATGGATTACGGAGCATTACAGGTAAGTAAACATATAAATAAATAAAATGAATTTCGTTGCACGAACTGCATCCCCAAATGCGATGCAGTGAATGCAACAAAATTTGTTTCATTTATTTATATGTTTACGTACCTGTAATCCTCCGTAATCCATAGATTACTACCCCCACCCTGCCCCTCCCACCCCCCATGTCACCGCCCGGCAGCTACTCCTACCACCGACCGCTACTGACAGGGAGCCGACGGAGGACGGGTGCAGTGAGGAAACACGACTGCGTGCTCCGTACAACTCTATGGGAAAGTCGCGGTTGTAAAGTTACAAGTTAAGGACACTTCTACGAGGACTTTGAGCAAGCCCTTTGGAACATAGGAGGTTCTAAGGCCAACCCACCAGAGAGTATCGAGGTACCCGTGTTACCCATCCCAAAGGAGCCTGATGCATAGGGGTCAAGTGGTGTCGGAAACCTTTGTCGTTTTCAATGGAGAGCTGCAAATAAGTCCTGCTGCGAGGAGGGCGAAGAGTGTCTGGTGGAATCCAAGCCTGGATTCGAGGTGAGAGGAATCTGAAAGCAGAGGGGACAGAGTGTGGGTCACAGCAAGTGACCAGGGGCTCGGCAGTCGAATGCCCACCTATGTCGGGTACTTCAGGAGTGAAGAAGGGTTGCTTGACTCTGCAGCCATGGGGACCAGGAGATGTCGAGGATGACCAGGATCCGGAGGTAAACTGTCCCACGAAGGATGTCGAGTGCTGAGGGGTCGATGTCTGGTTGGAGCACCAACAAGCCTCGGCTTACAACCCATGCGGTCCGAGGAAACATGTTACGGAGTAGACAAGCAAGGTCCAGGGGACTCTGCATGCAATGGAGAGTCAGGGCACGTCTGGAGCAATCAGATAAGCCCAAGAACAAACAAGGTGACCCTCACCAGGACCCACAGGACAACGGACCAGGGATCGTGAGGAGACCTCAAGCTAGTTTGCAAAGTACCAGCCCACAGGACACTCGGTAAGTGGAGGCCAGATATCTTCGGTGCAATTACTGCTCGGGGTCAGGACTACAGGGCGTCCAATGACCAAGCTTGAGAATTGTCAACAAGCATATGCAATTGCAAATGTACACGGTGCTCAGGCGTTCGGGTTGCACAGTCCCCACAAGGGATACTGGTCTAAGAATCGCTGAGAGGGCAGATCGACCTCAGGGACCTTCGGAAACTCACCTCCTGTGTTGCTGAAATCTTTGGAGTCCTCAGTAGCTTGGGAGAAGCAAACCAGTCAGATGTATTTAGGTGCCTGCTTTTGCAGGGGAGGAACTCCTTTACTCCAAGGGAGATTAGTCAGTCATCCAGAATTGTGAAGGCAGTCGAAGTACTTGGTTTCTTCTTAGCAGAATCATGTACAGGTAAAATCTAAAGTTCTGTAGTCAGGTAACCCACTTTATACCCATGTGAAGGGGTTGGAAAGATTCTGTGGACCCTCCTAGGGGAGGGGCAGGACAGAGGGGTGGCTACACCCATGTCCTTTGTCCAGTTTTGCACCAGAGCACTAGCCAATGGCTCCCAGAACTGGTTTGAGCTGGACTATGCGCAGGGACACCAAATGTGCCCCCAGTGCAGACTTTCTGACACTCTCAGTGTGCACCCACCCAGACCCAATTCACTAAACCCTGTTGGGGAGGTGGTCACACTTCTCTGTGACAGGATGCCTATTGTCATGCTTCCTTATGCTCGAGCTTGGCTCAGCAGCAGGAGAGCAGATTCGTGTCTGTGGCTAGCAGCGTCCATGTTGTGCTGCCCAGGTCATGAAAGCTGGTACCGGGTAGACCGGTGACCCACAGTAGTGGTTCTAGAAGGGGGGAATCATACCTCCCACACCAGTTACTGGTGTGGAGGTATGATTCTAAGGTGTTTGACACCAAACATGACATGTTTCTAAGCAGCCATTTTAAAGTTAGCATTTAACGCGAGGTTATAATGCACTTAAGCATATATGTCTGGCTGTATCACAGACAACCCCAGAGAATGGTCTCCAGAGGCTGCAGAGGGGCTTTGCTCATGCAGGGGCACCCTCTCACAAAAAACACAGTACCCTGCCTTCAGGATTGATAAGGTCTGCCATAGAGGTGACTAGGTTTTTAAGTGTAGTGATTTAGATAGATATAGTGAACCTATATCTCAGTAAGTGGTGCAAGCACCATCTTACAAAGTCTGCTGTAGCAGGCCTGTCGTGTCATTTTGAATGGCCTCTCATGGGTGGCATAATACATGCTGCAGCCCATGGGAGGCCTCTGGGGTACCTATGCCCTGGCTACATGGTGTACCATATACTAGTGACTGATAAGGGAACCCCAGTATCCAATCTGGAGTGTATCTAAAGAACATTCATGCAATGTAAGGAAAAAAGCAGATAGACTGTGGTCCTGGATAGCAGGATCCCAGTCAGACTAGGCCAAAAACAGTGAGATATCACTAAAAAGTGGGGGTAACCATAAGAAGCAGATAATACTTTCCTACAGACTGTGTTAGAGTAGAGGGGTGTAGAGTGAATGGCATGCCGTAGAGTAGAGTGTGGTGGCATCTTGTAAAGTGTAGTGGCATGTCATGGCATAGAATGGTATGGCATGTATTAAAGTGGAGTGACATGTCATATAGTGGTTTGAGGAAGAATGGAGTGGTGTAGAATGGAGTGGAGTGACATGGAGTGGAGTGTCATGGAGTGAAATGTTGTACAGTTCAGTGGCGTGTCATAGAGTGGAGTGTCATAGAATTAATTGAGTGGCATGTTGTAGAGTGTTGTAGAGTGTCTTAGAGTGGAGAAGCATAGAGTGGAGTGAACTGTTTAAGAGTGGAGTTGTGTAGAGAGGAGTGGCATAGTGGGGAGTATGCATGATGTGGTACCACACTGCCATTCCAGATAACACATTGTCAATTGAAATGACCATTATGACCATTACATTTGTAGAGATATACAGTTTTACTGATAAAAGTATACAGCACATAAACAATAATGTATGGAAATGCCATCACCTACTGTATTGATTTGTTTTGAGCACATTAAAATATTTGTTTCCACCACAATTCAGAGTTAAAACGAAAAATTACCTAATTTATACTTTCCTAATTCTGATATATTTTTTGCGTGCTACATAAAAAACTCTGATTTCACAGCAAGATTGCCACATAAATCCTTTCACCTTGAAGTCAGTGAAGGAAAAGTAAACATCAAGCTCCCTTAGAAGACAGAGCTTGACATTTGACCTCTGTCTTTGAATGCACAGCAAATGTGACAAGATAAGAATATGTTTTAAAGGTCTGTTTACAGAAAGTGAACATTGGTGGAAGAATACAGTAAATAGGCTATTTTCCACTGGAGGTAGAAACTCAAGCCTGACAGCCTAAAACAAATAAAGCCAGCAAATAGAAAACAAACAAATGTGAGTAACAAAACATAAACCCAATGGTAAGCAATGGGCAGGCGGGTTTTGCCAGGAAGCTGTCAGAATATCCCCATGATGCCATTAGAAAACCAGACAGATGATGGCTACTTTGATTTTCAGGAAGTTGTAGAGTTCTATGCTTTGTAGGTTGTGTGTTTCTTTGATTGTGTCGAAAGTTGTGTATGCACCCTGTTCCTGAAGGTCTTGGGCCGTGGAGATGCCATGTCTATACCATTCGTGCATGTCTAGGACCCTATCTCTGTATTTCAGTGTTGGGTTGTGCCATATAGATTCAAGTTGGCTGCCTCTTATGCTAGATGTCAATAGTTTGTCGACGCTCAGGAGGGCTGTTTTTGTGTTCTTCAGGACGGGGTTCTCCTTGACTGCTGGGTGTCGGGTGGCTGTGAGGAGGGCGATGGGGTTCATTCCTTTTAATAGTCCGCGCTCTAGTGTTAACCATGCTGGGGTATATTCCTTTCTTGGGTCTAACCAGTGTAGTCCCTGCCTGGCCATGCATGCTACCTGGAATCTTTTGAAGTTTGTTATATTCAGACCTCCCTGATCTTTTGTGAGCCTGAGCTTGTGTAGGCTTATTCTGGGTTTTTTCTCTTTCCACAGGAAGTTGTTAAGTATCTTGTCTAGTTTCTTGTGGAAATCCTCTGTGTTCGTCAGAGGGAGCATGCTTAGCATGTAGTTGACCACAGGTGTTAGCATCATTTTTATCGCTTCTACCCTTCCCCACCATGTGGTGAATTTGGGTGACCACCCCTCCACTTTCTCTTTAATTTTCTTGATTGTTGCCTGTTCGTTATGCTCCAGTGTAGTTCTTAGGTCTCTCTCAAAAAGGATGCCTAAGTATTTTATGGGCTTCTGTTGCCATGTTAATCCGGAGTTCCCTAGTACCTCTCTTGTTGTGTGGATATTTAGGGGTTTGCATTCAGATTTATCTTTGTTGAGCTTGTACCCTGAGACTTGGGCGTATTTGTCAATAGTGTCCGTCAGTGCTCTAATGGATCTTTCGGGGTCTTCTGTGACTATTAGGACATCGTCCGCATACGCCGCCAGCTTAAAGGTTTCTCCCCCTATTGGTATCCCTACTATGTCTACATTTGTTCTAATCATCGTGAGGAGTGGTTCAATGGCTAACAGGAATAGGGCTGGTGAGAGAGGGCAGCCTTGTCTTGTACCCCTGCCTAAGTTGAGTGGCCCCTTCCCTCCCCCCTCTTCTTCTTTCTTCCTTTTTCTCTGATTTTCCACTCATGTATATCTCATGCTCCATGTAAATATAGATTTTTTTACTCAATAAAAAATTACAGAAATTAAAAAAAAAGAAAACCAGACAGATGCATTGTCTGGTAGGCTTTGACCTAAAAAGCACTCTTTCTGAGTCAAGTTCTAACTTTTGACAAATTAGGTGTAATTTTATTCAGTCATTTTTCTGTAGAAGAGAGCAAAGTTTTCGATGAGAATTTACATGGGAAATCGCACTTTGGGACAAACCCCTTTTTCTTGGCCCACACTTGACGGATCAGTGCAAAACATTCCCTTAATGAGACATAGGGGATTAACTTTTTTGGAAAGTTTTGTGCAGATTGTCAAACAATGCTATACTTGCTTACAGGAGCTTTCAGTCAGCCGTCAATATAGATTGGTCAGCTGTAGTGTAATTCCCATTTTAGTCAACCCACTTCAGCCATTGGCTTACCTGTCTGTGAGTGACTGCATTTTGCTCTTGCACAGTGTGCACATTGCCACAACACGTAGTTTCCTCCAGTGCCAAAGACTTCTGGCACAATGTGTGCTTTACATTAAAATAATAATACTTTGCCATTGACAGAATTACATTTTTCATACAAGGGAGGCATGTCTTGCTAGAAAAATCATTCACAATCAAAAATAACAATTGGCAAAGCCAAAAGATCAACAGCTAACATCAGACTTTTTAGTAAGTAAATAAAATATTCTTTATTCTCTTAAAATTAAACCATAAAAGAAGCCCATATATACCATTTATGCAGATTATAAAACAATATTGACATTCATCTCTCTCACTAGGGATGCTATTGCTAACAATGTTCCATCTCCACTCAGATATTCATGGTAATTAGTCGCTCATTAGACAAAACATAAGGGTGGTTAAAACCAACTAGGCTATGCTTTACAGTACCGTATGAACTGTTTAAAACAGCAGCCTTTTTTTACCATCAGCGGCACAATTCGAATACAATACTTTTCAACTCAAGTCAGTGCATGTTTACTGCAATGACCTTCTAGTCCTGCTAAAAAATGACAGCATAATTACAAGGTAAGAACCCCAAGGCACAGTCATAACAATAAAGTGCTTCTACTTTAAAATACTAACAGCTCATCATTGCCTAGTTTAATATATACGCAATTTTAAAGACCTTTAATCGGTTACACAACCTTAAAGATTTCATATATGCAATAAAAGAACTTCTAAAATCCCAGAGACAGCTTAAATAGTGTACGAAAAAAAACGATCTGTTCCCCAACAATCTTACGCAATCTAACAGAAGCTGCGATGTACCAGTAAACTGCGAGACACACCAGTTTGGTTTTCAACAAATGGAGGAACAACAGGGCAGGTCTAAATTGCCTAGTATTTGAATCCTGAGCAGAGGGACAAGTATGGACTTTCTGGGTTTGGTGTACAGGCCGCAAAATAAGAAAAAGTGCTACTGCGACTGCGCTGGGTTCGAATCACGTTGACAGACTGCGAGATCATTATCACAGTGAGCTGTAGATGGCTAAGAGATCAGCAGATGAGACATATTAAGGCAGAATTTAACAGGATGAAATTGCTGTGTACGTAGGAATAGTGAGCAGGTAGGGTTCTATACAATTGGTTGTCATCAAAATGCTATATTTCTTCCCCATCTACTTGCCACTCTCCTCCTCCTCTATTTCTCTCATCATGTGACCCAGCAGTTCTTTTTTAACAACTAACTTTAGATGCCTCAAGATATATATTGAGAGTTGTCAAAAAGCTCTTGACAACCTATCAAATGGAGCTGGACCTTGACATACTGTATCCATTTAATATCACAAGCCTTCTCAAGTTTCAGACAATCATTTATGACAGCTTTGTTGAGTACGTCTTCAGGTCCACGCCAGGTAGAGACTCATAACATAATCGGAGCTATCTTAATAATATCTCTCAAGTGAGTTAACCCCTAATTCATCATGGCATATAAGTACGCCCCCAGGTAATTGAAGTAATTTGCGTAGGAAACTGTTTTTGGCAGACTGTAGATGTACCGGGTCCTGGAATCCCCAAAGACCTGCCTCGAATGTGGCTGCCGAATTGCATCTAGGCTTGTATATATTAAGGAATACCCTCAAAAGGGGAAGATCCTAATTGTTGTGCAAACTTAAAGATTAAAGCCTTCTTTTTTTCAAATTGTGTAAGATGTTTGGAATGGCATTTATTGTCGAAGGGTAACCCAAGGTACATGAAGGTGTTCACTGTCTATAAATTAGTGCCTTGTGTCTGGAATGTTCTCGCTTTCCCCTTGGGCGGCCACAAATCATAGCAAAAGACTTTGATGTATTAGTTTGTAGCTCTAAGGAGTTCATGAAATCCACAAACCCCTCCAGCAATCACTGGAGGCCCACACCTGTTCTGGGCATGAGCACACAGTCATCCGCGTACATTAGTACTGGAATGCCTCTTGTCCCCGCTTTCAGGGGATCGGCCACTATCTCCACTAGATGCTTCTCCAAATCATTGATATAGATACTAAATAAGATTGGAGCGAGGACGCAGCCATGGCGTACTACCTTCCTGATGTTAAAGGAGGGAGTACATTCCCCATTAGGGCCGTACCTGACGCAACCTACAACATCCTCATGCAGTTGACTTAAGACATGTACTATCCTTGCCTCCACTCCCAAAGGTGGTAATTTTGACCAGAATATGCCTCTGTCAACATTGTCAAATGCTGAGCTGAGGTTCATTAAGGCAAGGTGGAGGTCCCCCGCCCTTAACCCTTAGATACTTACTGTGCATGAGAAAAAGTTCAGGTACTGGGCTATCGTTCCCGAGCCACACCAGAAACCATATTACACAAGAGATAAAATGCCTTACTCTGTCGCCTACATTTCCTGATGCTCCAACAGAATCCTGCCCATCGCATTTGCTGTTCAATCTTTAAGTGAAATCGGGCAATAGCATTTGGGGTCCCCACTGTCACCCTTTTTGAAGATTGGTACCATGATGGAATTTGACCAAGAACTGGCGGACCACAAGCGATTGCACTATTTAGTACTTTGACTAGTATGAGGGCCAACAGCTCAGTGTTGTTCCTAAAAATATTGCTTGGCACCCCATCCCGGACTGGGTGCTTTATTAGTGGAGCATCTACTCACTGCTAGAATGACTTAATCTAGAGAAATTATCAACAGTGCATCTGTCTCTGAAACAGGGGTAAGATCTTCAGTTTACATGCCAAGGTTTCTGGGAGAGGATCTACAAATCCTTAATAAAATGCGTCACTCATGTAAATGAATGAATGGGAATGTTTGTGCTGGAATTATTTCCACTAGCAAAATATGAGGAATTCACCAGTGTCCAGAACATAATCGTGCCTTTTTCCTCACTGGCCCTGTCTAACTGTTCCCAGGCTTCCCTTCTTCTTAAATTTGTCCTTTCCTCAATCATGGCCTTGTACAGGCATCAACAGGACCGTTCTAGCTCCATATCCCTGGGAAAATTCTTCAGGGCATGTTTTAACTATCTATGTGCTTCAGAGCATGGTCCATTAAACCATTTGATGAACTTTGCTAGATGGTGAGCACCAGGGGCGGTTAAGAGTTCAAAGGCTCGCCTGCATAAACCTTAATATGCCTCTAAAATATCTAAAGGATTGGCATCACAATACAGGCATGTCACAATTTTACTCCCACCATCTCCCCACTAGACTTCTCAGCAGCTCCCCTGAAACTACCTCTGCCCACTTACGTCCCTATGACTGAAACTTGTCTACTAGTTTCATCCTTCATCAAGTCGACAGTGATCCTGAGATTGTGGTTTACCAAAAAAGGGTTTAATGCGTCACCTCAAAAATGGTGGGTAAAATGCGATAAATCCCCTGAATAAATCTCCCACAATTGAGAAATGGAGTTACAGGAAAATTGACACAATCTTTGATTAATGTCCCCTCCGTACAATATATGACAATCCCCTGTAGTCTTCCTATGATTCTGTTTAGAGCAAAATCCATTGAGTCTACAATTGCAGTATTACTACAGTCAAAATTATTATGATACACATTGATCACATTAGTGGTACACTCTGTAATAAGGGCTAGACACATAATCTGAAAATGGGGGGAGTCTAAAAACACTTCCACCATTTTACAGGACAGTGTTGTGCAGATTAGCACCAAAAGTTCACCAATGTTGTGACCATGTGTGGCTGGCGTAGAAGGAGTTGAAATTACCCATTCAGGTGCAGACTGTCACATGACCAGGCCTATTGTAGACAAATGATATCATATAATCTGGGTCTTGCATTTCCTGGGTAATCCCTGCAATATTCCAAAATAAGACACTAATATCCAGCACAAGTATAAGGGCACTTTTACCAGGACTCTGAGTGGGAGAAAATGTCTGTGGATTGGTTGGTTCTCAATGGATCTCATGGATTTACATGTCATTTCAGGGGGACTAGAAATAAAAATATCAGTGTGCCTCTGACCACAACCAACAAAGGCTTTGAGTTCTGTGTAATCCAGTCAATCAATATCGGCAAGGGCCGAAAATTTACTAAAAGTTGGAATTGCAAAAGGCACAGCCTGGTATCTTCCCACTGTTGAGAAATGTGGCTCAATGGTTAGAGCGGCAGACCCTGATGCAGAGGTGTAGCCCGGGACCAGGGTTCAATTCCCCGCCTTGGCGGATCTTGGGGTCAAAATTCCACAGACCTGATAATTCTCGCCTCGGTGCCTATTCTAATCATAGAGTCCCACTCTGCAACTCTGGGCAATAGCTTGCTTAATCTCCACAACGGCCCCCACAACGCTAAGGATGCCTGGCCTTCACCCTGGGGGTGCCCAGGAGTGGACGCCTCACAGGGAAAGCCAGGACAGGTTCCACAGCGGTATTCCTACAAGCGCCTTGAGACCCTTGCGGGTGAGTAGTGCGCTATACAAGTATCAATTTACATTACATTACATTACACTGTTGGCCTCGTAGAAACAGTAACGGGTAACACCAAGGGATTGGGTCTATAAACGTAAGTCAGTGGTACTGCTTTTGTAAGACGATCACTATTGGTTAGTTCAAATAATCTATATAAAATGTAGCCGACTAATTGGGCATTTGTGAAATTAGCAATGATGCAGTCACCTTGCTCCCTTTTTGGCATGTTGCCTAAGCATGACACACTCCGCACTGTGGTAATATTATGTGATACAAATTGCTGCTCAGATCGCCTAGTGATGAGCATAGCCAGTGTATGACCCTGTTCTTTAACTGACTCTCGCTTTTAGCCTGGCTGTGCAACATGGCAGGTACGTTTTTTAGGATAATCACCAATGGAGCAGCCTCAGGTGGTAGTTGCAAAGTAGGATGTGCAATAGAAGATGATGCACTTGGGTTACTATCAGGAGAAAGATCGAATGGTACTGGCACGGACATTGCATCTGGTTGAGAAAACTGCAGCCTTAGCAATGGAGTGCAATGTAGAGTCTTCTCGGGGATTATCCCAGTATCTGTTCCACTAGTTGGACCGGTGTTTGCCCCTGTCTGCCCCTTATAATTCTCTTTGCTTGGCCATCTGCTCTGCCTTTTTTTTTGTTGCCATTGTATATAGCACGAACTCGACCAAAGGTATCAGAGCACTTTACATGAACACCAGTTGCATTACAGACGGACACATTCATTTTTAGGTACGGGGAGATTAAGTGATGTGCCCAGAATCACAGGATGCTTGAGCCTCCTGCTAGACTCAAACCTAGTTCCCCACTTCCAAAGTCAGCCACTCTGGCCGTTAGGCCACATCCTAACATTACCAGAGTGGGGCTTCCATTCCAAGGACATGGGCTGTACTTGTCAGATAATTCCACCAGTTGCCCTTTGAAGCCTTTTATTGGTAATTGAATGCCATTCAGAGCTGCAACTACTGGGCTGAGCAGTTTTGCAAGGACAGACTCCAAACGTTTTATAGATCGAGTAGCGAGATCAACCCTATCTTTTAGGGGAGTGATTACTTTGACCGGGGCGTACCAGTATTAAATTCGGCAGGATGGGACCCTTTTTCCATTGTCTCCACTGTTGCCATTGTGTTAGTATGCCTTGCGGCAACAGCAGGTTTCCTAATGACAGATTTAGCCTGTTTCCCATTGCTCTTCTGCTTCTTAGTAGGTGGTAACCCTATTGACACTTTCCCAGTCCGTAGTTCACTCTCAGTCTCCAGCATGATCCCCAGTACACCCTCATATACACATGAGTTGTTCATGCCCCCACTGCCACTGATGTTCTGACAGCCATTCACCTCCTTCAGCACATCCCTGTGTAGATGGCACTGTGGATTCTCTGCACTTGAACTATTGGGAATATGTCCACAATGGGTAGGCTTCTAGTGAAGGTCCAAGTTAAAGCTTTCTTTGTAGCTCCCAGCCTCTCTTCTATATTCTCAATTTCAGTATTAATGATGCCCATTACGTTACTCAGAAAGCTGGTAATTGAACCAGCTGAGTTCCATATCTTACTGGTCACACCAGACGTAATAGGGGCATCGGATTTTCTCTTATCCATGATGATACTCTAAGCGTCTTCACCATAAGCTCTGCAAAGCAAAATAGCAGGCAATGCAGCATCCAGCACTACAATAGGACTTCAGGCGCTTTATAGCACGTGGCAATTACTGGGAGGCAGCGGGACCCTGGGTGCTCCTACTCAGGCCAAGGAATGTGGGCTTTGCAGTCCAAAAACAACCAGCATTACGGCATCCACAGATTTTTCAACAACTCCACCTGATTTGGACCCCTGTTTAGTGAATCTATTTGTGTCACGCCTGCATGCCCAACTCCCGCCATTATTCAGCTAGTGACCTGATCCCCTGGCAGTGAGCTTGGATGTTTTTCTGCAGCCCTGGCAGGAGAACCTCCATTATGCAATTCCCTTTTCATCATGATTCCCAGAGGGATATCGCAAGTGAGGCGGCAGATGGCCGAATCTTCCAGACACCGCACCCTGCCCCCAGGGAGTACTCCGATGTAGAGAAATGCAAAACCTGGGCAAGTAGCTTTTTAAATGCCAAGGTGAGTAACAGTAACCTGCACATACAGACCCCGCAAGGGAAAACCTGTGGCACATTTCAAGAGCTACCTCTTGGGTGGCACAACCATAGCTGCAGTTCCACAGAAGAGCATTTGAGTTAAATGCCTTTGGTATGTCTTACTCCTAGACAAGGAACTTAAAGTTAACTCAAATCAGCCAAACATGTACACACCAATCACTAGTATATATATGACAAGCACAGCACTTTTGCACTGAATGGCAGTGTCAAAAGCGCTCCAGGTCCTAAAGCTAGCACATAGATCAGTGGAAAACCAAGAGGGACTAAAGCAAAAAGTCAAGAGAAAGCACACTAAATGGGCCATTTCCAACAGCCTTGATTCAATCTGTAAATATATTCTAATATAAAACGCCATTTGAATTTCTAAAACGTACCAAATGATTTAACTAAAGCCCTGACAGTGGTACTATTCGTTTTCTTAATCTTTTTCTTTTTACTGTTCCACAGATCTGTATCTCTACATTGCCCCTTTTGCTCTGTTAGAAGCAGACGCGTAGCAAGGATGTCATGGGCCCTGGTGTAAGCAACAAAAAAGACCTTAGACAGCTATCAGGGTACTAAAAAACAGCAGTGCCAGAGCTCAATAAGCCCCTGAGGGCTCTGGGGTCCAGTGCCACTGCACCTACTGAACCAATGGTAGCCATGCCCATGTTTGGTGGCTGAGTTAGGAAGGCTCTTCTTGCTTCCATGTATCTTTTGCTTGCTTTGACCTTCCTGAAAATTCATTATTTAGCCTTTGGTGGATGGGAATACATCATCGCAAACATGGTGGATGCCCCACTCACTGTATTACAAGTGTATTATAGCCTAAGGCACTAGTAGTACTGCGGATAGGATATCCATAACGTTTGTGCACCAAACTCTAAATAAGACCCTAATTCTCACATGCATTCACTTGACTTTCACTCTCCTTTCTCTATTAACACATTATTTTGATTTATCATTTATTATATCTTATAAATGTTTTGAAATATTGGTAATACAAGCTACTTGAAAACTGATTATGAGTAAAATAAATTCACAAACATCTCCCAACAAAGCACAATGAAGCAGGTACCTGGATTTCCGAGGGGGTATATATATATATATATATATATATATATATATATATATATATATATATATATATATATATATATATATATATATGGCAGCACAGCAATAAATTATTGAAGAAGCCGACAAGCCTGGGTTTGTGTCCGTGTTTGGAGTGGATTCCTGTTGTACGCGGAGTGAAGTCATATATATATTGACTGAATTTATATCCACAAGGAATTAATTGATTTAAAACACGATTCTGAAATGGTGAATTGTGTTTTTAAGCGTGGTAATGAGATGAATGAATAACATATATCTGTTACAAAATGGCACTCACATTTGTGACTGAGTGTTAGTCCTTCCTTTATTTTGATTGTTTAAAGTGTTGCTTAAAACATGGCGTTTTATGTTGTGCTGGTAACATTGACAAAGGCATTCTTGCCGAAACGCGTCTGTTTACTGTGAGGTTCTGTCAATAAATAAGTTTAACTTGCCCCGGGAGTGTGGTATTTCTTTCCGGTACCTGGAGTACTTTGAGGGAGTGGAGCGCAATATTATGAGCGGAACCCGCAACCGCCTAACCCGCACCCGCCTACGAGTGCCTTTGTATCTCTTGTTGTGGGATGTGGAGCCAGTTTTGTTTCAAAGGCACCGCCGCATCTGTGAGTACGCCGCTGGGGATTTTGGTGACGATTCGCCACGAGGAGGCGGAAGAGGAACGCCCAGCGCTTTGGAAGACGCGCATGGAGGTTCCGAAACGCCGCCCTCGGTGAGTCTCATCCAGCTGCGTCTATGTTTGGTATATACAAACTGTACAGTATAAGCGGCAAGGCTAGGGGGCAGTAACTCATTTAAAGACGTAACAACGGGGACCCGTGCACAGCCAACATTATTGCCATGGCACAAGCCATGTTTATCGAGCAAGAACGTCGGGAGGCAGCCAAAGACATGTTCAAAAGTCAGGAAGCCAGACAAGTCCAGACAGTTGTCAGTGGCCAGAGGCAACCAAGAAGCAAATTAAATTAAATAATGTTCAAATTAGAGCATTTATATGAACAAGAGACTCGTAAATGGTGAGAGGCCACCAGCCTACAAAATTATATGGATGAACAAGTGGATTACGGGCATACATTGTACCCTCCTAGGAGAACCCTAACCCGCAATTCCTAACAGATTGGGCTGAACACACGGTGCAATATTGTAGAGGAACACACAGCATACTGGTGAAGCATGCTTGGAGCGACCGGGACAAAGCCCTTCTGGAAATTAAAGAACTAGAAGGAGATTTAGCCAAAGAGGATGTGGATAAAAAACAGTTGGAGGATCTGATGGGCCAAATGAAGGCAGGACTAGTCAAATATGAGCAGAAGATCGAACTTCGCAAGCAAGAAAAATGTTCTCGCGATGAGAATGACTATTTACAGGGCAGGGTCCTTACCTTTGCCCGAAAGTTTGATGGCCCAAGAAAATAACTGAACCAACGATCCAAACAGGTGACACCGAGGGTAGAAATATCGGAGTCAGAGGCAACTGAGAATGAATCCGGTGATGAGGTACCAGGTGCATCCGTGGAAGGGAGAAATATTCTTATTCCTTTTCACGACGAATTCAAAATCATTCGGCAATCATGGCTACGGGGAAGAAAGAACAAACCCCCGGAAGAAGGTGCAGGAAAACCCGTAAAGGCGGTGGCGGCAGGAAGAGGATGAGGCAAAGCTGGGTGAATCGCAAGAGGAATACGAACAGGCAGTAAAAGCATCAAATCTAACGGTTTTAAACCTTACAGAGAGAACCCTTACAAATGTGGAACATAAAGTACTCACTTTAGGACTGACATTTTGTCCGAGCAATCAGTTGGAGTACACGCAAGCACGCATAGATTTGTTCAACTTCGTGCAGAAACAAAAACTCCACAAATATTTCAAAATTAGACCCAATTTGAAAGAACCTAAGGGAAGCACTACAAGGCTGACTGCAACGGACGCTTTAACTGGAAGAGATTTGCCAGCAATTGAGCTTCTTGAGGATTTAAGGCTAGAAACTGCTAACAACATACAGGAGATCAATAGTGATATGGCGGCAAGAGCGGTCCATGTGGGGATTGAACAGGACCGAGAAGAAAGTCCATTCAAACCAAAATCCCTGTTCAACCCGCAAATGCCATAGGATGCCATAGATGTATTCTCGGAAGCCATGACCAATGACCTTCTCAAATTTAGAGTACGGACTGTTATCAGAAAGTCACAGCCAAAGTGTAGCAAATAGCATCAAGGCATAAGACGATCTAATTGCCAAGTGGTACAATAGGAAGATGCTGGGACCTGATGAACACCTATTCTTACGCAGCTCCAACCCGGTCATCCCCACCTTCTACCACATCCCAAAACAGCACAAAGATAATCTACATCCTCCGGGGAGGCCCATTGTTTCGTCTCTGAATGGACTGACCGAACATTTATCAATGTTTGTTGATCACTTTTTGTGTCCTTGGGTGGCACAATTGGATTCCTATATTAGAGACACCAAGGACTTTCTGAATCGAATCATGAGTATTAAGTGGGATTCTAGTTATCAACTAATGGTTCTTGACATTACTAGCCTCTATACCTGCATAAAGCATGAGGATGGAGTTAAAGCAGTAATGTCTTATTTAGATAAACTCCAATTGCGGTACTCTGAACATACCATCATGCTAACAGAATTCATTGAGTTTTGCCTGACCCACAAGATCTTTCTATTTGAAGACCAGCATTATAAACAGCTCACTGGGACGGCGATGGGCACCTGCTTTTCCCCCAGCTATGTGAACTTGTTTGTTGGCTGGTGGGAGGAGCGGGTGCCCAGGTCCTACCGGTGTGAGGCTGTTACAGGTCAGGCTATAGAGTGGTATTGATATATCGATGACCTATTCATTGTCTGGCAATGAAGCTTTGAATCGACACATCAGTATATTGATCTCCTCAACAGAAATGATTTCAATCTTAGATACTCGGGCACAGTGAGTCCAGTGGCAGTGGACTACCTGGACCTGTGAGTCTATGCTGAGGAAGGTACCATACAGACCGCTCTATATCGCAAGTCTACAGCGGGGAGCTCAATACTCTTCTCAAACAGCAGCCATCCACCCAAACTTGTCCAAAGCATTCCTTACAGGGAATTGCTGAGGTTAAAGAGGAACTGTTCGAAAGAAGACAAGTTTGAAACTGCTGCAGCGGAGAGCATAGCTAGGTTCAGAGTTAGGGGCTATGATTCAGTAGCCCTTGACACCACGTTACAGAAGGTGGGAGGGATACAGAGAAACCAGTTGCTAGCTGGCAAGGATAAGATCAAAACTGACAAGGGGAAGTTCCGGATGGTAACTCCCTATTCAGCCGAGGCGAACTATCTTAAGAAAATTGCTGAAAATGAATTGGCCCATCCTCCTAACGGACACTGTAATTAGTGAAGATATCCCTCCACAACCTTTGGTGACTTTTAAAAAAGCTAGATCCCTTAGGTACATTCTAGTAAAGAGTCACTTAGAGAAATTACCAGAAAGAGTGAGCACTCTCAAACAGATAATGGGTTTTTACCCTTGCAGCAAATGCAAGGCCCGAGTCAATAGCAGGAGGATTTTATCTTACAAGATTCCAGACATAGAGATAACCAAAAAGATCAAGAAGTTTATCACTTGTAGTACACCTTTTGTAGTATATTGCCTGGTGGGCCCGTGCGGGCTCCGCTATATAGGGAGCACAGTGCATCCTTTGAAGATCAGGGTGTTAGAGCACATGCAGGCTATTGACAAGATTGACCAGGCATACCCTGTTGCGCATCATTTCGCTGAGAAACACGGAAGTGATTGCAATCAGCTACAATTCTATGGCCTGGATCATGTACCATTAAGTGTGCGAGGGGTGTCAGATTGAAAAGGTTACGCAGACTTGAATCACGCTATATAATTGATCTGCTAACTAAACATCCGCGAGGTCTCAACTGTGGAGAGGAATTATCAGTACATATAGGTCAAAATTGATCAGGAGAAGGGGTCTAAGGTCATCAAATGTTTATTTCTACTGTTTTAGTATATCTAAATGTTCGTATATTGGTATAATTATCTTTGTGACTGGATGAGTTTGTTTTCTTAATAGGACAATGTAGTGGCAACCTCATAATTGAGAGCTGCAATGTGAAAATAAATTTTGAACATGATATAGAATTGATTCAAGAATAACTTTTGGGGGCTTGGTATATGGTATACGTTTGTATATATATATGAACTCCTTGACGTGCTCACAAAGATAGTTTTATACACTAAAATGATCCAAAGAATGTTGATGACTACTTTAATCAAAATTTCTGATTGGGGTGTCTTAAGGAAGGTTATTAGCCGATCCACGACTTGATTGAATTTATATCCACGAGGAATTATCGCTAATGTGGTTATTCTGTCATATGTACTATATTTCATTTGTCTATAATGACTTATTGTTTAATGAATTGACATTTCAGCAGTACATTAATTGATTTAAATCACGATTCTGAAATGGTGAATTGTGTTTTTAAGCGTGGTAATGATGTGAAATGGCGCTCACATTAGTGACTGAGTGTCAGTCCTTCCTTTATTTTGATTGTTTGAAGTGTTGCTTAAAACATGGCGTTTTATATTGTGCCGGTAATATTGACAAAGGCATTCTTGCCGAAACGCGTCTGTTTGCTGTGAGGTCCTGTCAATAAATAAGTTTAACTTGCCCCGGGAGTGCAGTATTTCTTTCCGGTACCTGGAGTACTTTGAGGGAGTGGAGAGCAATATATATATATATATATATATATATATATATATATATATATCCACCACCACTCCCGCCTCTTATCAAGAAACGGGACCGACACATGCGTTTTGGAGGGGTCAGGAGATTTGTTTCGCCACCATCCTGACAAGTAGGGTTAAAACACCTGGCAGACGCGTTTCGGCGTGTGCCTTAATCATTGCCAGCTTCGTGTTCTAAAACCGTGTTGATGTAGTTTGGGACTTTACATACTGTTTCTGATGTTTCCATTGGTGCCGATGCACCCAATCACAGACCAAAGTTTTTTCCTTTGTGAGCAGTATTCCCTAAGCATGCTGGTGCATGAAGTCCCAATAAGTCAGTAAGTATCCCACAAAGCCTGGTCGCAGCCTCACATCGCGAACTCCGATGCAGTGATCTGTTCGTGCATATCCTAATGCCCCAGCTATTGCTAGCCCGTGAGTCTGCTCATCCACCGCCTCAGGGACCATGGTTACAAAATCGTCTCCCGACTCCATCCAACTCGGCAGCAAGCTGCCGCTCTCTCCTCGAACCAGGAACAGCGTCTTGGGCGAGGGGGCGCCGCTTATTGTGCTTCCAACACATACACCACCAGGATGCCGACTTGAAGCGGAGCACCAGAACGAGAGGCGTGCCGGTTCTGCAGCGTCGACTGCTGCACACATATCCACCACCACTCCCGCCTCTTATCAAGAAACGGGACCGACACATGCGTTTTGGAGGGGTCAGGAGATTTGTTTCGCCACCATCCTGACAAGTAGGGTTAAAACACCTGGCAGACGCGTTTCGGCGTGTGCCTTAATCATTGCCAGCTTCGTGTTCTAAAACCGTGTTGATGTAGTTTGGGACTTTACATACTGTTTCTGATGTTTCCATTGGTGCCGATGCACCCAATCACAGACCAAAGTTTTTTCCTTTGTGAGCAGTATTCCCTAAGCATGCTGGTGCATGAAATCCCAATAAGTCAGTAAGTATCCCACAAAGCCTGGTCGCAGCCTCACATCGCGAACTCCGATGCAGTGATCTGTTCGTGCATATCCTAATGCCCCAGCTATTGCTAGCCCGTGAGTCTGCTCATCCACCGCCTCAGGGACCATGGTTACAAAATCGTCTCCCGACTCCATCCAACTCGGCAGCAAGCTGCCGCTCTCTCCTCGAACCAGGAACAGCGTCTTGGGCGAGGGGGCGCCGCTTATTGTGCTTCCAACACATACACCACCAGGATGCCGACTTGAAGCGGAGCACCAGAACGAGAGGCGTGCCGGTTCTGCAGCGTCGACTGCTGCACACATATCCACCACCACTACCGCCTCTTATCAAGAAACGGGACCGACACATGCGTTTTGGAGGGGTCATATATGTATTTATATTGCGATCCAAGGATTCCAAGGGAAAGGAATTCAGGCGAGCCCACAGCAGTTGCAGCAAGTAAGTTTTTCATTTTTGACAGAAAAGACGACGCGTTTCGACCACGTCCGTAGTCTTGGTCACATGACCCACGTCTCCAAAGTGCAGTTATTTGTAGGTAAGTTTACACATAGTCATGATCATAGACATAGGAAACAGAGGTTTGTAAATCTGTTCGTGTCACAGAACATTAAGAAAGAGGTGCTTTTTAAAGGTACAGTACACGTTTTGTTATGCATTTTGTTATATTGTACGTGACATTATTTATATATATATATATATTTCACAAAAATCCTTCTGCAACTGATGAATAATCGCATTGCAGTCCCGTAGGTTTTGCAATTTTTCTTTTTCTTTTTCCTTCTCATTAACAGGGATACGTGCAAAATAGATCAACGCATTTCGGTATTACCTAATACCTTGATCATGAATATTTTGTGTGTACACCGTTGTAGGTGCCTTTAGGTTGTGTTTATTCTCCCATCGTCATTACGTGTTTTGGCTCAGCAGAGCCTTGATCACATGACATGGTTTCGTGAGTCAGTGCAACATTTAAAGTGACCAGTGCAAGCAATCGAGATCTCACATGGTAATAGACATAGTAAACATTTTTATACATCAACTGTTTGTGGATGTCAATGTGTTGGAAAAAACGATATATGTGAATGCTTAATGTCTGCTCAAAACATATTTCAAAAACAGCATTCTATTAAATCATAACTGGTTAAATACCTCAGTTCGAATTTTAAGATTGTTTTTTGCTATACGTAATATAGGGCTAAATCCACTACAATCAATCCTTCAATACATTGACCCACAATGATATAAATATCATGATTGTTGTCGTACCATAAAATCTAACAAGTGCTAAAGTGAAAAGTGCAATGTGCTCAATCGATTAATTATTAACTTATTTTGTTACATGGTTCCGTTTCGTTCATATCAAGATATCTATTTTAGGATAAGGCAATAGCTCGAGGTTTTGATGTATTTAAAAACATTTCTTAGACATATTTGTGATTATATTCACTGGACTTTGTGCAAATTGCAAATATAATACATATACATATAAATATTCAGCTCAATAAATAAAAACCAAAATATAAATATATAAATGTGTCTATAAATATATACATAAATAGATAAATACTACCAATAAATATGAGTAAAATACTAAATACTTCATTGGTTATAAATACATACATGTAACATATTGCAATCTACTACTTGAATCATCCTCCTTCCCTTAATGTGAATGCTCATTTGGAATCTAGTTGTAAAATATATCTAGTTTCCAACTTCCTTAGTTTGTTTACTCTGTCACCACCTCGTCAACTGGGCAGGACTGTGTCCAATACAAAAAATTTGAGGTCTGTCTTATTGGAGTTGTGTTTTTCTTTAAAGTGACACGCCACAGGATAAGTATTATCTTGGTTGATAATGGCGTGTAAATGCTGTAGGATGTGCTTGTGCACCTGCAAAATCGTGCTGCCTATGTACTGCAAGCAACAGGGGTATAGCAGCACATAGACAGCATATTTCATTCTGCAGGTCAACAGTTTGAAAATCTTGAATTCCCGATCTCTAAAAGGTGTTTTAAATGTGCTTTTATTAATACCAAGCGAACATGCCTTACATGTTTTACTTTTGTAAAATCCTTTCCTCATATGGAGCCAACTCCCACATTCAATTATCTTGGGGCTGGTTCTGACTATCTTATCACGTGTGGATGGTGCTTTACTATATATGATGGACACCTTCTGCGGGAGCCTCTGGATAGCTGAGTACCATGGCCCAATTCTTTTGGATGAGTTTTTGCAGGTGTCTGTGCTGGTTGTTATATTTCATGATCATGCAAAATGCTTTTTCACCCTGCTCTATAGCTTCACCCTGTTTATCCCTAAGGCCCGCTTCTGCTCTACTCAATTGCATCGATTTTTTATGGCTTTGTTTATGACCTTTTCCTGATAACCTCTCTCTAGGAATCTCGTTCTGCTGTTGTTCTGAGCTGTGGCTAAATCCCTATCGTTGCTGCAAATACGTCTTAACCATAGCATCTCTCCATACGGTATTCTATTTACAAGATGCTTAGGATGCATGCTACTCGCATGGAGAGTCGAGTTCCCTGCTGTCTTTATTCTGAACAAAATAGTTTCTATCTTATGGTCTTTAATATATACTTGGGTACCCAGGTATTCAACTGAGGTAGAGCTGATGGTCGCAGTGAAATTTAAATTGATGCTATTGACATTAATGGCATTCACAAAATCAATGGCTTCTCTCTCAGACCCTTGCCACACTACAAAAAGATCACCTATGTAGCATGGCCACATTTTCACATTCTTAGTCATATATTGGCAATGGTCACCCATGAGAACCAGCTCTTCCCATCTCCCTATCTGCAGGCAAGCATAACTGGGTGAAAAGCTGGCCTCCATGGCAACTCCTTTGATTTGCTGGTATATCAAGCTATTAAACATAAATATACTATTGTACAGGCAGAATTTGATCATTTCAATAAGCATATTGCTTTTGTTCATATTGTTTCGGTCTCCGTGCTTAATAATGCTCAATTGCATTGATTCCGTCTTTATGTCTATGCTAATGTATATCGATGTTACGTCCAATGCCAAAAGTAAATAATCATCATGCCATTCAAAATTGGTAATATGTCTTAAAAAATCACTGGTATTGTGTACATATGTGAATAACTCTTTAACCCCTCCCATGCTGGTGACGAACCCCAGCCGTCACGCCCCGCGGTGGGCGTGTGCTGATGACGGCTGGGGTTCGTAAAGGCCCGCCTTGTTCTTTTGTTTACCGCACAGCGGTAAAATTGCGGCCGCAGCGAAAGGGTTAAAATAGTCTTGTAGGAAATAGTCAACGTATCTATTAGTATGTTCCAACAGCCCATCTCTGGCAGAAATGATTGGTCTGCCAGTGTTTTTTTTTAGTCTTTCTGTATTTTTGGAATAAAATAAAATGAGGGGGTAGTGGGATATTCTTTTTTTCATATATTTGTATACATCAGCAGTGATAAGGTTGGCATTTCTCCATGTATTCAATTTTCCATAATACTCTTTATATGACGCATTGAGGTTCACAGAGTTGCTCCGATTATAGCATGACCTGTCATTAAGTTGTCTGTATGCTTCTTTATTATATTGCTGTTGAGACCAGAGCACAATGTTGCCCTCTTTGTTTCTGCTACGGATAACAATGTCATTGTTTTCTTTCAATTTTTTAATTAGGTTATTGTATTGTTGATCCTTATTTTTATATTTTTCTCCTTCATTGCCACAATTTGTTTAGTTTCTTAATTTGTGTTGTTACAGTTTCGTGAAAGATATCAATGGAATAACGAACAGTGATTGGATTGAATGAGGAATTGGGCTTAAATGGGGTCAGTTGTGTGTCTTTTGCTGTTTTTCGATCATTGGGGTTTGTCCTTATATCATTAGTATTTTGGCTGGCATTCTCATCCCATAAGTCTTCCATAGCTCTAAGGAGTGACAGATCAGACTGTGATATACCCGGATGTGTTGGTTGATCCTCTGCTGATTGGTCATCTCATTGTTTTGTTCGATTTGTGACTTTGTTAAGATATGATTTTTTTTGTTTCAGTTTTCTAACCCCTTTGTTTATATCTAATCTAGTCGTAGCATAGTAAAAATTCACTCCCGGGGCATATGACAATCCTACATTTAAAATGTTGGCTTCTTGTTTTGATAATACAACATTAGTAAAATTCACAATTGTATTGTTGGGAGCATCATTATTGGTACATTGTGCTACCTCTTTTCTTGTTTTGCTATGGCCCGCCTTGTATTGGCCCTGCGCCTCTGAAGAAATCAACTCACCTTCTTAGGGGTCCCACTGATACTTGGTCCTTTTAAACCAACAAAGAAGAAATTGGCACAGAAGCTGAAATATAAAAGAACATCTTTATTAACTTCAAATGAGTGAGACTATGTCACACAGAAGCCTTAGCAACTGAATGAGGCAGTCTGAGGAGTACAGAAAACAGAAGCCTTATATATGCTTAGGGTTACATAGTAAGCATAAAACCAAGGGGCAGTCCTGGCTCATGTAAGCATGCAAAAATGACTAAGATGGACATACAAGATCTGCTTGCTCAACAAAGTGGGAGGAGAGTTACTTCTCCATACAGCAGCAAAAGTAGCCTGACAGTTATACTAGAGAAGCAGGTGCATTCTACTGGCAAGGCCCTACTGGGCATGTGCGAAGGTGGAAGATGCTGAATATAGTTTGTCTCTGGGCAGATTTCAAGAGCAGTTAACAGAAAGGCAGGACAGAGCACATGGCGAGCACATGGCAAACAAAATGAATGCCAGAAATACAAAATGGCTTTCACAAAGCAGATAAGATAACTTCTAAATACAAGATGGCTTCTGCTAATGCTAACCCATTGCTGCCAATTTACAACACCTCTGCCGGTGATTGTAGTTGGCATTTGTTCTCCGTTGTTTCTTTGTTGAGGCTTCAGACGTAATGTTTGCCTTCGTTCATGGCAGATAAAATTCAACTCTTTCCCCGGCGATGGTTTGGGTACTTGTTGTGCCTCTCCTGTTTTGCGCATCTCTGAGTCTGACTCGCTCCCACCAACTGAAGTCGCCTCGGATTGTGAAGTATCTGTCGTTTACCCGCTGCGTTTGTTTGTCAATTTATTTGGCCCCTCTATGTTTTTGAATTTGGACACCCTAATGGCATCGTAACATTTTGCAAAAGTAAAAATTTGTCCAAACTCATAATCTTGTTTGTCCCGTAAGAACTTAAAAGCCTTTCTGTCTTTAATTTTGTCCTCTTACTTCTTGAGTCTTAACATCACGTCTTTACGTAAGTTTGCCTGTTCCTCCTTGTGCTCCATCTTGTCTAATTCTTCGTTGATCTCGTCTATTTCCTTAAGTAGTTTAGCCCTGTCAATATCAGCATATTTGATCAATATAAGAGTCAGCCTCCTTGATGAGTCCAGATTACATTCAGCCCACTCGAACATGAGCTCCGAGTTGGGGTCGTCTTAACTCGGGGCTGTTAGAATTCTTAGCCTCCTAGGTATTCTCCCCACATCGATGTATCTCTGAAGGGAACATGATTCCCACCATTTGTTTAGCTCTGACTTCATCTTTTTTTCTATTTGTCTCTAACGGAATCTGTTTCACTAGAATTGTTGGCCACAATGATGACTAATCAAAGGGAGCAATCAGATCTAAGCAGGATGTCTCCACAGAGGCAAGATCTACATATAGAAAATAAATCATATTCCGAGGAAGATTCTGACTCAGATATATATCAAACAGGGATGTCTATATCAAGCGAGTCAAGTGAACTAAGTGAACTAAGTGATACAAGTAAAGCTAGTCCAGGTCTATGAATGGAGACCTTATCTTCAGAGATATCTGGCTCACATGATTCGAGGAATATCTGTGAAACAAATCCAAGGAAAAAACAAGGGAAAAAAAAGAGGATAAGAAGCAAAAAAGAATCTAACCTCATCAACGAAGAGACAACAGACCCAGGCACTAATACGGATCATGGCAAAACGAGAACAAATCCTCTTCGAAAAAGCCAGATCGTAAAATCAATGGGAGAAACACCATGCCAGAAACGCACGTCGGCCGAGATAGAAGAAGGAGGCCAAAAAACAATGGGAAATGGGTCCGGATCTGGATTGACAAGCGAACCCTCATTAAGTGATGTTCTGAGCTCAATAAAGAACTTTCATAAGGATGTCAAAAAAGATAGCCAAAGGAACCGTGCTGCCATTGACAAATTACAAAGCACAGTTAAAAAAGTTGAAAACATTTGTACTGAGATCTCGGAGAGAATGGCTGCAGCTGAAACTCGCGCCGAAAACCTGGAAACAGACGTTATCAAACTACAAAAGACAGAAAAAGAACATGATGGAATAATCAAAGATCTTATGGCAAAAGTCGAGGATCATGAGAATAGATCCAGACGGAATAATCTAAGATTTCTTGGTATCCCAGAAAATTTTGAAGGAAATGATGCTAGCGGATCAATGATTACTCTAATCAAATCGGCATTCCCGGAATTGGAGGCCTGGGATATGGATAGAGAGATTCAGCGCGTCCATCGCTTTCCTTTGACTCTATCGAAACATTCTCACAAAACACGTCAATATCCCAGGGCTATGCTGATTTACTTTGGGAACTTTCTTCTTAGGGAAACAATCTATGATCTTGCAAGACCCACAAGCCAACGGGAACATAAAGGGTTCAAATTCTTTGTCAGGCCAGACTTTGCGCATACCACCGTAGAGCGAAGGTGGAAAATGCGCCAATTATTTGCACCATTCGAAAAAATCGGTGCTAAGGTATTCCTTCAGAATCCGTCACGGTTGAAAATTATATTTAAAGGTTCAATCAGAAGCTTTACGAGTGAAATACAAGCTGAAGAATACTTAAGAGAAATTTCAGAGATGGAGTCCCGAAATTCGGGGAAATAACTAAATAACATATAAAGAAGTAGCAGAAGAAAGCTGATCATTCTGGGAATGCTTGGGGGATTACTACAATGGACAAGCAGGGCGGAGCATATTATGAGTTCAAGTTTAAAAACCCCATGCTCAAACAAAATGTTGTTCATGTATAAAGGTTGTGGTTGATTATAATTTCTCTATAAAACTGTCAAGGCTGCGGGGTGCGCTCTCGCGATCTGACCATACGGGCGCCCGCACCTAGGACCCGGGACCTAGGATGCCTCATGGGTTGGTAAGGGACGGGGATGGTGGAGGGAACCAAGGGTGGGACGTGGGAGTAGGGGGTGGGAGCTTAGGACCAAGGAATGTCAATCACATGAAGGGTAAAAAAAACTGTATTACTGTAGTCACAGACAATCGTGCAATCACTAGGAAACAAAGACATGGGTATGACACTAGGCCGATGGCAATAATTTTAATTTTATTATGGCTAAGTTAAAAATTGTTTCTTTAAACATCTGCAGACTCAATGATATAAAAAAAAGACAGAAGGTGGCGGTAGGACTACAACTAATGGAGGCTAATATCGCCTGCATACAAGAAACTCATATCGAAGGTTCTCAGCATTACTTATTGAAATCCCTGGGATATAACCTCATCACTGCTACTACACAGGGAGTCCGAACCAAGGGGGTTGCAATCTTAGCAAAAGGTGGGGGTCTCCAATTTGACAGAGTACTCTCTGATAAATTTGGGAGATGGGCAATTGCCGAATGTAAGTACAATAAGGGTCGAAATAAAATAACAATCTGCACTATATATGGGAGTGTCTTTGATGAACCAGAGTTGCTAATAAAGATCTCCAACAAGCTTGCTCATTGGCCGCTACCCATTATAGTGTGTGGGTATTTTAATCTACATCCCCCCGGGGACTGGACTATGGGTCCGGAATTTAAATATCATGGTAGGAAACCAAGAGTTTTTTGGGCTCTAAAAGACCTATGTATGGTACATAGCCTAATAGATGGTTGGCAACATAATCACTGGGGAGATCCTGGTTTTACATTCTTTTCATATCCACATTCGCGACATGCAAGACTTGACTACATGTTTATATCAAATTCACTGAAAAGTGTATGTAGGATAGATAAATTACCACGCCTGTTATCAGTTCATAACCCATTAACTTTAAAGTTATCATACACTCCGAATAACCACCCAATTAAGAGCTGGACGTTCGAAAGGGCTCTGTTAATGAATGAAAAGTATTGCGAACACATGAAGGGGTGGATTCTGGGCTTTATTGCCGATAATTTTGGAAGTACATCTATAGTAATCGCATGGGACGCCCTTAATGCGGGCATAAGAGGTGAGACATTACAATTCTCTCTTAGATCCAACAAAGAAGGGAAATCCCACCTAGATGCACTACATTATAACTTGGGTAAAGCCGAAGAAGATCTGACCGCTGCAGCTCAACAAGCCAGGAGCTAGACAGCACATTATCTCAGGTAGCCATTGCTAAAAATCTTATCACAGAAATAATAGTGGAAAAAGCCATCATTAAAGCATCAGTAAATAAGGAAAAGATATATGAGTTGAGTGAACTGGTTGGGCATCAGCTAGCGATGCGCACTAGAGAAGAGGCATCAGCAAGCACTATTAGAGAAATCCAAGACCCTAGATTAGGTATGAAATCAGAACCAGATGAAGTAAGGGCCGCATTTCAGAGATTCTATCAAGATCTCTATACAGAACCTATAAGTGGATTGGGGGATCCAGATCTTTATTTAGATGCCAATCGAGGTCCTAGATTTGAGAAGAAGGACCAGGACATGCTGGATGAATTACCCAACTGGGATGAGATCCTACTATCTCTAAAAACATTAAAAAGTGGGAAAGCGGCAGGAATGGACGGGATACCATCTGAGTTCTATCTGAAATTTGCTGATCAATTAAAAATAATAATGATGACTTTGTTTGACCACATATTTCAGGGAGGTACCCCTCCCTCCTGGTCAGAAGCTAAGATTGTGGTCTTCCTGAAAAAAAATAAAAATCTGCTTGATTTAGGTTTATATCGACCAATTACTCTAATTAATGGGGACTCGAAAATCTACTCGAAACTCCTGGCGGCCAGATTGGCACCAATAATAAATAAAATAGTATCTAAACACCAACATGGATTTATCCCAGGAAGGTCAACAACTGACCATGTTCAACGGGTGATCTCGCTGTTTGACTATACAGAGTCCACAGGAGACCATATGGCGCTTATACTCCTTGAAGCAGAAAACGCGTTTGATAGGGTCTCCTGGAGATTTTTATGGACGGGAATGTCTTATAGTGGAATTAACGATAAATTTATTATGGCCACTCAAGGACTATATAATAAACCAAGTGCTTGAGTACTAGTCAATGGGCTCCTGTCAGAAAACTTTGCGATCACGAGAGGAACTAGGCAGGGATGCCCCTGCTCACCCCTCTTATTTGAAATATATATCGATCCATTTATCCGATGGTTGGACAATTGTGTAAATATATCACCAATCCAAATACGTAGTCATAATACTAAAACCTTGGCATACGCCGATGATATCGCGCTTGTCACTAGAGACCCCAACATAGCCATGCCGGTGATAGAAGAGGAAGCACACCTATTTGGATTAGTATCTGGATATAAACTGAATTCTAATAAAACCCAGATTGTTCAAACCACAAGAGTGTGATGGGAGACTCAAGAGTAACTGAGGAGGCCGTATATCTAGGGGTTACAATAAGTGCTAAAATTCAAAACATTGTTGATATTAACCTAAAACCATTTATTTCTAGAACCAAAAAGGAGATGGTCCGATTGGATAATTTACATCTAACTATAGGGGGCCGCTGTAATTTGATTAAGATGCTTTTTTTCCCCGATTTCTATATTTCTTTAGGACTATTTGCCTTGAATTTTCCTCCGAAATCTTTAGGAATATCGACTCTATGCTTTCAAGTTTTATTTGGGGATATAAAAAACCCAGAAGGGCTCTTAAACGATTGCTACTACCGAAGGAAAGGGAGGTTTATCCCTACCGAACTTCAAATTGTATTATTGGGCCACTGTCCTAATATATTGCGCCAATTTGATTTCGATCGATAGTATTAATCAAGAGATCCCGTCCCCTCAAGAACTCTTACTAGGAGAAGATTGTGCTGGTTGCTTCTGGCGACATACAAACGATAATTATTTCAAGAAAGTCAAGTTTAAGACTATTATGGGGGCTTATAAAGCATGGAGCAGTATTCCCAAGGTGCTGGGGCTTGGGTGATTTTCATTTTACACACCAATGTACAGTAATATTGATTTGCCTCTAATATTTCATGACAACTGTATAAACAGATGGATCTCGGCAGGGATGATGCAATTGGGCTGCTTTTATAAACAAGGATGTCTGAAGATATTTGAGGATCTGCATGAGGAATATAATATTAGCCATAGAGATTTTTTTTAATTTTTGCAGGTTAGAGACTTCCTAATAAAGAAAACTGGTGGGCGGAAGAACTTCCGTAACAATCAATTGATTGATACTTTATGTAAAAAAGATGACACCCAGGATTGGGGAAATCTATGAAACATTGAATTTAATGGCCCAAGATGATATGGACAAACAATGCGCAATTTGGCAGGAGCAACTGGGAGTACATTCTAATATCCCCCGCATAGCATATGACTTTGCTCTAAACTCATTAATGTCGATAAAGCTACAGGCGCAATTTTATAAAACCTTCTTCTTCCTATAGTACACCCCTAAGAAAATCGCTAAATGGGGAACAGGGAAGGGAACAACATGTCCTCGTTTTGCACTATATGGGGCCGATATTATACATATATTTGCCACATGTAACACGCTGACTAAGCTGATTAATGACATCTCGGAATTTCTATCAGAAGTTTGTCAAACAAGAATTGAAATCTCAACGGAGGAAATCATGCTGGGGGTAGCAAATCGTGAATTGCAGGGAAACACTCAGGGGTTAATATTCGTGGCCATGGCAATACTTTGACTTACTATTGCCTCAGCCTGGCTAGATCCTGAACCACCCGCATTCCAACAGTGGAGGGCTAGGCTATTAGCCACTTGTATCTTGGAAGTTGCAATTTATAAAAACAAAGGTGTCAAAAAAAGATTAATGGGCATGCGGATTTGGTCACCAATGTTATTGTGGATTCAGAGACATACATGATTGTATTTGGTGTATATAGTATCATCTTCATCTCTATTTCTTTGTATCCTTATGGTGAAGTATATTATACTGGATTAATTTCTGTTGTATGTATATAATAAGTGGTTTATTTATCTATTTTGACATGTTCTTGGTCAGGGAAAGGGGGGTGGGGAGGGTGGGAATGCATTTATTATGTAAAAATTGTCAATAAAAAGATTTAAAAAATAAAATGTTGGCCACTATTGCCGTGACTCCTGTTGTTGCAGGCAGGTTATCGGAAAACATTTGCATAGCTGCAGCTTCTCGTGCGTGCACCATGTCGGCCGACATGTTGAAGTATTTTTGGCATTACGTTGGAGTGACATGAATGGCTTGTCTATCCGCCACACATTCTTCACTCGTTTTGGCACTCCTCCTACCCTGAAATACTCAAGTGTCCGACATGGGACACTCCGTTGCCACCCGGTCCTCCGACTCAGCACTCACCGTCTCCTGCAGGTTTCGGCTTAGTCCAGGTTATAGGGGGTCAGAAGCTCACCATCCTTCTGGATCCAATGTACTTCTAGGTTGCCCCGGAAGCAGTGTTTTCACTAAGTGTATCAACCTTATCGAAGAGGGGGTCGGTGGATGACTGAGTGAAAACTACTGGTCAATTACATTGCATATACACTGTTACATAGTGAAAGTAACTCTACAAACACGGACACAGACCCAAGTAGGTGCCTTTAGGATGTGTTTATTCTCCCGTCGCCATTACATGTTTCGGCTCAGCAGAGCCTTGATGACATGACATGGTTTGGTGAGTCAGTGCAAAATTTAAAGTGACCAGTGCAAGCAATCGAGATGTCACATGGTAATAGACATAGTAAACATTTTTATACATTAACTGTCTGTGTATGTCAATGCGTTGGAAAAAACAATATATGTGAATGCTTAATGTCTTCTCAAAACATATTTCAAAATCAGATTTCTATTAAATCATAACTGGTTAAATACCTCAGTTCAAATTTGAAATCGTTTTTTGCTATACGTAATTTATATATATATATATATTACCTATTGGCGATCGCCAGTAGGTAGTTATAGTTAGGACCTAGTTTCCATGGGAAATCCGCAACATTCTATTTGGAATAACTTTGGCGCCGGTTCACGAATCTTCGCGAAATTCTCAGAAAAGATGGGGCGCTCCGCTCCGCTCCTTCCCTGAATGTTTCGGGGTGATTCGTGAAGCGGGGGCTGAGAAAAAGGGGGTCCCAAAACGTGTTTTGCCCATGCAATTTTCCATACGGACCTTTAGACATGGCTACAGCCCGAACTGCTGAACGAAATTACTCCAAATTTGGCAAAAAGGTAGAGTTTGGTTCTTAGATTGTGCTTTTTGTTAAATGGTGTAAATCCGTTCAGTAGTTCCTGAGAAAATCAAAAGTAAAATCATAGATATATTTGCGAAGTTGTACCGTACGCGTACCGTCCAAGGATTATACGCGTACCATTACGAGCACGAGCTGCATGCTAATTGGCTGTAAACTGTCTGTCAACACTCCAAACCAGGAAGTGTTGGCAGCCATCTTGTGCCTCGGTAGAACCGAGGTACAAGTAAATTGAAAAACAAGTGCTCAAAATGCGCAAAGGGGGCAGGGCAGAAACACCCTGACCACCTAGGCCTGCTCAGGGGGTCCCACAAGGACCCTCAAGGCCCTTTTTTAAATCATGGAATACGCGTAGGGTATGCGCAGCGTGACAATAAAAAAATATAGCATATTTATTTTTTTTAACCCCCGGGGGGGCCAAATCCCAGGGGCAATTGGCCCCTCAGCCCTGGAGACCGCCACCCCCGGGGCTTATTTTAATAGGATGGGGGTCTCTATGACCCCCCAGCACCGGGGACCGCCACCCCTGGGGCTTCTTTTATTTGTAATAATGGGGGGCCCAGAGGGGTCCTCCAGCCCTGGGGACCGCAACCCCAGGGGATACCATGAAATGTATACGGGGTGCTCACGACCCCCCCCGCAGCCCCAGGGACCGCCACCACCCGGGGCTTCTTTTTACAAAAAATGAAAAAAACTGTGTGGGGGGCTCAAGACCCCCCAACATGCCCGGGTGACCGCCAGGACCCCCAAGGCAAAAAAAACATTTTTTTTAAAAAAATCCCGGGATACGTGTAGGGACCGCCACCCCGAGGCATATTGTAATAGGGTGGGAGCTCTGAGGCCCCCCCAACTCCGGGGAGCGCCACCCCGGGGCTTCTTTTTATTTGTAATAATGGGTGGACCACCACCCCCGGAGCTTACATGAAATGTATGCGGGGGACTCATGGCCCGCCGCAGCCCCGGGGACCGCCATGCCGGGCTTCTTTTAAAAAAAAATTAAAAACCTGTGTGGGGGCTCAAACCCCCCTACACGTCCCGGTGACCGCCATCTTCCCGGGGAACTAATTTTCAAAATAGGGGGGGGGGGTCAGTGACAGACCCCCCCAGCCCCGGGGAACACCACCCCCAGGGCTTATAACTGGAGCCCTTGATGGCCCTGGGGACCGCCACCCCCAGGGCTGGCTCCTGCAGTGTCCCGGGGTGTCTAAAAGGTTAGCCGGTGTCGTGAGCCACCCCGGGACCCCCCAGTGTGAACATTCACCTGGATATGCACCTTCCACAACCTCCCAGCAACAAGAATTGGACCATCAAAAATAAACTGTATAACATGCAGTGTTTTGATAATTAATTTTTTTCTATGTATGTATGAGCAATATACTTTGAACATACATCAAGCCTTTGTATACACAAGTGACAACTCAAAATGCCAATCTGAAAACATTGTATGTATACTATGTATTAGCATAAAAAACCCGCAAGCAGAACAACTCAACGCTACGCACACACAAATGTGCGTGCTGCACCTCTCTGGCCTACCAAGGCCTACCCGTTCAAACAGTATACAAAAAAAGTTGAGCTGCTCGCTCTCCTAGTGTGCACTTCCACTACCCCCTTTGTTCCCAAGGGGTGATTGTTTGTTGACCAAAGCTGAGATTCCACCCACTGTGGGTTGCACCACCATCCAACAATATCTCAAATGTCAAAAGATTTAAGGAAATAATGTCCATCCAAAGTATATTTGCTTTTATTCTTCTTTATTCATATGTCATCAGGCAGCCAACGCGTTTCGTTTAAAAGAACTTTGTCAGGGTGTGTGATCTGTATCCCGTTGCGCACAGACTTCTACTTCTGTACTTCCCGTGCAGTAAACGGTAGGTATATTTACGGCTTCTGTGCCAAAAGAAACGTCGTGCGGCGATGTTCTCAGATGGCTTGTAGGAAGTTCTTTTGAACGAAACGCGTTGGCTGCCTGATGAAATATGAATAAATAAGAATACAAGAAAATATACTTTGGATGGACATTATTTCCTTAAATCTATTGACATTTGAGATATTGTTGGATGGTGGTGCAACCCACAGTGGGTGGGATACTATGTATTGGCTAGACGTCATACTGATTATTGAACTCGAGATAATATCAGTACAAATTCAAACATTGTCATTTCCGGGATTTGCGCACTCGAAAAAATATTGTCTTGTGTATTGGTTTCACCTTTGCACTGTGTTAAGTTGGCATGTGTTAGTAAGAGTTTTAAACGCCATTTTTCCTTTCCTGCTGCCTCTGCACACAACACAATTTGTTATTAATGCTTTTCGCCAAGCCAGGTATTTTGCTATACACGAGAATAACATGTTTGCTTATAATATCAGTCTTGCTTGGTAAGTTTTGTCTGTACAGTGAGTGCAGAGGCCTTCAAGGTTATCTCAACACAGCGCTTATTGTTTGGATTGATCAGCACACAGAGTAGACATAATATGAATGCAGCTGTGGCCAACTTTGGTTTTAGGCGCAAATGATATTGCATTGCGCAAGGCAGGAGACACACACTTGATGAATATCCATATGCAGAGTGTTAATGTAGGAGATGATGTGATTCATTTCCACTGAACCTAAAGGTATGGGCCCGCCCTTCTAAACCCCAAGAGGCCTTCTGTAGATATAATATACTATACTAGCCAGGGAGGGTAAACTTAGGTTCTATTTAGACCAGTTTCCTTTAGCATTTTAACATGCTTTCACCCTTTGTATTTTGTGGAATATTAACCTTGATCTTTATAATATTTTTTCTTGTAGTAGCTAAGATACTGCGTTTGAGAACACTGCATTAGAAATAAACATTTCAAACTCGCACATGTCCTCATTGACTCCTCGTTCTGGATTGATATGTTAGTATATCGAAAGAGTGTTCATGTGTTCCACGTTTCCTGAGGTGTTCTAAGTCCATGTTCTGGGTTGTCTAAATCATTGGGGTTTTGTAAGTACCAATGAGACACTGATTGCTAGTCTGGTAGGGGATTTTGGATACTAAGGTGAGTTTTGGCACACCCTAATTCACTGAGGTTCTAAGTTTCTATGCACAGTTCTGTATAGGAACAGAAATCCCTTCTACAATATTAAGACTCTGTGCTTCAAATTTAAGCAAAAATGCAGAAGTAATATTGTGAGTGCTGGAGTACAATTGTTTGTTTTAAGTTTAGCATGGCGATCCTTCTAGAGAACCATGCTCCTGTTCCTGTTACCCTGATTGGCACCAAGACTTGTTTTCTCTCATACCTTGTATTTGCTAATACATTGCCCACCTCCACTTTTCTTTGTTGTTCTGATGTGCAACCTTCTGTGCCACCACTACCCCCTGTTTCCAGGATACAGTTCCAGATAAGTATCACTATGTGTCTGTGTGGTTATTAGCATTCCTTGAATTTGTAGGGCCCGAACCATAACACGACCAGGCTCCAAACATTTGGCGGACTTCCTCTCACTCCACACACACACAGAACCGGTAGTGCTAATGCTATGGAGGATTACATTAACATGATCTCACAAAACGCCTGCCCAAAAGCACTTAGCCTCAATGAAATCAGGGAAGCCTTGAAGACTGATGCAGTAATTATGAGGGTGAAAGACGCCATGCAGAACAGCTCCTGTCAGAACTTCCTGCGAGATGCCAATGAGTGGGCAGACCAAGCCAAAGAGAGGTTGATCAAAATATGGAAAGTAGGAGCCGAGGTCAGTGCCACTCAAGAGAGCATCCCATTGCGTGGCCACCGACTCGTGATCCCAGCGAGCCTACAACATCAAGTGACATTGTTGGCCCATGGTGGGCACCAAGGGACTGTAAAGATCAAATCCTGCATGTAGGAAAAAGTGTGGTTCCCTGACCTCGAGGCTGGGGTGAATGAGATGATGTGACAGTGTCCCACATGCCAATTCACATTCTCTCAGGAACCCCCAGCACCCATCATCATACAGGAGCCCTGTACAACCCTTTGGTACAAAGTCATACTAGACTTTGAGAGCTTTCCGGATGGAAGAGTCATGATTGTCATGGTGAACAACTGCTCTAAATACCCCATTGTCGAGGTGATCGACTCAGTGGCTGGAAAAGACTTTCACAATGCTTGGTCTGCCAGCCGAGATCAAAACTGAAAAGAGACCACCTTTCCAGAGGTCAGAATTTAAGGACCTGCTCAGTCACCTGTGGATACATCAATGCTGTGTCACTACGCAATGGCCATAGGCAAACGGCAAGGCTGAAAGATGCTTGCACACTTTGAGCAAGGTTCCTCAGGATCGAAGTGGCTGAAGGAGCAAACTCCCGACTCAACCTCCAGAGATTCCTCCACTAAAACCTTGGAATGCCGTATTGTACCATCCAATGAGCTCTGTGGTCGCTGCTGGTCAATGGGCTCAGGAGAGACACCATCCCGGTGCACCCGGGATGGATCCAGTCACCCTATGATTCACAGGGAGCTCAAGCTCGGAGCACTCAGAACTACTTGCGCATGAGCCAAAGGTGGCAAGCAAAGGCACGGATGATCTTGTCTGGCAACAAACTCATCATCAGAGACCGCGGGCGAGGGTGGAAATTCAGGATACCTTTTGAACCAGGAGTGTGGATAGTGCTTGGGGTTGACGGCACTATGGCCATGGTAAAGAAGGGCAGTGAAATAATCATGAGAAACATCAGGAAGATAGATGCACCAAGTCGACGTGCAGACCCAAGATTGTGCAAAGAGGAGAACTAGGAAATTGAGGACAGGCAGATGGGGAACCGGACTGCTCACAACACCGGCGGTATGACTTACAGCTAAATAAGCAACCAGGCCAACAGCTCAGAGACTTTGCATGTCAAATTCAGCATTGGCAATTTCAGACTGAGTTGAGAAATGATGTAGTGAGCCACTCCGGACCCTGCCGTGTGAGCCCTCACCTGAATATGCACTTTTACATCATCTGGCCGTTGGCGATGACCGCACAGGGTCTTCTGCCCATACCATACTGCAGTCTGTGCGTGTGCTTATTTGCCTCCAAGGTAGTTGGGCTTTTACTCAGCAGGGACCTCGTTCGTGTAGAAGGTCTCCTGCCACAAGCGCCAACACCACACCTCTTGCATTTCCCAATGCTTGTTTTTTATTTTTATGTGGTTAATGAGTACCATTTATCTGTGCTATGAAAATGGTGTGCTCTGGAATTGCTTATTGTGCATCGGGCTGGGCCCGCATGAGAACGCCTGTGTTTCAGCAGAAAGTGGGGCATTCCATAGTGTTTGACAACTAGAAAATTTGGGTGAAACCGTTAACTCTGCAAGTAGACAGATGCCACATGGATTTTTCAAAAATATAAAATTGCACACTTTAACACCTACGTGAAACTATTGGACGATCGTTTCACGCATGCGCAGATTGGTGAAGTCGCCTCAAACAATTGTTTTTGGGAGTATTTCTGCAAAATAGGAAAATAAATTAGCAAAATATTCCAGAGCGTGCTTTGGGGGCACTTTACCCAACACTGCCTGGGCAGCAACAATCACAGTATAAAACCTACAGATAGAACTGCCTAAAACAGACAACTCGAAAGCATTCGACTGTCTTTTTTCCTGCTTACAGAGGATCCCAGATTTATTTGATCAATGTCAAACAAATTAGTTTTGGTAAACAGAACCAAACAAAAAACTTTTACGGAAGGAAGCTTAAACAAACAGAACACACCAGTAGGCTTTACAACAAAGCAGTGCCTCTCGCTGCCTTTCTCTGCTGTATATTTTGGATTTCAGCGGGTATTTGTTTTATTTGTTGGCACACACACCCAGGCGCATGCCAGTGGAATACTTGTTTAAACACTCTTTCATGCTGAGGAAACATTCGCTTTCAGATGCCTTTTTTAGGCCGAGCCTGTAGAACAGACAGCTGGGAAACTTTACAAATGCTTTCACTCTGGCCTGCAAAAGGGCTGTTCGCTTAATTTGTGGTTGGAGGTGGTTGGCTCTGGAACTCACTTTTGTGCACCGAGACTTAGCAGACTTTGACAAAATAAGAGAAGAAAAGGCATGAAAGGTGGAGTGAATCAAGAAGGGAAACATATGAAAACAGTGACAAAGGCAAACAAGCATTGGCATAGCCAATAGGTCTCGCCTTTGGGACCTTATAAGTGCTTAGCCATGTAACAGTTGGTGTTGTTGCACCAAGGATATTGTGCTGCATAACTAAGGGGCATATTACCAAGCAGTAATCAATCAATCAGTGACACTTATAAAGCGCGCTACATACCCGTGGGGTCTCAAGGCGCTGGGGGGGGGG
Organism: Lissotriton vulgaris; assembly: GCF_964263255.1. Classification (NCBI taxonomy): domain Eukaryota; kingdom Metazoa; phylum Chordata; class Amphibia; order Caudata; family Salamandridae; genus Lissotriton; species Lissotriton vulgaris. The sequence continues at coordinate 1,336,483,739 of NC_141687.1, forward strand.
GTGCCACTACTGCTCGAACAGCCAGGTCTTCAGCTTCTTCCTGAAGGAGAGGTGGTCTTGGGTCAGGCGCAGGTCGGTCGGGAGGGAGTTCCAGGTCTTGGCGGCCAGGTAGGAGAAGGACCTTCCTCCTGTAGTCGCTCTTCGGATGCGGGGGACGGCGGCGAGGGCGTGGTTGGCTGATCGGAGGTGGCGTTTGGGAGCGTAGAAGTTGACTCGGCTGTTGAGGTAGCTCGGGCCTTGGTCGTGTAGGGCCTTGTGTGCGTGGGTGAGGAGGCGGAAGGTGATTCTTTTGTTGATGGGGAGCCAGTGAAGGTCTCTCAGATGTCCGGAGATGTGGCTGGTTCGTGGGATGTCGAGGATGAGTCTGGCTGAGGCGTTCTGGATCCGCTGGAGTCTCTTCTGGAGCTTGGCGGTGGTACCGGCGTAGAGGGCGTTGCCGTAGTCCAGTCGGCTGGTGACGAGGGCCTGGGTGACGGTCTTCCTGGTCTCGGTGGGGATCCACCAGAAGATCTTCCGTAGCATGCGTAGGATGTTGAAGCACGCCGAGGAGACGTTGTTGACTTGCCTGGTCATGGAGAGGGAGGAGTCCAGGATGAAGCCCAGGTTTCGTGCATGGTCTGTCGGTTTGGGTGCGGTGCCCAGGGCGGGAGGCCACCAGGAGTCGTCCCAGGCGGAGGGTGAGGAGCCCAGGATGAGGACCTCCGTCTTGTCCGAGTTCAGTTTCAGGCGGCTGGTTGTCATCCACTCGGCTACCTCTTTCATCCCTTCGTGCAGGTTGGCTCTGGCGGCGGCGGGGTCGTTGGTCAGGGAGAGGATCAGCTGGGTGTCGTCGGCGTAGGAGATTATGTTGAGGTTGTGTTTGCGTACGATGGCCACGAGGGGGCTCATGTAGACGTTGAAGAGGGTGGGGCTCAGAGATGATCCTTGGGGGACGCCGCAGATGACTTCGGAGGCCTCTGACTTGTACGGTGGTAGGCGGACCCTCTGTGTTCTTCCGTCGAGGAAGGAGATGATCCATTCCAGCGCCTTGTCCTGGATGCCGATGTTGCTGAGGCGCCGTACTAGGGTGCGGTGGCAGACCGTGTCGAATGCCGCGGAGAGGTCTAGGAGGATGAGGGCCGCTGTTTCTCCATTGTCCATCAGGGCTCGGATGTCATCGGTGGCGGCGATGAGGGCGGTCTCGGTGCTGTGGTTGGCTCGGAAGCCGGACTGTGAGGGGTCGAGGGATCCGTTCGTCTCGAGGAAGGCGGCCATCTGCTTGTTGACGGTCTTCTCGATGACTTTGGCTGGAAACGGAAGGAGCGAGATGGGGCGGTAGTTCTTGAGTTCGGTGGGGTCCGCTGTGGGTTTCTTGAGTAGAGCGCTGAGTTTGGCGTGCTTCCAGCTCTCGGGGAAGGTGGCGGTGTCGAAGGATGTGTTGATGATGTCTCGCAGGTGGGGTGCGATGACAGCGTCGGCCTTGTTGAAGACGTGGTGAGGGCAGGGGTCGGTCGGTGATCCGGAGTGGATGGAGTTCATCGTGCGGATGGTGTCTTCGGTGCTGATCGGGGTCCAGGCGTGGAGGGTGGTGGTGGGGGGTGGTTGTTCGGTCATGGTGTGCGTTGGTTGGTTGTTGAAGCTGTTGTGTATGTCCGCGATCTTGTTGTGGAAGTATGAAGCGAGGGAGTTGCAGAGGTCTTGCGATGGGGTGATGTCGTTGTTTCCTGCGCTGGGATTGGAAAGCTCTTTCACGATGTTGAAGAGTTCCTTGCAGTTGTGTGCGTTGTTGTCCAACCGGTCCTTGAATGCTGTTTTCTTGGCGGCGCGGATCAGCTGGTGGTGTTTCCGGGTGGCAAGTTTGAAGGAGGTCCTGTTGTCCGGTGCCGGTTCCCTTCTCCAGACTTTCTCGAGGGCTCGGCAGTTCTTCTTGGAGGTCTTGAGTTCGTCGGTGAACCATGGGGCCTTCTTGCTGCCGGGTCTGCTAGGCGGGGTCCTCAGTGGGGCGAGTTTGTCCGCGCAGTTGCTGATCCACTTCGTGAGGTTGTCTGCGGCCTGGCTGGGGTTCGCTGAGCTGGCAGGAGGGTGCTGGCTCAGGGAGGTGGCGAGCTGGTCTGCTGTGATCTTGTTCCAGCTTCTGCGGGCGGCCTGTTGCTGGTGGTGGTGGGTCGTCGTTCTCTTGAAAGTGAAGTGGACGCAGCTGTGGTCCGTCCATTGAAGCTCAGTGGCGTGGCTGAAGTCGATGTCTGTGCTGGAAGAGAAGACTGCGTCGAGTGTGTGTCCGGCGAGGTGGGTGGGGGTGGACACCAGTTGCTTGAGTCCCAGGTTGGCGAGGTTGTCGAGCAGGGTGCTGGTGTTGCGGTCATTGTTGTTCTCCAGATGGAAGTTGAGGTCTCCCAGGAGGATGTAGTCAGCGGAGGGGAGGGCATGTGGGCTGACGAAGTCGGCGATGTCCTCGCTGAATTGCGTGCGTGGTCCAGGGGGTCGGTAGATGAGGGTGCCTCTGAGGGTGGTGTTCGGGTTGGTGTGGATCTGGAAATGCAGGTGTTCGGCGCTGGTCAGGGTGTTGTCGGTGCTGGTCGTGAGACGGATGGTGCTCCTGTGGACGATGGCGATGCCTCCTCCCATCTGGTTGGCGTTTCGGTCCCTCCGGACGATCTTGTAGCCCTCTGGGATAGCGATGGCGATGTCGGGAGCTGAAGAGGCGTTCATCCAGGTCTCCGTGAGGAAGGCAACGTCAGGGGCTGTGGTGTCGAGGAGGTTCCAGAGTTCGATGGCGTGTCTGTGGACGGAGCGGGTGTTGAGCAGGATGCACTTGAGGTGGGTGCTGCTGGTGTTTGACTTGGCGGGTGGTGGTGCGAGGCAGGTCTGGATGCAGGTGAACTTGCAGGCGTGGCAGCTGAAGGGTCCGTGGGTGCGTCGTGGTGTGGCTTGGTGGCACTCTGGGCGTCGGCCGGTGTTGAGTGCGATGAGGGTGGCGGCTGAGTACGTCCTGCGGGTCGGTCGGGGTCTTCGGGGTCCAGGGGTCCTGGCGCTGGGCGCGATCCGGTCGCGGACGGGCGCAGACGGGCTTACCTTTGGCGCGCCTTCGGCGCACAATCGGCGCGCCCGCTGCGCGTGACCGCTGCGCGTTCGCACGGTCGCCATTTAAGGCGAAGTGCGCGGGTGGGCGGAGCAGCTGGGAGGCGGGAGCGGGGAGGGTTACAGAAGAGAAAAAAGGGGCGGGGACAAGCGGCGGTGGCGGGAAGGGAGGGCGGAGGGCGGCGAGGTAGGCGGACAACAAGGAAGGAAGCCAAAAACACGGGCCAAATGAAAATAAGCACAACAGGCACAATTATTTGACAAAACAAGGGAAAAATGAAGTTACGCTAAACAGGCACAAATAAGTGACAAAACAAGGCAAAAACAATGCAAAAACAATCCCCGCAGCGGAGGCAGCCGGCAACCGGCAACGAGGCAGCAGCGAGGCAGAGGGCAGGCAAGGGGCACACGCAGCAGCTGGTGGCCGTGCGGCGCGGGGGTGTCCCACAAGTGGGTCACACTCACCTGAGTCGCACGGTCGCCATTTAAGGCCAAGTGCGCGGGTGGGCGGAGCAGCTGGGAGGCGGGAGCGGGGAGGGTTACAGAAGAGAAAAAAGGGGCGGGGACAAGCGGCGGTGGCGGGAAGGGAGGGCGGAGGGCGGCGAGGTAGGCGGACAACAAGGAAGAAAGCCAAAAACACGGGCCAAATGAAAATGAAAATAAGCACAACAGGCACAATTATTTGACAAAACAAGGGAAAACAAGGGAAAAAAGCGATAATTATCGCTATTGCTTGGTTAGAGACAAATATCTACCGCTGAGCTGCGGCGATTTTTACCGCAAATAAACCTTGGTATTACCAAGGTTTATCGCAAATGCGATAAAAATTGCCGCAATGCATGAATATCGCTGAAAAGTCAGCGATATTCATGCATTACCGAGCTAATGCTCTTAGCCATGTTATCCACCTCCCATTGGATAACATGGCTAAGAACTGCTCAGGGCAGGTGTTAGCTTTTGGAGATATTCGCGCTTAGCGCGAATATCTCCAAAAGTTGGTAATAGGAGATAGCGATGTTAGCGACTGTTTTCAGTCGCTAACATCTTGGCACGCCCACTTTGCATGTCATTCGTGATAAATATCACTGACATGCAAAGTGGGGCCCAAGATGGTTGCTATCTCCTACTAGCTGTCGCTAACTGGTGTTAGCGACAGCTAGGTAATAGGGAGATAATTTTATCTCCGCTTTCTTGGCTTTTAAAGCCAAAAAAGCGGAGATAAACCCCCTTGATAATATGCCCCTAAATACTTATGAGGTCCCACAAGCGAGACCTATTGGCTATGCTCATGCTTGTTCTCTTTGTGTTCTGATAGTCGCGGTTCTGCATGCTTAATGAGAATTGCACTACACTGCGTAGTTTGACAAAGAAGCCACACCTGTGTGACGTTCTAGCATGGACTAGCTGAGATCTGTGCATGGAGGACTCCAAATGGCACCACAGGCGCGGGCACGTGGTGTGTCACACTATATGGTCACATGAACTCGCTAGTCTTCCCAGATAGAGAAGTATAGTCCTTAAGCTAAAACATTTATAAATAAAGCATATAATTACTACAAATGCAATACCTATATATATATATAGTAGCACACACACGCACACACACACATATAGCACACTGAATATGGGCTGCCTCTAGGCGCTGCTAAGAGAGAACATTGTATGTATTGATTATTAATGAAGAGGGGCTGAATATCCTTCCACATCAACTGGGTCATGAGAGACGAGGTTGATCTCAAGTGCTCGGCCATGATCACTAATTCCAGCATGTACTTTTGCAAGCATCTATTGTTTGTAGTGCGCTATACGGTACAATCAGACAAAATCACCTCTTTTGGAGAAGTGAATCTCAGGTATGATTTTTGCCAGTTTGCTCAATGATTATGCTATGAAAGATACGATCAAATGTTCATTCTTTGAAAGCAACGTTCAGCAACAGGCCAGAATCACTCATTCTACACCAATTTGAACTCGAATCAAATAAGTATTTCTTTGTCAAGAGGTGTCATTTTCTTTGGCGCCAGGAGTGGAACTGCACCTGGCCTAGAGCAAGTACACCAGACTACCTCTTAATTGTGGTCCATGCTTTCTTAATTATCTTCTCTGTCTGCCTATGTTGTCTCTCCTCTGCCTCCTTTCCTACCTTTCTTTTTGTTCTTGTCCTCTTGTGTCAACTGCTCGGAGGTAACGTGTTGCACTACTCAAACGATATAAATACATATATGTTACTCTTTAGGCCAGTTATAAAAAATGGCAGTTATTAATTTGAGTCGTGGTTGCAGTTGGGGGTGGGGGGGGCTCCAGCACTTATTTTTAGGTATAGGCACATATTTGTACTCAGTAGACATTGACCCACACAGAGAGAGAGAAAATCCCAAAAGGGAGAATGAAGAGAAAGACGGCAAAACTGTGACAGAGAACGAAAACAGTAATGCAAAAGAACTTGAAAGAGTGGATTGACTAGGGTGAATGAAGGAGAAATGAGATGAAATCTTATTCCTTAGTGATGCTTCCAGTTCACAAGACAGGCATAGAGGCTGTGTGTGAGAAAAATCGATCACAAAAATAGCATGCTACAAATATACTGTAGCCAGAATTTTGACTACCAAAATATTGTGAAAGTAAGTATATCAATAAGTGTAGACTTATCATACTGAACTACACATCTATGTACCTTGAAGTTATATATACTGTCAAGAAATATGTAGGTGGACTTGAGTATGTTAGGAGAAGAATTTCCTTTATTGCATTATTTGTTGAAAACCTTTGCAAAAGTGTATAAAAACAGAGGTTCATATCTAGGTACTAACTTTGACAATAAAGTTAAAAAGTGCTGGCTTTGACAGTGGAGTTAAGAACATTATTGAAGTCTAAAAGTCTAAAAGTTAATTACGTTTTAGCTTAAACAGTTGGGAATTAAAAAAGAATCATTTTGACATAAAAGCCTCTATTGCCTGATGCAGTAAATGATACTATATTTGTGTAGCACAACAGTTAGAACATTGTGGTATTCTGGGAGCATATACCATCAGAGACATCTGATGAGACTGCACATTCTGTGCAGTCAGCCCCCAAACCTGTAATTGAATTCTGGCCCCTGCAGGCCAGCCCTCTCCCTAGAATGTGTGTTTCCTGCTGTCTCATTTATGGAAACTCAAAGGCAAAGTCTTAGTGTGCCAGTGGACAGAAGAAGCAGCCCGCTGGGCTGCTAGCCCAGACTGGCGACCACTGGCATATGAGACTGCTGCAGTCCATGTCTTGCAAGTACTGGGGTGCATGCAAACAGGCAAGCACAACATGTGACCACTGCATTCACCCCATAGCTCAGAGGCACAAGGAGGCCCTGTAGGAACCCCTTTGTTTCCTCACTGCTACACTTTTCATTCATGGAAGTCACACTGCCATGAAAAGTGTGGCAGTGAGGAAAGTAGTAATATGCCTGGCGGGCCGCAGTGGGCCCGCCAAGCATATTGCGGCCTTAAGACCGCCACACCACCGCCAGAGAGCTCTGATCCCTGGTGGTTGCTGTTGTCCCAGGGCAGCCCGACCACCCTGGTCGTAATTGGAGGGTTGGAATACTGCCACTGCTGCGCCCCTCTGAGGTGGTGGTCCATGGACTGCCAGACTCGTAATGAGCACCTCTGAATCCCAAATCTTTGATGATCAGAAGATTACAAAAACTAACACACCAGACATAGCAGGAAATGATCCATGGCAGGCACTTAGAAATAAGGTGCTGCCATGGCTCAAGGACAATAAATATGGCCAAGAGTATTCTGGTGCAAGGACGTAAGGAGGATTCGGTGAATATACATTACTGGACGGATTGAAAAAGATTCCATTATTGCTGGGTGCGAATCAGGAAGCCTTTCCAAGTTCCTGTGGAGAATTATGGACTCTGTCCACAGAAAGTCCTCTCTTAAACATATTGTCGGCCTCAGGATGAATCAATCTTAATAAATCTTGAGAACACAGATTTAGCCACTAGACTAAGAAGGAAACTAGCATGTGATCATAGTCTCTTTCGCTTCCTTCTTCTCTGTCAGCAGAAGATAAACAGTCAGTGAACTCGACTATTAAGGCCATGGTTATGAAATGTAATCACCTTTCCAGCCTTGGTCAAATGTGCCCATCCTGTTCTTTGCCTTTGGACATTAAATTTGTAGAACATAACTAAGGACACTGTTTTTATTTTAAGTTGTTTAAATAATATTAATTTCCCCCTTTTTTGCTTTCTTATTATTCTTACTTTTTTTACTGTTACTATCTATATGATTATGTTAAAATATTGTGTTAATAACTTACCCACCTGTGATTGAAATGCCCCGACGGAGTGTATTTGTTGACAGCGATTCCAAGGATAGTAAATGTTTCTTGTCCCTCCCTTGTCACATGCTCTTCAGCTCACAACAAAACGGACACTAAGGCCGCCAGTTTCACCCTCCATCAGGTGAGGCTAAGACTACGTTGTCGCTAACATGTATCTAAGACACGATCAGTGTACTACAGAGAATGCACGTGAGAACAGTGTAGGGGTGGGCATGGACGGTATTTAGGTTGCACCATTGTGACCCTATAGCTTTCCCAAGGGGATCTAATTTTTCAGGCATTCTGTGGGCGTAGTTCACCAAGGTAACCTTATATTTTTGTGTAAGTGTACGATTGGTTGCTATTCACAAAAGTCTCATTGCCAGTGTGGAGTCCCCGCACATAAAAAGATAGGTATTTTTACGTGCGGAGACTCCGCACTAGAAAATATATTACTCATAAATTCCTTTGTGAATAGAAAACAATTGGTTAAGATTACCTTTGTGAATCAGGCCCTGTGAGTTTAGATGACTCATTCCCTAAGTCTATAACATCCTCAAGAACCAGTGGCGAAAACAAAATGGCCGAGCCCCATGAAAAAGTGGCTGAGGGCCAATGAGTTTCAAGTACCTCACAGATATACAAAGCATTGGGCTGAATCCAGAGCCTCCTAAATGGGACTTGCAGAGCAGCAAGGGCTTATGTTATACACTTGACTGAAGAGAGATGGGGTACTTTTCTGCACGACTTCCTCCCAACAGGAACTAGCTAGGAACCAGTAAAAGTTCAGGTGCTGTCACTTCCTGTGATGCTGGTAGATGGAGGGTCAGAGTCCGTGTGATATCAATTCTGTTACCATTATGATTTATTAGCACTGACCTAGTAGTAGCATTCATCTTTACAGTTAAACCTGCTTATTTTAATTTTTCGTAAGAGAAGCATACAATGTGATGGGCAAAGAAATATATTTTGCACAACCCACACACTAACCGACCAGCTATGTCATGCCATCTCTTCACATTCCCCCGTAATAGCCAGTGAATGTCAAATCCGGTGTAAATGGTGGTGGTACTTAATTTTCATTTTGACTTGTGCTGAAATTTCCCTACAAAGGTTCTCATTCCGTGCCCAGTAATGAGCCTTTTCCCGCTCCCATTTACCACCTGCTCTGATTAGGTGGTAACTGGGGATGGGATGGGCAATTAGTGTCTCTGAGGCTGGAAGCAGTGATAAATTCCCACACCTCTCTCCATGAGACCCTAATGTCAGGCCTCAAAAAAGCAATGGGCTTACAAGCCCATCCCCTCCACACACACCGCTCTTTAGAGCAACACCTTCCCTGACACAATGGTATTTATCTGAAAGTTGGCAGGTATGTGGCCAGAGATTCAAAACAAAACAAGCATTCAAAAAGCCAATCGGTCTCCTCAACGCAATACCTATTAGCTTTGCCAAAATGTTTTAGCAATGCTGTGCACCAGCGTGGCTGCTGTTCAGCATGTATAACAGTTAGTGGGGTAAAGAAGAATGGTGAGAACTGTGGTACAGTGGAGGGATCACTGACATAATATCGATTACACTAATATAGAATTACACAAATATCGAAGATAAAATATCGAATACAAAAATATTGAATTCCTATCTACAAACAGGTAAGTACAAAAATATTGAATCAAAAATATAGTTAAAAAATATATAGTTAGTCAAAATATCGAATTTAGCGCAGAATGGAGTGGGGCATGGTAGAGTAGAGTGATGCATGGTAAAGTGGACTGGTGCATGGTGGAGTGGAGTGGTGCAGGGTAGTGCAGTGGCATAGAATGCAGAGGAGTAGAGTGGCAAAGAATGCAGTGTTGAATAGTAGAATAGAATGGCGTAGAGTGGATTTGCATTGAGTGCACTGGTGCAGAGTGAAATGGTACAGAGTAGAGTGCATTGGTGTAAAGTGCAGTGGCATAGAGTGCAGTGGTACAGAGTAGAGTACAGAGGCATAGAGTGGAGTGGTGCAGAGTAGAGTGCAGTGACAGTGTGGGGTGGCATAGAGTGGAGTTGTGTGGAGTGATGCAGGCAAACTTCAACCAAAAGTATAACTTTACTACTTTTAGGTATTCACAAAGATAAGCTTAGACCAAAAGTCTAACTGTACAAGTAGTAACTTACCTTTATGAATACCGAAAAGTAGTAAAGTTAGACTTTTGGTCTAGGTTTTCATTTGTAAATACCGAAACGTAGTAAAGTTACACATAAGTGTAAGTTTACCTTTGTAAATCAGGCCAATACAGTTTCACTGACTAAGTATACAGAGCACAAATGATAATGTGTGGAAAAGTCATCACTAGTGTATTGATTTGTGTAGATCATAATAAAATATTTGTTTCCAACACACTTCAGAAGAACCAAAATCGTGCATTTGTGCTTTGCTAATTCTGAAATATTCTGTAAAATATTCATGGGTCATTTACAGACAGTTACATTTTGTTGGGTGCTATAAAAATTATAACATTGTACATACAGCCTTCCTCCAGCATACACCTAGGTAGCCAGCATGATAATCACATACATGTTCTTTACTTTGAAGTCAGAGACAGCAAAAATAAACACCAAGCTCCCTGGAAGACAGAATCTGACAACAAATGTGAAAAGATAAGAACAAGATAGAATTAAAGACCTGTTTACAGAAATTAAGTACTGAAGGACGAATACAGTGAATAGAGTTTATGCAAGGGAAGGGACAAACACAAGCCGGAAAGTTAAAAACAATTAAAGCCAGCAAATAGAAAACAAACAAATGTGAGTTACAAACCACAAAGCAAATGTTAAGTAATGGGCGGAATGCATTCCCAAGGAAGCTTTCCATATGTCCCGAAGATGTTGTTAGCAAACCAGACAGCTGTGCTGCCTGGTTGGCTTTAACCTAAAACAGGACAGGCCCCAGACATACAAGTAGGACTATGTGTTGTCACTCATGGACACAGAAAGACTACAGTGACATCGTTTACTATGATAGAAGTAGGACTAAACAGGCAAATCTCACGGTTCTACAAAAGAGACTAGAGATAAGAAGGGCAATCAGACATTTTATGCTTGGTTCCCTTTTAAACAGCACAGTCAAGATAGCAAAGGGATTGCAAGTGGTCCCGTGTCACAGGAGTAGTGCCTTTATTCTGGTTTGCTTTAATTTCCATTAATACGAACAAAATCAGAAACCAAATGATAAAACTTGGACTGAATAAGCAATCATGAGTTGCTGTGGGGCGTCAATGATTTAGAGATGCACAAAAATCTGAAAAAGGAATTATTTTTATTTGGCACGCAAGTAACTACAAAGAAAACATTCAGGACCACATGTTAGCGTCAACACATCTATTAAAATAGGGCAAAGCAAGTTTAAAAGCTGTCAGACTAAAACACAAATGCATGTAAGTAACATCTCTCAGTCCTCCCTCAGCTAAGCTATGACGCTCAGACAAAGGCTTCTTTCTGGGCTTGGGTTTTGCCCGAGGATATCCGCCTCTGCCCTCTCACTCCTCTTAAATACCTGCTGTGCTGCATTATGATGTGACTCAATGCGTCTGCAGAGTTAACATCTGCCTATTTTGTGATTGAGCAAGAGGGTGTCACCGTAAATGTGAGCGTGCCCACGAGTAAAAATGTTATGAGTGCTCACCTATCAGGTGCCAATCACACAGCAGAAGTTACCTCTGCAGATGGGCGGCCTTACCTCATTAGCACAGCAGATATTAAGACAAGGAATGAACCATCCGCCTTTCTGTAACAACTGCAACATGCTTGCAATATAATGAAATTTGTCAGAGGGATGGGACAGTCTTTGAAAAACTGGGACTATCCTGGGAAATCTGAAATGTATGGTCACTCTAGTTAGGGTACATATATGTAGAAGTAAATGGAGTAAACCTGTTTATACCTACATATACTTGCCTTCACAATATTTTTTAATTCCGATATTTAAAACCTGAAATTCTGGTACCATTCCTATGGTTTACCATTTAAACCTCTTCTTCATGTTATTTGGTGGGCAGATAACTGAACGAGAAGCCTTTTTCTGCGTTCTTTCAAATCTGAGGGAAGGATGGTTGGCTCGCCTTTTTCTTTTTCACTAGTATATATGCAGCCTCTTACTCTACAAACACTGCCCACCCCAATCACAAAAGATCATGGGTGCATTGTGGCTCATCAGGGCTGGACTGGCATTTCCCCAGTAGACTACCTTAGTGGGGGCCGATTTGAGACTCCTGGGGGACGTTTTGGTTACCGGGAGCCGGTTTACGGCCAACAAAAGCCTTCCAAAGCTTTCCTTCCGCTAGCATATCCCCCTCCCCCCCCAACTGCCCGGGGCTGGCTGAGCTCTTTGCTAGGCCGGTTTAGGTTCCCAGTCCGGCCCTGTGGATCATGCTCCTCCTCTCACTGGCTTCTTCCACCTTCCTAATCCTTTGGGGGTGTTCCATGTTTTGAGCTTCACTACCTCCTTCCAAGTGGTTCAGTTTCTCTACAGAGTGGACTATCCCGGGGCAGTACTTTCTCCAAAAAGAGGAGGGAGCACTGTTGAGCAGTGGTTAATGTATTTCTCTGCTGCTCCTCAAGTCACGATTGGGGAAAAAACAAATGTTTCGCACTGCTTAATTTGCGAAGTGGTTTCCAGTGCTTGGCACAGGCACTTAATTAGTTTCCGGTGCCCAGCACTACTTAATTGTCACCAGCGCACTTATGACATAGGTCATAAGCAGTGCATTGCAGGGGCGTAATTTATAATTAGCTCGGGTAACTATAACTGCTGAGTTTCACTGGTTTTGTATGAGGGAAATCTGAGCCTAACTATAATGTCCCTGTAACCTCTGTTTTTTACAGTGAATTTGTAGTGTAGTTCCTATATTCCCAATAGGCTCTACGCATTGGAATAATATATACTATAGTTTAGACATAGGACTGAGGTCGACTAGGTCTGTAGCGCATATATTAGACTTAATTGTGAGTGCCAGCTAGCTCAGAGGTCACTAGAAACTTTCTCGAATTCAGAAGAAGGGATTAGTTTCTGACAACCGCATAAACATGACAACTTTGTTTCCCAAGAATAAGAAATCAATCTCTAGAGTCGTGGAAACAATAGATGGCTATTTTACTCAGTCAATCGTGCATGTTTCGCTTCACCAGAGGTGCTGAGAAAATAGAGAGACAGGTGTTTTCAATAAAAAGTATTTATTGAACAGTCTTCTTTTTCAAGCATAAGAAATGTACTGCTACAATCGTAATACTGGTTATAAAGTACAAGGCATATAATATGAAGAGTATTATAAAATAGTATTGTAAGAGCAAGATATGGTTTCTAAGCCATAAAATGCCTAAAACAAATAAAATACATGCAGTGATAAAAGAATGACTAAAAGTACTCAACTGGTGCTTCTAAAATACGCCTACCCCGGTGCACCTAACCTAAGTCTAGTACAAGGGAAGAAGTAAGTGAGGTGTAGCTTTTTAAGTTTAGTAAGTTTTTCTCTGCCAAGTGTCTTATCTAAGAATTCCCTAAGGGTCTAATCAGCTCTGTACCTTGATGTTAGAATGAAGGAGGTCTTGTATCTCTCTCTCAGGACTCGATCTCCCAGCAACCCGCAAGGGCAGCCATGAAACACTGGAGCTGGATTTCTCGGCAGGAAAAAATACAGCGTCTCTCAGTGCGTCAGCTGGAGGGTCGGCTACCTTCAGCACTTGCAGCAGAAGGGCGTCGGGCAAGTAGATAGTCAAACTGCTCCAAACCACTGTGTGTTTGTCTGGGCAAATGTAGGCATATTCATACCTTAAAGGTGCTGAGTTTGACGTATGATTGGACATAATAACGTCATCAAAGACTCAGTTCTTTGAAAACTCCAAGATTTCCGAGACAAATTAGTATTCAGGCAAGGGGAAGTCCCTAGCTGCTGAAGGCGGGTTTTTCTAAGAAATCGTTGTGGATTCTTGGAACTTAGTGGAAGTAGCCGTGCCGTATTTGGGCTGCATAGGCTCAGTCTAAATAAGGGTATGATTTCTATGCCTATATAAGGATCGGTTGATTTATACCCATATGGGCATTAATCAGGAAAATTACACTAGGGCCCTAGATTTGTACATAACACCCACTCCGCGATATTAAGTTCAATAAAACAAAATTTATAAGCACTTAACATATCTAAGGCAAGTGTTTACAATCCCACCCAAAATACAAAATTGCTTTTTGAAAAGGTTTGTTCAAATGAAAAATAGTATAAACTGTATGAAAAACAAGTCTCAACAGATATGAAGCATATTAAGAGAGCATACATCCTAATAATTATGAAGAATGAAAGTACATTAATGAAATGTCTCTAAAGGGGACAGAAGAAAAAAGGTCGAGACCATCCCATAGCATAGCATTTAAACTGTTTTTCGTTTATGGGACAAGGACTAACATAGTCATTAGGAAGTTTTTCAAAAGAAATCTTGTTCTCTAAGAATAGTTCTACTTTAAGCAGATTACCCTGTGCCAAAAGTTCTATTTTGAAAATAGTTCAAATTGTTAGATGGTTTGTTTTGAAAAACACAAAGGCCAAATTTCGGAGTTCAGGGAACGCTGTGTGCATGAATCAAAAGTTATTCTCTGTGTCAGGAGAAAACATCAGATCGTCTAGGCTGGCAAAGAAACTGTCTACCATAGTAGGCGAAAGTGGAGCCACTTCAGTTAGCAGGTTAAATGTGCATAGATGAGGATCATCTCCGTCAGCGTTCGATGCATTAAAAAGTCTACAGTAGCTGGTACCTGTGTGCCTGTATTGTCACGTATCTCACCCTCAGTTAGACTTGCCGGTGAGACCTCAATGAATGCCCTCGTCAGAATTGCCAGCAGTTGGGGGCAACATGATGCATGAGTCGTTACAGGACCTTGAAAAGTGTCAACATCCGATGGCAGGACTGATGGAAGTGTAAGACAAATGTCCAACACGCATTACTCTCCGCAAAGCAGGCATCGTAGAACAGGTAAGATGCAATCTTGCCAGATTGGTCTGAACGAAAGGAACCAGGTGGTGTTCAGATCTCTTAAACGAGCCAAGCCAAGAATCTGTGTAATGTGTTCACGATACCTCATGGCAAGGAGGGCTTGTTCCATGGTAGTCTGGGTATCGCTGGTGACTGGACTTGCCATATCAGAGCAGAAGGAACAAAAATAGAATTCCTGCTACGAGTCCCAAAACGAGAGGCAGGCCGCCGAACACAGAGTGCTCGAAATTTGAAAAAATGCTGAGGACTGCTTCAAATGGTGTTAACAGTCCCGGAAAAATCATCTTAATTACATGTGCGATGCCACTGGTATCAGACATGTTTAAGATTCGACCAAACATTTCTGCGAAATGTACTTGGCAGGTTGTTGATAATAATGCATATATCTCTGCAGAAGTCCTTGCAACTTGCAGATCATACGTTTCTCTAGACGAGGTTAGTGGCACAGTTTTTTGTAAAAGAATGACTTTCATTCTGCTTAAATTATCGATTTGTATAGAAGAGATATTCAGTGAAAGCCATAACACCGTCTTTCTGTCTGTCTTGGTCTTTGGATACAATACTTGCATACAACAAGTGACCCTGGATGACACACTAACTAGATACGCTTTTCCTGGCAACATGCCACAACAGCTGTGGTCATTGAGCATAACGTAGCTGCCATTGGATAGCTGCCTGAAAATTGGTTCTATCACTGTGGAGGGTGTACCGTGCAGGTGGCTAGAGAGGTTATTTGCAGAACCTTTGGAGGCTCCGTGTAAATTAATACCTTGGCACAAACGTGTACCACTTAGTGAGTTCTTACAATTTTTACCACTAAGGAATACCTCTTTTCCCCCACTCCAACGTCTGTGTGTGTGAGGTAAAGTCCAGGTCAACTTAATGTATTCTTTACCCAACCTTTCATACAGGCCCGCTGGTATATGCTGTAGACAATACTAAAATTGGAAAATCGTCACTGGTATCGTGATGGTGCCATGTATTATCCATTCAATGACAGGCTTCTCAGAAATTGTCAATGGTAATCTTTCCAATTTTTCAATGCTCAGAACCGTATAGTCTGCTCCTCTTTGTGCCAAAGAGATTTGTTTATCTGTAAGGTTAAATACAGCAAACAATGACGTTGTGTTGATTAGACGCCATGGCACGTAGCCTAAACAAAGATATTGTAACGTCCAGCCTAGCTGCATTATAGAACTAATTGATACTGGCCATGTTGTAACATTAGCAAATCCTGCTCCATTATGTCAATTGCAGAGGATACAATGCTGTCCAAAGAATATATTCTGGAGGACAGAGTCATTAACCCATTGTCCACTACAGAGAGAGTTTTCTCTAAATTAATATGATCAATTTCTCGTATTCTTTCTGCAGTTTCCATTTGCGCTATTTTCCAAACTTTGTTGTATGCAGCGTATATACCGGCGCATATGACATTTTTTGACGTGGTTTGCGAGGCCCCATTAAGAAATCTCGCAAATCATTGCCTTCTTTAAGTAAAAATAAGTGTTGTTTGATCTCTGGAAGTGTGGATTTCTGTAGCCATTCAAGGCATAGTTTTCCTACACTGTAAATAGTTACTATCCCAGGATGTTGTCTCTGGGAGTATCTTTGATCTGGCCTATTCACTGTGAACCCTTGTGTTTTATTCAGGAATCTATCTTGACAGTTATTCATGTCTGTGGGCCAGATTAACCATTTTTTCCAATCAGGATTAGTTCTGTTGTGTTGTAAAACCAGTTTTACGTCTACCTCCTCATCCGCAGTGTTATTACTATCAGATGCGGTCTTTGGTATGGACGGTTTGTTTAAATCTTTTATCTTAGCCAGGCCAAGACAAGAAGTTTGTTGAACAGTGTCATTTAAAAACATTATTTGTTCTGGTATAATGCAGGCTCTGAACAGGGCTTCTAAACCTTGCACCTGCCAGTCTTTTGTGCCCCAGACAGTTTTTGTCTCAATGTTGTCTTTCCAAAAGTCAAAACCTAATGTAGACAGCTGAGCATAAAAGTTTGCAGAATAAATTTGTTTTGTATTTGTTAACATTGTTTTCATTCCTGTTCTATTCATATTTTTGAAATAAAATGTTTCTGGATTTGTAATATTAAGTCCTGAGAAGTATGGAAATATTTCAAGAAATGTTTTTGAGCTACCCTGTGGTGGCGTTGGACAATGTTCCCATTGATTATATGTAAAAACATTTCTAGGGCTTGCAGATTTATGCTAATAATGGTGACCATAATGATTAAAACAATACATTTGTTTATAAACTGTTGAACCTTCTAAGTATTCATGTTCTGTGAACTTAGCTGACATTACTAAGTCTGTCATCATATTATTAACAGTTTCAAAGTCCCAATCATCAGAAAATGTGCTGGGTGATACAAAGTCATTCAAAGAGACCTTGAATTGGTGTGAAATCTTCAGCAGTTCTACTGGGCCATAGATGTCATAATCAGTTCTGTCCCATGCTATACCACCAGGTATAGGAACAGCAGTGATGGTAACTGGTGAGAGGTCTCTTTGATCATGATGAGATGATTTGGGCGGCTTCAGGAGCAAGTTTATTTTTTTGCTTGATGTATCCATTGTACTGTATTTTCCATCTATCATTGTTCCCAAGCTTAAAAAAAGAACGAGCCAGAGCAGGAAAACAAGCACACCTAACACAATCCAAAATTCAACCCATAGTGAAACCAGATATGTCTTTTCAAGTTGATGAAAGAGTTCTGTTATTTTTTCTTTGAAAGTTTTATTTGCTGGCATATTTTCAGATTCACTTAGATCCTCAGAAAATGTATCAAAGTTGATGAAATAGCCAGTGGCAGTTCTGTCAATTGTTGGAATTGCATCAGAATTGTTTATAATTGTTGGAGCTACTTCTTCCTTTGTCATATTTGTATAGTCAGAGGCTATATCATTGTAGACAGGTGTTTCCTGACGAGCTGTTATTTGGGTTTCAAGAGGTACAAGTTCCATTGCTTTGTTGCATAGTCCTTCTTTTCTGACTGCAGGTTTATCAAAGATGATAAGTCTTTCAGTTTGAACCTCTTGTATGTAGCAAGATTTGGCCTTCTGCTACTTCTTTGGAGTCCACTGGGCCTACTACTTATTATCGGCCACATGATGTGGTTTGACTAGGTCGATGGATACAACTCTGTTCTCCCTTTTACCAGCAAGAGGCGGTAGTAATACTGATCTTGTTCCGTGGATTGCCAAGACAGGCACTGCTTTTCTGTAAGAAGGCCCAAATTCCTTCTTCATCACAATCTTTTCCCTGACTAGATCCCCAATATTTGGAATCCAGACAGGTCCTGCTGGGACAGGTGATTTCTCTTCAGTGGTTTTTGGCTTTTGTATCGTGTTACTCAGACTTCTTCTTGTTTCTTTTAAGTCCTGTAAAACAGCCAAACGATCTTTGCCATCAAAGGGTTTTTGTTCCACCACTGAAGTTTGACAATCGAGGTCTTCGATTATCATTCTAGTACCAAACAGTAATTCATATGGAGTGATTCCACCCAGAGAATTCCTTGGCAGATTGTTAAGACTATGTTGGACACTTATTAGATGTTTGACCCACCCATCACCTGAACCTAATACCTTAGCTGTTATGGATTGCTTTATAACATGTTTTTTTCATTCCACTACCACATTACCCTCAGGATGGAAGGGACTAGAATACCGCAATGCAACGCCCAAGCAAGCCATGGCCTCTTTGTAAGCTCGAGAGCTAAACGCAGGACCCTGGTCTGAATGTAGCGTGCCGATTGTGTATGTGCCAATAAAGACTCGCAAATCCTTTATAACAGTTCTGGCATCAGCCGAGCGCTGGGGCCACACATCCAAATAAATCTTGTCCTAGTAGTTGTGGGACTGCATCTGTCCTTGGGGACGTCTGCGTGTAGATAGTCTAATGCTGTCTAACAATGGTGTCTGAACTGGGCTGACTACACTGTAGTCAGGTACCTGGTGATCTTCAAAGCTATGATATCTGTAACAGGTATCACAGTTTATTCCAAATTCGTAAACTTGGACGCTCATTCCTGGCCACCAGTACATCTCTTCTAATTCTATTAGAGATTTTAAGATCCCTTGTCAGACCCTCTCCCATATGTGCTTCTTGAACTAAAGCACCTCTCCGATTCCTATTTGAATTACTCTGTCCCCCACTCCAGGTATTCGAGCAAAAGGAACAGAGTTTGCATCAATTATGTATGTATACATGAGTGGATAGTTTAGAGGTAACGCTGCATAGCTGCCTTCCATTGAGGCTTTTACCGCTAGTAACGTTTCACCGTCTATTGCTCTTTTCGAGCGAGCAATTGTAGCTATGGAAGCCGTTCGTACAGCCGCCTTCGGGCCTCGTCAGCCAATGAATTCCCTGCAACGTGAACGCCATCACGCTGATGACTCAGTGTGTGAATCACGTTGAGGTGGACAATTCGTGAATTCTTAAAATTGAATTTATACCCTTCAGAAGCGAACCCAAGTATTATGGTGTTCACTCTTTTCAAGTGTACGTCCAAATCATCGTCTGTAAGATAGATGTCATCGACATATGATAATGCCTCATCATCATACATTTGTAGTAACTCTGTTACCCTGGCTGAAAATAACCCTGGACTATTCTTGAATCCTTGGGGGAGACGGCAAAATTGTTGCTGTGTCTCCATTATTGAGAAAGCGGTCAAATGCCTGCTTTCAGGTGCAATTTTTGTCAGAAAAACCCATTTGAAATTTTTAATGTGGTTTTATATTTTTTCCACATGATGTTATTCATCAATGCTGCACTGTGTGCATTTTGTACGGCAAATGTTTTGCAACAGGAGTTTTAAATGTCTGTAATCCAAAACTAGATGATATGAATTGTCTGGTATGGAGACAGGAAACAAAGGATTGTTCATTGACGAGGTGCATGTTTCAATCTCCCCTTGGTATTCAAGTTGATTTAAAATCTCCCTGACCTGTTTTTTTGGTTCTTGCTTAACTGGATACTGCCTTTGGGCAGTAGGCTGATTTTTTAACTGGATTTTATGCTGAGGAGAGTCCTCATCCCATCCTGCATGATTTTTATATAATGCTGGAGCTTGAGCCACTGCCCATTTCCTGGCATATGTGTATTTTTTATGAATTGGAATGTGATTTGAGAAGGCTGGCATAATTATCTCTTCGCCATGTGGGCAATCTCTGACAAATTCAGGTGGCCAGTCTTGTTCAGCTAGAAGAATGTCATAACCCTTTGACAGCTTCTCCCACAAGAGTGCTTTTATTTTTCTAGGTATGTCCCCCTCCATCCGGAGTGTTATTTCATATAACTTGTGGGGTACACTAACCCTGGTGTCTGCAGTTTCAACTTGAATGGATTCATTCAAGTCCACTGTCTCCAGATGATCATTCAGGATCTTGCGAGCTATTGTCACTTCTGCTGTGCTGTCTAGCATTGTCTGGGCCTACTCCCCGTTCTTGAGTTGTGTCCTCAAGATCCTCGGCATGTCTGATCTTTACGCTTGCTACCTTCTTGGTGAATTGAGTTTTCTTATTTTTTGGAACGTGCTGTTCGTCTTTTGACTTTATGCGTTCTTCTTTTTGTTCTGATCGTCTTCTCCTCTCGGATTTCTGTGAGGAAGTCTGAAAGGTACGAGAGAATAACGTGTATCAGTATCTTGATATCTGTTGGGTTTTCTCAGATTATCCCTATTTCTAAGGTTATATCTTTTTTTCAGAGGGCTCCCTTTCTGGAGACCTCCCTCCCCGTTGGGGAGATCTTTCTCTGGACTGAGAACGTTTCTCTTTAGGAAGTGTCTGTTTACTATTTTCCCACTTCTTTTTAGGAATAGTGAGATTATTTTTAATAAAAACATTTTCAGGGTTTTCTGTTAGTTGGGGTTTTAATGGTTTCCCACCCAAACTATCTCTACCTAGTTCTTAATATGATTTATCAATAATTCTTGCAAGCACATATGGTTGGTCTGTTATATCTGTTTCTTTTAGCTTTTGGCGGTTTGCCACAGATACTGCTTCACCTTTAATTTTGGCTAATAGTATAGCCAAGAGTTGTTTGAAATCTTTTCGTGTTTTCATACCAAGATTTAAGGCAGGTTCTGGTCTGTATTCATTCTGAACCTATCTCTGAACGTCTGGTATTACTGCCATAGATGGAACACTATGTGTTTTTGTGTAGATTGAAGCAAAGACTGTACCCCAAGTGTCACAGTCCTCCACATGTGGTGCTATCCCCATTGGTAAACAGATTGTCAGAATTCTGTGTTTCTCATGAGGGATACTATCAGGGAATACTGCCTATATGTGAGTGATTTTTTGTGCTAGCCAAAAAGGAATGTGTTCCCTCTTTGTCGGCAATTTACCAATGACTGATTGTATAGTCTGTAGTGTGATTTTATTTGTATTTCCCTGATGAGGGGTGTGCTGTGGAATCCTTACAGTAGGTTGGACTGTTAAAGTCTGCATGGCATATTGAACCAATTGTCTATGAATTTTAATTAACTGTTTTAGTTGTACTAACAGTTCTGGACCTGTCATTTTTTCAATGTCAGGATGTGGTGTATAGCTGGCTAGTACCGGCCATGTTGCTCCTGGTCTACCTAGGGGACCGAGCCTGGTCATATGATTTTCATGTTGTAGGTTGCCTTTAAACCGGAGCTGATGCTCTTGGTAAGTTATTGGAATTTCAACGTCCTCGTAAGGAACGCATTCCTCTGGAGGTTCCTCTACTTTGTAGTAGTGGACCTCGTGTATCCCTCTATCTGCTGGAGGAAAATTAATCCATGAATAGAACACTTCTGTCTGTCGATATTCATGTGCCTCTATAACAAAGATTACTTTACCACCTCTCGATGATACTCCATTATTTATGAGTTTGTAAGTTATTGGTTTTCTTACATTTACCGGGAGGATTATAACCTCCGGGTCATTCTGTAGAAGATTTCTGTCATCTAAAACTGCTTGAGCTGCAGCTGCAGCTAATTATTCATCACTAGTCATTATTTTACTGACTGAGGAGTTTGCAGAACAAAGTTTTCAAGGAAACAAAGATTAGGTGCACAATATTTTGAAACACTGTATCCTTCAACGTTGAACAAACCAAAAACTAATACATAGGATTTTTTGTCCTACTTGGTTCTGACGGCTATTATCCTTTTACCTACTCCAGACTTCTATTGGAGTATTTACGGGTAAAAAGGGGTCTGTGTGAAAAGCACGACTGAGGTACTCTAGTATCTAGCGTTAAATTATCGCCTTACCAAACGTTGGGCGCCATGTAGTGTAGTTCCTATATTCCCAATAGGCTCTGCGCTTTGGAATAATATATACTATAGTTTAGACGTAGGACTGAGGTCGACTAGGTCTCTAAACTTAAATGTGAGTGCCAGCTAGCTCAGAGGTCACTAGAAACTTTCTTGAACTCACAAGAAGGGATTTGTTTCTGACAACCGCATAAACATGACAACTTTGTTTCCCAAGAATAAGAAATCAATCTCTAGATTGAAACAATAGATGGCTATTTTACTCAGTCAATCGTGCATGCTTCGTTTCACCAGAGGTGCTGGGAAAATAGAGAGACGGGCGTTTTCAATAAAAAGTATTTATTGAACAGTCTTCTTTCTCAAGCATAAGAAATGTACTCCTACAATGGTAATACTGGTTATAAAGTACAATGCATATAATATGAAGAGTATTATAAAATAGTATTGTAAGAGCATGATATGGTTTCTAAGCCATAAAATGCCTAAAACAAATAAAATACATACAGTGATAAAAGAATGACTAGAAGTACTCAACTGGTGCTTCTAAAATACGCCTACCCCGGTGTACCTAACCTAAGTCTAGTACGAGGGAAGAAGTAAGTGAGGTGTAGCTTTTAAGTTTAGTAAGTTTTTCTCTGCCACGTTTCTTATCTAAGAATTCTTTAAGGGTCTAATCAGCTCCGTACATTGATGTTAGAATGAAGGAGGTCTTGTATCTCTCTCTCAGGACTCGATCTCCCAGCAACCCGCAAGGGTAGCCTGGAAACACTGGAGCTGGATTTCTCGGCAGGAGAAAAGGCAGCATCTCTCAGTGCCTCAGCTGGAGGGTCGGCTTCCTTCGGCACTTACAGCAGCAGGGCATCAGGCAAGTAGATAGTCAAACTACTCCAAACCACTGTGTGTTTGTCTGGGCAAATGTAGGCATATTTATACCTAGAAGGTGCCGAGTTTGACGTATGATTGTGGACAAAATAACGTCATCAAAGACTCAGTTCTTTGAAAGCTCAATGATTTCCTAGATAAATTAGTATTCAGGCAAGGGGAAGTCCCTAGCTGCTGAAGGCGGGTTTTTCTAAGAAATCGTTGTGGATTCTTGGAACTTAGTGGAAGTAGCCGTGCCGTAATTGGGCTGCATAGGCTCAGTCTAAATAAGGGTATGATTTCTATGCCTATATAAGGATCGGTTGATTTATACCTATATATGGGCATGAATCGGGAAAATTACACTAGGGTCCTAGATTCGTACATAACAAATTTCTAAAGTGTTTTGTGTTCTATTTCCTAACTATAAAGGCTCTGTAACCTTTTGTTTTTTCAGTGAATTTCTACCATCTTTTAAATTCTATTTCATAACTATAATGTCCCTTTAATCTTTGTTTTTTTTTCAGTGAATAACTATGGTTTTAAAATGTGTAACCCTAACTGTAACCTGTACCTTTGAGAGTGCGTGTGTGTCACAGTGTGGGGCTGTGAGTGGGTGCATGTCTGAGTGGATCTGTGAGTAGGAGTGGGAGACTTTAAGTGCATCTGTGAGTGGGTGCAAGAGACTATGAGAACATCTGTGAGTGGGTGCATGAGCCTCTGATTGTGTCTGTAACTGGGTATCAGAGTATCTGAGTGGGTCCCTGAGTGGGTGCATCAGTCTCTCTGTGGGTCTGTGAGTGGATGCATAAGTCTCTGAGTAAATCTTGGAGTGGATGCATGGGTCTCTGAGAGGGTCTGTGAGTGAGTGGATAAATTCCTGAGTGAATTTGTGAGTGGGTGCATAAGTGTATCAGTGGATCTATGAGTGGGTGCATGAGTCTGTTTGTGGTTCTCTCACAACCTGTATGAATCTCTGATAGGGTCTGTCAGTGGGTGCATGAGTCTCTGGGTGGGTCAATGAGTGAGTGTATGACTCCCTCAGTGGGTCTGTGAGTGGGTGCATGAGTCTCTGAGCGTGTTCTGTGAGTGGTTGCATAAGTCAGTGAATGGGTCTGTGAGTGGGTGTGTGGGTCTCTGGGTGGGACTTGAGTGGGTGTGGGGGTCTCCGGGTGGGACTGTGAGTGGGTGTGTGAGTCCTGAATGGGTCTGTGAGTGTGCATGTGAGTCTCTAAGTGCATCTGTGAGGGGTGCATGAGTTTCTCAGTGCATCTGTGAGTGGGTGCATAGGTCTCTGAGTCCATATGTGAGTGGGACCGTAAGTATCTGAGTGGATCCCTGAGTGGATGCATGAGTCTCTCTGTGCATCTGTAAGTGGGTACATAAGGCTCTGAGTGGGTCTGTGAGTGGGTGCATGAGTCTCAGAGCAGGTCTGAGACTGGGTTGTTGAATTCCTGAGTGGGTCTTTGAGTGGGTGCCTAAGTGTATCAGTGGGTCTGTGAATGGGTGCATGAGTCTGTGAGTGGATCTGTGATTGGGTGCATTACTCTCAAAATGCGTCTGTGAGTGGGTGCATCATTGTCATAGTAGGTCTGTGAATGTTTTTTTTTAAAGAACTTACTGATATTCGCGATTTCGCCCCAACATTAATGGGGAGTCAAACTTGTAATTGCGAGGAATTCAGGAATATTGCATTTAAAAAAAACTTGTTCAGCGACATATTGTACACATGTGGAGTTCCTGACAGATGCTTATATGCCTCTCATGGGGTTTTGGAGAAAAACACGAGGATGTAAGACTCTTTTAAACTTGCGCATGGCAGTGACTCCAGAAGAAGGGCCTCGAGCCCGAAATGCATTGGGTGGTGACTTTTATCGAATAAAATGCCGTCTGAAATGAACTGATGCCTTTGTCATGTTCTTGCAAAAGGTCTGGAATGACACAGTTGGAACAGTAGAAAATTGAAAATAGCATGTAAACTCAATGTGTGGACTTGATTTAAGGTTGGATAAATTTGAAATGAATATTGAACATAAGGATAAAACTGAGTTAAATTAACTTGATGATACAGACACGTTCGGGCCAAAGAGGCACAATGGGCTGTGCATTTGCTAGGGACGAGATGACGCCCTCGCCTTACTGATACTCTCATGGGGTAAGGACACATACAACCTGTCTCCCTATACCCAGGTATGCCATTTGATTTCAGTCCCGTGGACCGTCCCTATATAGTAAAATGGTGGCTACAACTCTCTGCTCAGGTTGCAGTCGGCCAATCACAGCATTCTTATTGGCCTGTGCATTCACGATTCGTTGAGAATTTGTTGCACATTGTCCGCGATCGCAGATATACAAATTTGGATTTCCTTAGATTTCTCAACAACTACTGGACGGATTTACACCAAATAACACTAAGCACAATCAACAGACCAAAAGCTAGCTTTTTGGCAAATTTTGTGTAATTCCGTTCAGTGGTTTGGGCTTCAGGCGTGCCTAACTAGTCTATGAGAATTAACATTAGAAACACATACCCCCACACCCATTTTTCATGGCCCCCACTTGACAGAGGACCCAGAAAACTTTCCATGTACAATAATACACAGCAGTGCACTTTTTGGGAAAATGTAGGGAAAATTCGGCAGACTGCACCAAAGTTATAGGCAAGTCCCAAAAAAATTCCTGTGGAAACTAGGTATATACTTATGTCGTCCTCCAAAAGACACCAGGTGTTCAATGTTGCAGTAGCTGGTGGTGCTTTTGGTCCCCCAGCAGTGCGTCAAGGATGGTGCATGGATTCCCTCTCCTCACATGGCTATTAGCAACTAGAGGGAGCCACGGGTCGGCGTCGCACTTATGAACGTGTGTTCAATGTTGCAGGGGATGATGGGGTTTGTGGTCCCCCACTGGTGTAGCAAGGATGGGGCGTGGCTTCCTCCTCCTCACAGGAACCAGCAGTGACTTCAGTAAGCTGCAGGCAGCGGTGCACTTATGAACGCATGATTATCATGGCAGGGGATGATGGGGCTTGTGGTCCCCAGCGGTGCTGCAAGGATGGTGAATTGCTCCCTCCTCTTCACAAGAACCAGCAGCGTCAACGGTGAGCTATGGGGCGGCATCACGTTTATCTACCAGACACCAGGGTTAACCCAGAACAAGTGCCTTGATGTGTATGTAACGCACACTCAAAATAATACAGTGCAAAGATAAGCATTGCAAATCATAATGAATGGCATTTCAGTAAGGAGTCCAAGGTAAGACACTGAAAATTCTTAGTAGAAGGATCAACAGCAGAAATACCAAAAAGTGAATGAAATGATGCCCAAGTAAAGACGAGTGAGAAACTAGTAAAACGGGGAGAGGGGTGGATATTGAGTTTCTGTTTGGACGGGGTTTCCAGTTAGAAAGCGAGAAGGCTTCCATTCCTCTGTAACAAAGAGACAACCATTCAGATATTTGTGCAGGAGATGTTTGTCGTCAGAATACTGGTGACTGACAATGCAAGTGTTCTCCTCTAAAAAGAATAAACCCCAGGGGTCGAACACTGAAGCCCTTACATGGTGTTGGACTAGAAACTTCCCCCAAAAAAGCAAATGGGATCTAGTTTCTGTTTTCCACCTCTTAAGGGTGCTGTCTTTGTTTATTGTCTCTGCTTTCATAAAGTGGGGTAATATAACAGCCTTAAGACTAAACATTACTATTTACAGTGCATGTGGAGCACTTCTGAAGGCAACATTCTATTTTACCGACAATACAAAAAACACTCACATCATTTGTTTTTGTTGCCATTATTCTGTATCGCCCTGTGATGCACCAATAGAGTTGTAGTCTCAAAGTGAAATGCGTCCAGTCCTTCTTAAAGTTTGAGAAAGCTGGTAAAAAGTCATTTTCATGGAACCCTAGGATGAGATACAAACGGCCATGTCTCTAGACCTAACCCATCCCTATCATTCTTTAAAAGGACTCACTCTCAGCCTGTCCATTTCCATGTGGTCCAATCTGCCTTTAGAATGATAATTACAGGGACTATTTGCTGTGGCAAATCCTGCAATTTGTTGATGTCTCAAGGTTCTTCCTTCCCTACAGGACTGGAGGTGTTTCTAAAGTCCTGGGATTTGGGTGAGTGATCAGGTCTCATGGTTCTTGGGCCCCTGCAGAAGAGATGGTGTTTCTAAGTTCCTGGTATCTGCGGAAGTCAGCATGCATCTTAGACCTTTTCCCCCTGAAGGACTGATAGTATCTTTAAGCCCCCGGCACTCTGCAGATGTTAGAATGTCTTTTGATCCCTGGGCCCCTGCAGGACTGATAGTGTCTCTAACCTCCTAGGGTCTGTGGGAGTGAGAATGTCTCCTGGTCCTTTGTCTCCTGCAGGACTTACAGTGTAGTGTCCCTAAGCTTCTGGGTTTTGCATCTATGAGCATGTGTTACTTTCCTTCGGCCCCTGCAGGATGGGATGGAGTCTCCAACACTCCCAGGATTTGCAGACGTGGGCATGTTTCTAAATTCTTGGATCGCTGCAAGAGTAATGATGTCTGAGGGAGATTTGCAGACGTAAGCATTTCTCAGAAGTTATGGTATTTATAAGATCCTGGACCATGCATGAGTAGTGGAAATGAAAGTTACCAACAAGTAAACACTCAAGTACTCCTTCTCTATGGCAGAACCTAAAATTTGTACGAACGTGTACTCAATAACACATCCAGAAAGGGCCTTCTGACAACTGCCTGTGGTAATCCTAATAGGTTCGGTAGCATGTGTCACAAGCCCCAATGGGATTGAAAGATACGGTGTTTCCCCAAACACATTGTGATGAAAGTACCTTAAGCAAATGTGTAAAAATACAAGGGAAAAAAAAATCCGGATTTTGTGTAGAAATGCTTAGTCCCCAAAATCTACTGGTAAAGATTATTTGCTTCTCTATCTTCCTGCACCTGCTTCTAGAATATACCTCTTGAAGACAGGAGGAGGGATAATTAAGGAAAGAATACACGCTGACATGAGTGAGGTTACAGTTCGTCTGGGGACATCTCCTATCGCTGGCTAAACATAGTCCTATTACATTTCCGGATGGAGAATTCCTGATGCATGCGCCCTCGGTGATTTGATGTCTCACTTTTTGTTTTGAATTATTTTCCTAACTGTTACAATGCTGTTCAACTGTTGCTATAAAAAGTATTGTAAAGCGCTCTGATATCCTTCAGGATCAAGTTCGCGCTATATAAAACTTTATAAATAAATAAATAAATAAATACTAGTCGACCTTCCTCGTTACAACTGCAGATAACATTATGATGAGACTAAATACTTTTCTTGAACAGGATCTTAATTTATGCAGACCAAGGATTTCATATGATTTGATAGGAGTCGAAACCGAGTGCAGAACAAGCTCGACTGAATCTTTGTAACTGCGGAATGACATCAGAATAATTGAATTTGACGAAAAAGAACAACTGCTTTAATATATGTTTGTCAAGATGTATACTTTCTCGCCATTGTAAATATGCCACATCAGTATTCTATCGGAATTGTTATATTCTGTGTATTTTTTTTCTTCCAATAAAGTCATCGAACATCGACCTGACTTGGTGTGTGCCACGTAAAACAACAAAAATACAAATAAATAAACATACATGCTCTTGGATTCTGCAATAGTTGTTACGTCACCATACTTTTGAGCAATGCAAGAGTGATGGTTTCCTGCAATGTTTGACCTCAAGGAAAGATGAAGCTTTTTTGCTCTAGTTTCTGCTAGAGAGGTAATATCTCCATGCCCTTGGTGGCAGTAAGGAATAAAGACAAGTAAGTCCTCATACAAGGGCTGGTTCAACTGGATTACGCACCTCAGAGGTGCGGACAACATTGCACTACAGAACTCACCCTGGATACCAGCAACCAGAGGGATTTGGAGATCACTAGACACATACCTAGACTTCTACGAACCCCCATGAAACCAGTCTGTCCCCGGCGACACCCCCTACCCCTCCCCCCCCCAGTAAGCGCCCCAGTTAAGTGCGGTAAAAAGAACATAAAGGAGCAATCACTAGGGCCCTATGGAGCGGGTGGACCGACGTGCCTCCCTAACTCGCAAGCAAATGACGTGGCAGCTGACCACAGGCCCACACACCTCACAATCACAGAACCTGCCTTGTACCCTTCTTTCACTCCTTTCCCTTCTGCTCTCTTCTTACATCTTTTTCTTTTCTCGTTCTCACTAAACCACACCAGATGAGGTTAGCTAAGCATATGGTTCGAACATGTTGTACAAACTTCGAGAGGGTAACTTTGTACGGAGACGCTGATGTCTTGCTTATAAAATCAATAAAATACTTTGGTATTTTAAAAAAAAGTCTCTCGCTCTTGGAGTTGCAGGAAGTATGCCGTCGCTATGATTTTGGGCCCTGCAAGAGTCATAACTCCTCTATTCTCCTGGGCTCTTCAGAAGTAACACTGTTTCTATGTTCTTGATCCCCGCAGGCGTGTTGGCGTTTCTATGTTCTTGGTCTCAAGAAGGTGCAATCACAGCTCTATGGTTTTGGTCCTTCATTACCGATGAAGTCTCTATGCTCTAGAGCCCTTCATTACTAAAAAGGTTGCTACGCACTTTTGCTCTAAAGGTGTGACCTTGTCCCTGCTTTCTAGGGCCCAAGAAGGAACAATGGCTTCTCTAGTCTCTTGAGTCCTGCGGTATTTGTAGAGTGCAGAAATATCTAATATACAGCAGAATGCTGTATGGCGTCGAAGTCAGGGATAACATTTGAGAGTGATTATAATCTGGGTGCTGGGAAGGCCTGCTACGCACTTGGTCCCCAAAAGAATGTTGGTGTTTCAATCAATATTCTTGTCCCCAAGAGACAGTGAGGATGTTACTATTCTCTAAGGTCACACAGGCCACATAGCAATGCTGATGATGGGAATCTCCTGAAAGGTGAGTTTGCTATGAACTTGGGTCCATAGATAGACAGTAGCTACAAGCAGCTCTGGAGCAGGCGAATCAGAAGCAATCAGCGACTCAAGGCCACACCCCACATATCTGCTTATTATCATTACTGCAAATTAGACGAGAGTTTGAGGTGTGACACCCAGGGACGTTTTAAGGATTTTGGGGGCCCTGGGCCAAATGTATTTTGGGGGCCCCTGTTCGGAACAACTGCTATTCAGGGCCCCAGACTATCTGTTTTCTCTAAATTGATACCATGTACTTTAGGTACATACGAGATTGGTTACTGGGTCACTCTTGTGAGCCCCTGTATAGTGTACCATAGGTTCCCAGGGCATAGGTGTACCCTAGGCCTACCAGGAGCTGCAGCATGTATTGTGCCACCCCTGGTTTGCCTTCCAAACTGACACCACAGGTCTGTTCACACAGCCTGGGTAAGGTGGTGTAATCACCCCTTACTTAGATATAGTATACCTATATCTGCCTTTACATATAGACACATATACACCTATAAGCCACTCCTATGGTGGGCCTCGACAATCCTGGAGGCAGAGTGCTTGGTTTTATGTGAGAGAGTGCCCTAGCATGAGCTGAGCCCCTCAACAGCTTTCGGAACCATCTCCTTATAGCTGTTCTATGATATAGCCATACCATATACTCTTAAATGCATTATAATCCTCGCGGTTAATGCTAACTTTGGTTTGGCTATATCAAAACATGTCGTGTAAGGTGTCAAACACTTTAGAATACTAACCCCCGCACATTCTGGCGGCGGGGGTAGCATTCCACCCTTCTAGAGGGAAAAGACATGTAAGTTACTGCTTTACCCAGTTAAAGTTAAACAGAGCCTCAGCAACACAAAATGGATGCTGCTGCCACAGACATGAGTCTGACCTCCTGTTGCTAGGGGAAACTCCAGCAAGGGTGGCCTGGACAATAGGTTTCCTGTCCAGGGAGGTGCCAGCACCTCCCCAGACAGGGGTTTTGTGTATTGGGGGAGGTAGGGCTGCATTCAGTGAATTCATCTAGACACTGCCTGGGGCACACAAGGTGCTCCATGCATAGCCCGGTTCAAACCAGTTGCTGGGGCACTGCAGCCCCAGCTCTGGCGTGAAACTGGACAAAGGGTAAGGGGTGTAACCACCCCCTTTTCAGGTCCACCCATAGGAGGGACCTAGTCAGGTAATCCAGCCCCCATCCTTAGTATAAGTATAGGAGCTGTGTCCCCAGGACTTTAGATGATCCTGGACGAATCTTTAAAAGACATATCTTGGACCTTCGACATTCCATTCTGACTGGAAGACAGAAGACATCTCCCTTGTGGTCACAGAGTGACCACCCTGTGCGAACAGGCACTAACAGCATCTTTGCTGGTCTGCAGTTTCAAGGCTCCCAACAGAACCCATAGACTCTGCGACACAAGAACTGGACTTCCAGACTTCTCTGTTCCTGACCCACATCTACAGCAAAGCTGAGACCCGTGGCGGAAAAGAGAGACGTGGGACCGGACATCTTGGACATCCTGCATTTTGCTACCTGCACTCCTTTCCTGAAGCCTCAGTAAGTTGTGCATTGAGGTACGAGAAGCCCCAGCCCGAGCACTATTTGCACCGAAGCCCAGGCCCCCACACTCTGCGAGTGTCCCGTGGGCCCCGCCTTTACATTTGAGCTTGACGCATCTTCCCGGTTCCTTGCCCGTTGGCTAGTGAGCCCCCTGAAGACGCCATCTTGAATTTGCTTTATTTTCCTGGTTGCTTCAGGCTTGCTCCAGCTTCTCTGAAAAGGAGAAGCGCCACAGACCTTGCTGGTCTGCAACAGAGCCAATCTTGACATCCTGCTGGGTTGCGGTTGCCAAGGCTTATTGGGTCTAATCCGGATACCAACACCGCACTCATCTAGATCCATCGTAGGACAGCTCCAATCCAGCGACTGGTCATCATTGACACCTCCTGGACCTCGTGGCTGAAGAGACAAACTCACCTTCTTCACCTTAAAGCACCCGACATCGCCTGGTTCCTTCCTGGTCACTGGCTAGTGACCCAGACTCTGTCCCCTCTGCTTGCAGGTTCTTCACATCTCCGATCCACCCTTGGATCCACCCGGACACTTTTCCTCTGGTCGCCTGCAGACCTTCTTTGCAGCTCTCCATAAAAAACGACGACAAAACCCGACAC
Organism: Lissotriton vulgaris; assembly: GCF_964263255.1. Classification (NCBI taxonomy): domain Eukaryota; kingdom Metazoa; phylum Chordata; class Amphibia; order Caudata; family Salamandridae; genus Lissotriton; species Lissotriton vulgaris. The sequence continues at coordinate 1,336,515,361 of NC_141687.1, forward strand.
GAAAAGACACCTATGCACCTGGCTTCCCTGGGTGAGGTAACATAAGTACTCCGGTGCTCCCGTGGGTCTTGACTCTCGAAGTGTCCTAGTTTAAAAGGGTTCAATCCTAGTCCATCCGGAAGTGTCCTTAACTTGTAACTTTGTATCTTTTACGAACTCCATAGAAAGTCAATGGGAACCCGCGCCTGTGTTTAGACACTGCACGCGGCTCCCGTGGGTCTCCTACTTCTGGTTGTTTAGTGTAGCCCCAGCGATTCCACAGGCCCTAGGCCTGCTTTCTAACTCTCACTTGGTACTTATACCACTTTCTTAGTATATGGTTTGTGAGGCCCCTAGGGCATAACGTATACTGTGCAACTTATGGTATATTAACTGTGTGACTTGTATTGTACTTTGACCTCTGATGTCATAAAGAGTGCAGAGGGGTTGTGGTTAGATTAAATACATATATATTTGATATATACCTGGTGTGGTATCCTTTCATTTAGTATTCAAGGGATTATACATGGTAAAACAACTTGCTTAACTCGCCTACTGAAGTCTTAGCCTGAAGACTGCTGGTTCATGCTACCACTAGGATAGCTTTCTATAAGGTTGACTTTACAACCACCATCAATAAGGGTCGATTAGACTGGTACAAGGTGCCCACTAGAACTAGTGGACATCATATGCCAGGCTAACTTCTCACATTGGTGGCAGCGGTGGGATAAGAGTTTACAATTTGTTTTACCAAATAATCCTGTAATTTCATCTGAATGATCATATCAAGGTACCTGTAGGTACATATAAATCAAGTCTTATATACATAAGTTCTACTGTACTTAGTAGTTGTAGGTGGTAAGGGCTTAGCACAACCTGACTACAACTCCTAGAGAGGTTCTAGTAGGAAACCATTTAGTGTAGGTAGGTGCACACACCACACCTCACTAGAAAATGTCCTTGGAAGCAGGCCCTAGTGGACCTCTTCAAGAAGAAACCCAGAGGGTGCCTTCTAAATATGATACATTTACTTTTCAAGAGCTGAGAAGTCTGTGTTCCGTCAGAAGACTGAGACAAGGACAGAGTCCAACCTTTAACCACCTGGTAGATATCTTAGTGGCTCATGATGTACAGAATGCATCAGACCCAGGTAACCAAGGTAGTAGAGAGGGGGGCCATCTCTCAACGGAGGAAAATACCACTGGAGAAGATCCACTGATCTGTGATGAGGATGATGACCAGGATGCAGTGGATGAAACTGACCTGGGAAACCTAGGACTATGTGGAGGTGGAGAGGGCCAAGAGAGGCCACCCTCCACTCACCCCAGAAGGCCTAACCCAGGAAACAGAAGGCACAGATCACACTCCAGTGGTTCTGAGCATTCTGATTCCTCAGTAGGGTCCAATGCCTCTGCTTTGAGGAGGATGTCTTCCCCTCGGAGAAGAGAGCATGAAGCTAGGATGAGAGAAGTCAAGCTTAGAATCAAGATGCAAGAAGTTGCCCTTGCAAAGGAGACCCTGGCTCTTGAGAGAGAGAAGAAATTGTGTGGGCTAGAGCCCACTGGTGGCAGTATAATCCCTAGAGATAGGGAAAGGTCTCATGACCCTAGAAACCTCAACAAGATTGTCCCTCCCTATCAGGTTGGGGATGATATCCACAAATGGATAACTGCTTTGGAAAGGCCTGCAAAGTGCAGAAGGTATCCAAGGAGCAGTGGGCAGCAATCTTGTGGCTCTCCTTTTCAGATAATGGCAGAAATAAGCTCCTAACAGTTAAGGAACAGGATGCTGACAACTACTATGTCCTGAAGAGTGCTCTGATAGATAGGTTTGGCTTAACCACTGAGCAGTATAGATTGCTGTTCAGAGACACCCAGAAAACACAGACTGAGGACTGGACTTCGTGCTACTAAGGCTCTGGAGGGCTGGTTACTGGGCAGCAAAGTACAAGACTATACAGGATTGTATAAGTTGATTATGAGGGAGCAGATCCTTAATAATTGTCAAAACCAGCTTCTACATCAGCACCTGGTGGACTCTGATCTGACCTCTCCCCAAGAATTGGGAAAGAAGGCAGACAAATGGGTCAGAACCAGGGTGAGGCCTAGAAATCAGGGTGGTGACCAGAAGAAAGATTCTACCAAACCTCAAGAGAAAGGTGGGTAATAAATCTAAGGACAAATCCACTACAAGGCCCCAAAAATCCTCTGAGGGGGGCGGGTCCCAAACTCCTTCCTCTATTGTAGCGTGTAGTCTGTTTTCGATATTCACGCACATGTGATTCAGAGCGATCACATGGCAAGCGTTTTTAACCAATTGCGGGATAGAATCGTATACTCGCGGAAGTGCCCTTGCTTGCTGGCACTCGGAACACCCCAGGGATTACATCGTAGAAGCCGGTGAAGAAGTCATTAAGTAAGTCTTTAGCTGGTATGCGGCTACAAGTCTTTGCTAGTTAACGTATTACGCGGGTTTAAAGACGCTAATATATTACTTGCTTTTTCCACAAGAAAAACAAGACGATAACAACTACGGAACGCCGTGAGTTTGCTTCGCTTTTTTTGATTAATAGGTCACACGTGGGATATGATGTGGATCTATGGGATTCACATATTTTTAAAGCACTGAACGTATGTGTACCTTTCTAAATCTCACCCAACACATTATATTCTATGATTATGGCTACAAAAACACACATGAACTCTGAATGAATGCACTCACCACGCTTATGGTCTATAAGGTCCATGAATTCATGATATAGCAGATTGACAATATTGCATGTTGAAATGTTTATACAGTGAACAAACAAATGTGCTATGATCTTTTCGCAGTGATGCTCCCTGAAGAACGGCTTTCAGCCCGAAATGCATAGGAGCCAAACAGGCCATGTTAAAGAGAATAATGCATAAAGAATATTTTGATTCGAAATGAAATGAAAATCATTTCAAGGAAAGAAAATATCAAATAAATAAAATACTTTTTGAAATGGCAAAAACAGACTGGAGTCCTATTTTCTTTGAGGAACACAGGTGTGCCCATGGGAATGCAACTAATTTAGGTTGAAAGCCCGATATCAATGTTCATAATTCAGACGTCACCAGGACGGAAGACACCACCACTGGAACACCCATAAATTTGGATTAACATGTTTGAATAAGAAGGTTTACGTTAACAAACCGAGAGGTTGTGCACCAGCTATACCTGTTTGTGTTCTAGTATGTACCACTGGCTTCTCACTGGAAGACTGTGTGAAGGGAGAAGACACTGTGTGACACACAGTGGTATCCTGTGAGTTGCAAGGTCTGCATAATATTTAGCATACTTGGATGATGAACAATTTTCAGGTAGCATGGTCAGATTTACGGGTAACCTGACCATCACTTTCACATTTAACTTATTGTGGTGTCATCAACTTGCCTTTAATTAGATACTATATTGATACCGCTGCTTTTACTTCTGAGAGTGGTTCAACAGAGTGGCAGAACACTGTACATTACAACAGATCACTGTGTATCTTTCACTTTGTTCGCTTAGGCCTGTTATAAGAGAAAATGGACAGTCAGTAAGCTGTTCACTCTTGAATCAGTCAGAGCAGCCTTCTTCCATTTTGACTGGATGGGTCAAAAAGGAGTGCTTTTAGACCTAAAAAGGCTATTGTGTCTGCACATCCTTTGGCCATGCAACACCGGAAGATGGAGGCAACTCCACCACAGAAAAGAAAAGTCCAGACTGGTATGGGTGATCACTCCTCTATCCACTCCAGGAGACCACACTGTGGTTCTGCTACTTGGAAACTAGGACCACAATCACATGATAAAGTCACCAGGGCACAAGAAAGGTAAGAGAAGGCAAAGCAGCATACTCGGCAGCACCATCAGGACATCAGGGCACAGTAGCAAAATACTGAGCAGCACTCATGGCACACTGGGTAGAAGCACACAGAGCAGCACTGTACTGAACAGAGCATGCTGAATAATAGGATCTGTTTGGGAATTTTCTGTCGGTGGGTCACCTCTGGCATATTGATCCCATGCAGAAGGAACATCCACCAAAGAATAGTCCACTGGCAGAGAAAACGCCATTAAAGGGTGTGCCACTTCCTCAATATATTAGGTTCTTCTTTGGCTCTCATCTCTGCCTGAGGCCCTGTTGTACTACTAAGGAGCGGACCATAAAGACTGCTGGGCCGTGGGCGCGAGGCTTAGCTTTGTCAGGTGCTAACAACAGTACCAAGTCATTCAAAACACAGAAATATATTTTCTGTGAAGTTAAATATGGTAAACACTGAAGAAGTTAACTGCGCACAGGCCAGCGAAGGAAAAAGCAGATCCATAACACGAAGACTCGGGGGGTGCGGGGTGTAAGATGTGAAAGAAAACGAGAGTTCGGCGCTCTACCTCTCGGCAAGGAGCAGCGTTATCCTAACATGCCCTGCCTCAGGAATGAGGCGCACGCGAGCCTGTCATCGCACGTTCACAGAAACGTAAACCAGCGCGAGGACAGCGAGCCCGGCCAGCCCGGTGAGAGACGGAAGCGCGGAAGGGACCAGAGCGCCTCTTAGCTTGGGGAGGGAACACGGCAGCGACTCCACGCGCTCCAGGAGAAGGATGGTACACGTTGGAGAGGCGGTCTCTGGAAAAGAAGACCCTATTGGGAGAGTCCGGGAGGAAAAGTAGCAGGTTCCTGTAGGGGTCTCAGAAAAAGCTGGAGGTTCTTTATAGGGCCTGAGGAAAGCCGCAGTTACTTCGCAGCTCGCGAGTAGCGTTATGTCCTGCGGGGTCCGGTTATTGTCCTCCTGCAGGGTCCTGCCGAAGTTGTAGGTCTTGCAGAAACCATATGTTCGCGAAATTCGAAGCTTTTTTTTTTTTTAGCTAGCTTTATTTTGCTTCTTCTGGTCATCTCGATACATAAAGCAGGGCCAGGGGTGGGCGGGGTAGGGTACAAGCGCAAGCAGCAGCTGCACCAGCAGCATCTGTGTGCACCATTAAGACATTTAACCAGGGCGCACGTGCAGGAGTTTTTACCCCCAACAGTGCATTTCACAAGCAAGTGAGGTGGTGTCTAACTCACTCCGAGGTGCAGAGTAAACGAGTTCCCCGGTACAACTGTAAACGTCAGTCACTGATAACTTTCCCCCCGCTCTGTTCTTGCGAGTGTTTTGTTTTCTCCTCTCCTCTGCCCTGTCCTGAAGTGCAGAGGAGGTTCGTGGTCTCAGATCCAAGTGAGTGATGTGCTCGCTCCCCCTGGCGTCCTCAGTGAGCGCAGCAGTCTCTTCCCCATTCACTCCTCTCTCTGGATGGGCCGGGCTTCCTCTTAGGCAGGCGGGGTAGAGGTGTGCAGCTCGCAGATTTGGCAGAGCTGTGCACACAGCCACCCAGACCCAGGCAGCGCCCAGGGTAGGGCTCGATTAGCTGCCCCAGAACCGCCCACCTAGAGGGAGTGTTGCCTCATGGGAGAGTGAAGCTCACCTTGAGCCAGAGATGTGAATAGGGTGACCAACTGTCTGACTTGGGTGCAAATTCAGGACAGTGAGCGTAAAAATTCAGGACAAAGGGTCAAAATTCAGGACAGGAGGTCAAACTTCAGGACAAAGCGTACGTTTTACAGACACATCAGAGAAGGTTGCACAATAGTATATGAGTAAGTGAATAGACAACTACTAAAGTACAAGTAAAACTAAGTGTATATTAGGTTGAGACAATTGTGCACTTCATGATTTGTCAGTGTGCACGCAGCTTTAAGCAAATGTGCAGGTCTTTTTGTGGTAACAAAACCGCTCCCACCTTTCCAGCTCCCAGAGAAAACGCCTGATGCCCGGTCTGGCCAGTCTGGCCTTGATACTACCCTCCAATGGTGCCCCTCATCTTCACATGGACCCTCTCTCATGTGTATTTCATTTCTTCTATAGTGCTACTCATCCCAAGTATGTGGTGCAGAGTGTTTGAGTGAGTTACAACACACACATATTATATAGAGACAATCACTCATATAAATGTGAAAGTCAATGTATAAAAAATGGTGCTTAAGATAATGGGGCTTACAATGTGTAATCATACTTTCATTCATCATTCAGTCTTAAACCATTCATTCTGCCCTTCCATCTATGTGCCCATCCATTAATCCAGCCATTTACCTATCCAGCCATCCTTTCACTTACTCATTCATCCATCCAGTCACTCATCCTTCTACCCATTCACCCGTTCAGTCATCCATTTAACCATCCTCCTTTCTCTTTCAATTCCCCTTTCACTTAGCCATCCATCCTTCCATCTACCCACCCATCCATCTACTCATTCACTCATGAATCCATCCATTGAACCTATCATTCATCCATCATTTCACTCATCCATCCATCCTTTTCTCATCCATCCACCCTTTCACTCCTTCACCCATCTATCCATCCTTTTTTCCATCTACCCGCCCTTTCACTCACTTATCTAGCCTTACATCCTCCCTTTCACTCATCCGTTCATCCATTCACCGTTTCACTTATCAATTCATCAATCCATCAATCCAGCCTTTCACTTATCAATTCATCAATCCATCTATCATTTCACTCACCCATCCACCCATTCTCTCGCCCGTCATCCACCCTTTCACTCATCCATCCATCCATCATTTCACTCATCTATCCAACCATCCATCCATCCATCCACCCATCCACCCACCCCTTCACTTACTTACCCACTCACATTTTCACATTAATTATGAGACCCATCAAGAACTCCACCCTCGCTGTAGTTCCTAAAGTAAGGGGTAGGTTGGGGAAGGGTTTACCATGCCCCTGCACATAGGCAGTCTGAAAAAGTGGAAGGTATGAATCATGCATGATGCACAGTGCCTGGACGTGGGGTGGCTGTGACATGGTGTTGTTTCCAGAGCTTTAAGTGGGATGTAAAACTAGGGGGGTCTCTCCATAAGGGTATTCGATGTAGTAAAATGCGTGGCTTAAACATATAAGCTAAAAATCTGTGCTTAATATAATGTGCCGCCCAACTGGTATTTTTGTTGCTTCTGTCATTGCATCCAGATATATAATAGGATGGCCCTAATGCTGCCCAGGCTTACATTTGCAACACAAGCCAGAAGGGACCTCCATTGGCTTCCCATGCATGCCATGATCTCCTTCAAACTTATTTGTCTAACTCACAGGGCTGTGTTTGGATCTGCCCCTGAAGGTATAACGACTCTTGTCAGCCTTTACTCCCCTAACAGATCCCTACGGTCATCGTCCCGAAATCTGCTTGTCATTCCCAGATTCAAAAAGGCTAGATGGGGTGGACGAGCCTTCTCCACCCTAGCTCCCAAACTGTGGAACAGTCTCCCTCCTGAACTTTCTAACCAACCCTCTCTGGCCATCTTTCGGAAACTTTTGAAGACTTGGCTCTTTTCTCAGGCTTATCATTAAAGCATCTTGGTTTTGTATGAATGTATATGTATAAGTACGCACTGCGCCTTGATGCCCGCTGGGCTAAGTTCGCGCATTACAAATAAAATTTCATTCATTCATACATTCATTCACAACAAGTAACGTTACACCTACAGCAAGCCATAACTATTGGCTTTGTCAATGGGTGTGAGTTGCATAAAATAAAAAAGCAGCAACCGTGGCTGCTATACTATAATTATAATCCTTTCATTTGAACTTCTTTCACTGCCTTCCTTTGATTAACTGTTAGTTAATGTACTTTTATTTGATTTGTAAAAAAAAATCATAAAAGGGTGGGACTTACCACCATGCGATCAACATTTACATCTTTAAAACAGCACAAAATAAACAACAAATCGGATTAAAAAATAGTAACATAAAATTACACAAGCTTTACATAGAATGTTCTAGGGGGGAAAGTAAAACTTAGGAAAGTGGTGTAAGTTGAATCACGTTACACTTTTTTTTAACTCAAATTAAAAATACTTGTACTATACTAGTGAGTGGAGAAAAAGGTGTCCATTAAGCAAAATAAAAGAGGGTCCATGACCGGCTATAGCCAGGCCTATTATCCTGAGTCCTCTTTGGTTGGTACCTTGTTTTCCAGCTCTTGAGCGGCGTACTCCAGAAATTTTATAGTGTTACAGGATAATTGAATCCAAGACCCACTAAGGCATTTAATGACAGCCGCCCTGCAAGTTCTCACCTGAGCGTCTCTTAAGAGTGGTAGCAGGAGTGTTTTCCTTAGTTCCTGAAGTGCCGGACATATACATATTAAGTGCAGTAGTGACTCTACGCCGTTGCCACAAAGGCGACAGCCGGATGTTGGCCACGACCGTAGCCATTTGGGGGAGAGGTCTTTACTCGAAAAGCAGCCCAGCCTTAGCAGACTTAATTTCCTTTTATAATTGATTAACTGGATTCTCAGGTAGCCGCAGCATGGGCCACTTCCATGTGACAGAATGCTCTGCCTGGACCGAGGCAGGAGGAGGCCACCACATGCTGTGCCAGCCTAGACTGACCCATTGTCATTCTGGCAATCAGCCCCACACAGAATGAAAATGGGCGGGGTGGGGCTGCTCTTGTGCTCCGAGGAGTGCGAGGCGGTCCCATCAGGGGGCTGATGCCTCTCCCAGGGGAACAGCTCTGTTCCCTTAAATGCCTAAAATTACGGACAAAAGGCGTCCTTCAAAAGGATCCTCAAGGACAACGGACGTGAGGCCCAATTTATAGACTGTCAGTGAAATTTACGGACGGTTGGTCACCCTAGATGTGAACCAAGAACCAACCACGGGCTGGGGAGGGTGTCGGGGGCAGTCAGTCAGGGGTTGGTGACCACACATCATAATTACGGGAACTGTGGGACTTAAGAGTGAGGAGAGAGATGAGGGTAGAACATTAGTTCCAATACAATATTTGGTCTAGGTAAGGGGATAGGGTTGATTTTTGTTTTATTTTGTGCAGTTTCATATAGCCCGCACTAGACCGACAATATTGGAGCGCTTTACATGAACACCAGTTATATAACACAAGGATACATTCATTGTTTGGTAGGCACGGGGAAACTAAGGGGCATATTATCAAGAACGGCGTTAAAAGTATCGCCACTTTAGTGGCAGGAAACTGAATAAAAGTGTCGATAATGGGCTTGATAATATGCCCTTGAGAATTCCAATAGAAGCCCGTGTTCACACCAGAACATGGGCTTCTATGGGAATTCACAAGGGCATATTATCATGCCCAGTATCACCACTTTAGCTGCAGTTTCCGGCCGCTAAAGCAGCAATAATTTTAATGCCGTTTCTTGATAATATGCCCCTTTGTGATTTGCCCAGAATCCGAGGATGTTTCGCCGACTCCGGGATTCGAACCTGGTTCCCTAGCTCGAAGGTTGGCAGCTCTGGCCATTAGGCTACATCCTAATAGCCAGTAAGCTCTGCTGGAACTAAGCACATAGTAGCCATGCTCCAGGTAACCAATCTAGTGCTTAATCTCAGAAAAAATAAGTGTGACAGTCTACAGTTTTTTTTTGCAGCCCACTGTCTAGTTCAAAGTCATATCAGTCCTCTTTCTCCACCACCAAGAACCTCAGTCTCTCATCTCCCTTTTGCTGGTTCTTTTTTATCCCTGCTTTCTCCTTTTGTTAGTGTAGTCAATCTTGCACATCCTTTTTGTTTCTCCCTTTGCTGCCTTTCTTAGTGCTTAATTTGGAATAGAATGAGAGCCGCTGCTCAGAAGCCCGTGGTGGTGCAATCAGGGCTTTAAGTAGGATGAAAAAGTGGGGGTCTCTTAAAGGGGTGTGCTTGATGTAATTAAGGGTTTGGTTTAGAAACACCTAAGCTGATAACCTATGCTTAACATAGTGTGCCACCCGACTGGTATTTTGCTGTTTCTGTCATTGCATCCAGATATATAATACAGCAAGTAACAATATACCTACAAGCCAGGACTGTTTGTTTCGTCAATGGTTGTTAGTTGCATAAGATAAATAAGTAACAACAACTAATGCTTCATTGTATATAATATTGAATATTGTAGATGCTTCCGTTCTGAAATGATGAGACTGTGCAAGAATTATAATGAGTCTCGTTGAAGTTACTTCACAGGTAGTGCAGGGTGGTACTGCTGCAGAGTTAAGAGTTTTTTTTTCACCTTGAGGTCAAAAATGGAAAGCCCGATAGGGACCTGTTCCAGCACCTGCTTTTTAGAACTGCAGTTGCTGAGCACCGACAGGACCCAGCCCACTTAAAGCCCTGGGTGCAATTAAATGTCAGTGTGCCGCATATCATGGCTGCTAGTCAGGGCTTTACGTGGGACGAAAAAAGTTAGACGTCCTTAAAAGTTTGGGGTCCCTGAAAGGGACGGGGCCTATATAATTGAGGACATGTCTAAAGCATATACACTTACATTTATGTAAAGTGTCACTCTACCCACACATTTGCATATAATCACAACTGCAACTGACATATGTGACCATTGCTCTGAGGTTTGTACAGAGGCCCAGGATTGGCTTGACCACGTATTCTGAACAACTTTTTGCCCCTCACAGTCGCAGAGAAACTCGCACTGCCTTCAGCCACAACTGAAATGTGCCCAGTTATAAAGAACTGAGTGCCACTCAACTAAATTAAGCACTAAACAAGACTAATATGATGACTGAAAACAACAAAACGTAGCACAACATCCTGTAAAAAGCAAACTCTCATAGGTAGTGCAAGACTTAGTAACATGTGAACTATAATCTGGAATGACATGGATTGCCTTAACAGTTTTTACACTCATTGTTCAGAAATCGATCAGTGTTTTTGTATGAGAAGGGAAGGACATGAATGCAAGGCCCGAAAGGGACCCGTTTCAATGTCTCTTTTAAATTACTATCTGGTCTGAGAACCGAAGGGACCTTGCCTATATATTTAAAGCCCTGCTTCTAGTCTTGAATCCACCTCAGACCTATTAAATCCACTGCCAGAAGCTCTCTGCCAATTTATCTCACTTTTGCAGGTTCCTCCCTTCTCCCTTCATGAATGTAACATAAGTATTGGTGACAATGGCAAAGCCAGTGTGCCATGGGCCCTAGTGCAAGAAAGAAAATTGTCCCTAGTGACTGCTGTTTGAACTGCAAAATAATTATCAGGGTGCAGTGGGTCCCTCAGTGAGGTTTTATAATTCTCGAGTCTGACTCCATTTTGTTCTGTGCCACCATTTTGTTTTGCCCTCACGTAGGCCTGTGAAGGTAGCCTGGCGAACAAAGTGGTCTGGCCTTCTTAGTTCATGTGTACATTAACTAGGTTTCTTTTTGATCTCTGAAATGAACTGTAAGAAACAGATGTATGACATTATAACACATGCTTTTACAACAAATGCTATTACAACGCAGGTTTTACTACGCATACCTTTACAATGCATTACACTTTGGGGTGCTGGATAGTGAATAGTTTAATTTACTATTCCAACTCCAGTCCCCCTGGACACTAGGGAAGGTGTTGGATAGTAAATTAAACTTATTCCCTATCCTAGAGCGCCCCCCAGTGTAATGCGTTGTAAAGGTATGCGTAGTAAAACCTGCGTTGTAATAGCTTTGCGTCGTAAAAGGTTCTTTGGAAAGGATGTTTCCCGTAAGAAACTGACCTCTTCACCTGAAACTGACCTCGCAAAGCCAATTTCCCTGATCGATCTTTGTCTGAGATTGCCAATCAATGTTCAGGACATCGTTAACTTTTAGTTTCCTTGCACATGCCTTATCTTGTTCAGCATCTGTTACTGTTTCTTTTTTATGTTTCTTCATTACATGGGTTATGCTTTCAATTATAGGTTTGTCCGGCTTGTGGAGATTGAATTTGGGACATTCCTAATAATTAACTTTTGGGTTGGGATACTGTAAATTGAGTTTTTGTTATGTGATACTATGTTTGAAAATGTACCTTATTGGCTAGAATTTTGTGCAGTGGGTGTACATTTATATTGTGAATATTGGGTATAAAAGGAGACGTCTCGCCTTAGTAAAATGAGCAGTCTCCTGAGAATTTACACCGTGATGTATTTCTAGGATCACTGTTACTAGCTGCAGCTAATAAACCTGGTCTCTGATGCCATCCAGAAGTATTCTGTGTCTCTGTATACCAAGACAGGTGAACTCGAAGATCTTAAGCGTGCCCCTGACGCTGCTGGGTTAAACCCCGGTTCTTCATCAGGCCAGAGGGCCCAGGTGCCACTGCACCAGTTGCACTAAAGTAAGCTACGTTTCTGATTTGTGATAACGGACTGATACACAGGCATGAGCTTTGCAGGACTTAGTGCTTGGGAATGATGGCAAGTTGAGCTCAACAGAACCTGAGGGCTTACCTTAAAAGAGAGGGGAGGGGGGACTGCAGAAAGACCCAGAGTTCTACAAGAATCTGGTGTGGGAAATTGTTCTACCAATCAGTCAAGGGGAAAGGGGAGCCTGTGAATGAAGGTGAGTGCAGACTCTGAAGGAATCAGATATAGGACCACCGCCTCCCGAGAACTGACCTATGGAAAAATGATGGAGTGAAGAAGAGCTCAGGTCACTGCAAGAAATTAAGACATGTGGCCAGTGTTTATCTCACCATACTTAGTTTACATGGGGAAGGTGCATGGACATCATTTAGGGGTTGTCAGGGGTAGCAGTGACAGCGTGTCAATGTCAAAGGTCATATGACATCACTTCTTGTGATTTCATTGGGGTTAAACAATTTGATGTATTTCCAATACCCCTGGAATTTTGGTGAATCGACACCCTTGGGAAGGTGGTCTTTAGTGGAGACCAGCTCACTATAAGAAATGGAAAATTTGGCAGGTAATCCCATATTCATCACCAGAGCTATACAACTCTAAAGCTTCCGAAGGTATAGGATTAGGAGCATCTCCCATGATTTAATCGAGGGCCCTTCGCCCGTAGGTAACTGCTTTGATCTTGTGGAGTCTGGGTGACAACACTAGTCTGTACCCACGCCTTAAAAGGAACAGCTGTTTCAGCTCAGAGGTATGCATATTGCAGCAGCACACCTCCAGCTCAGAGTAAACAGGAGAATGTATGTCACTTTCCCAGTGCTTAATTTATAACAAGTAAATGCTGAGTTCCATGGTTTTTGCCAGAAGTTCCCTAACACCTCGACCGAATGTCGAGGCTCGCGTACTAAGCCTGTTTTGTCCTAATTCCACCTCATGCCTCTTTCATCCATTCACTTTGTCATTGTTTTTCTATCTTTAGCATCCTCCTCCTTTAACCCTTTGCTGCTCCTCTCTTGTTTTTAGTCAAAGGCTACTGAAAAGTAAGTCCTGGTCCCCAAAAAAGAGTCCTGATGGATATAAAAATCAAATGGTAAACTGAGAGACTTAATTGTAACTAGTTGAGTTTTAGTTGACCGTCTCACCGGTTTGCTGTGTGTAGCATCAGGGTACTGCTTACAGGCAGGTACTGGCCTGTTTACATAAATATAAGCTGATGGTGTATCAGAAGCGGATGGTAAGACAGCTTGACATTACACTCAGATATTTACATGGTTCCCTTGGAGTGATGATTTAGGCAGGGTTTGAGTGCATTGTCTTTCCTGAGAATGAGGGACAGGTTGTCAGGGACATAGAACGCAGAGAAATTATTGTCATTAGTCAGTATTTTCAAGATTTAGGAAATGGGTTTTAAAGGCTTATTTGAAGTCCTGAAGGGTTGAGGTGGCACAAAGTTGGCTTGGGGAAGCATTTCGCAGAAGAGGTCCTTGCAGTTGGAAGGATCTGAACCTGAGAGAGGCAAATGGGGAATGCAGACATTTAGTCAGTGTTTGCTTAGCTCAGTATAGGGAGTTGGTGGGGGGTGGTCTGTAACTAGTTTAGAGAGGTAAGGGGTTGTTGTGCAGGGAATCACTTTAGGTGTCAGAGTGCCATTTGGTGGATAACCATCTTCCGTGGTGCTATTGAAGTCAACTCAGTGGTTGTATGGTTGTATCTGTTGTATTGTGAGTTTTCCAGTGAGAAAGATCATGATTTTGTAAAGGGAGAGAATCCATATACTTTGGTTACTTTATTCTCTACCTTTCCTCAGTCTTCTTTTGATCCTCTCTTCTGTCAGTTTTATATACATTGTTATTGTAGCAGAAATCGCATTTTATTTGTAGGTGCATTATAATCACACGTGTAGCGAGCACACACATATATTCATTTGTCGTATTAACATGGGGTGTAAGAATCTTGAAATGTATTAACTTGAAACGTGATGCGCTTAAACCATTGAAATGTAACATGGGTATTTAACACAGAAAGTGAATGTAACTATCAGGAACCATTACCGTGAAGAGCTCATGTTGTGAAACTGACAATTATTCATGTACTAAACTTGTTTATTATTATTATTTATTTATTTTTGTGATTTCTAAAGCGCCTGGTGACCCGTAGGCATCCCCGCGCTATAAATCTATCTATTAATAGTGTCATTTTAAATATAGGTAAATGCATTTATTGAATGTGCCTTATTTTCCTATGCAAGTTCATAAAGCTCATATGGTGGTTCTTTAAGTTAGCTGAATCTTATAGGCCTGAAATGCATTTTCCAGGAAACTCTCACTTTAGAAGTAATAGCTGAATTTCATGTGTGTTGTGGAATTTGTTCTTTCTCATATTTTTTGTTGCAAGTGAAATAAGCTCTATCAATAGCTAGAATAATGTCTTTGTTTTACTCGTCAGGCAAGGAGAGAAGAAGTTATATTGTAAACTTGAGCTGATAAAGGAAGGCTGTTGTGCTTCACACAGGAGAAGGCTTGGGAACCAAGGACAAGTTGTTACAAAAGAAGAACACCGTAATCCCATGGAAAACTACCTTTAGGATTTTACCCAGAACAGATGGCGTGACTCGCAAAGGCTCATGGGAAAGATACCTGAAATAATGCGGTGATGGGAGTAGGGAAAGTGCTAATTTCTTCCTTTGCCTCTGGAGAGAGAGCATCTTAGAACAAGCTCTTCTTGATAGCTTTATGCTAACTGACCCATCGATGGTGGAGACTTCTTAGGAAGACTCCACATGCTGACACCTTTTTCATCCTTTTTCTGAAGATGCCTAAGTAGGGATGTCATCTTAGTGATAGGGATAGATTAATGCTGTATACTCATCAACCATCGATGCAGGAAAACTTGGACTCATACTTTCTGATCCTCTGCATCCAATTTCTTGAACTAATGAGTTTACTCATTAGTTCAAGAAATTGGATGCAAAGGATACCCACTGCTATGACAGCAAGGAAATAGTATTCCTGGATGTTATAATTACTAAGGAAAATGATCATCTGGAGACTCGAACACACTACAAGCCCACCGCAAAGAACAATCTGTTAGGGTTCGAAAGTTTTCATCCCCGCCCACTCAGGGAAAACCTCCCGTATGGGCAGTTCTTAAGACTACGCCGCAACTGCAGCAAATTATCGGAATATAAAGAACAAGCCTCTAATCTTACTAAGAAACTAGTAACACACGGATACCCTACAAGGATTGTCAATAAGTGTAAAAAGCGTGCCAGGAACCAGCCCAGAGAGGCCCTGCTGGAGAAGAAACCCACCTCAGAGGAAAAAATACCGCTGACCTGTGTAACCACATACAATGCTATCTCAAATCAAGTAACAAGGAGCATTAACAAGCATTGGTCAATTCTAAATACGGGCAATCTGCACTGGGAGAAACCACTATTCTCATTCAAAAAACAACGTAGTCTCAAAGACACCTTGGTTAATACCAGACCAAGAGCAAAAAAGACAGATGACAACAAGACTATTACTGAAGTATGGGGTATGCCAAAAGTAACGGGACACTATCGGTGCGGCAATCGCAGCGTTTGCCACCTAACCAGGAATACCAAGACACTTGAGATTGAACCAGGAAAGGTGTGGAGACAGATGTCCCACAGTAACTGTAACAGCTGCAACGTGGTGTACCTGATCGAATGCATCTGTAAAAAACAGTATATAGGAATGACCACCAGGAAAATAAAGCAGCGAATCAGTGAGCACCGTAGTACCATCCGGTGCAAGAAAAATGCGACTAAGCTGACCGACCATTTCCTTGAAAGTAACCATACACCTAATGATATGGTATGGACAATTATTGAACAAGTGACAGCAGGACCCAATGTACAAAAACGCCTGTACGAGAAGGAACAAAGATGGGTCTATAGATTGTCCACCCACATTGTAGGGCTCAACGATAACATCCCATGGGCCACAGTCCTTTGATCACTGTATTCATGAACTGTGCAAACTATCAAGGAAATCAGGCATATTATACCTAAGCGCTATACAGCTAGTAGTAAGGCTACTATCTCGCACACTCCAGTTCCTGTGCCCAGTGTACGCTTAGTCATTCGACTGGATTATTCCAGTTTTCCCTCCCTGTTCTGTCCCTATGCATTAAATGAATCCTTATCCTCTTCTGTTAACTAAGACCAAGCATTTAACTCGATCGCAAATAATCGAGTACCTATTTGCTTTACAATCTAATTTCGTATTGTCCCATGACTCTTACGAGGAACTAGCTACTATCTATGTCCCTCCCCCCTTTTTTTCTTCCGGCCCCAGGCCTCGAACCCTTGCCCGTTAGGGAAGTTGCTTCACTCGGTTGCTTAGCAACCACCTTGTTTGGCCCCAGACACTTTCCGTATTGAGTGGCGTTGAGCTTCACGCCATGTTCCATTGACGTGACTCCACCCCCCGGAAACACCCAACTCTGTTTGAAGAAGCCCCGGCGCTCGCAGTTTCAGTGCGGGGTGGCTGCAAGAGAGGCATGTAGGTAATCGGCTACGCTCTTTTCTGGCAAACTGTGAGTAAATTCCTGTTCTAAAACGCTTGACTATACCTTACGAGTCATTTTTTATCGCGGAGGCACTTTATCGGCATCTGACGATTTTTAACCCTTCCCCAAATACAGAATATGTCCCTACCAGAGGCCAACTCCCACCCAACCCCGTGAAGCCCAGAGACCCTAATACAGGAGTAAGTCCTGCCACTCTCAGGTCTCTTATTGTGTGTTTATATGTTTGTGAGTCCTGTCTGTCAGTGATGCCTGAAAGGATAATTAATTTCACATCGTTATCTTCTCACTGCACTGTGAGTGAGCACAGTTGAGTCACGCACAAAAGAATAATGGAGTGCAAGAGACTTATGCGTATAACGATTTATTGATCACTGTGCACACCACTAATTGATAAGTGTGGAAATGAATACAGCTGAGTCACGCACCAATAATCGCCGAGTGTGAGAGACTCCTGTCTTTTATGATAGGTACACTAGCACTGTTTGATAGGTGTACAAGTGAACACAACCGAATCACGCACCATCATTCGTGGAGTGTAAGAGGTTATAATATTACTTTAATCACTCTGCACACCACTATTCGATAGGTGTGCCAGTACTAATTGATAATACCTGCGCCACTGGTAGCATTTTCCCCCATTGGGCACGTCCAGCTCGTCTTTGGTCTGAATGGGTTCAACACAGAGTAAAAGACACGTGAGAGACAGCACTGCACAACGTTACAGGCTTGTAACAAATTGTTCTGTTCTTCTTCCACAGGTCTCTTTCATTTTGTCTCTCTCACCCATCTGGGTTTGAGTGACTATTCTACTGCAGATTTTTGTCAGTAGTTTTAAGGAATCTAGGTTTGGCAGAGCATTAGCGTGTTCTGACCACCCATTTTCCGCTGGTCCTGAAGAAAATCCGGCAACTTCCATCAGCGGGTTGAAACACGTAGACCTCCAACACATAGATACATATGGTCATAACAAACTGTAATTGTATCCTTCACACATTTTTAATATTGTTCAGTAGTCTAGAAATAAACTTTATTAACAATAGTCATACCAGGACAATTTTTAACACCTTTTTTTGCACTATTCACACAAAAAACCTGCTCCACTGTATTTCAGGTGTCGAAGCACACCCTGATGGCATTCGGCTATCAGGGTGGACCTCGATGATGAAGCATGTCACCAACCAGGTTGGTGAGTGAGGGGTTTATTATAATCCAAGAAAGACTTTCTTCTCATCTAATCTTCCCACTTAGATCGCTGTTTGAGCTTTTCTAGGTGATACTCCTCTTATGTTTATTGTTTACTTATGTTACATCATCTAAACTGGATACCCAGATTTGAGGTGTCTTTATGTTCAGTTATTTTTGGCTTTATAATAAATTAACTAACCTTATGTAGTTGTCTGTGGTTACTATGTGACCAAATGATTTCCTGTTTAATTGATTGGCTCTAAGAACACATTTTCTCCCCTCTACGCTTCCATGCTGCTGTCACGATCCCGGCTCCTTAGGCCTTCGGACTACAATTCCCAGAATGCCTGCTGTCTGGTCTGTCTTCTATCTCTATTACCCTCTGCTTCTTCCTGCTTCCTATATATTGCTCCTCCCTCACATTCTCCGGTGCTTGTCACCTGAGTCGAACCGCAGTTCCTGTTTGGAGAGGAGTTGACTTGCGGTTTCACCGATCATTGGGAATCCTTGGGAGTTAGTGACTTGACCACTGTAACAAGGGCAGCTGCTACGCTGTATTTTCTATGGTGTAGCCTCGCTGCTGGAAGATACTCGCAAAAACGCGCTGAGCGTTTCCGTGACCCGCTCGCTTTCTCACAGCTGTGTGCCACGCTGTGCGAGTCGCGCTACAAACGGATTCGTGACCCGAATTATCAAGAAACCGCTAGTGCCGTAACTAGCGCTTGGAACTTTGTTTACTT
Organism: Lissotriton vulgaris; assembly: GCF_964263255.1. Classification (NCBI taxonomy): domain Eukaryota; kingdom Metazoa; phylum Chordata; class Amphibia; order Caudata; family Salamandridae; genus Lissotriton; species Lissotriton vulgaris. The sequence goes on from NC_141687.1 coordinate 1,336,534,003, forward strand.
TCCTTTTGGTTTTTTCAACATTGACGTTTTGAGCCAGCGGAGCTCTGCATCATTGCTATACCCCACGGAGCTGTTGAGAGGCTCAGATTCATTCGCGTTGGGAGGTACTGGGCATCTGGAAAGAGGTGGAATTCCTTTTGGTATATTTCATGCACCCTCTGCATCACGAGTAAGAGGAGACACCGGTTGTAGATAAGTAGACTCCTTCTCTTATCTACTACAAAGCATACTGTGGAGCTTATTGCTTTAACTTGCCAGAACTTGGATACCAGTGCCTTTATTTCTTATTTCTGATTTGCTTTATTTTTACCTTTTGTGCCTTTTTTCCAAGACTGTTTGTGGCAGCCATCTTAAGTGAGTGACTATTCATACACCTTTGATATAGTGCATGCATTTAGGGGCAGGGGGGAAGACTGATGTGTGTTCCTTGTGTCTTTCTGCAGGAAACAGAATACAGTCGTCTAGAGTGATCACCTACCCTATCACCTCTTGCTGTAGATGGTTTCTTGCAGCCAGGCTGTTATATTTTCTTTCTCAATTTTTTCCCCTTCTCCTTGGGGGGTCCCCTCTGTGGAGTGTGTACATCTATATGGCTCCCATGAGGCACCGCTTATAGGGAAGGGAAGAGCTAGCATCATCATCGCTCCTGCTGTACTCGGCTACGCAAGGTTAGTCAATCTGCCCTTGTTTATGACAGAGTGACAAGCCCACGGTTACCTACGGCCCGAGCAATGGATACCAATACGGTATTGACTTCAGTCTTAGAATCCCTTACAGCATTGAGAATGGAGGTGGATGCATTCAGAGGGGAGAATCAGGACATGAGGAATGAAGTGGGTACCCTTAGACGTGAGGTTGCGGGATTAGCCCGATCTGGTCATACTGGTTACAGAGGGGCACACTATATTAGGGATTCTACGTTACCCCCCCCCCCCCCCCCCTGTATACTCTACTCCCCCTTTAACACAAGGAGGACTAGGTCCTGCTACTATTAATGTTATCCAACCCGTGCAACTGCCATTGGCACCTCCGGAAAGGTTTTTAGGGGACCCTAAAAAGTTTGGCACATTCTTAGGACAATGTAAATTGCATTTAATGTGCAAGCCCACAGTCTTCCCCGATGATCAGGCAAAGACCGCATTTATGTTATCTTATCTAGGAGGAAATGCGGCAAGTTGGTCGTTCCCTCTGATAGAAAGAAATGATCCTGTTCTGTGTAATTTTTCTGATTTCTGTGATGAAATGCGCAAATTGTTCGACCGCAAGGCACATATGCTCTCCTTAGATAAAGAGCTCATCACACTTAAACAGGGATCACAGGATCTATTGTCATATATAACACATTTTAATCGTTTTGTTATTGAAACTGACTGGCCAGCCGAAAAAAGAGTCTCCTTGTTCTACCAAGGGCTAATAGGGGAATTAATGGATGTCCTGGCCCAGGTGGTGAATATGCCCTCCACATGTGAAGAACTAATCAATCTCACAGTACAGTTGGATCACTGTTTGCTAGAACGGAAAGGTGACAAACACTGTTATGAAGTGCGCTTTCCAACATCTAGACCGAGAGCGGTGACTGAAGGTACACCGTCATCCACAGACAGCACAGAGCCTATGTAGATCGGAGGAGTACGGGGGCATTTGAGTGCCGAGGAACGAAATAGAATACGCAGTCAGAAACTCTGCATGTACTTCGGGAAGGCCGGGCATTTCATCAAATACTGTAAAACCAAGTCCAAGGGTGCATTCAAGGATGATAGGAGTGCTAGAAACGTTCCAGTGATGGATTATCCCTCTAGTACTTCGGGAAACGAGGATGCTCAGACAAGCTGAAGACCCCTTGTTTGAGCCAAGAAGAGAGAAAAGAGGTCTGTCATGCAGTAGTGAATACCATACAAACTTCAGTGCCCCACATGAACTTGTGTGTCACCATTAAATGGCCAGGTGAAGTGCCTGTGATGGTACACGTCATGGTGGATTCAGGGGCTACTGGCAACTTCATCGATCAGCGCTATGCTCTGAGTCTGGGAGTTCCTTGCATACGGAAAGAGATGCCCGAGCCTGTGAAGGCAGTGGACGGTTCTGATTTGACGTCTGGGCCAGTATGTTTCCATACAAGCCAACTCATTATGCAAGTCGGTCAGTATCACTACAAGCGTATTTACTTTGATTTGATTGATGCTCCTCAATTCAAGCTGATCCTAGGGATGCCATGGTTGACGCAACACGATCCTATGGTCAAATGGGCGGCACGTACCATTACCCTCAACTCGGACTACTGCTTGGAGCACTGTACTCAGCACCAAGTGCACGAAGAAATCAGGACGGAATCTCCGGCAGGCATGCTGGCAAGCGGAGGGAGAGAATTGAGCATTGGTGCTGTCTCCATACTTCCCGACGTCTACACCCACTACCAGGATGTCTTTAGTGAGAAAGAAGCTAGCAAACTGCCTCCTCACCGGGAATATGATTGTGTGATAGACCTGGAACCGGGTGCTAGCATTCCTTGCAGTAGGATATATGCCCTCACGGAGGCGGAAACAACCTACCTACAGCAATATCTGAACATTTTATTGAAATCAGGATTCATCTGACTCTCTACTTCCCCTGCTTCGTCACCTTTGTTTTTTATTCCAGAACGAGAAGGGGGCTTGTGAACCTGTATTGACTACAGAGCTATTAATAAGGTCACCAGAAAGAACAGATACCCTCTCCCTTTGATACCAGTATTACTGGATCAACTGAAGAATGCGAAAATATTCACCAAATTGGATTTGAGAGGTGCATATCATCTCGTAAGAGTAAGACGAGGAGACAAATGGAAAACCGCTTTTCGCACTAAATTCGGGCTCTACGAATATCAGGTTATGCCCTTCGGCCTCTGCAATGGCCCCGCGCATTCCAGTTCTTTATGGATGAAGTGCTTAGGGGTTTGCTGGACGTGTCGTACATTGTCTATATAGACGACATCTTAATCTACTCCACCACACACGAAGAACATATTAAGCATGTGGTGGAAGTTTTGGAACACCTGAAGAAACACGAATAATACGCCAAATTGGAGAAGTGTTTGTTCCATGCAACAGAGGTTGAGTTCTTGGGTTACGTCATTGGACCAAATGGCTTACGCATGGATGAGAAGAAAATGCAAGCCATCATCCAGTGGGAATCCCCTTCATGTGTCAAGGCCTTGCAGAGTTTCCTCGGCTTTGCGAACTTCTACAGGAGATTCATCAAGGAGTTCTCCAAGATCATACAGCCATTAACACATCTCGTAAAGAAAGGAGCGGTATTCTATTGGACTGTTCCTGCAGAACAAGCCTTTCAGACTCTCAAAACCCGCTTTCTTACAGCACCCATCTTACGGCATCCTGATACCAGTCAGCCCTTCATGATGGAAACAGACGCCTCTCATTACGCCATGGGAGGCATACTATCGCAACGACATCCTGACACAGGACAACTCCATCCCGTGGCCTACTTTTCCCACAAATTGTCGAGCTGTGAAGTCAACTACAGCATTACGGATAAGGAATTATTGGCGATAAAGAGGGCGTGTGAAGAATGGAGACATCATCTTCTAGGGGCAAGACACACAGTGGAAATATACACTGATCACCGTAACCTGCTCTTTCTCAAAAGTGCGAAAGCCTTGACTCCACACCAGCTACAGTGGTCCCTGTTTTTCTCGGATTTTGATTTCGTAATTAAATACCGTCCAGGCCCACAAAACGGCAAAGCTGATGCGCTGTCGAGACCGGAGTTTGCACTAAAGGACATTCCTGTAGCCACAGAAGAACCCCCCCAACATCTTGCAAAAGGCTTCCTTTGCCCCATATGTAATGGCAATCACAAGCTCTTCTGACTTCCTGTATCATGTAGAGAAGAAGGTAGAATCCATGGATGCACAAGCCTAGATCGCCAAAGAACCGTTACTGAGAACAGCGAAAGACAAGTTACTCTTCAGGAATAGGTCGCTGTATGTACCCGACAAAGACCTACAGAATCAAGCGTTGACATGGACACATGATTCATCCTTAAGTGGACACTTGGGTGTTCAAAAAACATTGCAAGCTGTATCTAGATACTTTTGGTGGGAAACAGTACGGAAAGACACAGAAAAGTATGTGTCCCGATGTCACCTATGTGCTCAATCTAAGGTACCGCATCAACGAAGTAGTGGACTGCTACGGCCTATACCTATACCCCCTGCTCCCTGGCACACTGTGTCTATGGATTTCATGGTGGAGATGCCTCTCAGTTTCAGTAACAACACCATACTTGTAGTGATAGACCATCTGACTAAAATGGGTCACTTCATAGCACTGACAAAACTGCCCACATCAGGGGAATTAGCTATAGTCTTTCTGCAAAACGTGGTACGATTGAACGATATTCCCTCCTTTCTTATAATGGATAGAGGAACGCAGTTTACCTCCAAGTTCTGGAAGGCTCTGTGTGAAATTATGAGGATTGACGCTCATCTGTCAACAAGTTATCATCCCCGGACAGATGGCAAAACAGAAAGGCTCAATCAGACATTTGAGCAGTACCTAAGGTGTTTTACCTTTCAACAGGGAGAGGAATGTAAATGTAAATGTAGTTGAGCTTATATAGCGCACAGCTACCCGCAGTGGGTTTCCCGGCGCTTGCTTAGAGAACCTGTCCTGGTATTTCCCCTGTGAGATAACCCCGGCAGGGTATCCATAAGGTGAAAGCCAGGCATCTCGCCACGAGGGGCCGTTGTGGAGATTAAGCAAGCTATTGCCCAGAGTCGCAGAGTGTGAACCAGTGAGTCGAGAAGGCACCGGAGCGAGAATTATCGAGTCCGTGGAATTTTTGAGCCCAAGACCCGCCGAGGCGGGGAATTGAACCCTGGTCCAGGGCCGATCTCAGATTCCGGGTCTGCCGCCTCTAACCCCTGAGCCACACTTCTCCACAGCCACACTTCTCCACAATGGAGAACGCTATTGTGGACGGTTGAGTTCACCTACAATAATGCAACGCATTTTTCTTTGGGATGTTCCCCTTTCTTTTGTCTCAATGGGTATCATCCCAACTTACTGCCCTTTGAGCAGCCAGGGCTTTCCACACATCACACTATTCAGGAACACCATGCTCACCTCACATCCGTACTACAAGATGCCAAGGAACACTTGGAGGCAGCCAGAAACCGTGACAAACTACAAGCAGACAGGAAGCGATCCCCCGGGCCAGCGTTCATTCTGGGGGATAAGGTGTGGTTGAGAACCAGACATTTGAAGTTCAAGGGGAATACCCGGTTACAGCCAAAATACATAGGCCCTTATCCCATTGTGGCTATAATAAATCCAGTGGCTGTGAAGTTGAAACTCCCCTCCTCCTGGCACATACACCCTGTGTTCCACGTGTCCCTTCTGAAACCATACATATGGGGAACTAGGGCTTCTGTTAGGCCTTGCCCCGTGGAAATCGAAGGGGATGTAGAATATGAGGTAAGGGCTATCCTTGAGTCCAAAAGAGTGCATGGTGCCTTGCATTACCTGATCGACTGGAAAGGGTATGGCCTGGAAGAACGATCCTGGGAACCTCGCTCCCATTTGCACTGTCCGGGGTTGTTACGGCGTTTCCACACGTTATTCCCTGCTAAGCCTGGTGGACCGCCGAGACGTCGGTCGTTGAGAAGGGGTTCTGTCACAATCCCGGCTCCTTAGGCCTTCGGACTACGATTCCCAGAATGCCTGCTGTCTGGTCTGTCTTCTATCTCTATTACCCTCTGCTTCTTCCTGCTTCCTATATATTGCTCCTCCCTCACATTCTCCGGTGCTTGTCACCCTGAGTCGAACCGCAGTTCCTGTTTGGAGAGGAGTTGACTTGCTGTTTCACCGATCATTGGGAATCCTTGGGAGTTAGTGACTTGACCGCTGTAACAAGGGCAGCTGCTACGCTGTATTTCCTATGGTGTAGCCTCGCTGCAGGAAGATACTCGCAAACCGCGCTGAGCGTTCCCGTGACCCGCTCGCTTTCTCACAGCTGTGTGCCACGCTGCGCAAGTCGCGCTAAAATCGGATTCGTGACCCGGATTATCAAGAAACCGCTAGTGCCGTAACTAGTGCTTGGAACTTTGTTTACTTTCCTTTTGGTTTTTTCAACATTGACGTTTTGAGCCAGCGGAGCTCTGCATCATTGCTATACCCCACGGAGCCATTGAGAGGCTCCGATTCATTCGCGTTGGGAGGTACTGGGCATCTGGAAAGAGGTGAAGTTCCTTTTGGTACATTTCATGCACCCTCTGCATCACGAGTAAGAGGAGACACCGGTTGTAGATAAGTAGACTCCTACTCTTATCTACTACAAAGCATACTGTGGAGCTTATTGCTTTAACTTGCCAGAACTTGGATACCAGTGCCTTTATTTCTTATTTCTGATTTGCTTTATTTTTACCTTTTGTGCCTTTTTTTAAAGACTGTTTGTGGCAGCCATCTTAAGTGAGTGACTATTCATACACCTTTGATATAGTGCATGCATTTAGGGGCAGGGGGGAGGACTGATGTTTGTTCCTTGTGTCTTTCTGCAGGAAACAGAATACAGTCGTCTAGAGTGATCACCTACCCTATCACCTCTTGCTGTAGATGGTTTCTGGCTGCCAGGCCATTATATTTTCTTTCTCCATTTTTTCCCCTTCCCCTTGGGGGGTCCTCTCTGTGGAGTGTGTACATCTATAAGGCTCCCAGGAGGCACCGCTTATAGGGAAGGGAAGAGCTAGCATCATCATCGCTCCTGCTGTACTCGGCTACGCAAGGTTAGTCAATCTGCCCTTGTTTATGACAGCTGCAAAAAAGAACCATCGGATTTGGATTCTAGAATAGGTCCAGAACTTAGGGACCTGGCCTTTTCACTCTCTCACTCCTTTTGCAGCCTCTTTTCTTCTCTTCTCTAGTTCATTGTTCACTTCAGTGGTTCCTTTTATAAAGTCTTAACTTCTTCCTTCACCCCAACTTGTTTTCCAGACCCTCACTACACTTACTCAAATGCACATTTTCCTTCCATGCCCTCTATTGGTGAACACAGTTCATGTATCTACAACAAGCAACAGTTTCTCTAAATCCCCTATTTTTTATGAGGTTAAGTATTATTCCTACAATGCAAAAAACATGATTCGTAAAATCCATAACTGCTGTAAGACATTGGTTCAACCTGTCAGATTCCACAGCATATGGAGCCAAAGGCAGGCGGGTGGCCTGCTAAACTTGGCTGAGGCCCTGGAAGATGTTTAGCGGTTCTTTTGTGCCTGCTGAGCAACTGAACATCTAGGCTCCGGGCAGTCTAAACCAATCAAAGACATTCTGCACGCTTCCTCTGTACCGCTGGGCAAACTGGGAGCTCTCCCATCCTGCCTTTTTTAGGGCACAATGCCACTGGAAAGATTTTGATAGCTGAAAAATCAGGATGTTTTGACCTTTTTTTATAGTTATTTTCCATTGTACAAATATGTGGCAGAGGAACCAATTTGAGTATTAATCACTGTACAATTGACCTACAATGGAAACTAGTAATCTACATTAGTTTCCCAATTTTTATTTCTGTTTCAATTTTATCACAGAAATTTCCATTGGATAAATCCTGTATACTGGAATGATGGTCTGCTTGAGTGCATATAAATATGGAAACCACGTTTGAACAAAAGATCTCAGAAAAAGATGGCACAGTTGCAATATATGGTGCAGTGCCTTACTTTGCCAAGATCTGATCTCCCAACCCAGAAAGATAATGTCTGGGCACCACAATTGAGGTAAATGTTTTCAGCCTTTGAAATATATTTTTATTGTTTTTCTTTGACAAGATACACACATACATATAACAGTTAGCACAATTCGCAGTTTCATTTAGCATACACAAATTACGTAAAAGCGTTTGGTAGATGGTTGTTGAATGGCTGTTAGAATGTCCCGGTAAGCTTGCGGCCTTTATGGCTTGGTTACAATGGACTCCTTGTCTTTTGGCCCTGTACCTACTTTTAACATATAACATAAACATATTACATAAAGGCGTTTGCAGCTGGTTGTGGATCGACCGTCGAACACTGTGGATGATTTTCGCTATTTTGCCTACCCAAGGTGGTTTGCACGGGTCTAGGAAACTATCTAAGGATGACCACATCTCTCTATTGGGCTTTCTCCAAGGTGTGTGTCTTAGTGCGGTGATGTCGGCCCCTCTCAGGTACGTCACCCAATTCAACCACTCTTTGAAAGTGGCCTTGGTGGTGTCTTCCCATTTAGCCAGCACTGTTTTTGTTGCACTAGTCAGGAGGAAGTCGAGAAGGTTTCTGTCTTGTTGTGAGGTAACGTCTGTATTGAAGTGTGCTGTGGTTATAGTGCCGAATTCTTGTTTCAGGGTGCAGCCTAAGACCTTGTTAGTAAAGTCGGACACCTTCCTCCAGAATTTGCTGACCTTGCTGCAATAGAAGATGAGGTGGGCAAGGTCACCTTTTTCTCTCTCACAGTTCCAGCGGCGGTTGCTCTCTCTCAGACCTAGCTTCGCTAGTCGAACTGGTGTCCAGTATGCTTGATGCAGCAGCCAGAATTTCGTTTGGGCTAGTACCGGTGATATCATGTTACGTGTTGGGGACCTCCACATGGTATGTAATTCTTGTTCTGTGAGTTTTGAGCCTATCTGTGTTTCCCAGTAGTCTTTACTTTTAGCGTTGAGCTTTGAGGTTGCTGGGCGAAGGAGTTTGTACAGGTTGGATATTTGGTGGCCAGTCTTGTTTATATTTTCCCTGTATTGGAAGATTGAGGGAGTCAGCTTGTTTAGTTTCGCTTTTGTGATGGCCAATTTGATAGCCAGAAAATTGTATAGCTCTAAGTCTGGGAGGGCGTGTTTTTCCTTCATGTTGTTGAACGTGAGGGGCATACCCTTCTCCTCCAGCTGAGCTGGGTGCGAGAGGCCTAATTGTTTCCATGTTATTATGTCTAGGGGTCTGCCTCTGTATTTGATTTTGGGGTTTGCCCAGAATGCTACCCACAGTGAGTTTTTGATGCTACCCACAGTGAGTTTTTGATGCTTACCTCTAACTTTTGGTCTAACTTGAGAAGAGCCTGTTTCGTTATCTTGAATATCGGGTTCCCTTTTAGTGTATGTTTGTTGGTGGTGAGGAGGGCTAATGGGTCAGTGTTGTCAAGGATGGCCCTCTCTAGTTCTAGCCAGGTAGGAGTCTATTGCTGATTTTCTGCATCCCCGGTCTGGCCACAAAGGCTGTCTGGAAGGTTCTCAGGTCTGCTACATTGCGGCCACCTTGTTCTTTCCTCAATCTCAGTTTTGGGAGGCCTATTCTCGGCTTTTTTATCTCTCCAGATGAATTTGTTAAGTATTTGATCTATTTTCTTGTGGAAGTCGTCCGTTATTGCTAGGGGAAGCATGCTAACTAGGTAGTTAACTATTGGGGAGATCATCATTTTAACTGTGTCTATTCTGCCCCACCAGGAAATAAACTTGGGCGACCAGTTTTCCAGCAGCCCTTTTATCTTGTCTAGGGTATTTTTCTTGTTTCGTTTGAGAGTTAATTCTTAGGTTCCTCCCGAAATTGATTCCTAGGTATTTGACAGATCAGGTTTGCCAAGCTAGCCCTGAGTATCCCAATACCTCTTTAGTTGTGTGTACATTCAGTGGCATACACTCTGATTTATCTCTGTTTCATTTGTAACCGGAGTGAGATGCGTAAGTGTCAATGGTGTGCATGAGAGCTGGTATGCACTTGACAGGATTTTCTGTTGTAATTAGTAACTCATCAGCGTAAGCAGCTAGTTTAGCTGTGGCGTTATTAATGGTTATGCCTGCTATGTTCTTATTTGCTAGGATGTCCCTGATCAGTGGTTCTAGTGCTAGTAGGAACAACAGTGGGGAAAGTGGGCAGCCTTGTATGGTCCCTCTTTGGAGGTTAAAAGGGGTTGAAATCGTTCCGTTGATAGCAATCTGTGATTTGGGGTTTTTGTAAAGAGCCATGACCTTCTTTGTGAAATTGTCTCCCAGATTGTATGCCTGAATGCACTTCTCTAGGAAATGCCAGGATACTCTGTCGAAGGCCTTTTCTGCATCAAGCGTGATTGTGTCTGCCAAGTTGTATGAATTCGAGCAGTGTTCGATGACTTGACAGAGGAGTCTTGTGTTCTCACTTGACATTCGAGTTTTCATGTATCCTACCTGTGTGTTCCCTATTAGCTGTGGGAGCATTCTGTTGAGTCTTGTTGCTAGGATTTTGGCATATATTTTGCAGTCTAGGTTTATGAGTGATATTGGCCGGTAGTTTTTCGGCCATTGTAGGTCTTTACCCTCCTTAGGGATGACTATGATGTTGGCCTGTGACATCGTCTCTGTTACTACCCCTTCGCTCCCGCAGTGATTAAAAACTTTCATTAAGACCAATGCTAGCTGGTCTTGGAAGGATTTGTAGAATGGTGCTGTGTATCCATCTGGTCCTTGGGCCTTGTTGTCTTTTAGGGCCTTAATGGCTGTCTTAACTTCGAGTGTTTTGATGTCTTGGCCTAGCACCAGTGCTTCTTCTGTCAATATGTTCGGTAAGTTTAAGTTCTCAAGGTAGGTCTTTGTTCCCTCTATATCTAGGTTGTTGTCTTTGTTGTAGAGCTCCCTGTAGAATTCCATGAAGGTGTGTAGGATGTCCTTGTGACGGGTGTGTGTTTTACTGCTAGTGTCTGTAATTGATGTGATGTAGTGTTGCCTTTGCCTGTGCTTGAGGTATGAGCTAGGATTTTCCCTGCCTTGTTGGCTTCGCATAGGTTGATTTGTTTATATTTTTTTATCCATACCCCGCCCGTTCACTAAGGATTCTGTTGAATTCGTATTTTCTCCTTGTGAGTTCTGTCAGTATGTAGTGACGTTGAGTCGCCATCTGCGGGTTATATGTTCATTGTGTCTCCCTGTGAGGTGTAGGCTAATGCATGCATGATCCGATATTGTTCTGGCAGCGATGTCTGTGTGTTCTATTAGGTGCGTGTGGGTTCCTGAGATGAGAATGTAGTCTATTCTGCTGTATGAATTGTGTGGGTTCAAATAGAAAGTGTAGTCTCTGGTATTGGGGTGCTGTAGTCGCCACAGGTCCACTAAGTTGAATCTATTGCATAAGTTTGTTAACGTCTTGTGGGACGTCGGGGTACGTGTTTGGGTTTTTGATTGCCTATCCAGGGTTTAGTCTAGCGCCATGTTGAAGTCGCCCGCCACAACCATCATGTTGTGTGAACTATTGGTCTCTAATTCCTTAGCTATCCCCTCCCAGAATGGTGTGTCGTCGGTGTTTGGCGCATAAATATTAGTCACTAGTATAGTTTATTCTCCTCTTTTCAGCGGCGTGATCAGTAGTCTGCCTTTGTTGTCCTGCTGCACATTCTCGATAGTTATGTTTGATTTGCTATTGATCAGGGTAATGACCCAACTCTTTTTACCCACCGCCGGCGAACAGGCGACCTGACCTATCCATCTGGCTCTGAGCTTGCCCGCTTCAGCTGTGGAGAGTTTGGTTTCTTGCATCAGGATGATGTCCCCCTTAGTCTTGGCTAAGTAGTCTAGTACCTTTTTCCTCTTGATAGGGTGGTTAAGACCTTTAACGTTGAGGGAGATGATCTTAAGGTCTGTTGACAGTGTCTTGTTGTTAGACGGTGTCGTTTTTAATACTGCAGTGGGCTAAGCCTGGTCGGGCAGTGGGTAACCTATCCCTGACAGTTCTGTGCTGTGAACTAGCAGCTCGTTTAGGATCTGGTGTTATCAGTGTTGTTGGTGGTCTATCTAATGTATTTGTGCTGGCAGCGGCAAAGACATGGACAGGACGAACAAGACACACATGACAATCAGGACAAACAGCCCCCTCCCTCTTTTCTTTCCCTCCTCCCATCCCACCCTCTCCTCCCCCCTCCCCCTCTCACTACTACTTCGTACTGTGGGCGTGCGACAGCAAGGTCCCACCCGCCCCTTCTTGACCCCGGAATATTAGGGATAAGGTAGTTTACAGCGTTCTGACATATATTCTCAAGCTGGCTTAATTAAAGGATATATTGATCTGTGATATAGTACTGATTCTCTGAGGTAGATTTTGTTGCAAGTCTTTGGCGTGGAAAGTCTTTTTCTGAGGTAGCCTTAGGAACCTGTTTTTTTTAGATCTGTCTCGTTAGTCCTGGGAGCTTTTTCCTTAGTCTGTGTGTGAGTTCGGTGAGGCACTTCTTTTGATCGATGGGGCTGAAGCTTCCATATCCTGTGTGAGTGGACCATAAAGGTATCGTGACAATTCTCCTGGATCATCGAAGGTTAGCATGACCCCCTTGTTGATTATTCTGAATCTTGTGGGACCTGCAAAGGAGAAGGTGATGTTTTCTTTTCTCAGCTTGTCTCTGAGCTAGAAAGCCCTTTCTGATATCAACTGTTGTTTTAGAGTAGTCCTGCGTGAGGATGATCTTGTGACCATTCCATAGCAGGTTAGGGTTCTTCCTTGTTACTCCAAAGAGGGTGTCCGTTTGGTGCGAGCAAATTGGTTTGCATATTATTGTTCTGGGACCAGCTCTGCCCTTTTGCCTGCTAGCCGGGACTCTGTATGCCTTGTCTAGCTCGAAAGGGCTGTCGACTTGAGTTTTGTCAGATCGGGGATAAGGTTCTGTATGAGTGAAACACATGAACCGACCTTGTCTTCCTCTTCCTCAGGTACCCCCAGGATTCCTATGTTACCTTTCCTGTTGCGATCTTCGAAATCTGCTGCTTGTCTGCGTAGTTTGGCCGTTGCTTTGGCGATGTTGCCTATGGCCTTCCATGTGAGTTGGGACCTGTCCTCTATGTCGCTAACTCTTTGTTCCACTGCTTCTAGCTTGTTGTTGGTTGAGTGGATGTCTGCCCTTATTGCTGCAAGTTCTAGTTGTATCTTATCTGTTGTTTTTTTTGTGGACTTTGCTAGATCGTGTACATCAGCTAGCTTTTTGAGGATACTGTCCAAAGTGCTACTGATGTCCGCTTTTTGTTTGATGGGGGACTCTGCATTGCTCTCTAGCCTGTTTTTCTTTTGCTGTTGTGCAAGTTTGTCGTCTCTACCTGCCATTTCTCTTAGCTCTTTTTATGGCCCGTGAGGTACCAAGTCTGTTGTCGCAATCTGCGTACTTTTGGCTGCTTTGCCCTCCTTAGCTTCCTTTGTGTCCTTCACAGCCCCCCGATGTTAGCTTCTTCAGTGCTTTGTCCCTCTCTGGGATTTCGGCACTCTTTTGTACTTTGGTGGTGTTTGGGGGGAAAGGGCGCGTTCACGTTAGCTTTCCCTTTGTTTCTCCTCTTTCACTCTTCCTGTGGCGGCTCCCAGAGGAGTGACAGTTTTGATTTCGCTCGCCGGCGTGCAAAGCTTCTTATTCAGCTGGGGATGCGGGCGGAGGTTGCTCTTATAAGTTGGTGTGGCCGCCTGCTGATCACTGACCTTCGGTGTGTGTTTGGGCTTTCTGCTGGTCTCCTTATCTTCGTTGATCGCTCTTGGGAGACTCCTTGGTTGTGCCACGCGTTTCTGTTCTGCCCCCTTCCAAGATGGCGGCGCCAAGCACAAGAGTCAGTTTCGTTTTCGCTCACCGGCTCGCCAAGTTTTTTGTTCTGTTTTCGTTGCGTGGTCGCTTTGCTTATTTGTCCACTTTTTGAGTTTTCTTTGTGTGGTTTGCTTTGTACACTTTGTCTTTACTTCACCTTGTTTTTGGCTTTTAGCTTAGGTATTCTTGTGGCAGCTTCTGCTCCGCTTTTGTGGCTTCTCCTTCTTTCTTCTCCCGATGGCTGCTTTCCCTGCGTGTGATGTTCCGCTCTAGACTGCTTTGACTGGGGGTTTGTTGACTGCTACACTGCTATGGGGTTGGCACCGTGTGTCGTGCTCACCCTCGCTCAGTTCGTCTTTACGCTTCTGCTAATTTTTTAGGACAATGTAAGCGGTTCGCTTTGTCTGTTTATTCTTCTGTTGCCTCTGTCTTGTGTTAATTGGCTTTTCTCCTTGCTCGCAGGATGACTCGCCTTTCATCAGTTGATTTTATATGGCTTCCTGCTTTGCGCTGGTGTGGAGTTGGCCAGGTGTCGTGCGCTTTTTTTTGTGCTAATTTTGCACGCTTTTCGGTGGCGCCTCCTTTTTGCCTCCCTTTCACCTTGTATAGTTACTATCTCCTGCCCCACTCCATTTGCGATGTCGCTCCCCTCCTTCGCTTGCCAAATCCGCCTTTCGCGGCACCTCCTTTTCCGCTCCTTAAAAATGGCTGCCTCCTCAGGTTAGTTGGGCAGTTTCACTTTCGCTCTCCCCCCCTGGTCGTTTGTAGCTTCCCCTTCGTTTTTAGTTCTCCTACTTTATTTTCTCCTGTTTGCAGGCTATCCGCCTCTCGCCTTAGGTAGCAGTTCGGTGAGAGTTGCCTTCCGTCTCGAGGCTGCTCCAGCTTTCGTGCAGCCACGTTCTACTTTTTTAAGATGGCGGTCCTTTACTTTTCTGTAGTTCGTCTCCGGCTGATTTCTCTGTCTTTTTGTGCTACTTCGCAGTCTCCACTGCACCTTTAAGATGGCGGCCCCCTGCTTGCCCTTCAGTTTCACTTTCGTCCCTCCACTCTCGGTGTTGGGCGGGCTTCACCTCTTCCTTGGTGATCTGCCTGATCGCCGTTGCTGGCTTCACTTTTCTGGCTGCTGTTCAGAGGCTGGCTGGTGCTCTTTTTATTCCCCTGCACGCCTGGTCTATTTGTGCTTGCATGCAGCCACTCACCCGCTTTTAAAGATGGCGGCCCCCAGCTAGCTCGTCAGTTTTGCTTTCGGGTTTTGTCGTTCGTCTCCGGTACCGCGGGGGCCCTAGCACTTCATTGGTGGTTTTCTGTTTTGAGCGGAAGAGATGGCGTGCTGGGTGTATTAGCACTGACCTCTTTGCTGCTGTTGCAGCCGTGTCTCCTCTTGTTACACTGCCATGATGATCTTAACTTGTCTGCGCCATTTTGCTTTTCCGGACTCTAACGTTTTCAATTTTCTGTCGGGCCGATTTCTGTGGTTAGCGGGATCTTCTGGCTTTTGTCGATTCCTCTGTTCAATGCACCGCGCCTTCCGATTTTGTTGTTGAGGTTTGAGGTCGTCTTGGTGATACTTCTGTTTCTAATGCCCAGAGTACTTTATTTCCCTGAAAATAGCCACTGGCATGTTTGGAAATGTCCTAGACAAAATATAGATCATCTGGGGAATCTCCACCCTAATCTGATTTGTAACATAACAATTTGTTGTAGTTTTGGGTACTTTTTGCTCCCTGTTATACCTCTGAAAAAATTCTTTCCATGGTAATTTGTAAGTCTGCAGACTGAACAAGACTGTATTTGCGTGGTAGAAATGAGCTGAGACTGGGCACTGCCCAGCCTGGCCAGCTCATGCCCCTGACAGAAGTATGGCAAGTAGCCAAATCGTTAAATGCCAAGTTATTGATAGTCATTTGTCTTGACGCTGCTCTTTCAGATCACGAGTGCCTGGCTTTTCCTGCAGATCCTTTAGGCGTGGGGAGCAAATAAGTTTCAACTGTTATGCTAATCGAAGTTGTGAAAGTTGTCATCAAGTACAAGATGACATTTGTCACCAAAGTTACTAAAAATACTGTCTGGTCACAGGTATTAATTTTCAAATAACTTTCTAATCACCATTTTAGGCACATTAGGCAAACAGTGCCAATACAATTTTACACTGTAAAGGAAATCTGATGGTTGATAGCCATATCCATTCCAGCTATTCCTCCCAGAACAGTTTAGACAGGATGTAGCGCACCAGACTCCTACACAAAGGCATTCAGCTGCCGAAAGACAACCTTTTCGCAGACTTTCGCCAGTGCCGGGAGCAGGGAGATGGGGCGGTAGTTGGCTGCAGTAGCGGGGTCTGCCGAAGGTTTCTTCAGGAGAGGCAAGAGTTTGGCTTGCTTCCACTGCTTAGGTACCACTGCCGATTGTAAAGACCAATTGATCAAAGTAGTGACCTCAGAGCCTACACAGTCTGCTACTCCCGCCAGAACTCTTGCCGGGCAAGGATCCAAGGGGGAGCCTGATTTTAAAGATTTTAGAAGTGTTAGGATGTCCAATTGATCCACCATAGTGAATTCGGTAAGGCAGCTACTAGCGGGGGCGCCATGTGCCAGCTCCAGGGGGTGTGAGGCAGCAGTACTCATAGCTAATCCCTCTTCAATAAGCCTGATTTTATTGATAAAGAAGGAAGAGAGCTCCTCACACCATTCGGCGGAAACCAGGATCTTTTTATGCTCCGCTATAGGTGAAAGAAAGCTTTGAACTGTAGCAAAGATTTCCTTATCATTGTTATCTGCTTTTAGGATCCTAGCCGCAAAGTAAGCACCTTTCGCAGTCTTGATTGCTGTGTAGTACTCTCTTTGGGCTACACGGAGGTCTGCTTTAGTTTGCGGGGAGTATGCAACCCTCCAGAGCCGCTCGAATTTTTTGCAGGACCTTTTTAGTTCTTTTAATGCTGGCATATACCAGGGTTGGGAAGGTAGCACGCGTTGGGAAATGTTCCGAGCCGGTTTGGAAACAGTCTCAACCCCCCGACTGACCCAGCTGTTGAAAAGATCCACTTGGCTCTCTAGGTTGGTGGACCGGTCGATTTGGGAGTGCATGAGGGCTTCCACCAGTCCAGGAATATTAATTTTTCGTGCTAAGGGGCCTGACTTAGTGGGAGGGTGGTGGGATGACAATGTCACATACCAGGAGAAAATAATCACAGCATGGTCGGACCAGGTAACTGGCTGGGGATCTTTGAGGACCAAGGCAAAGTTGGAACAAACCAAGTCCAACACGTGTCCTAGTGAGTGCGTCGGTTTAGAGACCCACTGAGTTAGGTGCGTTATGGCCAAAAGGTCTTGAAGACCCAATGTGTCCGAGGAGCTAGTGGAATCTAAATGAATGTTAAAATCTCCTAAAAGGAGAAATTTTGGGAACCGTAATGCACGGTCCGTCAAAGTGTCTCCCAAGGAGTTTATTAAGGAGCCGATCGGCCCCGGCGGTCTGTAGATCAAGGTCCCTCCCAGAGTAAAATGGGGAGAGAGAGTAAAGGAGAAGTCAAGGGCTTCACCATCCAGCACACTCAAAAATTTATCACAGGAGAAAGCCCATGTTTCTCTGAATATAACAGCAGTGCCGCCCCCTCTACCTGAGGAGCGATCGGCTCTAGCCAGGCGATATCCACGTGATACCAGTGTGAGTGATATTTGTGATCTCTTCAGTTACACGAGCATATAGAACCCAGCAGAAAATATTACTGTATGCAACTTCCAGTACAACAGATATCTCTGGATATTCCATCGTGCTAAAGTTCCTAATAATGTGCTCCATTCAAGCTCGAAGTCATAAAGCTCATGGTTCAATTTGTATTGCTCTCCTGCCTTTTCGTACTGTGTACATCTCAGTTAGTGAAATAGACCAAGGATCTTTGGACAAGGTACTTCTTGATATTAGTTTAATTTTATAATGTTGCAGCCTAGTTCTTCACTTATTGCACCTCTGTCCCTGAGTCTTAGCTAGCCTATTTTAAGATGTTCTGGTCCGCTATGTGCCGTTAGCTATTGTGAGCTCGAAGGTTAGGAGTACCTGCAAATGTGTATCCTTGTTCTGGGATGTTAAAAGTTGTTTTATGCCATTTGGGGGCAACTTTCACCCGCACATCTTCATGATTAGGAATAGAAGCTGCTGTAGAATTGGGGGACCTGGGTTACTGTTATTGTGGCAAGCACATGTTGGTAAACTATTGGAAGTGGCACAATGTGGACCTGGAGTGCGCACACAGAAAAAAAGGAAGAGGGATGAAAGGCCACACCTGACATCCACTCAAAGTACTTATTCCTTATACTGGTCTCAGGATGGTATCTTTAATGGGGTGATGAGTGCCAGGGCTGAGAGGAAGGTTCACCAAGTATCAACCACTACTGGGTTACTACGCTTGAGAAATTAGTTCTTTGTTGGTGATGTGCTCCTGCCGAGCTGGGTCACTACCCTCAAGGTTCATAAGTACGTAGTCACTGTTACCTACAGCTGATAAGTTTTCTCTGCCACATACCATGTGTGCTGTCAAGGCTACCTTCTAGACCTAGGTGGACCAGACCTGGATTTCACCACCTCCTATGTGCTGATGAATCAGTTGACAGACTGAAGAATGACATTTTATTATGGGGCTGAATGCTGTTCACTTTGTTCCAGGCTGCAAAAGGAGGCGGGAAGTCGCCCGAGTTCATGCCCCAGCCATCTTGTCAGGTCCTTTTGTGGGTTTCTTCCTAGACAATTTGGAGTAAGACAGCTTGGTGAGAAGTTTGTTTATTCCAATGCAGCCTGATGGAGCTGGTGAAAAACAACTCCTTATTTGGGCATGGTTGTTTCAGCTCTTCCTCTGGAGACCGATTGTGCTTGACAGATCTGAGTTCCCTAGAGGTGAGCTTTTAAACTTCAGATACACAACCCTGTAGAGGAGATTACTCTCGTCATTATGATCCTATGCACTGTGGCTGTGACGGGTTCTGGGGTGCGGGGCAGCATCTATTTGTGCGGGTATTACATGGATGGGTTTTGAGAGCAGTAGGTCTAACCCCTTGAGTTTAAAGAGTAGGCTTTACCCTGGAACACCATTGTTGGACCTGTCACCCATAGGGTGTTCTTCCCCAAACTTATTGCCTGCTTCCCTCCACTTTTTGCTCTATATTTTGCTGGCCTTAGGACTCTGAACACTTTACTACTGCTTGATTACTGATAAGTCACCCTTAAGATAGGCCCTAAGTGACCCTACGGGAAGGGTGCTGCGTTACTAAAAGGCAGGGCATGTACTTTTAAGTTTTACATGTCCTGGTAGTGATAATCAGCTAAATTTGTTTTTCACTGCTAAAAGGCCTATTCCTTCCATAGACTAGCATTGGTGATTCCTTAAAACACATTTTAGGCTGACATTTCTGACTGTAAAGGAGTAGCTACTTCTTGTTTAATATCTTTGGAAGGGTGGTTATAAATCCTCTTTAATAGTAAAGTTGGAGTTGACATTACCATTTTAGAAATGCCACTTTTAGAAAGTGGACATTTCTCTGCTCTTACCTTTGCTCTGTGTGCCTACAGCCTGTCACCAATACATATCCGAGCTGGGTGACAGATACACTTTGTGCATTCCCTCTAGATGGCTACAACACAGGAAGGGCTGGGTTAGACAGAGGAGTCATCAACATTCATCTGCATACTGATAGCCTTCCTGGGCAGGAAGGGGAAGAGGTGGCTCATACTTATATCTGAATAGGCTGTGTCCTGCCCTCACACATAGAGCTGATTTACCCCCTACTGATACTCTGGAATCAGGTTTGGGTTGAAAGGGATCCTTGTGAACTTCAGAGTACTCCTTTGAAGTCACCCCCTACATCAATGGTACTTTCTGGTATATAGGTACCAGAGCTCTGACACGATCAAACCAGTACACTACAGGGCCTGGGAAGAACTCTGCTGGAGTAAAGACTGCTATGGTGAAAGGAACACCATTTTGCTGTGACTCACTGTTCTGAGGAACTGCTTCTCTGCTTTGCTGAGCTACAATGCTGCCTGCTGATCTCTGTCCTGCTGAGAACAAGGACTGGATCCTCTCACTTGAACCCAGAGTGACTCCAAGGGCTTGCTGGCTTGCCTCCTGTTTTCTGAAGTCTCATGGACACAAAAGAGTTCCTGCAATTTTTCTGGTGCTGCTGGACTCTGCCATCTGTGACTCCTATAATTGCCTGAGGTGCCCCCTCCAGTCCTGGGCCTCAGAAGTGAGTTCTGCAGCAGATTTCTGAAAAAAAGTCACATTGCTTGACTCCATCAGAATATTTAGCCACAATGCCCCTTCGATGCAGAGGCCCGACGAGAAAACTTTGCATTGACTTCAACGGAGCTCGGCAATGACGCAGCACCCTCTCTACATGGTTTGACAACGACACAGTAGTCTCTCGATACCGACAAAATCTCCAACCAATGTATTTCTTCAGGGGGGGCCTGCTTGGGTCCTGTAGTCTGATCTCTATTGTGGTCAGCCCGAACTTTGACTTTACATCGATCCCTTATGACCTCAAGTATCCTTTTTACAGCTTGTGACTTCTAAGCACTTTTTTGTATTATTCTTAAAAATTCATATCACAACTTCTACTTATTGGATTTTGTCATTGTGGTCTTGTAACCAGATAAATATTCTCTATTTCTAAACATGTGTTTTCATTGAGTCACTGTAATTTAAATATTACACAAATCCTTTTCTCATTACCTCTTAAGTTAAGCCTGATTGCTCTGTGCCAAACTTCCAAAAGGTGAGCACAGGTTAATATAGGGTGCATATCTTACTTACCCTGACTAGGCTGGTGGTCCCTACTTGGACGGAGCAAAACCTCTGCCAACTAGAGACCCCATTTCTAACAGCTATACTGCCACTAATCTTGCAGTTTCTCCATGCCAGGGGCTAGTTGACAGTTCTCTCCAGGAGAAGGAATGCCATTCTGTAATCATGATTTTACAGATCTTTGTGTAAAAGATTGTGCCAAAGCACCTTTATGTGAAATCGTGAGCCAATGCACCTTTGTGAGAAATGAAGAGCCTAGTTAGCAACCATTATGTGAAATCCAATGCCAAGAAAGCATTGTGTGAAATAATGAGCCAGGACTCTCTTGTGTGAAATCATGAACCATTATGCTAACACCATTATGTGAAATTATGAGCCAAGACACCTTTATGAGAAATGAGCCTTTACCCTAATTTGCACTATCACTACCGCCCTGTAGAGTTAAGTATCATCATTTAGCAAGCTATTTTGTTCAGATAAAGTTTCACAGAGATATCATCTGGGAACGGTGTTGCCATATAACCAACATTTTACTACCCTGGTTGGTATTTCTGTTCCATCACATTAAAAAACAAATTATGAAAATCTTCAAAACACTGTCTTTTTCCTCATTTACACATCAACTTAAAGCAACAAATACTTGATGAAAACACAACAAATATATTACAGTTTTCAAATTTACTACTACATTATTTTAAAGTAAACACACATAGAATTACCAAGTCAAAAATGAATGAATAGGAGTAGTTTAAACAGAAATCTTTAGATTTATTCGCCTGGCCCTGCTAGAACATTAAAACATGTGAATGGTTGAACTTAATGTATCAACTTAAATTGCACCCTTTCATTCTTGAACCCCAAACCAAGCAATGAAATTTAAAATCATTCCAAAGATGGTGGGGGATGCTGAGCAGTCTAACCCAGGGTCGTAGCAATCATTGGTGCGGTAGGTGTTTAATTACCTTCACACACCCCAGTGGTGTAATGCTTCATCATCGGGTCACCCCAATGCCTACAAGTCGGGGTGGGCGCAACCACAGTTTTGGGAGCTCCTTTGAATAATTGAAGACCAGGGGGATTAAAGATTAAAAAACCTCAGGCAGACACCTGGTTTCCCTTTATTCTTGTGTTTGTCTGGGTTGTTAAAAAAATCTTAAAAACTGGTCCGTAGGAGTGTTATGGTCCTAAGACCCTAGTGCCGACATGTTTCAGTCCTGGGTTGGCCGTATAGGTCCTGGATTTTCTTCAGGGCAATGGTTACCCCCCTGGGGAATACAGTGATGGGAGTCCCTATCCTGTCAATGAAGCGAGGGCAGAGTAGCTGCTCCTTGCATGCATGTAAAACACACAAGGTGATAGACGGAATGTTGTACAATGGCAAAACATTCACCCCAGTCACAGATCTGGGTTTAATCCATCGTTATTTTGCTCACCACGCCACCCCAGTTCAGACATGGCCATATGAAAATCAGACTTGACCCTGTGCCTCATTGGAACAGTTCAGACCGAACTGCCAAGCCATGTCTTCCCTGGACCGGAATCAAGTATCCTATGACCGGTTTCTGGCTATCAGCCATCTTCCGCCAGGATAGCTTGACTCCAGTGGCATAGTGAGCACGGGACCCACGTCTGGGCATACCCTTCCCACATAGGGTGAACAGCAAAACTCACAAGGTGATGAACGGAATGTTGCACAATGGCAAAGCATTCACCCCCAGTCACAGATCTGGGTTTAATCCATTGTTATTTTGCTCACTACGCCACCCCAGTTCAGACATGGCCATATGCAAATCAGTCTTGACCCTGTGCCTCATGGGAACAGTCCTAATTGCCAAGCCATGTCTTCCCTGGATCGGAATCAAGCATCCTAGGACCTGTTTCTGGCTATCAGCCGTCTTCAGCCAGGATAGCTTGATTCCAGTGGCGTCGTCAGCACGGGACCCACTTCTGGGCATACCCTTCCCACATAGGGTGAACAGCAAAACACACAAGGTGATGGACGGAATGTTGCACAATGGCAAAACATTCACCCCCAGTCACAGATCTGGGTTTAATCCATTGTTATTTTGCTCAATACGCCCCCCAGTTCAGACATGGCCATATGCAAATCAGTCATACCCTGTACCTCATGGGAACAGTCCGGCCAGAACTGCCAAGCAATGTGTTCCCTGGACCGGAAACAATCATCCTGGGACTGGTTTCGGATTCATAATTCTCATCAGCCAGGCTATCTTGAATGCAGTGGTAGAGTGAGCAAGGGACCCACATCTTGGCATACCCTGCCAACTCAGGATGAACAAAGCGATACAAAAGGGGATGATGGACGGAGTGTTTGAGCAAATCAAACACTCAACCCCAGTCAACTGATCTGGGTTTAATCCATCATCATTCTTTAGCCCACTCCATCACCCCACTTCAGACATGGCCATATGCAAATCAGTCTTGACCCTGTGCCTCATGGGATTTGCATATGGCCATGTCTGAACTGGGGTGGTGGAGTGGGCTAAAGAATGATGATGGATTAAACCCAGATCAGTTGACTAGGGTTGAGTGTTTGATTTGCTCAAACACTCCGTCCATCATCCCCTTTTGTATCGCTTTGTTCATCCTGAGTTGGCAGGGTATGCCAAGATGTGGGTCCCTTGCTCACTCTACCACTGCATTCAAGATAGCCTGGCTGATGAGAATTATGAATCCGAAACCAGTCCCAGGATGATTGTTTCCGGTCCAGGGAACACATTGCTTGGCAGTTCGGGCCGGACTGTTCCCATGAGGTACAGGGTATGACTGATTTGCATATGGTCATGTCTGAACTGGGGTGGTGGAGTGGGCTAAAGAATGATGATGGATTCAACCCAGATCAGTTGAGTGTTTGATTTGCTCAAACACTCCGTCCATCATCCCTCTTTTTATCGCTTTGTTAGCCCTGAGTTGACAGGATATGCCCAGATGTAAGTCCCCTGCTCACTCTACCACTGGATTCAAGATAGCCTGGCTGATGATGATTATGAATCGGAAACCGGTCCCAGGATGCTTGTTTACGGTCCAGGAAAGACATGGCTTGGCAGTTCGGGCTGGACTGTTCCCATGAGGCACAGGGTCAGACTGATTTGCATATGGTCACGTCTGAACTGGGGTGGTGGAGTGGGCTAAAGAATGATGATGGATTAAACCCAGATCAGTTGACTGGGGTTGAGTGTTTGATTTGAATCAAACACTCCGTCCATCATCCCATTTTGTATCGCTTTGTTCGCCCTGGGTTGGCAGGGTATGCCCAGACGTGAGTACCTTGCTCACTCTACCACTGAATTCAAGATAGCCTGGCTGATGAGGATTATGAATCCGAAACCGGTCCCAAGATGCTTGTTTCCGGTCCAGGGAAGACATGGCTTGGCAGTTCGGGCTGGACTGTTCCCATGAGGCACAGGGTCAGACTGATTTGCATTTGGCCATGTCTGAACTGGGGTGGTGGACTGGGCTAAAGAATGATCATGGATTGAGCCCAGGCCAGTTGACTGGGGTTGAGTGTTTGCTTTGCTCAAACACTCCGTCCATCATCCCCTTTTGTATCGCCTCACGTGCATGTAACAGATAACGTATCCATTAAGTGTACTCCTCCATCCTTCTTGGGAAGACTAATCGCTTCGCACAGGACCGGTAGGATACTGTGGGTGGTCTTTGAAACAAGCTCTCAACCCGCTTCTCATACCTATTTGGTACCGGTCCTCGGCTTGACCATAACACTCCTACGGACCCGTTTTTAAGATTTTCTATCAACCCAGACAGACCCAAGAATAAAGGGAAACCAGGGGTCTGCCTGAGGTTCTTTAACCTTTAATCCCCCTGGTCTTCATTTATCAAAAGAGCTCTCAACACTGTGGTAGAGCCCACCCCGACTTGTAGGCCTATGGGGCCTTTACCACAAGGGCTAGGTGGGCAGGGTATCCCTGTCCTGCCCCCTTATATATTTTTTAAAAACATTGTTAAGGCCGGGGACTAAGCCCTCGTGTGCTGTAATTGCTGCCACAACATTTTTGTTCATATGGCAGCCAGCCAATCAGAGCACTCACTCTTATAGTAAGATGGGCCAAGGGAAAAAATGCCCCCTCAGGCAATCAGAACGCTCAATTTTTTTAAGTTGAACTCATGGGACTCTCGTCCCTGAACTGAACCATCGTGATATACAAACTAATGTTTAAAAACAACAACAAAAACACTGACATTTTCAAATTATAGTTTACTGGCCTAATCATAACTTGCACACACATCATGTACTGTCCTTCGGCCAGGCCCTACTCCCATGTCATGCAAATGCCGAACCTACATCCGTTGCCCATTTAAAATTTAATTTCAACATACGATGAGTGATGCGATGTGATGTAATTTGTGAGACCATAAGCACAGCATGGAGGGGCATAAATTACCATTAGTTTGTGACCAATACCATGCAAATTTCAATGTTTTTATGTTTTTTCAGATTTTAGTTTTTATCTCATCTCAACACCTAACCTGTCACATTAACCTTTGTGTTTTTAGTGACTCTCTGGGATTTTTAACATAAGCTAAAATCGTATTACTACATCTAAATATAATGTCATTTTAACCTTTGTCATCTTCATTGAAAATATAAATATATATCATGGTCATGTGATCAAGGGCCAAGGGCCTTTGGGCTCGAAACGCGTCATGGCTGTGGTTTGTTTGAGCAGACAATAAAAAATACTTACAGCACCAAATTGCGGTCTGAGCTCCTTTCTTCCACGGCAAAATGAGAAAGTGAGAGGAGTTGCTGTTATATATATATATATATATATATATATATATATATATATATATATATAACACACACACATATATGGGTGTGTGTGTGTATATGTATGTAAATATATATATATATATATATATTCACTGAAAAGCCATAGGTTTCAGGGACGTTATAGCTAGTTGGAAATTTTGCTCGTACGAAACCAGAGAAATTACACAGTTATAGTTAGTTGAGCTCACTCTAACTTGCGCCCGCAATGCACTGCTGATGACGCCAAATAGTACATCATTCATGACATGGTCAGTGACATCACTGATGACATCATCCAATGACTGTGTGTTTCTGTAAAGTTTAAATATGTTTTATATTTATATATATGCCAAGGTGTATTGAAGTATGTTTGGGTGTATGAGTGTCTGACTAGATGATTTAGTAGGTGCGCGACTGACTGTGTAAGTGAGTGATTAAATGTGTCTTACTTAAAGCATGGGTTAGTGAGTAAACTGTGTAAATGTCTGTATCAGTCAGTCAGTTGGTGTGTAAGCAGTTGCATGGGTTGGTGAGTAGCTACATGAGTGTCTTTATGGGTTATTGCTTAGCTGTCTGAGTATCTGTATGGGTGTCTGGGTGCCTGTGTGGGTGGGTAGGGGGTGTGTGACTCTGTGCATAGAAGTGTGAGTGGGTAATTCACTGGGTGTATGGTTTCAAGACTATATCTGTGAAGGGCTATATGGGTGGATGAGTGTGTGGATGAATGTGTTGGTAAGTGAATGGGTGACCCTTGACCCTTGAGTAGGTCACTTCTCCACCGCCGCAGCTCCTCCTGGCTGATTGCTGTATCCCGCCTGCCTGATTACTTGCCCCGCCAGTTCAGGGCGTCTCCCGACTGTGTGCTCGCCGACCGGGCTCTGTGCCCTGTGTGCGCCTGCCCGCCCCCCTTCTCCTTCTCGTTCTCTAACCCCTATCTGACTGCGTGAGTGTGCCTGCCCGGCCCCCCTTTCTTTTTGTACCCTGTATGAACGAGTGACTTGTGTTGACTAAGTAACTGCTTCTTTCTTCTCGCTTCCATCTTTCCCACCGCTGCCTCCCGTGAGGCCCCGCCCCCCTGCTCCCATTGGCTCATACCCTCCCGCCTCCCAGCTGACCCCTCCTCCACTCCTCCCCTCTTATGGCGACCTCTGCACGGCAGAGACAGTGACCCTTGACCCTTGGGTAGGTCACTTCTCCACCGCCGCAGCTCCGCCTGGCTGATTGCTGTATCCCGCCTGGCTGATTGCTTCTCCGCCAGTTCAGGGCGTCTCCCGACTGTGCGCTCGCCGACTGGGCTCTGTGCCCCGTGTGCGCCTGCCCGCCCCCCTTCTCCTTTCTCGTTCTCTAACCCCTATCTGACTGTGTGAGTGTGCCTACCCGGCCCCCCTTTCTTTTTGTACCCTGTATGAACGAGTGACTTGGTGTTGACTAAGTAACTGCTTCTTTCTTCTCGCTCCCGTCTTTCCCGCCGCTGCCTCTCGTGTGGCCCCGCCCCCCTGCTCCCATTGGCTCATACCCTCCCGCCTCCCAGCTGACCCCTCCTCCCCTCTTCCCCTCTTATGGCAACCGCTGCGCGGCCGCGCGCAGCTGGCGCGCCGAAGTCCGCGCCTGGACCGCGCCCAGCGCCAGGCCCCCTGGTCCCCGAAGATACCAACCCACACGACGGACTTACGCCGCCGCCACCCTCAACGCACTCAAACCCAACAGTAACCCCGCCTGCTACCGAGCCACCCCGAAACGCACCCACGGACCCTTCACCTGCCAAGCCTGCAAGTTCACCTGCCTCCAGACCTGCACCGCACCCGCCAAGCCAGACACCAGCAACAACCACCCTAAGTGCATCCTGCTCAACACCCGCTCCGTCCACAGACACGCCGTCGAACTCTGGAACCTGCTCGACACAACATCACCAGACGTCGCTTTCCTCTCAGAAACATGGATGAACGCCTCCTCAGCCCCCGACATCACCATAGCCATCCCGGAAGGCTACAAGATCACCCGGAGGGATCGCGTCAACCAGACCGGAGGAGGCATCGCCATCGTCCACAGGAACACCATACGCCTCACGACCAACTCCGACGGCACCTTCACCACCGCCGAACACCTCCACGTCCAGATACACACCGACCCCAAGACCACCCTCAGAGGCACTCTCATCTACAGACCCCCGGGACCACGGACAAAATTCAGCGAAGACATCGCAGACTTCATCAGCCCGCATGCCCTCCCCTCCGCTGACTACATTCTCCTAGGGGACCTCAACTTCCACCTGGAGAACAACAATGACAGCAACACCACCACCCTCCTGGACAACCTCGCCAACCTCGGACTCAAACAACTGGTGACCACCCCCACCCACTACGCCGGCCACACGCTTGACCCCGTCTTCTCCTCCAGCAAGCACATCTCCTTTAGCCACTCCACCGGACTACACTGGACTGATCACAGCTGCGCCCACTTCAGCTTCAGAAGAACCACAACCCACCACCACCCGCAACAGGCCCTCCGAAGGAGCTGGAGCAAGATTACCACCGACCAGCTCACCACGTCCCTCAGCCAGAACCCTCCCACCAGCACAACGGACCCCAACGAAGCAGTCCGCATCTTCACACAGTGGCTCACCAACTGTGCAGATGACCTCGCACCACTGAAGAACCTTCCCAGCAGACCCGGTAGCAAAAAAGCCTCCTGGTTCACCGACGAACTCAAAATCTCCAAGAAGAACTGCCGCACCCTCGAGAAAGCCTGGCGCCATGACCAGACCACAGAAAACATGACTGCCCTCAAGAACACCACCCGCAAACACCACCAGCTGATCCGCACCACCAAAAGAACAACACTCAAAGAACAACTGGACAACAACACCCACAACAGCAAGGAACTCTTCAGCATCGTCAAAGAGTTCTCCAACCCCAGCGCCGGAGACAACGACATCACCCCCTCGCAAGACCTCTGTGACTCACTCGCCTCCTTCTTCCACCGCAAGATCGCCGACATACACAACAGCTTCGGTGCACCTACCTACACCCAACCACCGAACCAGCACCCCCACCACCACCCTCTGCGCCTGGACCCCGGTCAGCACCGAAGACACCACCCGCACGATAAACACCATCCACTCCGGATCCCGAACCGACCCCTGCCCCCACCACGCCTTCAACAAGGCCATCTCCATCATCGCACCCCAACTCCGGGACATCATCAACATCTCCTTCAACACCGCCACCTTCCCGGAAAGCTGGAAGCATGCCGAGCTCAGCGCCCTCCTGAAGAAACCGACAGCGGATCTCACCGACCTCAAGAACTTCCGCCCCATCTCGCTCCTCCCTTTTCCTGCCAAAGTCATTGAGAAGACCGTCAACAGACAGCTCGCTGCCTTCCTCGAGACAAACGGATCCCTCGACCCCTCGCAGTCCGGTTTCCGAGCCAACCACAGCACCGAGACCGCCCTGATCGCAGCCACCGATGGCATCAGATCCCTGCTCGACAATGGGGAAACAGCGGCCCTCATCCTCCTGGACCTCTCTGCAGCGTTCGACACTGTCTGCCACCGCACCCTAGTACAGCGCCTCAGCAACATCGAAATCCAAGAGAAGGCACTGGAGTGGATCATCTGGTTCCTCGCCGGAAGAACCCAGAGAGTCCGTCTCCCCCCGTTCAGATCCAAGGCCACCGAAGTCATATGCGGCGTACCACAAGGATCATCACTCAGCCCAACCCTCTTCAACGTCTACATGAGCCCTCTCGCAGCCATCGCACGCCAACACAACCTCAACATCATCTCCTAAGCCGACGACACCCAGCTGATCCTCTCCCTCACCAACGACCCCGCCACCACCAGAGCCAGCCTACACGAAGGGATGAAAGACGTCGCCGAGTGAATGAAAAACAGCCGCCTGAAACTGAATTCAGACAAAACGGAAGTCCTCATCCTGGGATCTTCGCCCTCTGCCTGGGATGACTCCTGGTGGCCCCCTGCCCTGGGCACCACTCCCAAGCCAACGGACCACGCACGTAACCTAGGCTTCATCCTGGACTCCTCCCTCTCGATGACCAGACAAGTCAACGCCGTTTCATCATCATGCTTCAACACCCTGCGCATTCTCCGCAAGATCTTCCGATGGATCCCCACCGAAACCAGGAAGACGGTCACCCAGGCACTCGTCACCAGCCATCTGGACTACGGGAACACCCTCTACGCGGGAACCACAGCCAAACTACAGAAAAGACTCCAGCGCATACAGAACGCCTCCGCACGACTCATCCTGGACATCCCCGACACAACCACATCTCCGTCCACCTGAGAGACCTGCACTGGCTCCCCGTCAGCAAGAGGATCACGTTCAGACTCCTCACCCACGCACACAAGGCTCTCCACGACCTGGGCACCAAGTACCTCAACAACCGCCTGACTTTCTACACGCCCACCCTCTAGCTAAGGTCGACCAGCCTCGCCCTCGCCGCTGTACCACGCATTCGCAGAGCCACCGCCGGAGGAAGATCCTTCTCCTACCTGGCGGCCAAGACATGGAACTCCCTCCCCATCCACCTACGGTTGATCCAGGACCATCTCTCCTTCAGGAAGCAACTCAAGACCTGGCTCTTCGAGCAGTGACAGACCCCTCCCCCCCCAGCGCCTTGAGACCCATCCGGTTGAGCAGTGCGCTATACAAATTATGTGATTGATTGATTGATTGATTGATTGATGTCTCAGTGGTACATGTGTGAGTAACTACATATGTGAAAGGCAGTATATGTGAGTGTTAGAGGATATAAATCACTATATGTGAGAGTGAGTGATTGTGAGAGTGGCTGTATGGATGAGTGTGTGCTTGTTTCAGTGGTTGTATAAGAAAGTAAGCATATGTTAGTATCTGTATGAATAAGTGAGGTGGTGTTTGTGTAAATGTATAGGTGAGTAAATAAGAGTGTGAATGATTATTTGCATGATGAGTAGGTGTGTGAGTAACTCTATGAATGAGTTGAAATGTGTAAGTGTCTGTATAGTAGTATGAGTGCAAATGATGGTGCTGTATTGATAAGTGACTGCATGTATGAGTGACCCTATGGGGAAATGAGTGGACGTGTATGTAGACCTAGGAATCAATGAGTGGGTATGTAGTAACTGGTATTGGTGTGTCTATGGTTTTGAAAATGGTAGTCTGTATTTTAGAGTGGGTGTATCAAAGGTTATATTAGGGTGTGAGGAGGTGCATCAGGTTATTATGTGGATGTGTCATCAGTGATGTCATCAGTGATGTCATTTGAGTTGTCTTCGGCTGGGTTTTGCCCATCATCTTGTGGCATTCCCAGTCATGAAAAAGCGTTCTTCGGCCATCTGCCCTTGTGACAATATATCACGACAAAGTTGCTGCCATTTTTTATTATTTTGCCAATTTTATCTTTTTATAAAGAAATTTTATTTAAAACCTATCTTTTTAAAGTATAATGTGAGATCGACAACAACTGCAATGAATTTGTTGATCTCTTTGGGCAACCCAGGATTATGTTTTCATGTAGCATCTTATTTATTACATTCTATTGCTATCAGGAAATCTATTGTAGTCTAACAATTGAGAGGGTATAGCTAACTGCTCCTAAATCACTGATCGTTAACGTGGACAATGTTATGGCACCACTAATGTAAATTGCACGATGCACTTCATTTTTTAATATTTAGTATGTATAATACTGTCAAACAATGGAAAACTGAAAATCTGAATTGCACAATGCACTTTCCCCCATTGTTTTTTAACAAAATTATGAATATATGTTCCTGTTTGTCAATGTACGTATTTTCATTGTCTCTTAACAGCTGGTATATGCTGTCTGTTTTGTATTTTATTATGTTTTATTACTTTTTTTAAGCTTATATGCACTGCTTATATGGTTGTATATTACAACCTAATAAAAGCGTATGAGCTGAACTGAGATGTCATCAGTGATGTTATCAGTCATGTCACTGATCATGTCATGAATGATAATAGCTCAACTAACTATAACAAACACATTTCTCTGGTTTTGTATGAGTGAAATGTCCAACTAACTATAACGTCCCTGAAACCTATGTTT
The DNA here is from genome assembly GCF_964263255.1 of Lissotriton vulgaris. Taxonomy (NCBI): domain Eukaryota; kingdom Metazoa; phylum Chordata; class Amphibia; order Caudata; family Salamandridae; genus Lissotriton; species Lissotriton vulgaris. The sequence goes on from NC_141687.1 coordinate 1,336,565,198, forward strand.
TTTTCAGTGAATTTCAAAGGTTTTTAAAATGTTAATTTTTAACTATAACTTCCCTCAAACCTATGTTTTTTCTGTGAATTTCAATGTTTTTTTAAATGCTTATTTTTAATTATGATCTTCTTTAAACCTATAGTTTTTCAGTGACTCACTATTCAGATGGAATGGCGATTGCAGATGACAAAGTCAATACACAAGACACATTGCTCCCAGTGCGGTCCCCCGGACCATGCATCATCGCAGGGTGTACACACGCTGAGTGCTTCAGGTGCCACTAACTCACTGCACCATAAGTCATTGCCACGTGGCCTTATTAAGGAAGAATTCTATAGACAAAATATATTGCTCCCAGTGCGGCCCCCCCGGACCACGCATCATCGCAGGGTACATACATGCTGAGCGCCAAAGGTACTACTAACTCAGTGCACCAGAAGTCATCGCCACATGGCTTTATTAAGGCAGAATTCAATAGACAAAAGACATTGCTCCCAGTGCAGCGCGCCTGGAACACGCATCATCACAGGGTGCCCATACACTGGTTGCTTCAGGTGCCACTAACTCAGTGCACGACTTACCATCGCTGGTTGCACACACGCTAAATTGCCAATACCGTACAGCTCTACTCAACGCAACATGGCTGTGCGACCTTGCTCACCGCTGCCTCCTGTCTACACTACGGTTATCAGGGCTCACAATTAAAATTGAATTGTCATTCAGTAATTACAGAGTGGAGTAGACAGCTAACTACAGCGTCCCTAAAACCTACATAATATCCTTTTAGTATCCTTGCTTCAAGAACTTTTTTTATATCAATTATAGCATCATCGCAGGGTGCACACACACACAGTGCTTCAGGAGCCACTAACTCAGTGCTGCACACCTCATGGACCCTTTTTGATACAATATTTTGTTATTTTAAACAAAATAGATTACTGCATGCAGTTGATACCTGTGGTCATTCTTATGAAGTGAAAAATGTCTCTCCAATTGGAAAAGAAAAATAGTTCCTAGAAATGTTGAACAAGTAATAGCTGAAGAACTTCAAGGGAGACGTACCCAGGCTCCAGTGTTTACATGGGATTGTAGTGGTATTTGTAGTATACGTCAACAATCTATTGATATTGTAGTTCCGTAGTTTGAGGGTCTGTGGTTCGGTGCTTCCGAACCCGTTCAATAAAGGTCGTCGGAAATAGATGATTTTGGTGTCAGCGGACCGCAAATCACGAGTGCGGTATGTACGAGTGTTTTCGTCTTAATCGATCAATGAGAACACTACGTATTCAGGGATTTCGTTTGAACCCTCAGGTTCCATTTTGTGTACAGCAGCCATTTTGTGTGGTTGCCCTCACATAGGCCGATGACTGCGGCCGAGCGAGTCCTTGGGACACGTACACCTTAGCTGACTCCTGAATGACCTGGCCGAACGGACTCCCTTGCTGACCTCGCTGCTCCAGTTCCTTGTTAAGCAGCTGGTCAGATAAAGATCAAAGAGCAGGACATGCCGACGTTTACAGTACACTGCACCCACCCTTCTATCTTGCTTCTCATTTGTTTCTGCTCCTTCCTTTATGGCTTAATCATTGACTTGAGTTGAGGTTTTATAATGGGTTTGTCCGGCCTGATCGAACAGGATATTGGAATGTGCTTGGTCATTTCTGGTGGGCTGGACAACGGAAAATGGGATTGTCGTCATGCGCTACTTTTGAAATGTCACACTGTGATTGGTTAGTTTGTACGTAATTGATGCTAGCCTGGAATGTGATTTTTGGCATAAAAGACCATGCTCCGCTCATTGAAATTGTGCTGTCTCTAGCGAACCACCCGTGTTGTGCTTCGTAGACCTCTGTTCCTGGTTGCAACCAATAAACTTTGGTCTTTGACGTCATCGAGAAGTGTCCTGTGTCTCTGTTTGCCGAGGCAGGGGAATCCGAAGACTTCGAGCGTTTTCCCTGGCGCTACTGGGTTCCAAAACCCGGTTCTTCAATATTTTACTAAATTTCCTAAGATAATATAGAAAACAACTGTGAAACAGAAGATTAAGAGATTAAGATATTACAAGAACTAGATCCTTACAAAGTGAGAAAAAATACAGGGTTGCAAGGTCATTCTCTGGCTTGTCTTTCTAGGAAAGTGTGTCAAAGTCGTTTTCATCATTCAACAATGTTAGCATTACATCATTCCAAAATGCGAAAGTTAGTTAGAAAATTATAATATGTGAAAACTCCTGCATTATGTCTAAATAAAATGAGTACAGCTCTTTTGCATGGTTCAGTGTTGGGTGTAAAACAAGTTTGTGATGATATAGAGTTACGTTTCTTTGCTAGCAAAGAAGAGTGTACATAAAAATAAGAGTTTGATAAGTGTACGTGTTGAAGAAGAGATGGAAGATAGTACTGATGTGAAGTTTGAAAAAGAAATAACAAAGTTTAAAGTAATTTCTGGTGAAAATCCCACCTATGGGCCTCATTAGGATGGCGGATGGACCTGCGTCTGTCCTCCACCCCCGAGGTGGCGGGACCATCCGCAGGGGCATCGGTGGTCCCTCCGTGCAAATTAGGATGTGACCGCCACACTGGCGGTCACATCCTGTATATTTAACATTGCGGCGGGTGCTGCTTGAAGCAGCACCCGCCGCACGGCTAAATATGCATGCTTTCCATTTGCATGCACAAAACGGCAGGCAACGCGCGGTGCCTGCCGCCTTGTACATGCAAATGCTGGGGGATAACATAGGTACCCCCCATGTGCACACCCCCGACACCCTGGGGGCCCGCAAGGGCCCCCCAGAAGCTATTTTCCACATGCTTTTCCACTGCGGTGAATCCGCTGTGGAAAAGCATGTTTTTACACAGATTGTAATATGGCTGTCGGTGTCTTGCAGACACCACCACCAAATTGCGGCCAACACCCGCGGTTCAGCGGCGGACGGATCTGCCGTCTCCCGCTGATCCCACCGCCATCCTAATCTGGAGGTGGGTGTTTTGAAGGGCCGCAGCGGTGATTCCGCATCCCCCGGGCCGGCGGTGGCTTCCGCCGGCCCGGAGGATGCGGAATTACCGCAATCCTAATCGGCCCCTATGTTTGTATTTGTTCTCGACGTACTCATTATAAAATTCAAACTAGGAATGTATATGTGTTTTTAAAAAGTGAAAAGGAAAACAATGATAAATAGAAAAAATGTGCTGCTTATCTGTTTGTGGAAGGTCGTTTGGAGTTACATACTGTACAATGTATTTGTAAATATTGTTACAATAAATTAGAAGAAAACAAAATACCAGCTAGAGCTATCCATAATGACTTGGAATTAGTTTTTATACCTCCTAAACTTACAGATTTAAATACATATGAGGCATCCTTATACAATCTGTGCACCCTTTTCAGGCTATAATTTGTATGCAGCCTAAAACAGGTAAACTGCCTCCAACAGATCTACAAAGAGGTTTAAAAGGAAGAATTGTGTATTTACCTTTAGATTTTAAGAAACATGTTGAAACTGTTGGTGTTGAAAGAGAGGATACTAAACCTGTAGTCATTCTTGTTAACGGTGTACCCATAAAGAGTCGGAAAATATGGCAAGAGTTAGTACATGTCATAAAAGTCCAAAAGGCTACATCATATCTGATGCAAAACAATATTTACTATAAAATTGTGAAGGTAGAAGAAAAAGAAATGACTTTAGAAGATAAAACACCTATTTCAAGTGGACAAGTAGAAAAAGTGGACAATTCAAGAAAAGAAGAAATGTATGAACATTATACCATACACCCTCTACATTCAAAAGATCTGATAGGAGATACTATTGGCTTGTTCCAGATGAAAAAAGCAAAAGGAACACCCATGAGTGTGTGGGAAATAAGTTTGGAAGCTCGTTGTTTTCCACACCTGTTCCCTACTGGAAAAGGTGGACGATATGATGAATGACCATTTCAGATTCTAGCCCCAGAATACCGTACTTTACAACTGTACTCATAAGAAGCAAGATTTCCTCTGTGTATTCCATAAATGTTTCATCTTCTTTTCCATACACCTACACTGCGGTCAGCAGAGCTCACGATTTAAATTGAGACATGATTTATTTATTACAGAGAGAATTGTACTCTATGTCCTTGAACTTTGTCAACAGGTAGTGACTAAAACATTTCTCGATGTCTTTGCTGACTACTGCCTTCGATGTACACTACCGACAGCAAGGCTCACAATTCACATTGAGTCATGATTGCAGATAATGAAGTCTAGTAGGCAACAGGCATTGCTTCCAGTGTGGCTCGCTCACTCCACGCATCATTGCTGGCTGCGCAGACACTAAATGCTTCTGATGCTCCTATCTCAGTGCAATACAACTCATGGACCCTTTATGATACAATATTTTGTGTATCATTTCACATCTGCTGTCCTACCTCAGTGTACCACAAGTCCTGAACCCTTTACGATAGAATCTTTTTTGTATTATTTCACATCTGGTGCCCGTACCTTAGTGCAGCACAAATCATTGATCCTTTATGATTGCATCTCTGTATCTGATCCAGTGATTACTTTTGTACTTGTTGCCAGCACCAACCATTCCAGGAGGGTTGGCTTACAATCACCCCACACGCATCCAGCACAGACGTCACTGACATGTGACCCTGGTGATAAAAAGGAGTCGAGCGCACATGCCCATACCCAGTTCCACTATCTCTCTGTGTCCGTGTGTTCATTATGTATGCAACATGCTGCCCGTGGGCACTACCACATTACATAGTGCTCTGGACAGCATATGCAATCATCTTACCTTTGACAGTGGGGGAAAACTTTAGTTCTGTAACTTTGTCTCGGTCATTGTACAAGTATGTACTTAGGGCCCGACTAACTTAAGACAAAATCCTAAACCTACTACCATTTTGGTGTGCACAGAAGGCACTTACTCATTTTGGTATTCACAGAAGATACTTACTCATTTTGGTATTCACAGAAGTTAGGAGTCCTAACTTTAGGACTCCTAAATGCCTTCTGTGAATACCAAAAGTCTTAAAGTTAGGATTTTTCTCAGTTTAGAAATAGTAAAGTTAGGACTCCTAACTTTAGGAATCCTAAATGCCTTCTGTTAATACCAAAAGTCTTAAAGTTAGGATTTTTCTCCATTTAGGAGTAGTAAAGTTAGGACTTCTAACTTTAGGACTCTCAAACTGAGAAAAATCCTAACTTTAAGACTTTCGGTATTCACAGAAGACATTTAGGAGTCCTAAAGTTAGGAGTCCTAACTTTACTACTCCTAAACTGAGAAAAATCCTAACTTAAAGCATTTCGGTATTCACAGAAGGCATTTAGGAGTCCTAAATTTAGGGCTCCTAACCAGTGGCGGTTCTCCCATGGGGGCGTTTGGGCGCCGCCCCATCTGTTTTCTCGCCGTGCGAGAAGAAGGCAGAAACAAATGGTAGTTATTTATTAATAACTACCATTTGTTTCTGCCTGCCCTTCTCGCACGGCGAGAAAGCAGTCAGCCGTCAGCCGATTCCGAACTTCCTGGTTTCTCGAGCCTCAGGGCAGGGGGGAGTGGCTTGGGGGAGTGGCTTGCCTACTGTTGTGAATACGTACTGTTTGGACAGCCTGAGAGGCTGTCCAAACAGACAGTATTAGCAACAGTGGGCAAGCCGCTCCCCCAAGCCTCCTCCCACTCTCCGTTCTGCAGGATGCAGACTGTGAGAAATGACGTATTTAGGGCAGCCGGCCGAACCAATCAGCGCCGGCTGCCATGGAGGGGAGGGAGGCTGCCTGCAGCAGCCTTCAATGACGAGAGCCACATTCAAAATCCAGGACGAAGGCGGGAGCAGTCTCGGGACGGAGTCAGCGCGGGAACGAAGCCATTAAGCCAAGGTACATTTTTTAATTTATATTCATTGTATTTTGAGATCCATTCTTATGGCCCAGCTTGTAAAGGACGTTCTGTTACTTCTGCAGTAGAGATGGTTTCAAAACAGTGAAGGAAAAAGGTTGTTTACTCCCACTATATCCAAGCCTGTGAAAAGCACCCACTCTGGAACATTTTTCCATTCTAAAGTTCACCAACAAATGGGTCAAAAGAAAAATTCAGGGTGCTAGACTGAAACAAATATTCTCACATCTACAGTGGAGAGATTTGGATCTACAACACTAGGCTGCCCCATCCTGATATGCATGAAACAGAACATTCGTAAAGCTATGGTTATTGAGCTTGCGCTATCAGTCAAAGCTGTTGTAATCGGATTAAAGTCTGCTCTATGGGCTTTTTCCAAATGCATGGTTAGGATAGCAGCTGTTCTTTGATGAAGTTGTGGGTTCTTATAAGTTATACCTGTATGTTGGGTAGGCTGATCAAACACTACTCATCACAAACGCCTAAGCAGGACTGCACAAAATATGCATTCTTCTTAGAGATTTGGGACTGCATACCAACTAGACCAAGTCTATTTGGCAGCCAGTTAAAGTTATCCAATGCCAGGGAGCAACTCTGGACACAAAAAATGCAAATATTTTCTTCAGGAGACAGACTATTTTCTACATAAAAGAAATGTCCCCCACTGAAAATTACTCCCATACCAAAATAGAAATTTCCTCTCTCCTGGGCATCATGGCTGTTTGGTCCGATCTGCTTATAGGATGTAAGAGTTGGACAGCTATGTGCTAAAATTGAATGCTACTGTTTGAACCGTAGACATTTGCTGGAGTCAGGATGCTGGTCGCATACTTTGGTGCTGATTAAACTTCACTTCACCTCACCCTGTGAGGGACATCCTTTCATTGGCGATGAGCGAGCAGCAGTTTCCTACCATTTGTGTGCTGGAAACCTTAAAACATACCTGGCCACCTTATCCTTAGCCACCCGGGGCACCCTCAGCCCCATTTCTGTTGGAGGTTGCATGGGGAGCCCCAGGACCCGATGGCACCAGCAAGCTCCCCTGGCAGGAGCTGTGCATTTTTAAAATTATTAGGTGGGTGAGCCGATGCCCACCCAGGGGTACTCACAATGCACCTTTCATTTGAGGGCCAAGAGGGGAACCCAAAGGCCCCAGTGGCCTCTTCAAGCTCCCCTGCCAGAACCACACATTTTTTACTGCTCCCTCTTGGAGGGAGCAAACGTCTGTATGATTATCATTTTACGGCTCACCACTTTCAAATGTCACCAGCCGCCACTGCTCCTAACTTCTGTGAATACCGAAATGAGTAAGTGCCTTCTGTGAATACCAAAATGAGTGAGTGCCTTCTGTGAATACCAAAATTGTAGTTAGTTTAGGATTTTGTCTTAAGTTAGTTCTGTGAATTGGGGCCCTTAGAGACAGGATCATTAGAGTACTGCAAGGAGAGTGTATAGTGAATTTATAAGTGTGTGGGATTGGTGGAGTGATTGTATAAGTACATATGTTGGTGCAGCCTAACTCTGACAAAGAGTTTGTCTCTAATTGGCTGCCCTCTATGTGCCAAAAACTGAAACTTCAACTTTCCATATCTCTGTATTGCTACAGCGGCAACACTCCACTGAATGTGCAATAAACATTCATATCCACACAGATGTCTCATGTCCACCATCTTTCTTGTGTGGAACTATGGATGAATGTAGGGTCAGTGATTTCCCGTACCTTCCATGTTGGCCATGTTGTGGGACTTGGCTCACAGAGTGACACTTTGGCTTTTGCAACCTGGGTGACGGCAGCACTCCAACATGGACACCCGCATCCAGTGTTGTCAGATTCTTTAAGCTTTCTATGCCCAAAGAAAACCAAAAAGTAGCCCAATATTGTTACTTTAAGGAAGGAGTATCAGGGACAGCATCAAGCCGGTGGTGAATGTATTGGAATTGATGTTGCAGAAGGCTGCCAAGTAAATATTTGTCTAATAAAGCGCTTTAACTTACTTCTTTGCTAGAGCGCTGAATATATATATTTATAATCTGACAACTAGCACAAACCAAAACTTTACAGCACAACCGGGAAAAATATAGCCCAATTATGCGTGATCTAGCCCAATCTGGCAACACTGCCTGCATCAGTTGTTCCTCATAGAGCTCACGATGGAGCAACGCCCATAGCTTCGCAGTTATTCTCCACAGCCTCACGCTGGACTAGCATACGCCAGGCCAGCCCACTCTGCTTACGCTTACAGACAAGGACAACAGTGCTACATGGCCCAGATTTTCATTGTAGTGATCTGCTGATCACAGGTCTAGTTGTTAGTATGCAATTGCCACAGCCACTACCTCACAGCTAGTATACACCCACACCACACCCATCCAGCACAGGCGTCACAGGACACGTGACCCTACTAATAAAAAAGACCGGGCGCACGTGCTCTACGCCATTTTAGAGTTGCTCGCACCTCGGTCAGCTCAGTTACACTGCCACGGTGATGGCCCGTCCCGGTGGGCCAGACACCTCATGTTCTGTGTGCTCTGATGCCATGATATCTAATATCAAGAATCAGCACCAAATGTGAAATCTGTTAGCTTGCAGAGCGGAGCTGCATGATGTGGAGGGTGCCCTGTTGGTGAAAAAGTGAGCAGTGAGGCCTGGGTGCGCAGCATCGGGCAGATACCTCTGGGCGGCGGGAGTGGATGGGGTACAGCAGCCTGGATACAGAACGACGGCACAGCGTTTAGGCGTACGCATTCGTATATACTCTGCCATTACTAATTCTGTACTATCTTTCAGGTGTGGGAGCTTGAGACTTCCACTAGGTCCCGGCACATGGTTGGAGACAGGCCGGTGGCGTAAAGGTGAGCTGTGATGGTTTTGTCCACAGTGTGGGCACCCAGTATCCCTCCTCATCTCTTCTTTTCTCTCCCTCACACTCTTTCTCTCTCCCTCTTCCTCTTACACTGTTTGTCTTTTTCTCTCTCTCTCGTCCTCTCTCTCTCTTTCTCTCTCTCTCTCTCTCTCTCACACTTCCTCTGTTTATCTGTTCCTCTTACTCACACTCTTTCCCTCTTTCTCTCTCTCGTCCTCTCTCTCACTATTTCTCTTCGTCTTTCTCACTCTTTCTGTCTGTCTTCCTCTCACTTTCTTTCTTTTTACTCTCTCTTCCTCTCACTCTCACTGTTTCTCTTTTTCTCTCTGTTTTCTGCTCACTCTTTCTTTCTCTCTCTCTCTTCCTCTCTCCTTTGATGGACGCATGACGTACAATCTTATCTTGCTTTTTACCTAACAGGCTGTGATTCACGAATCAACGTCCCCCCCCAACACCACCAGAGCTGAACGCGCATAGAATCTGCAATGATGCATGGCCATCCTCAATGCCTGAAAAAGTTGCTTTGGCACGTGGTGGATCCTCTTACACACACGCCGGTGGCGGAAGGTGAGTAGAAAAACGTATTTCCGCAGCAGCGGGCAGTCACCTCTGGGCGCTGGGAGTGGGTCAGGGCACGAGTCGGGGTACCACGCGGGTGGACGGCATCCCCCCACTTATTTCCGAGGGTTTTTCAGGGTGGACGCCGTTCACCCTGCTAAATCAAAACCGCGTCCACCATTAAAAAACTGGAGCGCGGCGCACACATTGTAAATAAAGCATTTCCGGGTGGGCGAGTGGCTGGCTGAATCCGGAAGTTACCAAGCACGCAGGTGGTCACCACGCCCCTGCACATACCATTTGTCCGTAATTTTAACCGGGCACAGCTTGCCCCCACCTCCCTTCTTGACTCCGATGCTGTATGAAAGCTCAGACCCCCAGCAGCACTGTAGAGGCACAGCGGGATGGCAACCCTCACACCTCCAGCCCTTGATGAGCTGTTAAAAGGTGCTTGAAGGTGACTGAGAGGGAGGGGCTGCAGGTTCAGGAGCAGTAGGCATCCATTCACACGCAAACAGCCCTGAATGCGTCTCGTATCTGCTATTTAGAGGGGGGCTCACACATTCCATTTCTACCCAGGGCCCCAAACATCCTAGACTCGGCCAGATTACACCTCTGATTACACCGAGGCAGCACCTGCTTCTCTTCACCGAGCTTAATTACTGTCACTAATTTGTAAGCAAACCTCGGTTCTTCAAACATGCATAATGTAATACAAAAAAGAAATGGCACAATCGCACCCACACTGATTAACAAAGTATGGAGGACAATCAGTTCAATCAGTTCTCTCGGAGTATCTCCTGTAAGTACTGTATATCACAGTGGGGGATGGCATTTTGGACAGAGAGCCTGTCTTCTCGTTGTCTTGTGCAGGAGGGGGCGAGAAGCCCAAGATGATACTAGAATACTGCATGCCCACCCCTGTGCCCACCCTGGTGGATCACGTTCCCTCTTCTGTGATGACTCCTGCTCCTGTCCCCCCATGTTGTGGCTCCAGACCACCCCCGCCTGTGATGGCTCTTGTCCCCCCCTGTGGTGGATCCTGTCTCCGCCCTGGGTGGCTTCTGTCCCAGTCCTGGAACGGCCCCTGCAGCGAGGGTGACGTTCTTGATGGGCCTCTTCTCAAAAGGGCTCAGCTCAAAATTAATATGGAAAGGTGGGCGTGTAAGTAAGTGAAAGGATGTGTGAATGGCTGGATGAATTAGTGAAAGGGTGAATGGATGAATGAAAGATTGAATAAATGGATCATGAGAGAGGATAGATGGATTGATGAGTGAGGGGAAGGATGGAGAGAAAATGTAAATAGCTAGATGTATGGGTGGAAGGGTAGCTGGATGATTGATGAGGGGAAAGATGGATGAGGGGAAGGATGAGGGATGGAGGGGAAGGATGGATGGATGAGGGGAAGGATGAATGGATGAGGGGAAGGATGGATGGATTGATGGAGGGGAAGGGTGGATGGATGAAGGGCAGGATAAATGGATGGGATGGATGGATGGGTGAGGGGAAGGATGGATGAAAGGAAGGATAGATGAGGGGAAGGATGAAGGATGGATGGATGAGGGGCAGGATACATGGATGGGATGGATGGATGGTTGAGGGGAAGGATGATGGATGAGGAGAAGGATGGATGGATGGATGGAGGGGAAGGATGGATGGATGAGGGGCAGGATAAATGGATGGGATGGATGGATGGGTAAGGGGAAGGATGGATGGATGAAGGGCAGGATAAATGGATGGGATGGATGGATGGGTGAGGGGAAGGATGGATGAAAGGAAGGATGGATGAGGGGAAGGATGGATGGATGACAGGAAAGGATGGATGACAAGGGGAAGGATGGTTGGATGATGAGGGAAGGATGGATGGATGATGGGTGGGTGAAAGGATAGATGATGAGGGGAAGGGTGGATGTATGGATGATAAGAGGTTGGATGGATGGATGATGAGGGAATGGATGGATGATGAGGGGGTGGGTGAAAGGATGGATGGATGATGAGGGGAAGGATGGATGGATGATGAGGGGAAGGGTGGATGGATGATGAGGGGAAGGAGAGATGGATGGATGGATGGATGGATGATGAGGGAAAAGGATGGATGGATGATGAGGGGAAGGATGGATGGATGAGGAGGGAAAAGGATGGATGGATGATGAGGGAAAAGGATGGACGGATGATGAGGGGAAGGATGGATGATGAGGGGATGGATGGATGGATGATGAGGGGAAGGACAGATGGATGGATGGATGATGGGTGGGTGAAAGGATGGATGGATGGAGAGTGGGTGAAGGGATGGATGGATGGATAAGTGGGTGGGTGAAAGGATGGATGGATGGATGATGAGTGGGTGGGTGAAAGGATGGATGGATGGATGATGAGTGGGTGGGTGGTGGGTGGGTGAAAGGATGGATCAGTGGATTGGATGGTGGGTGGGTGAAAGGATGGATGAGTGGGTGGGTGGATGGTGCGTGGATGATGGGGGGTAGGTGGATGAATGAAATGATGGATGGATTGATGGATTGATAAGTGCAAGGGTGAATGAATGGACATATGAGTGAAAGGGTGGGTGTAAGGATGGATGAGTGAGTGAAAGGGAGGGTAGATGGACAAAAGGATGAATAGATGTGTGAAGGAGTGAAATGATAGATGGATGAGTGAAAGGGGCAATGGATGGATTCATGAGTAGATGAGTAGATGGATGGATGGGTGGGTGGATGGATGGATGGAAGGAAGGCTAAGTGAAAGGGTCGATGGAGAGAGAAAGGAAAGATGGATGGATGACTAAAAGAGTGGAAGGGTGGAAGGATTAGTAAGTGAAAGGATGGCAGGATTGGTGAAAGGGTAAATGGCTGAATGGATGAGTGAATGGATGGATGGGATGAAGAGTGGATGGATAAGTGTACAGATGGATAGGGTGAAAGGGTGGATGGATGGATGGATAAATGAGGATGAGTGAAAGGATGGATGAGAGGATGGATGAAGGAATGGATGAGTGAAATGATAGATGGAAGGATACATGATGGATAGGTTTGCAAATGGTTGAATATTTTTGGAAATGGCTGGGCTTACTTATATACTATTGCGCGACCTCTGATGTGTCTGTAAAACGTACCTATTGTCCTGAAGTTTTGTCCTGAATTTTGACCTCCTGTCCTGAATTTGTGTCCTGAATTTTGACCCTTTGTCCTGAATTTTTACACTCACCATCCTGAATTTGCACCAATGCCAGTTGGTCACCCTAATTCTTTGTGCGGTAGAACCGAGGCTCTTTAACACAGCAGCATGAGAGTGACGAGAGAGAAACCTGCAGAGTGCTGCCAAAGAGCTCTCCCACTCAGAATATTTCATTATTCAAGTGATCGTGAACAATTAAGGGTAAACTGAGATGTGAAAAACTAAACACGATGCGATGCAGCTGCACGAGACTTGAGGAGTTAATTAAGCATTAGTACTAGCAAGTGTGCTGTAAGTTAAATTAAAACATTTTACATGCACTGTGCGCCTCGTGCGTGTAGAATCAGAGTCCCACTAGACCCGGCCCTGCCAATTAAGTGCCGGCGCTAAGCACTGGCACAAATTAAGCCCTGCATTGAACAATTGACACCAGGCTACAAAATGTAAGTAGTATGATGGTGTACCCTTGTGTGTTCTTCCGTGTGTCGCTGTTTCCACATGGAATGTTTAATGATGACAGCAACGCCCCCTTCTAGTTTGTGCTGTCGGTCTGAATTGTATAATTTTGTGGAATGGGGAGGTGTAGGATGGCGCTGGATTGTTCATTTAAATATGACTCCATGATGACGTCTGACTTGGCATTACGTATGTCAGTATATTTTTAATTTAGGCTCAATCCTGTCAGTGTTTGGATAATTGCACTACTGGATAGGGGGGCACAAAGTTTTGCAAAGGTTCTGCCCGCTTTCTTCAAGGGGTCCCCACAAAATGACATCATGAGCTAGGCCCACCCCGATTTTATAGTAAGTAGTCTCTGTAAAGGGGGAAACAACCATTACAATGCATGAGTCATAATCGGCCCTTTTTTTAGGAACTATCACAAAAATAAACAGTATTAATACAAAGTAAAGCAATGTTTATATTTTGTTGCACTGAAGTAAATGAAGGCAAATAACTCAAACTAAAATATACCAAAAATGAATACATTTCCTAAAATAAATAGAAATAAATAAATCTGCTAAAATAAATACAATGGCCAGTTAATATATCTAAAATTTAGGCATTGACCCAAGTTAATGCCCCGGCAGCTCCATTGTCTTCAGCCAAGATTCCCAATGTTAGACTAATGTTCTGATTTGTTACCTTTGCTGCAAATTGTAAAGCGTTCTGGTATCCTTCAGGATCAAGTTTGCGCTATATACAACGTTATAAATAAAATAAATAAATCTAGCCACAGCTAGAGAGAGGCAGCTGGGACAAAACTATTTAATACAGAGTCGCTAGTTTACAATAGGTGGGGAGATAACATATAACACTCATCAATAGAATAACGTGAATATGGAGCCCTACTGTGTGTAATAGTCATTGCCGAGTGTGGGAAGCAGCCTCTCTGGGAACCTGTAATGTATACAAAATCTTGCAGTCAAACTTTCCTGTAGCGTTTTGAAAATGTGTTCATGTCACCTTCGCTCAATTAAGGCTACAATGCCATCCGGGACCACAGCACATTTTGTTTAAGGCTTTCAGTCTTGTACACTAGCCATCTTACCATAGTAAGGGTTTGTTTCGGAAAAATAAAAATGTCTCCTACCCACAAGGAGATTTTCCCCTACAAGTGGTGGGCAGTGTTAATTTTTCCTGCCAGGCATGGCAGACACTGAGAGTGGTCTGCCTCAGCAAATCCGCCCCAAGTAGGCAGACCTTTTTAAATGACAATGAATTATATTTGTGTGTTAATTATCAAAACAGAGAAATAACATTGTCATTTACAATGCCAATAGCTTAAACTCTCGCAAATCTGAGACCTACTGCATTTCAAATAAGTGGCCGGAATTGTCCCGGGCTGCTTGAAAGTAAAAAGCTGGTGCAACTGTTTTCTCAATGTAAATGTCGTGTTCTAGGTAGCGTAATAAATTTTATAGTTTTGATAATCACTATTGTAGTTTCTAGTATGTGCTTTTCTTCGGCTTTTTTCAACACACTAATTCTACTTTTGTTCATGGTCCCATGTTTTAGTATGCCTAACTTACAGCACTTAATGGCTTGACTAATGTAGTTGTACGCCAAACTTCATCCACATTTGGGCTGCTAATTCCTCCATACAGGGACCTTAAGTCACAGGCTTAAGTACCAAGCAGCTTCAATTGTTAAATCTTGCAATATATGCAAATGATAGATCTGCCTTACATGCAATGTCACGTCCTGGTATTGATGCCACTTCCTGTTGTGATGTCACTTCCTGTCATGATGTCACTTCCTGTCATGATGCCACTTCCTGTCGTGATGTCACTTCCTGTGACCACGCCTACCTTGGAGAGTCCCCCCACTTCTTTTTTTAGGACTTGTGCCCTGGAGTGGGTAGTGTGCAGCAGCCTGGGTGCACAAGAGTGCACAGACACCTCCGAGCAGTGGGAGTGGATGGGGTGCAGCAGCCTGATGGCGCATTGGCGAAACAGAGAATTATGCGTGTACAGTTGTGTGTACTCTGTAATTGCTAATTCTATACTATCTTTTAGGTCACTAAACTTGAGGGTGCACTATGTCCTGGCACATGGTTGGAGACACACCGGTGGCACAAAGGTGAGCTGTGAAGATTTTCTCCAGTGTCAACACTTCCTCTCCATCTCTTCCTTTCTCTCTCACACACTTTCTCTCCTTCTATGTCTCTTCCTCTTTCTCTCCTCTCTCTCTCTCTCTCTCTCTCTCTCTTTCTTTCTTTCTTTCTCTCTTCCTCTCTCTCACTCTTTCTCTCTTTGTCTGTCTTTCTCTCTCTCACTTGTTCTCTCTTCCTCTCACTCTTTTTCTCTCTCTCTTCCTCTCTCTCACACTGCTTCTCTCTTTCTCTCTTCCTTGTATCTCACTATTTCTCTTTCTCTCTCTTTCTCTCTTTCTCTGTCTTCATCTCTCTCTCACTCTTTCTTTCGTTCTCCCTCTCTCTCACTCTTTCTTTCTTCCTCTTTCTCCTTTGCTGGATGCATGACGCACTGTCTTATCTTTTTTTTTGTCTTGCAGGCTGTGATTCACAAATGGGTCAACAATGACAAGCCATGGCTGTGCATAGTTTTATTTGTTGTTGTTTTATTTTATTAAAATGTTTTATATGTAAATCCATGCATGACTAAGATTCTTATTTGTTCAACCTCACAAGCATCTTCTTATTAAAGGTTCGCTGAGGTACACTTGCAGGCCCAAGAAGGTTGTTGGGGTATGCTGGTGATGTGGGAAGAGGGTGCGTGACCTGCTGATGTGGGGAGACGCAGCATGAAAGGGGAATCTCTCACAGACAGAGCTCCGGTATGTTTTCACAAATGCCTCGGACAGATGCCAGCTGATGGACTGAATCACAAAATGGCTTTTCAATGCTCATATAGTGTGACTTATGAACAGTTCAGGCCCAGGCTCGCAGAGGGACAACTGCGACCCGTGGGCTAAACTTACAGAGGCAGAACTACGGGCCGTCTGCTCCCAAAGGAACAGCAGCGTAGTAGCTGGCAGGCGTAGAGGCACAGCAACTTACTAGCTCACAAAGGTAGAGAGCTGCGTGCCGGCGGACTGGCTTCTAAAGGCATAGCTGCGAAGTGGTGATGTTGGGCAGAGAGAGCATGAAAGGGTTATCTTCCTACTGGTGTCCTGGAGTGGAAGTCGTGCTGCCTCGCGTTCACCTGTTTCTCCTTTATTGTTAATACATCTTAAGCCTTTACTGCGTCCATATCATCATTACACAGAGCTCCGGTATATTAAATTGCCCCCGGGAGCTTTCTTTTATATTTTCACTCGAGGCAAGGCACAAGATGGCTGCTAACACTTCCTGGTTTGAAGTGTTAGCAGCCAATCAGAGGACACTTCCTGCTTTGAAGTGCTAGCAGCCAATAAGAGGCAAGCTCGTATTCGGGAGTTAGGCACCGACCAGATATATATATATGTTGTCCTTTAATATCTCAAAAACTACTGAACTGATGTACAACATTTCCACAAAAGGGCGCTTTCTGGACCAAGACCTTTCTCCCTGCCAAATTTGGCATACTTCCGTTCAGCAGTTCGACCTGTAGCCTTGTCTAAAGTTTTCCTATGGAAAATGCATTGAGAAAACATGTTTTGGGACCCTCCTTTTTTCTCAGCACCCCCTTGACCAATCACCCCTAAACTTTCAAGATAGGAGCTGATCAAAAAAGAGAAACTTTTTGGAAAATTTCGTAAACATTCTTCAAATGACGCCAAAGTTATAAGCACATGGAGAGCTCCAGGAGAGGGGCCGCGCAACACCCCTCCCAACATGAGTGAAGCCCCGGACTGCGAGGACCCCGCACCCCCAGCGAGCCTCCGCTATTTATTTTTAAATCCCCCCAAGCCTAGTCCACCCCGGGGTCTCATTAAAATAAAACACAGGAATCCGTGACCCCAGCACGAATGACGCCAATTTTATTTTTTTTTTATTTTTATAAAAATGCTTTCTTTGGCCCTGGATGGTCTTTCTTAGACCCCCTAAGCATCCCTAAGGGGTCAGGATGTTTCTATCCTGCCACCTTCTCTTGTTTTATACCTTTGTTTATCTGTGTTCTGGTGACTCGCTTCTTCCGAGTAACAAGATGGCTGTCAACACTTCCTGGTTTGGAGTGTTGGCAGCCAATCAAAGTGAAGCTTGTGCACGGGACTTAGGCACTGCCCAGATATCAACACTTTTATTTTTCTAATTTCTCAGCAACTACTGAACAGATTTACACCATTTAAAAGAAAGGTTGCTTTCTGATCCAAGCACTATCTTTTTGCCAAATTTGGGGAAATTCCGTTCAGTAGTTTCGGTTATAGCCTTGCACAATCTTTCCTATGGGAAATTGATTTTTTCACTCTTATTTTTTCAATTTCTCAAAAACTCCTGTTCGGATTTACATCATTTAAAAAAAGGTCGCTTTCTGAACCAAGTTCTACCTTTCTGCCAAATTTGGGCTAATTCCGTTCAGCAGTTCGGGCTGTAGCTCGTCACAACATTTCCTATGGAAATTAATATGGGGGAAACGCGTTTTGGGACCCCCTTTTTTCTCAGCCCCCGCTTGACGAATCACCCCCAAACTTTCAGGATAGTAGATGACCTGGATAGACTTTTCTTTTTGGAGAATTTCGCAAAGATTCGTCAAACGACGCCAAAGTTATTAGCAAATTAATAAATGCTTTTCCTATGGAAACTAAGTTGTAACCATAACTACAGTAGGTAATCTATATCTTTCAGGTACATAGATGTGGATTTAGGTATAGAAAATCTATATACATTACATTCCCCCTACATTTTGTACATATCAATATCCTGGATTCGATATTGACAAACCACAGCAGAATGATGATATTGAAAGGAAAGCCTTAAGTAGAAAAGAGTATAAACCTCTGTGCTAATAAATACCCACCCCATGGCTACTGTCCACAGTGGCTGCTTGCTTTTATAGAGCCACGACGTTTTAGAAAATTGACGGCAAATATACACAGAGGAAGGGAAGTGGGAGATACCTGATATTTCTGTGTCAGCTATAAATAGACACAACCCGGGTCGGTAAAACAGGGAGAGTCGCATTATGCAATGTCGAGACAGCACAGCATTAATGAACCTGCCGCAGACATATGTGTGCTGTCTGCAAGCCACAAACACAGATACCCAGCCTGTCAACTTTCAGGGGTCCATACAATTAGAATGCTGTCTTATGTGATAATAACATTTGTCTTTCACAGCGCTTTGAGCCGCTCTTCTACAGAAGAGGTTACATAAAAAAAGAGTCGAAGTGCGTGCTGAATCTATCGGAATGAACCCACTGGGCAGAGCGGACCAATGTCAGCAGGCAGTCTGGATTGTATGTTGTATGACAGCATCTCATCCTAACCGTTGTACAGTCGCAAACAGACCCCAAACCTGTACCCCCTGGTAGGTAATTTGTTTGCGCATTTTACCTGAATGGACGATGAAGGTCCGACAGGGCTGTTGAGTATGTCGAACAGTGGGGGTGCGTGTGTGTGTCTCTTTTATTGTTGCTCTGGCAGTGCTAAAGACTCGCCTTAAGCAACATCCCGCTAAAATATCAGCCAATTGAAGTGCTAGTGCTACATCGTGAAAGAGGTGGTCATTCCTCATTCAAGTACGCCGGTTAAAGTATCACGCCGCCATAAAAACACAAGCTAAATTGTGACCCCAGAGTTGTAATGATACAGAATTGCTGTCAAAGCTCAATCTATTTCGCTTGTACCGAGTCCGACGCTAGGAGGTTGAAGAGCGGCGCCATCTAGAAGTTTATCCTGCACTTCCGCATATTAAACACCGATCTGCAACAGTGCATTATAGCGCCGTCTACAACTGAGCTATATAATTCAAATAAATCTCATATGTAGATTACGATGTGCTCTTTCGTTAACACCCCATGAGGTGATTTCCAAAGACAAACTGCATCGTGAAAACCGTTTTGTCATAGGCTATTATTTAAAGTGCGTGTTAAACATAGCGCCAACTTGCAACTTGTAAATTTCTAGATTTGTCAAGGCGCTTCGAACCAATATTCTTCAAGCACACAGAAAAGAGTGCACCTTCGAGAAATTGTAAAAAAAATGCAAAAATCCACTTTTATCAACCACAATATTATCGTGCATAACAAGAAATACGATGCGCATCTGAAACAAATGATGTCAGTGAGTTGAAACAATAGATGTTAGTTAGCATGTGCGCCTTAACGGGAATCGTTTTAACATGCTCTGAAGATAAGAGATGGAGCCTGACTACAGGCATTCCACACGCAAAAGCTGCAGCATACACACGACCTACTCAGACTTTTCAGCAGAGGCTAATGAGAATAATACATTTTTAAATTTTATTGCATGTCCCCAGTCGCAAACAATTTATTAGGAACCGATTTCCGAATACCGTTTAGTAAATGTTATTCGAAAACGTGCGTTTTAAATCGTGATTTTCAGTAAAAATGGAGGCATGCTCCTTTTTAAAAATAAAATAAAATAATATAGACGCCATTTAGGAAAGGTGAGTCCGTTGCTTGGGTCGTCCATGACAGTGAACTCAGGATGTTTTCATTTTGAAAAGTTAAGCCCATCATTTCTTTTTTTTAATTATATAGAATAATTGTTTTTTTTCCTCGCGGGTATGGATTGGAATTCGGTTAGGAAAAAAAACCATTGGGTTGGAGAATGTTCTCGGAGTCAATTTCCTACAGAATCCAACAGCAACATCGTCTCACTTTAGAGGTGGGGGGGGGGCCGGGGGGAGCAGTGTCAGAGACATAGAGATAAGGAGGTATATATATGCAAGCTCCATCTACCTCGCTTCGAGGTGCCGCAAAGAAATGTTTTTTTCAGTGTGCCTTTCCGGTTTCTTTTAAGCTCTGTAGTAATTATTTATATTTAAATGTCTTGTGTTTCTTCAAAGGCTCCCCTGCCTTTTGTTGCATTGTCCGGGAGATCCGGAGATCAGTGTCAATAAATTGTGGTTTGAACCAATTTAAGTCTTTTTTTGGCCCAGAAGCCAAGCCAACTCAAGACACATTCAGCTGTTTGAGGGTGTTTGTGACGTTTTCTAGCCATTTGAGGGATATCTGAGATATAAGATAATGATGTATTACTGTTCCCTGGAGGAGATAACACAAAGTCACTAACATAACTTAACATATCATAAATAATGATGGAAATGTAACTAATTTACAGTATTTTCAGGTACCATTTTAACCTGTTATGGTTTAATTCAGACTCGCTTTTCTTTAGGTGAAAATGAAGCCCATCCATCCATCCATCCATCCATCCACCCATCCATCCACCCACCCGTCCGTCCATCCATCCATCCATCCATCCACCCATCCATCCATCCATCCATCCACCCACCCACCCACCCATCCATCCATCCATCCATCCATCCATCCTTCCATCCATCCATCCATCCATCCATCCATCCATCCATCCATCCATCCATCCATCCATCCATCCATCCATCTATCTATCTATCTATCTATCTATCTATCTATCTATCTATCTATCTATCTATCTATCTATCTATCTATCTATCTATCTATCTATCTATCTATCTATCTATCTATCTATCTATCTATCTATCTATCTATCTATCTATCTATCTATCCATCCATCTATCCATCTATCTATCCATCTATCCATCTATCCATCCATCTATCCATCCATCTATCTTTCCATCTATCTTTTCATCTATCTTTCCATCTATCCATCTATCTATATTTCCATCTATCCATCTATCTATCTTTCCATCTATCTATATATCTTTCCATCTATCAATCTATCTTTCCATCTATCTATCTATTTCTGGCTACCCATAGTTAAATGATGTTTGGAAATTGTGGATCAGGTTCTAGTTCAAAGGGTACGTAGGGAGTTATCATTAACCATCACATCTAAGTCGCACTTTGGGGGCTTTTAAAAAGACCTTCATTGGTGAAACAAAAGTAAAACCAAAACGATGTTTTTAAGGCTCGGCCTACGTCCCACAAAGTGGGCGTGGCTTATTAGGGCTTGGCCTGCGTCCCACGAAGTGGGCGTGGCTTAACAGTCCTTTTCTGAGGGCTTCGAAAATTGTACCTACCGAATTCCTGAAAGCTCGTGATTTTTGCTGGTTTTTGTTGCCAGCTGCATGGCAATTGGCCCTCGCATGCGTGTGTTTTTACAAGAGAGCATGCAATAGGCCATAGGCGTTAGAGTTGCTCTGCATAATGCATATTCCGTGCGGACACGCGCAGCAGAAGGGCATATTTCGTCAATTATCGCGGCTGTCAGGGACCGCGGTAAATGAAGACAGATGCTGGGCACACGTTTCTTTTTTTTAAAATCCATTTCACGAAGCTCTCCCTGTCATAGCCTCTTGTCAGTGTCTATGCTTTCCCAATCGCATGCAGCTCTCTACTCCCCCCCCTTCTGTTCCGGGGCCCTTGGTACATCTAAGGCTATCTCGAGACAATATTTTCATTTCAGTAATACTCTCTGAATATGCAGTCTCACTGCTAACTGTATGTGATGTACTCAAATGAGCCTAGGGCTCGAATGTAAGGCTTACAATGCACATGTGGTGTGTCTGCTAAAATTGTAGAATGCATTTGAACGCGCTGGAGTCACATACAATCCATCAGTGTGGCACCCGTGCTGCAGCAAGACGCTTCCATTGTTTGTACCCAGACCATAAACAACGCAGTCCCCCCCCCCCAATCACACCGACGAGGAGCTGTGGCACATCTGGAAGCCCCTTCCTGCTCACCTTCTAATTTGAGTGAATCCCACAACTATTTCTAAGCACCGCCAAAAGGTGAAATTTAGCAACGAGACACTCGCCTTCATATACATATACATCTCACACGCACAGCTGTAAGCAAGTATATGTGAGTATTTAAGAGCCCCCCCACCCACAGAAAATAAAACTGTGTCTCCAATCGAAATTAAGGGTGACATGTTCCCTCGCGTCCCTTCTGCTGTAACGCCCTCTTGTTCCCATGGTTAGCAAATATTCTGGCATAGATTACTCACAGCAACATGAACATGGTGTGGAATGTGCAGTGATACCAGGGCCCTGGTACAATGCATGCGCACAGTCCTGTCCCCTCCACCCCTCTCCCGTCCACCCTTCTCCCGTCCACCCCTCTCCCGTCCCGCCGTTCTGCCCTTACCTCCACTTTGTCCTCCGGTTCTGGAACCAGGTCTTGACCTGCGCGTCCGTCATTTTGAGGGTCTTGGCGAGCGCCGCCCTCTTGGCCGAGGCCAGGTACTTCTGCCGGTGGAAGCGCTTCTCCAGCTCGCAGATCTGCAGCCGGGTGAAGGCTTCTTCTTCGGAGGGGTCCTGTTCTGATAGGGGTGACCTATACAGCGGGTTACAGTGAAGGGTGATAGGGCCACTGGATGGGAGATAGACGACAAAAGCAAGCAGGCGAGAGATCAGCAGGGTTCACAGAGCGGACCAGAGACAGACAGTGCCCGGGGGCTGGGCTCAGGGGGCGAACAGCACAAAAGCAGCAGGCATTAGCAGACTGAACAGCCCGATAGGGCCTTTTGGGGGTACCCTGGCTGAACTTGATCTACTGGGGAGGCTGGTGTCGGCTAGAGTCTGTCACATGTCAGTCGCTACACATGGGTAGAGCCTGACGTTCATGACGTGACCGGCTCTATTCCATCCTACCGGCCTTTCTACCTGCAGTCACCCCAATTTATGTAAGAGGGACCCCACCTGTCTCCCTAAAACATACACACACAAGTACATACACACACACACAGAAGGTTCATGTCCTCCAAGTCTATTAAAATGTGGTGCTGTCTCTCTTATTGTGTACCCGGGAGTGTACCTCTCTTGCCGCCATTGCCGCCCCTCTCTGCCGTGAATGTGCTCTCTGTTTGGGGGGTGCCTTTCTCTGTGCGTTGCCCCTGTGCGAACGGTGTGATAACGTGTCACCCTGCCTCGTGCTGGTGTGTGTCCAGCCTGTTCCCATGTGTAAGTAGTCCCAGTGCTTGAAAACACATATTTTGATGAGTGATTCGTTTGGAAGTTTGTGGCTTGCCTGAGGTATGTATGCAGAGTGAGTGAGCACAATACCACGCTCAATGCAGAGAAGCGTTACTAATCGTGAGACACTGCTGGTACCTGTAGCGGGGCTCTGTGTGCTGAGTGCGAGAGTGACAGTGAGTGCAGAGTGAGTGCAAGAGTGACAGTGAGTGCAGAGTGAGTGCGAGAGTGACAGTGAGTGCAGAGTGAGTACGAGAGTGCCAGTGAGTGCAGAGTGAGTGCAGAGTGAGTGCGAGAGTGTCTGAGTGCAGAGTGAGTGCCAGTGAGTGCAGAGTGAGTGCCAGGGTGACAGTGAGTGCAGAGTGAGAGTGAGTGCAGAGTGAATGCAGAGTGACAGTGAGTGCAGAGTGACAGTGAGTGCAGAGTGAGTGCAGAGTGAGTGCGAGAGTGACTGTGAGTGCAGAGTGAGTGCGAGAATGGCTGTGAGGCAGAGTGAGTGCGAGAGTTTCTGTGAGTGCAGAGTGAGTGCAGAGTGAGTGCGAGAGTGACTGTGAATGCAGAGTGAGTGCGAGAGTGACTGTGAGTGCAGAGTGAGTGCGAGAGTGACAGTGAGTGCAGAGTGAGTGCGAGATTGACAGTGAGTGTAGAGTGAGTGCGAGAGTGACAGTGAGTGCATAGTGAGTGCAGATTGAGTGTGAGAGTGACTCTGAGTGCAGAGTGAGTGCAGAGTGAGTGTGAGAGTGACTGAGTGTCAGAGTGACAGTGAGTGCCAGAGTGACAGTGATTGCAGAATGACAGTGAGTGCAGAGTGAGTGCAGATTGACAGTGAGTGCAGAGTGAGTGCAGAGTGACAGTGAGTGCAGAGTGAGTGCGAGAGTGACTGTGAGTGCAGAGTGAGTGCAGAGTGAATGCCAGAGTGACTGTGAGTGCAGAGTGAGTGCAGAGTGAGTGCAGAGTGACTGTGAGTGCAGAGTGAGTGCCAGAGTGACTGTGAGTGCAGAGTAAGTGCAGAGTGAGTGCAGAGTGAGTGCGAGAGTGACTGAGTGCAGAGTGAGTGCAGAGTGAGTGCGAGAGTGACTGTGAGTGCAGAGTGAGTGCGAGAGTGACTGTGAGTGCAGAGTGAGTGCAGAGTGAGTGCGAGAGTGACTGTGAGTGCACTGTGAGTGCAGAGTGAGTGCGAGAGTGACTGTGAGTGGAGAGTAAGTGCGAGAGTGACTATGAGTGCGAGAGTGACGGTGAGTGAAGAGTGAGTGCGAGAGTGACTGTGAGTGCAGAGTGAGTGTAGAGTGAGTGCCAGAGTGAGTGCAGAGTGAGAGTGAGTGCAGAGTGAGAGTGAGTGCAGA
The DNA here is from genome assembly GCF_964263255.1 of Lissotriton vulgaris. Lineage (NCBI taxonomy): Eukaryota > Metazoa > Chordata > Amphibia > Caudata > Salamandridae > Lissotriton > Lissotriton vulgaris. Next base: position 1,336,589,486 of record NC_141687.1, read on the forward strand.
GAGAGCAGGGTATGCTTGAGCGCTTACACGGTGCACTGACACACAGGAGCTAAAACAGAGAGCAGCTGAACACAAGTCTTGGGAGCTTCATGGAGGCAACCGGCCCTCTGTGAGGGGAGCAGCAAGGAGGGGACGCCCCAACCAATCAAGCGCAACTACTCACAACCTACTGTACGATTACAGCACAGGCCAAAGGGCAGAGCATGGTCTTTTCGCATTACGTAGGGTGAGCAGTGTGTGAGCGTGCAGGGTGAACAGTGTGTGAGCGTGCAGGCTGAGCAGTGTCTGAGCATGTAGGGTGAACAGTGTGCGAGTATGCAGGGTGAGCTGTGTGTGAGTGTGCAGGGTTAACAGTGTGTGAGTGTGTAGGGTGAGCATTGTGAGTGTGTAGGTTGAGCATTGTGAGTGTGTAGGATGAGCAGTGTGTGAGTGTGTAGAGTGAGCAGTGTGTGAGTGTGCAGGGTGAGCAGTGTGTGAGTGAGCAGGGTGAGCAGTGTGTGCAGAGTGAGCAGTGTGAGAGTGTGCGGTGAACAGTGTGTGTGTGTAAGGTGAGCAGTGTGTGTGTGTGTAGGGTGAGCAGTGTATGTGTGTAGGGTGAGCAGTGTGTGTGTGTAGGGTGAGCAGTGTGTGTGTAGGGTGAGCAGTGTGTGTGTAGGGTGAGCAGTGTGTGTGTGTAGGGTGAACAGTGTGTGAGTGTGTACGGTGAGCAGTGTGTGAGTATGTAAGGTGAACAGTGTGTGAGTGTGCGGGGTGAACGTTGGGTGAGCGTGTAGGGTGAACAGTGTGTGAGTGTGCACGGTACGAAAACTCGAACTAAGTCCACCACACACACACACACATAAGACCACCCACATAAGACCCCACACATAAGACCCCACACATAAGACCCCACATACTCACCACCACACACTCACCACACACACTCAATGCAAACTTACACACACTCACCACCACACACTCACCACCACACACAACCACACATGCAACCACACATGCAAGCACACACACACACACACAACCACACCGTCAGTGCAAACTTTCACCAGACACAGACACCATAAGTCGTCTGTGCAGGCTTCCACCAGGCACACACCACCAGATGTCAGTGCACGCTTTCACCAGGCACACACACCACCAGCCGTCAGTGCACACTTTCACCAGACACACACACACACCACCAGCCGTCAGTGCACGCTTCCACCAGGCACACACACCTCCAGCCGGCAGTGCAAGCTTCCACCAGGCACACACAACACCAGCGATCAGTGCACACATCAATTCTTAACGCATCCACAATTAACTATTGTAGCAATCGCAGTGTGGTGCACTTTACTTTTAAACATATTCATCTAAAGCACAGCATGCAACTATTGCTACAATTCCAATCCAACCCACATAATTCCACTACACACCACATGCATACACTCAATAACACATGGCTAAAAGACATTGCCATTTACAATGCCATTAGCTCCAACTCAAATAAATCTGAGGCCTATTGCATTTCCAATGCTTGTTTTGTTTTTCTCCAAAGACACCAACACAAGGAAACATCTGTCGTGTTCACCCTTGTGGGGACCCAAAAAGTTAGGTAGCACATCTGTGGTTATTGACTAACTCAGTGAGATGTACCTATTATTCATGTGGGCTTATTTACTAGGAGCTTGCACCGCCGTTGCATCATATTTTTGACCCACTGGCGTCAATTTCTTTGATTCACATTTACAAGGTGAGGCATCTAGGCAGATGAGTTACTTTTCGTCTGCCTGTGCCGGTTTTTACCTTCATTGGAATTGACTTTGTCGTGTTAGAATTAATATATGCAAGGTGGGCGTTCCCACAGGAAATCCCCCATAAAACTGACTTTGTGGAATAGTGACATATCAATGGGAAGTGGGCCGCGGCACTTGCAATGCGTCACAATTCCTAGGCCTCTAAAACCCAGGTGTAAGAATGACGCTTTGACAGTGGCATAGACGTCTGACTAGCTGAAGTCACTTCCACACTTCCAACAATGTAATCTGCAAGGAAATCACATCACCTCAACAGTTAAGTGCACACAATAAGGTAAGTAACACAGTAAATGTCACATTACACAAAATTAATGATTTGTATCCACTCATATAGTAGCTCCACACAATGTTTCACACATACGTAGGTACAGTGGTACAGAGAAGTACACTTTGCCCACTTGTATGCGGGACATACAGGACCAATGTAATTGAGTCCATGGTGAGTTTTTAACCTTTTCACTATTACATTGGTCCCCATACAGTAGGTCACTTACGTCAGTCAGTAGTGATGCATCAACTCTGTTTTTTGACGCATTGCTGTAGTTCCATCAGTCTTATGACCAAATGCAGAACTGTGCAACTTTTTAGCCTCATGCCCTGCGGCATCCTTCCCACATATGCAGCAGTATTTCTGACACATCCGTGGATCCTTGCGCCATGGAGCCCTGTTGTGTAAATCCAGCGGATACATGGTGTCATAAGGTTTTTTGCAGCAGGTTCAAGTAATTTTGATGCATTGCTGTGTTACCTCAGTGATACGTCATTTACAATTTATAATTTACAAAACATCAGCGATTTGCAGACAGGAGAAGGTTTCCATAGAAGGGTCAGAAAGTCTGTCCTTCTCCATTACATTGTCCTCGACCTGTACATGCACAGGGCTCCTTGTGTATAGGCCCCCTGGACCCCTCGGCCAATTTTGTGAAGAGCTTGTGAGCTGTGCTATCAACCTCTCCTGCAATGCCCCTAACTTTACTATGCTAGGAGATTTTAATATACATCTTGACGAAGGAGACACCCATGCCTGCCAAAAATTGTCAACAGCTTTAGAGGTGATTGAACTCAAACAAATTGTTCTAGGTCCCACACATATAGCAGGTCACACCCTTGACCACTGTTATACCAATATGAACGCGCTGAAGTTCGAAAACTCAACAGTGATTCCTTGGTCGGACCACACCCTTTTGTCCTTCTCCTTGACCCACCATAAGCAACCAATACAGACTACGGTCTCAAAAAAAATGTGTAGGGTCTGGTCCAAACTGCCTGTGGACAAATGGACATCAGAACTTAGGAAAACAAAGCCAGAGTATAATAATGACCCTATAGAGGCAAATGCGCGCTTTAATCATTGGCTAGAGGAATCTCTTGAGGCGACTCTGCCCAAAACTGAACTTTCCCATCGGAAAGGGGCGAATAAAAAAACTTGGTACACACCTGAGTTGAGAACTCTTAAACAGATATGTAAATAGAAGGAGAGAAAGTGGAGGAAAGACTACGGTGAAGATAGTAAAAATGTTTACAGACTAGCCTTACGCAATTATAAGCAGGCTATAAAAGTGACCCAATCCAACTATTACCAGGAAAAAATATCTTCAGCTGCCAGTTCCTCCAGGGAAATTTTTAAAATTTTTAAAGCTTTGGTTACCCCCCCCACCCCCGTTATGGACTCAACTATGGCACTCTTGCGCTGCAGGGACTTGGCAAATTTCTTTGCCGCAAAGGTTGCAAACATCTATGCATCTTTTCAGGTGACTGCCACAGGTGACTGCAATAGGTCCAACCCCCCCCTGGTACAAGACCTACCTACGCTTAATGAATTCTCTCCCCTGGATGGCGACAAGGCCCAACTGCTTCTGGGCAATCTGAAATCTGGATCACCTAGTGATGTAGCCCCACCAACCATCCTCAAGCTTGTCTCAGACACAGTGGCCCCCGTGATACAGGATGTGATTAATACATCCTTGACCACTGGGGTAGTCCCACCTATGTGGAAACAAGCAAGAGTAAGAGCGTTATTAAAAAAGCCCAACCTCAATCCCGACGATTGTTCCAACTATCGTCCTATTTCCTTGTTGCCAACTGTTAGCAAGATTGCTGAAAAATATGTCAACTCTCTTCTATCCACCTTCATTGAAGCTAATAATCTGCTACACTACACCCAGACTGGGTTTAGATGTAAACAAGGTACTGAAACGTCCCTTGTGGCAGTAATTGAGGAAACCAGGAAGATTCTGGATGAAGGGAAATGTGCGGCCATACTACTATTAGACCTCAGTGCGGCCTTTGATACCGTCAATCACACGATTCTCATTCAGAGATTGAGTGATGTAGGTATCACTGGGACCGCTCTGAACTGGCTTAGCTCTTTCCTATACAATCGGACCTTTTCAGTGTTTGAGGATGATATAGTTTCAGCCCCAATACAGCTCCAATGTGGTGTTCCCCAGGGGTCATCCCTCAGCCCTACTCTATTTAATATTTACATGAGACCTTTGGCTGAGGTGGTGCAACCTTGGGGAGTACAATTGGTAACATATGCTGATGATACTCAGCTTATCATCTCCTTGTCTGGGCAGGAGACAACTTATAACAATCCTTCCTCCTGTCTTAGCAAAGTCCAGGAATGGATGAATGACTCTTTTTTGAAGCTTAATGGAGCTAAAACAGAGGTCATGATGCTAGGACATAAACCACCTACCTCTGTGGATATGTGGTGGCCGGACTCCCTGGGGCAGCCTCCAACCCCTAAGGAGCAAATTAAAAGCCTGGGAGTGTGGCTGGACCCAGCCCTTAACTTTCAGGTCCAAGCCCGGAAGGTAGCAGGGACTGGTTATGCCCTCATGAGAGCACTCAGAAAGATCCTAGGACTACTTCCCTTTGAGGCTAGAAGGATTCTAGTACAATCCCTTATACTATCACGATTAGACTATTCCAACGCAGTCTACCTAGGGGCCCCTAAAGGGACAATCAAGATCCTTCAGACCATCCAAAACTGTGCTGCCCGAATGCTACTAAATATCCCACGCAGAACCTCTGCTAAACCAGCATTGAAGCAACTACACTGGTTGCCTGTGCAACAACGAATCGAGTTTAAAGCAATGACTATTGCTCATAAAGCCCTGCATAACTCCGGACCAGACATTCTTGCACCCTTGTTTACTCCTTATCAAATATGCAGAACCCTGAGATCCAGTAATAAGAATCTACTGGCAATCCCCAGGATCAGGAGATCGCGCACCGGGGGCAGACGTTTCTCTCTACAGGCTGCAAAGCTTTGGAATAATCTTCCAGATGCTATCCGCTTGGAGGAGAACAATCTCAGGTTTAGAAAAATGCTGAAAACCTTCCTATTCTGCTAAAATTAAGGAGATGACTGGTCCACGTAAGCGCTGGGATGCCTCAGGGTAACCATGCGCTATAGAAATGTGTAATCATTCATTCATTCATTCATTCATTCATTCATTCATTCAATCATTCATTCATTCATTCATTTCTTGAAAATAAGGCTTCGTATTTAACGGGCAATTAGTGTGTTTCACACTGAGGAGAGGGCCTCCCTCACTGCAGTTACTGCTGGGGATTTCTCTCAATGAACGACAGCGCGGGGCTGTGAGATGTTTGTGTACACAATTATGGGACACTTTTTTTTCTGCACGCAACAAATGCCTCCCTTCCAGTGTTTAAATCATCCCAAATTTCAAGCACCAGACAATTGGAGATTTTTTTTTTAAATGATCAGAGCTTTTTTTAACTCTGAAAAAAAAACTCAAGCCCTGTTTCCATACCAGTATCAGATCAGTGATATTTTTGATTACTAGGACACCTTGGTTGGTTGTGTGCTTGCAGCACAGACAAAGTTAAGCAGTTATTGCTTTCCAGCATGGTCCAAGCTCAGGGAATAACTCAAGGTCCAGGATCCTATTGACACTGATGTTCTTATTACGGTTTGTTAGATCAGTTGCCAGTTTGTCTAGAATCCCCTGTGTGTACTTCTGGTTACCTGTGGACAACTGAATAACACAAGGGACACTTGGCTCCGGCACAAAATAAACCACCTGATCACTGCCTCCGGTAAGTTCCGGAAGGATATACGAGCACGTGACCTTGGAAATATGTACTTGATAGCCAACAACAATGTTGTCAGTTCTCAGCACTGTACAAACCAGGTGTTACTACCACCCACATCATTGGCTTTGGAAAGATTAAAGGCTGAGATATTCTTGCCAGATTTGAAACAGGAGACACCGTTCACAATAAATGTTGACAATATATTTAACAGCACCTATATTGCATTTTTGCTATTTCTAACTGCTGCAAATAACAGGTGCTACTATTAAAACAAACATGATGCGCCTTGAAAAAATGAAGGTTCTAATTGACCTTGCTAGGATTCCGACCTACAGGTCATAACAGATGCCAGCAGCAAATTCTTGCTTTCCTAAGCAAAGAAGACTCGTGTTCCTAATTTCTGGGGCTGCTTGAGAACATTCTCAGTTTACTCCTGTGCTTCTAGCCTTCATAAGAGCTTCTCAAGAGACTCTGCCAGGGACAGCTATTAACAATTATCTTACAAATACATTTATGAGCCAGTAGAGTTGGTCATTATATGTAACCTGCAAGCTACACTTTTGAGACAGGGAAGAGCCATCTCTGCCTTTCATCCTTTGCACGTCTACAAAAGAAGCACTATTGCATTCGGAGACAACGATACAGGTTGCTGTTGAAAATGGATGTGTGGTTTCTTTCTTGTGAGTTCACGTAAGAATTTTTATTTGCAGCTTTGAAACTGGATCAACATTTGTGATTTTTTTTCTTAAAACAACTTTAAAATTGAGCGAAAGTCCAGATTTTAACCTGAAGCCCCACATGCAGACCTATAAAGGAACCAGGGGTTGTAACTGAAGTTTTCTTAAGAAATATGGGAAGATAAGAGGACATTTGCAACTTGTCACATCCCTAATTTAAACTGAGACAGTGATCCAGTTTGTTCTATGTGCTAGTTATCATATTCTGTTTCTATTGTAAAGCGCTGTAATGCATTATATATTGCATTATATCCTGTGGCACCTGCAATAAGGTGGACGGTACATCTATCATGTTTGTGATGGAGAAACCCACCCACCGAACACGAAATCAGGCCCTAAGTCTACTCTAGTTAACACTGGCAGGTTTTTAAAAAGTATTTTTTACAGTGCTTAAGGGTATTACCTCGCTTTTACACAGGAACCAGATTATGTTACCCTTTTTTTCCTTTTTTGGGCAGAGGGAGATTTAGGGGGATATTCACAAGGAAGTGGCGGAGAGAGGCGTTAGCCTTCTTGGCTTGACGCCTCTCTCCACCTCTTCTGAAACGCAAGGCTGCACCATATTTACATGAATGTGGTGCAAGCTTGCGTTTCCCCATGCGATGGCGCTAAGTTTAACAACTTTGCGCCAACGCAGACACCCTTGCACCAGAGTGCAAGGGTGTGTGTGTGCAGGGGAGGATTGTTTTTGTATAGGAAGGTGTCCCTTCCTGCACATAAACAATCCTAAATGCAATTCTCTCACTTTCATGTGTGCTTCTTTATGCAGCACACATGAAAGTGACAGAATGGCAATTTAAAAAAAAGGTTTGTTTATGTACAGGAAGGCACACCTTCCTGTACATACACAAATCACTGCAATTAGCTTTTTCCATGTGTGCTGCACAAGGCAGCACACATGGAAAAAGCAAAAACGAGGAGAAATAAAGAATTTCTCCTCGTTTCGCCTGTTTCAGACCAGGATTTTCCTGGTCATAATTTTGGCGCAGACTCATATTTTGCTGCCCTCGTGAATAGGGGGCAGCGTCAAAATCAATGGATGTTGGGGTGGAACGCCCACCGCAACAACTATTACCCTCCCCTTTAATGCTAAATACAGCGTGAAAGGGTGCCTTATTCACAAGGCAGCGTTAAGCCACGTTAAGTGGCTTAACACTGCCTTGTGAATAAGGCTAGGCCCGTATCGCCATCACAACATTACTGAGAGTGGCATTCTGGTGGCAATAGGGGCTTGTGAATATGCCCCTAAGTGTTTTGACCAGAATCACAGCATGATGAGCCAAGGCCAGGATTCCAACCTGGTTCCCCATGTTTCAAAGTGGACAGCTCTAGTCACCCGGCCACAACTCTTCCCCATAATGTTGCAGCAGTTACCTTGCTGATAACAAAAAAAAAATGTGCACCGATTTTATCTCTTAATGTACAAGTGCTAGATAAAATCCCAAAGTCAGACATGCCACCCAAAAGTTCACTTGTACAACTATCTTTAGTTTAAAAAAAAATAGAAAAATTGTAAACATGGTCGATATGTGACTTCTTGTGAAAGTCAGAGCAGCTGGTACATATATAAGAGTGACGTAGAGTTAACTAGCGCATACAAGAAACTAGGGGGCATATGTATCATCCGTTTTTGTAGTCGCAAACGCTGCGGTTCGCAAAAAAGCAGCGTTTGCGACAAAAAATTCGGAAAATGCGATGTATGAGTAAAATCGCATCGCAAAATTAAGGAATCGAAAAATTTGCGATTCCTTAATTTTTCACTCAGCATTTAAGGAATCGCAAATTGCAATTCCTTAAATGCTATGTATGAAGCACCCAAGTTGTGTGATTTCTCCTTAAGAAATCGCAAATTGCCACCAATTTGAATTTGGTGATAATTTGCGATTTCTTTCACAAATGCACTTTTTGGCATTTGTAAAGGTGCCATGTGGCGCACATACATGCCTTTAGGGCACACATGTTCATTTCAGGGGTGCATCAGGGTGTCCTTATGACACCCTTGCACCCTTGAAATTATTCTCAATTTGCGATTCTCAAATTGCGAATCGCAATTTGAGAATGACTTCCCAATCATTCCTATGGGCCTCCTGGACCATAGAAATGAATGGGAAGGTATTCCTTAATTGCGATTTTGCAATTTGCTAATCACAATTAAGGAATATTAAGAATTCGCAAAAAGAATTGCGAATTTTTAAATACATCCCATTTTGCAATTCTCAAATAGCGATTCTCCAAAAATCGCTATTTGAGAATCGCACACACGGATGTTGATACATCTGCCCCTAGATCACTGTCTCAGCTTAAATAAGGAAAGTGACAAGTTGCAAATGTCACCTTAACTTCCCATATTTCTTATGAATACTTCAGTTATTACCAATTTGTAATGGAGTAACCCTTCCGTCAAACTCCAAATCAGGTTCTTAATCTCCAAACTGACCACTATGCAGAACAATATCAAAAGAGAAAGTTACGTTGCAACCTCTTTTCAACACCGAAACCAGTGGCTGATCCTCAGGGTCATTGGAGTTATGCGATTCTGAAGCTGCGGTATATCCTGCATAATGATGGATTTGCCATTTTTGCCGCATAGTACAGCAGCATAATTTGAAGATTTGAACAAAAACATTTTCTAGCAAAAAAATACAGAAAATGGTGACACATGTTACTGTGCAGGGGAAGGTCCTTTACAAACGTTGACTGGCCACTTTGCAGTTGCTGTATTAAACCAGTACGAATACAGTGAAACCATTTCCCAGACAGTGTTAGCATGTAAAAAAAAAAAAATAATGAAGTTATACTTTCACAAAATTGGCCACGTAATTTGCCTTTTCTTATAGTTAATTTATTCAACCCTGCTGTAGAAAAATTTGATCCACCCCTGACACATAATTCCAGTGGCACTGTTAATGCTACAATATGATTACAGAAGCGGTCTGTGTTTGTGGTAAAGGAGTTATTTGAAGATATAGTGGTGTATATATTAACCATAAAAAAGCTCTTTGCCAGGACAGGTGGATCAAAAGATGTCAGCTGCATAGGAAAATGTCTCATCATACTTTTCATTGTCTTAAATAAGGGGGCCCAGGTTTACTAATGCTTTGTGATACGTTTAATGCAAACCCCACTCAAAGTGTTATGCTGATATTTACTATTCAACTCAAATTAGGGTGATCATTGGACAGTTCACCAAAGTAAAGCAAAGTTGCAAAATACGCTACTGTGTGTTACTTTAGTTCAAGGGGGCGTTCCATGGGTGGTACATGGGCGTTACCATGTAACCACCCAGGGTCTTTGACGCAAATCTATATCTTTGAGGCAGGTGTAACAAGGATAAATTTTTTAATTTCTCCTCCTTCCTTTTTCCTATGTTGTGTGAATGCTGCATTGTACAATACATTTGGCAAAGCAGAAAAGAGTATTAAAGGATTGTTTGTATACTGAAATGGTCCCCTACAGTACATACCCTATTGTTTACAAAATGCACTCACCCTTGCTATATCCTACTAGGGTGTGCACGTTGACACATTGCAGCCTAAAGTGCACCTGTGCAGGGAGAGAGGAAAACAGCACCATATCTTAGTAAATATGGTGTCATATGCTCTCTCCCTTTCATACACAACCACAAAGGAACTTTAGTTGCTATGCTGGGTTGCGCAAATGTTCCTTAAATCAGGGGCTGCATTTCTTTAAAACCCTTCTGGATAAGGCTTCATTCTAATTTCAGAGTCATTCTGGAGTGGTGTGCTTTGATTCCAGATTGTTCCCTTTTGTGCAGTTCGTCTGGTGGATATTAGGGCCCAGGGCAGTCTTCCTATTAGGGCCCATGACCCCTAGCCATTGGAACTCTTTCCAGCAAAATGGGGCTGTGCTGGTGTTCCTAAATAGGCTCAAGACCCTAGTAGTGTGGCACTATGCAATTGCATACAGCATACCACTTCCAACCAAAGGTAACAATTTCAACAGGAACAGACCTAAGAACCCTGCCTTTACTTGGAAAAAAACATAGGGGCAGATCTACAAGCCCTTTGTGCAACCCGTACATTACTTTTACCATGTTAAAAATGATGCAAAAGTGGAGCAATTGGCTTGTAAATTAGCCCCATGTATCGCTCACCCTGATGAAAAACCAACCTCCTCTACTCCTTCATCTGAATGTATTGCCTGCTCAGTACCAGCAACCGATTTTGCTGACAGTTGCCTCACTGGACCTTCAAAGTTCTTTCCCATTTATGATTGAGGGCATGAAATGTAAACCCCCACACTTCAAGACACCTCACCAAGGATTTGCTTGCATCCAAATAAAGCAATTGCTCCTCTGAAAGGCCAAGAAGATACGCTACTACAATATCCTAGAGCATGGACAGCGTCCATTTTATCTCAGAATTCTGGAACCCTACAGTGACTTTGTACATGTCGTAAACTCTCTGAAACTTTGTTCTCTTCATGGACCTAAATTGACAAAAATGGAGCGGATGGTAAAAGTGACATGATATACCCTTCGAGCCGTAATGACATCACCGGGCTAATGTGTTGCCCCATTTTTTTGAATTTCCCATGCTGCCAAGGGGCCATACTAGGGGCAAGAATTGAAAACTATAGGAACCACGACGGCTTGTCTATCCTAGGTCACATCCTGCTCCTTGTAATGATGCGAAGATGATTAAAACATGTCAAAAATATTAATTGACATGCTGAGAGAGCCTCCTTCAACACCTAGTCCTCAGCACTGCTCCTGTAACTGAGCACTACTTGAAAGATAACATTCTATATGTGGTTATTAGCACATACATTCTATATTCTGTATTACATCACTACATCTCCCCCCTTCTTTAACAAACAAACAAACAAACAAACAAATAAATGAATAAATTAGCATTGCTCAATTAGTCTTTGTGATTTCTTGAGTGTTCTTGTTGTTCTTCTGAAAGATTCACAATCACTTCTTTTGTATTATCTTCAATTTATTTAGGACCTTATTTAGTTATTTAGATCTTGGAAGATGAGTTTCTCTGTCACAATGCTGACAGATATCCCATCCGCAGAAATATAAATCCCATAGCATATAATGGGATTTATATTCCGGCGGACGGGATATCCGCCACCGTTGTGGTAGAGTAACCAGTCCGCCAAGATCTAAATCAGGCCCTTATTCTCTAAAGAAGTGTTTTCTTTTTGTCCTTATTTTTGTGTTTCTTGTTCTTGAACTGGAGTGATAAACCTCTTAAAATGTGATTTGTTTTTCACAATTGTTTTGTTTCCGTTCTGTGCAGTAAGTGCCAACCATTTTATTTTTGTTTTTTCTAATGGATATGGATGAAATCTACTTGCAGATTTACTTCATTGACTTTGTTTCCCTAATACAAGATCTCCTACTTGATTACTTCTCTATTGAATGTTTTTTCTTTGATTTGCATATTGCTTCTTGTTTCTTTTTATCATTTCCTTTTTCTTTGCAATTTCATTATGTTCTCTGTGGGGTTTTAATGGCACTTGTAGGAGACGTGTTTGTCTGGCTTGCCCAAAAAACAACTCTGAAGGACATTTTCCTGTTGATCCATGAGGTGTTGACCCATAATTGCATAAGACCCAACAAAGAGCTTGATTTATGAAAATTTGTGACAATTTGGCTCTTTGAATAGATTTTTTTCTAGTATCCATCAACCTTTCCACTATTCCATTAGCTTGTGGCCAATGTGGAGTAATTCTTATATGAATTAGTCCCATATATTTGAGAAATTTATGAATTTCATTGCCATTTCCATTAAAAGATGGAGCACTGTCTGTCTTCAATATGTTGGGTATACCCCTTGTGGAGAAAATATAATCTAGAACGGGAAGTATCATAAGACACAGAAGTGATCTTTACAAATGGAAATCTAGAGCATTCAGCAAACATTGTCCAGAATCCAATAGTCTATGAGATCACTCACTAATTCAGACCACACAGCCTATAGAAGGTTAGACATGTTTAGTTCCTCAACATTCTTTTTTTCTTGTAGTGCATTGACACGGGTGGCAGGCCTGTACAATCTCTTCAACTTGACTGTCAAGTCTTGAAAACTACAACTTTTCATGCAAAAGAATTGCTGTCGGTGATATCCCTCAATGACTTTCATGTGCCAAATCAATTACACACTTCTGCAATGCATGAGTGATAACTATTCTGTTACTTTATAGGAGAATACCAGATGGGGTTGTTGTTTGTTCAGTTTGTACATTTCAAAACACAAGTATATCCCTTGTTTATGCCAGGTTGAAAATTTGTTATAGCATTTATGTGCTTCCATTTGTTTGAAGTTATTATCTGTCTTAATTCTTCAAGAGTATTACCATCATGAATTAACTTCTGTTCTGATATAGGAATTAACAATTTGATTATAAAATGCACATATCCTTCAGCTTCATTATCTCTCTCCTTGTTCATGTTAGCTGGATTTCTGGACAAGTGATCTGCTGGATTATATTTCATTCCTGGATTGTGAATGACTTTAAAATCATAATCCATTAACCTCATACCCCATCATTCAATGCGAAGAGGTCTCCTTGCTTCTGGATTTTCAAAAATAGTCATGAATGCTTGATGGTCTGTGACTATTAGAAAAGGTTTTCTATATAAAAAATCATGGTAATGCTCACAAGCCCACACCACAGCTAAGCTTTCTTTCTCAGGCCGCAATTATTTTTTAAATTTTAGTCAGGCTTTTACTGGCGTGCGACACTTCATATATAGGAATTTGCTTCCTAAATTTGAGTTGCACAAGACTGGCACCTAATCCCACAGGACTAGTGTCTAAAATTAGCTCAGTGTGCAATTTTGGGTAAAAATAATTTACATTTGCTGCTGACGCTATATCATCTTTAATTTTCTTAAATACACATTCACATTGTTTTTTCAAGCTAAACGTTCTTTCCTTTTTTTGTAAACCCCCGAAGAGGTGAGCTGATAGTGGCATACATTTCAGTGCTCTTTAATCTAGCACGAATGTGCTTGGGACTTTGCGCTCTCAGCAATATTCTCTTTAGCGGGGGCTGTGCTCATGGGCAATGTGCTCCTACAGCTTTTTGTTTAAATCAGTTCAGCACATCACAGGTTTGACTGGCGCTTGTCACCAATCTGTAATGATGCGAAGACTATCATAATATGTTAAAAAAGATTTTTATTGACATGCTGAGACTGTCTCCTTCAACTCCTTCACCTCAGTACTGCTCCTGTAACTGAACACTACTTGACAGATAATATTCTATATGTGGTTATGACCACATACATTTTACATTCTGTATAACTTCCCTACATCCCTGACACAATGTTCCAACCCTCTGAGACCAAGGGCAGCTACGGCTGTGACATGGGTTCTAGAGGACAATCTAGGGATGGTAACCACTACTCCTGGTTATTAAAATCCGTGGCAACGTTCTAAATTGTCACTTCCTGAACCAAGCACAGGTACTGGATGGACTCTTGTGAGTCAGTGCTACAGCTCTCCTCACTGTAGGACAGTGAAATGGATTTACATAGACTACCAAGTCACTCTGTCCTTATTTTGTGTCTCATTTTGAGGCAGACTTTCTGTACTTCATAGCATTTAACAGCAACTCCGTATTCCATCTTGGCCTCTGCCCACTGGGATAGTCAAGGGCATCCTCATATCTATTTTATCTAACAGCATCACGAGGACCATCACCAATGGATCCCATGAAAAGGCAACCTTCTCACAGGATCCTAAAACCGTCCTTTCACAACTGTTTTGGGATTATCTCAAGAGAATGTTTGATAAAAGGTGCATGACAGCTCTAATGTTGCTGGACCTTGCAGTATCTTTAATGCTGTCCATCATATCAAACGTAGGTACTGCGCATGCATGTAAAGGTCGTGGGTCGGACATAAGTATTCGTAAACCACCAATCCTACTTCTTGTTCCCACAATCTTACATATGGGTTTAGCCATTTGTACGTGGTTTTGCACATGCTGTGCATGCAAACATAATATGAGAAATGGATTCCCTTTTTGTCAATACAGATGGAACATGTATCATCCTTTTCACAGCTCCAGTTACTTATAAAGGATTTTAAAGGAATGGATTGAACGCGAAATTGGAAGTAAATTCTCCTGTGAAAGGGAACAGATACGATGTCCCAATAAGGTTCTAAAAAGGGGAAGATTTAAATTCTAAAAGCCTCCCCATCAAGGTTGAGCTCTCAATCACACTAGATTAATCTGTCATTATCATTGACCAACAGTATTCTTTTTTTTTTTATTTGTTGAGGGAAACTGGGCACCAGAGGTATTATCCCCTAATATCCTCAATCCCATATTGGTCAATGATCGTTTAATATTTTAAAGCCAATTGATTTTCTGGGAACGATCAGCCTCCATAACATCCCTCAGGGCTTCCGATAATTTATCAGCTCGTGTGTGGACCAAATCCTGCTCCAGTTAAAAATTGGGCGAAGTCTTCCTTTGCTAATGAGGGCCTTGCTGCCTAAATCTTATAGTAGTAGTTTAAGGGGTGGTACTTTGTGGGAGAAGTGTCATGCTTCTCAAAAACATACTGGGCTGATCGACTACGAGAATGAGCAGTTGTGCTTCTGGACTAATGAACCTGCAATCCTTGATAAAAGGAATCGTGACTTATGGTTAATGGACATCATTAGAGTCTCTGGTGACCACTGGAGTTTGAGAGTTCTCCTGCACAAGCCAGCAAAGTTCAACATCTAGGGCCTTATTTACAATGAATTAACGCAGCGGGGTGCCACAAGCCATTTGGCTGCGCTACAATAATTCAAAAGCACAGGGCTGCATCTTATCTACACTAATATGACAGATCCCTTTGCTCTCTCCTGTGCTGGTGCACAATTAGCTGCCATGTGCCGATGCAGGCACCCTTGCACCATGGTTCAAGGATGCCTGCATCACGGTGATGATTATTTATGTGCAGGAAGGAGTCCCTTCCTGGAGATAAACAATCTGAAATGGCGTTTTTAAACTTCTGTGTGTGCTGTTTAATGCAGAACACATAGAAGTTGAAAAGTTGCATTTTTAAAATGATTTTTATGTGCAGGAAGGTTCCTGCATATAAACAATCTCATGAGGTGAAGGACAGGAAAAAGCCATGCATGGTGGTTTTTTGTGTCCTTGTAAATATAGGGCAATAAAACGCGCCGCCGTTGTGTCACAAAAAGTGACGCACTGGCGGGGCAAGGGGCTTGTAAATAAGCCCCTTAATGGTTATCTTAAATCTTGGAATTAGGTAACACTAGGGGCCTGATTCTGATGCGGTCTGGAAAGCTTTCCAAACGAATGGGTTTGGGAATGGTTTCCAACCGAATCGGATTGGGAGAGTTCAACCGACTGAGTACGATGCATCCGGATGCTTCCAGATACAATTTGGTTGGACTCCCATTGACTTTAATGGGAGCCTTTGTTCCGATCTAATGCATAGGCTCCCATTAAAGAAAAGGGTGGCTGGGGAAAATGGGGCACCCTGTGGTAGGCACCCCCTGGTACCTGCTACACTGTGCATGGCTGATAAGGGAAGACCCATGGGTACCTCCACGGGCCCAATTGTGAAGGCTCCAGGTGCAGGGAGTCCACTACGGGCCCCCAAAATCTGATTCCAACTGCCAATTTGAGTCAGACAGCATGATTCGGAAAGTCTGTCCAAATCCAGCATCGTACTCTGTTGTTTGGAAACACGGCCCGTAGAGACGTACAATTCTGCTCCATACAACTTGGTCATTCCAAATGCCATCGGGTTTGGATTGGGGAATTCCTAATGCCTAACTCGCATCATACTCGGTCAGTTGGAAACCTTTCTGAGTTGGTTGGAAAGACACATTCCCAATCCGATTTGGACGGAGCAAATGCCATTAGGAGTCAGAATCCGGCTTTAAGTATGAGGATGCAAATCGATCACTTGTCTATTCAACAAGCTATCAAAATAGGCTCTACCATCCCCTTTAAACACAGGCTTAAAATATTTAGCAAAACAGGCCTTGGATGCTGCTGATCAATATAATTATCCTGTAATATCTCAAATCCCGTCACATGTCCATTGTCTGGGACCTGACATTACAGGCGATGGATGAAAGGTGGTTCTCGTTGGTCATCCAAGCTCGCTTCCATTTAGACTGGTTTATTCAACCATAGCACATATCCTGATGGAACAGGCATTCCTCAGTGATCCAGGACCATCTTTCATACCTACAGCACTGGACAGCACTTGCATACTCATATGGGCACCACAGCCCATATTATAGATATGGTACACCGCACCTGTTTGTGTCAACGCACACCTTTAAACAGATGCACCAGGCACAAAATATTAAAAATAATGCACCACCCTCCGGATAGCCATGAAATCGCCAGTGAAAGGCAGACCAACTATTTGAAGGATTCAATCTGTCTTTCTCTGTGCAGGCAGCACTTACCTGTGCATCAAAGAGGGGACTGAGATCCCACTTCAGACATGGAGTGACTGCACCCGTCTGCAGGTGGATGTGACAGTGGGGTTCATAGGACCCCTGTTCACTATTCCCGAGGGCTACCTTCAGAGGGCCCACTAACTGTGTGCACCTTAATACAGCTTTTTTGCCTCTGCAGTCACATCCAAAATAAAGTGCAGGTGCAGAGGTTAAGTAATTCCCTCATTTTCACAGGGTGACTCTGGCATTTATATAAGGGAATGTCCCTTCAGAATAGCAATGGTGCACATATAGCACGTCATTTGAGATGTCATGCGTGATGTCATCAATGATGTCATTTAACATATTATGAGTAATGTCATATGTGAGGTCATACGCAGTGCATGGTGGGTACACAGTTTATAGGTAGCTCAGTAAACTTTAACTGGTGAATTTCAGTGTGTGTATTTTTTTATGCTTTGTCTTACTTCAATCTTACTTCAACACCTAACTATAATGTCACTTTAACCTTTTTTTTTTGTTTCACTGAATTTTTTTTAAAGTTTTTTTAACTTAAGCTGTTATTTCCATATGTAAGAATAATGTCACCTTAACCTTTGCTTTTTTAAGTGGATTTCTGTTTTTTTTAGCATAAGGGAGAATCTTATTCTTATACCTAATAACGTTACTTTAACATTTGTTTTTTCCAGCCGATTTCTGTTTTATTTAAAGCATATTCAGCCAACTTCCCCACTGCGCAGGGCCTATGGTTGTGCACAAAGAGGCATGACCACCTGAACCCAGCATCCTTGGACACCCAGTCCCCATGAACAACCAAACCACATTTTGTTTTTATTTATTTATTTATTATTTGTAGGTACCATTTGTTCCAGCAGTGCCGGAGCTAAGCTACACTGGCCATGGTACAGGATATTGTGCAAGCTTCGCTGAGGAAACTTGCACAATACAGTGGTACCATCGGGGTGAAGCATGAGCACCAGCTCCTATGGGAGTACTGCAGTGCCTCACCCCCAGGGGACCACTGCCAACTATTAAACAGACAAAAAAAGTAAGCTTTTCTTTTTAGGATCTTTTCTGTTTAACTGATTACATCAAAGAAACAAGAACAGCGTAAGTACACAGCTCTGTCACCTACAACCAGGAGACCGGCAGTGAGATATCTAAAAAACTAAACATTACCCCACCCAACTACCCCCCGACCCCCCACCCCCCGAACCTCCGTATCTGATTTGGAATCAGATTAGCACTCTGTCGAATCTCTGCCTTTCCCCAACTTTTTTTTTTAAAGGTAGTCCCTTTTCCTTCAGGGAAAATGGGGTGCGTTAAAATAAACTGTTTGCTTTATTAAAAAGGAATCAAAGACATTGTGGTCTGCTGACTTGAGACTTTAGGATAGCTTCCAATTAGTGAGTCACAATTAGCAACCTACTTTATTAATATTCATGAGGTACGTTGGATTCCAGTCCACATAATTTGGAATTATAAGAACCTACCTATTAGAACATAGGTTGTTTCTTAAAATACATTACCGGTCTCAAAAATATTGGTCGTGAATTTTGACCAGTATTTTGTGACCAGTAAATTGTACATCTGGCTCGTACACTGTAAAAAAAACATATTAATACATTGTCCCAATTCTTTTCTTAGGAACCAATTTCAGTGATGTGATTCCACCTCATGCTCTTTCTTCCCCATCCTACACATATTGTTTCCTTTTGGCACCCTTCGTGTTCTTTTTCATGCATGCATTCATAATATATCAGGGTTTTTCTATCTTTCTCTGCCTGCTTCTTTCTCCATTGTTTGCCCTTCTCTCTTTTGATCTGGGACAAAATCTGGGGATTCAAACTGAGTCCCGGTCTCCAAAAATGAGTGCTGGTGCCCACCACCTGTAACCTTCTGATTAACAGTGGCGGCTCCTCCGCTATGGTGGAGGAGCGTCGCTCCCCCAAAAACGTTAGGAAAGGAAAAATAAAACGGCACTCATTATATTTTTCCTTTCCAGCCGAGTCATGGGGTCAGAGCATGGTAGTGACAGGCAGTGATCAGTGCACTCCCATCACTGCGCATGACTTGTTTGCCTGCCGTCTCAGGACGGCCAAACCAACATGCGCAGTGAAAACTTTCTCCAACCCAGAAACGCAGCTGGGTTGGACAGAGCAGACACAGACTCACAGTCTGTCCTGGAGCACAAATTGAGTGCGCTCAAGCCAATCCTGCAGCTGCTCTCTGAGTGAAAGCAGCTCCAGGATTGGCTGCAGGGCATTCTGGGAGCCTATGCCTCCCTGAAGAGGTGAAGTACAGCGCGACGGGGATGTCTGCAGGTAAGTTTTTTTAAATTTTTGTTTTATTATTCTCCTCCAGTGACCCCTAGCTAGTGCCCCTCCCCCATCTTGCCTGCCTGCCTCTGCTCCTCCAGCATACGGCCGCTCCAGCTGAGTAATGTATGCACAGTGCCTAATCCATTTTGTTCAGACAGTCATTCCATACTGGTGCTTAGAATCGTGACATGCCACCTACTGCACAGAGTTTCCGTACCACATTAGTTCCCATTCACCAACTCCACAGTTGGACACTGCCAATTGGAATGCAGATTTGCTTCTGTGGGAACCTAGTGGATAGGAGCCCCGGCTTTCTTTCATCTCGCTTTCTTAATTACATGGTGTGAAGTGCTGAAGTCTATATGATACCTCAGGAGCCGTAATGAGAGGACTGTCCTCCTGAGCAACTTATTCATATTAAACCTTTTGAATACAGGATGAGAGCTGCAGAGGTTCCCCAAGGCACAGAAATCTCGGTGGTTATATATGAATCTGCCTAGTAATGCAAATCACAGAGCAGCAGTTGGTACTATCATTGGCATAAAATTATCAACTAGGTGGCTTTGCTGTAGGAATTGGAAGCCGAAGACAAATGTGTTTGAGACATAAATAAGTGCCATATATACAAAAGGTTTTAGTGTTCTCAAACTCACTGATTCGGTTAATCAGAGGGTTTGTGGATGCTAAAACCAATTGTTAAATGTACTAAGCCGATTTACCAGTTCGGAAAGGGTTTGCCGATGCGTTAAATGGTTTTAGGAAACTACACTGAATCAGATATTTGGAAGCGGCATGTTTCAGGCAGTTCTTCCAAATACCGATTCCTTATGGTATGAATTAATGTTTTGTGATAAATCCAGTTGCAAAACATTCATATTTTTCTAATGCCTCGCAGGAGGTGGCAACCCATTCACAAACACGAAATTAGTCCCCAGGGGACTTCCCCCTCTTTGTGAATGTTATAAAAAACATTTTTTAGGAGTAGGCAGTGGTCGTAAGTTTGTGAAAGTTTTCACTTTTTTTTTAAACACATCCTGTTTTCCTTTAAAGAAAATAAGTTGCTTTTAAAGAAAAATAGTGTTTTATTTTAAAGCAATCACTGTCAAATTGGTTTTCTGACCCCCAGCAGGCACTTTTCTTTTGATGGCAGTGAAGGCAGTTGATCACGGTTTGCGATTTACCTCATTAATATTCATGAGATAGGTTGAATTGCGACCAATCCCGATTCTGTATTTTGTGATCGTTTGCAAAGCAAAAATGCATTTTGTAAAAGTTGGCAATCAAATTATAACCTGAATGTATTCTTTGTACATCTGGCCCTGGATATGGGGGCTGTATTCAGGCCTCAGGAATTATGTGATTTTGTGACCCCATAATCTCGCCTCAGTATGTATCTATCGCACTTGCCACATAATCTAATTTCTGTTGCATAATTTGCAGCTTTCAACAGTAAAAGGTTTGCTTCTAACTCAACCAAATCAGAAGTTACTAACAAAAAGCACTTCATGTAGTGCAGAGGAAATTCTCGATGTCAGGCCCTGGAAAGGTTAACAGGTCACCTTTGCTGCCAATGAGCTGAAGCCTTATGACCACATATTATTCATGTCTGTTAACATTACAATAAAGCAACATAAGACTGACAATGTGTGCCGCATGTGCCACATACTACACAGATTATGTACAAATAATCCTCACTACTCTTATTACCCTTAAACATACCAATACGTACTAAATGAGGTTTGTCTACCTCCTCCCAGACTCCATGCGACCTAGCTAAAACATAACAAACCTTGGCAGAGCCAATAGTTCTTGCCTTGATGACCAATTGTTTATGCCAATACTTTTTGCCAATATGCCTGGAATAGGCAAAAACGAATGTTTTTAGCTAATGCTCTGATGCATTGAGGAAAAAAAGAGAAAAAAAGTGCAATGAAGTAGCAGTTTCTGTTTGCCAGATCATTCCATAGGCACGTGCATGTGTGAGGATGCATGTGTATGCCTACGGAATGACAAAGGCACTGTTTATTGATCCGAGATTGCAGGCCCCCTTGGATACGTAGACAAAAAAAGGAATGAATTTGTTTTTGCTAAAGCACTTGTTGGAATGGGGAGTGGCCCAGCAGCAAGCTCTAAGTCCAACTTCAGTTTCTGGTATTGTCAACAAGAGGTATTTCACAACCCAACAGCTGGTATCCTAATAAGGGCGTCTTTCTATTCCCTTTTCATGCCTCCTCTCAGACACATCCTTTCACAGGGGATATGAAGGGGACAGAGGCCCGCAGAACTTCCTGTAATCCATAAGCACCCTGGATCGAGGTTGTGACCATAGGAAGGGAGGGTGGATGGTGGGTACTGGGTAATCAGAGTAATCAAGATTAATGGTAAGTAATCTATGCATTGCCTACTCAACACATCCTTATGGAATGAGGATATATCAGTGCAGAATTCACTTGCTGGAAGGCACTCAACATTTGCAGAACCTCAATCGATCAGACAGAGATTATGGAATAGTTAGGACCCAATTATGTGTCAGTAGATCACTACGAAACAGCCTGTCACACCCAGACAGAGCACCTCCTCCTGGACCAATCCAGGCTAGCTTCAACACTGCAAGGGGAAGTAAAAACACAGGAGCACCAGCTCAAAATTGGAAATTGATTAAAGGACACACACGGAAGAAAAGGAAACAGATATCAGTATAAGCGGAGTAACGCCATAACATATTTTAGACCCGACACTCCAGTGCTTAGACAAGGTACATAAGGGGACAATGACCAAATCTAACTTTAGATGCAGAAGCAGTTCAAAACCACACAAGCACATAAAAACCCATTTTTGCATCAAAGCCAAGCCACAAGATCTGTTAATGGGAGCAAAGAACAAAGTTACCAGGAATGAGGAGGTCAATAGTTATCAAAAACCATAGAACACTGATCACATAACTGAAAACCTGTAAGGGAATTCATCTCGTAGAACTGCAGAGGATCAGCCCCAGAAAAGCGAGAAGAAAACTAAACATGTGAATGCTGAACTCACTAGTCAAACCTTTAAACAGCCCTACAAAGAGATAGCTAACCAGAAGTCAAGATCAAATCAAGACAAGCCCCGATCCATCATACTCTGCAATCAAATGATGGAGAAGAGGAAAAAAGAAGGGCTATTCTAGCAATGTGAAGAGAAGCATAAAAAGAGCCACTCGAATCCGTAAACTCTTGTACCTTCTGAAGAGGAGAACATAGCCATCAAGACTGAAAGACATTAAATCAAGAATCCACACAACTGGAAAGCAATGCCCTCTTTCGGTAAGGGCCAGCAAGCCCAGAAACCCAACCCCCAAAGAGAAACTGTTAAAGGAAGACCCTGCTTGATTTCCATAGTCTAGTGGAAATTAGACCATACAAGAAGCTAAACAAATGGGAACAGGTCTGACAGAAAACCTGGTCTCTACATATAATCTAGAACATACACAAGAATATAGGCTCCACAAGTTCTGGGGACTAAAATGCTAGATTCAAGACTCAATATGTCATGATCCAAGCCCACAAGGAAAGAACAAGTAGAACCCTGGCCTTGAATCAGACCAAAGACCAAATTCCAGTGCCTAACAAAAAATTAATGTGTTCTCATGTAACGCAACTGGTGCTCTTGTAAAGCGCTCTGATACCCGATACCTTCGGGTCAAGCTTGCGCTACATAAAACTCCGTAAAAAAAAAAGAAGAAAAATAAAGGGTCTGTGTCCTGATATCAAAAACTGCCAATTTGTGCCAAAGGAGGCCAGGCTTGTCAAGACTATGTGACACAAGTTCCAAATCCACCAGTAGCAGAAGAGTAAGTCAAAGAAATAACCTACATACTGTAAGCCTAGCAAGGAGCATAAGAGGGAGCCAAGGGGATCAAGGCTTAATGCACCAGCTCCAACTCTACAACTCTACCAGAGAGTACAAAGTGCGACAGTACAGTCAAGGGTCAATTCAGAAGTTCTAAGCTTCTTACAGATCTCAAAAAGAAGCTAGAGTGACCGAGGCCTAATCCACAAGCCCCAGGAGGGAGTCCCTGCAGAAGCTCGAGAACTTTTAGCCTAAGGCACCACAATCCATGCCCTACAAGGAGTACAAGAGGAAGTGAAAAGGAAAAGAGTCTAACACCAAAAGCCCCAAGACCAGCAGGGAGCACAAGAGGAAATTAGAGTGGCCGAAGCTTAATCCAGACACCTCAGGCCAGGCAGGGAGCACCCATAGAAGCCAGAATAGTTATGACCTAAAACCCCAAAGAATTTACCCATCAAGGAGTGCAAGAGGAAACCAAAGTGAACAGGGTCTAGTACCTCAAGGCCCAAGAGCAGCAGGCATCACAAGAGGGACACAGAGTGGTTGAGGCTTAATTAACATGCTCTAAGCCCAATATAGAGCGCCCTGCAGCCGCCAGAGTGGCTGTGGGTTTACATTCCACACCTCATTACCAGCAAGGAAGCAAAAGGCATCAGAGACACACAGAAAGCCAAACCACAAGCTCTGACAAAACCTGAGGCAGTACAATTGAAACAAAGGGAGAGGGGTATGAAGGGATCATGGAGAAGACACAAACGTACTTTTAAGCAAGGTCTGTGAACATAGGATTATGCCCTTTCCCCACCACATAGGCAAGAGAACATTCCAGAGGCTCACATTTCTATACTAAACACATTAGCCCCCTCAACAACATAAAGGTAAGGCCTGGAATCTGGTAGGAAGGAACTTGGAAACAAAAAAACTACCAGATGCAGAACACAGACAGAAAAGAGCAGAGACAATAAAAGGCTGCAATAACCAATCCATGTATTTAAAACCTGAAAAGGGACCACCTCTTGTCTAATTGAAATCTCACTACTGGGAGGGGAAGGGCCAACATTCCTCAACTGATTGGAATGGGACCACACCTGGTAACTCCAAACCCAGCAGGGAGCGCACATAGCGCCTGAGGCCTGGCCATAGTTCAGGAATGCACGGAGTCTCTAATACCTAGAGTAGGGCGAGAGATACAAGTTGACCTATCGCTTACAGCCCATATTATAGAGAACCAGAAGCCAATCACCAACCCAAGTAGTGAGAACTGAAACTGAAAATGTAGAATACTAGCAGGAAGATTCAAGAGAACCCATAGAGGTGGATAAAATCTAGTCAAAGTCTCATAAAAGTGAGGAACCTAACTTATTTCCAAAGCCCAGCTGAGAGCATTTAATGACGGTTGGACCACACATGACATGACCCCAAATAGCCTCAACATCAGGTAGGGAGTCATAGAAGAGGAATACATGAAATACCCCATTCAGCTACCACAGAAATGAAGATACCCCCATCATTCAAGAAAGAGCCACACCTGGCACCAACAATATTCCGCCCAGTGTAGTACAAAGTCTGTGAAAGCAGTACTACAGGAAACAACTCCGAACACCTCCAAACAAGTACTATAAAACAGACATTGAAGTATTTTAGAAGACTGCAGAACTGAATGGGGTACCTAAAAACCATAAAATCCCAGTCGTGGCCAGTGCAGGTAAGCGCTGTGGGGTGGTTGGAGTGCAGGTGGGCGGGGCAGGGGGGGAAGTCGACAGATGAGAGAATAGGTTTTATTTAATTTGACCTATTCTGTCGTCTGTCAACTTACCCCTATCCCACCCCGCCTCACCACCTCACCACGCTTACCTGCGTCAGTCGCCAATCTACCACCCAGAAGAGCATCGAGAAGGTCATCCAGAGACATGCAGACCCCGGACCACCACAAAAGGGAGTCATATGAACCTCAAGCTCCAAGCAACAATCTATAACCATGGTTGAACCTGGACCCTTGCTCTGCAGAACTTTAAAGGCAGACACCTAACCAGGTACTATCAAAGTATGACCATATTCAGGTACATAGATAAGTATAAACAGAGTAATAACAACTTCAATTCAACGCAGTATATCTCTCAGAAGGACGAAAGACTGCATGGCATAACTTAAAAGTTCATCACAAACAGTCAGAATAATAAAGAGTTTGAAACTGCCGCTCACTGACCTGCTCATCTGTTTTGACCCGAGGAACTGCTTCTTTGTCCACGTCTCAAACCGCATTCCCTGTGGCAGAGGTCGGCTGGTGGGAGCGTTACTGCAATCGGCAGTTTTCCACCTCGCTCTCAGCGCGACCCGCCCAGGTTGCAGTGCATTGGCTGTGTCCTGGAAAAGCCTACCGGGGGACTGCGAGGCCCAGAAACCACCGCTCTTTGCAGCCGGCGCCTCTTCCCCCGGCGGCCACGCCCACTGATCTGAACGCCTCCATATAACCTTTCGCGCCACCCGCTGCGCGGGTGCCGCTCACTGACCTGCTCATCTGTTTTGACCCGAGGAACTGCTTCTTTGTCCACGTCTCAAACCGCATTCCCTGTGGCAGAGGTCGGCTGGTGGGAGCGTTACTGCAATCGGCAGTTTTCCACCTCGCTCTCAGCGCGACCCGCCCAGGTTGCAGTGCATTGGCTGTGTCCTGGAAAAGCCTACCGGGGGACTGCGAGGCCCAGAAACCACCGCTCTTTGCAGCCGGCGCCTCTTCCCCCGGCGGCCACGCCCACTGATCTGAACGCCTCCATATAACCTTTCGCGCCACCCGCTGCGCGGGTGCCGCTCACTGACCTGCTCATCTGTTTTGACCCGAGGAACTGCTTCTTTGTCCACGTCTCAAACCGCATTCCCTGTGGCAGAGGTCGGCTGGTGGGAGCGTTACTGCAATCGGCAGTTTTCCACCTCGCTCTCAGCGCGACCCGCCCAGGTTGCAGTGCATTGGCTGTGTCCTGGAAAAGCCTACCGGGGGACTGCGAGGCCCAGAAACCACCGCTCTTTGCAGCCGGCGCCTCTTCCCCCGGCGGCCACGCCCACTGATCTGAACGCCTCCATATAACCTTTCGCGCCACCCGCTGCGCGGGTGCCGCTCACTGACCTGCTCATCTGTTTTGACCCGAGGAACTGCTTCTTTGTCCACGTCTCAAACCGCATTCCCTGTGGCAGAGGTCGGCTGGTGGGAGCGTTACTGCAATCGGCAGTTTTCCACCTCGCTCTCAGCGCGACCCGCCCAGGTTGCAGTGCATTGGCTGTGTCCTGGAAAAGCCTACCGGGGGACTGCGAGGCCCAGAAACCACCGCTCTTTGCAGCCGGCGCCTCTTCCCCCGGCGGCCACGCCCACTGATCTGAACGCCTCCATATAACCTTTCGCGCCACCCGCTGCGCGGGTGCCGCTCACTGACCTGCTCATCTGTTTTGACCCGAGGAACTGCTTCTTTGTCCACGTCTCAAACCGCATTCCCTGTGGCAGAGGTCGGCTGGTGGGAGCGTTACTGCAATCGGCAGTTTTCCACCTCGCTCTCAGCGCGACCCGCCCAGGTTGCAGTGCATTGGCTGTGTCCTGGAAAAGCCTACCGGGGGACTGCGAGGCCCAGAAACCACCGCTCTTTGCAGCCGGCGCCTCTTCCCCCGGCGGCCACGCCCACTGATCTGACCGCCTCCATATAACCTTTCGCGCCACCCGCTGCGCGGGTGCCGCTCACTGACCTGCTCATCTGTTTTGACCCGAGGAACTGCTTCTTTGTCCACGTCTCAAACCGCATTCCCTGTGGCAGAGGTCGGCTGGTGGGAGCGTTACTGCAATCGGCAGTTTTCCACCTCGCTCTCAGCGCGACCCGCCCAGGTTGCAGTGCATTGGCTGTGTCCTGGAAAAGCCTACCGGGGGACTGCGAGGCCCAGAAACCACCGCTCTTTGCAGCCGGCGCCTCTTCCCCCGGCGGCCACGCCCTCATTACTTTCCCTACATCTAGCCAGTCACTAACGCGCCGCGGGTCGCGCGCGGGTCGCAGCCCGGGGCGAAGACCGGGCAAAGACCGGGCCGTTTTAGGCCGTTAGAGGCCGGTAGAGACTGGACTGGGCCACCCCCCTGACATCTATATCTGGCCCTCTCCTATTGTCCCATTCTACGAACCTCCTCAGTCCCATAACCCAACAAGAACAATAATGGTTCTTACGAGGGGAACTAAAACCAAAACCAAAGCCCCCAGCTCTGTGGGTAAATTGCTTGGCCCTATGGACGACTTTTTAGCGAAGGCTAACACACTTATAGATGAAAGCATTTCAATGATGGAAGAAAGGGTCTCGCTAGATCTGGCATTCGCCAAAAGATCCTCATTAGGCATCCTGGCGGAAGCCAGATCTCCAGCATTAGGAGCCCCAAATGCTGAGACAGTGCCAACTAGAGAGAGACGCAGTCTACCAAACACAGTAGACCTGTCAGTATCCCAGCTAGCGGACTCTCAACTTAGCTTTGATTTAGAAAAAACTCCAGAACTGCTTCCAATAACACCTTTACAAATCTCCTCTACAGATAAAAGAATAGAAAGGGGTAGGAGGGAGGGAGCAATTAGCAAGAAAAGGGCGCCCAGAAACCCCATCACACCAGAAAATCTGGCAATACCACCAACCATCCCACAAAACCAAGATGATAGGGTGGCACAAATTGAGATTCTAGCGTCAGTCCACCAGGTAGAGAAGGAACCATCTCCCCCGAAAGTCTTGGACCCTCATCCCACCAAACAAGCCCAAGTGGACCTGAATGTTATCGAGGCCAAGAAACTAACTCTCTCTAGCATAGCCAGTGTAGTTAAACAGGCATTACAACCCTTAGAACACCGGTTAGCAACTCTAGAGTCACAAATTTCCAAACTTCTAAAAAATCAACAGCTAACTCTCCCATCATACCCTCAAAAACCAGGAGGAAATAATATCAAAAAACCAACTAATACTAACGCACCTAACGCTAATCCATCTTTGCCCAACCCACAACAAAAGACTCTCCGGATAACCACTTCAAATGTGCCCGTTAACAAAAATACCTCAAATTCGACCAAAACAATAAAAACCGTAGCAGCCCCAAGCACCACCAACAATTCACAACAGATAATTACTTTGACCTCCCCAGGTGCGGCACCTACAACTGCCGCGACCCCGACGGCACCCAGTAGCCCCGCCAATAAAACCCCAGGCAAAAATGTGAATAAAACAACAACGAAAACCTTACCCCCCCCACCCGTACCACCAAAAACACCTGCGGATAGGCCCAAGAGAAATACTGTGAGGAATCCTGGCCCTCCAAGACTCCCAGCAGATTTCCCTCCTGAGGCCTCACCCTACGTGGTGGTCATGGCTGGAGTTCCCGAATTAACAGATCTCACCCCAGAACCGGTCTGGTCCTTAAAAAATAAGGCCCAGCATTGGCTCCAGACCAACCGCCCGATTCCATCTTCCTGGCGTGGAAGAATCAGATCTGTAGCTAGGGTACCGTGGGTGGGCAGTACCAGAAAAACCATTCCTGGGGATTGCATAACAATCACATTTGAGGACCCACGAATAGCGGATTATGTCTGCGCATGGGAAGATATCACCCCAAATGGAGGAATTAAGATCAAGTCACTCTCCTTCTTCTATCCCTTTAGGCAAGTGGACGGCTACATACAGGAGCAGGAGCCTCCTTGGTCCGTTCCATTCCCCAGGCAGGACGACCTATTAAATTCCAGATATCATGGTCCCCCTAACTTATATGAGCCAGATTACTCCTGGCACACAGTAAGACAACGTCACCAGGGTGGAAGGTGGGACGACAGAAGATCTTACACACAATGGCCCCCACACAGAGATCAACCCCGATGGGACCCATGGCATAACATCCCGCTAAACAATAGGTATAGTGGCCTAGAAATGGTCGACTGACCATCAACAGAAATCTTTCCAATTGACCTTCAACCATCCTCCCCTTCACAGCTCCTCATTACCTCCCCAGTTATCTGTAACAAGGAATCCATAATCTCAAAAGAAGAATCTGGTGATGACTTTTCATCTATCATAGCCTCTTATTGGAACATCGCGGGCCTCCGAAATAAAATCGAGGATGGATCTGCGCAGAAGTTCCTAACCCCATATCAAATAATTTGTCTCCAGGAGACATGGTCTGTAGAAGAATTACACCTACAAGGCTATAAAACCTATTCTGTTCCAGCACTAACCAGCACAATGGGTAGACCAAAAGGCGGGCTAACAATTTACATTTCAAACTCCCTACCTCTCAACAAAGTGGTTACACTCTCCCAGGACGCTAATCATCAAATCCTCTCACTCACCCTGCCCAACAAAGATACAATCATTTTGACCAATATATATAATAACCTATCGGAAGAAAACTTCACAATTCTTCTCACTACCTTAACTGACAAACTGAAACAAATTCACCACTGGAGATCCGCAAACAAGGCAACCCACTTAATTTGGGGAGGTGACTTCAATCTCCACCCCTGCACAGCTCCCAACCTATTGTGCTGTGGGATAGTGGACGAATTCAACGTCCCACTAGCGCACCTCGCTCACACTAAACTGGGAAATATTATTAACACCGTTCTATCAGACCTGGATCTCCACATTGCTAACCATCTAAAAGCAGACCCAAACAAATTTATTCCGACCTATGTGGGCAGAGGTCATCAAACCACAGTAGACTTCATATTCCTTTCCCAAAGTCTCATGAATAAACTTAAAGATTTTGAGGTCATTGTCACTCCCCTCAGCGATCACTCAGCCTTAATAATAAAACTATCTATGCCATCCAATTCCTCCCACAAATTGGAGATGGCGACTACCCTCACACAGAACAAGATCCAGGTTGGTAAACGTAACGGACTCACAATCAAATGGGCTAAAATTAACCCATCTGACATAACGAAAAAACTAATAACTCGGTCCTACCCAAATATTGTGAAATGCCTGGATCTCGCAACTAGTCACAAGGAAGTCCTGAGAAATTTTAACTTAATATTAGATACCATAAAGGACCTACTCACCTCAAAACCCAAATTAAACCGCTCCACAAAACCAAAGTGGTTTAATCATAATTGCACAGCGGCTCTATCAAAATTAAAATCCGCACTCAAAAACAACCCACGAGATGCAGCCCAGATCCAACTCCTAAGGCGCCAATACACAGGGGAAAGAAAGCTGAGAACTGCCCAACTTAAGCAAAAACTATGGGATGATCTCCACCAAGGTGCAGTCTCAAAAAACAGCGAGCTTTTCTGGCGCACAGTCAGAACCCCATATCTCACCGAAATGGATACCCCGAAAATAGAAGTCGCTATCGACGAAAATACATGGGTTTTCCACTTCGAGGAGATTTTCAAAAACACTTCACCAACAGAATCCCCTCCCCTTAAGGCTAACTATCCCATTTTGGTTCCTTTTGATATCCCAGACCTCATAGACGCTCTGCAGAGCAGCAAACCAGGCAAGGCACCAGGACCTGATGGGGTCCCAGTGGACTTCTTTAAAAGCAACCAAGACCTTTGGGCCCCCATTTTAACTAGAGTCTGTACAGCGGCAGCGAGTGAGGGAATCCTAACCTCCTGGACAAAATCAATAATGGTTCCCATCTTCAAAAAGGGGGACCGGCAAGACGTAAAATGTTACCGGCCCATATCACTGCTGGATTCGCTCGGGAAAGTAGTGGGGAGAGTGATCCTAGAGCGCCTTCAGCAGTGGAGTGAGGACCGGGGCATAATTTCTGATATCCAATTCGGCTTCCGAGAGGGCTTTGGTACACTAGAGCAGGTCCTCAATCTTACCCTAATAATGGGGAAATACACACAGGCCATCCCTACCAAGATATATATGGTCTTTGTCGACCTTTCCGCAGCTTTTGACTGCGTCTCGCACACAAAGCTGTGGAAGGTCTTAGCTCAATTGGGAGTAGATCCACCCCTTTTAGATTTTCTAAGAGAGCTCTATACCGGGGCAACAGCCAGAGTGCGCTTTGGTGTAAATGGAGAGCTGACGTCACCGTTTAGCGTAGGGCGTGGGGTCAGGCAGGGATGTGTCCTGGCCCCCTTCCTCTTCTCACTCTACACCAACGGCTTGGAGGAGGAGATGTTGAGGGGGGCTCAGGACCTCCCACGCATAAATCGCCGCCTGATCCCAGCCCTGCTCTACGCGGATGACGCTGTTATCCTAGCACGAACCCCCAGAGAACTCCAGAAAGCAGTGAGCAGGTACACGTCCTTCATGGGCAATCTAGACTTAAAGGTGAACGTGAAAAAAACGTTCGTAATGACAGTTGGTAGAGGCCAAAAAAGAACACATCCCACACTGCTCAACAATCAAAAGCTTGAAGTTACCCCCCACTATCCCTATTTGGGGGTCATGATAGACGACCAACTCAGCTGGAAGCAAGCAGTGAACACAAGGGCACTCTTATTCAGGAGGTCAATTGCCGCTCTTATAACTTTCTCTCAGAGATTAGGCAAAAGACCACCAGTAGAGCTCCTCAAGATCTATAACGCCAAATGCCAGGCAATCGCAACATATGGTGCGGGAGTCTGGGGGTACACTGACATCAGTCCCATCCAGAAGGCAGAAAACACCTTTTTAAGATTCTTGTTAGCCACCCCCAAAGGCACCTCAACTTACGCAATGCACCTAGAATTAGCTATACCCTACTTAGAGGACCTAATTAAAATAGAACCTCTGATGTTGTGGCGCCGCATTTGGAAGTCAAATAAAAATGCTCTGACACAAGCCATCATTGCAGACTCAATGAACATGGACAATTCTGCAAAAATAAAGTGGCTCCTATATGTTAGGAACTTTTTTAACGATCTAGGCTTTGAGAACTACTATTCGGACCCGGCATCTATAACGGACATCTCAAAAAAAGATCTTAAACAGAAAGCACTAAGTCATCTGGAATCTTTAAGACTTGCATCCAATTCCTCAAAAACGGCAGTGATCCATGCAAACATGATCCAAGTAGCCTTTGACATTCACCCGTATCTGGCACTCCAAACATCAACCTACGAGAGAATGCTAATCACAAGATTCAGGCTAAATACCTTCTTCAGAATGGTCACCTTTCCGTCACAAAACTGTTGGAACGCCATACTCCCGCCCTGTCCATGTGATGGTCTATCAACGCAGTCGAACCTGCATGTGATCCTGCTCTGTAAATACCATCAAGCCCATAGAAAGATCTGGCTTTTACCGATATTAAGATCTTGGGGGTTGAGACAGTGCAGACCCGCTCTCTTAAGATTGCAAATGCTGGAAACGGTAAATGTCTGTTATTTTGTTAGTAGTTTCTTAAAGTGTATCATGAAACATAGAAAGAACCTCTAAAAACCTCGTCAGATCTACTTTAAGCGGCTCCTTGTACATTTTGATTAACTCTTTTTTAACTATGAAATGAATTTTATATGAAACATCATGTAACATATGTACTTTTACATTGTATGATATTTTTTGCTCTTTTATGGTTTTTCCACTGTGAATAAGCCGAATAAAGATTTTATATATATATAACTGCTAACAAATGGGAGAAAGGGGGGTGTCCTGTCCCGAATTGAATCAGTAATCTAAAAATAACTGCACCAGTGGCAGACTTACGCAGGAAGCATTGGATAGAAAGTGAATGTAGCCACCCAACAGCTAAATTCTGAGGGGCTTATTTATGGGCCCTTGCGTCACTTTTGCAGCGCTGGTGCGTCACTTTTTGTGACACACCAGCGGTTTAAAAAATGAGCCATGTTGCTCCATATTTACAAAGTGATGCATCTAGGTAGATGCGTCACTTTGTAACCTCCTGCGCGACATTATACCTGCACCTGGTATAATGTATGCAGGCGGGCGTTCTGATGCAGGAAAGGGTTGTAGAAGTGATGCACTGAAATCTATGAGATTTCACTGCGCCACTTCTAGGGCGCAAATGAGTCAATATCTTACGCCTGACTCGTGGCAGGTGTAAGACTGACGCAGGCACATTTACCATGGGACTTGCCCACGTGTAAATGACCCATTGCTGGAGTTGCATCACTTTTATGACACAATCCAGAAATGCGTCATTTTTGCGTCTACAGATACGTCAGAAATACTGGCATATCTGTAACTCCTTGAGACATGATGCGTCATACTGTAAATATGACGCATCATTGATGTCGCAAGGAGGACGCAATGCAAAGTGACGCATCACTGTTTTCTCGCAGCGATGCGTCACCTTTCATAAATGAGGGCCTGAATGCCTAGTCCTCCAGCCCCTCAATGACCGATCTCACCTTTCATGGGGATGAAAGAGAGAGAAAGAAAGCGGTGGTGTCAAGGCAGCTGAGGCACTGTGGTGTAGCTGCCAGGCAAGAACCCTTCAAACCTTTCACAAGGAGATGGCAGTAGCCCTTACTCAGTCTGAAAAAGATGGATCTTACCCTTCCACCTCCAGGCAGCGGTGCAGGAGCCATTTTTAGAGTGGGGTGCTGGCAATGAACATCGCATTACTAAAGTTGTATGTGCTACTTAAAAAGTAAGTGTACTAAATTAGTCAAATCCATTCCGCAGGTGAAGCAGCAGTCAATTATGGAGCACATATTGCAGGTTTATGGTTAAGATGTAAGGTATTGTCATTTATAGAAAGCATATTCTCTGTCATAATTTCATCTTTGGTAGCTTTTTGCTAAAAATGACGGAACTGCAAACGAAATGCCAGATGTATCCTTCTTTCATGCACCACAATGCTGCAAGACCAATCAATCAATCAGGGCTTTGTGGAGTGCACTACTCACCCGTGAGGGTCTCAAGGCGCTGGGGGGAGGGGGGATTTTGGGCAGCTCCATCTCATCCGCAGAGCCAGGTATTGAGACTCTTCCTGATTGCTTGCAGAAGGTGGGTTCGTCTGTTGCTGAGGGGGAGTTTGTTTCAGGTCTTGGCAGTGATGTAGGAGAGGGCTGTTCCTTCCGTTCTGGCTCTGCAGATGTGTTGGATTTAGGCCAGGGCAAGGTCGGTGGAGTGGAGGTTTCTCTTGGGTGCGTGGAATGAGACTCTTTAGTTGAGGTATTGGGATCCAGTGTTGTGGAGGGATTTTTAATTTAGTAATTTTGTAGGCATGAGTGAGCAGCTTAACGTTCACTCTGTTTTTGACAAGGAGCCACTGGAGGTCTTGTATGTGCTGGGTAATGTGGTCTTGATGTGGGATGCCTAGGACGAGTCTGGCTGTGGCATTCTGGATGGTCTGGAGTTTCAGGAGTAAAGATCTGTTGATTCTGGCGTGGAGGGTGTTCCCGTGTGTGAGAAGTTGGCCTGGTATATGATGCTCACTAGTTCTAGTGATCACCTTGTACCATGCCAAGCAACCCTTATGATGATTGGTTGTAAGTCAACCTTATATACCATCTATCTTAGAGGTAGCGTGGACAAAGCAGTCTTAGGCTAAACTCTGTAAAGGCATGTGAAGCAAGCTGTTTTACCATGTACAATCCCCTTGAATACCAAATGAAAGGACACTACACAGATATATATTAAAAAAAGAATATATATTTATTTACTACAAGTATCCCCTATACTCTTTATGAGCACAGAAGCAAATGCGTTAAAACAAAACACTGTTTAAATATACAAAAGTTGCACAATATGGATAGGCCCTAGGGGCCACTAAAACCATATACTAAAATAGTGGTATAAGTATCACTAATCGATAAGGAAGTAGAACTAGGGCCTTGGGAATCGCTGGAGCTGTTCAGGACTAGCAGTGACTAAGTCAGGAAAGGCCCGCGGGACTCGGGAGCAGCACTTAAAGCACAGGCATGCACCAATGCAAAGTCAACGGTGCGTAAAAAGTGCAAAGTTACTGAAAAGGGAACCTTCCGGATGACCTAGAACCTAGCAACTTGGAACATAGACACTAGAGGTGTAGTGCTACACAGGAGCACCGGAGTGCCAGGGTAACCTCACCCACAGGAAGCGGGTGCATATGTCTCAAAGTGTGTCGGGTTTCGTCGCGCTGGTCTATGGAGCCTGTAGATGAAGATGCTGCAGGCGGGTCGTCGAGGAGAGTTCCCGTGGATCCAAGGGTGGATCTGAAGAGGTGAAGACATGAAAGCACAGGGGACAATGTTCAAAGCCACTAGCCAGTGACTACTGTGGAACCAGGAGGGAACCAGGCGATGTCGGGTGCAAACAGGCGAAGAAGTGAAGATGTCTCTGCAGCCACGTGGACACGAAGAGGTCGAGGATGTCCAGGCATCGATCACGAGCTGTCCCACGAAGGCTCTAGCTGATTGCAGTGTTGGCTTCTTGATTGGAGCAAACAGGCCTTGGCTAATGCAAGCCATGCAGGAAACGATGCAAGCTTCTCACTCGGACCAGCAAGGTCCTTTTTATAGGAGCAAGGGCCAGTCTGGAGCAACCAGACCAGCGGTGTTGATTTCGGATTTCGTCGCCAAGATGGCCACTAGCCAACGGGCCAGTAACCGGGATGGCGTGTTGAGTGGCAAAATGCAAAAGGGCCCCACGCAGATCGTGGAGATGCTGGGGGGCTGATCTTCAGTGCAGATGCTGCTCGGTGCTGGGGCTTTTCAAAACCAAAGCACAGCATCTAGGGTGCCTCAGGTGCTGCGTAGTCAGCTTCTCCTGAATCTTCCAAGATGGCCGGGCCCACGTCTCTCGGTGCCTCCACGGGTCTCTTCTTTGCAGGGAGTGTGGATCGGGCTCTGAGATGTCTGGGAATCTGGGTCTTGTTGGGCTCTGGGCTCGGGCTCTGGCGGGAGGCGGCGGCAAAGCAGATGTCGAGTTGCTGGATGGTGCCTGTATTCACAGGGTGGTCACTCCTTGGCCACAAGGGAGATGCTCTTCAGTCTTCTGTGCAGCAGAATGTCGAAGTCCAGTTATCTTCTTAGTTTCAAGTCGAGTTCAGGATGATCTGAAGTCTTGGGACACAGCTCCTACTCTTATTCCAAATCTAGGGGCCGGATCACCTGCTAGGTCCCTCCTCTGGGTGGGACCAGGAAGGGGAGTGGTTACACCCCCTTTCCTTTGTCCAGCTCCGCGCCAGGACTGGGGCTGGAAAGCCCCAGCACCGGTTTGGACTGGCTTATGCACGGGGACACCTTTTGTGCCCCAGGCATGTCTCATTCTATTCAGCCCTGTCCTACCCAATACACAAAATCCTGTCTGGGGTGGTGCTCGCACCTTCCAAGGCAGGAAACCCTTTGTCCAAGCCTCCCTCGCTGGAAGGACTCCCAGCAGCAGGAGGTCAGACTTGTGTCTGTGGTGGCAGCATCCATTTTGTGATGCTGAGGCTCGAGTTAACTTTAACCGGTGTTCAGGTTATGTACATGTCGTGTCCCTCTAGAAGGGTGGAATGCTACCCCCGTTGCCAGAATTGGCGAGGGGGTAGTATTCCAATTCGTATGACACCTTACTCTACATGTTTTTATAAAGCCAAACCAAAGTTAGCAAGTAACCGCAAGGATTTTAATGCACTTAAGAGTATATGGTATGGCAAAATCCCGGAACAGCTAAGGGATTTGTTCCCGACAGCTACAGACAGTCTCAGCTCGTGCCAGAGCACCATCTCACATGAAACCAAGCACTCTGCCTCCTGGATTGTCGAGGCCTTCCATAGAAGTGGCTTATAGGTTAACATGTGTCCAGATATGATAGATATAGATATACTATACCTAAGTAAGAGGTGATTACACCAACTTACCCCAGCTGATTAATCAGCCAGTTGTGTCAAATATGGAGGCCAGGCCAGGGGTGGCACAATACATGCTGCAGCCCCTGTTAGGCCTTGGATACACCTATGCCCTGGGTACCTGGGGTACACTGTTACAGGGGCCTATAAGGTGAACCAGTTCCAATTGTGTATGTACCTAAGGTACATGGAGCCCATTTTAAGGAGAGAGCAATTAGCCTGGGGCCCTGAATAGCAGGATCCCAGGGCAACTAAGGCAGAAACCAGCTAAACAACAGGCAAAAAGTTTGGGGGTAACCATAGTCAGATATCCACCTTCCTACACCGTAGTCTAGTCTGCTAGTAATGAGTGTATGGGTGATGGTCTTTGTGATTTCAGGGGGGATCCATTTGAAGGATTTGTGGAGGATGTGCAGGGTGTGGACGCATGTGGAAGATACAGCGTTGTCGGTTCATGGTGAGGGAGGAGTTCAGTATGATGCCGAGGTTGCAGGCGTGGTCCATGGGTGTGGGAGGGTTGCCGAGGGCAGTGGGCCACCAGGTGTTTACCCATGCAGAGGGGGTGGATCAGAGGACGAGGATTTTAGTTTTCTCCGAGTTAAGCTTCAGGCAGCTGCTGCTCATCCAGGATGCAACTTCTTTCATTCCTTCCTGGAAACTGAGTCTGGTGATGATGGGTTCCTTGGTGAAGGAGAGGATGAACTGGGTGTCGTTGGTGTAGGATACTATGCTGAGTCTGTGTTTTCTGATGATGGTAGCGAGGGGGGCCATGTAGATGTTGAAGAGCATTGGGCTGAGTGAGGATCCCTGGGGCACTCCGCAGCTGATCTCTGAGGGTTCAGAGAGGAAGGGCGGGATTCTGATTCTTTGGGTTTAGTCGGTGAGGAAGGAGCAGATCCAGATTCAGAGCAACCCTTGACCCTGTTGTAGGCAGGTTGCTTCCCACGCTGCTCAGCGTCACTTCTGTGTCCATGTCCCCTGCTGCTGCAGCTTGCTGAAGTGCTGAAGTTCAAGGCCCTCCTTCACCCGCAGGCTACCACCTGCCCTCATCCCTGGTGGCCAGTCGTAGTCGTAGGCCGTCAGCTCTTGCGCTCATTCTGCCCTTTTTCCTTGTCAGTCCTGCTGTGATTGTGATTCTGCTTCCCTAGTGTAATTAATTGTATTTCGCCTTATTCTTTTTTTGTACTGTTGTAGTGTTATTGTACCCTTTTTTACCTTCTGTATCCCCCGCCCGCTCTACCCTCTGGTTTCCGCCGCTGCATCCCCTGGGGCCCCGCTCCCCTGCTCGCCTATTCGCTGCCCCGCTCCTGCCTCCCCCCTGCTCCTCCCTCCTACCTCTCCTCATATGGCGGCCGCCCAGCATTGAGAAGAACGCCCCTTGACCCTGTTGTAGGCAGTTGTTCCCCACGCAGCACAGCGCCACCTGTGTGTCCGTGTCACCCGCTGCTCCAGCTTGCTGAAGTGCTGAAGTTCAAGGCCCTCCTCCACCCGCAGGCTACCACCTGCGCCTCATCCCTGGTGGCCAGTGGTAGGCCGTAAACTCTTGCGCTCATTCTGCCCTTTTTCTTTGTCATCCCTGCTGTGATTGTGATTCTGCTCCCCTAGTGTAATTAATTGTATTTCGCCTTATTCCTTTTTTTGTACTGTTGTAGTGTTATTGTACCTGTTTTTTACCTTCTGTATCCCCCGCCCGCTCTACCCTCTGGTTTCCGATGCTGCAGGAAGTAAAAGCTGCTCAAGCAGCATACTTTTCTGACAAGATCCTAGCTGCAAAATCTAAACCCAGGGAAATCTTTCAAACTCTGCAAAAACTGACAAAACCAGCCCCCCCCCAGTGTATATGAGGAAAAATCTGTCTCCCAATGCAACGACCTGGCGGAATTTTTCTCGGCCAAAGTAAATCAAATATACACTTCCTTCCCACTCACCACTACTCCTCTGACAGTTCAGGATAACATCAGGGGATCAGACCCTGTGCTAGCCTCTTTACCCATGCTTGACCACTTTCCCTGCATGGATCTGGAAGTGGTGGAGTCCATGGCTCGGAGAGTAAAATCTGGATCTCCAACTGACCCGGCACCTCCAGAGGCCATGTTGCTCGCATCTCAGACGGTCCTACCTATCATCAAGAACCTTCTGAATGCCTCCATTGCTTCTGGTATTGTCCCTCCTGCCTGGAAACAGGCAATGGTCCGAGCACTGATAAAAAAGCCAAACCTAGACCCATTGGACTTTGCCAACTATCATCCGATTTCACTGCTACCCTGGGTGAGCAAAATCGTGGAGAAGTAT
Source organism: Lissotriton vulgaris (assembly GCF_964263255.1). NCBI lineage: Eukaryota > Metazoa > Chordata > Amphibia > Caudata > Salamandridae > Lissotriton > Lissotriton vulgaris. The sequence goes on from NC_141687.1 coordinate 1,336,628,668, forward strand.
ATCAATCTCCAGCTGGTTAGCTTTTTTGAAGATAACCAGCTGTTAGACTCCACCCAGACAGGGTTCAGACCTAAGCATGGAACAGAGTCCGCCCTCCTAATGGTCATCGAGGAGTCCAGGAAAATTCTTGATCAAGGAGGACCAGTGGCAGTGATCCTCCTTGATCTCAGCGCGACGTTCGACACGGTCAGTCATACCACCTTACTGAACCGTCTTTCGAGCGTCGGCATTGTGGACAAGGCCTGGCTCTGGTTAAAATCCTTTCTAAGCAACAGGTCGTTCCAGGTGTTTGACGGACAGACAGTTTCCTCCAGCATACCCCTGAAGTGTGGAGTCCCCCAGGGCTCCTCTTTAAGCCCCACGCTTTTTAATATCTACATGAGGCCACTGGCTGAGGTAGTTCGGCCGTATGGAGTTAAGATCATTTCCTATGCGGACGACACCCAGCTGGTGGTCTCACTAGCACAGGAGGCTCAACATCCACTCTCAGGTGGACTAACAAATTGCTTGGAGGAGGTGAAGGCCTGGATGACCCTGTCATCACTAAAGCTCAACGGTGACAAAACGGAGCTTATGCTCCTGGGCCCGGCTGATCTGACCTTCTTCAACTCATTATGGCCCACCTGTCTTGGCCCCCCCCCGGCTCCGAAAGAAAACATCAAAAGCCTAGGGGTATGGCTGGACAGGAGTCTCTCTCTTAACACTCAGGCCACAAAGCTTTCCGCCACCTGCTTTGGACTGCTTAGGACATTGAAGAAAGTTCTTCCTTTGCTCCCAATGGAGGCAAAGCAGACAGCCATACAGGGCATAATACAGTCACGACTGGACTCTAATAGGATCACTGAAATAATATCGACTGACAAAATATCGACTTGCCAAAATATCGTGGACAAAATATCGACCGTCAAAATATCGAGTTTGTATCTACAAACAGGTAAGTACAAAAATATCGAGTACAAAATATCGTTAACAAAAATATAGATGTAAAAAATATCGACTTTATTAAAAACAGTGTTAAATTAAATTAATATTAAATTTTAATTACTAAAATATACTTAAAACGACTTAAATTAAATTATAATAATAAAATAATAAATGAAAATAATAAAAATAATTTTTTAAAATCTTATTTGTTGACCCTGAACCCTAAAAATACCCCTTTACCCAAAAACCCAAAACTGACCATGAACCCTAAAAATACCCCTTGACCCAAAAACCCAAAACTGACCCTGAACCCTAAAAATACCCCTTTACCCATGACCTGAAAACTGACCCTGAACCCTAAAAATACCCCTTTACCCATGAACTGAAAACTGACCCTGAACCCTAAAAATACCCCTTTACCCATGAACTGAAAACTGACCCTGAACCCTAAAAATACCCCTTTACCCATGACCTGAAAACTGACCCTGAACCCTAAAAATACCCCTTTACCCATGACCTGAAAACTGACCCTGAACCCTAAAAATACCCCTTTACCCATGACCTGAAAACTGACCCTGAACCCTAAAAATACCCCTTTACCCATGAACTGAAAACTGACCCTGAACCCTAAAAATACCCCTTTACCCATGACCTGAAAACTGACCCTGAACCCTAAAAATACCCCTTTACCCATGAACTGAAAACTGACCCTGAACCCTAAAAATACCCCTTTACCCATGAACTGAAAACTGACCCTGAACCCTAAAAATACCCCTTTACCCATGAACTGAAAACTGACCCTGAACCCTAAAAATGCTCCTTTACCCAAAATTTATCAATATTATTTAATTACCAATTAATTATTAATTAACAATAACAATAAAGTAAATATATTAGAACATTAGGTGTAATTATTTTAATAATTAATATTATTTTTTCAAAATTAATTACTTAAAAATAACACAAAATTATATATATAAAAAATGTACTCTAATTAATGTAATTAACTAATTACAATTAATTAATTAACAATTATTTACTAATACAAAATATATTCAAAATTATATTAATTAATTAACTAATTAATATTAATTAATTAACAATTAATTATTAATAAAAAATATTAACAAACATATATTAATTAATTAATTATTATTAAATTACTTCCCACCCTATTCCCCTATAAACCCACAACCCGCTACAGAATTACATTACGCAATTATTATCAAAACAAAATTCATGTAATAAAATATTTTATAACATTAATACACACTATTCACACATATTATTACATAAAAATACACTATAAAATATTATATATTATTAAAAAATCGATATTTTTGCTATCTATATTTTATACAGTCGATATTACTTCACTTACCTGAAAAACGATATTTTTGTAGTCGATATTATGTCCAGTCGATATTTTGTCCAGTCTATATTTAAAACTCGATATTATGTCCAGTCGATATTTTGGAGTCGATATTTTGTCTCTATACCCTCTAATAACGCCCTCTATCTGGGTGCTCCAGAGTACACACTAAAGAGACTACAACTAGTACAAAACTGTGCTGCCCGCACTTTACTGCAGATCCCACGCAGAACACCAGTCAGTGAGGCACTGACCAGCCTACACTGGCTCCCAGTGCATAAGAGAGTCACTTTTAAAGCAATGTGTATTGCCCACCAGGCCTTCTGGGACTCGGGGCCCCAAATCACGCGTAGCCTAGTTAGTCAATATCGTCCAGGCAGAGACCTGCGCTCTAGCCAGGCTTTTATGGCAACAGTCCCTAGAATTAAAAGGACAAGATCAGGCGGAAGGATGTTTGCCTTCAACGCCTCTAAGATCTGGAAATCCCTTCCTTTTCATTTGAGATCCAACCCTGACCTCGCTTCTTTCCACAAACAATTAAAAACACATCTGTTCAAATCTCCTTAACAACTCAGCTCCACTCCCCTCCCCCCAGTCTGCAAACCTCACTCATACTCCCATCTGGTTCCTCTTGGATGCCTCAGGGCAGCAATTCGCGCTCTAAAAATCAATTTTCATTCATTTTCATTCATTCATTCATTTTCATTCATTCATCCTCTGCGTCCCCGCCCCCCTGCTCGCCCATTTGCCACCCGCTCCCGCCTCCCAGCTTCTCCTCCCTCCCACCTCCCCTCATATGGCAGCCGCGCTGCTGGCCCACCGAAGGCGCGCCTTAGGCAAGCCCGTCAGCACCCGTCTGTGCCTGGACTGCGCCCAGCGCCAGACCCCCTTGTCCCCACATACACCACACAGACCGCCACCACTACACCGCCATCACCCTCCACGCACTCAACACCGGACGACAGCACACCTGCTTCCTGGCCGCCCGAAGCACACCAAAGGACCCTTCTCCTGGGACCTGCTCGATACATCCTCTCCGGACGTTACCTTCCTGACAGAGACCTGAAACAATGCCTCCTCGGCACCCGACATCGCCATTGCCATGCGGGACGGCTACAATATCACCCGCAGGGACCGCACCAATGGAATAGGAGGTGGATTCGCCATCATCCACAAGAACACACTCAGGGTCTCGACCAGCACAGACAAAACCCTCAGCACCGCTGAACACCTGCACTTCCAGATCCACACTGATCCCAACACCACCCTCAGAGGAACTCTCGTCTACAGACCCCCCGGACCCCGGCCTCAGTTCAGCGACTCTATTGCCGACTTCGTCAGCACACACGCCCTTGCCTCCACAGACTACATCCTCCTCGGAGACCTGAACTTCCACCTCCAGAACAACAACAACACCAACTCCACCACCCTGATTGACAACCTCGGTCTCTGACAGCTCATCACAACACCCACCCACTCCGCCGGCCACAAACTTGACCCCATCTTCTCCGCAAGCCCCCAGGTATCCTTTAGCCACACCACGAACACCACTGGACCTACCACCACTGGACTGCACCACCCCACTCAACAGATCCCCCACCTCAGCAGGGGCAAAATCACCGAAGATCAGCTAAACACCACCCTCGCCATAAGCTCACAGGGCCGACCCCACCGGCACCGACACCACCGCCCGCAACCTCAGCTGCTGGATCGACAACTGCGCCAACACTCTTGCCCCGATCAAGAAACCCCCCCAACAGATGCACTAACAAGAAAGCCAGCTGGTTCACCGCGGACCTCCAGGCCTCCAAGCAAACCTGCCAATAACAAGAGAAGGAACGGCACCGCGAACAGACACCGGACAGTTATGCAGCTCACAAGAGCACCATCCGCAGACACCATTGCCTCATCAGATCCACCAAAAGGGCCTCCTTCAAGGACCGCCTCACCAACAATGCACACAACAGCAAAGAGCTCTTCAACATCGTGAAGGAACTCTCCAACCCCAGCTCCAACACCAACGGCATCCCACCATCGCAAGACCTGTGCAACTCCCTTGCCATCCTCTTCCATCACAAGATCGCAGACATCCACAACAGCTTCAACAACCTGACCGCCCCGACAGCCACCGACACCTCAGACCCCACGACCACCACCCACATGAACCCCCTGCTCACCTTGACCAACATAAACGACAACAACACCATCAAAATCATGAACAGCATCAACTCCGGCTCCCTGTCAGACCCATGCCCGGACCACATCTTCAACAAAGTTAGCACCACCATCACACCCCATCTCCGCAAGGCCATCAACATCTCCTCTGAGACCACAACCTTCCTGGAGAGCTGGAAGCACGCTGAGATTAACGACTTACTCAAGAAACCCAAGGCGGATCCGAGGGACCTCAAGAACTTCCAGCCCATCTCCCTGCTCCCGTTCCCGGTGAAGGTCATTGAGAAAAGCGTCAACAGACAGCTGACCTGCTACCTTGAGGAGAACAACATCCTGGACCCGTCACAATTGTGTTCCGCAGCAACCACAGCACAAAAACTGCCCTCATCGCCGCCACCGATGACATCAGGGCCCTGCTGGACAATGGCAAAACCGCGGCCCTCATTCTCCTGGACCTATCAGCCGCCTTCAACACTGTCTGCCACTGCACCCTATGCACACGCCTCCACAACGCAGGTGTCCAAGACAAGGCTCTGGAATGAATCACCTCCTTCATCTCCGGCAGAACCCAGACCGTCTGCCTCCCCCTTTCGGCTCCAAAGCCTCCGAGATCATCTGCAGCGTACCCCAAGGATCATCCCTCAGCCCAACATTGTTCAAGGTTTACATGGCTCTGCTCACCCACGTCACCCGACTGCACGACCTCAACATAATCTGTTACGCCGACAACACCCAGCTGATCCTCTCCCTCATCAAGGGCCCCCTCACTGCCAAAACCAACCTCCATTAAGGAATGAAAGCCGTCGCCGAGTGGCTGAAGAACAGCCACCTGAAGTTGAACTCGGACAAAACGGAGGTCCGCATCCTCAGCCCCAACCCCTCAGCCTGGGATGACTCCTGGTGGCCGACCACACTGGGAGCAGCACCAACTCCTACCGACCACGCACGCAACCTGAGTTTCATCCTCGACTCCCCCCTCTTCATGACCAAGCAAGTCAACTCCGTCTCATCCTCCTGCTTCAACACCCTCTGCATGCTCCGCAAGATCTACTGGTGGATCCCCACCAAAACAAGAAGAACGGTCACCCAGGCCCTCATCAGCAGCAGGCTGGACTACGGAAACGCCCTCTACGCCGAAGCCTCGGCCAAACTCCTGAAACGCCTACAACGCATACAGAACACCTCAGGACGCCTGATCCTTGACATCGCCTGCCACAGCCACATCACATACCACCTGAGAGACCTGCACTGGCTTCCCATCAACAAGAGGATCACCTTCAAGCTCCTCACCTATGCACACAAGGCACTCCACAACACCGGACCAGCATACCTCAACAGACGACTCACCTCGCCCTGACCTCACCATCGCCACCGTCCCCTGCATCAGAAGAGCGACCACCGGCGGCAGATCATTCTCCCACCTGGCCACCAAGACCTGGAACACCCTCCCCGTCCTCATACGGAAGACCCAGAAACTACTAACCTTCAGGAGGCTACTCAAGACCTGGATTTTCGAGCAGTAGCAGCACCCCTCCCCCAAAGCGCCTTGAGACCCTCATGGGTGAGTAATGCGCTTTACAAATTTCTTGATTGATTGAGTCTAGGGCAGTACCATGTATGCCGGTGTCATGAAGTCTGGCTGTTAGTGTGCGGTGGGAGATGGTGGTGAAGTCTGCTGAGAGGTCTGGTAGGATGAGGGCAGCCTTGTGGCCTTGATCGAGGAGGGTGCGGATGTTGTCCTTGGTGGCTGGGAGGGCGGTGAACATGCTTGTTTCAAGAGTGCAGTTGATAGTACGTCGTAGTTTGTGTGCTATGGGGAGGTGACTCTGTGGAATATGTGCGGCGGGCTGGGGTCGATGGACTTCCTGTGCGCACCTCCTTCCCTGATCCATTTTTGTTGTTTTATCCATAGATTCATTCTTGTTTACTAGATTGGCGAGCCATGACCCCCTTCCCACAGAGATCGCCGACTCTGTTATTTTGACTGCTTAAACTACATGCCGTGAGAGCTCCACTGCCTCACATCTTCATCGCCCATTACAGTGAGTCTCTTTCTCTCTCTATTTTCAATCGACTGATTACATGAAATGTCACTCTTTCTCTGTAACACAGAGACTGTACATTTCATTCCAGATCAAAAAGAGCGGATCACTGCCAACTCGGAATGTCCATTGACAGTTCTTTCCTCAAGTAGGTACCTTCTGTTACCTACATGTATTATTTCACCACAATATACTTCACATACTGAATTAATTTAATTATTTTCAGGTGCTCCTTATAACAGCTTGTCCTGAAGAAGACCCCAAACTGAGGAACCAATTACCCTTAACACAACCAGGGTCGAAAAGTAGACTTCTACTTACCCTCAAACCCATAGGAACAGAAGAAATCAATTAATTGCGACCTATGTGTTTATGATTTTAGGAGAACTGGGGGCCTTTTTAAGGCTGTAAAGGTTTTGCTGTATATAAATGTAATTGTGCGTATGTCACCACACCTTTATCCTGTCCCTCACGTATCCATTCACTCCCATTTTCCCAAATGCCTTCTTTGTCTGTACACTACACTGTGAGCACTGTGAATGTCACACTGAATTGAAGTATATTTAAGTAGATACATGAAGTAACATTGATGTTTTGAATTGGAAGAGCATCCAATGAATGTGTCAATTACTAGAATAAACCCATGTTCCTGGTGAACAAACCATGAATTGCTTCCATGGCGAACTGTTTTGCTAATGTTTCAGAATATTGACCCCATTAAAAAGGGGTGGGGGATAGCTGGGAGACGGGAGCGGGAACACATGAGAGGGGCTGTGGGGGCAGCAGCGGCAAAAAACGGAAAACAAAGCGGGAAGAAGGTGAAAGACAGGGGAAAAGGAGAAAGGAAAAAGGCAAGAACAGTAACAGGCAAAAATGCAAGAATAGTAACAGGCAAAAAGGCAAGAACAGTTAGAAGAAAAAGGTAAGAGCAGTAACAGGAAAAAGGCAAAAGAGGCAAAGATGGCATGAAAATTAAAGAGGAGGATAGGGACAGTCACAGAAGCAGAGGCACTGGGCTTCGAACACCAACCTGACAGCGCTGGGGGAAGACACTCGCAGGGGAGCTGTGCGAGGGGAAGAGCAGTATTCTGACCAAGAGGTCAGAGGTCTTGCTCATGTTGTGTGGAATGGAGAGGACAGGAATGGACCATATCCATCAAGATTATGGGGCAGATTTATGTTAACTGGCGCATCCCCAGGGATGCGCCAGTTAACATGCGCCACAGTGCGCCACAGCTCCGCCAGCCATGGTGCGCCGCATTTATAATGCGGCGCACCATGGTGCAAAAACGGCACAGATGCGTGACGCATCTGTGCCGGAAATGTGGCGCATTGCTGGAGTTGCGTCGCAAGCGCGACGCAGCTCCAGCAAGGCTCGGGGGTGCCCCATTTTAACAATGCTGCGTCAAGACCTACGCCTGCTTCAAGCAGGCGCAGGCTTTTGACGCAGCATTGGCTTAAAAGTGACTGAGTGAAATCTCATAGATTTCACTCAGCCACTTTTGCGAGGCGCAGCTGCCCCGGAACGCCCACCCTGCGCCGGAACGCCCACAAGCGGCGCAGGGCTTTACAACGTGACGCATCTGCCTAGATGCGTCACGTTGTAAATTGTACGTAGGGATGCGCCACGTTTACGCCGCCTTGCGTGACGCAACGCGGCGTAAACGTGGCGCAAGGGCCTCATAAATCTGCCCCATAGTGCATTCCTGCTCTCATCCTACAATGAGGCACAATCTGCTGCCTAGCGCCAATGCAGGCACCCTTGAACCATGGTGCTAGGGTGCCTTTGTTGCAGGCAGGGTAGTTTATGTGCAGAAAGGGGCACCTTCCTACATAAAAACAATCCTCAGAGACTGTTTGCCCTTTCTAAGTGTGCTGCAGAAAGAGGAAACAAAGCAAAGAAATAAAGATATTTTACCTCGTTGCACCTCCCCTGGGAAGGCGTAGCATTTTGATGCATTCCCAGGTTTACCTTTATTGGTAAATATGGGAATGTGCCAAAATACATGGGTGGATGCTTGGGAACACCATGTGGCAGAGTAGCGCAAGTCAGCGACTTGGGATGCCCTGGGTTACTCCATATTTACCATGCAATCGAGGGCCAAGCAGGGTAGCCTTGCAGTGTTTGCTAAAGCAAACTTAGGTAATGCGCTGCCCTTGCAACGACATGGGTGACGCAAGGTCAACCCAATACAATGATAAATCCGCCCCTCAGTTTCAATTGGGGTAGAGCAAGTTATTAAATGTTTTTCAAAAAGTGCATGGCCTTTTTACAGATATAACTGGGAAACCATAGACTCAGGCCCAGATGCAGCCTACATAGAGAAAATGCAGAGTGGACATGATTGGTTTGGTCGGCCCCAGAGGCCTGATGAAACAGTCAGGGCCCACAGCATTAGGCAAGCCACTCCTCCCCGACCCGCCCACCGCCTGCGTTCAACCAGGCATACTTTTTTGCTTTCTCGCAGCGCGAGGAGCAGAAACATAGAATGGTATTTAAAATACCATGTTATATTTCTGCTTCTCGCACTGCAAGAAAGCAGTGGGGCGAAGTAAAGAATGTAAACAGTTTAGCATATTCATCTCAATAATAGGGGCACCCAATGTGACATCATAAATGGCCTGATTTTGATTTTGTCAGACATGATGCTCCATCACAAATGTCAGGGATATTCTATCTGCCTTATTACAAGTGCATTGCATTATCTAGCATTTGTAATAAGTTGAATGGTGTATCTGTCATTTGGGTCACCCATCTGAAAAATCGCCAAATCATGCACAATATATGTTCATGAACTGGTTTTAAGCTAGGTGTGGCAGGGTATACTCAGACATGAGTCCCTTTCTCACTGCTCCATCAGGATTCAAGCAAGCCGGGCCGAAGACGGCTGAAATGCCAGAAACCGGTCCCCGGTAGCTTGTCTCCTTTCTGGTGAAGAATTGGCTTGGTAGTTTAGTCTGCCCTGTTCCCATGATGCACTGGGCCAGGGACAGACTGATTTGCATATAGCCAGGTTCTGAGCTGGGATGGGGCAGTGAGATAAATAACGGTGATGGATCAAGCCCTGATCTTTGGACTGGGTAAGAGTGGTCTGCTTAATTCAGACACTCTGTTCATCACCACCCCCTTTTCTGAATCGTTTTTGGCCACTATAGGTGTGGCAAGGTATACTCAGACATGAGTCCCTTTCTCACTGCTCCATCAGGATTCAAGCAAGCCGGGCCGAAGACGGCTGAAATGCCAGAAACCGGTCCCCGGTAGCTTGTCTCCTTTCTGGTGAAGAATTGGCTTGGTAGTTTAGTCTGCCCTGTTCCCATGATGCACTGGGCCAGGGACAGACTGATTTGCGTATAGCCAGGTTCTGAGCTGGGATGGGGCAGTGAGATAAATAACGGTGATGGATCAAGCCCTGATCTTTGGACTGGGTAAGAGTGGTCTGCTTAATTCAGACACTCTGTTCATCACCACCCCCTTTTCTGAATCGTTTTTGGCCTCTATAGGTGTGGCAGGGTATACTCAGACATGAGTCCCTTTCTCACTGCTCCATCAGGATTCAAGCAAGCCGGGCCGAAGACGGCTGAAATGCCAGAAACCGGTCCCCGGTAGCTTGTCTCCTTTCTGGTGAAGAATTGGCTTGGTAGTTTAGTCTGCCCTGTTCCCATGATGCACTGGGCCAGGGACAGACTGATTTGCATATAGCCAGGTTCTGAGCTGGGATGGGGCAGTGAGATAAATTTTAGTTTTGCTGGCAAGCTGGGTGCCAGGCCCATGGAAGCGATGTTGAAGATATATAAGAGCAAACCTGTTGCCATTGCCTCATATGGATCTCCTCTGTGGGGTTATGTAAATCTTGACCCCATTCAGAGAGCAGAAAACAGATTCATAAGATCTCTCCTTTCTGTCCCCCAATCAACCCCAACCTATTCCATCCACAAGGAGGTGGGCTTGCCATATTTGTCGGATTCATTAAGCGTAGCACCCTTGATCTTGTGGTTGAAAATGTGGTTAAACGCCGAACTTCCACTGAATCACAAAATTTTGAGGGATGTCCTATCATTGGATAACTATAGTAAAATCCCATGGCTGGCCTACCTAAGTAAATCTTTTATAGAATTGGGTCACCCAGAACTTTTTCGCTGCCCAGAGAAAATTAGGGCTCTGGACATAGCTTATACAAAAAAGGCCTTCAAAGAAAGGAAGGAAGCATGCCGCGAGGTAGTTGAGCTGCAGAAACCTGCCGTTAGGGCTCACTATCTACTGGTTAGTGATCCTTATTTGGCTCCTTATCTCCGCTTTGTAACAATCCCTTACCATAGGTTTTTATTAACAAAACTTAGGTTTAATCTTATTCATTTTCACCTAGGCTCTTTTAAGGAATGGCAGAAACCAGAATTAGCCGCCCCCTGCAGTTGCGACCATTTCTCTGTGCAGGACACAATGCATCTTGTCATGTTTTGTAGTTTATATCATGAGCAGAGGAAAAAATATTTGCTCCCCATACTTAAAGATGCAGGGTTCACACAGGTGCGCCCCGCGCTGCTCTATTTACAGCTTATGACAAACCCACGCACAACGTTTAGTCTTGCAAATTTTTTAGTCGCCGCTGCAAGGGTGAAAGCTGTTGGCCAATCTCCGCCCTAAAAGATTATTTAACGTAACGAGATTATGTGTATCGTCTTATATATAAATGTATCTTTTTAAATTGCGTAAATAGTATTTATAATGTACATCGAGCATGATGCTTTTTAGATGTTAGGTAATCTAAGTATGCTTTTTATGTTATGTTTTATTGCTTTTGCTTCTTTGTATGACTTTGAATAAGTCGAATAAAGATATTCTGACATGACATGACATGATTTGCATATAGCCAGGTTCTGAGCTGGGATGGGGCAGTGAGATAAATAACGGGGATGGATCAAGCCCTGATCTTTGGACTGGGTAAGAGTGGTCTGCTTAATTCAGACACTCTGTTCATCACCACACCCTTTTCTGGATCGTTTTTGGCCACTATAGGTGTGGCAGGGTATACTCAGACATGAGTCCCTTTCTCACTGCTCCATCAGGATTCAAGCAAGCCGGGCCGAAGACGGCTGAAATGCCAGAAACCGGTCCCCGGTAGCTTGTCTCCTTTCTGGTGAAGAATTGGCTTGGTAGTTTAGTCTGCCCTGTTCCCATGATGCACTGGGCCAGGGACAGACTGATTTGCATATAGCCAGGTTCTGAGCTGGGATGGGGCAGTGAGATAAATAACGGTGATGGATCAAGCCCTGATCTTTGGACTGGGTAAGAGTGGTCTGCTTAATTCAGACACTCTGTTCATCACCACCCCCTTTTCTGAATCGTTTTTGGCCACTATAGGTGTGGCAGGGTATACTCAGACATGAGTCCCTTTCTCACTGCTCCATCAGGATTCAAGCAAGCCGGGCCGAAGACGGCTGAAATGCCAGAAACCGGTCCCCGGTAGCTTGTCTCCTTTCTGGTGAAGAATTGACTTGGTAGTTTAGTCTGCCCTGCTCCCATGATGCACTGGGCCAGGGACAGACTGATTTGCATATAGCCAGGTTCTGAGCTGGGATGGGGCAGTGAGATAAATAACGGTGATGGATCAAGCCCTGATCTTTGGACTGGGTAAGAGTGGTCTGCTTAATTCAGACACTCTGTTCATCACCACCCCCTTTTCTGAATCGTTTTTGGCCACTATAGGTGTGGCAGGGTATACTCAGACATGAGTCCCTTTCTCACTGCTCCATCAGGATTCAAGCAAGCCGGGCCGAAGACGGCTGAAATGCCAGAAACCGGTCCCCGGTAGCTTGTCTCCTTTCTGGTGAAGAATTGGCTTGGTAGTTTAGTCTGCCCTGTTCCCATGATGCACTGGGCCAGGGACAGACTGATTTGCATATAGCCAGGTTCTGAGCTGGGATGGGGCAGTGAGATAAATAACGGTGATGGATCAAGCCCTGATCTTTGGACTGGGTAAGAGTGGTCTGCTTAATTCAGACACTCTGTTCATCACCACCCCCTTTTCTGAATCGTTTTTGGCCACTATAGGTGTGGCAGGGTATACTCAGACATGAGTCCCTTTCTCACTGCTCCATCAGGATTCAAGCAAGCCGGGCCGAAGACGGCTGAAATGCCAGAAACCGGTCCCCGGTAGCTTGTCTCCTTTCTGGTGAAGAATTGGCTTGGTAGTTTAGTCTGCCCTGTTCCCATGATGCACTGGGCCAGGGACAGACTGATTTGCATATAGCCAGGTTCTGAGCTGGGATGGGGCAGTGAGATAAATAACGGTGATGGATCAAGCCCTGATCTTTGGACTGGGTAAGAGTGGTCTGCTTAATTCAGACACTCTGTTCATCGGCACCCCCTTTTCTGAATCGTTTTTGGCCACTATAGGTGTGGCAGGGTATACTCAGACATGAGTCCCTTTCTCACTGCTCCATCAGGATTCAAGCAAGCTGGGCCGAAGACGGCTGAAATGCCAGAAACCGGTCCCCGGTAGCTTGTCTCCTTTCTGGTGAAGAATTGGCTTGGTAGTTTAGTCTGCCCTGTTCCCATGATGCACTGGGCCAGGGACAGACTGATTTGCATATAGCCAGGTTCTGAGCTGGGATGGGGCAGTGAGATAAATAACGGTGATGGATCAAGCCCTGATCTTTGGACTGGGTAAGTGTGGTCTGCTTAATTCAGACACTCTGTTCATCACCACCCCCTTTTCTGAATCGTTTTTGGCCACTATAGGTGTGGCAGGGTATACTCAGACATGAGTCCCTTTCTCACTGCTCCATCAGGATTCAAGCAAGCCGGGCCGAAGACGGCTGAAATGCCAGAAACCGGTCCCCGGTAGCTTGTCTCCTTTCTGGTGAAGAATTGGCTTGGTAGTTTAGTCTGCCCTGTTCCCATGATGCACTGGGCCAGGGACAGACTGATTTGCATATAGCCAGGTTCTGAGCTGGGATGGGGCAGTGAGATAAATAACGGTGATGGATCAAGCCCTGATCTTTGGACTGGGTAAGAGTGGTCTGCTTAATTCAGACACTCTGTTCATCACCACCCCCTTTTCTACACCCCCTTTTCTGAATCGGTTTTAAGCTAAGCTAAAATTCTGTAAGTATGCACAGTTGTTATCTTGCCTCAAACACTATCTCATCTATCCAGTGTAATGCAGATGATACTCTGTCACAAACGTGACATACATTTTGGGGCACACACTGTAAGTTAGATATGCTTTGATTTAGTAGGAAAATAGCATATGTGCCTTCTGACAGGGTTTTGAAGACTATCACAGTTGCCTAAATCAAAATCAGCAACATATTGGTATCGTTTCACTTTAAAATATTTTTGACAGCAATGTTCCGTGCATGCTGTATAGTCATAGTCCATGCCCAGCATTCAAATTTGTACATAACTGTTATCATACTTGTATAACTATATGGACTTTAGGTCTAACTAAATGTGTGTATATCACACTTGCACTGCTATATGGACCTAAGGTCTACCTAAATGAGGTTGTGTGTGTGTTTCAATGTGTGACAGTTTCAACAAAAGTGTGTTGATGCACTTGGCTGACCTGTTTGTTCAATACAAAATGGAGGCTAATGGAATGGTCAAGGGATACTATCTATGCCACATAATATTATTAATAGAACAATAGTGGCCACATATCATGTTTAATATAAATATGAGCATGTCCAAAACGTTTTACATCCACCTCAGGAGTGTGAGCCACATAAACCACTTGATGAAAGGGCAGGTTGCAACTTTTTTTGAGGACATACCCCATTGGCAATATCACACATATCCCACCTGCAAAGTTGCAAATACATTTTTGTCAATTGGCCTGATTTATAGTTTGACGGTTGTGTTACTGCATGAGAAATTAGATGGATATCCTGTCCACCTAATTGCAAGTTAATCATATAAAATGGTGCCTGTAGTAAGGTGGATCATATATCTAAAGATAGATCAGACCCAAACTCTATTATATCTTATGCCACTTGTAGTAGGTGCTTCATTATATGCTTGAATCTTTTGACGTTATATTGCAATCGAAAACTTTAAAGAAGGGCTAAGAACAACATACACATTTTTTCATGTAATTAAACGTACCACCTTGTTGCTGCTCCATGGCCTTCAGCTGCCCAGCCAACTTAGGGTAGGCCACTGCCAGAATGCACCTGATCACAGGGGTCAGTGACCACCTCACCTGTTTTTTGCCAGGAGCACTGTCCTAGCGATGAGTTGGGCAGTCACTAGGGATGGCTAGTCTAGTGCTTGGGGAGGATTTTGTTGCAGTTAGTGGTGGGGAGCCAGCTGAGATAACACTAGTTTCATTTGGTGACAGTGAGATGGTCCAGAGAACCCTCATGCCTAACAACACTAGGAAGTACAGGCAGTGGGTGACCATCAATGGGAGGAGGCTCTGAGAGAAACAGGAGCCAGCATGATAACTGTAAGGTGTCATCTGGTGTCCTCAGAGCAGGTAGTCCCTATTAGTTGCCGTAGACAACAGTGAGCACCAATGTTTGGTGGCTCAGGTTCCCTTTGAGTGTGGGGGGAGTCTCTGGTTCCTTGGGGGTAGCTGTGAGTCCATCCATGCAATTGGATTGTTTGCTGGGCAACGACTTTGAACACCGCCTGGAAGGAGGTGGTGCTCAGGTTGCACTTGGAAATGTTGGGATTGCCTGAGTGGGTGTGCTTGACCACACGGTTAATGGCAGCATGTGAGGGTGGGCAGAAGGACCTGGAGCCTTAAAGAGTGGCCCAAGTCTTTGCCAAGAAGAGGAAGGGCAAGGGGCATGGGAAACCCGCTCCAGAAAGTCCCGTGGTCTGGGAGGAGGCTGAACCTGAGGGGGACACCCCATAAGCTACTGGGGAAGATGTGGTGGAACTGGTGAACCTACTTAAGCGGTCCCAGTGGAAGCAGCACATGGGTACCTCTAAGGAGGAGTTCTGTGCAGCTCAGAAAGAATGCACTACTCTTGAGGCTCTTCGAAAGCAGAGTGAGGCCAAGGCAGCTGATGACACCTCTGGGACTCACCTGATTTACTGGGAGAATGAACTCTTGTATAGCAAGCCTAAGATTGTTGAGCTTGGGGCAGCCGGTGTGCTGGTGGTGCCCCAGCACTTCAGAGCCTTCCTACTGGTTATGGCTCATGATGTGCTGCAGGCAGGTCATTTGGGGCAGGAAATGGTATCACCCACTTCTATTGGCCTCAAATGAGGAAGGCCTTAGATGCATTCTGCAGGTCTTATCCTACGTTCCAGGTGAGTGGCAAGACTGCAAGAGATGGAAGGCTCCCCTGCAACCCTTTCTTATCATGATCACCCCATTTTGAGCGGGTGGGCCTTGATATTGTGGGGCCTCTGAATCCCAAGACAGCCATGGCCAACAAGTTAGTCCTGTCTTGGTAGACCATACTACCTGTTACCCGGAAACTATCCTACTGATGACAGTGACTGCACCCACAGTGAACAGGGCACTGATGGTGATCTTTACACACAAGGGTATGCCCAAGAAGGTGGTATCTGGCCACAGTACCAACTTCATTTCTTTGCATGAAGGCCATGTGGAATTCCTGTTGAGTAACCTACAAGTGCTCCATGCCTTACTCCCCCGAGACCAATGGGTTGATTGAAAAGTTCAACGGACTCCTCAAAGGCATGATTATGGGTTTTTCTGAGACCATGAGGCATAAGTGGGAACATCCTTTTGCCATACATTCTGTTTGCGTGCTGGGAGGTACCGTGGAAGGGGGATGGCTTCAGCCCTTTTGAACTTCTGTATGGGTACCCTGAGAGAGGACCTGTCAGTTTAGTGAAGGGACTGGGAGCAAGCTCCCAAGAAGCCACACCAGAATGTACTCAGTTACACACTGGCCTTCAGAAACAGATAGCCTGCTTCTGGAAATTCACCCAGGAGAAAATGGCGTTAGCCAGGAGGACATGAAATGCAGGTTTGACCAGAATACCACTCTGGTTGAGTTTCAGCGAATATGTATCTTAACATTGCATGCGAATACATTGCGTGCCATTACAACATGGTTTTTACAACAACCGCATTGTTACCACGCAAACCAGTACATCGGAAGTCGTTACAACAACTTGCTGTAGGGGGCGTGCTGGAAACACTGTTTCCCATTTCAGCCTGGTCAAAAGGCGTGGGTGATGGCGTCAGAGGAGCACTGTGTCCTACAAGACCGCTGTTCTGGGCCATTTGAGGTGAAGGAGAGCAAGAGTGACTTGCAGACTCCTAGGAACCCTTTGAAGGTCCTACACATGAACTGTCTCAAGCCATATTTTAAAATGTCTTAGCTGACCATGCTCTTAGTCACAGATGATGGGGTGGAAGAGGAGAGTGAACCTCTCCCTGACCTCCTGTCTTCCAAAGAGGAGGATGGGTCAGTGAAGGATGTGATCCTCTCCCTTACAGTTACCCCGGGACAGCAGAGAGACTGTTGCCAGGTGCTGGGAGAGTTTGCTCCCCTGTTTCGCTCACCCCAGGAGTCACCCATTGAGGCACTCATGACATTGACACTGGGGATAGCCTTCCTGTTGAGCACAAAATGTAAGGTTGTATGACCGAGTGAGGAACGTCATCAAAGAGGAAGTCTCTAAGATGCTGTAGTCAGGTGTTATTGTACGCTCCAACAGTCCTTTGTCCTGTCCAGTGGTTCAGGCTCCCAAGGCTGCTCCCCTTGGTGTCACACCCAAACTCCAGTTCTGTTTAGACTACTGTGGGCTCAATGTGAACCCTAAGACTGATGCACACCCCATCCCCAGAGCTGATTAGCTCATTGATTGGCTTGGTGCTGCCAAGTTCATCAGCACGTTTGATTTAACATCTCAGTACTGGCAGATTACTTTGAATGAGGGGGCACAAGAGAGGTCAACATTCTCAATGCCAGTAGGGCTCTTCCAGTTTGTATTCATGTCTTTTGGGTTAAAGAACGCCCCTGTCACCTTCCAGAGGTTGGTCAACCAGGTTCTGGTTGGGTTGGAGAACTTCAGTACCACCTACCTGGACAGCATTGTATTCTTCAGCTCCAGTTGAGAGGACCATTTACACCTCCTGGAGGAAGTGCAGAGGGTACTGCAAAGCACAGACCTCACTATCAAGACCGGTAAGTGCCAGATAGAGCAGCGGTCTGTGGTTTAATTGGGACACCAAGTAGGAGGGGTGAGGTGCAACGCCTACAACAAAGATTCATTCTATTCTGGTTTGGCAACTCCCCAAGATTCAGACAGAGGTGAGAGCTTTCTTAGGTCTCACAAGTTACTACAGGAGATTTATCAAGGGCTAAAGCACCATTGTTGTCCCCTTGACAAAACTGACATCCAAGAAGCAGCTACATCAGGGGATCTGGACAGAGGCGTGCTAGACCACTTTTGACATCCTGAAAGAAGCCATGTACCATACACCAATGCTCAATGCTCCTGATTTCTACAAGAAATTTGTGGTGCAGACTGCTGCCTCAGACCATAGTGTGGGGCTGTGCTTTCAAATCTAAACAAATAGGTCCTAGATCAACATGTAGCCTTCATCAGTAGAAGGTTACTTCCCAGAAAATAGGGGTGGAGGGCAATGGAAAGGGAACCTTTTACGGTGGTTTGGGTGCTGAAGAAGCTAAGTACCTACTTGTTTGGGATTCACTTCTGGGTTCAGACAGACCACAGATCCCATATTTGGTTAATGCAGATGAGGGGTGAGAACCCTAAATTGTTGAGGTGGTCCATCTGCCTACTGGAAATTAACTTTATGGTGGAACACCAACCAGGAACTGAGCATGCCAGTGCTGAAGGTCTTCCCAGGTTCTTCTGTCTTAGTTAAGAGAACTCCCGGGAGGTTGGGCAGTTCTCCCCAATTTTAGCAGGGGGGTACACATGTTAGACATGGCATCTTTTGGCATGGTTTCCCCTGTCTTTTTGTTTCCGTTTTTGACTGGGTTCTGAACTTCATTCTTGCTAGTATAAAGAGTCTGGGAACGTTACCACTGCTGTCCAGTGCTAAAGTGCATATGCAAACAGGTTCAATTACTACGTCAATACTTGTGCATAACTTATTAACACCCACACCAATGTAAAAGGGAGGAATACCATCAGGTGGTAACGAGAAGGAAGCAGTGGCACATTATTCAAAATTATCTCAATTTCCTGAATCTGTCATGGTGTCCTTCTTCTTTGTCTCCTACTTAGAAACTTGCTAGTGCATATGTTTCGCATCTTTTTTGTTCTTCACCACGCAGGCTTTGCACTCTATCACCTCCTCCACAGATGTCATTTTCACCTCCATCTCCTGGGAGAATGACTGAAGGTCCATCAATACCATCATTCTAATTGTTTTCCTCTTGGGAAGTACCTCATCAACAGGGTTAGACACTCTCATGTACCTTTCCATGCGCCACCCTTTAATGCAGATTTATTTCTGAGCAAAGAAGTCCTGGTTTTCTTTATTCCCCTGTTTATTTTCTTACAGCAACATAAATCCTCTGCTCTGGAATTTACCAGCACTTGCAGGACAATGAGAAGGGTCACTCTGAGCCCACAGCTCGTATTGTTGCAACCTGTGTACCACAACCTGTTCTCAATCAGTGGCTGTAGTTCTCACTGTTACAACCAGCATACCTGTTCACTTCTGCTTAGCCACCCCGCCCCGTCTCTCTCCATGCCACACACTGCTTGGTGCTGAGGAATACCCCACGGCATCGGTTTACTGGAGGACACTGCAGGAGCCCCGCTAACTAAAAGAATGCCATTGTCTGACAGGAACATTTCAAATATTTTGGGGGACCTGGGTTAAACTTATTTTGAGGCCCCCTGTTCCAACCAGCTTTGAATTCATGAATCAATTTCAGCACTTTCATGCCTTATTTATCTAGATCACTGGCAATGCACAGGCACACTGGTCCAAATTCGAAATGTGTTTACATCTAATATTCAGGGACAGTGATGTGTGTTTTCAATATTGTAACACAGCAGCAGCTCACTCATTTTACTGCAAATAATCTCTGTGACGCTCTCCGATTTTTCATTGTGAATTCCAGTTTTGATCTGCAAATTGTCTGTAGTAGACTCTTGCACATCACCAACATTAAAAGTAAATTAAAGGAAAACAGTATTTATAAAATCTATTTAAGAAATATTTAAGGTCATCCAGGCAAGACTCTCTGCAGAACATAGCTGGCTCTTTCAGGGGGCCCTCTGAAACGCTGGAGCCCACTTTTTCCTCTGCTGTTTTGCATACATTAGCTCATAGTCATAGCACCGCCATGCTGGCAGCCTCTGTGCAGACAGAAATGGGGGTTTCCAATAATTTAGGGCCAATTTGGCATGTGTGCGTCAAGGAGAGCTCACCTGTAGGGCCCCAAATCACTCACCTAGGACCTTCCAGTGCAAGACTCTCTCACCTCCTCAGCGCTCTCGAGATGGAGCTGGGCCGGAGCCACAAAGAATCGCAGTAATCTCACAGGCCACCTTCCTACCTCACCCTAGGGTGCTGACGACGTTCACTCTTAATATACACGGGGAAGTTTAATCTGAATAATTACCCCCAGGTCCCTTATGTCCTTGTACCATTCATTACAAAGTGGAGTTAACCATCTCCCGACAGAAAAAAAGACAAGAGCAATGCTGGGAACCTAATACTGCCCCTCCCACCGGGAGTACATAAGCAGTACGTACCCAGCATTCTGCCTACATCTACATTTAGTTGTGGCAAACACAATCCCGGTACATATAAAGGCAAACTCATAGTTGCCCAGTAGCCTTGTGTAATAGGAAGACCTTGACTAGTGGTAGATTAATAATCAACCCCACAATGCGTTCTCTGAATCGCACTCTCACTATTAAAATTAAAAATACAGGCTCAAAATCCCAGCATAAAAAGGGCATGTGGCTAAACCGCGCTGGCTGTGAGGTGTTCCACGTCACCTTGACAGGTAAGTAGATAACAGACTATTCAGACATGAGGTATCAAATCAGCAAGAGTATGCATAACTATTACAGATCAATAAAATAAAGTGCTGCAACTATGGCGCAAAAACATCGTTCATTGCGTCTCTAAATGCTGCTGCAAAATTCAATATTTTTGGTTGCAATAACCTGGGTGGTCGGGGTTATGCTTTTTGGTACTTCGGCCTCTTCCCTAAGTAAAGTGAAGCAGAACAGGGGTGAAGACATAATGCAGGCATTCCCTTTTCAACAGGTACCACTCCTACAAACACCCACTAAGTTTTGTAAATTAACAACCTCATTCGTAGATCCCACTGTGCCTTTAAAATCGAAGCAAACAGTGTTTGTGCCACATTTGAAATGACATTTCCCACGAACTTTGTCTCCTGGGCTTTATGCTCATACACTAATGATATTAGCATGGCAAAATGTTGAAAGGAGCTTGGCAAAAACGGTGCTAAAAGGGGAATATTGTGAGGTAAAACCATTCGCAAAGACCCGTGGCATATTTTACTCCCCATCGCAGAGGAAAAAAATTCTGAATCAGGCATTGTAGGAGAGTAGGGTCTGCTATCCTATGGTCACCCCAATTTTTGCTTTTTGCTTCACTGGTTTTCGACTTACTGAGGCTGTGGGCCTGCTAATCAGACCCCCTGCCTGCTGTTCTCTCTCTAAATTCACATACATGTACTATAGGTACATAACCCAATTGGAAAATGGACTCCTTGTCAGCCCCTGTACCATGCACTATAGGTGCTCAGGGCATAGGTGCCACCAAGGCCTACCAGGGGCTGAAGCATAGCTTTTGCCACCCCTGACTGGTTCTTAAATTGACACAACTGGCTGATAACTCAGCTGGGGCGAGTGGGTGTAATCACCCTTGCTTAGATATAGTATACCTATATCTAAACCTATATCTGGACACATATAAACCTGTGAGCCACTCCTATGGAAGGCCTTATCAATCCTGGAGGCAGAGTGCGTGGTTTAATGTGAGATGGTGCTCTGGCATGAGCTGAGCCTGTCTACAGCTGTCGGGAACAACTCCCTAAGCTGATCCGGGATAATGCCATACCATATACTATTAAGTGCATTATAATCCTCGCGGTTATATAGCAACTTTGGTTTGGCTTTCTCAAAACATGTTGTGTAAGGTGTCATATGATTTGGAATACTATCCCCTCGATGGGGATAGCATTCCACCCCTCTAGAGGGAGAAGACATGTTACTTTACTGAAACGCGGTTGATTTTTAAAAGAGCCTCAGATCCACCAAATGGATGCTTTTGCCACAGACACAAGTCTGACCTCCTGCTGCTGACCGAAACTCAGGAGAGGAGGCCTGGACAAAGGCTTTCCTGTCGCAGGGAGGTGTTACACCACCCCAGACAGGAGATAGTGGATTGTAGCAGGGAGGTTTGAAAGAAACCAGACACTGCCTGGGGAGCACAAGGCTTCCCCTTGCATAATCCGGCCAAACCGGTTCTGGGGCACACCAGCCCCAGTCCCAGCACGGCATGGATCAAAGGGAAACGGGTGTATCCACCCCCTTCCTGGGTCTCACCCACAGGAGGGGACCTAGCAGGTAATCCAGCCCCCTAGATTGGTATAAGAATCGGAGCAGTGCCAACGCACTCAGATTATCCTGATGAAACATTTGAAACAAAACTCTGGACCCTTCGACATCCTACTCGACGTAGAAGACTGAAGAATCTCCCTTGTGGTCAAGGAGTGACCACCCTGTGCAAACAGGCACCATCCAGCACCTCAATGTCTGCTTTGTTGCAGTTCCCGCTGGAACTCAAGCAACAGAGATCAACGAGATCAAGCTTGCCTGCCTTCTTACAGCCCGATCCACAGTCCCTGCAGAGCTGAGACCCGTGGAGGCGACCGAAAGAGTGGGGCACGCCATCTTGTAAAGACCACGAGACGCTGATCGTGCAGCCCACGAGTGACCCTAGAAGCTGTACACTGGGGTTTGATAAGCCCCAGCCCTGAGCCACTTTTGCACCGAAGCTCACCCCTCTACACACGACGAGTGCTGCGTAGGGCCCTTCTGCTTTCTTTGGCTCACCGCGTTGGCCCAGTCACTTGCCAGCTGGCTTGTGGCCCCTGTGCCGGCAAAACTTGGAATATGACTTGTGATTCTGGTTGCTCCAGACTTGCACCCGCTCCTCTGAAAAGGAGCACCCGCTCTGACCCTCCTGGTCTGACCCTCCTGGTCTGAGTGAGAAGCAATCTTCCAGTCCTGCGTGGATTGCTCTTGCCAAGTGTTGTTTGCTCCGATCTTGAAGCCGACAGCGCCGACGGTGAGAGCTTGCGTGGGTCAGCTCGTGACCCACTCCTGGACGTCGCAGATGCCCCAGAGCCCATGTGGCAGCGGAGAGAAGCTCCTCGACAACCACCTGATTGCGCCCGACATTGCCTGGTTCCGTCCTGGTTCCACCCTGGTCATTGCTGAGTGACCCAGACTCTGTCCCCTCTGCTTTCAGGTACTTTACGACTCTGATCCACCCTTGGATCACACCGGACACTTCTCCTTCACATCGCCTGCAGCATCTTCAGCTTCAAGCACCAACAACCTGCGTGACGAAACCCGACGCCACTTCGACCCTATGCACCCGCTTCCTGTGGGTGAGGTAACTCAGCAACGCCGGTGTTCCCACACTAGTAAACACCTCTAGGGTCTTTGTCTAAAGTTTTGTCCTTCTAGGTTCAGCGGAATTATCCTTAAACTCTATTTGTGTAACTTTTACGCACCATTGACTTTGCATTGGTGCATGAGTGTGGTTTAAGCGCTGCACCCGAATCCCACGGGCTTTTCCCGACTTCAGCATTGCTTGTCCCGACTGCTCCCAGCGATTCCCTAGGCCCTAGGCCTAACCACTGTTCGATTGGTATCTCTTATACCACTTTCTTAATATATGGTTTGAGTGGCCACCCGCCCTCATCCATAATTGTGCAAGTGTCACATGTTATACTGTGCTTTTGATTTAACGCTTGTGCCCCTTTGCTCATAAAGAGTACTGGGGATTATTTTAGTAATAAACACATATATTTTTATAATATATACTTGTGTGGTGTCCTTTCATTTGATATTACAGGATTGTGATTGGTAAAACAGCTCGCTTAACACGACCTCTTGAGTTTAGCCTTTAAGGCTGCTTAGTCCATGCTACCACTAGGATAGCTTGTCTATAAGGTTGACTTACAACCAGACACCATAAGGGATTGTTTGGACTAATACAAGGTGGTTCCATCATTGGAAACATCACATATCAGGCCAACTTATCACATTGGTGTGCAGCGGTGCGGATTTGAGCTTGCTGTTGTTTTACCATTGCAATCTTTTTAGCAAATTGAAAGATCACATAAAGTACCTTAGGTACATATAAGTCAAAAGCTTAGCATATTTAAGTTCTACTGAACTTAGTAGTTGTAGATTGAAGGGAGTAGCACACCCTGACTACAACTCACTAGCAAGGTACAGTAGGAAAACACTTAGTGTAGGTAAGTGCACCACTTGCACCTCACTAGTAATCATGTCTGGCACAGGAGGAGCTTCAGACTCTGCCCTTGTGACAGTTGACCTTACCAAGGCAACTTCCAGCTATGAAAAACTTAGCCATAAATACTTGAGTGCCTTATGCGTTGCAAGAGGTCTAAAAAGGGGTCACAACCCCACCATTCCTTCCCTGATAGCCATCCTGGAAAAGGATGACTTAGATAAGGCGAGTGCAGTTCCCTTAGATGCAGGAGATGGAGTGAACACCCCTGAGAATGAGAAAACTCCAGATGAGGAAGAAGAAGAAGAGGAGGAAGAGGAGGAAGGCTCAGACGTAGATGAGCCTGATCAGGATCAGAGGGGTAACCAGGTTGTAGTTGGCAGGCTTAACCAGACCAACTTAGACCTACATGGGAATGGAGAGGGCCAGCACCTCCCCAGATCCTATAACATAATTCCCCCAGGCAACAGAAGGGTGAGATCTCCATCAGGGGACTCTCATATTTCTAGTGTCTCAAGGGAATCTCAAAGGGGAATGACTTCCCCCCAGAGGAAAGAGCATAGGGCCAGGATGAGGGCTGTCCAGCTCCAGATAGAGAGGGAAGAGATAGCCTTGGCTCAAGCTAAACTTGCTTTAGCAAGAGAACAGAAGTTGTGTGGCTTAGTTGCCACTGGTGGCAGCAATATTCCTACAGAGAAAGACTGGGGCTATGACAATAGAAACCTGAAAAAAATTGTACCCCCCTACAAGGAAGGGGATGACATACACAAATGGATGACTGCTCTTGAGAGAGCCTGCATGGTACAGCAGGTTCCTCAGGATCAGTGGGCTGCAATTTTATGGTACTCCTTTTCTGAGAAAGGGAGGGATAGGCTCCTCACAGTTAGACCTGATGATGGCAAAAACTACTCTGTCCTGAAGAGTGCTCTTATTGAAGGGTTTGGCCTAACCACTGAGCAATACAGGTTGTTGTTCAGAGACACCCAAAAAGCACAGACTCAGGACTGGACTGATTTTGTTGATTGTGCCACTAAGGCTCTGGAGGGTTGGCTGCAGGGAAGTAAAGTCTCAGACTACACAGGATTGTACAATCTTATAATGAGAGAGCAGATCCTTAATAACTGTCAGAACCAGCTGTTGCATCAATACCTTAATGACTCTGATCTGACCTCTCCCCAAGAATTGGGAAAGAAGGCAGACAAATGGGTCAGAACAAGGATTAAGCAGAAACCCCAGAACCATGGTGGTGACCAGAAGAAAACAGACCAGAAGGGTGGGGATAAGAAAGATAAAGAAAAAGACCAGAAGTCTTCTTCAGGCCCACAAAATTCTAATAAGGAGGGTGGTTCCCAAAATGGTAACAAAAAGAAGAAGAATGATGGCCCAAAGAAACCTTGGTGTAATACCTGCAAATCAGTTTCACACTGGGGCACTGAATGCACCAAGAAAAATCCAATTCCTACCACTGCAGCTCCTAAAGCACCTGCACCCCCTAGTACAGTCAGCAGTGGTAGTGCACAACCTAAGGGGATAGTAGGGTTAACCATCGGTACTGAGATGGAATCTGGCCTAGTCAGAGTCCCTACTCAGACAGTTCTGCTTTATGATGTGGACTTATCTTTGTCCACTACTGTGAGCCCCAGTAACCTGGGCAAGTATAGGCAGACGCCTTTGATAAATGAGAAACTGGCTAAGGCCTACACGGACACTTGTGCCAGTGTCACTATGGTGACACCTGACTTTGTGGACCCTGGTCAGATTGTACTAAATGAAAATTATCTAGTGACCAATGCAAGCAACACCACTACTACACATAGTGTGGCTGTTGTGAACTTCTCCTGGGGAGGGGTAAATGGCCTAAAGAAAGTTGTAGTAAGTGCAGACCTCCCAGTAGACTGTCTGTTAGGCAATGATCTTGAAAGCTCAGTTTGGTCAGAAGTGGAGTACAGGACTCATGCAGAAATGCTAGGGGTTTCAGCACATGTCCTTGCAGTGACAAGGACCCAGGCTAAGAAGTGCCTTCCTGAACCAGTGGTGGATCTTGGAACAATAGACCCACCACAACCCAAGAGAAAGAGCAAGAGGGTTAAGGCTGTGCCTTCCCACTTGCCCCAGGTTGAGGATCAGACTTCACAGGAAGCTGATTCTGCAGTCCAAGAGGAGACTGTCTCTGAGGAACTTGAGCCTGATCAGGTTGAGTTTCTGGGGACAGGGGGGCCCTCAAGGGCAGACCTGGGGCAGGCCCAATTAGATTGCCCTTCGCTTGAACCCCTCAGACAGCAAGCTGCTGCTGAGGCTGCAGGGAATGCTCAAGGTACCCATAAAGTATATTGGGATGATGGGCTCCTTTACTCAGAGGCTAGAGACCCCAAGCCTGGTGCCACCAGGAGGTTGGTTATACATTTGAAGTTTAGGGGCTTCCTTCTTACCTTGGCCCATGATATTCTCCTTGCAGGACACTTAGGCCAGAACAAGACTTGGGACAGGCTTGTCCCTCACTTTCACTGGCCTCACATGTCAGAAAATGTCAAGGAGTTTTGTTGCTCCTGTGCCACTTGCCAAGCCAGTGGTAAGTCGGGTGGCACAACAAAGGCCCCCCTGATACCACTACCTGTGGTGGGGGTACCCTTTGAAAGAGTTGGAATAGACATTGTGGGTCCCATGGATCCTCAAACAGCATCTGGGCACAGATTTATACTGGTGGTAGTGGATCATGCCACCAAGTATCCAGAGGCAATTCCCCTGAGGACCACAACAGCACCTGTTGTGGTAAAGGCCCTTCTTGCAGTTTTCTCAAGAGTGGGTTTTCCAAACGAGGTTCTTTCAGACAGAGATACCAACTTCATGTCTGGATACTTAAAGGCAATGTGGAAGGAGTGTGGAGTAAACTACAAGTTTACCACACCCTATCACCCACAGTGCAATGGGCTTGTGGAGAGATTCAACAAGACCCTCAAGGGAATGATAAAAGGATTACCAGAGAAGCTTAGGCGGAAATGGGACACCCTTTTACCCTGCTTGCTCTTTGCTTACAGAGAGGTCCCACAGAAGGGGGTTGGCTACAGCCCTATTGAACTTTTGTTCGGCCACCCTGTGAGGGGTCCACTATGTTTGGTGAAGGAAGGATGGAAGTTACCTCTCAAAAAGCCTAAGCTAGATGTTGTGGACTATGTACTTGGTCTCCGCTCCAGGATGGCTGAGTATATGGAAAGAGCATCCAAAAACCTGGAGGCCAGTCATGAATTACAGAAAGCTTGGCATGACCAAAAGGCTGTTCTGGTGGAGTACAAACCAGGGCAGATGGTGTGGGTGTTGGAGCCAGTGGCCCCAGCAGCACTCCAGGACAAATGGACTGGACCCTACCCAATTGTTGAAAAGAAGGGAGAAGTCACCTATGTGGTTGACTTTGGAACCCCTAGGATCCCCCACAGGGTGCACCATGTAAATCGTTTGAAAGCATTTGTTGGCAGGGAGGACATGAGTCTCCTCATGGCCACAGATGGAGATCAGGAGGAAGAGAGTGACCCTCTCCCAGACCTGCTTTCCCAGAACCCTGATGATGGTTCAGTTGATGGAGTAGCCTTGGCAGGCAGCCTCACTGAGCAGCAACAGCCGGACTGCAGACAGGTGTTGCAGGCCCACAGATATATGTTTTCACTCACACCCAGTCAAACTAACTGGTGTACCCATGAGGTGGACACTGGTGACAGTCTGTCTGTGAAGAATCAGATCTACAGGCAACCTGACCATGTCAGGGATTGTATAAAGGCTGAGGTGCAAAAGATGTTGGAGCTTGGAGTGATTGAGCCATCAGAGAGCCCATGGGCCAGCCCAGTGGTCCTTGTGCCAAAACCTCATACCAAAGATGGAAAGAGAGAAATGAGGTTTTGTGTGGACTACAGAGGTCTCAATGCTGTCACTAGGACAGATACTCATCCCATTCCAAGAGCAGATGAGCTCATTGATAAATTGGCTTCTGCCAAGTTTCTGAGCACATTTGATTTGACAGCTGGCTACAGGCAGATCAGGTTATCTGAAGAGTCAAAAGCCAAGACAGCATTCTCTACCCCTAGTGGACATTATCAGTTTGTGGTAATGCCCTTTAGTTTGAAGAATGCACCTGCCACCTTCCAAAGGTTGGTGAATCAAGTCCTTGCTGGGTTGGATGACTTTTGTGCTCATATCTAGATGATATTGCTGTCTTTAGCTCCACCTGGGAGGATCACCTGATTCACCTGAAGAAGGTGCTGGAGGCCCTGCAAATGGCAGGCTTGACTATCAAGGGTACTAAATGCCAGATAGGGCCGAGCAAGGTTGTGTACCTGGGCCACCTAGTAGGTGGGGGTCAGGTTCAACCATTGGAGAGCAAAATCCAGACCATACAGGACTGGGCTCCTCCAACTACCCAGACACAAGTCAGAGCCTTCTTGGGCCTGAATGGGTATTACAGAAAATTTGTAAATAACTATGGGTCCATTGTGACACCATTGAATGACTTGGCATCCAAGAAGATGCCCAAAAAGGTTCAGTGGACAGTTAGTTGTCAAAAGGCATTTGATGACCTGAAGAAGGCCATGTGCTCTGCACCTATCCTTAAGAGTCCTGACTACTCCAAACAGTTCATTGTACAGACAGATGCTTCTGAGTTGGGGGTGGGAGCTGTGCTTTCACAACTGAATACAGATGGTCAAGACAAGCCCATTGCTTTTATTAGCAGAAGGCTGACCCCCAGGGAGAAACGATGGTCAGCTATTGAGAGGGAGGCCTTTGCTGTGGTTTAGGCCCTGAAGAAGTTGAGGCCATACTTGTTTGGAACTCACTTCCTAATTCAGACAGACCATAAGCCCCTCTTGTGGCTAAATCAGATGAAGGGTGAAAACCCCAAACTACTCAGGGGGTCCATTTCCCTACAGGGGATGGACTTTACAGTGGAGCACCGCCCAGAGACTGACCATGGTAATGCAGATGGTCTCTCCAGGTACTTCCACTTAGAACATGAAGACTTATCTGGCCAAGGTTAAGTTTAATGTCCCTGCGTTTGGGGGGGGGGGGGTTGTGTAGGAGAGTAGGGTCTGCTATCCTATGGTCACCCCAGTTTTTGCTTTTTGCTTCAATGGTTTTCGACTTACTGAGGCTGTGGGCCTGCTAATCAGACCCCCTGCCTGCTGTTCTCTCTCTAAATTCACATACATGTACTATAGGTACATAACCCAATTGGAAAATGGACTCCTTGTCAGCCCCTGTACCATGCACTATAGGTGCTCAGGGCATAGGTGCCACCAAGGCCTACCAGGGGCTGAAGCATAGCTTTTGCCACCTCTGACTGGTTCTTAAATTGACACAACTGGCTGATAACTCAGCTGGGGCGAGTGGGTGTAATCACCCTTGCTTAGATATAGTATACCTATATCTAAACCTATATCTGGACACATATAAACCTGTGAGTCACTCCTATGGAAGGCCTTATCAATCCTGGAGGCAGAGTGCGTGGTTTAATGTGAGATGGTGCTCTGGCATGAGCTGAGCCTGTCTACAGCTGCTAGCTGCTTGGGGGACATGGAAGGCGGTGCAGAAATTTCTCAAGATCCCTAAAATTAATGGTACAATTGATCTCTGGAATGCAGGTCCATTCTTGCATCTTGGACAAATTAGGAATAGTAGCGGTTGGAAAAGGTTGGGCATTAGATGTCTAGGGGACGTCATGGAGAAAGATGACCTCCTGGGGTTCGAGGCCTTACAACAGAAATTTGGTATCCCCTCAAATCACTGGCTGCTATACAAACAGATAGAACAATCAGTGAAGGCATTAAGACCAAGGGTGTCTGTTCAGGAGCCAAATCCACTGGTGCACTACATAATGAGTGGGGGCAAAAAGATTAAAATAGGGTACAATCATTTGTTACAGGGATTGGAAGAGGATATTGGACAAGTAGAAAATGCCTGGGCTGTGAGATTAGGAGACCCTGACATCGATGTGGATTACGCTTTGGCATTAAATAGGAAAATTTTAAGAGCGACTAATCTGAAGGCACAACACTATAAGATGATCTTCAATCTCTACTACACCCCGGCTAAGTTGTTTCAATGGGGTAAAAGGGATACAGACAGCTGTCCAAGGTGTAATCAAGGTCCTGCAGATCTAATCCATATGTTCTACTCATGCCAAAATCTCAACCCTGTTTTGAAAGAAATGGAGAAGTTTTTATCAGGGTTGTTAGATTGTCAAATCTCTTTATCCCCAACATCTGTTTTGATTGGCAGGGACGAAAATCTTAAGGTTGAGCAGGAAGCCGAAGCCTTTATCTTTCTCTGTGTTGCTGTTTTTAGAATTCTAATTGCGGCGGCCTGGAAAGATCCGATCGCTCCCACATTTCAGATGTGGCTTACAAGGTTGCTAGGGACCCATAATATTGAAGAATGTTTATATAAATTTAAGGGTAAGAAAAGTAAAGAACTCGGTAAAAAGATATGGGCTCCAATAAGTAACTGGAGGAAGATAAGATGATTGATGAGTGTTACTGTATTACATATTATGATTTTTAATGTAAGATTATGTAATGCTGGCAATATATGTTTAAGGCTTCTGCAACCTGTTCTGTAAAGGGGCCGCGTAGGAATTACCCCGTTTATCTGTGAATATGGTTTCAATTGCTTTAATACTTTATCTGCTTTTTTTTTCTTTTTTCTCTTTTTTTTCTGTTTAAAAATCTGATATTTCAGCAGGTTCAGCTGATATCTGTATCATGTAAAGTTGTTTTTGTTTCTCATTTTCTGATCCATCTCAATAAAAAAAAAAAAAAAAAAAAAAAAAGGTTTTCGACTTACTGAGGCTGTGGGCCTGCTAATCAGACCCCCAGCCTGCTGTTCTCTCTCTAAATTCACATACATGTACTATAGGTACATAACCCAATTGGAAAATGGACTCCTTGTCAGCCCCTGTACCATGCACTATAGGTGCTCAGGGCATAGGTGCCACCAAGGCCTACCAGGGGCTGAAGCATAGCTTTTGCCACCCCTGGCTGGTTCTTAAATTGACACAACTGGCTGATCACTCAGCTGGGGCGAGTGGGTGTAATCACCCCTTGCTTAGATATAGTATACCTATATCTAAACCTATATCTGGACACATATAAACCTGTGAGCCACTCCTACGGAAGGCCTCATCAATCCTGGAGGCAGAGTGCGTGGTTTAATGTGAGATGGTGCTCTGGCATGAGCTGAGCCTGTCTGCAGCTGTCGGGAACAACTCCCTAAGCTGATCCGGGATAATGCCATACCATATACTATTAAGTGCATTATAATCCTCGCGGTTATATAGCAACTTTGGTTTGGCTTTATCAAAACATGTTGTGTAAGGTGTCATACGATTTGGAATACTATCCCCTCGACAGTCCTGTCGACGGGGATAGCATTACACCCCTCTAGAGGGAGAAGACATGTTACTTTACTGACACGCGGTTGATTTTTAAAAGAGCCTCAGATCCACAAAATGGATGCTTCTGCCACAGACACAAGTCTGACCTCCTGCTGCTGACCGAAACTCAGCAGAGGAGGCCTGGACAATGGCTTTCCTGTCGCAGGGAGGTGTTACACCACCCCAGACAGGAGATAGTGGATTGCAGCAGGGAGGTTTGAAAGAAACCAGACACTGCCTGGGGAGCACAAGGCTTCCCCTTGCATAATCCAGCCAAACCGGTTCTGGGGCACACCAGCCCCAGTCCCAGCGTGGCCTGGATAAAAGGGAAAGGGGTGTATCCACCCCCTTCCTGGGTCCCACCCATAGGAGGGGACCTAGCAGGTAATCCAGCCCCCTAGATTTGTATAAGAATGGGAGCAGTGCCAACGCACTCAGATTATCCTGATGAAACATTTGAAACAAAACTCTGGACACTTCGACATCCTACTCGACGTAGAAGACTGAAGAATCTCCCTTGTGGTCAAGGAGTGACCACCCTGTGCAAACAGGCACCATCCAGCACCTTGATGTCTGCTTTGTTGCAGTTCCCGCCGGAACTCAAGTGACAGAGATCGACGAGATCAAGCTTGCCTACCTTCTAACAGCCCGATCCACAGTCTCTGCAGAGCTGAGACCCGTGGAGGCGACCGGAAGTGTGGAGCACGCCATCTTAAAAAAAGACCACGAGACGCTGATCGTGCAGCCCACTAGTGACCCTCGAAGCTGTACACCGGGGTTTGAGAAGCCCCGGCCCTGTACCTCTTTTGCATCGAAGCTCACCCCTCTACACTCGACGAGTGCTGTGTGGGGCCCTCCTGCTTTCTTTGGCTGAATGCGTTGGCCCGGTCACTTGCCAGCTGGCTTGTGGCCCCTGTGCCGGCGAAACTTGAAATACAACTTGTGATTCTGGTTGCTCCAGACTTGCACCCGCTCCTCTGAAAAGGAGCATCCGCTCTGACCCTCCTGGTCTGAGTGAGAAGCAATCTTCCAGTCCTGCGTGGATTGCTCTTGCCAAGTGTTGTTTGCTCTGATCTTAAAGCCGACAGCGTTGTCGGTGAGAGCCTGCGTGGGACAGCTTGTGACCCGCTCCTGGACATCGCAGATGCCCCAGAGCCCACGTGGCAGTGGAGAGAAGCTCCTCAACAACCACCTGATTGCGCTCGACATTGCCTGGTTCGGTCCTGGTTCCACCCTGGTCACTGCTGAGTGACCCAGACTCTGTACCCTCTGCTTTCAGGTACTTTACGACTCTGATCCACCCTTGGATCACACCGGACACTTCTCCTTCACATCACCTGCAGCATCTTCAGCTTCAAGCTCCAACAACCTGCGTGAGGAAACCTGACGCCACTTCGACCCTTTGCACCCGCTTCCTGTGGGTGAGGTAACTCAGCAACGCCGGTGTTCCCACACTGGTACACACCTCTAGGGTCTGTGTCTAAAGTTTTGTCCTTCTAGGTTCAGCGGAAGTATCCTTAAACTCTATTTGTGTAACTTTTACGCACCATTGACTTTGCATTGGTGCATGCATGTGCTTTATGCGCTGCACCCGAATCCTGCGGGCTTTTCCCAACGTCAGCATTGCTTGTCCCGACTGCTCCCAGCGATTCCCTAGGCCCTAGGCCTAACCACTGTTCGATTGGTATCTCTTATACCACTTTCTTAATATATGGTTTGAGTGGCCACCCGCCCCCATCCATAATTGTGCAACTTTCATATGTTATACTGTGCTTTTGATTTAACGCTTGCGCCCCTTTGCTCATAAAGAGTACTGGGGATTATTTTAGTAATAAACACATATATTTTTATAATATATACTTGTGTGGTGTCCTTTCATTTGATATTACAGGATTGTGATTGGTAAAACAGCTCGCTTAACACGACCTCTTGAGTTTAGCCTTTAAGGCTGCTTAGTCCATGCTACCACTAGGATAGCTTGTCTATAAGGTTGACCTACAACCAGACACCATAAGGGATTGTTTGGACTGATTTAAGGTGGTTCCAGAATTGGAAACATCATATATCAGGCCAACTTCTCACAGGCATACACACTGACTCGATGCCATGTGGTGATACTGTATACACCATACTGTTTTTATTCCTGCGGTTTCTACTACACTTAGAATGAGGGGCTAAATCCATGTTCTGTGCCTGTCAAAAGGACACATTGCAAGAAAACACAGCGGAACAGATCTGCCTGCCCATTTAGTGACCTGTCAGTTGTGGTCGGGTAACAAGGTGCAGTACTGAGCACCCACTTTTACAAGTACCAGGTAAGATTACTGTGCCTTTGCTGAGCCAATATTATTTTGACATTTTGAATGGGGAATAACATGCTGAAGTTGGTGTTCTGCATGTTTTACCCAAATTCAGGCCTGTAACCACCTGTTTTTTAGGTCTCGGGTATATAGCGAATGCCCTGTCTCTTCGAGCCATGTTGTTTACAGTTAGTGGGCTACAGCCAGTCCACAAACTTGCCATTTGTTAGCTGCAACATCACGCTCATATCTTTCATTGCAGTTTGTCATGGCATGCATGCCTCATGCCTCTTCTTGTGTTTGGCCCTACCCTAGAGATTGGGCCCATTGCACTCGTTGTTTGGAGCTAATTTTTTAACTGTGTTTAAGCACTCCATATGATTGCTTGCTCCTTAGATTCTGTTCCTAATTGCCTTTAACTCTGCATTCTATGTTGCTTCCCCCAACCCCCACACCCTCCTTCTCAAT
Source organism: Lissotriton vulgaris (assembly GCF_964263255.1). Lineage (NCBI taxonomy): Eukaryota > Metazoa > Chordata > Amphibia > Caudata > Salamandridae > Lissotriton > Lissotriton vulgaris. The sequence continues at coordinate 1,336,662,816 of NC_141687.1, forward strand.
AGCTCCTCTTCGCACTTGGAAGCCGGAGAAGCTGCAATGTCTTACAGGGAGAATGTGAGCTACAGCAAAATCATACAGACCGGCATATAAAGCCCTAATCTGAAAAGATTTTAAAGTGAAAGTTTGTTTGAAAACGAGGGCCCACTGCCCATGAACTTAATGTTGTCTACTGGCAAGCTTCAATCATATTACTGATGTGGCTAAAAGACAATAAAAAAGAAGGGAACTGCTTAAATCGAGATTTCGTGCCCATGGCAAATGAAACCTTGAACGGCTTTCTCGGCATTGAATTTACGGACTAGTAAGAAATTAAACTTATTGGCACTGAAACAGAATTTGTCAATGCTGCAATTATTCACCTGGAGGAACACACATTTTTATGCAGACTAAAAATGACACACAATGAATATGTTTTATTAACAAAATACCAACATGTAAAACAACTTCCGAGCATTTGAAACTGAATACTTGGGTTTTCCTTTGTGTACCCAGAATGGAAAAAATTTGTTTTGGGCCAGAAAAGTATTTTTTCACTTTTCCAAACAAATTGCCTGCACAGCTAATAATAATAGAGAGGAATGTGCACGTCATCGTAATAATGCTCCCATTTCCTCATGGCACCGCTGCTCCTCCTCTTCATTGCACTACTCATCCTCCATCTTCATGGCACAGCTTCTCCCCTTTCCTTTGCGTTCTACTGCTCCCCTTCTTCATCGCATCGCACTCCACCCCACTCCACTCCAATCTACTCTACTCTACACCAAAACTTGTCCAAATCTACCCTGCCCCAATCAATCTCACTCCAATGTATCCAAATGTATCCCACTTCAATCTACCCCACTAAAATCTACACTATTTCAATCTACACCAATCTACACCACTTCAATTTACTCTAATCTACCTCACTACAATCTACCTCAGCCTACCCTTCCACAATCTTCTCCAATATACCCCCTCCAATATACCCCACTCCAATATCTCACACTTCAATCTACTACACCCTGATCTCCCCACCAAACCTACCCCAGTCTACCCAACTCCAATGTACCCCACTCCAATGTACCCCAATCTACGTTTCTCCAATGTACCACATTCAAATCTACCCCACCCAATCTAACCTACTCAATTCTATCCAATCTACCCCATCTACACCTCCCTACCCCTCTCCGACCTACCCCTCTCTATCCCACTTCAATACGTCCCACTCCAATCTGCCCTTCTCCAATATGCCCAAATACAATCTACCTTAAAGTACCCCACTCCGACCTACCACAATCTACCCCACTCCAATGTACCCCCACTCCAATGTACCCCACCCATCCTACTCCAATCTACCCCACCCCAATCTACCCCAATCTACAACACCTGAATCTACCCCACCCCATTCTACTTCAATATGCCCTCCCCAGTCTACCCCATCCCAATCTACCCGATCTCCATCTGCCCCAAACTACCCCACCCCAATCTACAACACTTCAATCAACCACACCCCAATCTTCACCACTTCAATCTACCAATCAACCCCACTACAATCTACACCACCCCATCCGTCACACCCAACCTACATCAATCTACCATACTCTAATATACTCCATTCCAATCTATCCCATTCCAATCTATCCCACTCCAATCTAGCCCTCTCCAATCTAGCCCAATCAACCCCACTCCAATGTATCCCACTCTAATGTACCCCACTCCAATGTAACCCAACCTGCCTCACTCCAAACTACCTACTCCATCTACCCCACCTCAATCTATCAAAATCTATCTCAACCTACTCCCCTCCAAGCTGTGGCCGTGGAAGGAGTTCCATGGGGCAGACAGGTGGGGCGGGGGAAGGGCAGAGTGGGGGGTGGTAAACACCGGAATATGGATGATTGCAGGTAAGTAAACAATTAAATTAAATAAACAAATTTCGTTGCGCGCCCTGCATAGCAAAATGCGCTGCAGAGCGTGCTACGAAATTCATTTTATTAACTTGATTGTTTACTTACCTGCAATCATCCATATTCCGGTGTTTACCAACCCCCACCCTGCCCCTCCCCCGTTCCGCCTGTCTGCCCCACGGAACTCCTTCATGGGCCGCGGCTGTCCCCTCCAGTCCACCACAATTTGCCTCACTCCCAATATACTGCATTCTTCCCCACTCCAATCTGCTCCACTCCAACCTACCCCACTCCTATCTGCCCACCCCAATCTACCCCCTCTAATCTACCCCACCTTAATCTACCCCACTCCAATCTACCCCAACCTGCCCCAATGTACCCCACCTCAATGTGACTCACCCCAATCAGATTAATCTACCCCAACCCAATCTAGCCAATCAAATCTCACCCATCCCAATCTGCCCACCCCAGTCTATCCCACCCCAATCTAACCTACCCAAGCTTCCCCACCCCAATCTACCTCACCACAGTCTGCCCCAATCTACCCACCCCCAATCTACCACACTTCAATCTACCCCACCGTATAGCCATGCTGAACATCAGCCACACTGGTGTACAACATGGCGTAAACACATTGCCAAAGCCAATAGCTCTAGCATAGACAAGACCTATTGGCTTTGCAAATTCTTTTTTGTATGTCAGGAAATACAGAGCGATCGGTAAATTTATTCTGTCCCAAACGGGAGTTTTTGGATGAAAATGTAATAATGGCCCACATTAAAGCAGCCCAGTAAACACACCCACTGAATTCGAGTGGAGCAGGGTGGTCTTATTTACCAACGGTGCAGCAGGTGTAGTGGCATCGGGCTCAGGGGACCTACCGCCCGGATTAAGTCTGTATTTTACTACCCAGCCAGGGTTTATGGTACCATTTTCCTTGCTTCGAATAGCTTCGTGGTACCCTTGCTACTCCATTGGTAGGCAGGTAACCTTCCTGAATGGACCGGTGGAATCTTGGTTACACCCGGCGCAGGCCGCCCATACCCCGGATTCCAAGTCCTGCTGTGGCTGCAACATTTAATGTGTACAGCAGGAGTCTCGTGTCTCCATCCGCGTAACTCATTTTCGAGGCCGGAACTGCCGCCCGCATTCTTTCTATTTCCACCGAGGGCCTAAATCATGTTAGCAATCATGACTAATGCAATCTATTTTCCGTATGGATTTATGAGATGCATATGTAGAAATGGGTGAATTCTCCGGTGGCCTAGGATTTATGCATCTTTTCGGCGCGCGGCTCCTGCTCTTGTTTGTGTTGTGCGGAAGATGCATCTCTTGGCCCCAATTCACAGAAGGGAAGCACCAGGTCATTATTTCACGAATTGCTCACATGTAAAAAACACAAATTGTGACTAATTTGTAATGCAAGCAAAAACGATCCGGATTTCAAGTCGCTTGCGTTGGTAATAGGAAACACAAAACCCCATGGCTATTTATTTAACATGTCTGTTTGCCTATTCTGGGATCAAACATAGAAAAATCCTCTTTTAAGGGAGTGTCGTAGGAGTTAAGGCAAGGTGGCATTGAATCGGAAGTAGGAAAACTTATATACATATTTATAAATATCTAAATATATGCAGATTGCAAGGATAATTCAGTTATTCAGATCTCTCCATTTCCAAAGAATTCTGGTATGTAAATGGCAGGCTTTCGCCGTCCTCCAGAGTACCAAGTGGTTAGCAATCGCTCAAAGCTTTACTGGCAGGGAGTTCCACAATTTAGCAGCTTAAACAGAGAAGGAGGAGCTTGGAGGGGGGTGGGGCAGCCGACCGCCGGGAGCCCCCCCCCCCCCCCACCCCCCCCCGGCGATTTAGGAGGGGATGTGGGGGGGGGCTTTGTAAGATTATGGCTGCGGCCATTTTGGGTGTTGGGCTGCTTTTAGTTTGCTGCCCAAAAGGAGCCCAAGCATAAATTTTAGGTTTGGTGACCTGGTGGCTGGGAGCTTAGGCAGGATTTTTTTTTCTGTATTTTGAATTTAACGCTAGCTTAATTAGTTTTTAGTGTGCATTACTTGAAATTCGACTTACTGATATTACGGAGGATCATAGGGTTTTGGAAGCGCTTCGTCTGCTATCGGAGGCTGGTAGAATGGACCTGGTGATCTACGGGGTGCGGCGCGCCCTTCGCGCCAGGCCTCTGCTGGTGTCACGGCGGCTGTAGCGGCTTGTACGTGCCCCAAGAGGCGTCGGGGGTCCCCGGTAAGTGGGAGGGGCCGGTCCCGAACTCGGAAACCGGCCCCGTCAGGTGCTGTTCGTTTTGGGGTCCGGGATGTTGCGGGCACGTCGGTTGGGCCTCCGCGAGTTGAGGCAGAGGGTGCGCTGTTGTCTTCGTTGGCAGTGAGCGGCTCGGGGGGGGCCTTACCCTGTGCGCATGGGGTCGTTTCCGGCGCCTCCCCAGCTGGTTATAAAAAGTGAGGAGGCCGGACAGGGGGCAGGAAGCGCTCCTCTTCCATTGCTGCTCTGGAGCGCTTGACAGTGTTGGAAGCGGACGTTTGTTCTAGGAATGCGCACGGAGGTTCGGTGCAGTTGGGGGAGGGGCCGGGCGGCTGGGAGGCGGGGGAGGGGCCAAGGGTTGCTTGTCAGACTGACACGGAGCAGAGTCAGTGGACAGCTTGTCAGGAGAGCGGCCAATTTCATGAGGAAGGCGGTGATTATGGAGTGGTTTATTCTCAACACTTAGAGGAAGGAGAATGCGTGACACAGTTTGTGGAGGGGGAGGAGGATGATTTAGAGGATGGGAGGAACTTGGGCGCCCTTTGCTTTTTTCTCCTCCTGCTTCATTGAGGGGGGATTTATCAGTGGGGGGAGCTCTAAGGGAGATGGTGAGTGGGCTCAGGTAGAAGGGGGTGCCTTTTAAAGGGGGAGTTTCAGGTTTTCGTGCAGAACAAATTAGAGAGACTTATTCTTGTAGTGATGGTGCTGTGATAGTTACACCACCAGGTGCGTGTGTCATGTCCCCTGCTGAGAGTGTTGGAAGTTTTGTTCCGAGCTCATTGGTAGGGGTGCAAAGAGAGTTGGAGCCAGCGAGCGGTGGGCAGGCTTGGGAGGGTTTAGACATTTTTCCTTCTTGGTCAGTAGGGGTGCGGTTAGTGGTATTGTGGAACAGTCTGCTCGGAATGCGCACCTGGCGGGCTTGTTTGATTGCAGTGGGCCTGTGAGGCAACAAGGGTGGACTGATTTTCCTCGGGGGGTATGAGTTTGGGCCAAGCTTCAGCAGCGGTAGGGGCTAGGTTGGAATGGAGTGATGTGGCGGAAGGGGGGGTCTTATCTTCCGGTGGTAAATATGGGCAGGGCTGAGAAGTCGGGTAGGGTTAGAAGGCGGTCGGCGGGTTCAGTACTTTCTAGTTGGCAGGGGTCAGGGTCGGCTTTTTCTATTTGGGGTCCCAGCACATCAGTCCAAACTTTTTCTTTTCAGGATACAGATCGGCGCGGCGCAGCAGACTCGGTAGGGCGCAGATCGGCCTAACTGCGCCGAGGTGAAGGGAGGGTAGAGCCTTGCGCAGCACTTTCCGTACCATCGAGGGATCCCATCGCAGTCAGCGCACAAAGGTCTGGTGCGACCTCGCTGGCCCCAACGACTAGCAGGTCTAGGTGGTCTACCTTGCCGACGGCTATGGAGCTTCAGAGTCAACGCATGGGGGAGTACCGGCGGGTACAGTCGGCTCCCCCGCCAGGAGGAGGCTCAGAGGCCATGAAGGCCAGTGTTGGTAATGCTGGGTCTGGTAGGACCCGTGAGGTGGATTTTGATAATGATCGGCTCCAGGTGGTGGAGCAGATTTTGCTTGATTATGATGATGACAGCCCAGAGGAAGGGGAATTGCAGGATGTGGAAGGGGGTGGGCCTTCTCACTTGTCTCATAGTGTTTTACAGGATTCAGGAATGGTTCAGCAGAAAAGAGAAAGACAAGAGCGCAGCATCTCGGTGAAGACTCTTTGAGCAAGGGATAGATTGGATGTCTCAGCACGGCGGTCGGAGTCTGCCAGAACCAGGTGAGATCATTGGACCACAGACCAAACCGAAAATGGTGTCTGTGGGGACGGGGGTGGAGGGGGTGGGGGTGGTGTCATAAGGGAGGCTGCTAAAAGGCAAATATGTCAAGGACACGGGAGTGGGCATGGATGTTACAGGTGCGGCTTTGGGTACTAAGGTGGAGAGTGGGACTAATACAGATTCAACGGGGGGAGTAAAAGAGCCGCTTGACAGTAAGGAATTGAAAATTAAGAAGCTGCCTTACATGGGGGTAACCAAGCCTTTGGGTGCTCATTTAATGTTGGCAACCAAGGAGCGCATATGGAAGGGTGAGTATGTTGAGATACTGAAACTCCTGCCTAGGGAGGTCAGGTCTAAGGAGGGCTCCAAAGAAGAGGAGTATGAGTTGGCTAAGCGTCCTAAGGTGCCATTGACCATTGAGAATTGGATGGCAGCGTTTTTGATTTATGCAAGTGTATAGAGTGAGACGTTCCCGGAGCGCAGCGTGTCTATATTTAAATATATGGATGTGATTCGCAAAGCCCAGATTACTGGTGGAGGTTATGCATGGGCTCAATATGATGAGGAGTTTAGGGGTCGGATAGCCTGGGATCCAGAAGCAAAGTGGGGGGAGTTAGATACTGACTTATGGCAGCATACAATGGGGCAGCGGCAGGCGGCAAGACTATTTTCACAGCTAGTGGATTGCCTTTAATATATCGGCCCTTTCAGGGGAAGCCCACCAGGGGTGGGATGGGAAGCGCAACATCTACACAGATTGGAATGGGAGCATGTTGGGATTTCAATAAAGGACTATGCACATGATAGTATTGTAATAACAGACACGAGTGCTCCAAGTGTGGTAAGCGGCATCCCCATGTTAACTGTTGGAGAGCGAAATCGCAAGGAGGTCAACAAGTGTTTCAGACAGGCGCAGGTACATCTGGCATCTCACAGCAATTTCAAGGGGATCGGGGGTAGAGGGGCGCAGGGTACTTCGCCAAAGGGCTCCTACGCCAGTTAGGTTGTCCAGGTTAGAATGCGCAATGCGGGAGTTTGAAGATGTAAGGGTGAAACAGAAGCTTTTGGAGGGTTTTCAATTTTGGATTTCATTTGGGTTATCAGGGACCAAGGCGGAGAAGGTGGGCAGATAACTTGAAATCGGCGGCAGAACATAGTGGGGTGGTGCGAGAGTAACTGAGCAAAGAAGTGCATTACGGTCGGATGGCAGGCCCGTTTGATGATTGGCCAATTGAGAACTTGATAATATCACCTATTGGAGTGGTGCCAAAAAAGAGTCAGGGCAATACAGGCTAATACAGCATTTGTCGTGGCCTGAGGGTTCTTCGGTGAATGATTTCATTGATGAGGGATTGGCCTCAGTTTCATATTCCTCAGTTGACGTGGACATGTCACTAGTAGTGACCACGGGCGCAACTGCATAGATGGCAAAATGTGATATTAAGTCTGCTTTTCGGTTGCTTCCAGTCCATCCAGATGATTGGGATCTTCTGGGCATCCATTTTGAAGGAAAATGGTACGTGGACAAAGCATTACCGATGGGTTGCTACATGTCATGTGCTCTATTTGAATGTTTCAGCACCTTTTTGCAATGGTATTTTACGCACCACACAGGTCATTCCTTGGTAACACACTATTTGGATGATTTTTTCTTTGTTGGTTCCCCGGGCTCCGCGGAGTGCCAGACAGCTCTGGACACTTTCCATGAGCTCATGGAGGATCTGGGAATGCCCTTGGCTCCTGCAAAAACAATGGGACCTTCTGAAGTTTTATCCGTTTTGGGTATTGAAATTGATTCAGTGGCTATGCGGGCTCGCTTGCCGGATGACAAAAAACTGAAAAAGTTAGACTTGTTGAACAGTATGCTGTTGAAACAGAAGGTGAAAGTGAAGGAGGTTCAGGTGTTGCTGGGGCATCTTAACTTTGCTTGCAGGGTGGTTAGGGCAGGGAGGACCTTCTGCAGGCGTTTGGGGAGAGCTTTGGCTGGTCCGCATTTGCCTCACCACCGTGTTCGTTTGTTAGCTGGAGGGAAAGAGGATCTGCGTATGTGGTCCTTTTTTCTTACTTCATTTAATGGTTGCCTATGGTCAGGGAAGAGGATGTTCAATGGAATGTTCAAATGTTTTCGGATGCATCCGTCAGTGACGGTTTTGGCTTATACTGGCAGGGCAGGTGGTGTGCAGAGAAGTGGCCACAGGATTGGAGGGATGGAGGGAGGAGCATAACATTTAGTGGAGAAGTGTGGCTGAGGGGTTAGAGGCGGCAGACCCGGAAGCTGAGATCGGCCCTGGACCAGGGTTCAATTCCCCGCCTCGGCGGGTCTTGGGCTCAAAAATTCCATGGACTCGATAATTCTCGTTCCGGTGCCTACTCGACTCACGGGTTCACACTCTGCGACTCTGGGCAATAGCTTGCTTAATCTCCACTACGGCCCCTTGCGGCGGGATGCCTGGCTTTCACCTTGTGGTTACCCTGCTGGGGTTATCTCACAGGGGAATACCAGGACGGGTTCCCAAGGCAAGCGCCTTGATGCCTTCGGGTGATACGTGCGCTATATACATCGCAATACATTTACATTTCTAGAGCTCTTCCCATTGCTAGTGGTGTTGACCCTTTGGGGGGAGGAATTAGCACACAAGAAGGTTCTTTTTCGTGTGGACAACATGGCAGTGATCGAGATCGTCAATAGGCAGTCAGCGAGAGATGAACAGATCTTGAAGTTGATGAGGGTGTTTGTGCTTGGCTGCTTAGAACATGACATTACATTTCGAGCTTTACACATCCCTGGTGTGGACAATGACATCGCTGATGCTTTGTCTTTTTCGCAGTGGGGGGAATTCCATGGTCTGGCCAAGGAGGCGGACAGGACACCGACCCCAATGCCGGAACATCTTTGGTATGTAGGCAACGTAGGGTGTTACAACTGGTGGTAGGTTATTTGTCTGCATCCACGCGATCAGCATATTCCCTTGCATGGAAATAATTGTTGGCGTCTGGAGCATGTAGGCGAGATGAGGCATGGCGCCATTCTGAAGATGTAGTTCAGTTTATCTTGGATCTTATAGAAAGAGGCCTTTCCCGAGTTACCATCGCCAGGAAATTAGCAGGTATTTCTTTTACGGGGAAACTCTTTTGGGGTTATTCCCCGTCTGCTGGCGAGGTAAGGAAGAGAATGCTTGAAGGCTGGGCTAGGGAGCGGGTGGGGTTCAGCTGGCGTTCTCCTCTCTTGTGGCAGAATTTGGCTCGTTTGTTGGAAGTTTTACCTTTGGTTTGCAGCGATGACTTTGAGGCTTGTTTGTTTGCCGCGCTGATGGGTTTTATGTTTTTCGGGGCCTTTCGAGTATCAGAGCTATTGGGTAGCAAATTAAAGAAGGGAATCACTTGGCAAGAAGTATTTTTCTCGGAGGCAGGTTTGCACATTTGGCTGTCTAGTTCGAAAACTGATCAGAAGAAACTCACAAAAGGGGTTTGGTTGGAAGCAAGGACCCCCAGGACTACTTGCCCTCTGCGTTTGGCCAGTCGTTGGAAGACTTTGGCAGGAGGATCAGAGCGTGATTTTGTTTTTCAACATATCAATGGGGCACCTGTAACTGCATATCTATTGCACATGGTCTTGTGAAAAGCGCTGCGGAAGATTGGGGTTGGACGGGGAGCAGTATGGAACTCACTCTTTTAGGATTGGTGCAGCGACTGAAGCGCATAACAGGGGCTGGTCTCAAGGGGAAATTATGCGTTTAGGGCGCTGGTCGTCAAACTGTTTTCAGCGCTATGTGAGGACAAACGCGGGGGAGGCGCATGCGTCATCCTCCTTGCCTTGAGACTCATTGTGTTTTTTATCTTTACAGGTTCTGTGGCAGGCCTCCAGTCTAAGGCTCTGATGGTTTGGATAGTGGGGCATTCGTTCATCAAATGGGCACTTGTTCAGGCGGCCCAGAGTTATTTTGGAACAATGTTGGGTTTTAACGATCAAATGTTTGACATTGTGTGGAAGGGAAAGGGGGTATGCTTTTGAGGGAACTTATACCATGTTTGAAGAGAACGATCTTTGTGGGGTAACAGGTGTGGTTCTGTTGAGGGCAATGAAAACGGATTTGTCTTTAATTAAGGAACGCGGGTCTGGTTGCCACGTGTTGTGGACAGAATTGGTTCCGCGGAGGATATGGAGAGGGGCGGTGAATCCAAGAGCCATTGACAGGGCAAGGAAGAAGGTGAATCCAGAAATGTCAAGGTTTTGCCGTCAAGTGGGTTTCCGGAGACTGTCACACAGGGATATCCGTTTTGAGTCAGTAGAATTTTTCAGGGATGATGGAGTGCATTTGTCTAGGCTGGGTATGGACTTATATTTGCTGGAGATTAGAGAAGTTTTGTCCAGATGTTTGAAGGTTCAGAGGTTTGAGGTTTAAAGGTTTTTTCCTACTTGGGGGGCAGAAAGAGAGGTTGTTACCCCCCCCCCCCATCTTTCTTGGTTGCGGGGACTATTTGTTTTTGGGCAGTTTTTGGCAGAGGTTTGTTGATTGATGGGTAAGTTGTGTTATCGACAGGGAAACAGGGAAAGGATAGGTTGGTCGTTTTTTGTTAGGTTACACTTTTGGGGGATTGGCAGCTGTGAAGGGGCAGGCATGGGAGTTGGATAACGGAGGGAGTGTATTTATAGGTTTATACTGGTTGATATGGTGATGGTATGTTTTATAATGTTATGCTTTATAATGTTTTAAAATGTTGTATTGTATGGGTGGAGGCGGGGCCATACATTTTAGGGGCGGGGAGGGGGCGGAGTTAGGTGTTATATATTTAGTGAGGCGTAGTTTTGGAAGGTGTTTTGCCAAGGTTTATTTAATATGTGATGTGCACCTGTTCCAATAAAGCGGCCTTTTCCACACATTTCCTTTGTCCGTGGTCTGCTTCACCCCCTCACCCCTCCCTCCCAAACTGAGTACCTGCACTTCTTTAATTTGAAAGGACGAGTACCTGCACTTCTCTGCACTGCCGCAATGCATTTATTAGGAGACTTCTCAGGCACAAAAAGGGACTCTAAAGAGTCAGTACTTGCACTCCGGTCAGTCAGTAGAATTTTTCAGGGATGATGGAGTGCATTTGTCTAGGCTGGGTATGGACTTATATTTGCTTGAGATTAGAGAGGTTTTGTCCAGATGTTTGAAGGTTCAGAGGTTTGGGGTTTGAAGGTTTGTTACCCACCACCATCTTTCTGGGTGGCGGGGACTATTTGTTTTTGGGAAGTTTTTGGCAGAGGTTTGTTGATTGATGGGTAAGTTGTGTTATCGTAAGGGGAAAGAATAGGTTGGTCGTTTTTTGATAGGTTACACTTTTGGGGGATTGACAGCTGTGAAGGGGCAGGCATGGGAGTTGGATAATGGAAGGATTGTATTTATAGGTTTATATTGGTTGATATGGTGATGTTATGTTTTATAATGTTATGCTTTATAATGTTTTAAAATGCTGTATTGTATGGATGGGGGCGGGGCCATACATTTTAGGGGAGGGGCGGGGGCGGGGTTAGGTGTTATATATTTAGTGAGGCGTAGTTTTGGAAGGCGTTTTGCCAAGGTTTATTTAATATGTGATGTGCACCTGTTCCAATAAAGCGGCCTTTTCCACAAATTTCCTTTGTCCGTGGTCTGCTTCACCCCCCTCACCCCTCCCTCCCAAACTGAGTACCTGCACTTCTTTAATTTGAAAGGGCGAGTACCTGCACTTCTCTGCACCGCCGCAATGGATTTATTAGGAGACTTCTCAGGCGCAAAAAGGGACTCTAAAGGGTCAGTATTTGCATTCCTGTGTTTTAATTTAAAGCACTGCTTCTGGGGTGGTATTATTATCTGTGGTTGAAATCTGGGACACAGGGTCTTTTTTATGGTTGACCTGTAGGACTATTGGCCCTTTGCCAATCATTACCTTGTGTATAACGCACAGTGTCATAAAAATGGCTGAATGCGTTACATCTCCTCATCTTCAGGCCTTGGCCGAACCAGCAAAGTGATGAGGATGGGTATTAGAGTGAGAGTGAAAGAGGGAAAGAGAAGAGATGCACATAACGTCCCTTCCGAACATCTGCTTGTTAAAAAGACAACTAACAACTTGTTGGACTGAAATCCTGAGATGCTTTGCCAACAACTTGCTCAGTTTATACTGATGACTTTATAGGTGAGGCAGAAATTTTTAATATTAATCCTTGCTTCGATGTCGGCCGCAATAATTCTTGTGGGAGGGTGAGATCACTGAGATGTAGTCGAATTTTTGGGCGGATGACATTAGTTGAGTAATTGAGAGGAGTACAATCTTGTTAAGGACAAATGAGGACAGACGAATACGTCAAGATGGCATTGCCAAAATCAAATGAGGAGTTGGTAGGTGTATGAGAGCAGTTTTAGATCTGCTTTTGGGAGAAAGCATTTGATCTTTTTGAGTAGTACAAAGGAACACTACTTTGTCCAGACCTGAATAAGGAAGCTTCTACAGTACACTCCCATGAACAAAATCACCTCTGGGCACCTCCTGGCTAAGGCAGTGGTGGCTATTACGGCAATGGTTTAAAGAATTCACTGTACAGATCTAGGTGCAGCATGGAGTTGATAGAGCGCCATGTTGTTTGAAAAATTGTAGGGGTGCATCATAACCGTCCATAGTCAGCACCCGCATATATAGAGGGCCATACTAATGTGTGACTTTAGAAATGTAGGACTAATCGAGAGTGTTGCTTTATATAGAATTATGCTCATATCAATTATTGATTAATGTAGAGCTTAGTCGAGAGAATAATGCCCTAAGTAATCTAGAATGAATTGCTCTGTGTGTGAAGTGAGCATTGAGGTTAAACGTGCCATATTAAATTTGCACGTGTAGGCTGCTTAATAAGTAACGTGATGCTTTAACAGGAGGATGTTTGTTACCATGAAATGTAATGTTAGGATTGTTTAATGAAATGCTTATGCTGTCATATTAGAAATGCATTTAAAAGAGTAAAGGCCTGAGACATGAAATGCTAGTAGAGGCCTAACTGGGGTTTTCTTAGCATGGCTAGAAATGTCGAGTTGGAAACATACCTTGGTAAAGAAGCTCATGTTTGCAGTTGAATTTCGAATTGTAACTTAGAGCGTGCAGAGGGATTGTTCTCATGCATTTAATTTGCAGGTGCAAGGCCATGTTGCTCGTTAGGTAGAATGAGCCATTGTTTAGAAGTTAGACTGGTAGGAGTGGAGACGAAGGGAGTGCGCTGGTATGTTCACTTGCAACATTTGGCGGAGAAGGTGCCTGGGACCCAAGGACACAGCAATAGTTTTCGGAAGAAGAAGGTTCGATACTGGAAAAGTATGAGAGGCTGTACCTGCTGAAAGAGGAGTGTCATGGGCATATCCATTGTTTTGGGATTTTGTATTAGGGAAAGTGCCCCGAGGGTGGAGAGTTAGTTCAGTCTTAGAGAAGCTCGGGTTAGGGTCAGTTGGGTTTAGACTGGGTCATGTCTAAGGCAGTCCAATTGGATGTGCAGTTAGACATGGGTCTTAGTTTGGACTAGGCAGGAGAAAATAAGGAGCATCTTAGAACGAGCTCGGTAGTTTAGGCTACTTACCTGGAAAAGTGAGTGTGCTTCTTAGGGAGCCTTCACAGCTGAAAACTTTTTCTCTTGCCTGGGAGGTATGTTATATAGGGATGTCACTTTAGAATTAGTGTAGGGACAGACTAATCTTTTCTTTCCCATTGGAACAGATGCAGTCGAATTTTCCAGTGGGCACAGTGATTGCATGCCTAATGCTTCTTAAATTAACTTTGCTTTTCATTTTGAGTCGCCTGAGACTCTTGCGTAGGATTATGTTTGTATTAGTGCCAGTTTATTTCTTGAACCTCTTGCTGAGGTGCTTGTATGTCCAGTTATTTCTGGCTTTGTAATACATTTTTAAACTTTTCTTTGAAGTCAGTGGTCCTTCAGATTAAAATGTATTGATTTTGGGAATCTGACAAAAGGGTACAAAATTTAGATAACTTCCTTCACACTTCCATGCAGACTAAAGAGACCCGTCGACCGGGGATTCCTCAGAGTGGTAAGGTGAAAATCTAGGTGGGAATCCCAGTGTCATCAGTTGGTAGCCAGAAGCCGGTTAGTCTCTGGAAGTAAGGGAGTCCTAGATTAGGATAAGAGTTTTCATAAGGCCCATAGAATTTAGGTGATGACCGTTCTGTGGATTACCGGTGGAAGACGGCGTTTCATGGAAAGTGACGGAGAGTGACAGTGTGGCGAAAAGCAGTAGTTTGTAGGAGAGTGAGTATGAATAGGGTTTTGTGTTGTTAGATTGCGGTTTTATGTTGTGATGTTTGTGGTGTTTGTGTTGTGATGTCTTGCCGAGTTGGAATGCCTGTTGTATGAAAGGAGATCAGGCCGTGAGCGCGTGCAGCCTCGGAAAATCTTAGGCTCAAGGAGTAGCTTAAGTGGGTCGGGTGTACCGTACACCCAAACGTAATTGTCGACCATTGTTAAGGGGAACGTGAGGTACCGTTGATCGCCCGCTGGACCGAGATAGGGGGAATGAATTTGTGAGTGCGTGAGTAACTAACGCAGGTCGTGGGTTGCTGAGTTGTTGTAACCTATCAGTTGAGGTGATTGTCTGGTCGTTTCATGGACAGACAGTTGCCAGTTTTCGGTAGACAGTTACACGACTGTGGACTTACAGTCAGGCTGTGGATGTACACTCAGCAAAGTGATTGCTTGGTCATAAGTGATCATTTCAGTGTATGCATGGGACGTATGCGTGAGTGAGAAGCGAAGTGAAAAGGAGAGGAACTGCTGCGAAAGAAGGAAAAGTGACATCAGAAGGTGCCGTGCTGTGATAGGGTGGTTGGTGTGAAGCCGCGCTGAGATTGGTGCATTGTTGCCAGGAAGTAAACAAGCGCTGCGAACAGAGAGACGCTGGTTTCATTATGAAATGTTTTAAAGTTTTGCGAGATTTGTTCAAAAAAGGAGAACAGAAATTAGAGCCCGGGGGAGGGGGGAGGAAGAGGCTCCGCCCGAGGACACTCCAGCTCATTACATGGCTACGAATGTGGGTTTGCATATCATACTATGGCTCGAGAACTGGTGGAAGATGACTGGCGGAAATGAGGAATTTACTTTTCCCAGATACAGAACTTTTAGATTAGAAGTGTTATATCAATTGAAATCGATTATATGGCTTCTCGCGACCTTTGCCTAGACCAACACAGTTTGAAGCATTAAATGCGTGGATTAGGGCGGCACACGAGAGAAACAGCGACAGGAGACAGGAACGAGTGAAGAGGTCAGTCAGGGTGTTTCAAGATGCGAGATGGGACGCATTGGAAAAAGATGGAGGGTACAGACGATTGAGGGGGATAAGTTGTATCCATTGTTGGTCAAGTCGGGAGATGCGCAGAAAAAGAAAGTTGAGGATGAAGACAATGATACTGATGATAGCTTGTTAGAAAGGATGTTATCTGAGAGACCACCCCGTACAATCCGGAGTCGGAGGGGGACAAATCAGCTCAGCTTGAAGGAACTAGGGAACCACAAGCTCCACCGAGTTCTAAAGTAGTGGGAAAACTCTCAATGGGGGAAACGCAGAATGCAGAAAGTGTCGCTTCTCAGAGGTTACCGGATGCTGTTAGGGTGCCGGTTACTATTGGTCCCATAGTGTCAGTGTATAACCCAGAGCAGGTGAGGAATGTAAGTCCATCACAGACAGGAATAGAAGAAAGTGCTGGTTTTGGAGGGAACAGTTTAGTGAATGAGCTGGTTCCATCACTGAAGCCTGTAGAGTCGAGCACACCATTGCCGGCTACCGCAGATTTATCAAGAGGACCGATGGATCTGAGGGGACCAAGACCAAAATCCCTGGAAGAATTGAGGTCAGACCTGAGAACATGGGAGTCAGTTGAAGGGACTCAAGGTGATCTGTCAAGAGAGGACTGGGATCATGGAAGTGCCAAGAATAGAGTGGCCTTAAGGGACACCTTTGAAGTGAACAGGTGCAGAGAACAGGACAGTGACTGCAGAGAGTCGAGTGGTGCATCTAGTCGAGGTATTCTTAGAACAGCAATAAGGGTAAAGAGGTTAGATGTGATGCGATTGAAAGCAGAAGTGGACAAGATTGTTGAGGGGAACTGGCCTATAGAGAGAGTGGAACTCTATGAACCAGATGAGTTGTTGTTTGTAGCAAAGGATGTGACTCGTAAAGCAAGATCGGCACATGAGAAACTAACTGAATTGGAAGACAGATACGATGTGGATTTGTCTAAAACGAAAATGTTGCAGGGTGGTCACCGGTTACAGTATACTGATCAGGATTTGGATGAAAAGAGGGTAATTGGACTGAAGACCCACGTCAGGGAACTGATTATAGGGATGCAAGCATGGAGTAGGCTTGACAAGTGGGAAGAAAGGGGGTCCAAGAAAAAGAGTGTTAAGAGAAATGCAGCAGAACCACCTCCTCCGGGAGGGGGGATATCAGGGATTGGGAACTACCCTTTACGAGAGGTAGCCAGTGGGGGGTATGTGCATGTGCCTTGGAGTAGAGGAGATTTGGCAGCATTCACAAATGACTTCCCAAAACTGAGAGAGAGCCCAGTTGAATGGTACAATCAAGTTGAGAGATTTGTCAAGATTTCAAAGGTGTTGTGGATCAACCTGAATACACTCTTTGACATTGTAGATCCGAGTGACTTTTGGGTAGCTTGTAAGGTTGCAGTCGAATGGCCCACATCTGAACCGGAGAGGGATGCTTTCACTAATGGCCCATCACCTCTTGTTATGAAGAAATATGAACAGTTGATTACGTGGTTGAAAGCTAAGGTACTGCAACAGGACATTGATTGGGTGAAAATAGATCGAACAGTTCAGGAGCCAAAGAAGACAGTGCATGAGTTTTACGAAAGGTTGTTGCTAGTTTTTAAACAGTACAGTGGGTTGGATGTAATGGATCCAAGGGATATGAGACAGTTTGTGTCAAAGTTTGTCCTGGGACTGAGGCCTGAGATTTGCCTTATGATCCAGCAACATTAAATTTGCTGGCAGAACAAGCCGCTGGATGAGATATTGAGGTATGCCAGGTACTGCAGTGATGAGATTGATTTGAAGCATAAGAAACTCAAGAAAAACTGGTGCTGGTCCAGATGCAAGCTTATGATAAGGGAGGCCAAGTTCAGTCAGGGGGAGGCACTCTGTGAAGGAAACAGAATGGTCAGGGCAAGCCAAAGGCAAGCACAGACGATTCTAGGCCAAAGGTGGACTTGGCAACTCTAAAAAAGACACTGGAGACGCAAGTGTCCCTCGAATCCTGCAAATCAGTTACAGCAGGAGGAGGAAGTAGTGCAAGTACCCGAGCCTGAAGTGACAAAGTCTTTGGCAAGGCCAAAGGTGACCAAAGGGGGGACTTCGGCTCCGCAAGTACAGGTTTCCCTGCCCCCCGAATATTCTGACAGTGACTCGGACTTACCAGCAGATGCCTCTTTTTGATGACAGTGACGGTTTTTACCTAGACCCATTGGCATGAATGTGCCTGAGGGGGAGGGAGACTGCACACTTGGGGCAGTCTTGGAGCTAGACCAGAGGGGACCATTTGTGGAAGATGATGTTGGTGATCACCCCACCACCTTTCTGGTTGATACTGGTGCTACCCGTTCTACTGTTAAATCTGCAGTAGTCCCCAACCTACCCCTCTCGGGACAGAGTATCCAAGTTGTAGGTGTTGCAAATAAGAGAAAAACAAGCCTTTTGACAGAGCCAATTCCTGTGAACAAAGGGACGTTTTCCAGATCGACACCAGTTCGTGGTGTGCGTTTTGAGCCCTGTATGTTTACTAGGGAGGGATCTCCAGTGTAAACTCAATTGCACCATCTATTGTATCCCTAAAGGAGTGGAACTACAAACCAATGATGATGATGCTGCTTTTCAGGTCACAAATCAACATTTGTGTATCGAAATGTACCCTGTTGTGACAGTGGAAGAGGTTCCACTAGATTTGAGAGACTAGGTCTCACAGGAAGCGTGGGACTTCACTGGTGAGGACATAGGCTTGATCAAAGGAGTTGAGCCTGTCAAGATTCAGGTTAAGTCGAATGTTGATTTTCCAAGGAGATCCCAGTACAATCTGATGCCAGAGACAGTAGCAGGAATAAAACCTGTGATTGAGTCCATGATCAAGCAAGGGATCCTGAAAGAAATAATGGGCAGTCCATGTAACTCGCCTATTATGGTGTTGCAGAAACCGAGTGGGAAGTTCAGGATTGTGCAGGATTTGCGTCGGGTAAACAACATAGTTGTTCCCTGTTGTCCAGTGGTACCGAATCCATCTGTAATATTGTTTCAGATTCCATGTCAAGCGGAATGGTTCACTGTGATTGACCTTTGTCAGGCTTTCTTCTCGATTCCATTGCATGAGGAGAGCCAATTTCTTTTCGCATTTAAGCTGGAAAACTGTGTTTTAACATGTTGTTTTATCCCACAGAGAGTAAATTGATCTTTAATCAGATCTTGAAAAAGAATCTTGAGAGTCTTGCACTGCCGCAGAACTCTGTTCTCGTCCAGTACATAGATGATCTCCTTGTGGCGTCAGAGACAGAAGATGCGTGTAGGATTGACACCATTGCCTTACTGAATCATTTGGCAGAGAATGGACATAAAGTGTTGCCAAATAAGTTACAATACTGCTTGAATGAGGTGCAGTATTTGTGTCACCGGATAGAAAAAGGCAAGAGGTCAAGATCTGTTGCCTAGTCCATAAATCATTAAATGGACAAGGCCCCAAATATCTAAAAAACAAACTTCAGGGATACTGTCCGGAAAGAACACTGCGCTCTTCAAACAAAAATCTCCTAAAAATACCAAGAGTTCGAACTGTCAGAAATGGAGATAGGAGTTTCTCGAAGGTTGGCCCTATGGCATGGAACTCCTTGCCTACGGCTTTAAGATCAAACCAGAATCATAAAATCTTCCGGAGAGAACTCAAAACATTACTATTCAAGGCAACGGCATAATACCCCTTCTTTTTCGCATCCCCCATACCCTCTGTCAGCGCTATGAGACCGAATGGTGATATGTGCGCTTTATAAAAATAAATACATACATACATACAAGGTGTCACCAGACAGAATAGAGGCAATAATGGGAATGGTGGTGCCTTCTACTCAGAGAGGTCAGGATATTCTTAGGGATGGTTGGCTACTGTCATCAGGGGATTGCCAACTTTTCATTGAAAGCGAAGCATTTGCAGAAACTGACGCACAAGAATGTAAGTGATCCAGTACCATGGGACGATGACTGTATGAAGACATTCTTAGAGTTGCAAGAGGACCTTTGTCGTGCTCTGGCATTGGGGAGGCCTGACTACAACAAACCTTTTTCATTATTCTGTTGTGAGCGAGAAGGGTGTGCATTGGCAGTTTTAGTCCATCATGGAGTCGACTTGTAAAACTTCTAACAATCACTAGAGCACTGACTGCCTGATTATTGTTGTCATACAAACCAGCATGTAACATACACCTACTAACGAACCATTAGAAATTGAACCTGTATCCTCATGAGAGTCATTATATTTTTGTTTAGAGATTCCCCTGAAGAAGTGCACAGTTGTGCACGAAATGCATTGGGAATGCTACTTTGAACTGCATTTAACTTGTGAAAAAAACTTAAATACATCATAAAGAATATGTGATTTATGATTGACCTCTGAATTAAATTCATAGTTTGAATTCATAAAGTATGGAGAAACTTTATTGAAGAAAAGATTACCATTTAATCGCCAACCAGCGATTCATGTTGTGCCTAGAGGGTCATCCCCTACATGCAGAGGATGCTTGCTTAGTATTCGACATTCACACTCGATGGTTCAGAGAGTGATACCTCAGGAGCACACTACAAAGGACGAAACTAAGTACAAAACAGCCTGTGCGCAACCAATTTATACTTACAGTTTTAGTCCAGGATCATGGAGGTGTCCGTAGACCAGTTGCCTACTTTTCAGCTACTTTAGATCCAGTAGCTTCAGCGTTGCCAGGATGTCTCAAATCCGTTGCTGCAACGGGTGTCAGTATTGAAAGGTGTAAGAGTATTGTCATGGGTCATCCCTTGATTGTACATGTTCCACATTCTATTGAATTGCTAATGACTAGGACCAAGACACAGCACCTGACCAATATTAGGCTCACACGCTATGAGCAGGTTATACTTGCAGTGGAGAAGGTGACCCTCAAGAGGTGTTTTGAATCCTGCTACATTGATGCCGTTGCCAAACGCACTTGATGAAGATTGTGCGGACCATGATTGTCTTGATGTGACTGAGCTTTACACCAAACCGAGACCTGACATTGTTGATGAACCATTGCTTGACCCTAATGAGATTTTCTTTAACGATGGTTCATGTTTAAGAGACAGTGTTGGCCATTTGAGAGCAGCCTTTGCTGTATGTACCATTACAGGAGTAGTTGAAGCTGCATACCTGGAAGGAGTATACTCTGCTCAGGTGGCTGAGATCATTGCTTTGCCTCGTGCTTGCATAGCAGTAGACCAAATTCGGATTACCATTTACACTGATAGCCAGTACAGATTTGGTGTAGTTCACGACTTTGGACAGCTCTGGTCCCAGAAAGGTTACATGACATCGTAGGGATCACCCATCCGAAATGGGGAGTTTGTGAGGTTGCTTCTAGAGGCCTTGCAGCGCCCCAAAGAAATTGCAGTTGTAAAGTGCACGGCTCATGGAAAGGGGACCGATTTTGTGTCACTTGGAAACCGCTCTGTGGATGAAGTTGCATGATTCTGTGCCGAACAAGGTTGTTCATTCACCAAACAAGACATAGAGGGATGTCAGGAGAGAACTGAGTTAAACATGATGATGGAGATGGCAGATACTTGGGATGAGGTCAAATGCATGCAGGAACAAGTATCAGACCAAGAGAAAAATGTGTGAATCAATTCAGGCTGTGTGAAAGGAGATGTGGATATTTGGGTCTCAAGTGATGGAAGAGCAGTGTTGCCGGGTGAGTTGCTGAGCCCAATGGCAAGACAGATCCATGGTGAGGTACACCTGGGAAGAGACGCTATGGTGCGAGTGTTCAGACAAACGTGGTACAATCCGAGATTTCGTGCTGTGGCTGAAGCTGTGTAAGAGATGTGTTACCTGTCAACAAATGAATGCTGGAAAGAGAACTGTGGTCACAATGAGTCACATTGGGAGGTCTGGGGGCCTTTCAATGGGATGCAATTGGATTTCATTGAGATGGCTAGGTAAACAGGCTGAGGTATATCCTGATTGTGGTGTGTGTTTTCTCAAGGCGGATGGAGGCTTATCCTACACGTAGGTGTGATACACTCACAATAGCAAAGCTGCTGTTGAGGGAACTTGTGCCTAGGTTTGGGATTCCGACCTCTTTGGAATCGGACAGAGGAACGCATTTCCATAGTGAAATAATGATGATGCTTTGTGCCGCATTGCAAGTTGATCAAAAACTCCATTGTAGCTATCGCCCAGAGGCTTCTGGGATAGTGGAGCAAGTCAATGGGACTTTGAAAGCCCGAATGGGAAAAGTGGGTTCATCAACGTCTCTGAAGTGGCCTGATGCTTTGCCGTTGGTGTTGATGAGTATGCGAAGTACCCCAGACAAGAGAACAGGTCTTTCACCTCATGAGATACTGATGGGGAGGGCTATGAGGTTACCAGCGGTTCCATCAACAGCCTTGCTTAGCATCACCAATGATCTGATCCTTGATTATTGCAAGGGACTAGCTGACGTCATCCGTTCTGTGTCCCATCAGGTGCAGGCTGCTGTGGTCCCGGCTGCAAGCGACCTCTGTCACGACCTGAGTCCTGGGGATTGGGTGCTGGTTTGGAAGCACGTGAGAAAGAGCTGCTTGGATGTTCGCTGGAGAGGCCCATATCAAGTTATTTTGGTGACGAACACTGCAGTGAAGTGTGGAGGTCTGCCGAACTGGATGCATGCTTTGCACACATGTCGAATTTCAGCACCCTTAGAAGAGACAGCTCCTCTGCCTGATGAAAATCCAGCTGAAGTGGCAGGGCCACAGGAGGGGACAAGCCAGGCTGTGAGGGTGTCTGAAGAAGCTGGTTGTTCCCTTGACCAAGCTGAGGAGGGTCACGACAACAGCAACACTGAAACTGCCTCAGAAGGGGAAGTTGCTGTGAAAGTGGTCCAGAGTCAGACTCAGCTGAGAGAAGTTGTGAGCAGAGTGAGCATAGAGAAAACCAGATAACAAGCAGAGCTGAAGAGCAGTGGCGAGAGAGGCAGAGGCACTTGAACTTGAGACTGGTCTCCGAAAGGGATCTTGCCCCAGTGTCTGAAGAGTCAGAGTCAGACGAAGGTGAAGAAGAGCAAGCCTGTGGATGTCTGAGGAGATCAAGAAGAAGGAGAGTGCTTTGCTGAAAGTACGCAGCTCCGGAGTGGGCATACATTGTGACTTATGCCAGGAGTGCTGAGATCGGGGATTGAAAGGGCAGTATCAGTGATTAGTAATAGCCCTAACATGAAGTTGGATGTGGTGTTGTTAGTACCAGAACTTGAAATTGAAGGGGTGCTGACCATCACAGTTCCAAACCCTCCGATTCTGAGCAAAATTTGCAACTTGATCTTGAATAGACTGATATTTCCTATGTTTGGAGTTGAGATTCCATCTCATGAGTCAATTGTTCTTCGTCTTGAACTTTTGCAGCATGTTCTAGAAGCTGTTGGAGCAAATCCTATTTTGGATTAAAGAGACTTTGTTGTAAATAAATGCAATTAACCTAGGTCCGAGTGGAAGGAGAAGAAATGTAGGGACGTTCCACAGAGGATGGAGAAGGGTTGGGGTTGTCTTTTGGTTGCTGTAAATAAGGAACTGGAACAAAAAAAAAGAGACTTCCAGCTTTCTGAGGTATGGTTCGAGTTGATTCACAAGTATCTAAAGAAGAAGAGAGACTTTTGAGCGTTTCTCGTTGGACAAAGAAGCTGAAAATATTTCTGAGACCATGGAGGCTGGAAACCCAAATCGTAGGGCTAAGTGCGTAGTAGGCATACTTGTTGGAGGGGTGATACTCTTCATAATTTTGGTAGTTGTAGTCTCATATTTAGCACCACATGAGCAGGCAGTGGAGGTAAAGGGAACTCCTACACCTACTACTCCTAGCAAAGAAGAAGTCAAGGTAGGAAACGAAAGAGCTTTACTAGTAGAAGAGAGTCGTAGGTTACATGCAGATCTGCCCAGAGGTAATTTCAAGCTTAATGTGTATGCAAAATTGTTGTAGGAGTATATTGATGCAAAGGATGTGAAAGATTTTTATGTGTGTATGCAGTTGCCAGCTTCAGTGGATGAGGGTATCAGATAACATCATCCACCCGTGACATATGGCATTTCATGTAGTTTGCTGCTTAGCATTTTCTATGGACATAATCATTTTGATTATTTCTTTTCGAACTATGATGCTGTACTTCCTGAAGTACCAGCTTACAAGAATTTTAATAAATATGATTATTATAAATCTGAAGATAGACTTAGGACTTATTTCATTCCGACTCAAGAGTTAGACACAGCTTATGCTCATTGTCATAACTTGACATGTCTGTTCAGATACAGTGAGGAAATTTGTAGATCAAGTAGAAGACAGATACAGGAAACAAAAGCAATTGCGAGATTCAGGCCAAGGCAAAGTAGATTGGACAGATGAAGAGAAGTTGCACAAGGCGAAAGGGAGTTATGGTCCGATAGCTCTAGATGAAGTACAGAAGGGGAATTTGTGCATACGTCATCCACAGACATACTATGAAAATATGTATGTGGGGAAGACCACATGTGAGCATACCTTTACATTGGAGTACTATGCAAAGGAATTTTTGCAAGGTGTAGTGCAGGTAATTCCAACTGTGTATTTTATGTGTGGGAGGAATTCTTATGTACCATTGCCTAAGAAATGCTATGGAACGTGTTATTTAGCGATAATCTTTCCTTAGATTTACCATACAGAAGATTTGGAGCTTGTAGAAGGAGGACAGCATGCAAGGGTGAAACGAGGTGCAACAGCTTTGGTTGGAGATATTTTTGGAGCAATGATACCAACTTTGGGAGTGATTCTGAATGATGTGAAGATCAGAAGGTTGGCGACTGTTGTGGATGAGTTGTCAATGAATACAGCTAAGTCATTGGTGTTGGTGGAAGGAGAGATGTTATCGATAAGGACGATGGTTTAGCAAAATCGTCTTGCTTTAGACGTCCTTCTGGCAAAAGAGGGAGGAGTCGGTAAACTTTTGAAGATCCAAGAGTGCTGTACCTATATACCAGACAATAGCAAGGATCAGGAGAAATATATAAGTAACATCACTGCCATTCACTATGAGATTGAGGATTTGACTGAGGAAACTGTGTGGGAGAAGGTTGGAAAAGGATTTGGTAAAGTGGGAAGTTAGCTTGCGAACCTTGGAAAAGGATTCCTTGGTTATGTGTTGAAGCCTCTTATCATAGTTGTGGCATGTGTGATTGGATTGTGGGGTTTGATAAGAGCTTACAAGTGGTACAAGTCAAGCAGATTGGAAAGATCTTTGAGAGCGCAAGAGAGGCGAATGGAGAGACTGCAGAACAGTCAGTATCAGAATCTGAAGATCATGGAGTTGCTCAGGAGAGGTAAAATGGCAACAAGTTCTGTTTAAGTCGGTTCTTTCCCTAAGGATGGTGTATTTTGTGATGACACAGGCCATCAAAGGGGGGCTGATAGAGCGGCATGGTGTTTGAAATTTTTTAGGGGTGCATCATAACCGTCCATAGTCAGCACCCGCATATTTAGAGGGCCATATTAATGTGTGACTTAAGAAATGTAGGACGTATCAAGAGTGTTGCAATATATAAAATTATGCTCTTATCATTTATTGATTAATGTAGTGCTTAGTCGAGAGAATAATGCCTTAAGTAATCTAGAATTAATTGCTCTGTGTGTGAAATGTGCATTGAGGTTAAACGTGCCATATTAAGGTTACACGTGTAGGCTGGTTAATAAGTAACGTGATGCTTTAACATGAGAATATTGTTTGTTAACATGAAATGTAATGTTAGGATTGTTAAATGAAATGCTTATGTTGTCCTATTAGAAATGCATTTAAAAGAGTAAAGACCTGAGACATGAAATGCTAGAAGAGGCCTAACTGTGGTTTTTATAGCATGACTAGAAATGTCGAGCTGGAAATATACCTTGGTAAAGAAGCTCATGTTTGCAGTTGAATTTCGAATTGTAACTCAGAGCGTGCAGAGGGATTGTTCTCATGCATTTCTTTTGCAGGTGCAAGGCCATGTAGCTCGTTAGGTAGAATGTGCCATTGTTTAGAAGTTAGACTGGTAGGAGTGGAGACGAAGGGAGTGCGCTGGTATGTGCACTTGCAACATTTGGTGGAGAAGGTGCCTGGGACCCAAGGACACAGCAATGGTTTTTGGAAGAAGAAGGTTCCATACTGGAAAAGTACGAGAGGCTGTACCTGCTGAAGGAGGAGTGTCATGGGCGTATCCATTTTTTTGTGATTTTGTATTAGGGAAAGTGCCCCGAGGGTGGAGAGTTAGTTTGGTCTTAGAGAAGCTAGGGTTAGGGTCAGTTGGGTTTAGACTGGGTCCTGTCTAAGGCAGTCCAATTGGATGTGCAGTTAGACATGCGTTTTAGTTTGGACTAGGCAGGAGAAACTAAGGAGCATCTTGAAACGAGCTCAGTAGTTTAGGCTACTTACCTGGAAAAGTGAGGGTGCTTCTTAGGGAGCCTACACAGCTGACACCTTTTTCTCTTGCCTGGAAGGTATGTTATGTAGGGATGTTACTTTAGAATTAGCGTAGGGACAGACTAATCTTTTCTTCCCCATTGAAACAGATGCAGTCGAGTTTTCCAGTGGTTACAGTGATTGCATGCCTGATGCTTCTTGAATTAACTTTGATTTTTATTTTAAGTCGCCTGAGACTCTTGCGTAGGTTTATGTTTGTATTAGTGCCAGTTTATTTCTTGAACCTC
The DNA here is from genome assembly GCF_964263255.1 of Lissotriton vulgaris. Taxonomy (NCBI): domain Eukaryota; kingdom Metazoa; phylum Chordata; class Amphibia; order Caudata; family Salamandridae; genus Lissotriton; species Lissotriton vulgaris. The sequence goes on from NC_141687.1 coordinate 1,336,688,734, forward strand.
TTGCTGAGGTGCTTGTATGTCCGGTTATTTCTGGCTTTGTAATACATTTTTTAATTTTTCTTTGGAGTCAGTGGTCATTCAGATTAAAATGTATTGATTTTGGGAATCTGACAAAAGGGTACAAAATTTAGAGAACTTCCTTCACACTTCCATGCTGACTAAAGAGACCCGTCGACCGGGGATTCCTCCGAGTGGTAAGGTAAAAGGTAAGGTAAAATCTAGATGGGAATCCCAGCGTCATCAGTGTCAACAGCAAGTCAAGTCTATCCTTCATACTTCCAAGATCGATAAAATCGGCTCTATTGAATTGGGTAAATGTAAACTGCACAATAGGCCTAGAGTTCATTGAGTTCCCTATGTGCTTTTATAAGCATGCTAATTAGCAGCAGCGAAAGCTCTTTATGATCCAGTTTACCTTGAAGTGGTGTGGCTCACTGGTTAGAGGTGGCAGACCCGGAAGCAGAGGACGGCCCGAGACCAGGGTTCAATTCCCGACGCGGCAGGGTCGTGGACCAGGGTCAGTGGACTTGATAATTCTCGCCTCGGTGCCTACTCTAACCAGGGATCACACTCGGCAACTCTGGGCATTAGCTTGCCTCATCTCCACAACGGCCCCCCACATACGCCGGGGATGCCTGGTTTCACCTTGGAGATACCCAGTAGGGACCATCTCACAGGGAAAGCCAGGACGGGTTCCCCAGCGGTCTACAGCGAGGAGATACCCCATGCGGGGTGATTCATGCGCTTTACAAGACATCATTACAGTGTGTGTCGTGAGTGCGTGGCCTTTTGTCAGGGTCAGACTGGGACAGAAAATAGGCCTAGACACCAAAATAAAAGTGTTCCCCAATAGTGAATTAGAAAGCTAAAAAGAAATGGCTCTTGTTTGCAAAGTGGGGCGGATTTGAACTTGTAAAGACATATTTTGGAAGGAAAAAAATACTGTATGTATTTGCGCTTGCTGCAGGAAATGCTTCTTTTAATATCAGGATAACAGGCCCACCAACATCCAACAAGCATTTGCAATGCAATTGGTCTTGGCTTTGAAATTTTTTTTTTTACTTTTGTGTTTTTTATATGCAGTGGTGTGATGATATTTGAATGGCGTTATTGGCATTTGCATGACCTCGCAGCACTCGAGAACCAAAAAATGGGAAATAGGTTATGATGGAGGGGAGACAACAGTAACTTCTTGGAAAAAGCAAACACTCATAGGGAATGCAAGATTAAGTAAAGCATGTGAAATGTGAGTAGGAACAACATGGTTACCTTAACGCTTTTAAATTTATTTTGTAAAAACTAATGAGAGTTTTTCCCTGAAAACTTAAGGATATGACTACAGGGGCCAAAAGGAACCCATTTCAATATCCATTGCTTATAACCTTACGAAACGTAAGCAGTAACATTGAAAAAGACCACACCCCTGAACACAGAGCCGCGGTGCACGTTTTAAAAAAAACTAAAATAAGGAAAACAGCTGAAAAGGATCACATTAAACTTTTTCCACTCAACGCATCAACTAGGTATTGCAGTACCTCAAGGAATGGTGCACTTCACCACCCAGGGAAAACAATGTTGTTCAAAGAAAGATAAGAAAACGAAATAGTGCTTTGACAACTCTGCAAAGGGGCACCAATGTGTGCGGTTGTGAAAAAAACCAACCTGGCTACTTTGCAACTACTCTGTCAAGCGTTATTTAGTATTTAGTTTTTAGTTTTTGTTTTGTATTTTGAACCTCTTTTTTCTCTCTGTCCCGAGGCTGCACTCTGGAATAGAAAAAGGCCAGAAAAAGATGACATTTGCAGCCAAATTTTCTTTTCTGAATCCATTTCACTGGGAGAGGAAAGAGAGGGTAAGAGACATTTATTGAAGTTATGGTTTCAGCAAGGGAGGAGGAGTGAAACAGTGACAGAAAGAGAGGGAATATGAGGAGGAGAGGGGGAAACTGCCAGCAGCAGGCCAGGAAATGTGAACACACTAGGGAAGAGGGCGGTGTGAGAAGAGTGCAGTGTGGGGGAGAGAAGTGTGGTTCATCATATTCTGAAGGGGCCCCTACACTGTGGTGAGGCAAAGAAATCCATGCAATCTGTTGGATTTATTGCGAGGGGACCAAAGAAGAGCCGAAGAGCAAATTTAATGCTATCAGCTTGGCACGGAATCACGTTTCCATCCAAAACATGAAGCCTGCATCGATGAAGCAGGTGCCATGCTAATACACAATCCAAGGGAAAGCTAAAAAAAAAGAGTGAGCAGGAAGGAACATACAAAAAAAGAGGCACACTGCGTGTAACAGGGGCAGTCTGCTGGGAGAGTCCGAAACACCAAAACACAAGACTAATTAAGCCAATCCAGCAAATAAAAGCAAGCCTTTAGGAAGGGCCCTAACAAGAGCCGATAGAAAAGATGGGAGGTGCTTTAAGCACATATTCTGTATACAGCATGCAATGCAGAGCAACACATGCGCATTCTAGGCTCAACCTAAAAACCGGTACATACTCTGACCTGTCAGACCAGCCCTTTGGGCGATTGCCCTGAAAGCCAGTCTGACACTGCCTTGTTCCATGGTCATGGTCGTGGAACTAAAGAGCTATGTCAACTTTTTCAACTGCAGTGTGCTCCAGCGATGGCCACAGGCTTCTAAGTCCTAAATAGAGAACAGGAGAAATGGTCATGACTAGTGTAAAGCACTCTGATTGCAAATGACCCTCTCAGAATTCTTGAAAGAGAGTAAAAAATGGAGACTGAGACTTTATTGGGTGTATCATAAAAGTTGGAACCAAACTCGAAAACTGTTTGTTAGGAGAAACTCTGACAATGTCTCTGTGGGTGAAGGACAGAGGGTTAGTCTGATAAAAGACAATGAGTGAACAGAAAGCTAAGTCAGTAAGTTTGACTAAAGTTTGGTACTTCATGCATGTGTAAATGGAAAGGTTATGAGCAGTGCTGAAATTCGAAAAAATGCACTCCGGGAACCCATACATTGGGGTTCAAGGAGTGGCAGAGGAAAGGGGGTGGTGCCACAAGGGACAGTGCTTGAAAAGCAGAGTCTGTCAGGAAACACATACACTAACTAAAAAAAGTGCTTCAAAAAAATTGGTCAAAGGGAAATATGTGACAATAAATCTGTTCTCGATGATGTAATTGGTAATAAAGAGGCTACACTTTAAAATGTCTTACAGGGTTAAGGCACTTGCTGCAGAGATCTTTGTGTGCCCAAAAATGTTGAGGGGTTTGTAATAGCAGTAAGAAAACTCCAGTGGTTAAGAGAGTTCTGGGAGAGTTGTGTGCTTTTTTTGGTGCCAGCTTTGACTCATAAAGTAAAGCAGAGGATTAATTTACCTGCTGCAGAGCACATCGTGTAACGCTGTGTAACACGATTTGTTTCTTATCTTGATAGGTAAGTGGGCTACTTCTTTTGACACTAAGATGATTTTGTTATTTCGACCTCATAATTTGCAAGCCTTCCAATATAGCACAGTGCTCTATTTATGAGCATCAAGGAGCCACATGCTACTGCAAGTCATGAGTTTAGATCCTTATTGTTTTTCTTGATCTGTTGTTATTCTAAGGTTAAAAAGAAGGGTTCCTTTGGGAAGTAATAACGTCTTATTAGTACAGACTACCACAATCACTGAGTTGGTGATATGTGATTTATACACCTTATAAGTTATAACCTTCACTGTCTCATGTAACATTTCCTTACATTGATTTGCCCATTTGTATGATTTATTTTAAACACTCTGACATCCTACACTGGGATGAGTAACGCTATAAAAGATTTAAATAAAAAAAATAGTAGGTTCCATTTACAACATAATAATTTGTGTGATTGCTCATACAGGCAGATAAATCTTGCATTCTTGCAGTTTAAGCACACCTCTTAGGTAAGGAGTTAAACATACTTAAAAACTTGTCTTAAGTACTTGTGAATTGATAACATGCTGTACGCTCTTGTTTTCTTTCATTGCTTTGGCATCTAGCTGTTAGGCTGCAGATGGCTCTCATCCAGTATTATAAGATAAAAGGAGAGATGATAGACCTTTAAATCAGGCTTGTGTTTATGGGCCCTTCTGGAATATAAAATACAAAGCCCACTAGGTGGCTGCACGTTACTGCTCCGAACAGAATGCTGACAAATATATGGGCGCTGCTGGAAATGTGTCCTGGTGTCAGGAAATGACACCAGGACAAACCCAGCAGAAATAGCTGATGGAACTGAGATCCTACGCATTTCCTCCATTTTCCGGCACTGGTTGTAAGTGTAGGCCTCAGCGGTCCTTTGGGAAACATTTTTTGATTCGCAATGACTGCAAAAATGGAGTTTCACAGCGAGGAGCCCTGCACATGTAGTGTTCTAATTTTCTTAAACCTTATGTGGATGCAATGCCAGGAGGTTTGCAAAAGATTATATCTGCCACCTAGAAAAATGGTTGGACTGTAAAAGTCTGACCAGGTAGCCTGGTATTGATTGGTACAGATGTTTGAAAAAGGCACAGGGTTGTAAATTATTTCACTCTTTAAACAGTAGACAAGGAAAATATCCGAGGGATGGGGTGGTGTGGTGTTTGCAGCCAAAAAAGTGTCTTGCTGCATGATTGTGCACTATTTGCAGTTTGGTTGAGGGAAGCCATTGAGTGTGTTTTTACAATAATCCAAGGAGGATGGAATTGTCTGAGGCAAAGAATGCCCTATTAGTTACTGGTAATCTTCATTACCCCTGGTCCCTTTATCCTCGTCCCATTCCTTACAAAGTGACGTCGACCATCTCCATGACGGAACAAAAAGAACAGGAGAATGCTGGGACACCTAACTCCACCCCCTCCAATTGGGAGTACATAAGCTGTACTTACCTAGCATTCCGCCTGAACTTCCAAGCCACCTACAGGAAGGCCGGGCGTCCGGGAGGGAAGGCGGGAGGGACGAAGGAAAGGGATGAGGACATCCGGACCAGGAGTAATAAAGATTACTGGTAAGTAATAGGACATTACCTCCAGGTCCCTTCAGTTCTCGTCCCATTCCTTACAAAGTGGAGCATACCAAAGCCAGAAATCCAGCCTTCTGAACTCCCACAACACCAGGGACACCACACTGAAAGCCGCTTTCCAAAAGAAAAGATGGCCAGCAAGGGGTTTTATTTATCTAGGTTATTTACAGCACTGTTAGGACTAAACAAGACTTAATCATGGTACCTAAACATGAGTTGAATCAGTGGCTGTTTAAATTCAAATAAAAATCATATGATGTTACCACACTAACATCCAAATTTAGCAAAAATGCTCAATGAAACACGAAACCAGGAAGTATTGTCAAAAAGTTATTATTAAGCTTCGAGACAAAATATATTAATATCTGTACAAAAACAGTGAGCAATCATAAAAATAGGGTGCATACATAGATACAATGTGGATATTAAGGTCTTGGTTACTTTTCCTTGGACATATCCAGATTTAAGTCCAAACTGTTACGTCACAGTAGTTGGTTTTAACTCAAAGTCAGATGGAAATCAAAAGATGACTTGAGACAAACTAGGCAGAATTGGACTGAACAGGTCGACGTTTCGGTCTTATTATGGTTACTCCTAAGACCATCATCAGGACTATACAAGTGGTATATACAGTTGATGACCCTCTGTAAAAGAACAACAGTGAATTATAATATGTACAGTGTGAATTAAATACCTGGTCAATGACATACATTTGTTATGACAACATTGGAAATATTTACATTTTTATATTTTAACTACATTTGTTGATGCCATTTATCTAGCATGTCACATTTCATGCAAGATAGGAAAAATAGTCGGTGTGGCGACTAAAAATGTTTCGATTATGACTGAAAGGTTGTTATTATATAGAGATGTAGCCAAGTAGGACAAGTCTACTTAGAAAGTCGTTATTGGGCATTGAGTTATGGCTAACACTTACTTTTTGTAAGTAGAGGCGGTGTCAATGAAAGAATCTTGGTGGCACCGGTACTCACGAATAGTGGCAATACGGTCGGGCGCAAAAATGAATCAATAGCCCCACGCGTACACTAGAAGGAACAAGATATCACTATAATTCCCAGTTAGTTTTATGGCAAACTCTACTTGTGTTTGGAGTTTACAAAAAATTAATTACCTTGCAACGAGTTAAACGAAGCAGTGAATTAGATCTGACAGTCAGTCCACTTATATTTGAAGATCAGCTGTACCAGATTTGAAGCTGAATGGAGAAAAAATTGTATAAAAGGTATAACTTATTGTGATATGGGTTCAGGAGGAGTTGTAAGTACATTGCCATTGATGTAATTATCTCTTCTAATGGACTGCATTTCTATTATTTATGTGAAATTTATAGCGTTTTAGCAGTCATCTATATGGTAATAATTCCATAACATTGTCAGGGTAACTTAGCAAAGGGTAGAGTTTGACTAAAAATATAGCATATTGGCAAGTTGCACATTGATAACAGCAGTGAATAGGTCACTCGCTATGCTAAATATTGTGGGATTTGCGCTTAATTAAACAAAGTTTTGAAAAAGGTTTTAAAGTGTCCAAAACCTTGTGCCATGTCAAAGATAGAAGGACAAGGTTAAAGCGCAAGCGTTAAAGCCGATGTGCGCGCATGCGCAAAGATCCGACTAGCAGTGAACTTACTTGGAAAAAAGTCTGCAACCGAACGTCCATGTGGTACGATCAAACGCGATGTAACAATGTTGCAGTTACAATCGCTTTAAATACCCTGAACTGACTGGTTTATTTTCGCGTACTCTCGTGGGAATACGTGTCAATGTAGATTGTTTATAGTGAGAGGAAAAACACGGCGGCCATCTTAGAGTGTTAGCCGACCTGTTTTAGGAATAGCTGTTTAGGGTCAAAAAACATGATTAACATGAGTTGGCCATAACGGACCGATATCCCAAGGATTGAAAGAAAGTGTTATTAATTATGATGACGGAAAAAACTAATATTTGAGAAAGTGAAAAATTTTTCAAATAGTGTTAAAAATTACAGCTAGTTAAGTGGACATTCAAGGGTATTGAGTGTAATATTTTTCGAGATAGTGTTGAAAGAAATATTAACACATAAGGATGAATTTAGGATGCTTTACATGTAAGAAGTTGACTATTCTCAAGTTGTTTTGATGTAATTCAGTTCGCCAGTGTAAATCAGAGATGGTATGTGTTAAATATACACAAACAGGTTGGCTCAGGCAGTGGCATATTACATACTGATTATTAGTATTCAGGTCTGTCACTTAGTATGTGCTCACATGCTAGGGTGTTTGCATTTCACACAGTTGGAAACATTATTATTTGCGTGCTCATATGCGAATGTCTTCATAGATATTCATAAATAAAAAAGTCAGACAGAGTTATGTTACATATTGGGAAACTAACACTCAGAACTGTCACAGTGTATGCGCTCACATTCTAGAGTTACAGTATTTTAACATACAGCTAGTGTGCATATATTTGTTACTTGAGTGCTAATTCAGTTTGTACAAATATAGTTAAGACCATTTTATGTCTGAATGGTTAGGTTAGACAAGCTAACGTGTGCCATTCAGTGCATGAATTGAGCCCGTTTTTGACACTGTTGGCCATTTCAATCCAACGGTTTTCATGGATAATCAGACTCTTATCACAGTTTTTTTGTCTAATTGTGGGTTTGACCACATCTATGACCCACCATGTCATATCTTTTTCTGAATGTTTAGCCAGGGAGTAATGATCAACTAATGGAGCGTTCTCAGTCTTGCAGCGAATCCGAGATTGATGTTGCAAGATTCGCTGCTTGATCATTTGGGTAGTCTTCCCTATGTATACTTGGCCACAAGGGCATTGTATACAATAGATGACATTGGTGGTTCTGCAGTTAGAGAAGTGTTTGATGGTGAATACACGCTCGTTAATCTCAAACGTTTTGATATTTTTGGTTGTTGTACAGGCCCTGCAATTGTTGCATTTGAAGTGGCCGAGTAGTGGAGATAGCTGCCTCATATTGTCCACAGTGTTTGTATCCTGTTTGTCATAAGCGTGGACTAGATGATCTCTGAGGTTTCGTCCACGTTTGAATGAGAACAAAGGTTTTGCTCTAAGTTCTGGAAGTTCGTGCAAGAGGGGCCAGTTTTTTGTGACGATCTTTTTTAGTTGCTGGCTGTGTGTACCAAATGTGGTAACACATACTAGTGGTGTCTCATTGCTTTTGGTCTTGGTTTGCATCAGAGCTTCACGGTCATTATACCATGCCCGTTTCATGGAATTCTTCAATAACTTGTTTGGATAACCTCTTTCCAATTAAACAGCCACTGATTCAACTCATGTTTAGGTACCATGATTAAGTCTTGTTTAGTCCTAACAGTGCTGTAAATAACCTAGATAAATAAAACCCCTTGCTGGCCATCTTTTCTCTTATAAACCTTGCCCAAGCCCGCAAGGGTATATTGGGTTGCTCACCTTTTTGTAAAAAAGCTTTCCAAAAGAAGCAAACAGGAGAACCACTGCAAAAAACACAGACAGGAGAACATAACCCACATTGCCTCTAAACAAATCACAGAGCCAAATCCCACAAAACAAGCAGGAGATGACCAAGAGAGCAAAACGAGGAGACAAACCATGGAGCCACCAACAAAAGGGCAGACATCCCACATAGGGAACACCTCCAAACCAACCACGGAGGAGGAGAACCCAACAACAAAGGACTAGAGATCAACCACACCAGAAGAGCAGTGACAAGTCCACCCACAGAAGAAGACCCAGGGTAACCCAACACCGCAAAAAGCCAAGGCCACACCAACAGGGACACAAGACCCCCAGCCAAGGCCATAAAGGAGGCAAAGCACAGAGACCCAAACCCAATGGGAACCCCAAGAAAGGCAGAAGCAACCAGGACCCCCCAAAACAACCAGCAGAAGGGGGCCCAGAAGAAGTGGAAGCGGCCTCAGGCCAAAAAAAACCAGAACGGTCCTGACACGCAAGAAGGCCAACAAGGACAGGAACACCACACAACGCCCAGAACCAGCAGCAGAAATGACAGAGAGTGAACCCCCGCAGACAAGGGAAGAACGCCCCACACTGCTGAAAAGAACCCAAAACGACCGCAGCAGAAAGCCGAGGAGAGGAAGGAGAGGCCCAACAGGACCCAACCAAAGCAGGAGACAAAGGATCAACACAACCAACCACAGGACCAACACACCGGGGGAGGCCCCCTGAAGACCATCCCAAAGAAAAGAGGACAAGGCGAGCCGAAATAGCCAAGGCACCAACCCAGAGGATCAACCAAGGGCAGGCCCAGATAGAGCAAGCCAGACAAGAGAGGGATCAGCTACCAAGAGCAAGCCCCCCCAAACCAGACATCACAGGCCATCAGAGAGCCCAGGGGACACCACCACAGAAACCCCTGAGGAGGACCAGGCCATTGGGCAGGAAGGGCCAACACCAAACACCAGTGGAGACACCAGACAGCAGCCCAAAAACCCCAAACCCGGAGAAGGACCCTGGGCACAGGGACAAGCAACCACCCCGAAAGTAGAGGACACCGAGACACAAACCCGGCACCCAACCTAGCGAAGGCAAGGGAGAGGCAAGATGCACAAACCCCCACCAAAACAAGGCAAACAGGAACTCAAGGAAAAGCAAGGGACAGACCCCAGCAGACCCCAAACCAGATCAGGGTACAATACCAAGATTGGGGAGAGGAAAAACCCCAAAGGCTACCGAGACAAGGGAAACCCGAAGACCATACATGGGTAATAGGGAAGAAACTGCCACAAACAACCCCTACCAAGGGTGACACCCCCAACCAGAAACCTGGGGACACCCACAGGGGAGTAATACAGGATTTGGGAATACCAAGCCACTGGCCACCGAAGAACCCAGAACAGGGAAGGGGGAAACCCTCAACTGAATCAACAGTCGACTAACCGGCCAGAATGGCAAAGGAGGATGCCAAGGAACCACCCCAAGCGAAACCCAAGAGCAGTCGCAGAAGGGCAAAAACAAGAGAGAAAAGAAAAGAGGCAGCCCACAGCCCAACCCTGCAGAAGCCCCCACAAACACCAGAGAAGCCATCAGATGGAACAACAGACATGCCAGCAAGACATGAGGCAACCCACAGGCCCGGAAGGAGCGGCACAGTGCGACTGTCACAACCCTGAAACCCCCAACCACCGAGGGCACAGAGAAAGGTACAGGAACCAGCCACAGCCAGGCCACACAGGGAGCTCTTAGTGGCAGGAAGACAGGGAGGGAGCCAAGCAGCTCACACCTGCATTTCAATGCCAGAGCCCAGCCCGCACCAGACAGGTACAGAGGAGAAGCCAGAGGTAATGGAAAGAATGCCAGCCCAGTCCCCAGCAACACCAGGCACAGGACCACCGACCACCAAGGGTCAAAAGACCCACATCCCAATCAGGTGCAAAGCGACCACAGAAAGGAAAATCAGACAAGGACACAGGCAGACACCAAAGGTGACCCCCAAGGGACCAAGGTCCCCACGGCCGGATCCAGACTCAACCAGGCAGAAAAGGCACCACCAACCCTCTTGCAGAGGCAAACGAGGTGTCAAACACAGGGACAGAGAGGCCAATACATACAGAGGCAAAGCCAATGCCCCACCTTGACCAGAAGAATCGTGGCCACACCACAACCCAAGGAGAGACAAACCTGGAAAATCTAAAGGCGCAAAACCCACAGAGGGGGGAGGGACTGGAAGTGGGACAGGGTAGAAACTGAACCCCAGCAGACCCTGCAACCGCAGAGCCACCAAAAAGACCCAGAAGAACAAGGACCAGAGACACCACAGGCCCAAACCAGCCCCTGAACCAGAGCGCACAGCCAGAAAAAATACAGCTAGAAGGTGCACAGGAAAACCGAAGGACCAGACCCAAATGACATCTCCAAGGGGAAAGAGACAGGACCGTGCCAACACCACAGGCAACCTCCAAACCGGGCTGCCAGCAACCAGGCACACTAGGAGCATCCCGAACAAAACCCTGTGAAGCCACAGCCCCAGAGCAGGCGCAAAGCCAGGGCAGAGAAAAGACACAGCCTGTAAACGGGGAATAACAGGGCTGCCAAGCTGGAGCAAACACCGGAAAGCCACAGCACAGAACACACCCCAGGGCAGGCAGACACCAGACCACACTGGCCACCACACCAACACACTCACAATCTAGGCAGAAGCAACAGGGGAGAAGTTAAGGAGCTGCAGAGGTGAAGGATGACCCACAACACCCAGCCCCCACCGGCGGCAAACAATCTGGCACCAGAGAGCCAGAGGACCCCCAGAAGTGACCCAAAGATTTAAAAAGGTACCAAAGATGGGCGAAGGAAACCGCAACATAGAACCCAACTCCCACCAGCCAGCGCAAGAGCAACCGACAACCCAGTGCCGGGCTACAGGCAACCACCGCCAACAAACAGGCCTACCAGGGCCACCACCAGTACAGCCCAGAGCCAACAGCCAACCATGGACAGCCGCGGGAGACCAGCGAGAGGCAGTAGAGGCACAGTACAGTAGGCCAGAGAAAGGGAGAAAGGGCAGAATACAACCCTCCCCCCCCCCCCATGGACGAGAACAGAACCAAGCTAAAGTCATAGCGCCAAGACACCCACGGGTATATGCTGCGCTTTATAAATTTTTAAAATAAATAAACAAGAAGAAGGGAGGCTGGAAACTCTGAGGGCCCGATGCACTAAGCATGAAACGCGACAGACCCACAGATGAGCAAGGAAAACCTGAACGAAAAACCACCCGGGGAGGCAGACGCCACACTACACCGGCAACCCCCAACAGCCAGCCCAGGCACAGACCATCAACTCAGTGCTGAGCAACAAGCCCAGAACACATACTCAAGCATCAGGGAGGCTGGGGACCTGAAAGGCCAGAGCCAGAACAGGAGACAAACCGCCATGCGGTACTTACCCCTGGGGCAGGCAGACACCACAACATACCGCCTGCCCCCACCAGCCAGCCAAGGAACTGACAACCAGCACAGTGCAGGGCAGAAGGCCACCTGGAATAACACCCTGAAAAAGAGAGAGACAACAGAGACCCAAACTCAGACCAAGCAACAGGGATGCTGGGGCCACAAAAGACCGGTGAGCTGCGAACATCATCAGGCAATCCCAGGTGGCCTCCCAGGGAAAGAACTAACTATGCCAAAACCTGAGAGCAGACCAGAATTTAGGCAAGATGGGTGAAATGGCCGAAATGGGCAGAGGTAGAACCAGGACTGGACAAAAATAGCTATGCAGTACTCACCCCCGGAGCAGGCAGGCACCATCACACACTGCCTGCCCCCGCCAGCCAGCCCAGGTGCCCTCCAACAGACCAGCACCAGGCCAACGTGAAAAGCCTTCATCATCTGGCATTCCCAAGCTGTTCCACACGTGTAAGCCTACAGCAACTGGTAGGCCTAGTCGTGCTCCCATCTAGGAACCAACTGGACACTATGCTGCACAACTTCAGAAAACAGGAGCTTTCAAGGGGGAATGCAGCATGTGGAAAAGGCTGGAATTCAGGCAAAAACCACACCGGCCAGCGAGGATCTCCAGGGGCATCACCAAGACTGGCCCGGGTCACCCCACAGAAGCTGCAGCAGCCCGTCCTCCAGATTAGCCCAGCCACAGGAAGACGTGCCCTCCAACCCGGAACAGAGTGGGGGACCAGCGCCCCAGCAACAAATGCAGCTCCTGGCCAGCCCAGCAGAACAGCAGACCACGCAGCAGGACATCGAGGACAGCCCAGCAGCTCCACGAAGACATCCAGAGAAGACTGCAGCAAGAAGCAGCAGCAGGCAAGTTCAACCAGCAACCACATCCCATTCTCTCTGAAGACAGAAAAAAAGAACAGGAGGAATGCTGGGTAGGTACAGTTTGTGTACTCCCAGTGGAAGGGGTGGGGTTAGGTATCCCAGCATTCTACTGTTCTTTTTTCTGTTGTGGAGATGGTTATCTCCACTTTGTAAGGAATGGGATGAAGACTGGTGGGACGGAGGTAATGCTGTGAAGCAGATTTAACTAGTTGAAGGCATAACTGAATTCACATGAAGGTTGAAGGTCACAATATTGTCAAAGATTACACCCCGATTATGAACCTTCTGATCTGGCATTGGAGATGGACCACAGGTGTCAGGACTGGTGAAAGGGAAGCAAGAGGGTTTGGCAGGTCCCACAAGAAGGATTTCTGAAATGACTGTGCAGACTGATCAAGCAGTCATTTTTGGTGCATCCAATTAGTATGTGCTACAGGTAGTTTTTGTAACTTGATGATAAGCCCCTGATCGTTCCTCCATGGTGAGGCAAATTTAGTTTTGTTCAGTTACGTGTGATAGTCAACCTTGTGGGTAACCAGCATATGGGCCAATAGGATGAAGTAAATGTTCAAAAGACAGGGTGCGTGGGGGTAGCTTTTGGGTATACTGCATGCGGTCGAAGTAGTCACAGAAACAAAAGGGTACCATTTGACTTGCTGGTAGAGAGGCGTTTCCACACCAAGGTGAAATACATGTGAGATGGAGAATCCAAGCCTGTTGATCGTCGCCAGATTGCCATGAAGTAACTGCACACGGCCAGGTAGAGTTGAAGAAAGTAAGATTTGTTCACTGAAGCAGCCTTGGGAGAGCAGAGCACAAGCAACCGCTCTCGCTGTGCCAAATGCCTCATTCCCCTGAACGATTGCTTAACCTCTCTGACAGATGAGATTCAGCCAACGGAGAAAGCCTCACCACAGCGCACGAGCAGGAATATGGTCGCTTGAGCAGCTCGAGGCAAGGAGGAATTGCCCTGCTGCCATGCCCAACAATATGACGGTATGAGTTAAAACTATGACATCCAAGTTCACAAACGTGGCAGTGCAGGTGCTAGTGATGGGGACAATTGGGAATCTCGATCCATTCTGACTCCAATGCAGAAATGAACACGCAGGAAGTTGGTGGAGGTTTGGGGGCTAGACTGGGGCAAGTGGCTGTTTAAAAATTACTTTGTAGTACTGCAATTTTGTTATTGAAAAATTTGGAAATCTGTCTCAAAACCTTAAATCTTATTAACATTTTTGCTTTCCTAAAACTATTGCTGTGCATTGTTTTCCGTGTAATTACATAAGTTTTTGTTGACGCAAATTGTGTTTGCGCACAAAATGCTTTCATTGATAATGTACAAAACGTACATTTAAGTAACATATATTTGTAATAGGCTATCATGCTTAACTGTAATAGGCCTGCAAATGAAGAAAAGTGCTGATTTAATTGAGCCTAACTGTCGATGCCATGTTAACTGAAAAATAAAGCGTTACCATTGAAAGGACTGGTTTTTAAATTGAATAGATGTTTACACTAGATGATATTTCCTTTGTGTTTGCCATGCTGTACTTTTCTAGAAGATTTCTGTTAGCTAGAGAGTAGGTGTTTGTTATGTTTTAGACAACTGATAGTGAGTTCTCACTGAGATAATAGGAGCTGACCAGAAAAATGATACATGGAACGAAATGCCTGGACCGCAAAACATCAACTATGTAACTTTTTTAAGATTCAGTGTATGAAAGTCTGGTGTGCCCATATCAGAACATGGGTAGTTTGCTTATTCCCATGAGTTACTGTACTCCTATTGGAGGACTCAGAAGAAGTAAGAAAATAAAGTTGTAATATATTATTTTTGTGTTTATATTAGCATGGGATCCTAGAGCAGTTTGGTATTTTTGCTCTGGGATTCCTTCCTCGACTCTCTGACTAGAGACCCGCTTTTAAGTTTCCGAAGCCTTTCTTATCGAGAGGATGCCTTATTAGATTTTGTTGAATTGTCTGCTGATAACTTGAGCCGAAAATACATTCCAGATTACATGCAAACATTTATGCTTGCTCTTTGATTCACTCATTAGAGCTCTTTATTGGGTTCCTGAACTGACACCTTTTCTTTTTTCGAATTTAAATTAAAATAGGGAATTTTCTTTCATGATAGACACTTGATGTATTATAACTATATTAAATGTGATTCTAACGAACATTTGGTTCTATTCTATAATCAAATAGTGATTGATGGATTATGTTACCTTTTAGTGCTGAAATCTAAAGACTAATATCTAATTAATAAAAGAAGAAGTACTAAAAGTAAAATCATTGAAAAACAAACCCTTTAATTCACACTAATTCTCTTTATTGACTGAACTGAAAGTCTTTAATGTATTATTGGTATGTAGATAAATGCTCCTTACTTCTTGTCAATTAGCAAAGGTCCATACAGCAGTGCCAGGGATTATTTAATGATTACACCTGAAGATTGAGATATAGAAAACCCTAATCCCTCCCTTTTTAGTGTGTTCCCTCAACACTCACAGAGCCTTTAACTCACAAATGTATATATGATTACTTTAATGAATATATATTTTAGTAAAAAGGGTAACAAAAGATGCCTGAAGAAGTTCATTTATAAAAATCAAAATCAACACCAGTATAGCAGAGCAATCGCATAGGTTTATGATAGTAACATAATTATATTTGACCAACCACATTTTCCAATATCCACCTGTCATTTTATAAATCACACATGACAGTTGGCCTTGGATGACGCTTTGGGCATTATTACAATGGCGATTGGATGAGCGACTGACCGCTGTTGCCACATGGAGGGGACCATCTGACAATGTGTTGGTGGTCCCCCCGCCCTATTACAATACAAACGTCATTCAAGAGGTACTATTGCTCTGCTGAGACCTGGAAAAGTGATGCAGTAGAAAAAAGCACTTTACAAACATCAATTCACTGTGTGCCAGGCACATGGTTCATGGATGTGTGGGGTGGCACCACAAAAGCTCCCCTTGTCACTAGACAGTGGCCCACGGGAGATTGGGGCCCAGCTTGGGGTCTCTAAAGTTTCTTTCTATCTGCTTTTTCATGGTGTGGGACCGCCATGAAAATGCAGTCAGACAAGGACATCCTATGGTGGTGCCTGCGAAGGCACCGCCTCAATTGTAGGGATTAGAGTCCGACCGGCGCCCCAGTGGGCTCCTTGAGACTTTCGGAGGTTGAGGTCTTCCCCCCGACATCATTGCTCCGACCGCTGGAATTGTAATCCAGCAGCTGGACCGATGGCCTGGATGTCGGGCGGACCGCCACCAACAGCCTGTTAGTTGCTGTCCGCCCTACATCAAAATGAGGACCTTTATGTAAAACTGCATACAGGATACTTTGTTGTCAACTCATAAATTGTAACCAAGAGTTGCAATCCAGAAATGCAAATACGTTTGATTGAATATTACCATATTTATGAATTTGTGCCTAAATCTGATAAAATATAATATAGCAATTAGATTTCAAACTATTGAATTAACTCATGACAAAATTTACACGGAGGTGATAAAGTCAAATGATACTAAAATAGGGTTGTCCAAAACTGACACAGGGCAGATATTTATGTTACCACTGACCATGTAAATAACTCCTATTCAGATTAACATCTGATTAATATTTATCCCATGAAAGTTTGTTATAATTCAGTTCACCCATAGACCAATGTTGGACAGCCTCATAATACAGAATCAAAGGAAATCTTACATAGATGCGAAAAGCATTTCCATACTTTGTATAATGAAAACATATGTATATATGCTCAGGTGACATCTTTATTATGCAATGAAAATCTTACACAATTCCTGTTTTATGCAATTTCTGTGTTTCACATCATTTTTCCCTCCTCTTTCTGGTTAAGGCAGAACATGTTTTGCAGGAATTTAGATATTGATATGTGCCATAAGACATTTTCTGCTCAAACCAATCTGCCACCCTATAGCTAAAGTGACTTTTGTGTATGAGGTCTGCCCTCGTGCATGATTTTCTCTCTGATGACTGGCAAATGGAATTTGCATAATTGTCACGAAAAACACATATTTTCATGATGAAAAAAATTGTGATTTTGCCCACACCTAGACGGCACTAGCAGGGACTCCATCATGAAATGACCAAACAAATACATGCATGTTTTTAGTTTCTACACCCTAGGATCGCCTTTAGACTTTGTGTAATCAGAATAGTCAAACCTATTTTGAACAGAGAAAATGGAAAGTAGACAGAAAATCTATTTTAATACCCGTTTTTAGTTCAGGGTGAAGGGTTTCAGAGGCATTTCTCGGTCAAATATTTATCTTTAAATTCTCGCACTGCATTTATTCCCATTGGGGAATTTAGCCCAACAATCTTGCAAGGTTGTTACCGCTGAATAATGATTATTTTAATTTTGCTCAGGATAATTGCTATGCAAATGTGTGTGTACCTTCTTAGGATGATTAATTAGTGTTTATATCTAACACCACCATTTTTCTTATTTGGCTGCAATATGGAAATTGTGCAAGCTGTAAAACGAAAGTTGACCCATAAACCCAAATTGAAAAAGCACAAGACAATGACAGATGTATAGATAGGTGCAGGGGGACATGTCAGCATGTGCTTTGCGAACAGCATTTTTGTGATGTTCATCGATAATGTGCCAACCACATTGTAGTGCTTTGCATTGAATTAGTCAACTAATGTAAAATATCAATTAACGTGCTATCAGTTGGAACATCTGAGCAGCAATTGTAACTAGGAGCAGAGGTAGAGGAACCAACACACAAGGCAATTGTTTGTAAGCCAGAGCCTCCAACATAGTCACGTGAGATTTTCAAGGCATTCACATATGGTGCATTTACATACAATGATTCTAAGTGGAAATGATCCACATGACCAGTGGTTACTCTCGAAGTCTGCCATGGATCGGGCCTTTCTGGACCTACAATGGACATCACCGCTGTCAGAATTCATGCAGATCGGGAGCCCAAGAACGTTGGCAGGTGGCAGATTGACGTACAGGTAGAGGCCGTCAACTTCAGGTTGGAGATTACTCCAGAGAATTAGTTTATCTCAATGAGTCCTTCTTAGCTGGGGAGGCTCGCTTGACTGAGAGGCACGGTACACCCACTTACTCCTTCAAGTACCCAAATTAAATAAGAACCTTTTTACTAAAAACAGATCTCCAAATAGTTGCAATTTTCCTTTTCCATTAATTAAATACAATGACAATATTTATCTAAACAAGTTCAGAACATGATATTCTGCGTTAAACTTACCTTGTATGTGACTGTTGTCGGGCTGATAAGCTCTGGGATTCACCTGCACTCTGGAAATGATACAGAACCTGATAAGACTGTGAGCAGCATTGCCAGCATCCCCACATTGAACTAGTTACTCTCTACTAAAGAAGGACAAATATCCTGAAGAAGTGGGTGCACCAACAATAGTGAATACGTCTTTCAGCGAAACGAGTGCTAAAATGCACTGCATTTACCACAAGGATGATTCAGAAAAGGGGGTGGTGATGAACAGAGTGTCTGAATTAAGCAGACCACTCTTACCCAGTCCAAAGATCAGGGATTAATCCATCACCGTTTTTCAGCTCACTGCACCATCCCAGCTCAGAACTTGGCTATATGCAAATTAGTCTGACCCTGGCCCAGTGCATCATGGGAACAGGGCAGACCAAACTACCAAGCCAATTCTTATACTGGGAAGGAAACAAGCTACCGGGGACCGGTTTCTGGCATTTCAGCCGTCTTCGGCCCGGCTTGCTTGAATCCTGATGGTGCAATGAGCTAGGGACTCAGATCTGAGTATACCCTTCCACGCTTATGGTGGACAAAAATGATTCAGAAAAGGGGGTGGTGATGAACAGAGTGTCTGAATTAAGCAGACCACTCTTACCCAGTCCAAAGATCAGGGATTGATCCATCACCGTTTTTCAGCTCACTGCACCATCCCAGCTCTGAACTTGGCTATATGCAAATTAGTCTGACCCTGGCCCAGTGCATCATGGGAACAGGGCAGACCAAACTACCAAGCCAATTCTTATACTGGGAAGGAAACAAGCTACCGGGGACCGGTTTCTGGCATATCAGCCGTCTTCGGCCCGGCTTGCTTTAATCCTGATGGTGCAATGAGCTAGGGACTCACATCTGAGTATACCCTTCCACGCTTATGGTGGACAAAAATGATTCAGAAAAGGGGGTGGTGATGAACAGAGTGTCTGAATTAAGCAGACCACTCTTACCCAGTCCAAAGATCAGGGATTGATCCATCACCGTTTTTCAGCTCACTGCACCATCCCAGCTCAGAACTTGGCTATATGCAAATTAGTCTGACCCTGGCCCAGTGCATCATGGGAACAGGGCAGACCAAACTACCAAGCCAATTCTTATACTGGGAAGGAAACAAGCTACCGGGGACAGGTTTCTGGCATTTCAGCCGTCTTCGGCCCGGCTTGCTTGAATCCTGATGGTGCAATGAGCTAGGGACTCACATCTGAGTATACCCTTCCACGCTTATGGTGGACAAAAATGATTCAGAAAAGGGGGTGGTGATGAACAGAGTGTCTGAATTAAGCAGACCACTCTTACCCAGTCCAAAGATCAGGGATGGATCCATCACCGTTTTTCAGCTCACTGCACCATCCCAGCTCAGAACTTGGCTATATGCAAATTAGTCTGACCCTGGCCCAGTGCATCAAGGGGACAGGGCAGACCAAAATACAGGGTATACTCAGACATGAGTCCCTTTCTCACTGCTCCATCAGGATTCAAGCAAGCCGGGCCGAAGACGGCTGAAATGCCAGAAACCGGTCCCCGGTAGCTTGTCTCCTTTCTGGTGAAGAATTGGCTTGGTAGTTTAGTCTGCCCTGTTCCCATGATGCACTGGGCCAGGGACAGACTGATTTGCATATAGCCAGGTTCTGAGCTGGGATGGGGCAGTGAGATAAATAACGGTGATGGATCAAGCCCTGATCTTTGGACTAGGTAAGAGTGCTCTGCTCAATTCAGACACTCTGTTCATCACCACCCCCTTTTCTGAATCGTTTTTGGCCACTATAGGTGTGGCAGGGTATACTCAGACATGAGTCCCTTTCTCACTGCTCCATCAGGATTCAAGCAAGCCGGGCCGAAGACGGCTGAAATGCCAGAAACCGGTCCCCGGTAGCTTGTCTCCTTTCTTGGGAAGAATTGGCTTGGTAGTTTAGTCTGCCCTGTTCCCATGATGCACTGGGCCAGGGACAGACTGATTTGCATATAGCCAGGTTCTGAGCTGGGATGGGGCAGTGATATAAATAACGTTGATGGATCAAGCCCTGATCTTTGGACTGGGTAAGAGTGCTCTGCTCAATTCAGACACTCTGTTCATCACCACCCCCTTTTCTGAATCGTTTTTGGCCACTATAGGTGTGGCAGGGTATACTCAGACATGAGTCCCTTTCTCACTGCTCCATCAGGATTCAAGCAAGCCGGGCCGAAGACGGCTGAAATGCCAGAAACCGGTCCCCGGTAGCTTGTCTCCTTTCTGGTGAAGAATTGGCTTGGTAGTTTAGTCTGCCCTGTTCCCATGATGCACTGGGCCAGGGACAGACTGATTTGCATATAGCCAGGTTCTGAGCTGGGATGGGGCAGTGAGATAAATAATGGTGATGGATCAAGCCCTGATCTTTGGACTGGGTAAGAGTGCTCTGCTCAATTCAGACACTCTGTTCATCACCACCCCCTTTTCTGAATCGTTTATGGCCACTATAGGTGTGGCAGGGTATACTCAGACATGAGTCCCTTTCTCACTGCTCCATCAGGATTCAAGCAAGCCGGGCCGAAGACGGCTGAAATGCCAGAAACCGGTCCCCGGTAGCTTGTCTCCTTTCTGGTGAAGAATTGGCTTGCTAGTTTAGTCTGCCCTGTTCCCAATATGCACTGGGCCAGGGACAGACTGATTTGCATATAGCCAGGTTCTGAGCTGGGATGGGGCAGTGAGATAAATAACGGTGATGGATCAAGCCCTGATCTTTGGACTGGGTAAGAGTGCTCTGCTCAATTCAGACACTCTGTTCATCACCACCCCCTTTTCTGAATCTGCATTTACCACAATGCATCTGTGCTAGGCACTGTACTCTTTTACCCTTTTGTGATTGGTTCCTAATAGGGAACTTTACTGACTCTTAATATATGGCATAATTTCACATTTAATGGAATCTTTATCTGCAGGTTTACTATTTTTCATCTTTGAGAATATATGGTTGCTCCTACACATTCTGTCTCACCACACCCTGGACCATCCAATGCCTCTCTATTGTAAGATTCAAACATGTTACACCTTTTAAAGGAATTAATGAACATGTGTATCCATATACAATTGTATTATGAGGTTGTGTGAATAAGCAATCTTGAGTTGCACTTGTAAAACAAGCTATGTTTGTGTAGCTAAAACTTACACATACAAGGCTCTGAGTAAACCCTGGTATTTGCTTCAAACGTCTGAATTATTTCCAAAAAAACTTGTATCCTTTGTCACCAAATATGCAACCATTACTGTGATTATCAGCTTCATTAAAAAAACGTCATAACAGATTTTAGGAACAAAGGTTCGCTGGTGACATTTGTGATCCAACTTGAACATATAACCATCAACTGTAACTTTTTTGCCAACAGTGACATGAAGAAAGAAAGGTTGAAAAACGACCTACTAGTGAGAAATAAGAAGACAGGCAGCATAGGGTGGAAAAAAAGGCTAAACACGTACTCCGTTACTTCTTTGTAAATATGCCCCGGAGTGTCAGGAACCCTGTCTAAGTTTGACTCAATTTGCCTAAGGAAAACAAAGACACCTGGAGCTAAAGAAAAGATGGGCTTAGAGCTCGAGGCACACATATAAGTAAAACACAAGACCATGGCTTCTTACTAAGCCTTCAGGCTGTGCCTCAGTTTGCATTAAATGCAGCCTGTGCAGTATGTAAACTGAACTGATACTTTAATCTGCCCTAGATGGTACTTTCTGGCGAGGTAGAGCTCAGTCTGAAGATCACGGAAGTGCCCAAGAGCAAAATGGGGACTCAGCAGCACAAACAAAATATTTGCCTACCCCTCACCAGCTTGGAAAAAGTCTTGTAAAAGTATCCATTGTAAAGCTTTTATGTATTGTGCATAAGTTTTGGAACTACACCATCCAGTTTAACAGTCTCCCATACTTATATTGAAGATTAAATTGCAGATGCCAGCTTGCATAGTACAAACCATTTGTACCTGTCGACCAGTGTAAAAATGGTATTTGCACTGATTCACTGGTTTTTAAATGGTATTTTTGCATTGGTCATTTAGTGTAAATTGTGCTTTTTCACCTCTTTGTCAAGGCATATCTTGTTTTTTAAATTATTCAGTTCATAACAAAACCGCACACATTTACACTATGTAATCAAGCTCATGGCTTCATTCTATTGTGATCAGTTCCTTTGACGATGAAGTTGCTTTGCTCCGTCAGGCCATTCAATCAATTAGAAAAATACATATATACAGTTTATGCATTCAGATTTTCCTAGATCGTTTTTAATAGAAATCTATGCAAGTGTGTATGGGATTAAATCACAGATTATTTTGTGCCCCTTTAATCATTCATTAATATCTTACCAATGTTGACTCTTCGTGATTACCATGCTTCATCTTGGGCCAGATTACATAACTTGCGTTGGCATACTTCAGTTTTGCACCAACAGTTCCACCATCCGACAAGAGCACGAATGACATTTTCTTCAAATAGTTGATCAGGGCAAATCTCACATTGCACTGCAAGCGAAAGTGTAGGTACTTTTTTATGTGCATTTTTTTGATGAAATATAAAATCATACATATGACAGTATAACAATCTGGTAATTTGAAATTACTTAACAAAAACGTTTATCAATTTATATTCAGCAGAAATAGAAACAGATTTTTTTTAATTATGTAAATTAGTTGGATGGTACAGATGTCATTTTGCACTGATTGGTGATTGCAATTTTTGCTTATTTTTCATCTTTAATTATTATGAATTATAAAATCCTGACTACGACAATATAGAAATTTGGCCAATTTACATGTATCTCCACATATCAACCAAATAATAAATAAAACCTAGTTTTTATATTTATATAAATCCAACAACATATGCAATCAATTCTTATTTAGAGGAAAAACAAAAAAACTATTGAAAGAAAGGAACAAGGGACATGAGTACTCATTATATGGATGTTCACCTTGCAGTATTCTTTTCTTTCGTGCAGCTCCGAGAAAGAAACCATCCCATGCATCATGAATTTTCTCCAACTAAATGAAGAACACATTCTACTGAAAATCTTATACAGAGGCAGGGTTAGAAAGATCTTGAAGCAATGAAAGAATATCTACTTTTTAATTCATTTTACATTTGATAAAATCACACTTTTGTCACTATGAATGCTCTCAAAATCCATAATATTCCCAGCTTACTAGCCACATTTTTAACCTGTAGGCCATTAAATAAAATCATTTTCTTATCTGGCTTCTTGGTCATTCCCATTACCACAATAATTCTGCAGAAGACCTCCCCTGAAAACCTGATCAAACATTGATCATGTAACAATAATGCCCAGATTATGGTAGCCCAATTACTTGGGATGTTTGCGGTAACTCTTGTTACTGCACATCACATGTTGATGTAGGTGGGATCTATTGTGAATGGCGTTCCCAAGGTTTTTAATTAAAAAAAAAACAATTGCACAAGTCCCATAGTTTGTATTTAAAATAAACGTTCTGGCATAGTTGATACCCTGAGAGCTTCAGTATGAAAGAGGAGGAGGCAATCTCCTGGTCTGTGGAAGGGAACAAAGAACAGACAGCTAAAGAAACAAGCCTTCTCTCCTAACTGCCTGCTACCTGAAAAAAACTTTACATTTGTCCAATTCTGCCTGGAAGCCAGGATAGGCTTTTATTGCTAGAATCATTTGAAGTTTCCTGGTGACTAAGAGTTACTTTTTTGGAAGTTACTGCAAGGCCGTTACCAGTTCTTGAATGCATCCTTTAAATGGAAACCTGTAAGAAAAAAGGTATTAACAGGCAAAAGTCCCATTACGTATAATTGAATCATAACTTTTAAAAGCAATGTATGCACTTAAAACTGTAACTTTTTGCACATTTTGTGCACCTATCTTATATGTATACAGCCAATATTAAACTGTCCTATTCATTTTAAACTGCGGCAGCCTATCTTAAACTGTGTTACATTTTTAAACTAATGACAAACATATTCAGTGTGCTTTCTGTCACAGGCCGGGCCCTCATAACACTATATGTATATGTACAAATGTTACTATTCGCCAGTGCACCAACCAGGATTGAAATCAAATGACCCCCCAGAGAGAGAGACACACACACACAAACACACAATATACACACACACACACGCACACACACTTGCACACACACACCTAAAGTGACTGCATTAACCAACTAAACTTTCCTAACAGAACACTGCTTTTACAACTTGAATTTATTTTCTATTTAAGGGGTGTTCATTATGTGTTATATGCAGTTACCTACAGGAAGGCAAACAAAATTGTTACAGAATATTTACTTTTTAGCTACAGGTCTGACCCCACCTGCTCACTCACTGACCCTGACACCTTTGTACTCAGGATCACAGTTCCCATACTGTTTTAATGCAGTTTGACTGCTGCAGTACATATCACATTTACAAGTTGTGCAAAAAGCACCACATGTCCACATTTTTCCTCTGTTCATTTTGGCAGATCACACCTGTGGACATTCTCCAGGATAAATATCTGACAAGAGGCCATGAAGATTTTGTATTGTAAGGCCCCACATCTACATGCTCTGCCCCATTCTGAGGGCGCTAATTATAACAGGGTGCTCTTTATTGTACTTCATAAATTCCAATTTCTGCAGTCTCCGAATAATTTTGATGCAAAAAATATCCTATAATTTTCTGAGTAAATTATATTTAGAATGTAAATAAAGTAAAGTGCTGTGCACATTTCCAATAGCACTCAATTTCAGTTATTCATAGTCTGGGCAAGATCATCGGAACATGACCCTAACCAATCTTTTCATCAATCTGATAATGTTTTGCACCATAAAAGCATGGTTCTGTCTCTCAGTGATCAGAAAACCAAAGTTTCTCCATTAACTACTAATTTGTGAAAGCCACATTAACATTTTTGTATCGAGCATTTGAGACTTCTTGTATATACTTAAATATATACTTAAATGTGTATGTACTTTGTGGGCTCTGGAGATCAGCCCTGCGACTTGTCTGCTTCCGCTTAGGGACTTTATTCTGCTCAACTGCCTCTATTTAACTGTCTTGATAGAAAACAACCACCTGAGTTCATAAAATACAAAAATGTCTTCCTGCTTAGGGACTTTCTGTTTTGTATTTTTCTGGCAACTGCCTCTATTTAAATTTCTTGATAGAAAACAGCAGAGGTTAGTAAAATACCAGAATCACTTCATCATTCTCTAGATTCCAGTCCACAGAAATTGTCTTCCACGAGCACCCATAGTCAGTATTTTTCAAATCGTGTATTTTAAGTGATATGACTATTGTAGGCCCTGATTTTATATTAAAAACAGAGCTATGGACTATACCATTTCCTGCTGAAAGGTAATATTTCTTTCCATGTGTTCCCATACCTGGCCTGTCACACAGTTTGATGCTTACTTTCCCTCCATGTTAAAGAACAGTAGATGTTGCAGCACCCAGGCTAATGTGCTGCATGGCTAAATACAGATAAGGCCCTAAAGGTGAGACCGATTGCATTGCAATTGCTTGTTTTCTGTGCTTTCTCTCAATAAAAAGAATGAAGCAAATAAGTTATTTAATCGTTGAAATCTCAAAAATGCAAAGCATAGTGGAACATTTGGAAAAATATGAGATAACATTTGGAATTTCATGATTTTTAATACTAGGACTTTGCTCCAAACCGTCAAAGTTCACCTTTTCCCGTCTTCAAAGTTATGAAAAGGGGGGGCTCTTGGCCCCCCCGCCCGCATGGCGGCGCGGCGAGGAAGGCGGGGGGTCGCAAGACCCCCCGGCCGTATTTATTAAGGTATAAAAATTAATAAATTTTTAATTGCATGGTAAACAATTTATACAAAAATCAACAGGACATTAGATACAATATTGTCAACAAGTTTGAGAGACTAACCTTAACAGAAACTCTAATACAGATTGTTTCCTAACCGAGTCTAACATCCTCATCTAGATTTTTGTATACTACATTTCTGGCCATATGGCAAGGTCGCTAACCGGTGTCAGGTCCTACTAGCTGCGCCTCACCTAGAGATGTGCGCATGCGCAGCCGGGCCTGGTAATTACCCGGTCCACGCCATCCTACTAGCTGCGCCTCACCTAGAGATGTGCGCATGCGCAGCCGGGCCTGGTAATTACCCGGTCCATGCCGTCCTACTAGCTGCGCCTCACCAATTCTGGACATTAGTGAATCCAAGCTCGGCGTAAATAGACACTCAACAAAAAGTAAACTAGTAAATCTACTGCACATGCACTTCTGGGATGTAGGTTTGCAAGTTTTAATAATTCACCTAAATTCTACTACTACATATGGAGAGCAGCTGAAGCCACAGGTTTCCAGGTGCGCTATGGCAAGGTGAAAGTAATTTTCCCAAGTAGGTATTTCCTCATTTTACACTAAGTGCAGTTTGACATTAGGGAAAGGCTGTCCACAGTACAAATACTTATTTTTTCCATTTTTTTTTCTCGATGGAGGAAAGTTTTTCCCTTTTGAAAGAACCCTACCACTACACACCCAAGAAGTTAGGTGGTGTTTAGTTCTGCACCCCACCTAAGAAGGCGATGTGCTTCAGCCTTGTGCTGTAGCAAATCTCTGATCATGTCCAAGGTGGGACGAGATCAGAGACTAGGGGGCATATTACCAAGCAATAGCGATAATTATCGCTATTGCTTGGTTAGAGACAAAACTTTACCGCTGAGCTGCGGCGATTTTTACCGCAAATAAACCTTGGTATTACCAAGGTTTATCGCAAATGCGATAAAAATCGCCGCAATGCATGAATATCGCTGAAAAGTTAGCGATATTCATGCATTACCGAGCTAATGCTCTTAGCCATGTTATCCACCTCCCATTGGATAACATGGCTAAGAACTGCTCAGGGCAGGTGTTAGCTTTTGGAGATATTCGCGCTTAGCGCGAATATCTCCAAAAGTTGGTAATAGGAGATAGCGATGTTAGCGACTGTTTTCAGTCTCTAACATCTTGGCACGCCCACTTTGCATATCATTAGTGATAAATATCACTGACATGCAAAGCGGGGCCCAAGATGGTCGCTATCTCCTACTAGCTGCCGCTAACTGGTGTTAGCGACAGCTAGGTAATAGGGAGATAATTTTATCTCCGCTTTCTTGGCTTTTAAAGCCAAAAAAGCGGAGATAAACCCCCTTGATAATATGCCCCTAGATTGTGAATGCCATCAAACTCATGCTTTGTAGCCATTCATATGCTCTCAAGTCAACGTTGCAGTCATAGGCCTGCGCCCCAACCCTTTCATGAGGTTTCCATCTGCATAATTGTACACAGTTCTAGCACACAATTAGCAGTAGTAAAAGCATGTGCGTCTACTAGTTATACGTTTGTGGGTACCTGGCAGGCATAAATGTAGCCATTTTCAGCTGCAAACATACAATTGCAGCCAAAAATGCTTTGTGAATGAGTTCATATGTGTTTGTCGATCTGTTAGAATAATGATTACCAAATGATTTATAAAATCTGCTTTCCACAAAAGACCAAAACGCACACGTCGACTTTGAAATGTATTTCTGGTAAGAACAAAAGAAACGGAGTTGGCATCAATTATGTAAGAGGTGACATAAAAGAACTATTGGTGTTTCTTTGAGCAGGCGCGTTCGTGACGGAACCGCTCCGTCACGAGCACAGCTCAACCGCGGCTCGTGACGGAGCGGCTCCGTCACGAGCATGCAAGCGCTGCTAAACCCCCCGCCCCCTTAGCGCTGTGGCGGAATTCCCGCAGCAGCGAAGGGGGTTAAACCCTACATACATTTGGGGTGGGTTCCCTCCACATTAACTATCCAAATATGCTTTTCTCCTAACATCGACAGAAGTAAAGTGGCCAGCGTGTTTTGAGTGGCAAACTATGTGCAAAGCATTGATGCTCAACCACCCTGGCATATTTACAAATAAGGCTGTACGCCGATGCTAGTGAAATGGATCACTGACACAATATTGTGGTAAGCGATATAGTTGACAAGTGTATTGAGTCAAAAATATCGTTTACCACAAACTCATTTTCCTATCTTTAAAATAGTAAGTACAAAAATATAAAATACAAAACATCATTGACACTAATATCGTCGAAAAATAGACAAATATATCGATTTCTTATTATAAATAGAGTTTAAAGTAGTAACTGTTAAGTATTTTAATTTATACATTTAATATAATTTAAGTTAAATATATTCCATATTATTAAACACTACATGTAAATATAGACTCATATAAGCAATCACAGACTTGTTTTTCTTTATTTAAATATATATAGTGTAATAATTAATAACAACGATATATTGTGCATTATATTAATTGTTTATTAATTTAAATGTATTGCTATAAATATAAGTATGTAATAAAAATCATGAAAATATATATTTTAGTGGTCAGGTGGCCCCTGCGCAGTCCCACGCAGTTATCTGATACCAACCCAGTAGCAGTCTCTGTGTTGCCACCGCTAAACCCTGATGTATGATCACCCAGTAAGGAGTGTTCAATATCACCAGAAGAAAATGTCCAAAGTGCATTACTCCATTCCTTTTCCCCCAAAAGGAGAATTTTGAAAATATGACAGAAACGTGCCAAGGTCAAAGTCAGAGTTCATTCGTAAAAGTAGGACACACGACTACATTTGGAAACAAAGTAATGGCTGGAGCTGGCAGCTAACTTTGCCATATGCTAGGATTGCTGAATAGCAAAGATGTCTACTCTTAATTCCACCTAATACCTCTTTCTACCATCGCCATGCACTTCCTGTCTCTTTATCTCTCGCAAGTTCTTTTTCATCCCTGCTTCCTCCCTTTCTCACTCTTTTCCTTCTTTTCTCTTCCTCTTTTTCACTTACCTGCCTCTTTCTCACAGTTTTTCTCTCTATTGATCTGGAACAACGTATGATGATGAAAAATAATTGCTGGTCCCCAAACATGGGGGCCAAACACCAAATTTGGATGTCAGGAAACAGACACTTGCACTAATCATATCAAAATAAATGAGAGCTGCAGGATAAAGGGCACTAAAGAACTGCATTACTTTGTCTTCCTGCAAACATTCTTGTGAAGAGGAAGCTTAGACAAACCTAGGGCCTCATTAGGATGGAGGTGAATCCGCATCCTCCTGGCCGGCGGAAGCCATCGCCGGCTCGGAGGATGCAGATTCACCGCCGCGGCCACATCAAACACCCACCGCCAGATTAGGATGGCGGTGGGATTGCGGTGGGACCAGTGGCGGACGGCAGGTCCATCCGCCGCAGATCCGCGGGTTTTGGAGGGCTATTTGGTGGCGGTGTCTGCAAGACACCGTCAGCCAAATTAGGAAGCATGTGTAGACATGCTTTTCCGCAGCGGTTTTTCCGCTGTGGAAAAGCATGTGGACCTTTGCTTCTGGGGGACAATGCGGGCCCCCAGGGGGAAGGGGGGCTGGTGGTGCACATGGGGGGTACCATACCCCCCTGCATTTGCATGCACAAAGCGCCGCTTTGTGCATGCAAATGCAATGCATGCATTTTTAACATTGCGGCAGGCGCCGCTTGAAGCAGCACCCGCCGCAATGTTAAGGATTCAGGATGTGACCGCCAGGGTGGCGGTCACATCCTAATTTGCATGGAGGTTCCGCCGCTGCCCCTGCAGACGGTCCCTCTACCTCGGGGGTGGCGGACGGACGCAGGTCCGTCCGCCATCCTAGTGACCCCCCTAGTTCTCAACTGAGAGCCCTTCGAGTCCACTAGTGGGTGGGATACCATACCTAGGAAGTAGAATAGGGTTTCTATATTGTAGGTCCTGAAGAATTCCCAAAGACCAGTTTGGGCTAACTAGGTATGAAACATGTCGACCTTCCACTAAACCAAAATGTCATCACATTGCTCCAAAGGTTCTGCAGCATTGTTTTTAATCTTGGCATAAACCCTCCATGATAATAAAATTCCAATTTGCACGATGGTTTATAGTTAATTTAGATACACTCGCCTCAATCCGCCTTCATTTAAGGGCAGTATTATTTGCCATGGTCAAAACAAGGCAAATTGTTTATAAAAGATGTCTGACAATGTGCTTGGCTGGGTATTTCAGCATCCACCAAGCGAGGAGCACAGCTCAATGATGAAGCATACCACCTTCGTGGGTGAGGGTTGGGCATCACAAAAGGGATGCCCCAGTGGGGTGGCACGGCCCACTGTTACAAACTTTGAACTAGTGGCCTTCCGGAGCTGTACACTTGTTTTGGGACTTTGTATACATCCCGAGAGGGCACGTGCTGGACAGGAGTCAAGTCCTGTCACTGCCCTCTGCTTTAGTTGTAAGATGCCATACATGGTACCTTACCCTTGTATTCTGCAATTGTCATTGGGGATGAGATGATACAAGGTACAATCTCTATTTCAAAGAGTTTGCATTTTTTTGGGTTTGAAACTTTTCCCTATTTCCCTGTTTATAGTTTATAACAGACAACCCCCACCCTGGGGGTCCGAGGTCTAGGGCTTTACTCCTTGTTCAGCTAGTCGTTTTATATCTGATAATGTATAGAGTCTTGTGCGGGGAGGTTAGTTTCTAGCTCTTTCTAGAAGAGTGAGGGATCGTGATGTCTTAGGATGCGGACCGCTGCATTGCAACCTTGTGGTCTTTTAGTTGGAGCATCCTACCTCCATGTTGGTTTGGTTTGTTCACTGCCTCGTGAATTGTCTGCATCCCAACTCTCAAGAGAAGGGTTTGTGTGAATCTCACTGTATTGGAAATGTAGGCTTCCAGTCCGAAAATGTTGACATGTTACAGAGAATCTTAAACTGATTTTATGTCCAACCTGAAGCCCGTATTTTGGGTATACCCCAGTATATCATGTGCATTATATCATGTGACAATATATCACATCCATGACTGCAGCTTAAAAACGACCTCGCAATAGTAAGTTAAACCAAGTATAATAGTTTAATACAATAATTAATACGGTTATGTAGACAGTGTTATACTAACTATGGTGATGTACTGGTTGCAAATAATATTCTAGGGCGATATTCTTGACCTCTATATAGTTTCAGACAACCTAATAGGGAGCCCTAAAGTGGCCTAATTTTTCTCAATGATGCCTTTTCTGGCGATTTAACTATGCACCCCTTTAAGTCTGTCTTCTTTAACAGGGCTTAAATAAAGCGCGTTACTAAAATGTTGAAGGAAAGACGACTTTAACAAATTCACAAGAACACTTTTTTTTACATTTGGAAATTCAGGAAATGCACATTTTCCAATGTCATAGCTATAATGCATCAGAGCATTGTGCACTTCATTTTTTTCCTGATGATGAACATGTTTTGCCCATACAAAAGCTAATGCCTGTCCCAGGGACGTAGCTATCAATAGTGCAACAAGGGCAGGGAAAGAATGGTCCGTGGCTGAGTAAGTGCTCAGACCACCACAACCAAGACAGTAATTTACAGCCAAACTGGACAAGGGGCAAAGGAACAAGATTGCAGGCATCAGTCACAGCTGCGGCCCGGATCAGACCATGCAGTGGCAGCAGTCAGCAACCATTGGTGGCCATGGGATTGGTGGTGTCGCCTGAGCGTTTGTCAAGGTGGCAGGACAGGTTAAATAATGGGCAAGGCTAACTGATAGGCAGATTGCTGCCTGGCTCCACATGACGGCCGCTGAGGCGCCCATTGACCTTCCAGTGCCAGATTTCATCTTTGCCCAACGTCCGGTCCCTGTAGTATTTCCATTGGGTAATGTGCCTTTTTTAATCACCATTTATGGTGGGGTAAGAGTCATCTCAGGGCACAAAACAGTTACATGACTTGGCATCAAGATAATTAGTGCATGCAAATTCAAGATGGAATCGTTTTGTGAGCCCTTAGCTCAAGAAGGGACAGGGGTACTACGGTCTCTACTGAAAGGCTGTGGACGTCCACTATAGCATTTGTTTGAATCCGGCCAGCACAGTGGCTGCAACAGAAGACCAAGGAATTGCCTGGTTGCCAAGGCTTATCTCCCAAAAAGTGCTGGGGGATCCCTGTATTGGGTTGCCTCTGGCATGGTTGCTTGGGGGACCAGCTATTATGCTGGTCCAAGCTCCCTCTATCTTGAGGGGGCAGGTGAGTTTGCCTTGTAAAGGACAACTTATGGAAAGACCAGCAGGGTTCAAGCCAATTGAATCAGTGATGCCAAAAGTGCGAGAGGGGTGAGGTTCAACCATGACTTCTTTGGAGTTTTTGATAAGAAATGTCATATGTTAGTCATGTCCGTGTGATGATCATGATGTTATTCTGTAAATATTGTAACTTGATATGGGACCTGTTGTGTTTATGAGGTGAAATAAATACGGCCGCAGATTGGTGTATTCTGTAATGCATGGATGGTGGCTTGCATTGGGTCCTTTTTGCGGAATCAGTTATATGTACATGGTCAAATGTATGTCTGGATTGAGATATGAGCGGTCTTGCTACGGTCCCCCACCTGTGAGGTGCATGGAGTTTTTTTTCTTGCTCCCATTGTGCCTACAGCATTCTTTCTATGCCATTCCCAACACATTCACACATTCTGATGGTGTTTCCACTTCTTTTCTACAGAGGTACTCCTCCACTTCACATATGTAAATCTGGGACCATTTTAATGGAAGGAAAGTACCTGCAAACATTTGGGTAATAGCTATAAATCGGTGACTTGGTAGATATTCGACCACAATCCACTTAAAGAATATTTATTCTATTTGAAACACCCACAAGTCACCTCTGAAATTTACCCACGCTAAAAGTTCCACCAGTAATTTTAGTGTTAGCAAAATCCTTGACGAGGGCAAATTTGCTTTTTGTGAATCGAGAATGTGAGATTTGCACACATAATCAATGCTATGCGAGCAGCAAAGAGACACTTTGAAAAAATTTACGAAAATCACAACCGAAAATATGCTAGGTAGGTCGTAAATACAAGTCAAGTCCGAAACGGCATCGATCGAGTTTTCCGTAGAGCTGTACATCGTGAGACTGACAAATTAAAGTCTGACACCTAGAGGATTTCTCAAGAAAGGCGCAGCAATTTTTTAAAGCTCATTCTTGGGTTAGATTTAAATTTGGTCGCTGTAACGGCATGTTGAGAACGAGACCCCCTTGGCCCCTCCTAAGGTCTGTCAGGGGTCAGGGAGTGAAGGGTCATCGGGTCATTTTCCACTGTGAGATGTAGGGAAAAAACATGGGGGCATATTAACAAGGAACAGGGAAAATGAACGCTAAGGGCGCTTAGCGTTAATTTGTTAACGTCTGCTATCGCTGAATAATATCGCCTGGTTATCGCTTTATTAACAAAGCTAACCGCCTAGGCGATAAAAAATCCAGCAATAGCGGCATTTTAGGAGGTTATCGTTGGTAATGCAGCGATAAAACTTCAAGGATAGGGATATCCTTGTTGATAGCCCATGGTGGATTCAGCCATGTAATCCACCTCCTATTGGATTACATGGCTAAATCTGAAAATTAGCAGACGTAAAAAAGCAGCGTTAACCATGGTTAGCGTTGATTTTTTTGTCTCTAACAGGGTTAGCGTGAAGCTTGATAATAGGAGAAATGTCACTTAGCGACATTTTTCCTATTATTTTTCTCTGGAACGCCCACTTTGCATCTCATTAGCAAAACAAAGTAAAGCGTAGTGAAAAAGGGTGCTAACATGCGATTTTGCATGTTAGCACCCTGTTGTTATTAGGGCAATATTTTTATCTCCGCTTCTTTGGCTTTTAAAGCCAAAAA
Organism: Lissotriton vulgaris; assembly: GCF_964263255.1. Taxonomy (NCBI): domain Eukaryota; kingdom Metazoa; phylum Chordata; class Amphibia; order Caudata; family Salamandridae; genus Lissotriton; species Lissotriton vulgaris. The sequence goes on from NC_141687.1 coordinate 1,336,722,560, forward strand.
AGCGGAGATAAAACCTTTGATAATATGCCCCATGGACGGCTTACGACTGGCTGTGCCTGATCTGCTTACCTTTGTGATAGTAAACTGGGGTTTTTATCACCGGCGTCCAATGTAGATAAAGTACAAGTAGATCAAGGCCAAATTTTCATGGTAGCTGAAGAAAATATATCACCGTACTATAAATGGAAATCATTTAAATAGTGATTGGTAATCCTGAAAATCTGACTTGGATATATCTGCACTTGGCATACGTAAATGAACCATGATATAAAAAACAAAACTCCACAACAGTTGTTCAGACCAGTTGCGCCTGTACATGCATGATATTAGAAATGGCAAATTGCAAAGGGAACACTTCATAAAGAGCAGTATATCACAGCCTGTGAGCACATGGAAAACGAAGGGACATATTATCAAGAACTGCGATAAAATTATCGCCATTTTAGCAGCAGGAAACTGCAGCTAAAACGGCGATAATTGGCTTGATAATATGTCCTTGAGAATTCCCATAGCAGCCCGGGAATTCACAAGGGCATATTATCAAGCCAATTATCGCCGTTTTATCAGCAGTTGCCTGCCGCTAAAGCGGCAACAATTTTATCGCAGTTCTTGATAATATGCCCCTAAAATCCTTATGCAAAGGCAGGCGATCTCTGGTGAGGCAAGGCATAAGATGCTACACATAGGGCCAGATTTACTAAACTTTAGCATAGGCACTCGCACAATGCATGGGGGAGCGCTATACGATCTGAAGCAGCACTAATGGCAACATAGATCACCTTTAGCACAAAATGGTATTTAGGCTGAAAGTTTATGTAAGTGGTGTGCTGAAATGGCATTGCTGGTCTACTGTGAAGCCCCTATTAGGCGTAACTGGGTGGGACCCATAGGGGTCCAAAAAAAGCTAGGTCAGTCAAACAAAAGTAGAAGCAAAAATTAGGCAATTTTAATTCTGCATGATATTTCTATACTAAGCATAACCTGGACAATTTCCAAATTTGTATACATGTTACTTGATTTACCCATCTATGGTTGAATGTCTACTTCTAGAAATTTATACAGGGTGCTGGGCTTCGGAAACAAATCGCACACAGGACACCACCCGCTAATCTTTGCTCCATGAGGCAAAGTTTCAACATCATGCTAACTCAGGATTTTTAGTGTGAGCATGGCCAAAGACATCCTGGCATGCAACTCTTATCCTACACATTTTTCTCCCATTGGCACGACACAGCAATGTGTAGTTTCATAAAGCACTGAACCGTCCACATTTTAGCAAATGTGGTGCACAGTGACTGTCACAGTGGGCTCCTAAGTCTATTTTTCAAGCTGGAGAAGCATTATTCTCTCTTCTGATGGAGGTTGGTAAAGCATTCCAATGTTTATACTGCATAGAAAATGTCAATTTTCTTCTTGAGATTTCCTTAGATTTGGAGGTTGTATTGAAGATATTATCAGAGCCAGGAAAGTTTTGACCCGGAGATCAACCAGCCACATTATAGTTGCCCATGAGATTTGTATATGGGTTTGGGTTAACAGCCTGAGGTCAGGGGTGGCTCTAGGCTCATGGTGGCCCTGGGCAGGGAGTGTAGGTGGGGGGCCCCGGAAGAGGGGGTCTGGGCGGGGCGGAGCGCAGAGGCCAGTGAAGGGGGGGGAGGGGGGGGTCAGGGTGTTTGGAAGTGGAACAGAGCCGGAGGCCACCAAACCCCTTCCCAGGGCCACCACGCAAATATGTATCCATCCTCAGAGGATTATTATATTAAGGATATATATTGGCTTGCTGGCCCCTGGGGTTTGGTGGCCCTGTGCAGGTGCACAGCTTGCACATGCCTGTATTTTCTGGCAGCAGCCAGAAATAACAATGTGTGTTACAAAATTGAATTTGTTTTCTCACGCTGACAACTCTTGCTACAGTGAGGCGGACCTTTTAGAGTCTGCCAACATCTTTCATTTATATCCCAAAGTCCCAATCTGATGACCTTTTAAAGAGATTTTTTTCTTAAATAATGCACAGATCATTGCTTAATTTGGTAGCTGGTCTAACAATTTCCAACTAATTTTAGCTTGCAGTGACCCGATTAGAGCACTTCATTGCTTTTGTTTGCATGGAGAAAGATCAATTGAAGTAACAGGCTAATATTCTCTTTTTGTGCTACCTCTTTATTATTTTATTCGTATAACAGTACAATATAATAGCAGCAATTTCAAGAGGTATGTGCAGTCCGACCTAGATATAAAATGGAGGGCTTGAAAAAGTGACAATATGAAATAAGGGCCAAGAAACAGTAACAGTAGAATACAATTAATGTGTCTCCTCAATAATATTAAGGATAACACGTTCCCTCTCTAGCATCTAAACAATCATAGACCTAGAGCAAGTATCTGCTGGCTGAAGGAAACGTACAGTATAAACCGATATAAAACATATTAAACAAATAAATCCAACATTTCACCCCTTTATGCAGTGCTGCCATTGCAGTGTGGGCGAATAAGGTTGTCTAATCCCTATAAGTGCTAGGCAAATACACAGCCACCATATTACATTTCAAGGGGATTGCGTCAGTGATTCCAGATAGACTAATGGTTCGAAGCTGATTTCTTTTGTGCCATAATAGGGGAGCTTATATGAAAATATATTAGTACAGGGTTGCAGAAATGGGGGTAATATGTGGATTGAGTTGATAGATGTTAAACGAAAGGAAATCGAGGTGTGAGATAAAGCCAAATTGGATATTAGATCATCCAGGACACCAAAGCGCACAGGGATCCAATGGATGGTAGAGGCAGGTAGACACTGTCTACCCACTATTTCAGAGGGTAGACACTGTCTATCCTGCTGCAAAGCTGGCCACTTTCAGCAGAATGGCAAGTTCCTTTCCTACTTCTCCCGGAATTCGCAGAAATATTTTGAAGTCATCCCGTTGTAATTTTCTGACATCAGGACACTTTCAGCAGCGCCTGGACATTGTCTACTTTTGTTCCAAGCAGCAACTTGTAAGCGGGGAAGGGGCTTATCAGATTCCAGCTTCGCCAATAACAAAAGCCGAAGTTAAGGAACCATTTAACCTCTTTAAATTGGAGTATCCTGGCTTGGAGCTATCGGGAGCCTCACAAATAGATGCCATGGAAACAAAGACTTACATCTTAGCTCTTCGCTGTACTTAAGACAGAAATGCTTTTGTCTTTGTTCAGTCCCTGTACATTACCTACTGGCCATCTTCATTAGGTAGTTATAGTTAGGACCTCGTTTCTATTCAAAAGCATTTTTTCTTTTGCCATTATCTTTGGCGCCATTAGACAAATCTTCACGAAATTTTCAAAACTAATGACCCACTCACTTCTGCTGCTGTGTTTCAGGGGTTATTCCTCATGCGGGGGCCGAGAAAGAAGGGGAGTCCCAGAACGCTTTTTCCCCATTTTAATTTTCATAGGAAATTGTTGATGCAGCTACAGCCTGAACTGCTGAACCGAATGACACCAAATTTGACAGAAAGGTAACTCTTGGTCCAGAGTGCGCTCTTTTTGTTAAATGGTGTGAATCCATTCAGTAGTTCCTGAGAAATGTAAATATTTCTCAGATATACAAGTAGGGACTTGGAGGATCCGAGAACCTTCCGGATCTCGAGCCTGTGATCTGATTGGCTGCCAACAATTCAAACAAGGAAGTGTTGGCAGCCATCTTATGACTTGGTTGAACTGAGTCACAAGAAAAAAGGTCGAAAAATGTTACAAATTAAGAAAAGAGGGCAGGGTAGGAACACCATGACCCCCTAGGCCTGCTCAGGGGGTCAAACAGGGACCACCAGGGCCCCACAAAATGTTTTAAAATAAAATAGATGGGATTCGCAAATCAAGCCGAAATACAAAAAAACAAAGCACAGACTCACGCGTTTCTGGGCCAGGTCCTGGGGCAATCATTAAAATAGATGTGGGCCCATGTGGGAAGGACTAGGTATATCAACTGTGGGGGCCACACGGGCCCCGGCAGCCCTGGGACTGCCACTTCCCCGGGGATTTATTTTCTAAATAACAGCGTTGGGGACCTCCTGCCCCCTCACGCAGTCCCGGGTACCTCCACCTCCTCGGGGCTAATTATGTTAAATCCTGAGGGGGCATGCAGCCCCCCACAGACCCAGGGACTGCCACCTCCCTGGGGCTGTATTAAAAAATAAACTGTTGGGGGCTTGAGTCCCCCCCAAAACTCCGGGGACAAAACTCCAGGGACTACGCCTCCCTGGGGCTTAAATATTGTTGGAGTGGGGCCACACAGACCCCCTTGTGGAGCCGTAAATGGCCCTGGGGACCGCCACTCCCCAGGGCCGGCTCCAGCAAATGTCCTGGGTTGCCTACTGCTGCACACTGCAGTTTGCTATGGAATGGCAAGAACACTGGTTCTGCCATTCCATAGCAAACATTTTGCTTGCTTTGAACAAGCGAGAGCACTTTGCTTTCGCTTGTCAAAGCTAGTACACTTTGCTTTTTATCCCAGTGAGCTGCATGTCTGCAGCACCCTGGGGGTAAAAAGCCATGCCTGTAGGAGGCGGGAGCTGGCCGGACTGCAGGGGCCTTAATGCCCCCCGTGGTCCCCAAACAGCCGGCTATACTCCGGGGATGTGGTCCCCTGGACCAAAAACGGTATGGGAGGCTGGCCGCTCGACCCGCTCCATTTTTTTCAGTTTTGAAAAATGGCCCGGCCCTAGGGGATGGGTTTCCTGGGGCAGAATTTGGTCTGGGGAGGGGGCCACGTGGAACCTCTCTTAAACATTTTTTTTTATAGAATATTAAATGGTCTGACCCGGGGAAATGGGGTCCTCGGGCCGAAAATGGACTGTGAGGGGGCCACTGGGCCTCCTCCCTTGAAAATGATTATTAAACAATGGTCGTACCCCAGGGGATGGGGTCCCCAGGGCCAAAATCGACCTGGGAAGGGGGCTTCATTGACCCCTTCTTTTTTTGATTATTTTCTTTTTTTAAATGGGTCAGGCCCCAGGGGAGGGTGTTCCTGGGGCCCAAAACGATCAAGGGATGGGGGGGCCACACATCCCCCTTCTTAAAGAAAAAACAAAACCGAAGCTGGCAACTCACTGGAGGCCCTCCCCCTCTCGGCACTACTCTAAAAAAGCTCCTCCTGACAAGCTCTTGGTTGGGGGATGAAGTTCCCTTTGATGCTGAGGGTCCTTAAAGGCCAACTAGTCCTCCTTTTTTCAGGAAAGAGAACTGTATGGCTGACTTTGGTCCTGCACCTCAGTTTCAAAGTAAGGCAATATCTTGGTTTAAGTGCACAACCACGTCTCGAGCTTGCCACACAAAAGCTCAACTGTGAGAACAGATACAGAAATGTTTTCAAAGTAGAGACGGTGCACTATAAATTCAGTCCAGAGAGCTCAACATTTTCAAAGAAAGTTCTTTTATTGTATTTCAAAAATCTTTAAAAGGCCTCAGCCAACGCATTTCGTTCCCAATAGGAACTTCTTCAGGGCTTATGAGCTGGTAAATAGACAGGTAAGTGTGGGTGAAGCTTCGACCTGCACATTCTCGGCACTCCTCGTCCGCAACTCAAGGGAAGGAGGTTCCTTGGCCAATACCTTGGGGGTTATACATGCCCTTCTTTTTCTTAAGCTGGAGGACTCTCCACTTAGGGTGAACCAGATTTCTCTTCCATTCTACTTCTCACCGTATATTAAACGGAGTCTAACGTTGTGGCCTAGGACAAAGGGGCGGACCCATATACTTTTGGAGTTTCCCTCTACTTCCACACTTACCTGTCTATTTACCAGCTCATAAGCCCTGAAGAAGTTCCTATTAGGAACGAAACGTGTTGGCTGAGGCCTTTTAAAGATTTTTGAAATACAATAAAAGAACTTTCTTTGAAAATTTAGAGCTCTCTGGACTCAACTAGTCCACCTGTTACCTCCAGTAAGCCTCACATAGTGGCATTGCTGAGAGGTTGTCGGAGGCCACACCCCTTTTACACCACTTTGCAAACGCTCCTCTTGGTGCACTGCTGTTGGGGTGATGAGGTCCCCTTGTGACCTGAAGACTTCAGGACTAAAGTGAACTTCATTCCCAAGCAGCAGTGCACCAGGAGGCACGTTTTCAGAGTGGTACAGAAAGCGGGCATGGCCTGCGACCACCTCTCAGCAATCCCACAGTATGGGGCATACTGGAGGTAACAGGTAGGCTAGTTGGCCCCTAAGGATCCCCAGCAGCGAAGGGGACTTCATCCCTCAAGCAAAAGTGCACCAGGAGGCGTTTTTGGGGTGGTGGACAAAAGGGGCGTGGCCTGCTATCAGAACTCAGCAATCCTGCTTTTTGGGACTTACTGGAGGTAATAGGAGGGATAGTTGGCCCCCCAGGATGTCCTTGGTGGCCAACTACCCCTCCTGTTACCTCCAGTAAGTCCCACACAGTGGGATTGCTAACAGGTCTTCATAGGTCACGCCACCCTTTCTCCACCACTCTGCAAACATGCCTCTTGGCACACTACTGTTTGAGGGATGAAGTCCACTTTACTCCTGAGGGACCTTGGGGGCCAAGAAGCCCTCCTGGAACCTCTTGTAAGGGCCTACGCAGCAGAATTCCTGAGTGCTGGTTGGAGGCCCAGCCCCCTTTCTCCACCACTCTGCAAATGCAACTGCTTGTTAAAAAACCATAGAAATTCACTGAAAAAAACAGGCTTCAGGGACGTTATAGTTTGAAATTAACATTTAAAAAACCTTGGAAATTAATTGAAAAAACACAGGTGGTTTCAGGGACGTTATAGTTAGAAATTAGCATTAAAAAAACATTAGGGGATGGAGTATAACAATGAGATGAGCAAGATGGCGGCCTAGGTGCCGCGCTAACTGCTCCCTGCTCCCTGACCCCGAGTCTTTTACCTCGATGGTGGTGCTTACCTTGGTGCTTGACTGCACTGGTGTGCTTCTCCGATGTCAGCTCTACTCCGCGTCTTGCTGGCTGTGGTCCGCCGGGATTGTCATTTGGAGGAGAGTTGTTGCGCCTGGTAGGCTCTGCGGCATCTTTGTGGCTCCAAAGCTTCTGTGGAAGCGAAGCTCGAGTATGCTGCTTATGGGAGCCAAGCAAGTGAAGGAGTGGGCGGAGCCGGCGGGGACACTCCCAGCGCGCCCTGCTCCAGCTTGCAAGAAGCTAGTGCGCAAAACAGAGAAAATGGCAGGAACTGGAAATGGCAAACCCCACACGGTGATGGAAGCTTTGAAAGTGGTGCAATCGGGTGCTTACATCGCGGTAGCATGCTCCGATATGCAGAAGAACAGACAGCTCTCTATCACAGAGATTTTCTCTGGTAAATTGGGGGGACAACCTCTGAGAGACCAGGGTAAGTTGCCAGCATCTGCCTCAGTGCAGGCACTGAGTACGCCCATGATTATAGGGGATAAAGCATTAGGGATGCCTGAGAAGGGGGGGCCCAAGCTCTTTAAAATGCCCTGTACTAAAAGAGTCCGGAAAAGAATGCAGAGAAACAACACTCTCAACAGACAAGCTTCTGGGGGCTAGAGGGACCGGGATGCAGGGGCTGGATGTAACTACTGTGTTATTAAATGAGGCAGGGCCGTCTGGACAAGATGTAAGCAAATTAACAAGTTATCAGCAGTAATATCAAGAATGTCATGAGCAAAAGTATATAAACCAGAGAAGGGGGTCTCCTGCAGAGAAATTATTTTCCTTAACGGATGACTCAGACCTGTCCAGCCTTAGTCAGGTGTTGACTGATGACGACTTCACCCTCGGATCATCAGGGGATAGTTTAAAGGAAGAGAAAATGAATCCCTCAACTCAGAAATGACTTTCTCTTTCTAAAAGAAGCCGTGGGAGGGTATGAAGGATAGAGAGAGTCAGGATCACAACTAGGCATCACCTGGCAACTGAAGTGGGACTACTCAGCGACTCGCCAAGTCTATAGTGAGAATGAGGGAGAGAGATTGTGCACCTCTAAGGGAGCAGATTTGTCCACCCCACCGTCAATGGAGGGAATCTACTCCACCTTGAAGCAGATGCAGTCTGAAGAGTGGAACACAAAAGAGCTCACCTGGTCACAAAAAAATTCAAGGCGCAGTACGTAAGGTTTCTAAAATTTGCTCAGAGATGGCAGAGCAGATTACTATGGTTGAGGAGAGCATTGAGGCAGCTGCCATGGTGGCGGCGGCGGTTGAGCAATGGTAAATTGTACGGGAGACGCAGCTTGTGGATATGATGTGGAAGCTGGAGGATTTCGAGAACCGCCAGCGAAGAAACTAATCTATGGTTTCCTGGTCTTGCAGAGAAGGTGGAGGGAAGTGATATTAGATCTTTTATACTGAAGTTACTTAAAGGAGCCTTCCCTGATCTTGCCCAAAGGGCCTCGGAATTTGAGGTTCAAAGAGTCAATCATTTTCCTCTGATACCCCCCAAAAAATAACTCTCAGCAGGAAGAGAAACCAAGAGCGGTTCTGGTGTACTTTGGTAATTTTATTTTGCACCAAGCCAGCTTCGATAAAGCAAGACAAGACTCAAAGAGGGCATTCGAAGGCCATACCTTCTTTATTCGCCCGGATTTTTGTCACAAAACGGTGGAAAGTAGGTGGCGGATCTGCCAGCTTTTTTTCCATTTCAGTGACTTGGCTGCAAAGTGTATCTATTAAGTCTAGCCCGTCTCAAGATCATATTTAAGGAAAAGATGCCGACATTTCTTTCAGAGATCAAAGCACAAGACTATCTATAGGAGATCTCTAATGAGATTGGAATGGGCTAATATCTATGCATGTTGTTTTTTTTTTCTTGTTTGCTCTGTAGACAGGTCCTTTTTCCTTAAGTAGTGATGCCTTATTTAGGTCTAGCTTAGGGATAGGACACTTAGACGTTTGAATAAGTGGCTTCTGTTTTTTCTATGTGGGGATTTCACCTAGTTTTGAGCTTGTTTTTTTTGTTGCTTGATGTGTTTGGATGTTTTTTTTGGTGGTTCTTCTTCTGGGCTTCTACGAGTTTGGTAAGGTTGTTAGGCTTGGGGGTGGGACAGGGGTAGCAGTGGCTGGTGGGTAGGCACCATCATTAGAATCAGGATTGACCCGGTTGCTCGCGATAGGGAATGGGAGCAAGGAGGATTGAGAAGGTGGGGTGGGCGGTCCAAGTCATTGGCTGGGGGTCATTTGAGTGGGCAGTTGAGCTTTTGGCGGTTTTTGCAGTACTATAAAATATGACTAATTTAAGAATAGCCTCTGATTTTGAGGAGGCCCAGCTTTGGGTAATTCTTGCTAAAGCCGCAATAGGGAATACCTCTACCAAAAAGGCGGCTGATAAATATACAGTGTGGAAAAACAAAACTTATGACCTCAATGATAAAGTGGGGCATACCTTAGCATTTCGTGCCAGGCAACCGGTGGCTCTTGGTGAGATCAAAAATGACCCAGGATTTGGTATTATTTCTGATGTAGGAGGGATATGATCTGCCTTTCAGAGGTATTAGCAGCAACTCTATAATGAGGAGACCACTGAATTAGAAGAAATAGAGCCATATTTAGAGTCTATCACCATGGAAGGTTTGTATGGGGAAGATAGGAGTGCTCTGGATCAGCCAATTTCTGAAGAAGAGGTCGCACTTATAATCTCTGGGATTGCATCCAGTAAGGCTGCAGGGGTAGATTTATTACCTGGGGAGTTTTACAATGTGTTTTCTACCATTCTTCGTATCACTACAAAGGGGAACGCAGAACCTACGTCCCACACCCGGATGCACAGCATAATTGGATACTAGATCCTTTTTAGTCCATATTTCTCTTAACTCGAATTTAGTCCATATTTTAACCATAATTGTTCATTTTCTCTTTGTCAGATCCACATCATTCACATTTTGCATTTTCGGAAGTTTCAAGTATTTCGGTGTGCCCATCCAGACCTTCACTGAAATATGATCCAAATACAACAGAAAGTTTCAAGCAGCGTTTCTTTATTAAAAGCCCAATGCATTTTGGGCTGTGTCACCAGCCCTTCGTCAGGGGTCACTGTAAATTAAACAATCAAGGAAAACCCATCAGTGATTTATACAGTTAGTCTCATTACTGCACAAAATTTTCAGTTCAGTAGTTTCTTTTCGAAATATTATTCGTCAAATAATCAAGTAAGAAAATGTGACGTTATCGTAATCATCACCCAGTTGCCCGTTTCGTTTGCTCACCCTTTGACCTTTCCCTAAATAACACCCTCATAACACGTAGTGCACTCTCATTAGTTCTTTAACATCCCTCTGCTTGAGTCACGTTCTTTCCTAATCATCCCGACTGTTATGAAACATTCACATTTTTAACATGGTTTCAACACGGTCAATCCCGCAGACTCTAACTCTTACTGTGAATTTACCTGCTCATTATAATTTCTACAAGCCGCTCGGCGTCTGCCTTCAACAGCCAAAGACTCCTCGTGTATCACGCTCTTCGTTTCAATCCACTTTTTTAAAAAAACCTGCGTGCCCCTCCCCTTATTACGTGAACCCGAGTGATCACCTTGCAGTCTTTCTATGAACTACAATACCCAGCATACATTTACAACATTAAAATTAAAGAAACTATTGTACGCATAATACGAAGCATATACAAAGTCCTGCTTCAATTAGCATTAATCACATGTTTTCCCAGTGTCAGCGGGAAAGCTGCTGTAAACTTACTCGATGTGGTTTTTAAGTCATTTATACTTAGTTTATGCTAAAATTATCTCGTTTATCTAGGGTGCAAAAACCAACATGGGGCAAAAAATGTATAATACAAAAGTAGAGGAGGTATGCACTCCAAATTTTGAAAGTTTATTCCGATAGTCATCCTTCTGCGTTTTGTGTGCAATCCAGGTTTGTGCTTGCCCTAATGCACTAAATCAACATCACTACAAAGGGGAACGCAGAACCTACGTCCCACACCCGGATGCACAGCATAATTGGATACTAGATCCTTTTTAGTCCATATTTCTCTTAACTCGAATTTAGTCCATATTTTAACCATAATTGTTCATTTTCTCTTTGTCAGATCCACATCATTCACATTTTGCATTTTCGGAAGTTTCAAGTATTTCGGTGTGCCCATCCAGACCTTCACTGAAATATGATCCAAATACAACAGAAAGTTTCAAGCAGCGTTTCTTTATTAAAAGCCCAATGCATTTCGGGCTGTGTCACCAGCCCTTCGTCAGGGGTCACTGTAAATTAAACAATCAAGGAAAACCCATCAGTGATTTATACAGTTAGTCTCATTACTGCACAAAATTTTCAGTTCAGTAGTTTCTTTTCGAAATATTATTCGTCAAATAATCAAGTAAGAAAATGTGACGTTATCGTAATCATCACCCAGTTGCCCGTTTCGTTTGCTAACCCTTTGACCTTTCCCTAAATAACACCCTCATAACACGTAGTGCACTCTCATTAGTTCTTTAACATCCCTCTGCTTGAGTCACGTTCTTTCCTAATCATCCCGACTGTTATGAAACATTCACATTTTTAACACGGTTTCAACACGGTCAATCCCGCAGACTCTAACTCTTACTGTGAATTTACCTGCTCATTATAATTTCTACAAGCCGCTCGGCGTCTGCCTTCAACAGCCAAAGACTCCTCGTGTATCACGCTCTTCGTTTCAATCCACTTTTTTAAAAAAACCTGCGTGCCCCTCCCCTTATTACGTGAACCCGAGTGATCACCTTGCAGTCTTTCTATGAACTACAATACCCAGCATACATTTACAACATTAAAATTAAAGAAACTATTGTACGCATAATACGAAGCATATACAAAGTCCTGCTTCAATTAGCATTAATCACATGTTTTCCCAGTGTCAGCGGGAAAGCTGCTGTAAACTTACTCGATGTGGTTTTTAAGTCATTTATACTTAGTTTATGCTAAAATTATCTCGTTTATCTAGGGTGCAAAAACCAACATGGGGCAAAAAATGTATAATACAAAAGTAGAGGAGGTATGCACTCCAAATTTTGAAAGTTTATTCCGATAGTCATCCTTCTGCGTTTTGCGTGCAATCCAGGTTTGTGCTTGCCCTAATGCACTAAATCAACATCACTACAAAGGGGAACGCAGAACCTACGTCCCACACCCGGATGCACAGCATAATTGGATACTAGATCCTTTTTAGTCCATATTTCTCTTAACTCGAATTTAGTCCATATTTTAACCATAATTGTTCATTTTCTCTTTGTCAGATCCACATCATTCACATTTTGCATTTTCGGAAGTTTCAAGTATTTCGGTGTGCCCATCCAGACCTTCACTGAAATATGATCCAAATACAACAGAAAGTTTCAAGCAGCGTTTCTTTATTAAAAGCCCAATGCATTTCGGGCTGTGTCACCAGCCCTTCGTCAGGGGTCACTGTAAATTAAACAATCAAGGAAAACCCATCAGTGATTTATACAGTTAGTCCAGGGTTCTTCAATCTGTGGGGCGCGCCCCCCTGGGGGGGCGTGGCGCCATCCCAGGGGGGGCGCGGGCTCCACTTCGATCTTCCCTTTGTGCCCGTTTCTTTGTCTGGGTGATTCTCCCAGGAGGGGGCCAATTCACGGAGTCGACAGCGTGCGAGGCAGGGGTCTCCTCTGCTAAAAACGAAAGCAAACAAACAGACACGCTTTCAGTTTTAGCAGAGGAGACCCCTTCCCTTGCCTCCCACTGCAGCTGAAGCTGTTAGGTCTGTGAATTAACCCCCTCCTGGGAGAGTTAGCCCTTCCCAGAAGGGAGAGAAGGTTTTGCAGAGGTTTTGAGGCACGGGCAGGGTGGGCTCTGGTCCAGGGCCCCAGCCTTTCAAGGGGGGTGGGAGTGAGGGGGAGTTGGGGGGGCAGGAGTCCTTCAGTTATTTTGGGAAGGGAGGGAGAGGTTGCAATCCGGGTTTGGGCCATGAATTGGGACAGTGGGCTCTGGTCTGCGGTCCTCAACTCATGAGGATCTTTGTGTGGGCACCCGGTGTTCAGGGATGTTGGTCTGCAGATTCGAATTTTAATCATAAAAGGTGTGTGGGTGGAGTGGTGGATGTATGGGTGGGGGGTGGATGGATGAGTGAGGGGATGGATGGTGAGTGAAGGGGTGAATGGATGGTGGGAGAGAGGATGTATGCATGAGTGGAGGGATGGATGGGAGTGGATGATGTGTGTATGGTTGGAAGGGTAGATGGATGGGTGGAGGGGTGGATGGATCAGTGAAATGGTGGATGGATCGATGGGGGGGTGGATGGTGGACAAGTCGGTGGGTGGATGGATGAGAGAGGTGATGGATAGATTGATGTATTGATGGGTGAAGGGATGAATGAATGGATGGATGAGTGAAGGGGTGGATGTGGGGATGGATGGGTGATTGAGGAGGGTGGATGGACGGGGGGATGGATGGAGGAGTGAAGGGGTGGATGAGTGGTCAATGGATGGATTCATGAGTGGATGAGTGGATGGATGAGTGGGTGGATGGGTGAAGGGTGGATGGAGGGATGGGTGGCTGGGTGAGGGGGGAATGGAGAGAGAGGGGGAGGATGGATGGATGGATGAGTGATGACATGGATGAGTGATGACATGGATGAATGATTGGCAGAGTGGATGGGCAGGTGTGTGCATGGATGGGTGAGGAGAGGAGCATGGAGATGGATGGGTCAGAGAGTGCATGCATGAGTGGGGGGGAGGGTGGAGAGCGGGATGGATGGGTGGATGGATGGGTGGATGGATGAGTGGGGGGTTGAGTGGGTGGACGGATGAGTGACTGGGTGGATGGATGAGTGGGTGGAGGGATGGCTGGATGGGTGAGAGGGTGGGTGGTTGGATGGATGAGTGGATGGATGGATGGGTGGATGGGTGGAGGAGTGGATGGATGGGTGGAGGAGTGGACGGATGAGTGGAGGAGTGGACGGATGAGTGGAGGAGTGGATGGATGAGTGGAGGTGTGGATGGATGAGTGGGAGGATAGCTTGGGTGAATGGTTGGATGGATGAGTGGGTGGATGAATGGGTGGAAGAGTGGATGGATTGGTGAGGGGATAGATTGGGTGAAGGGATGGATGGATGATGGATGGATGGGTGAGGGGGTGGATGGAGGGATGAAGAGGTGAGATGATGGATGGAGGGATGGAAGGTGGATGGGTTTGCAAGTGGTTGAAGGGGTTTGGATGTGGATGGGGCTCAGATGGAGGGACAGAATGAATGGTGGGGGAGTTGGTGGATGACCAGGTGTACATGATGGATGGGGAGGGTTGTGATGACTTCCTTTGCTTTCTTGGTGCCATGAGAGCTGTGGTTCAGAGTGGAAGGTATTTGAATTGTTTGGCTGCTCCCTTGCCTATGTGTTACTGTTCTGTATTCTATGTGTGCTCATGTGTGGGATCTATGCATCATGCGTGTGACATTTTGCGTGACGTCCAGCTGCTACTTGAATGCGGGGCCCCCATGGGCAAGGTCGGGTTCCATGTTTTGGGTTCCGCTTGGTGAAGCACCCATGGTGTGTTCCTTATAGTGGGTTCATCAGGCTGTCCTCCCTTTGGTTCACTTGTGCATGGTGCTTTACATCCTACAATGTATTTATTTATTTGTTGGGAAGTTTGTGAGATTGGGTTCTCAGCACTTGCGGTGTTGAAGACTAGGTACCGTTTAGAACTGGATGTGGAGCACAGCCTGAGGATGGCAGTGGCAGGGATTCACCCACAGATTGAGAGTCTAGGTGTGGCTGGGCACCGGCACACCCGTCATATTCATGTTGGTGGTGTTGTTGTTGATCTGTGTCCTGTGTAAGGCAGGGCATCCTAGTGGGGAGAATTTGCGCACATTTTGTCTTGGAGAATTGTGTTTTGAGCTGTCTGGTACGCCTCTGTCGTTTCGTCACCCACTCGCAGGCCTGCAGTTTGCTAGGCACTCTTGTTGTGTTGAGCATTGTTTGCCGGATATGGCCCGTGGTGTGCGCGTGGCAGTCGATCATGTGGTGTGCCGGATTCCTGAGGTTTCTGTCGGGTGGTGGGGGGGCCCAACATCTGGGGGAATTCAGCTGGGGGGGCTCAACCAGGAAAAGTTTGAAGACCTCTGAGTTAGTCTCATTACTGCACAAAATTTTCAGTTCAGTAGTTTCTTTTCGAAATATTATTCGTCAAATAATCAAGTAAGAAAATGTGACGTTATCGTAATCATCACCCAGTTGCCCGTTTCGTTTGCTCACCCTTTGACCTTTCCCTAAATAACACCCTCATAACACGTAGTGCACTCTCATTAGTTCTTTAACATCCCTCTGCTTGAGTCAAGTAAACTTATGCTTCAGATGTTTTGGGATATTCAAAGGGGTTCTTCCCCTCCTGAATCTTGGGACTCCGCAAAGATTGTGGTTTTCCCTAAAAAGGGTAAACCAGTATAGGACCTAGGACCGTACTATCCTATTACTTTAATAAACTGCGACTCAAAAATCTTTGACAAAATTCTGGCTTCCAGGTTATCGGGGGTAACAAGGAAAATTGTTTCACCCGTACAACATGATTTTATCCCGGGGTTTGGAACAACAGATCACAATCAGAGGGTAATTACTTTATTTGATATAGCTAAAACCAGTCCATGGCGCTGTTGTTATTAGACGCTGAGAAAGCCTTTGATATGGTTTCTTGGCCCTATCTTTGGGCAATCTTGGAGAAGAAGGGATTGGGGTGAGAGTTCACTGGGTGGATGAAAATGTTATATATTAACCTTACGGCTAAAATCTCATTAATGGGCGGAGAATCAGAAATAGTAAAAATCCAGCAGGGGACAAGGCAGGGGTGTCCTTGCTCTCCCCTGCTTTTTGTCCTTTATATATATCCTCTGATTCATAGAATTAAGGACAACGCCCTAATTCTGTCAATTTCCACTCAGGGCTGGGAGACTAAAATATTGGCATACGCAGATGACCTTGTCACTCCAGACCCCACTACGGTGGTCGAGGAGATTGAAGCTGAGGCTCGTTGGTTTGACCGAATCTCAGGGTATAGATTGAACCGGGATAAAACCCAGATCCTCATTAATGATAATCTATGCTATGACGATACACAGGTTATGTCAGGTGGTGTCTCGCTGGGGGTCAAGATTTCAGCAGATAAGGAAAAAACTGTTGAGGGAAATTTGGGACCATTAATAAATAGAACTAAAGCTGATTTACCCAGATGGAATAACCTTAGATTAACTTTGATTGGCAGGAGCAATCTTATAAAAATTATGTTTCTCCCTACAATCTTATATTTTTTTCAGAGCCATCCCATTGGAGGTAAATATGATATGGTTTAAGTTGCTGGACAGTATGATTGGTAGGTTCCTATGGGCCTATGCTAGACAGCCGAGGGCTTTGAAGTTTCTCTCTCCTTCAAGAGAACGGGTGGGGCTGGGCTGTACCAAATTTTAGGTTGTATTATTGGGCCTCTGCCCTTCAACAAATAACTCCCCTATTGTTTGATTCAGTTCAGAGAGGGGTGGTGGGTAATACTGTACCATCTTGTTTTGAGCTGACCCTCGGAGAGGTGGTACGTGGATCGCTGTTTCGACAGCTTGAATTTGGCTATTTAAAAAAAGTAAGATTCTAGACCCTATTATATGCAGCCCGGGTTTGGAACAGTATCCGAAAGAAACTTGGGATTGGGCGGTTTTGTTTTTACACTCCCTTCCAAGATAACCCCTTACTACCAGATATATTTAATGATTCACACATCTAGCGGTGGGGGAAGAACAATGCCCATGTATACTTTTTTGTTGAGGATGGGTTTGCTACTTTTGATGATGTGAAAAGAAAATTTTCACTAGGAGATAACACATTTTTCAAATTTCTGCAAATTAGAGATTTTGTTGGGAAAACAAGGGTGGAGGTAAAGAGTTTAATAAGGTTGATTTGGTGGAGCTGATGCCGGGAGGTGGACCCACGATTGGAAAGAGTTACAAACTGCTAAATGATAGGTTAGGAGATGATATTGGGAAACATGTTGCCCACTGGCAGGAGGGTATTCGGGTTACTGAGAGGGATAGCCTCGTCTCTTTGAAACTAGCTCGATCAGCGCTGCTATCCGCCAATCTGCAATCCAACATTACGAGACCTGGTTTAATTTATATATAACTCCGGCAAAAATCAGCAAATGGGAGGGGGTTGGTGGTACAAAATGTCCTCGCTGTCAACTGTTTGGGGTTGATTTAGTTCATATGTTGGCAGATTGTCCAGAGTTAGTGAGCCTAAGACGGGAGCTAAATGATTTATTCGAGGTTAAATTGAAATTGAGGGTTTTGGTCACATCACAATTAATTGTTTTAGGGGTTCATGAACAGCAAAATTCCCCTGTGGCACATTATATGTTTTTGTTTCTCACAATGGCAGTTTTCAGACTGCGTTTGATGACAGTTTGGTTGGACCCTGCTCCTCCATCTTTTAATCATTGGCTGGGCCGCTTAATTTCAGTACACCATATTGAAAGGGCTGTTTCTGCTCAGAAAGGCTCTCAGGCTTGTAAAAGGGGGATGCAAATATTAGCGCCTTTGAGGGAATGGCTAGAATCACATGGCGAAGGCTGATTGATATTCGGTCTATAGCATCCCTTTTTTCTTTTCTTTTTTCCTTCTTTGTATAAGTCTGTTTTGCTCAACTGCTGTATTGCTCAAGCTTTTGTTGTTTTTCTCTGTATAATGGCTTGGACCGTGGATAGGGGGAGGTTTTCTTTAGGGAAAATAATATGTGAAAAGCTAATAAAGATTGTTTTTTTAAAAATAAAAAACCTTAGAAATGTACTGAATAAAACAGAGGTTACAAGGACATTATAGTTATGCTGAGATGTCATGAGTGATCTCATTCGTGATGTCACTGACCATGTCATGAGTGATGTAATATGTGAGGTCATAAGCAATGCATTGCGGGGGCACGAGTCATAGTTAGCTCAGCTAACTATAACAGCTGAATTTCTCAGGATTTGTACGAGTGAAATGTCAGCTTAACCATAACATCCCTGTAACCTTTGTTTTTTCTGTGAATTTCTTATGCTTTTTAAATGCTAATTTCAAACTATAACACCTGTGAAAGCTGTTTGTTTTTTGAGTAAATAAGAGATATTTATACACTCTAAGAATACCTGATGTGTTGGTCGCACCAGTATTTACACAAATAACAATTTAAATACCCTATGTTGTTTTTTTTTTCATAGCACTTTAGCACTACTCATCCCAATTCAGGGTGTCAGAGCGCTTTACATCACACGTAGAGATTATACATTTGACAATACATCATATATGTATACATCAAAATGAAGGATGTGTTACATAAGACAGAGAGGGTTATAAGGTGTAAGAGCCACACAGCCTTCATACCTCACTGAGCTATATTAGAAGGATTACAGTTTAAGAACTGTAAGTAACAAATGGATCTTTGTCTTAAAAAGCAGTAACCCACTTACCCATTTACATAAAATAAAAATCTGTCATCTGCGTGTTACCTAATGTGCTTTGAAGGAGACATTATGCTACTTTGATTCAAAACTATGACTAGACAAAACACAGCTCTCTCCAGCAAATACATTATCCTCCAGAGTTACCTTACCATTATTATTTTTCCCTTAGGTTTAGCTGGCACAGAAAGATCTCTGCAGCAGGTGCCTTAACCTCATAAGATATTTTGAAATACAGACATTACACCCAATTAAACAGAACAGATTTACTAACACGTTTCTCCATGTTGCCAATTTCTTTGTGGCAGGGTTTAAAAAAAAGAATGGATTTATTTATGAGAGGCTTGCGTCACCGGAGTGTAACTTATTTTGATGCTCTATCGGTGCAAGCCTCTCAATGATATCTTTGAGATAACGCACAGCCACTCTGCATGGCTCTGCACAGCCTCAAAGTTATGGAGTAAGACAAAGCAGCACAAGTCACTGCCTTGCCCTACTCTGCGTCATGGAGGCACTCCATGGGAGCTGTGGTGGGTTTTCCCAAGCAACACCCATGGAATTTGACGCTGCTCCAGATTTACTTAATCACGTAATTCTGGGGCAGCACCAACACCTTACGTCTCTCCAGAGCAGTCATTTTTTCCACTTTCCGCTTCTCACTAGGTCAACATTTTATTCAGCTCTAACCACTTACAACCTGGATTAAATCCATGTATTTTCACAGCATCAACGAAACCCACTACTTTAAAGGCATCAAGGTAAACTTTTCTAATGCAACCCAGTCAGTTCACTCAGTGGACTATACTGGCTGGCAAACTATAAATATCCAAAAAAGGTTCGGAAACATGCTCCTTCAAATGACATGGTCTTCTCTCCATCACTCTCTCCCCCTTGTTCCTCTGTAGACCCCACCTCCGACTTTGCAATGACTGCAGAGCAACTCACCTGTGACTTTCAGGTTACATCCAAAGCGCCACAGTGAATGGAAAAATACCACTTTAAGACTAAGGTCAAACTGCAAGATTGAACTCTTATTTATAAATCGTTCCTTCTTCCACTTTATTTTGTTTGGAGGGGCTCGGTGGCCCCCACGACTAGGAACAGCACAAGTCACAGCTGTGCGCAGTGAACTCCCAGTGGCAAACCAGGTCTGGTTATCGCGTTAATTCACGTTGTTTTAATCACTGTGAAAGAGACCCCTGTAGTCTAACTTTGCTCAGTCGTCTATGATGTCATGCGACAGAGACACAAGGACTCCCATACATGCACAGTTCAAGTGCAATTCAAGAGTTTTCACGTCAAAGCAATAATTGGGGACCGGACCCATCAATCAAAGGGAATTTCCATTGCTTGGACACAAGAGCTGCAACGTAACGCAGAACATACGGCACATTCAGCTGGAACCTGGTCTCCCCTTCTTGTTTGTCTTTTATTATTAACCTAATAATTTCCTCCTGCACTGTTTAGCTCTGTTCGGTTCAATTAGGGCTGGTTTATGTTCAGATCTGACACATTTTTGTCACTAAAATGTTCAATTTGAATTAAAAAGTATCCTATCCTGACATCTAGATGGTAATACATATGGTTTTGCTTCTCATGGTTTCAAAGTGCTGGTTAAGGGCAAGCACAACGTCTGTGTTTTACATTCCTGCACGCATCACTCTAGGAAAAAACACTTTTATCAAGGACAGGCGATACATTATCGCCGCTTTTATCGGCAGGAAACTGCTGATAAAGCGGCGATAATGGCCTTGATAATATGCTCTATGAATTCCAATCGAAGGCCATGTTAGATGTGTTCACATCTAACATGGGCTTCGATTGGAATTCATAGAGCATATTATCAAGGCCATTATCGCCGCTTTATCGGCAGTTTCCTACCGATAAAAGCGGCGATAATGTATCGCCTGTCCTTGATAATATGCCCCTTAATTTGTATTTATTGTTATGATTTTATATAGCACCGGCATGGCCCAGCGGAATCAGAGCACTTTACAATAGTATAGTTACCAAATAAATAGAGCAGTGCGGCATTGGAGATACAAGCTAGGAAGAAGTAAGAGCAGATAATGGAGAGCAAGTGGTATATAAGATGTTTAGTTCCCAAGCAATAAAATCAGGAGTACATTTGATATACGACATAGGAAAAATTAGAAGCAGACATTGGAGAGCAAGTGGGAGAGAAAGGACTTTACACGTGTCTTTAAAGAGAAGAGCGTTGAGATATTTTTTGAAGAGCCAGAGAAAGGACATTGCACATTCTTGTGGTGCTCCCTGATAAAGACTGGTTCCAAAATTGCTCGTTTGAAAAAGGGTGGCTCCAGGAGAAGGGACTGAGCATGTCTTGAACCTCGTTGTGCTCCTGATATTTAATATTTTTCAGTTAGGTACGCAGGCGGTGAGGAGTGCAGCGCTTTGTGTGTGGTGCAAGCAGTTTTAATCTGGGCTCTCACTTTTACTGGCAGCATTGAAGGAAAAGCAGGATAGGAGTGATGTGGTCAAATCTCTTGTGACCGGTAACAAAGTGGGCTGAAGCATGGAGTTTTCCTCTAAGTAGACCTAAATTAACTTTGGGGATGCATAAGCAGGGCTCGAGTCGGGGGTACACGTGGGTGGACGGCGTCCCTCCACTCTTTTCACAGGGTGGACTCCGTCCCCCCTGCCAAGAAGCTGGGCCCCACAGAAGTAAGCTGAACATCTTCCGGTGTAATTTTCAGACACCGGGACACGTTCCGCATGTGACGTCATGAGGCCATTTGCACATTGTCAGTCCCCAACTTATTTTTATAGGACTTGTGCCCTGTGCACAAGAGGAGTGAGATCCCATAGTCATATCTGGAAAGAAACACATCAGTACAAATGATGTTATGGGGTGTCCGATCCCCAAAAGCATCCTTAGTTGGAAGTGTGCACTTTTGGCCATGGCTGTGATCTGACTCTGTAGCTTGAGACTGCTGTCAATATTGAAGCCAAGTGACTCGGTATTCTGAACAATGGAATGAATGCAATGCGAGGGAGAGAGGATTTTGATCCATTTTTGTACAGATCGATTGGCTTTCATTGGACATATAAGAAGGAATTCTGTTTTTGCAGGGTTTCACTTGATGTGGTAGTTTGACATCCATGAATGAATTATTATCAAGGTGTTGGAGGAGTAGGATGTCATTTGGGGATGCAACCTTCAAGTAGATTTGGGTATTGTTGGTGTGCAGGTGAAAGTGGATCCCAGAATTCACAAGAGCCACACAATGAGACAGAAGATAGAGACTGAATAGTGTTGGAGAGAAGATTGAGCCTTTGGCGCCCCCTTGTTGCAAGGCTTACTGGCTTTGAGACATAGGGCCTGATTTATATCTTGGCGGAAAGGATGCTCTTCAGGCTGTTAAACCAGGTTAGTGCAACAGTGAGGAAATGGTTGGGAGCCGAGCAGGAGATGGTGGCATGTTTGGCTGTGGTTCTGTTGACACTCTCTTATCTGGGAACCTGGCACTTCAGCTCTAAAGTCAGCAGCTCCGGCAGTAACGCCACATCCTCTCTCATCTTCTCAAAGCTCCCCTGCAATTCAAGCCTTGCTATCCATCACTGTCTGTTCTCAAGCATGTTGAATACACTCTTGCATTTGGGATCACCTTTTCCTGGAGTACGTCATGTGGTGGCATGTAGAGTCAATTGGTAACCATATGCTCCACATAACCCCTCACCACCCAGGAAGCATCACTCATCCATGGTGGTGGGAGGAGTACATTTTTGCAGAAGTAGAGTGTCTCACACCTGACAGCTCTGCACTCTTCGTAGTCACAGCATCCCATTTCGAACACAATGTGCCCAGTAGGGTATGTGCCTCTTGTGTGAATAAAAGGTCAGAGAAAGATCAGTTCAGCAGATGAAGAGAAAGAAGCGCCTGGTCACAGGAACAGCACAGGTATTGCGCTCGTGAAAGTCAAGGATGCAAAGCCTATCCAGCATCACAGCTGATATTCCACGGTAGATTTGGGAAGAAGGCACACCTGTCCAGCCTCGACGACGCTCACGATTGTTTTTGGGCTAATGAATGAGTCACTGAATTTGAGCATCAACTAGTTCGAGCGACCATGTGTGTGTTATTACTATGCAATCGCCCCGAAGGGCGCAGGGGTCCCTTGAGTGAGCCTACTCATGCAACTATTTAACAATGGCGCCAGCAAGCTGCCAGCACCGTTGTAAAATAGTTACAAAGTTAGCTTGCACAGGAAGCACTTAGATAAAATAAAGCAGCACCTGCTTCGTTTTATCTAGTGGTTCCTGTGCAAGCTAACTTTGTAACTATTGTACAACGGCGCTGGCAGCTTGCTGGCGCCATTGTAAAATAGTTGCATGAGTGGGGGTTCAACTTTTGAACCCGTTACGTTCGCAGATTTTTTTTTGCGGATTTTGCAGGAAATCCGCAAAATTCGCGGATTTACCAAAAATCCGCAAAATCCGCGAGCGTAACGGATTTCCCGCTCACCCCTACTGGCAACAAGCACAGTCAGGCTCCAACTGATTCTCACAGAACCTCCACAAGGAAGCTTGATAAAACATTCTAAGTTCTAAGAAACCTGTGTGCTGGAAAGCACACAGGTAGCATACAACACACCTCCCTCCATTGAATAAAAAAAAAAAAAAAAAAAAAAACAAGAACAAACATAATCTTTCATTTTTACAGGTGGATGCGAAACACATGAACCTTTTCTAATTACACAATCAGCAACTCCTTGCACAGAGTCATCTTGATCAACAGGATCATTGTCAACAACACCACGATCACCCAAAACTTCAGAAACATCATCAGTGTTATTGACAAAATCCTGTGAATCAAGAATGGTAATAATAGGTTCATTAGAACAAACAGAATCATTAGGCAAAACATTTTGAGAATCCTGCAAAGTACAAAAATTATCCAAAAAATTCTGATCATCATCTGCATCACACACTTGGAAAGAAGATTTTTTAGAGTTAAAAAATGATTTGTCGGATCTAACAATAGATACACGTCTAAAATTCCAGATTTTCCCCCTTCAACACGTACAGCTTTGCTGAACACTTCGGTCACTTTAACAGGATCAGACCACTTAGCCCAACTTTTAGAAAGTGAACTTCCAAATTTTACACGAACCAAATCACCAATTCTGACCTTGTAACTAGACACTTTCTTATTCGAACATTTACCCATTTTCTCTTGATAAGACTTCACACGTTCTCTCACTTTCTTAATATCAGGACCAGACACAACTGATTTATCAGGTTTCAACCACCAGGGCAACAATTTAGAACCAGCTTTGCGACCCCTTAATAACTCAAAAGGAGAACAACCAGTTACAGAATTGGGAGAGATCCGATAAGTGAGTAAAGTAGCACGTAGTGCTTTCTTCCAATCTAAATCATTCTTAACTGCTAACTGAATGGACTCCTTGACCACTCTGTTGAAGCGCTAAATTTGACCATTGGCCTGCAGATTATAATTTGAAACCCTCTTGTGAATAATACCATGCTCTCTAAAAAATAATTCAATCTCCCTGCTGATAAACTGTGTGCCATTGTCAGAAATAATCTCTGAAGGTAGACCCTCACGACTGAAAATGTTATTTAGAAAGTCAATAATTTGGCTAGAAGTAATCCTTTCTACAATTTTGACCTCCGGCCATTTCGAAAAATAGTCAATCAAGACTAAGCCATAAACCTCTCTACAGCTATACAAATTCAAAGGACCAATGATGTCAATCCCCAATCTTCTCCAGGGACCCTCTGAATACTCAATGGGAGTAACCGAAGTGGATAAAGGTTTAACAGTCTTATCACTATTGGAAAAAGGAGGACAATTCCTGACCCATCTATCAACAACAGCATCCATTGAAGGCCACCAATAGTATTCCCGTAACCGCCTCTTAGTTGTTGACATGCCCATATGACCTTCATGAGCAATCCTAATTAAATTTTCCCTGACAGCAAAAGGAGGAATAATTTTGTCACCTCTGGTAATAATGTTGGGAGAACACATAAGTTCATCCTTGACTTTGAAAAAGGAACTCAAATCACCTGAAAGCTTCCTCTCTTCAGGCCATCCACACCTCAGATAGGTATCAAAAAGACAAAGAATGTCATCTTCCGACATAGCTTTCACCCAAATATCCTCTGAAATCGCATCCAAATCATTCACATTAATGTCTTTCATGGTGTAAGCTACATCACATTCTTCAGAATGTTCATCATCCTGATGAGGCAAGGCCAACCTAGACATGCAATCAGCATGCACATTGAGTCTACCAGGAATATACTCCACAGTGCATTGATACTCTTGTAATTTGGCTGCTAACCTGGCCAAACGAGCTGTTAAAATCCTTCCACCACCCGCAGCCAGCATATTACCAAGAGGTTTGTGGTCGGTTCTGAGGACGAATTTAGTACCCCACAAAAACTGTCTAAAGTGCTGAGTTGCCCAAGTACATGCCAACAATTCTTTCTCAATCGTTGAATAATTATACTCAGCACCTTTCAACGTTCTTGAAGCGTAAGAAACAATGCACTCTTCACCAACACCTTTTTGCAGAAGAACTGCTCCTAAACCAGTATTACATGCATTAACTGAAACAATACATTCTTTACCCACAACAAATGGTTTTAAAAAAGGAGCGGAACAAATTTCCCTTTTTAACTCATCAAATTGCAGTTGCTGTTCATTACCCCAGGAAAAATTTGCATTTTTTTTTAGTAATACACGAAGAGAAGACACTTTAGTAGCATAGTTTTTAACAAATTGGCTAAAATATTCAGTTAAACCTAGGAAGGAAAACAATTGATCCTTATTGATTGGAGCAGGAGCTTTGGAAATACTGGCAATATGATCAAACTTTGGTTTAATACCTTCTTTGGAAATCTCATGCCCTAAATACTCAACTTTCTGTTGTCTGAATTTACACTTAGAGAACTTAAGTGTTAATTCTTTTAATTGTATGTTTCCTAAGACAGCTTTCAAATTCTCATCATGTTGTAATTCGTCACTGCCAAAGACTAGAATATCGTCTTGGAATGCAATGGCCCCTTTACAACCTTCCAACATTTCTTTCATTAAGCGTTGAAAGACAGATGCAGCACTCGCAAGACCGAATGGCATACGTAAATAGCGAAACATACCCTCAGGTGTAACAAAAGCTGTCAAGTTCCTGGATTCCTCTTGCAGTACAACCTGATGATATGCACTAGCAAGGTCTAACGTAGAAAACACACAAGCGCCCGAAAGAGTAGAGATAAGTTCATTAATTTTTGGTAAAGGGTGCATGTCAGTCCAGATTTCTTTATTTAAGCTGCGAAGGTCCACACATAAGCGGAGCTCGCCATTAGCTTTAAGGGAAAGAACAATGGGGGAAACCCAAGGAGATGATTCAATAGGTTCAATGATGTTAGATTTAACTAGATTATTGAGAATATCTTTCAATTTATCGCGATAAGCTAAGGGTACATTTCTAACTCTATGCCTAACAGGTACCGCATTATCTTTAAGAATAATTTTGTGTTTGAATTGGGCATACTCACCTAAATTTTCCTCAAATACATTAGGAAAAATATTCTTAATATTATCAACAAATTCGCTATTACATGAAGTTACAGCAAACACTGGTGGCGAAGCATTGGGATCAATGTATACTGGAGGTGAAGCATTGGGATCCAGTTTGATTCCCATCTCTTTTTGGTGAGGCCAACTCAAAATAGACTCTCCTTTACGAGCAATGTAGATTTTAGCATTAGTAGACCTGTCTTTGAAACCTACTTTGGCCCAAAAGAAACCAATTAGTTCAAATTTGTGTCCTGTATAACTACCAGGCTTGATATCAGGGTTTAAAAATTCCCTATTAGGCCATAAATCTTCAAAAAGATCCTTGCCAATAATAGAATACCATGCACAAGAGTCCACTAACATGGAAATCTCCTTGCCATCAATGTTAAAAATACTTGAAGGAAAACTTTTGCAGTTATCTGAAGAAATACATGAAATGCAGTTGAATTCACTAAATTCTTCAACTGACCCTTCGTCATCAAAAGAAATACAATTTACTTTTTGAGACGAATGACACATTTTCCCAAAATGTCCCGACTTTTTACATTTAACACAAATCTTATTTAAGGCAGGACAATTCTTAAAATTCCCCACATGTTCAAAACTTCCACATCTATTATTAAATGTATTCTCTTTCGTAAAACCATCTTTTTTGAAGGTAGGAAGAACAGTTTTCCTTTGGACTGGTTGACTTTTGACAAGTGAAACTTCAGGTATAGACTCTTGTATTTTGACTGAGAGACTTTGACTTTGACCTCTTATTTCAGTCACAAACTTTTCTGATTGTTCGATACCCTTCGCTATATTTACTACAGCCTTAAGTGAAGTTTCAGTTCCTAACCACAATCTTTCTTGTATTTTCTTGCTTTTAGTTTTCATCATTATTTGATCCCGAAGAACTTGTTCATAGTTGATAGTGTCGAAAGCACAGGATCCAGCTAAAGCACGCAAAGCAGAAATATAGTTCTCGATAGATTCGTTATCTTTTTGAGCTCTTGAGTAAAACTTAAAACGCTCCATGACAGTATTGACTTTTTTCCCAAATCTAATAGTGAGTTGCTTTACAGCAATCTCAAACACATCAGATTCAGCATCAGAGTCTTCTAATGGAGGTAAATCCGACAATTCTTTAATGCCTTGACCCCTAAAGAGAAGCGTAAAAGATCCAATTTCCTTTTAGAAGAACAACCATCTTCTTCCAGAACATTTACATATGCTAAAAACATGGGATACCACAAATCCCAATCCATTTTAGGATCTCCAGCAATTGGCAAAAAATGGGGTGGAACCCTTATATTAGACATGACTACTACTTTAAAAGAATAGAATAGTGAACAATATGTAAATGAAATAAGTACTTCGTAAAAGTAATGACTGTATCTTAAAAAATAAAAAATACATTTTTTAACAAGAATACACACTAAGCGTGTGCATCGCTGTGAAATACTTCCGTAGAAAAGAAAATGTGTGAAAAGTGAGAACTTTGATCTTTAAAATGAGCACACTGTGTTGAGGAAAGCACAATCCATCGACTCGTAAAAATTTCCCAATCCAAGATGGCCGAAACATGAGAAGACGCGATGATGTCACTCCCACAATGCTCAGTGTACCCAGGATGCACTGCAACAATGAAGGGAATACACGTAAGCAGGAGAGTGTTCGGGTGTTCCGAATCACAAGAAGAAAGTTCTCGAGACCACGCGACAAGAGTAAGTAACCGTTATTGAGAAAAATAATTTGGTTACATAAAGATCGTGAAACCCACGAAATGTTTAAAAAGTATGCCGCTCGGGTTAGCTCGAGTGTCTGCCGCAGGTGCTATCAAGTGCACAGTTTATACTTACAGCCGCAATAGCATTCAACACTAGATAATAATTAAAAATGAAATACGAGTAAAACAATATAGTTCCACCACCGCCGCTGGTGCAATCAAGGCACAACAAGAAAGAAAAACAGCCGCTGGTGCTATTAAGTCACAAGTAAAGTAAATTAAATTCCTTACTTCCACAAAACACGAAGTGAACGCTGTATCCTCTTAGAAATCCAACACCCTTGGAACAGTACTCCCACTGTCGCCAATATGTTGTGAAGAAATGAGGTCCTCAAGGTTTGTAGGTTCCAGGATCAAGATTTATTGTAGATAGAGGAACAGCTTAACATCCACAGGGACTGGCAACAAGCACAGTCAGGCTCCAACTGATTCTCACAGAACCTCCACAAGGAAGCTTGATAAAACATTCTAAGTTCTAAGAAACCTGTGTGCTGGAAAGCACACAGGTAGCATACAACATGTATCCTCCTCTACCTGACTGGCTCCTTACTCATCTTAGAAGAACCTTCCTCAGGTTTTAGCGGACCCTTGGATCTAAGTGACTATCCTCCGCATATTTGTGTACTGAGATACTCTGCCGATTGCCCAGGAACCAGAATGGCTCCAAATGCAAGTTAGACAATCCTCATGCGGGAAGTTTTCCTTAAGGATACCTGATTTTTATAGACAGCATGGTGGTCCAGCTTCCATAAATTACAACTTGCTCCAAAAATAGATTAGAAAAGAGGCGAACTAGTACATCACCTTTTTGTCAACAACTCCTTGATTCTTAAGCTGGAAATGAGCTTCACATGACTTAAAGCATCAAATGATGTGGAGAAGTCGAGATGCCTCAGTGGTCAGGTGACCCCTGATCAGTCCCACACAGTACGACGAGACAGTTATCTGATACCAACCCAGTAGCAGTTTCTGTGTTGTCACCGCCAAACCCTGATGTATGATCACCCACTAAGGAGTGTTCAATATCACCAGAAGAAAATGTCCAAAGTGCATTACTTCATTCCTTTTCCCCCAAAAGGAGCATTTTGAAAATATGACAGAAAGAGTGTCAAAGTCAGAGTTCATTCGTAAAAGTAGGACACACGATTTCATTTGGAAACAAAATAATGGCTGGAGCAGGCAGCTAACTTTGTCATATGCCAGGATTGCTGAATAGCTAAGACGTTTACTCCAAATTCCACCTAATGCCTCTTTCTGACATGACCCTGTACTTCCAGTCTCTTTATCTCTCGCAAGTTCTTTTTATCCCTACTTCCTCCCTTTTCTCTTCCTCTTCCTCTTTATTCACTTACCTGCCTCCTTCTCTATGCCTTTCTCTCTCTTGCTCTGGAACAACGTCTGATAATGAAAAATAACTGCTTGCCCCCAACAAGCACTAGCATAAATTAAGCACAGGTGACAGCTGACCAGATTTGGATGTCTGGAAACAGACAGCTGCACCAATCACATGACAGTAAATAAGAGCTCTGCAGGATAAAGGACACAAGAGAATTGCAGCACTTTGTCTTCCTGAGAACATTCATGTGATTGATTGAAGGCTTTATTTCGATATATAAAATATCATAAAATCGTTGTACAACAAATTTAAAAGGCAGTATTTTAAAACAAGCACATTCTATTTACACAGATAAAACATTGTATAAACAGTTAAAACAAGCATTAAATAGACAAAGAAAGCCTTTTTGAGCGAATTAACCAAGACCATTTTAAAAACTGTGACACACCGCAGACAAACAAAGTGCGTGTATCAGACATTAAAATACGTAACGCCACTTTATGCTGCTGGGTGCCTAATTGTCTGCATAAAGGTTTGAGCGAGCGCCGCCTCAGCGCTAAGTAAGCCGGGCATTCAAAGAAAAAGTGGGCAACCGACTCTACTCGTGTTGGACATATCGCGCAGAAGGGAGAGGACTGGTGGGAAGATTTCCAGCGAGCAGTCAGTTCGCTTACAGGTAACGTCCCTACTCTAAATTTAAAATACAAAGCCCGATCTATGGGGTTAGAAATAGTATCTAGATGCAGTTCATAAGCCACCACGTCCTTAATCCTCACAAAGTCAACAGTAGATTTACAATGTTTCGACTCTGTGGAGATTTTGCAAGAGATCCAGTTCCAGTACAACTTCTTTAGAACAGCTTTATGGGGGGCGGTCCTGGATTCCCACTCATCTCCAAGGCCTAGATCCCCTAACAACCGTTTCACATCCCACAACCACTTGATCTTAGACCTGCCATCCATTAACATAACCTCTAACAAAGCCTCTGCATATGAGGCCAGCTCGGGCACACGCCACAGCCACGCCCAAAGTAAGAGGGGACAAATTTGGGCTTGATCCTTGATCGATCTACATCCTAGATCTATTAGCACGGGTACTGTTGGGGTGCTCTGCGGAAGAGCCATCAGGTCCTTCAGAAGTTTACTCTCTGATCTGGTTAGTACTTCGATGTTACACATGCCCCATAGCTCCGCCCCATACAAAGCAGCACTAACCCCTCTTGCTTTATAAATCTCCATGACTGGGGCAATAGGCTTAGTTGAAGAGGAACGTTGCTCTTTGAGAAGGGCACCGCCCACCCTTTTGTGGCTGAGTAACATCTTTTGGATGTGCGAGTTCCAGTGCATTGAGTCCGTAAGACAAATGACTAAGTAGTCAAATTCGGCCATCCTCTCCAAGGGCACGGAATTCAGCACCGGGGGCGGCCCAGTTTTTTGGGCGGGTTCAAAACCAGATACTTGGTTTTATTGGTGTTAATTATCAAACCCCTATGTAAGCAGAACTCCTGAAAGCTATTCAGGAGACTCTGCAAACCCAAGGGGGTCTTTGAAATAAGGAAGGTATCATCAGCGAAAAGCAGTGTGGGTATGCGCTTGCCCGCCAGGGATGGTGCATCTGCAGGATTTCTTAGCAGATGCTCTACCACTCCGTTCACATAAAGAGAGAACAGGGTGGGAGCGAGCACACATCCCTGGCGGACGCCCCTTCCCACTGGAATCCTTTCAGTTTTCTCACCTTGCTTGCCCCTCCGCACCTGTGCAAAGTTGTCAGCATGGAGCCTTACCAGTAGAGACAAGATGTATGGAGGCAACCCCATCTAAGACAGGACCTTCCACAGCCCCTCCCGCGGTACTAGGTCAAAGGCAGTCCTCAGGTCTATAAAGGCCAGGTAAAGACTACCTTTGCCCAGCACCACCACCTTCCAATAGAGAAGGACCAGTCTGAAGGCCTGTTCTATGGTCCCTGTTCCGGAGCGAAAGCCGGCTTGGTAGTCTGATAGAATATTATTATCGTCTACCCCTCATCAGCGCCAGAGTCTAGCCTGAGTTAGCCCGTCTGCGCCCGTCATCGTCCCGGAGGCGCTCGGGGCGCGAGCCAGGCGGGTAAGCAACGCCACGATGAGGATATATACGAGAGAGGAGCTCATCTCCTATGATAATAACACTGCTCCTTGTCATTGAGTCTTTCCTAATTCTGCTGTGGGCTCGGTCAACTGCTTCGCTTGTGGGTGGTGCCCCGGCACTGCCGGTATCTCCCCATGCAATTCCACCCTTACTAGCAGTAGTTGTGCGCTCCTGAATACTAGGTCACTGCCCCAACACGCTCTTAACATCTTTAGCCTCCTTGCTCATGAGAAGACGGACTGTCTTTTCCTTGGCTAGGCGAAGGCTCTGAGCCTGATCTGGCCATAGCCATTCCTCCGAGCCATGCGATTTTCCGCAAAGACAGAAGCATGGGCAGGGGGGGCGGTGTGGCTCTTATTGTAAATAAACTCATCCCCTGCACGATCCTTCCTGTGGACAATCTACCGGGCTGTGAAATCCTAGCCTTTTCCCTGTCCTTTTCCCCCCAACAGTCCTGCTTTGGGCTTTTGCTTTACAGACCCCCAGGCCCTCTCGGCTCATTCGCCGCGGACCTTTTTGCGATCATTTCCACACTCAGCCTGAGGTCGAGACATTGCTTGGTCCTAGGTGACTTTAACATCCTTATGGATAAGGCGGAGGACCCGGAAGCGCAAACATTTCTGGACATGACATCCTCCGCGGGGTTCAATTTGTACTTACGGGCACCTACACATGACAAAGGGCACATTTTAGACCAAATCTTCTCTACTGAACCAGTTACCATATCCTCCCTCGCCCCAGTCCTTTGGTCAGACCATTTTTTTAGCCAATTTTCAGATTGCACATCTCACAGCGACCCCACGCGATGGTCAGTTGCGCGAGGTTCGCACTTCCAGAGCCTTTCACAAAATCTCTCCAGCCATGCTCACTCAGGCCTTAGAGACCTATCCGTGCGTACTCACAGGCAAGCTGGGTGACGACGTCAACCTCTTTCAGGACTGGCTTACTGCACGTTTCGCAGCCCTCGCTCCGCCGCGGCAGGCTAGGACACTTCCGGCAAAAGCTTTTGCCCCCTGGTTCTCTGCAGCCTTGGCTGGCAAAAGAAGGTACTGCAAGAAGCTCGAAAGAGATTGGCGGAAGCAGTATGATTCAACCTCCAAGCAGACTTACAGAGCAGCTGTGAAAGAATATCATAGGGATATTACAGCAGAAAAGAAATCCTATCTAGCTAGAAGGATTGAGGAAGCAGATAGCTCCTGTAAAGAAATATTTAAGATTGTTAAAGAGTTTATTTCTCCCACCTGCTGTATCCCCACGTCTTCCTTTTCGGAACCATGGATAACTGAACTAGCAGAATTTGTCACCAACAAAATTCTCACGATCCAAGCGACCTTGAAGGGAACGGATAATATCTCTGATTCCAACTCCAATCCTGGTGATTCCCCCGTCCCCTGGTCACTCCATTCCGACTCAGTCACAGCTACTACCAGTCCTATCCTGGACTGTTTTCCAGCTTTGGAGCTCCATATCTCGTTGGACCTCCTGGTTAAATTGAAATCAGGTTCTCCCTTAGATCCTTGCCCCGCCAAATTTCTTGCGACCTTGGCCCCCGTTCTTAACCCTATTATTAACCCCATTATTAATCTGTCTCTTAGCACAGGCGAGGTTCCCACTCCCTGGAAGCAGGCCCTCGTCCTTCCCCTTATTAAAAAGCCTAACATTGACCCGAAACTTCACTCTAATTATAGACCAATCTCATTGCTGCCCGCTCTGGCGAAAATAGCAGAGAAGCATGTACACACCACCCTATCCCACTTTTTAGAGTCTAACTCCTTACTTCATCAGTCACAGTCCGGGTTTAGATCCAACCTGAGTACTGAAACTGCTTTACTCGAGGTTACTGAGGCTGTGAAGGAAACTCTGGATAGGGGTGGAAAGGCCATGCTTATCATGCTCGATCTGTCGGCGGCCTTTGACACCGTTCCCCATGACCTTCTCCTTACTAGACTTTGGGAGATAGGTCTTAGGGGAACAGTGTTCAAATGGTTCCAATCCTTTCTGGCCGACCGCAGACAAACGATCTGGGCCCCCCTTTCTCCGCCGTGATGCCGCAGCTTGAGGTAGGGGTCCCGCAGGGTTCTATACTCAGCCCCTCCCTCTTTAATATCTTCCTGACACCCTTAGCTGCGCTCGCGGAGGAGCATGGGGCCCAGATCGTCTCCTATGCGGATGACACCCAGCTCTTGTTCACATGTGACAAGGGCTGTGACTTCGACGGGGCTGCCATTCGGAGGTGTCTTGAGGCCGTGTTTGGTTGGTTTGGGAAGAGCGGCCTCAAGTGCAACTCGGACAAGTCCGAGATCCTTTTCTTTGGTTGTCCCGCCGACCTGAGATGGAAGGAATGGTGGCCTTCGGCCATGTTCCCGCCAGCCGGTGATTCTGTAACAGCAAAGGATCTGGGCATCCAGGTGGATAACACTCTCTCCTTTAAAGCTCAAGTAGCAAGACTTACAGGGAAGTGTTTTGCCATCTTAAGGATGCTGAGGAAGTTTTTGCCGTTCCTATCCTTGGAGCACAGAAAGATCACGGTGCAGGCGCTGATAGGATCGCGCTTAGACTACTCTAACATCCTCTATCTAGGCCTCCCCGAGTATCTCCTGACTCGTCTTCAGGTTGTCCAGAATTCGGCAGCCAGGGCCATTTACGGCCTAACCAGAAGAGCTAGGGCCAGCGACCTTCTTAGAGCGTTGCACTGGCTGCCGGTTCGTAAACGCATAACTTTCAAGACCTTAACGATGGCGTTTAAAGCTCTACATAACATCGTAGCAATGTATCTACAAAAAAGGGTCAACTTCTACTTTCCATCCAGACCCTTGAGATCAGCTGCCTTGGCCAAGGCAATCGTGCCGGCAGTGCGACGTGCACGATGTGGAGGACGTTCCTTTAACTACCTTGCTCCACGTCTTTGGAACGAGTTACCTCTGACCTTACGCGCTAGCTCTAACCTGCTTGCATTTAGAAAGGAGCTCAAGACTTTTCTCTTTTCCCAATAATTATTTTTTTCTTCTGAGCACTTTCCTTCGCCGGTGGTATTCTTTGTTGGTTGCTGGTGTTTGTTCTTGATCTGCAGCGCCGGGACGCTGTTCGTAGCAGCTGTGCGCTATACAAAACCCCCAGTAACATAACATAACATAACACTGGAGCATCCTCCCCAGGATCACTTTCCCTGCCACCTTTTGTGTTGAGTCAATAAGGCTTATAGGCCTGTAATTGGCGGGGTCGTCCCGCCACCCCTTTTTAAAAATTGGGACGACCTCCGCCCCTTTCCAGGATTCACCGTTGTTAATAGCATTTAGCAGAGATGAGACCAACTTCCCCCACTCTTTGGAGTTGGCGCGTATCAGATTACCCGGTATCCCGTCGGGCCCAGCTGCTTTAAGGGGCACCAAGGATTTGATAACGCTTTCAACTTATCTTGGGGTAAAGGGATCGCCCAATATGTCCCCCGGGGATTCAACTGGGAGAAGACTACTATTGGGGAGCGTCTGGGTATTCGCCTCATTAGAAGTGTAAAGGGGGAGAAAGTGATTATACCAATGTTGGGCTGGAATGTTGCACGTAATTAAATAACTATCTGGTTTGTTCCTAGTCCTTATTAGATTCAAAAACCCTCTAGAGTCTCTACCTGCACTTGCTTCCTTTAGGTCAGACCAGTACCTGTCCTCCCACTCTTTCTTGGCTGCATTAATGGACTGAAAATACTCTTTCCTGGCAAGCCTGATCTCCACCGGGGATTTGCCTTTAACGGCGGGGATTAAGGCGGATTTTTTCTCCCTGCATCTTTTGGTAAACCAGCCTGGTTGGTTCTTAGATCTCGTGACCTCCCCCACTGGAGAATCCCTGCTTGGAAGTAGAAAGAGACTACCCAGAGCCTTGATTGTATTGCAGAAAAGAGCTGTCACTTCGCTAATTGGCTGGATAGACAAATCCAAATTAGACTGAGCGGTTGCTAGGAGGGCCCCTATAGTTAACATTTTCCCCTTGTCCATGGCGACCCTGCACCACTTCAGGCGCCTCCCACAATTGGAAGGACGTACTACTGAAGTAGAAACTGAGTTTAGGGGCATAGGCACACCCTGCACCCTGAACCACAAGGGGAGCATAGTCAAAGAGAGGGGGTTGTGGTCGCTATCGACTGAGGGGAAAACCTCCATATCCCGCACAAAACTCCAGAGCTTACCATCGAGGAGAATATAATCTATCCTCGACGTGTGGTTCTCCCTGTTGTAAGTATGGTATTCAATGGGGTCCGAGGTTGTCCTCCCATTCGCTGCCCTCAGACCAAATTCCTGGGTCAGGGAGTTGAGTTGTACAACCCGTTGGGACCACCTTTTAATTGGTGGGATGGTTAATGTGGGTATTCCTCTCCTGGCATCTTCGTCGGCGGTGCCCAGCATGTCCTCCGTCGCAAGGGGCTCAAACGTACAATTAAAGTCCCCTGCGACCGGGACGTGTGATCTATCCGGGCACCACCTAAGAAGATCCTCCAAACCTGAGACTGTGGGTGACTGAGAACCTGCTTTCGTTCCCCTAGCATAGATATTAATAATGTCCAGGGTGAGCCCTCTCCGAGGCCCCTTGAGTGAAATTCTAAGTAGGTCAGGGGAATTAGTCGCGTGCTGCACGATTTGGCACCCAAATGAGACATCAACCCATATGAGGAGGCCTCCCAAAGGGCGGCCCTTCCCCAAGGAGGGGGGAACTGATGGTACAAAAAATGATGAGTACCCCACCTTATGGCAGGGCTCCCTATTCCAGGTTTCTTGAAAGATGCACATTAAATAAGCTTCCACTCTGGTATTCCAATCAGGTAGGTCCAGCTTCCTAGAGATACCTGCAACGTTCAAGCTGAGAATCCTAAGAACTGGATCCGCCACAGCCGGCTCCCTGCGGGACTCGGACCTAGATGTACCCACCCACCCAGAGATGGCTAGTGGTGAGCCCTCCCTCACGGACCTCCCAATGTTGGTAACGGCAAGGCTGGGTACTAAGTCTGATAACTGCCTGGGGCTAAAAAAAACTGGAATTGGGGGGACTGCCTAAGTCAGGCTGTGGTAAAAGGTTGGCACTGATTGTTCCTAGAACACAGGTCGTGGGAACAGCTACTGGGCTCAAGCGCAAGGGTGAGTCCCAGGAGCAAGTATCATTTCAGTAACCAAACGCCCTCCTATAGTTCCCTGACCATGCAATCGGTGAATAGGACAAAGAATTATAATGGTTCTCCAGAAAAAAGGAGTCTTGCCTCCCTCCCCACCCTTGATGGCTGATATTTGAAATGCCTAGAGGTCTAGCATAAAAGTATCTCAGATCTACTACTCCAATTCCCTCACCTCCGTAACCTGGCTGTTGGTTGTAGATGAATTTGGCAACCCTTGAATCCTTACAATTTACCACCACACAGTCCCCCTGGAATTGCTTATGTCCGTCTCCTACCCACCCTACCCTTCTAACATTAAGAATCTGGCCATCCAACTCACTCGGAAGAGGTCTATTCTCTCTTAACCAGTGCATAGATTTATTTTTAAGCGCCTGGTAAGATTCATACTGGTCAGCTGTCAGGGACGGGACATTAGTAAGCACAGCCACATAGGGTTGACAGTCCGGTGGAAGATTTACGGGTGGGAGCCTGAAAGCCTCGTTGGGTGGCTGCAGGGCCTGCTGGATAATTGGTACAGAATTAAGGCTGTTTCTACCAGGTTGGTCTGGGAGGCCTTTAGGATCCTTCCTAGAGCTTGGTACTTTCGACCGCGCATTATTGGGCCCCTTTGGGTTTGAGGCCAGGGAACCAGAGCTGGCTGGCTGTTGTTCCGTTACCTTCGGGGCACTAGTGCTAGGCGGCAGAATACCAGTAGAAAGACCCACCCGTAATGCAGCCTTCCGCACAGACCCGGAAGTGCAAGCCGTTACAGGGGTAGGATGAGCCCATACAGCATCAGGGGCTAAACATTCCACATGAGTTCTGACCTGCTCACTCTCTCCCAGGGTGTTCCTAGCCTGTAGTTTTAACAAAGATTTGAGAGAAAACAAGTTGTCCAGAGTTGACTGCTCAAATCTATCTAGTCTCTCTGCTATATCCTTAGCCCTTTGCAGCACAGGGAGGATCAGGGACCTTACCAACTTCTCGATCTGCTGTATAGGGGGAAAGGACGAGCGAAAACCAGTAGCAGGAGTACACGCTGCTGTACCCTCCACTTGATTGGCTAAATTGGGCTGATCAGGGGTCACACTGTTTTCTACAGGTAGAATCAATGGATGTACCCTCCCCGATGCCACAAATTCCTCTCCACCACTGGTGTGTTTTGCTTTAAACTTTTTTGAGGGTTTGGCCTGCCCACCCCTTACTCTATTGGTAAGTATTTTCCTTTTGAGGGCGGGATATCTAGGGCCCCCACCCCCGGCTTTCTTCCCTTTTGGGTGGATGGAACTGGTGGTATTAGAGTTATGGTAGTGGGTCACAAGCGGCACAGAAGGGGGAAGAAGCTCTGGCGGCTCAGAAGGAACAGAAGACTCTAACCTAGAGACAACTACCCCATTCAGCCTATCCAAGCTGGCCCTAATGGCACCTACACTGTCACGATCAGGGGCCGGGGGCACTCCTACTCCATGCACAATGTTGTTTGCTGGTGATGTTGCTAGTGCTAGAGCACCTAAAGAGGAACGCTTATGAAAGAGAGGTTCAAGTGACAATCTGCGTTCTGTAGAAGCAATTTCCTTCTCTAGTACAGAGAAAGCTCGGGATATAAAATTGTCCAGGGTCCCATTTACACTCCCTCCCCCGCCTTCCTACCCTTTCCAGATCTTGTTGTCATTGGCATGGGCAGCGAAACAACCCAAGTAAAACAATCGCCCCCCAACAAAGACAATGGGCTAAATTAAAGATGAGCAGTACTTGCAAGCCAAAAAGAAAGTTCTGGAAGTCAAAATATTAGGGGGGTGGCCCAGCCCGGCCTGCTCTGGCCTCTGACGGCCATGGAGGTATTCCTTAATTGTGAATCGCAATTTGAGATTCGCAATTAAGGAATATGTAGGATTCGCAACATTTATTGCAAATCCTACATACATAGCATTTTGCAATTCTCAAATAGCGATTTTGCAAAAAATCGCTATTTGAGAATCGCAAAATGACTTCTTGATACATATGGCCCTAAGACTTTCACACGCTGAGAACTCTGCAGAACGGCAAAGGGTTCAACGCCTTTGCGATCGGGCCGTTTCTAATCCGAGTTACTTTGCTATCCTGAAATTACAACTTTGGGACACTCAGACGATTTTCTAAAGGTCAGACTTGGTTCCGGACCTTACTTGATACTTAATAAGTCCTGGGGATTCCTAGGACTTCCTCGGATTTTTGTAAAAACGTACAGACGAAATACACTTCTGCAATGTATGATTTAAAGTGAAGAGCCTTGAAAAAGTCGTCATTATGACAAAACACATGTCGGCTGTACCATTTCATCTTTGACCTGCACGTCAATAAAATTCTTGGATTGAATCAGTTTTGACTAAAAGTTGGTCTGTGGAATAGACAGATCCAAATGACTGTATTGTGTGGTGCTCTGGATCTTGTAAATTGATTTCTATGTGGAAACGGTGTTTCTATATGTATACACACTAACTAGGTGGCATAGTGTGGCTGCACTTGAGCACACAGCACCCTTTCTATTTTATGTATTTGCCTTGACTTCGTTGGGATGTGCAAGCAATTTGCTTTTACCACTGCCGTCTTGTTCTTCTTCTGGTGTTTTGTTGTCTATTGTAAAGTGGTGGGCACTAGGCCAGGCGCGCAACACCCATTGGGCTCAAGGGGCTTCAGCCCCCCCTGTCGTGTGTGTCAGCCCGGGCGGAGACAGCTTCGCGGGCTGGCGAGCATCTAATTTCAGCCGCACCAGGGTACTTAACAGGTCTTTAAAAGACCATTTACTGGTAAATGAGGCTTTTGTTGTGTGTTCAACCCTTCTTACAGCCAGTCTGTCTATGGTTGGAAGAATGAGCCCCATCCCCCGCAATATTTTTCAGCCCCCCCCCCCCCCCCCCCCCCGAAATTTGGCTCTAGTTGTCCGCCTGCACTAGGCCCACACATACGTAGGGAAGAATCACACGGACACAGTGTACTGGTGCAGTAACTGACCTCTGGCACTTGCACTTGGGCTCTTTTATTGGCAGGGTCTCCTGACTGGCGATGGCTGTGTTGGATGGGCGTGGTATGGGTGTATGGCCTGCCCTCAACAGAGTGGCTGGCAAACCAGTACCTGCTGAGACACTAGAACGTGTCCAGCAGGTCACTACAGTCTATATCAAGGGTGATTTACGTATGTCAAGTGCAAATAGATCCATGTCAGATTATCGGGATAACCAATCCCTATTTAAACGATTTCCATTTCTATTTATTGTATGTTATTATTTATTATTCAGCTATCCAGAAAATCTGGCACGGTCTGTCCATGTTTTTTTCCCTACATCTCACATTGGGAAATACTCCGATGACCTTTCAGACCTTTAAGAGGCCAAGGGGGTCTCCTGCTCACCATGCTGTAGTGTTAGGGCGACCGAATTTTAGTGTAAACTCTAATGCAAGAATTAACTTTAAAAGATTGCGGCACATTCCTTGAGAAATCCACTAGGTGGCATCTTTAATTGTCAGTCACACGCTGTACCCCTCTAAGGAAAACTCTATCGATGCCATTTGGAAAGATCCTTGCAATTACGACCGAGCATATTTCCGGTTGTGATTATCGTTAATGTTTTCGAAGTGACACTTTGGTGCTCAAACAGCATTAATTATGTGTGCAAATTAACATTCGGGATTCACAAAATGTAAACTTGCAATCGTAAATGATTTTACTAACACTTAAAATGACACTTATTGGTTAAACTTTAAGTGGAGTAAATCTCTGTGGCAAAATGCTCAGAGGTTTGGAGGGGCATATCTACGATGCCCTTGCTATACTTTTACGCCGCCGGACTGTCACCTTTGTGAAGCTCCAGTGGCTCAGTGTGCAGGCCCATTATATTTACAAGGCCACACAAAGCCACCCTGCGTAGCTTCTCATGGCCTTGAAAGTATGGAGTAAGGCAATGCCTTATGGGTTATATTTACAATGCTCCTGCAGCACCTTTATGACGCTAGAGCGTCCCTTTTGTGATGCTCCAGAGGCACAGTGTGCCAACCCTTACTTACAAGGCCACACAAAGCCACCCTACGTTGCTTTTCATGGCCTTGTAAATATGGAATAAGGCAATGCCTTACTTTGCGTGGAAGTGCTGTTCCATGGGTGTTGCTGTGGGTGTTCCAATGCAACACCCATTGGGCCTCATTTATTAAAATTAATAATACTTTTGCGGGAGTAACTCGGATTAGGATGGGCCCGATCGCAAAAGCGTTGAACCCTTTGCCGGTTTGCAGAGTTCTCAGCGTGTGAAAGTCTTAGGGCCATATGTATTAAGAAGTCATTTTGCGATTCTCAAATAGCGATTTTTTTGCAAATCGCTATTTGAGAATCACAAAATGCTATGTATGTAGGATTTGCAATAAATGTTGCGAATCCTACATATTCCTTAATTGCGAATCTCAAATTGCGATTCACAATTAAGGAATACCTCCCTATTCATTCCTATGGGCCTAGAGCGCATAGGAATGAATGGGAAGACATTCTCAATTTGCGATTAGCAATTAGCGAATCGCAAATTGAGAATGCAATTTCAAGGGTGCAGGAGTGTCAAAAGGACACCCTGTTGCACCCCTGAAATAAGCATGGGTGCCAATGTCGCCCTTAGGGCATGTATGTGCGTCACATCGCACTTTGAAAAATGCAAAAAAGTGCATTTTTCAAAGAAATCGCAAATTATCACTGACTTGAAGTTGGTGGTAATTTTCGATTCCTTAAGGTGAAATTGCACTTTTTTGTGCTTCTTACATTGCATTTAAGGAATCGGAAAATTTGCGGTTCCTTAAATGCAATCGCAAAATAGGGAATCGCAAATTTTACAATTCTTTATTTTGCACGCAGATTTGCTTCATAGATACCATTTAGCAAAAATGCGATCGCAAACGCCGGAATTTTGCGAATTTCGTCGTTTGCGAACGCATTTGTGCTTGATACATATGGCCCTTAATGTGTAAGTGTCTCGAACACCACAGTTGTTCAGGCCAGTTGCGTCTATACATGCATGATATTAAAATGGTAAATTACAAAAGGAACACTTTATAAAGAACAGTATATCACAGTCTGTGAGCACATGGAAAACGAAAACCAGTATGCAAAGGCGATCTGTGGTGAGGCGAGGCATGAGATGCTACACACAGGAACAGATTTAAAAACTTTAACATGGGCACTTGCACAATGTAAAGGGGAGTGCTATGCGATCTGAAGCAACAACAATGGCAACATGGATCAACTTTTGCGCAACATGGTATTTGGGCCGAAAGTTGATGTAAGAGGTATGTTGAAACTGCACTGCATGGCCTACCGTGAAGCCCCTAGTGAGTGTAACTGGCCGGGACCGGCACCACTGCCCTTAGGGCTCGACAGAAAGCTAGATTAGTCAAATGAAAGAAGATGCAAACAGTAGGCAATTTAAATTCTACATGATATTTCTATGCTGTGTAGCCTGTGTATTTTCCACAATTGTATACATTTTACTTGATTTAACCATTAAAGGTTGAACGTCTGCTTCTAGAAATTTTTACTGGGTGGTGCA
Source organism: Lissotriton vulgaris (assembly GCF_964263255.1). NCBI lineage: Eukaryota > Metazoa > Chordata > Amphibia > Caudata > Salamandridae > Lissotriton > Lissotriton vulgaris. Next base: position 1,336,764,434 of record NC_141687.1, read on the forward strand.
CCTCGAATACAAACCTCACACACGACACCACCCGCTCATCTTTGCACCATGACGCAAAGTGTTAACATCATGCTAACGCAGGAGTTTTAGTGTGAGCATGGCCAAAGACATCCTGGCATGCAACCTCTCATCAAATACAATCCTGCAACTTTTTCTCTCACTGGTACAGCACAGCACTGTGAATTTTCATAAAGCACTGCACCGTCGAATTTTTAGTAAATGTGGTGCACAGAGACTGCCACAGTGTGCTCTGAAGTCTATTTTTCAAGATGGAGAAGCATTAGTTTCTGTTCTGATGGAGGCTGGTAAGGCATTCCAATGTTTATGCTGCATTGAAAATGGCAATTTTCTTCTTGAGATTTCCTTAGATCGAGAGATTGTATTGAAGATATTACACGAGCCAGGAAAGTTCATACCCAGAGATCCACTAGCCAATGTTTGGTTGCCCAGGATAATTTTTTATTCTATTCTATTCTGTGGTTTTTGTATAGTGCATGGCTTCCTGTAGACTTCTCAGCGCATTCGCAACCACTGTGTACTGGCCTGGGTATGACACAATTCTTTGAATAGCCAGGTATTAAAGTCTTTACGGAACAGAAGTTCTTGCTCCCAATGAAAAAGCTGCAGGGGAATAGCATTCCAGTTCTTGGATGCCAGGAAAGAAGTGGATCCTCCACCCCAGCATGATCTCCGATTCTGGAGGGCCTTTAGTAGGTGGGCAGAGACTGATCTAAAGGGCCTGCAGGGTACATAGGGAGAGGGCCTCTCCTGTTTATTGTCCTGTGAATGAAGCATAAGGACTTAAACTGCACCCTGTGCTCCACCGGAAGCTAGTGGAGAGTTTTGGTGGCTGACTGAAATTTGGTGAGTCAGTGAGCATTCAAACCACCATGTTCTGCACAGTTTAGAACCTTTTGATCACATAAGATGGTGAGCCAAGGTATAAGGTATTGCCATAGTCCAGACATGCTACTACCAGAGCCTGGACAAAGATTCTCCTGGCTGAGAAAGTGAGGAGATTAAGAACTTTCCTCAGTAATCTCAAGGTGTCACAGCAGCTTGCAGAGGTTTTTCTAGCCTGCTGTTCCATTGTAAGTTTGAGGTCCAGCCATACTCCCAGGCTCTTTATTGGGCCTGTGATGGCCGGTAGCTTACTTAGACAGTCTGGAATGGACCCCGGGAGACTGGCCCTAGGGTTATTCTTCAACACCATGACTTCTGTCTTGTCCTCATTAAGTTTTAATTTACAGCTGGCCATCCAACTGGCTACTGCTTGGAGGCATGAGGTGAGGGATAGATGATTGGTCCAGTGAAATAGAAATAACCAGCTGGGTGTCTTCGGCCTAGGGCACCAATGACAGTCCAAATGATTGTACAAGATTGGCACTAGGCAGTATATACAGATTAAAGAGATTGGGACTAGGAAGGAACCCTGAGGCGCTCTATAACTATTATAGGTACTCAGGTGAAGAGTGGTTGAATAGTATGATTGATCTAAAACCTGAAAGGTTTGATCCTTTAAGATGGAGGAACGCCATTACAGGGCTCTGCCCTTGACACCTATGTTGGAAACTCTGGAGTGAGGATTGCATGGCCAGCAGTGTCAAAGGGTGCACTTAGATCAACAAGCATTGGAAATGCAATAGGTCTCGCATTAGAAAAGTTGGAGCTATTGGTCTTGTAAATGACAAATATTTTATTTATTTGTTGCTTTTTAAAATAGATAAATTGATAGCTTTGTCATTTACAATGCCAATAGTTAGAACTTTCGCGAATGTGACACCTATAGCATTTGGAATGCAACATGTTTTGTATTAACGTGACTTAGATGGCAGCTCTGGTCTTTAGGCCACATCTCTAGAGAGCAGGAGAGTGCAGCAGGGGAATCTCTGAAAGGTCCCGTGTTGGAGAACTTTCTGCTCCCAACTGGTTAGTTGGGCATAAAGAAGACAGTCATCAACACTTGAAGATAATAAGTCCTTCGACTCCTCTGGTGCAGCCTCAGAGATGTTTTAAATTGACTTAGAATCTCTGTCTAGTGATGATAATTTTTAGGTGATTTTCAGCTTATTGCCTTCTGACTGTGCGAGCCACATGATGCTGTGATTGAAACTTATATATTTTTTTAACTTATTCTACAGAGTATAACCGAGTTGCATAACAATGAACAAACATATAGAATAACTCAGTAATACTATCTGAACTCTGCCTTCCCGCTCTTAAGTGTAACAGACAAACACCCTCTGTGCATATTCCAGGAAACACCAGGGACTGATGCTTGTGGCCAGTCAGCAGGGAACGATGCTTGTAATGGAGGGTGGGTGTGTATTGGAATGAGCGCGAGGTGTGCGTCTTGTCTGTGCTGATAAGCAGCGAGCGTGGGGAGGAGGGAAGGGTTGTGAAAAGCAGCAGCGAGGAGAGAGGGCTGTAGTTGCCAGGAGATGCGGATGTCACCTTGCATGATTTCCAAGACAAGCATCAGCCTGCTGTCAGTTTAGTTCCGTCGCTCGCCCAACAGGGCAAGAAAACCGGCTCAGATGCCTTATGACTTCCCGGCCATATCACTACAGGAACACTAAGAAAACAAGCCAAAATGTACCTAGCAGATCGTAAAGTATGGAAAATCTTGAGCAATTTATTTCAAACAAGCACTGGTAAAGTCAAAGTGGCTTTTGTGTCAGAGAAGCACGTGTTATTCAGCAGTACGTGTTGCCAAAACCTGCCCAAAGAAGATCTTACAACGAAATATCTTGGACCACAGTGCCATAAATAAGCTGAGAGGCAGGAGAACTCTCAAAGTAGTATTATAAAATCGAGTCAGAAGGTAACGTTTGTACTTTAACTGGTGATCTTATAAAGCACACACTGCAAAATATTAGTTAATTATTTGCACAAAGGGATTGTGTTTTTGTTTCTCTTAAGCCTCTGTTCTCTCCCTGCCCCGAGGGGGCAGGGAGAGAACAGACGAGTGGAGGGAGGGAAGGGGTGTGCGGTGAGAGAAAGGGGAGAGCGGATAACTCAGAGGTAAGGGACAGAGAGAAGTAGAGAACGGAAAAAATAGATAAAGGGGAGAAAGAAAGGAGTGAGACATATAGTGAAGAGAGTGAGGCGGGGGAAAGGAGGAAACACGGGGAATCAAGAGGGAAAGAAGAGATGGCGAGGCAGAGGGAAGCTGCGAGAAAGAGGTGAAGTAAGAGGGATAGGGAGAGACAAATGGAAGACAGACTGCAACAAAGAAGACAGAGGGCATTGCTGTGGGGAGGGGGGGAGGAGAAATGCGACACGGCCGCAGCAGGGGGCGGAGCGGGGAGAGCGGCGATGAGGGAGAGACACGGCCGAGTGTGAAGCAGCAGGGGCCTTTGAAGTGAAGCTAAGTTTCACTTCAAAGGAGTGGGAGGAGTGCTGCTGGGGAACAGATGGCGATTTGATGATGTGCACGCGCATTTTAGGTCAATGTGCTTGCGCATTGACCTAAAAGCGCACGGGCACAGCATCAAATCGCCAGTCTAGGTAAACCTTGGGTAAACCTTGTTTAAGCGCCTATAGTCTCGCTCAATGCGCATGCGCATTGAGAGGCGAGACCTAAAAAGGATAATGGCTGCAGATCCGCCCTGTTTCAGAAGTTTCCTTAGTTCTTCAACCACCACCAACAAAGCACACTCATTGCTATGTTGTGGTCTGGGTAGGGCGGAACACTGACTGTGATTCCAGGAAGGCAGAGAGATTTTTATTAACATGTTTTTCCAGGACCTTAAGCATTCATGGGATCAAAGAGATGGGCCTACAAGTGCTCAGTGTACAAGATTGTTCATAATCATAGTAAGCAAGTGCATATCAAGATGATGTAGTCAATGGTAATCGATCCATTTTTCAATTATCGATATAGATTTATCAAATGTATAGTGTTCCTTCACACTATGTGATTTGGCTTACTGTCCTGATAGAAGCACTCACTATGATAACAAACTGGGAGGAATTATTCCCTGATGAAGGGCACATCCCAAAATGCATTGGGTTGCATAAATAATGATGGCGAAAACTGATATTATGAAGAATTTAAATCATAAAGTGTGAAGGAATAACAATATAAAATTGATGAATCTATATCAATAAATGAAGATTGAATCGACTACTATTGACTACATCGTCTTGATATGTACATGCTTACTATGAACAATGTTGTACAGTGATAACTGTTCTTAACGGTGGGGACATTTCTCCCCTGCAGGAAGACACATTTTTGCTTGATACATATGCCTTTCGATCAATAGGCACCAATCAAATTGCTTACAAGGATATCTATTGTTTAATTTCTGTACACCACAAGGAGTGTGATTGTCTCTCTCTTTGTCCAATTTCTACAATTGTTTAGGCAGGTAGGCCCAAGGGAGGGCTTCTTCAAAAGTGGTTTAACTATAGCAGGTTTTCAAGGCTGTGGAACCTGCCCACTTAATAGAGAGGTTTAACAGCTTTGTCATTACAGGGACAATGTAATACATTCATTTTTGAAGGATGTAATAATGGGGTGGGTCCAAGGGAGAGCCAGATTTTACCATTCTTAACAGCTCCCTAACCATTTATCCTGTATATTGAGGAAATGAGGAGAGCTGGCTCATTGTCAACACGGATGGAGATGTATTGAGAGAGAAGTTCCTTGTGGTGGTCATAGTGGAGGAAAGGGAACCAGCCTTCTCCGGGAAAGAGCAACAGATGTCCACTACTATGGTTTTCGGTAAACAGCCTGAGGTCTTTTCTGAATTTTTATGATGACTTGCTATAGAAGGGTGAACATTTTGGAGTCTGCCAACATGTTTCTTTAATATCCCAATGTCTGAATCTGATGACCTTTTCGAAAGTGATTTATTGCTTAAATAATATGTAGGCTATTGTTTTCTTTGGTAGATGTTGTAACATTTTTAGACTACTTATAGTTTGTAGTGACCAGATTAGATTACTTCATTTACTTGTGTTCCAATGGAGAAAGATCAATGAGCAGGCTAATATTCTCTTTTTTTGCTATCTCTTGATTATTTTATTCGTATAATAGTACAATATAGCAGTAGGAATTTCAAGAGGTATGTACAGCCCGACCTAGATATGCCAAATATCAAATGGAGGGCTTGAATTAATGACAATATGAAATAAGGGCCAAGAAACAATAAAACATAATTAATGTGTCTCCTCAATAACACTAAGGAGAACACGTTCCATCTCTAGCAGCTAAACAATTAAAGATCTAGAGCGAGTATTAATACACTATTAACATTTAAAGTCTACCTTTATTTTCCCCTCCCGTCTATGCAATGTTGTCATTGCAGTGAGGGGGAATAAGGTAGTCCAATCCCTATAAGTGCTAGACAAGTACACAGCCACCATAGTACATTTCGAGGGAATTGCGGCAGTGATTCCAGATCCCTAATGATTCTAGGGCGATCGCCTTTGAGCTATAATAGGGTAGTTACAAGACAATATAGTCATATTAGGTTGCATAAATAGGGATAACAACCCAGATGTAGTTGATAGATGGTTGGGGAAGGAAATCGGGCTGTGGTCTAATGCCAAATGGTCCATTAGGCTAGCCAGGACAGCAGTGGGTGCCTATGAAATCAAGTCAGGAGGGAGAGAAAACTGTGAGGGAACGCAAAAATATATTGAGCTTACCCCGTTTGCTGCTTCTGTCGGCCAACGGCCGTCGCGAGCACTACCTCGGTAGTGCTGCACATGTCCATTTGCCGACGCGCCCCCCCCACTTAATAGAACGTTCCACACCGGTGCGGAACGTTCGAAGCAGCAAACGGGTAAAGAAGGTTGTGTGGATTAAATTGATAATTAGAACATTGAAATGTGGGGAGCTTCATTGAAAACAATAGAGTGCTCCGGGCTTCTAATGGCCGGTTGAAGCATGGAACTTCAACATTCCAATGTTTGACTTTGTTCACAGCTGTTGCTGTGAACAAAGGCTTCTCGGAGTCTGAGGGGATTTAAATCCCCTCGGGCTCTGAGAGGCATTTGTTTTTACTAATTAGAACATTCTGCACTCTAGGGGTGAAATGTTCTAATACCCTTAGAGCCCTCCATAGAGGGCTCTACCAGCCTTTAAAGGCCTGCACCTTGTTAAAGTCCCTCTCCTTCAACTCAGGCCTTTGATGCTGGAGCAGGCCTTTATTGGCCAGTAGAGCCCTCTACAGTGGTTTCTAAGGCTATAATGGATCCGTCATTATGGAACAGAATTGGGCGAACTCTAGTATACACAGGTTAGCTGACCTGGTGGACATCATATGCTATGGGGAAGGTACAAATAAATTGGTTATGGGTGACATAGTACTACTGTAAGTTCCAGGATACTACTATTAGTATCCAGAAATGGTTTTGTGCATTGCTGATGTTTTTTGTGTTTGTTTGTAGTTATATATAACGCAAACATGACCCAAAGGTATCAGATATCAGTGCTCTTTACATGAGCACCAGTTGCTTTACACAAGGACGCATTTATTTCTGTTAGGCATGGGGAGATTAAGTGATTTGCCCAGAATCACAAGATATTGAGCATCATTGCAGAGACTCGAATCTGGTTCCCCAGTTTTGAGATCGACCACCCAACTCGTTAGGCTACATTGCTGTTAAGCATCAATGCAGCTCCCTGAGGCGAGATTTTTGGCTGTTTTTTGGAAACCTAGGGCCAGATGTACGAAATCATGTGTTTGCGATTTCCTAATAGGGAATTTTAGTGATTCACTATTTGGAAATTGCAAACAGCGATGTACAACAGTGTGTTTGACACTGTTCGGTATTCACAGTGGGTCGCAAATGGACCTGCCTCATAAATATTCATGAGAATAGGGTAATTTGTGACCCATTATGAATGGCTTCAATCACAGGGATAGTGGCCTGCTGGAGTCAGCAGACCATTATTTCTGTGATTGTTTTTTAAATACAGCAGTATTTTTTTTGTAATGCATGCAGCCCGTTTTCTTTAAAGAGAAACGGGATGCATTTGACAATTGTCCTTGGGACCACTGTTTGCTCTTAAAAGATGTTGGCGCCCACACAACTTTAGGTTGGTGGTAACTGCGAAGTGGTAACTGCGAATGCTTTGTGACCACATTCCCAGTCTCAAAAAAACATTCATACATACCAGTGCTCTTCGGTGTTAGGAAGGGATGCCCTAAACACGTCTCTACCTAATTCTGAACCACAAAAGCGGAATGCGATTTGATAACAAGTTAAGAAGTAGCATTTTGCTGAACATGGCAAAAGGCACTTTACTGGTCGAAAATGATTTAATGGACCATTTGCGACTGGAAAAATGCTTTGTACATCTGGCCCCTTGATAATTTTTTAGGTCTCGCCTATGCAGCCCGCATGGCAAAAAAGACCTTTAGCTATCGCTTTGGCTTTTTAGCCAAAAACGTGCACACGTTCCATTGCTTTCAATGGCAACGCGTGAACGTCTGGCGATTCACTTGCAGGAGTGAGCGCTGCCATATGGTAGCAATTATCGTTCTCGCAAGGGAATTGCGCAGCCCCCCTCCTCCCCCCTGCTGCCCACGAGGCGCACACGCCTCCCCCTGCTGCGGGTTGTGCTTATTTTTTTTCACTGCTCAAAATGCACCAGATAGATGCAAGGTTACCCGCAGCCCCCGTCTCCCCCTTGCTGCCGCCCGAGGCACCCACAAGCGCACCTCCCTCTCCCTCTGCTGCCGCTTGTGCTTGTTTTTTTTTACTGCTCAACATGCACCAGATAGATGCAAGGTTACGGTGCCGCGAGCTGCCGGAGAAGTCTTGGAAATATCCATAGGTTTTCTTGAGTGGCCCTTTTCCAGACCGTAGTCTGCTTTAATTTAGCTGGCTCTTAGCATAGGGCTTTCTCTGGCATTGCTTTCCATGGACCTTTGCATTTTTCCTGACACCTAACCCTATAATAGCTGCAATTGATGGTGAGATGCACTGGCATCGAACCAGGAAGGTTGGTGCTACAGTTAGTGTCTCACCGACCCCTGAAGCTGCAAATTGGCCTTGTGAGATGCACAACACCTTCAGCCAGTTCTGACTTTTTAAAGAATAGCTTTGTGGGACATGTAGTTGTACGTTTTCTAATACAAGCATGGGCTTAAAATCTCTACTGCGAAAATGTTGTGGATATGAAAAAAGAGCAGAACCAGTGGAAGGTGTGTAACGTGATCTGGGAACTTGTGTCCTAACGTTTTCTCAGAGATACTGAATAATGTTTTCCAGCGTGCTACTCACATCACTATGAGTTACGATCCTTAAACTGCTGGAGTAAATTTGACCCAAGATAAGAAAAAAAGCGTCTCGATCGCAGGAGCTGCTACGGTATTAAAAGGTGAAGGCTGGCGTCTTCCTCCTCCCCCGCGACATCTGTTGAAACTGCATGCTGAAGGGTTGTCGCGACTTATGTTGCTCTACTGCTGATTGCAACGATCGGCTTACTCTCAGGAGGGTTGTGAAGTATGCATGACCCATGCTTTGCTGTTGTCGGCTGGCTGTTTATGCAGTATGCGCCTGTTGGTGCATCAAGCGACCGTGACTGATACTTTCAATTTTTATTTAAATAAATTAAACTCCTTTAAACTTGCTTCACTGTTTTGGCGAGCTGCTATGTTAAGTCTGACGTTAAGCCATGACCTTTTGATTGTTAGTGAAATTATGTGTATACTATATTTACTTGCAGAGAGGTTTTTTTTTTAGAAAGGGCACCTTCATCAGTTGGTCAGTTGTCATTCACATTTTCTTCCAACCTCCGATAACTTACAAAAGACTTCCTCACGCCCCCACCCACCACCACGGAAAAAGATTTGAATTAGAGCCCTCCTCTAAACAAGCATTGGCATAGCCAATAGGTCTCGCCTTTGGGACATTATAAGTGTTTAGCCATGCAACAGTTGATGTTGTTGCACCAGACATATTGTGCTGGATAACTGAGGGGCATATTATCAAGGAACGGCGTTAAAATTATCACCCCTGTAGTGGCAGGAAACTGCCGCTAAAGCAGCGATAATGGGTTTGATAATATGTCCTTGAGAATTCTAATAAAAGCCCATGTTCTGGTGCTAACATGGGCTTCTATGGGAATTCTCTAATGCATATTATCAAGCCCATTATCACCGTTTTAGCGGCAGTTTCCTGCAGCTAAAGCGGCGATAATTTTAACGCCGTTCCTTGATAATATGCCCCTAAATACTTATAAGGTCCAAAAAAACGAGACCTATTGGCTATGCCAATGCTTGCCTGTTTTGGAGGCTCCTGCAATTTGCTACATCTAGGTTTTCACTAGGTAAACATTATATTCAGCTCAAACAACTTGTATTCTGAACTAAATCAATGTATTTTCAAAGCAGCAACGAAAGCCAGTTCTTAGTAATTTAAAAGCATCAAGTAAACTTTTCTATTGCAACCACATTTAACTTACTGGACTATATTGGCATTGGCAGTCAAACGATTTATAAATATCCAAAGAAGGATCGGAAAAATGCTCCTTCAAATTACATGGTCTTCTTCTCTCCATCACTCTCTCTCTGGTCCTCTGTAGCCCACGGCGTCCCCCCGCGACTTTGCAATCGACAGCAGGACTGCAGAGCAACACACCTGTGACTTTCAGATTATATCCAAAGCGCCACAGTGCATGGAAAAATACCACCGTGAGCCTAAGGTCAAACTGCAAGGTTGAACTCTTATTTCTAAATCGTTCCTTCTTCCACTTTATTTTGTTTGGAGGGGCTCTGTGGCCCCCTTGACTAGGAACAGCACAAGTCACAGCTGTGCGCAGTGAACTCCCAGTGGCAAACCAGGTCTGGTTATCGCGTTAATTCACGTTGTTTTAATCACTGTGAAAGAGACCCCTGTAGTCTAACTTTGCTCAGTCGTCTATGATGTCATGCGACAGAGACACAAGGACTCCCATACATGCACAGTTCAAGTGCAATTTAAGAGTTTTCACGTCAAAGCAATAATTGGGGACCGGACCCATCAATCAAAAGCATTTTTTCCATGACTCGCACGCAAGTGCAGCAAAGTAATACTGAACATACGGCACATTCTGCCGGAACTTGGTCTCACCTTCTTGTTTGTCTTTTATTAATTTGACAATAATAATTCCCTCCTGCGCCGTTTAGCTCTGTTCGGTTGAGCTAGGGCTGGTTATGTCCTGATCTCACACAATGTTGCAACTAAAATGTTCAGTTTGAATACACAATGATCCTGTCCTGCCATCTGGTGGCGAATGAAGATATTTTTTCTCTATATGGTCCCACTGTGCTGGTTAAAGACAAAAAACAACCTTAATGTTTCATATCGCTGCACGTACGGTCCTCCAAAAATGCTACAACATATATTTATATTTATTTATTTTATTTGTGATTTTATGTAGAGCGGAGATGGCCCAGTGGTATCGGAGCACTTTACAAGAGTACAGTTACCAAACAAATAGAGCAGTACAACATTGGAGATACAATCTAGGAAGAATTGGCAGCAGATAATGTGGAGTAAGTGGGATATAAGTTATATAGCTCCCAAACAATCAAATCATTAGTAAATTTGAGATACAGCATAAGAAAATTTAAAGCAGACATTGAAGAGAGAGTCATCGGAAAATTATTTTACCCGTGTCTTCAAAGAGAAGAGATTTGAGATTCCCGTTTCACACTGCACGCTCGCAGCTAGACTTCACAACGCGTAGATACCCACGAGCCGCCCATGACTGGATCCAATCCTTCCTCTCTGGCAGAATCCAGAGGATTTGACTCCCTCCTTTCCTCTCCGAACCCACGGAAATCAACTGCGGAGTACCTCAGGGATCTTCACTCAGCCCCACGCCCTTCAACATCTACATGGCCCCCCTCCCCACCATCGTCAGACAGCATGGGCTCAGCATTTTATCCTACGCTGACGACACCCAGCTTATCCTCTCACTCAAGAAGAATCCTGGAGACACCAGACTCTGCTTCCAGGAAGGAATGAAGAACGTTGCAGCCTGGATGAAAGACAGTTGCTTGAAGCTCAACTCAGAGAAGACCGAGATCCTTATCCTCGGACCCTGCACCTCCATCTGGGACAACACCTGGTGATCCTCCGCCCTCGGGAGCCCACCCACCCCTACAGACCACGCACGGAACATCAGCATCATCCTTGACTCCTCCCTCTCTATGAACCACCAGATCAACGCCGTGGCTTCCACTAGTTTCAACTGCTTTCGCATCCTCTGTAAGACCTTCAAAATGGATCCCCCCCCAACTGCAGAAGAACCGTCACCCACGCACTCATAACCAGGAAACTGGACTACGGCAACGCTCTTTATGCCAGAATCAACAGAACTCTTCTATACAAACTCCAAACCATCCAGAACACCACAGCCAGACTGGTCCTCAGGACACCGCATCACAAGCACATGACCCAACACCTATGTTGAACTGTAATTAAAATGACCCACGAGACTCCATTTTGTGTTGCCATGCTCTGGGCAATCTGGTGAAGAATTGCTTTCCACGTCCCTGTTGAAACTTGCACAACCCTCCTTCCTCCTTGTGGTCGGGCCAATTCGGAGAAGCTGCCTGTGTGCCTCACCCCCCCAAGTTGTGCCAGAGACTTAGCCACATCCTGTCCATTGTTGGTAACTCAGCCTGTCACGACCAACTCCTGTGCCCCGTGATCACACCAGATGGAAACTGAATAGGGTTGTCGAGAGGATCAAAGCTTTAGAGACCACTTGTTGAAGGAGAACTGGTTTTGAGACAGTGGGGGCATATTTGCAATCACCTATCGCCATGGGATCATCACATTTTCCGACGTTCCTGTGGCGATAGGGGCTTCGCCTTATTTACAAGGCAGCGTTAAGCCACTTACGTGGCTTAACAATGTCTTGCAAGTAAGGTCCTCTTTCACGCTATGCTTACCGTGAAAGGGGTGGGTAGTGGGTGTTGTGGTGAGCATTCCACAACAACACCCATTAATTTTGATGCTGCCCCCTATTTACAATGGCAGTGTAAGTAGGAGGCAGTGCAAATAGGAGGCAGCCCCAAAGTTATGTTCATGAAGGTGTCATTTTATAACTTCCATGTGTGCTGCATTAAACAGCACACATAGAAGTGACAAAACGGCATTTCAAGATTGTTTCTGTGCAGGAAAGGGGACCAGCATGCTGACACCCTTGTACTGTGGTGCAAGGGTGCCTGCGTTGGCGCTAAACTGCTAAGTGTAGCGCCAGTGCAGGGGGAAAACCCAGGGCTGCACTATATTCTTGTGGTGTCGCCCTGCATTTCTGAAGTGGTGGAGCGTGTCATTAAGCCAAGGAGGCTAACGACATATTCCGCCACTTCTGTTATAAATATCCCCCAAAATTCCCAAATGTCACTGTTTGAGAGCGATTCATCTGATCGGAGGTAACCAGATTGAAGGCTATCCCTTTAAATACCTTAGACCTTTGTTTATCAGAGCATGGTTGACTGTGTTAAATGCAGATGAGAGATCAAGAAGAACAAGAAGACATGAGTTTCCAGTATCAAGGATGCAGAAAGCGTTGTCTACAATCTGCAGACTTGCAGTCTCAGTGCTGTAGCCCTGTCTAAAGCCTGATTGTAGAGTGCCAAAGAGGTCATTTGCATGGATGTTAAATGACAGTTGGGCACCTTTACAGTTTTCAATCACCAGGGTCCAGCGATTGTTTCTTTAGAATGGGAAACGGCAATTACAACAAATGCAGTACAATGCATGCCATTAGAACGCATGCCATCACAATGCAAATACAATCACATCGCAATGCTGTTACAGCGCATTGCATTACAATGTACATGCCTTTACCACGCATGCCTTTACAACAAATTTCGTTGTAAAAGCATGAATGGTAAAGGCATGTGTGTGTTACATGTAAGTATAAGGTAAGTATAGGGTTTAGGGTGGGTTTGGGTTTTGAGGTGTAGGTGTAATTTTAGGGTTCAAGGCGGGGATGGGTTGTGGGGTATAGGGGTAATTTTAGGGTTCCAGGTGGGTTTGGGTTTCGAGGTGCCATGGGTAATTTTAGGTTTCAGGGTGGGTATGGATGTTAGGGTAATGGGTGGGTATGGGTTTTTGGAGCAGGGGTAATTTTAGGGTTCAGGGTGGGTATGGGTTTTTTGGTGTAAGGGTTATTTTGGCGTTCAGGGTGGGTTTGTGTTTTGGGGTGTCCAGGGTAATTTTAGGGTTCATGGTAGGTTTGGGTTTCCAAAGGTAATTTTAGAGTTCAGGGTGGGAATGGGTTTTGGGGTGTAAGGGTAATTTTAAGGGTTCCGGGTAGGTGCGGTTTTTGGGGTGGCCAGGGTAATTTTAGGGTTCAGGGTAGGTAAGGGTTTTGGGATGCCCAGGGTAATTTTAGTGTTCAGGGTGTGCTTGGTTTTGGGATGTAAGGGTCATTTTAGGATTCAGGGAGGGTGTGGGTTTCGGGGTGCCCAGGGTAATTTTAGTGTTCAGGGTGGATTTGGGGTTTGGGGTGCAAAGGGTACTTTTAGGGTACAGAGTTGGTATAGGTGTAGGGGTGTAGGGGTAATTTTAGGGTTCATGATGGGTAAGGGTTTTGGGGTGTAGGGGAAATTATAGGATTTAGGGTGGGTAAGGGTTTTGGGGCATAGGGGAATTTTTAGGGTCCAGGGTGGGCTTGGGTTTTGGGGTGCCAAGGGTAATTTTAGGATTCAGTTTGGGTTTTGGGATGCTAAGGGCAATTTTAGGATTAAGGGTGGGTTTAGGTTTTGGGGTGGTAAGGGTTATTTTAGGATTCAGGGTGGGTATTAATTTTGGCATGCTAAGGGTAAATTGAGGGTTCAGGATGGGTATGCGTTTGGGGTGGGAAGGGTAATTTTAGGGTTTGGTTTAGGGGTATGGGTATTGGGGTGGTTATGGTCATTTTCGGATATTAGGTGTGTTATTGGGGAACTAAGGGTAATCTTGGGGTTTTAGGTGGTATTAAAGAAACAAACACATATATGTGTGTGTGTGTATATATAATATATATATGTGTGTGTGTGTGTATATATATATATTTACTGAAAAAACCATAGGTTTCACAAATGTTTTAGTTAGCTGGACATTTCACTCATACAAAAACCATTGAAGTTCCCCTGTTATAGTTAGTTCAGCTAACTATAACTCGCGTGCTCGCAATGCACTGCTGATGACGTCACATATTACATCACTCATGACATGGTCAGTGACATCACTCATGACATCACAGGTGAGTAAATCGGAATTTGTAGTTCGACTGTTTTTAAAGGAATTTTTTAAAGTTCCAAAACTCCACACTTGAAAGAATTTGCAAGTGAAACCAGTGAATGTTAGCCTATGGAAGGAAATTCAAGTTACTCTCAGTATGGTTCGAATTACTTTTCAGGGTCAGAAGTGGGCTGAAAGATGCAGCACTGAGGTCTCTCCTGATAACAGGTGAGTAAATCGGAATTCATAGTTCAGCTGATTTTACAGGAATATTTGTACGTTTCAAAAAGAGACACTTTTCTGGTGAAAACCACTCAATAGATTCCTATGGAAGGAAATACAAGTTACTGGTAAGTACGCTTAGATTTACTTTTCAGGGTCCATACTGGGCTCAAAGATGCAGCACTGACGTATCTCGTGATAACAGGTGAGTAAATTGGAATTCGTAGTTCCGCTGATTTTAGAGGAATATTGTGCTCAATAGTGAAGGAAGGGGGCGGGGCCTGAGGTGACAAGTGTGCGAACACACCCTGTGACGCGTTGTAGGTTGGGGAATTAATTTCTCTTCAATCCTGAGGTCCCCTGTGAGCCAACTAGCCCACCAGGTACCTCCAGTATGCGCCAGGGAGCTGCGTTGCAGAGAGGTGTTCAGAGGGCACGCCCCCTTTTTACAACACTCTGCAACGCAGCTCCGTGGCGCTTACTGGAGGCACCTGTTGGACTAGTTGGCCCATAGAGGACCTCTGGATTGAAGAGGATTTAATTCCCCAACTTAAAATGCACCACAGGGCATGTTTGCACACATAACAAGTCAAGCCCCGCCCCCTACCTTCACCTCTATGCAAACATGCCCCTTAGTGCGTTTTAAGTTGGGGGATTAAGTCCCCTTGCATACTGGGGGTCCTTGGGGGTCAATTAGCCCACCAGGAACCCCCAGTATGCGCCAAGGAGCTGCGTTGCAGAGAGGTCTAAAAAGGGGCATGGCCTCATTACACCTCTCTGCAACGCAGCACCCTGGCGCGTTTGGAGAGGGGGATCTAATTCCCCTTGCATACTGGGGGTCCCTGGGGACCAAGTAGCTCACCAGTAACCTCCAGTATGCGCCAGAGGGCTGCATTGCAGAGAGGTGTAATGAGGCCATGCCCCTTTTTACACCTCTCTGCAACGCAGACCCCTGGTGCGTTTGCAGAGGGGGAACTAATTTCCCTTGCATACTGGGGGTCCCTGGGGGCCAACTAGCCCTCCAGAAACCTCCAGTATGTGCCAGGGGACTGCGTTGCAGAGAGGTGTAAAAAGGGGCGTGACCTCATTACACCTCTCTGCAACACAGCCCCCTGGCGTGTTTGCAGAAGGCGAACTAATTCTCCTTGCATACTGGGGGTACATGGGGGCCAACTAGCCCACCAGGAACCTCCAGTATGCGCCAGGGGGCTGCTTTGCAGAGAGGTGTAATGAGGCCACACGCATTTTTACACCTCTCTGCAACACAGCCCCCTGGCACGTTTGCAGAGGGGTAACTAATTCTCCTTGCATACTGGGGGTCCCTGGGGGCCTACTAGCCCACCAGAAACCTCCAGTATGTGCCAGGGGGCTGTGTTGCAGAGAGGTGTAATGAGGCACCGCCCCTTTTTACACCTCTCTGCAACACAGCCCCCTGGCGCGATTGCAGAGGGGGAACTAATTCCCCTTGCATACTGGGGGTCCCTGGGGGCCAACTAGCCCACCAGGAACCTCCAGTATGTGCCAGGGGGGTGCGTTGCAGAGAGGTATAAAAAGGGGCGTGACCTCATTACACCTCTCTGCAACGCAGCCCCCTGGCGCATTTGCAGAAGGGGAACTAATTCTCCTTTCATTCTGGGGGTCCATGGGGGCCAACTAGCCCACCAGGAACCTCCAGTATGCGCCAGGGGGCTGCAGTGCAGAGAGGTGTAATGAAGCCACGCCCCTTTTTACACCTCTCTGCAACGCAGCCCCCTGACACGTTTGCAGAGGCGGAACTAATTCCCCTTGCATACTGGCGGACCCTGGGGGCCAACTAGCCCACCAGGAATCTCCAGTATGTGCCAGGGGGCTGCCTTGCAGAGACATGAGAAACAGGCCACGCCCCTTTTTACACCAATCTGCAATGAAGGCCCCTGGCACATGCTGGAGGTTCCTGGTGGGCTAGTTTGCCCCCAGGGTCCCCCAATATTCAAGGGGAATTAGTTCCCCCTCTGCAAACGCGCCAGGGGGCTGCCTTGCAGAGACGTGTAAAGAGGCCACGCCCCTTTTTACACCTCTCGCAAACCCAGCCCCCTGGCACATACTGGAGGTTCCTGGTGGGCTAGTTGGCGCCAAAGTTATTCCAAATAGAATGTTGCGGATTTCCTATGGAAACTATTTATATATATATATATATATATATATATATATATATATATATATATATATATATATATATATATATATATATATATATATATATATATATTACCTACTGGCGTTCGCCAGTAGGTATATATAGTTAGGATAAATTCCCTATGGGACTTTTGAAAATTCTATGTCTAATAACTTTGGCGTTTGTGGATGGAATCGGCTGAAATTTTCAGGAAAATGGCACATTTTGTTTCTGAGCAGCTCCTGAAAATTTGGTGGGGTTTCGTCAAGGGGGGGCTGAGAAAAAAGGGGGGTCCCAAAACGCGTTTTTTGCATTGAGTTTTCCATAGGGCGGTTGGACTCACTTTTAGCTCGAACGGCTGAATGGATTTGCACGAAACTTGGCAAAATTGTAGGGACTGTTAGCCCGATGTGCCTTTGCTAGGTCTCAATATATGTGCTCCAGTAGTTTTTGAGAAATTAACGTTCAAACCAAGATATATATCTGTAACAGCGCTCTGGGCAGCGATCCGGTCCGCTTACTTTTCGCTTATCGGAACTTTGCGCGCAGAAAGCTGATTGGCTCTCCGGTGTCTGTCAACATTCTAAACAGTCCGGAGCGGACGCCATCTTGTCTCTCGGTAGGATCGAGAGAGAAGAAGAGGTGGAAAACGAAGGGGGAATTTAATGAAAGGGGGCAAGGTATCCCCCTCTTGACCTCCTAGGAATGTTGTTGGGGTTATTAAAGGGTCCCGTGGGGAAAATAAAAAAAAAATGATTTTTCACGGTAGAAGCGCGGCCGCGAACTGGTAGCGAAATGGGAATTCGCCATTTTGTGCTTCGTAAATTAAATTACTAGTTATAAGTGGGTACGGGAGACGTATCCTAATCCCCTATGTTTCCTGAGGGTGGGTGAGGAGGCTGATATATGTTGATACATCTCTTCCAGCGGCTGTGCGTGAGCTTTTTTTTTTTTTTTGCTGCGTGACAGTCCGGAGCGGCCGCCATCTTGTCTCTCGGTAGGATCGAGAGAGAAGAAAAGGTGAAAAACTAAGGGGGAATTTAATGAAAGGGGGCAAGGTATCCCCCTCTTGACCCCCTAGGAATGTTGTTGGGGTTATTAAAGGGTCCCGTGGGGAAAATAAAAAAAAAATGATTTTTCACGGTAGAAGCGCTTCACGGGCCGCGAACTGGGCCGCAAACTGGTAGCGAAACGGGAATTCGCCATTTTGTGCTTCGTTAATTAAAGTACTAGGTATAAGGGGGTGCGGGAGACATATCCTAATCCCCTATGTTTCCTGAGGGTGGCTGAGGAGGCTGATATATGTTGATATATCTCTTCCAGCGGCTGCGCCATCTTGCCTTTTTTCGAATGCCACAATTTTGTCGTGCACGGCAGCCATTTTAGATGCCAGGCTGGTCCCAGGCTATCACCTACCCCTGCGGATGTAGTTTATGGCCCCAGCTGTAGAGAATTCAGACATGCCAATTCTCCTGATTCAGGCGTGTGAGTACTGATTTCAGTGCTAGTCTCCCGCCTCCCGATTTCTGCAAGCAAAAACCCGGGGGCATATTACTAACAACTAGCGATAATTTTTGTCTATAACTTGTTTAGAGACAAAAATTATCGCCGCACATCGGCGATTTTTATCGCAGATAAACCTTGCTATTATCGCAGAAAAGTCAGCGATATTCATGTATTATCGACCTAATGCTCTTAGCCATGTTATCCACCTCCCATTGGATAACATGGCTAAGACCTGCTCAGGGCAGGTGTTAGCTTTTGGAGATATTCGCGCTTAGTGCGAATATCTCCAAAAGTTGGTAATAGAAGGTAGCGATGTTAGGGACTGTTTCCAGTCGCTAACATCTTGGCACGCCACTTTGCATGTCATTAGTGATAAGTATCACTGACATGCAAAGCCGGGCCCAAGATGGTCGCTATCTCCTTTTAGGTGTCACTAACTGGTGTTAGCGACAGCTTGATAATAGGGAAATAATTTTATCTCCGCTTTCATGGTTTTTAAAGCCAAAAAAGCGGAGATAAACCCCCTTGCTAATATGCCCCACGATTCCTTGGGGGTTTCAGCTGATAGGGCTTGGTATTGTGTTACATGGTAATTTTTCCATGAAACGTCAGAGGGTCGATGTAGGGGTTCTAGAAGAGGTGATAAACCATTTAAGCCTCATGAACAAGCGCATGGTCTTTTAAAGATTTCTGAAGTACTCGGGGCGGCGGTGTGTGTGTGCCCTCTTTCAGGAGCGGGCGGGGGGGCACTGCCAGCAACTTGCCAGGTCAGGTAGTGTTCAACACGTGCATCACCCTTTCTCTGCTTGCTATTGCGCTCCATGCTTCGGAAAGGTAAGAAAAAGAACGTGCATTTGAGTTTGAAATGTCCGATCCTGCAGCAGCACACTTCCAAAGCCCACACATGACAATAACCCGATTCAAGGCCCCATTCACCCGTTTTTCAAAAAATAGATAACACTCCAACAAAGTAAGGTTATAAAACTTTATTAACTTTTAACGATAATGAACAGAACAAAAACTAAAAACATTTAAACATTTATTAACACAAAAAGCAACAATGGTTAGAAGCTGTCTTTTGTGCGAATAGTCCCAAGGCAGCACAACGTGCAGAGTTCTGGACGGCACCCAGGTGATGTCGCCTGGGTGCCGCACTGGTTTAGGGATCCTACAATGCTGCTCCGAAAATTGGCGTGGGGCGTCCCGGGTGGGGCGGGGGGAGGCCTCGTCAGTAGTGGTCTGTTGTGCGAATAGTCCCAAGGCAGCACAACGTGCAGAGTTCTGGACGGCACCCAGGTGATGTCGCCTGGGTGCCGCACTGGTTTAGGGATCCTACAATGCAGCACAGAAAAACAGCGTGGGGCGTCCCGGGTGGTGCGGGGGGAGGCCTCGTCAGTAGCGGTCTGTGTCCAGTGTCACATGGCTGACACAACATGTACGACAGGCACCCAGGTGATGTCCAGTAAACTGCCGCAGTGGTTTTGGTATCCTACAATGCTGCTCCGAAAATTGGCGTGCGGCGGCCCGGGGGGGGGGGGGGAGGCGGCGTGAACGGGCCTCCCCAGGTGGCGGCCATCTAGCTGAGTTGCGCTCGCTCTTGCGGCCACAGCGTCTCGCTCACCATGTTGTGGAGTTGCTCCCACTCTTGCAGTGCAGCGATAGGCGGCTGCCACATGGCTGTCAAAATGGCGGACGGCTCTTCGGTTTTGGGCCTGGTCCACTGAAATGGCCCTGGGACACCTTGGAAGTCGGACGCTTGCCTGCTAGGGCTTGGGCTCCATTCTCGAAAAGCGTCCCCTCAGCCGTGAAGATTGTATAAAAGTCTTGGGGGCCCCCGACTCCCGCAGGCTTCCGGTGGGGAGCGGCTGCCATGATTGCTCGCGGAATGACCACGACGGAGCCACGAGATGGTGGTGCTCTCATGCTGACGCCAGCTTCAGTCTGAATGATCCAGAAACAAGGTGGGGCTTTCATCGTTTGGGAAAAAAAATGTTCTAAACCAATGAAAAGTGTTATTTTTAGGTCATATGACCAAGCCTTCCATCTTTAGGAAACCAAAAGTAAAATGAACCAATGAAAAGTTTTATAAACAAGTCACATGACCTGTTCTGCGGCATAGGGCTACAAAAAGCGTAGAAAATCCGTTGGCACGTGAGGCGGCGTCAGTAGCGGACCGATGTGCGAATAGGCCGAAGGCAGCACAACGCGTCGAGATCCGGATGGCACCGAGGTGGTGTCCAGCAAATTGCCGCACTGGTGTGGCCATCCTACAATGCTGCGCCGAAAGACGGCGTGTCCAGCTGAGTTGCGGTCACTGTCAGTAGCGGACCGATGTGCGAATAGGCCGAAGGCAGCACAACGCGTCGAGATGCGGATGGCACCGATGTGGTGTCCAGCAAATTGCCGCACTGGTGTGGCCATCCTACAATGCTGCGCCGAAAGACGGCGTGTCCAGCTGAGTTGCGGTCACTGTCAGTAGCGGACCGATGTGCGAATAGGCCGAAGGCAGCACAACGCGTCGAGATCCGGATGGCACCGAGGTGGTGTCCAGCAAATTGCCGCACTGGTGTGGCCATCCTACAATGCTGCGCCGAAAGACGGCGTGTCCAGCTGAGTTGCGGTCACTGTTGCGGTACAGTGACTCGAACGCACCGAGATCCGGATGGCACCGAGGTGGTGTCCAGCAAATTGCCGCACTGGTGTGGCCATCCTACAATGCTGCGCCGAAAGACGGCGTGTCCAGCTGAATTGCGGTCACTGTTGCGGTACAGTGACTCGAACGCGCCGAGATCCGGATGGCACCGAGGTGGTGTCTAGCAAATTGCCGCACTGGTGTGGCCATCCTACAATGCTGCGCCGAAAGACGGCGTGTCCAGCTGAGTTGCGGTCACTGTTGCGGTACAGTGAGTCGAACGCGCCGAGATCTGGATGGCCAAGTTTCAAGTTTCATCTGGCAGTTTTTCTCCATCCCTCCTGGATCAAAGAAGGTGAATGCTAAATATGCCACCTGCCTCATCTGAACATATGAAGTTAACTTGTATACACTGTGGTGCTATGCTGTCCTATGGCAACATGAGCATCAACCTGATGAATACGGCATTCGAAAATCATAAATGCCCTAATGCACCCAAGAAGTAATTTTTTTTTTGCTCCAGTTGAGCCGTTTTCAATGCCTGTTTTTTGTTGTTTCCCCTCCATCAAGAACAAAACAAAAATACAAGGCGCTAAGATCCGAATGGCAAGTCCTGGATGTTGAGTGCCTCAGTTGAGAGTTCTGAGCAGTGCTTGTAAGACTGTCTGAAGCTTATTTGCACCTGCTGCAGCTTCACTAGGTCCGGCGGAACTTTTTTCCTTTTCCTTTCTGCTTCTTTTCCTACAATGCGTTTCATCTAAAGACACGACCAGGTCCCTGAATGTGTGCAGGGGGACGCTATTGATTGAATGAAAATGGCGGCTTGACACAAAGCTGACTCAAGCGTTACTGTTGGTGCTATACAGACAAAAATTGGTTTTCAGTTTGTACATTCTTCAGGTTTTTTTTTCCATCCAAGTCTGATTGAGAGTTTGTAGAAAAATGGCTTCAGATTTTCCACATACTACTCTTCAACATTCTTCCTAAATGTAACAATGTGAAACTCACTAGGAGAACGGCTGTTTCTGTTTCCTTTCAAAATGCTGCCACCAATATTTTCTGAATGGAAGACACCATCTTGTAGCATAAAGGGCCGAAAGGGGTTCTGGTCTGGCCGATGGTTGGTGGAGACATTTTGACTATATCTTGGACCTGCCCGGCCTCGCCCAAAATGGCGCCGGTATAAATGGGACTCGTAACTCTTTGCCCGCAAATGTATATCTAGAAAATGTTATTGTAAGTGGCCCTGTCGTATTTTAATTACAAAATGTACGTCCACCGATTCCGCAACTGTTAGACACCTTTGTTCTTGTCACCTAATGGCCTGCTCGTTACGTTCTTCTACAGTGTAAATGTCTCCTCATCATATACGATTTGAGTTTGCTCCGTGGCCGGCCCACGTGGTTATAGGCCCGTATTTGTATACTGACATTTTCACAATAAAGGTTTTTAAAACAAAACACGGTAGTAGTATTTTCATTTGTAAAGTTTTTACTTTTAGTGACTGTTTTCGAATCAGTAAAAGGCAAGTGAAATAAAGCAGTCCAATTACATGACGGATAAAAGGTATAATATGTAGGAACGCAGTAAAGATAAATGGTCAAGGGCAGTTGTGTTTTTCATGTCTGCAACATAAAGTGATCGATAAGAATCTGATAATCAGGCGCATCGGCGACTAAGACAGCAGGCCGAATCTCTTTTACTCAACGGCTCCGTCATGGAAGGAAGAAACGCCCTTTTTCTCGAAAAAGGAATATATTTTACTTGCCAGACAGTTGTAAATTTTCCGGGAAAGTACATTAGCCTGGAATATTATAACATATGTTTGAAAAAAAAATATTGTTCGAAAATAATAAAAAGCGTAATTTTTAGGTCATATGACCAAGCTTTTCATCATTAAATTAACAAAAGTAAAATGAACCAATGAAAAGTTTTATTAACAAGTCACATGACCTGTTATGCTTACGTTACGCGCTGCGCGCCGCGCCTCGGATCACTTCCGGGTGCGCTAACGCGGCGTGTCATAAAACGCATTACGCGACAACGTAGGTCAAGAATATAGTCTAAATGTCTCCACCAACCAGCGTTCAGAACACAACCCCTTTCAGCAGTCCAAAAAGTTCTGTTAAATGACAACAGAGGGGACAGGCAACAAGAACCATCAGTCAAAGAGGGGAGGGCAAGTTCTTCTCTTCCGGGTCATGTTGGGGCGCTACCGGAACTGATCGAATTGGTAGTCTACAGTGTTTCTGGATGTTTCAGACTAAAGCTGGCGTCAGCATGAGACCACTACCATCTCGTAGCTCCGTCGTGGCCATTCCACGAGCAATCATGGCAGCCGCTCCCCACCAGAAGCCTGCGGGAGTCGGAGGCCCCCATGACTTTTGTAGAATCTTCACGGCTGAGGGGACGCTTTTCGAGAATGGGATCCAAGCCCTAGCAGACAAGCGTCCGAGTTCCAAGGTGTCCCAGGGCCATTTTAGTGGACCAGGCCCAAAACCGAAGAGCCGGCCGCCATTTTGAGAGTCCTGTGGCAGCCGCCTATCGCTGCACCGCTAGAGCGGGCGCATCTCAACTACATGGTGAGCGAGACGCTGTAGTCGCAAGAGCGGGCGGAAAACAGCTGAATGGCGGAAGAGGCACAGTGTAGCAAAAGCGGGCGGAATGGCAACTAAAACGATAAAGGGGCGCCTCACTACAGCTTGTCTTCAGGTCAAACGGATTGTGGGACAAGGTCCAGAATTGAAGAGTCATCAAAAGGCAAAAAGTACCGCCGGATCCCGGGAGCCGGCCGCCTATGTCGGGGGCGATCTCAGGCTACACCAGTGCTATAAGACTTGGGGAGGGTGTCGGAGCCAAGCGTCTTCTCCGAGTCCATGGCCATCACAGCGCCCCTCAGGGGCCTCCGTCAAGCTGTTTAGGAAGGTAACATATCATATTGTTTTCTAATGCAGTCAGGTCCACAAACGACACTCACTTACTTTGAGAATAGTGAAGCTGCAGTAGGAGGAAATAAGCTTCAGACAGTGTTACAAGCGCTGCTCAGAACTCTTAACTATGGCACCCAACATCCAGAACTTATGCTATTTGAGAATGGTAGTGACATCGAAGCATCTCGGGGACCAAAACCATTAACGTACTTTCACGTATGAAAATCTTACTTGGGGAGGGGGCAGGAGCGAAGCGCCCCCTCCCAGTCAGCGCCACCACACCGTATGTTGAAAATCTGAAGCCATCGTTCTACAAAGTCAACCAAACTTGGATTGAAAAATCTAGAAAAATGTACAAACTGAAAACCAGTTTTGGTCTGCATAGCATCAGTAACAACGCTTGAGTCAGCTTTGTGTCAAGCCGCCATTTTGATTCAACAAAGCACAGGCATTGAAAAAGGCTGAAATTCAGAACTCTAAACTATGGCACCCAACATCCAGGAGCTTGCTATCCGGATCTTGGAGCCTTGTGCTGTTTTCGATCTATTCACACATCGGTCCACTACTGACATCATCTTATAAACCAACGTTATGTAAATAGTTTTTTAATAAAATGTTTTACCCTATTTCTTTGCTGGTGTGTTGTCTATATTTTTAATATTTGCATAGGGTTTGTCATTATTTTGTGCGGGATGGGTGATGGAGCCGAGCTGTCTTGCAGCCCTCATGGTGTGGAGCTCAGTTCATCTCACTATTTTCGTATTTCTCAAGAAGGGTTGTTCCTAATATTTCTATTTTAGCGAGGTCAAAAAGAGATCCAATTAGTGGCCTACTGATTTTGCTCGATTACTTTTATTTTTTTACACGATTTTTCACTATCTGCAAAGACTAAACAGAGTATTGCGACTTTGTGCTTGTTTGTAAATAGAGAATGATCCAAAGAGAACCAATTCTAAAACAGTAAATGCTTGGACAACAATCAATCAAATGGAGAGACAAGGAGGTACGACGGATTACAACGGGGGTAAAGGCCTGCGTTAACTACCCTTCTGTATCTGCAAAGAGAGAGTACTAACAAAGGCAAAAGAGGGGAGGGGGGGGGGCAGCGTTCAAAGCACATCAGCGTGCATAAATACGAAAATGTTTTTATCTATCACGTACTTGACATTTTAAAGCTTTTCATATTTGCTATTAAAAAACCAATGAAATTCACAGAAAAAACCATAGGTTATAGTGGATATATAGTTAGGAATTTGCATTTACAAAACCTTGAAAATTCAATGAAAAAACCATAGGTTATAGGCCATATATAGTTAGGAATTAGCATTTACAAAACCTTATTTTACTCGCATAAAACCATTGAAATTCCATATATAGTTAGCTAACTATAAGCGCTAACTATATATCGCGCACCCGCAATCCACTGCTGATGATGTCACATATTACATCATTCATGACATGGTCAGTGACATCACTGATGACATCACTGATGACATCTCAAATGACATCACTGATGACAACTCAAATGATATCAATGATGACATCTCAAATGACATCACTGATGACAACTCAAATGACATCACTGATGACATCTCATTTGTCATCACTGATCACATCACTCATGTGATAATACAATGAACCTCTTCAGACTCTAATATAACCTTACATACACTCAGTATAAACAGACACTCACAGACTGTCACTCATCCATGGACTTACTCACACACCTAGTCAGTCATGCAAAGAATCAATCACACCTCCATTTCCTCAACTATACAGTTATACACATCTTACTTATTCAAACATATAATAACACATATTTACTCTCTTATATAATCCCTGATACAAGCTCACAGTGATCGATACAGCCACTCACACATTCACTGGCTCTTATGTTCAGTTATTTATATATCTCAACTCTCACATGTATTGTGTTTTACATACGTACTTACTTGCACATGTAGCAATGAGAAATCCATTCACTCACCAACACACCCATGCACAGTCAACCGCTCATATAGCTGTTTCCACATGCACTCTTGAACTCATACTCCTAGTGAATCAACTGCTTACACATCTATGCACAGAGTCACGCACCTCCCAGCCACCCACACACACACTCAGCCTCCCATTCAAATATTTGGGCAACCAATCAATAACCCATATGGCTACTCTTATAGCTACTGATCAACACATGCAGCAGCTTACACAACAACAAACATACTGATGCACAAATTAAGACAGTTTAGTCACTAACCCATGTACTCAGTGAGACACATTTAATCACTCACTCATACAGTCAGTCATGCACCTACTAAATTCTTCATCCAGACACTTATACATCCACTCATTCTTCAATATGTGAAACATATTTTAACTTTACAGAAACATACAGTCACTGGATGTTGTAATCAGTGATGTCATCAGTGATGTCACTGACCATGTCATGAATGATGTAATATGTGACATCATCAGCAGTGGATTGCGGGTGCGCGATATATAGTTAGCGCTTATAGTTAGCTAACTATATATGGAATTTCAATGGTTTTATGCGAGTAAAATAAGGTTTTGTAAATGCTAATTCCTAACTATATATGGCCTATAACCTATGGTTTTTTCATTGAATATATATATATATATATATATTCCAAAATAATGACGAAGTTCTGCCTGCGCCTCTTTGACAATGGCGGCCCTCGACGGGGTTTCGTCTTACCCCTTTAGATCCAAGAAGACACTGTCTCTTTCCTTCACACGACAGAAAGTCAAGGCCCAATTTTGCTTGTTAAGTGATTTTATTCGGCAACAACACCCAACGAGTTTCGCAGCCTTCGCCGCTTGCTCACGAGTGGCAGGTTGTGTTCTTACAAATAAAGATATATACAAAAAAGAAAACGGAAACTTAGTCATGTGACCTATTCATGTGACTTTTCAACAGTGAAAACATACTCTCTCGTCAGACATTGCCTCATGTCTCAATTTACAATTTTCACTATAATACAAGATTCATGTAACATCATTAACATTTTACATTTGTTTAGTGATTCAGGTTATTTTAGCCATTAGCGGGAGAAAAAACGCTTTGTCACGCATTTACATGACTACATTTCCCATAGTTCTTTGTGATTGTGATCCACATTTGCTCAATTGAATGGATTAAACAATATTCATATGTTAATATCACGCGTTTTCATCAACACGTTCATTTACTGAATTACGTCATTCAGTAAAATGTCCAATGATACGGATCAATTTAATTTGCATAGACGTGCCATAAGGCCCCAGTGGGCAATTGTTACCACCCTGTTTGCAACTGTTTATCGACTCTTAGCAACAATGTGATTGTTGCTGTCTAATCCATTCTGTGTGGCCCATTGCACCTCTATTCGTCTCCTGACACATTGTGCCCCAGTGGGCTTAACCATTCAGATTCAAGTTCAATATAGTTACAGTTTATAATTGACTTATCTCACGCTGTGCTTAATGCACTTTTGATCACTCTTCACTTGTGGCTTTCATTCATGTTCACGCACTCCGCAGTGAATAAAGATTCATATGTGACCTGAAAATGAGAGAGTATATCTATTAAAATCTTGACTCAACAATTTTTACAAAAAATTAAAACATTCTCTTTCCGCAATTTCAAAGAAGACAGCAAGGTTCATTTATACATCATATTTGGCACTAGCACAGTTATTATCCTAGGTGAGATGCCAGTCCCTCATCTGCATTATGTCCTGATGGAAACAATGTTTGGAATCCGATTATAAACCTGGATTCCAGTCTTCGTAATTCTTTCACCCTGTCACCACCTCTTTCTCTCTTGGGTATACAATCCAATACCACAAATGATAATAAATTTGTGTTTTGGTTGTGTTTGTTGTAGAAATGGCGGGCAATTGGATATTGTTGATCATGGTGATTTATAGCCCTCAGATGCTCCAGTACTCTTTTTTTTGCTTTGTGTACAGTACTCCCTATGTAATATAAATTACATGGGCATCTGAGGGCGTACACTGCGTACTCAGTCTCGCATGACAGGTGTTTCTGAATTTTGAATGGTTTACTATTGGCTGACAACTTGACTGATTTGCAATTTTTACTGTGTTTACAGGCCTTGCATTTGCCACAAATATAAAATCCCTGTATCGGATTTGTTTTTTTGGGTGATAATCTTGTCAAGTTGGCTGGGCTTACCAAGTCCCTTATTGATCGTCCTTATCTAAAGGTGATTTGTGGGGACTCGTTCACTGACTTTCCTATATCGAGGTCAGTCTGTAAAATGCTCCAGTGTTTTTCCAGTCATTTCCTTACCTCATAGGCCTTGTTGCTGTACGTGGTTACAAATCTAACCTTCTCACTACTTTGTGTTGATTCATCTCTCGGCTCACCTACCAACAGTTCGTCCCTAGTTCTTATTCTTACTTTAGAACAGGCTGTGGATATGCATTGGTTACTATATCCTCTTTCTTTGAATCTCATTTCCATGACTTTACATTCTTTCTTGTACCCCTCAACTGTACTGCAATTACGTTTCGCACGCAATAATTCTCCGTACGGGATACTCTGGATAAGACTTTTAGGGTGACAGCTCCAAGCATGCAACATGCTGTTTCCTGCTGTTGCTTTGCGGTGTAATGAAGTCTCAATTTTACCATCTTGTACTTTTAACATAACATCAAGAAATTCCATTTGGGTTGGGTGCACCTGGTGTGTAAATGATAGGTTCAGTTCATTGGTATTAAGATTTTTAACAAAGGTATCTGCTTCTTCTTTGGTACCATCCCACACACAGAACACATCGTCAATAAATCTCGCCCATTTCTTCACATGTTTGCTGTATAAAGTATGGGGTCTGACAACATGCTCCACCCACCACCCTAAAAAAAGGCACGCAAAACTTGGGGCAAAACAAGTGCCCATCGAAGTCCCCATTAGCTGTCTGTACACCTGGTTATCAAATAAGAAATAATTTTCAGTTAGGCATCTGTGAAACATACTTAACAGTACCTCAGTGTGCATAAGGTAGGAGATGGATCTCTCACCAAAGTAGTATCTACAGGCTTTTAGGCCTAAATCATGAGGGATGCTCGTGTATAGACTTGTAACATCTAAACTTAACATCAAGTAGTCCTCTTTCCACACAAAATCCCTCATTGTCCTTAGAAAGTCACCCGTGTCCTTAATATAGGATGGTAACTCTTTCACGTATGGCTGCAAAAAGTAATCAGCATACCTTGACGTGTTCTCAAGACTGGACCCTCTGGATGACACTATCGGTCAGCCTGGGGGATTGTCTTTGTCCTTGTGGACTTTTGGTAATAAATACAATACCGGTAATTTTGGATACTTGCAAAACAAATAGTCATACTCATTTTGTTCCAACCAACCCTTATCTTTCCATTCATACAATTCCTCTTGGTATTTGCTGTTCGATTTTTCAAAACATAGTCTGGAGCTTTTCTCATATTGCTTTACATCACTTAGCTGTCTTAAACCTTCGTTCACATATCTATCTCTCCCCCATACCACCACATTACCCCCCTTATCGGATTTTTTTATCACAATAGCAGGGTCATTCTGTAATGTCTGGATTGCGGAGATCTGTTCAGTTGTTAAATTTCTTCTTGTGTTTGAAGGAATGCCGCCAATTTTTTTAAACCATTTTTCACTCCCTTTACAAACACATCCAGTGCGTCATTTACAATTTGTGGCATAAATATGGATGTAGGTTTAAAATGACTCTTACTGCTAAGGTCTATAACAATGTCATCATTAAGTAAATTCAAAATCGGATCTCTATTGAAATCAGCTTGGTCCCCCAGTTCATTCAGTAAAAGCAATGTATCAATGTCATTTATACACAGGTTACTAACCTCATCTCTACTTGTATTGTCCTTCTCCATGTTAGTCTTTGTGGAAAACCATTTCTTTAAACGCAATTTTCTTGTGAAGTAGAAGAGATCAATCCTAGTTTGTGTGTAATCATACTCATTTGTAGGGACAAATGTTAATCCTCTTGCCAAAACATCAATTTAAATATTCGTTAGTTTTCGATCCGATCCGATATTCGTTTCCGTTTTCTTTTTTGTATATATCTTTATTTGTAAGAACACAACCTGTCACTCGTGAGCAAGCGGCGAAGGCTGCGAAATGCGTTGGGTGTTGTTGCCGAATAAAATCACTTAACAAGCAAAATTGGGCCTTGACTTTCTGTCGTTATATATATATTACCTACTGGCGGTAGTTATAGTTAGACTTAGTTTCCATAGGAAAAGCATTTTTTGATTTGCTAATAACTTAGGCGTTGTTTGACAAATCTTTGCAAAATTCTCCCCCCCAAAAAAGTCTCTCCAGGTCAGCTCCTATCCTGAAAGTTTGGGGGTGATTCGTCAAGCGGGACGGAGAAAAAAGGGAGTCCCAAAACGCGTTTTCCTCATGTTAATTTCAATAGGAACTTTTGTGACGGGCAACAGCCCGAACTGCTGAACGGAATTACCCCAAATTTGGTAAAAAGGTAGAGCTTGGTTCAGAAAGCAATCTTTTTTTTTAAATGGTGTAAATCCGTTCAGTAGTTTTTGAGAAATCAAAAAATAAAAGTCAAAAAATCAATTTCCCATAGGAAACTTTGGCCAAGGCTTCAGCCAAAACTACTGAATGGAATTACCCTAAATTTGGCAAAAAGGTAGTGCTTGGATCAGAAAGCGACCTTTTTTTAAATGGTGTAAATCTGTTCAGTAGTTGCTGAGAAATTAGAAAAATAAAAGTTTTGATATCTGGGCAGAGCCTAAGTCCAGAGCATGAGCTTTACTGAGATTGGCTGCCAACACTTCAAACCAGGAAGTGTTGGCAGCCATCTTGTGACTCGGTAGAAGCGAGTCACCAGAAAACAGAGAAACAAAGATATAAAACAAGAGAAGGGGGCAGGATAGAAACACCCTGACACCCTACGCCTGCTCAGGGGGTCTCAAAAGGACTCCCAGGGCCCAAAAAAGCATTAAAAAAAATAATAATTCCGGCGCAATTCGCGCTGGGGTCGCGAGTTCCCGCATTTTATTTTAATACGGCCCCTGGGTGGGCTAGGTCCCCGGGGCATTTCTTAAGAAATAATAGCGAGGGCCCGCTGGGGTCCCCGCAGCCCCGGACTTCACTCATGTTGGGAGGTTGATTCAGTAGGCTGTGGAAATTATATTGGGAAAACAACAATGCGCCGTATTGCGGCCTTCCTTTAATATAATGCGGAATAATGTTTTACTTATAATGTAGTGTTCACTTTTATCACGAATAGTGTCACTTTGTTACAGGAAATGTAATAATATGTGGGAGGGTGTGTTCTCTATCTATGTGCGGAACAAATTAATGTTTAATTGGATGAGGTGTTCCAACAACAAGCTTAATGTTCATTGGCTGCGAACCATTGAAAGTAGAAGTGTTGCAAGCTATTCCTTTCTCCTCTGCAGAGTAGGAGGGACATCTGATTGTCTGACGTGTTCTAAGGAGGAGCTTCCAGAGCTCAATGTTGATTGGTTGCAAACTATTGTGAAAGTAGAAGTGTTGTCAGCCATTCACCTCCCTTCCGCGTAGTAGAAGGGACATCTGATTGGCTGACATGTTCCAAGGAGGACTTTCTCAAGGCTTAATGTTGATTGGCTGTAAACCATTGAAAGGAGAAGTGTTGTCAGCGATTCCTTCCCCCGCCGCAGAGTATTAGGGACATCTCATTGGATAACGTGTTCCAGCGGGACCTTGCCAAGCTTAATGTTCATTGGCTGTGAAGCATTAAAAGAAGAAGTGTTGGCAGCCATTCCCTCCTCCTCTGCGGAATAACATGGACATTTTATTGGCTAAAGTGTTCCGAGTACAAGTTTGTTCCTTATTGGGTGGAAACGGTTCACCGTTGTCAGCCATTTTGTGACGCACTTCAGAGGAGTACGGGGAAACAAAGTAGTAGAGGGGAGGGTAGGAACACTATTAACTCTGTACAGTGGTCACAAGGTGGTGGACAGGGATTATGAAGGTAAAAATTGTTTTTTATATATTTTAAGGACCATTTATATGATTGCGGTGGGGTGTACAAATCACGGCGGAAAAATACCAGAGTGTCTTCCCGTCTTCTTCTTATCAAGTTTGCGGGTGGGATACTTTCCAGGAGCACTATTTACTTAAAATGTGGTGTTTACTTTTCTGACTGGAGGTGTGGTTGCGTAGCAACAATTTCAGTCGGGGTTTCAAACAGTTTTTATTGAGCAATTACAAATAAACTATGGGGTCGATCAGGATGGCGGATGGAAAGCGTCCGGACCGCCAGTTTTGCGGGAAATGACCGTCCGACCGCACCGCGGGGAAACCGGCGGTGCCATTAGGATTCCCCTCCAGCGAAACCCGATGACGGAACCATAGCGGACGGAACCATAGAAAAACCGACCGCCGCGGACAGAGTGGCGGCTGTAACAGGCCAAACCGCCGACAGTGCAATGGAGTGACCGGCCGCATGATTAGGATAACACTGCCAGGGAAACGTAAAGAATCACCCTCCACGACCGTAGCGGAAAATAACATCGACAAATGTAAGTATCAGCGGAAGGGCTAAAGCTAATCCACCGCGGCGGTCAGACCGCAAAAAAAATGGCGGCCGCAAGGTACCATGCAATCCAGCAAATCAGGACCCAAACATACCATGAACACACCCCTCCCCCAATAACCTACATCAAAAACGCACCCCCAAGGTGGAAAACCTGACAGGCAAGGGTCCACACCCACTAGGGCTGGGTCCATGGCAGAAGGGTCCGTGCGGTGGGTCTCGCGGCAATGCTTTCCCTCTCCGTTGTGGTGCTTCTGCCGTCTATGAGATGGAGGTGTTTCCGCTGTGGTGTTCTGGTTTGTTTGCGACATCGTAATATTGCGGACGGTCGGGACGTGCATGGCGGGGAGCCTGGATTGGCTCCGTCCGCCGTGGTGTCTGGTGTGTTCCTGCGGCGGTTCACGTTTTTACGTGGCGGACGGTAAATGAGCCCAGTTCCCCTTCCTAATATGGTGAACGGAAGGCCCGCTGCTGGTGGACGATGAGGTGCATTTTTCGCCGCCTCCAGCTCAGCGGTCATGTATCTGTCCGCCATCCTAATCGGCCCCTTTCTTGGGAAACTGACGCTGTATATATCAAAGGTGTGACAAATAAAAATGGAATTTCATAAAATATAACTAAAGCGTAGCCACACCCTCCTTTTTTCTGGTATAGATTGTGAAAGTTGTGCCCCATATTCTTGATAATATAAGAGGGAATGTGTTACTTTTAGATAAAGCAGAAAAGAAGTGCTACAAGAAACACTCCCACAGTACTCATCTGAGGTCAGAAGAACAAGTAAAAAACTGTTAAATACAAATGACTTCATATTACATAGAAATGTACGCATTATCATTTTTTTAAATTTGTATTCTGTAGAATTCAGGAACGTTCTGTCATAGTGCATAGATGTCACACACAGTTCCGCTAACAAGTCACGCACTCTTAAAAGAATATATAGAACGGTACTATTATAATATACAGTGCTAGTGATATATATTCAATAGGGACAAGGTGTATAGGAACCGCAACTGAGAAAAATAGAAATTAGAAAATAACATTTAGAAATGTAGAGTTTATCAAATGTTTAAAGAAAGAAAGTATGTATGAAAGTTATATTTTTTTAGACTTCAATTTAATAAAATATGCTCACTGAAAAAATATCTGATCAAGTAAGTTATAAAGGTTAGTAAGCTGTATTTCAGATGGCGCCGGCAAATCTCCAATTCCTCTTCTGTAACAATATGACACTTTATTACAATATAAAAGTGACACTGTTGTTACACAAAAAAGAAAAGGAAAATAAAGTTATGAATACAACAGAAGATCAATAACTAAATACTTTCGAGTGGCGAACATTTTAGAGCTTGTTTTCTCTGGGACTTCGAAATGAATAATTTTTGTGGTGACGGGTCGTGACGGGTCATAAACTCCTCTGAGATCATAATGACTGTGAAAATTATAATATACATATTCACAGTATATGATCCCAAGGGGGAAACAGACTAACAACCAGAAGCTACTTAGGCGGAGCCTGACTTCCTGGCGCTGCGGTAAGAGGTAGTGGCAGTACCTTGTAACCGCTTGCTCGCCCAGGCTATAGCGCTGAGCCTGCGCTTGATTTCTGTTGTTCTGAAACATTTTAAACTGTTTTTAATTACCTGTATTGAAAACGGAACCTTTGTAAAATTGATCTCCGCATTGCCCTCACTCACCACTACAACACCCTGCTGATTGGTGCAAGCCAGCAGAGGACACGCTCTGTGATTCGTCCTCTCGCGGAAGCTAGAGGGAGGACACCACTTCCTGTTCCCACACTGCTGGGCGGTTAGCGCTCTAGCAGCTGGGGCTCTCGGGGCTACTTAGGCGGAGCCTGACTTCCTGGCGCTGCGGTAAGAGGTAGTGGCAGTACCTTGTAACCGCTTGCTCGCCCAGGCTATAGCGCTGAGCCTGCGCTTGATTTCTGTTGTTCTGAAACATTTTAAACTGTTTTTAATTACCTGTATTGAAAACGGAACCTTTGTAAAATTGATCTCCGCATTGCCCTCACTCACCACTACAACACCCTGCTGATTGGTGCAAGCCAGCAGAGGACACGCTCTGTGATTCGTCCTCTCGCGGAAGCTAGAGGGAGGACACCACTTCCTGTTCCCACACTGCTGGGCGGTTAGCGCTCTAGCAGCTGGGGCTCTCGGGGCTACTTAGGCGGAGCCTGACTTCCTGGCGCTGCGGTAAGAGGTAGTGGCAGTACCTTGTAACCGCTTGCTCGCCCAGGCTATAGCGCTGAGCCTGCGCTTGATTTCTGTTGTTCTGAAACATTTTAAACTGTTTTTAATTACCTGTATTGAAAACGGAACCTTTGTAAAATTGATCTCCGCACTGCCCTCACTCACCACTACAACACCCTGCTGATTGGTGCAAGCCAGCAGAGGACACGCTCTGTGATTCGTCCTCTCGCGGAAGCTAGAGGGAGGACACCACTTCCTGTTCCCACACTGCTGGGCGGTTAGCGCTCTAGCAGCTGGGGCTCTCGGGGCTACTTAGCCCTCGCCTTCCCCTGAGCGCGCAGCGATCGCGCGCAGTGGAGCCGAAGCTACGCCGAAGAGTAGCCAAAGAGTAGCCCGTCTGCGCCCGTCCGCGACAGGACGGGACCAGGGGCCACCCACCCTGCTCACATGTCCTCCCATCCCCCTCCCGTCCCGGTCTCCTCTACAGACTCTCTCATCAGGTACTCTTCTGATTTTCTACACTCGCTTCGCCCACAGGATCACTACCAATGTTTAGATAGTGGCTGGCCCTACCTAGAAGGACCTTTCTCATGTTATAAGTGTGGTTTCCAAACCACTTGTAATACACTCATACCAGGGCATGCTCCTACTCCTAAAGCCACACATAAAGGCTGGAAAAGTTTCTTGCTTAATGTGCGATCCCTTCCACGTCACTGTATTGAAATATGGGATACCATTAGCTGCCACCAACCGGAATTATGTTTCCTAACGGAAACTTGGCTAAAGCCCCACACTATTCCATCTATAATGACAGGAATTCCCACAGGATATAAAATCCTGAGGCAAGACCGCCCGATAAAAACTGGTGGCGGCATTGCCATAATACATAAAGACAGTCTCCATATCTCCATATTAGAACAAGCTCTTCTCCCCTCTATGGAAATTATGATTTTTAAAATAAATACCAGTAACAAACATCACTGGAAAGGCGCTTTAGTCTACCGCCCCCCAGGCACCGACACCAGTTTCGCCCTGGCCCTCACTGAAATTCTTGCTCCCCACATGAAAGCCAAAGAGCATTTCATTCTACTTGGTGATTTTAATATCCATGTAGATACACCTGAGGACCCTGATGCCAAACTCCTACTGGAAGACCTAGCTCTACTTGGCCTACACTTACGAAATAGCGGTCCCACCCACAGAGGCGGCCACACCTTAGACCTCATTTTTACTAATGATCCTTCAATTCACTGTCACCCCCCCAAATCAATATACTGGTCTGACCACAGCATGCTGGAGTTTTCCTTCATGCAACCTACCAAACCTCCTGAACCTTCTGCAACCAGGAGCATTAAACGTAGACCTTGGCACAAGATATCCCCGGAAGCATTTGTAGAAACGTGGAAATCTCCAACCTTTTCCGACTCTGACACCCCTGACTTGGCCCTGGCCAAACTTAACAACTCCCTCCTCGATACAATAAACCTCTTAGCTCCTCAAAAACTGGTCAAACTACCAACCACTAATAATAAAAAAGAAATCTGGTACACTGAAGCTCTAAAAACTGAGAAACAAAAGTGTAGAAAGCTAGAGAAACAATGGAGGAAGAACCACTCCAGCGAAAGTAAAGAACTTTATCAGCAAGCCGCCTCCTCCTACTACAACAACATAAAAAAGGCAAGGAAAACTAGCTTACAGTCCCAAATAGACGAAGCAGACAACTCTACCAGAGAACTTTATAAAATCCTAAGAAGCTTTACGAATCCCACAGCCTGCGAAAGTCCTGACACTTTTTCGCAGGATCTGTGTGATAAAATATCTCTATATTTTGAGGAAAAAATTGATATCATCTATAAAAAAATATTGGCCAAACACCCCAACAATACAGAGACGCCTGACGTTCTCTGCCCACAAACCAATGCTGAAACTTTCATTAAGATTCCGGAAATTTCTAAGGACGAGATAAAATCCTTACTAAATACCACAAAAACAGGGTCCCCTCTCGACCTTCTTCCCCCCAGAGTGATGAATATGCTCTGCACTGACCTCTGTACCTCTATCCAAAGAGTTTTGAACCTCTCCTATACAGAAGGTAAACTCCCCCAGCAATGGAAAGAGGCAGTGGTGAATCCTATTCGTAAAAATGCCACCTCCCCATGGACAGAACTCTCTAACCTTCGTCCCATCTCTTTGTTGCCCCTCCTGAGTAAACTGGCCGAAAAACATGTTAACATCCATTTGTCCAGGTTCATTGAGGCGACAGGGGGCCTGGACCACTCCCAATCTGGGTTCAGGCCCAACTACAGCACCGAATCTGCTCTCCTCACCGTGACCGATAACATCAAGATGTCACAGGATAGAGGAGGCTCAATGATTCTGGTGCTGTTAGACCTGTCGGCCGCATTCGATACTGTGTCCCATAAGATCCTCATGAGCCGTTTACAGGGAGTGGGCATAGGAGGTCAAGCCCTCTCTTGGCTGGAGAGTTTTCTGTCCGGGCGCTCACAATCGGTCAGCCTGGGATCATATCGCTCCCCTTCCAGGATGCTCACGAAGGGGGTGCCACAGGGCTCATGCCTAAGCCCCACATTGTTTAATGTGTACGTGGCCCCCCTCGCTGAGATTGTGAGAAAATATGGATTCACCCCGGTGTCTTACGCCGACGACACCCAGCTTCTTTATCCTTTCCATTCCTTCAACTCCAACGTTAGGGACAACTTTGCAGAAGGAATGAGGGCCATCTCCAATTGGATGGCTGCCAACCGCCTCCAATGCAACGTTGGAAAAACGGAGCTAATGCTTTTTGGAAAAGCGTCCTTACTGTGGTCCCCCGACTGGTGGCCCCTTGACTTGGGACCAGTACCCACCCCTAAACTTACAGTAAAAAATCTGGGGGTGAAGCTGGATCGGGACCTTACCATGAAGGAACATGTGAATGCAGTCGCTGGGGCATGCTTTCACACCATCGGTCTGTTAAGAAGAGTCTTCCCCTACCTTTCTGACAGCT
This sequence comes from Lissotriton vulgaris, assembly GCF_964263255.1. NCBI lineage: Eukaryota > Metazoa > Chordata > Amphibia > Caudata > Salamandridae > Lissotriton > Lissotriton vulgaris. The sequence continues at coordinate 1,336,801,867 of NC_141687.1, forward strand.
ATAGAAAGACCCTAGTGCAGACTATGGGGATCAGCAAAATTGACTACTGCAACGGACTCCTTATTCAAGCTAATGAGAGTGCTATTAATCGCCTCCAAGTAGTCCAAAACACAGCAGCAAGATTGGTCCTGAATGCCCCCCCCAGAACCCCTTCCAAACCCCTGCTGCGTGAACTGCATTGGCTGCCTATAAGACAACGGACCAAGTTCAAGATCTGTTGCATTGTCCACAAGTGCCTGTTCGGGAAAGGCCCTGACTACCTATCCCAAAAGTTACCTTTCTATAAACCTGACAGAGCCTTACGGTCAAGCAACCAATTGCTACTTAAAACCCCTCTTGTCAAAAAAACCAGACAAGGGGGCAGAGCATTTTCTGTGGTAGGGCCCAAGCTCTGGAATAATCTTCCAACTGACCTCAGACAAACCCATAATCACTCTTCTTTCAGGAAGAAACTAAAAACCGTCCTATTCCAGGAAGAATAAATGTTTCCAAACATCAGCTTACATCCTCATTCTCTGTTCTATGGCAGCTACTCCATCCTGCGAGCAAAGCGCGGAGATACCTCGTAAGGGGTCGATTCTTGCGCTATACAAGAGCATAAAATAAATAAATAAAATAAATAAGCTGATGAAGTTGCATATACATCTTTACTCTGGGCGCCGATGGGTCATGAACTCCTCTGAGATCACAATGACTGCCAATATTATAATATACATATTGACAGTATATAATCCCAAGGGCAAAACAGACTAACAACCAGAAGCTGGTGACGTTTCTTATAAATCTTTAGGGTTTGCCTCAAAGGGTTACCAACACCTCTGAAGTGAAGTACAGTGTCAATATTATTATATGCAAAGTCACAATATATGAGTTCAAAGGAGCCAGAAAAGAAGCAATGTTTTCTGTATTCTGTTTGTTTCTGAAAATAAGCTGCTGACGTTACAGAAAAAAGGAAAAAACAATAATACTTTTTTTAAAAATACAAATGGTTAAATATTAACAAATAGCTATGTATTATAAATATCTAGTATGCCATAATCAAACAACTTACAACTCCGGAATATGTTTTGTTGCTGCAAAAAAAGAATTCAATGCTAGAAAATGGAACCTGCATCACAGAATGGACACTGGTAAATAACTCGCGAAAACTAAACTAATCGAACAACAGTGTTGTTTATATACTTTTTGGTTATTGAGTAGTCTATGGAAGGAAGATGCGGCTCCACCCATTTAGATGTCACGTTTTACAGTTTACACATGCTCACGTTTTAACTGATTAACTTGTGCACGTGTTGGGAAAAGTTACAAAATGTGAAGCTGTAAAGGTTTCGATTTCAATCGTAACACGTATAAGGTTCTTAATATGAGACGAACTCCGTAATGCCCCAAATGCAGCTTTAGAACAAAAATGAAAACTGGACCCAGATGGAAAGTTGCATATTTATTTTATTTTCATCCTCGTGCAGAAAAACACGCCGCCATGACGCGTTTCGGGACCTCGGCCCCTTGAGCACATGACATGGTCTGGCATTCCACCAATCAATTTAAAGTGCAAGTGCGTCATGAGCTGACCCCTCAGCCTGTGGACATAAAAAACAGACTTCAGCCTGGTCCAGGATCGAATGCACGACACATTACATGTAAAATTCCAGTGCATAAATTAATCAGTCATGGTCCATATGTGCTATTATACAACATGTACAGGTAAGAGATCAAACATTTAAAGAAAATTATTACTATTTCAACACATGTAGACTCTTTATCCTCATGTCACCCTCACGCATATTCCCATTAATTGAATTGATTCGAATATAAAATCAATTAAAAGAATAAAATGACACTGTATATTGCATGTTAAAATCATGACTAAAAAATACATTTCATTAATTCTGTGCAAATTCGCTCTATTCTGTGCAAATTTCGCAAATGGAAAAAAGCATAAGTATACTGCTGAGGAATTCATGTTGAGGATCATTTCTCAAAATTGAGCCCAAGTGGGCATACCAACTCCTGTCACCACTGCGTCCACACTGCTGTTTACTGGGAGAAAGCTTCTAATGCACTCTAAACAGCTTTAACTTTTTCTTTGTTTCAGTGAACAAAAACTATCCCCCAGTGGTTAAAATAACACTATACCCATCACCATCAAAATTTGTTAAAAAAGCCATCTAATGTTCGACATTATTTCATGTATATACAATCCACTTAAGCTCCATTACAGTACTGATGTTTTGGTAATTAAAAGACCCCACAATTTTCATATTTAATACAGACACGAATGTAAATCTTCGGTTTGGTTCAGACCATTAGGAGTTTTTGAATTGAGCTCTAAGATGTATCGAGTCTCCAATATTCTAAGCCGGGCCTCCCTATCGCCCCCTCTTCGAAGGGGCGGAACCATATCTATAGCATAGTACTGGAGACACCCAATGTCGCCCCCGTGGCATGAATTCACATGTCTAGCCACAGGGTAAGGCTCATCCCTGTTGCTAGTTGCCCTTAAATGTTGAAGAACGCGCTTGTGGACCTGCAGTTTCGTGCTGCCCACGTACCGCAGACCACAAGCGCATTCCAACACGTAAACTACAAAGTCTGATTTGCAGGTGATTTTCTTTTTGATGTTCATCACCTCGTCACTGAAAGGCGTGGTATAGGAAGTACGACTTTTCCCTATCCTACAAGCCTTGCCTTCAATGCTAGAAAATGGAACCTGCATCACAGAATGGACACGGGTAAATAACTCGCGAAAACGAAACTAATCGAACAACAGTGTTCTTTATATACTTTTTGGTTATTGAGTAGTCTATGGAAGGAAGATGCGGCTCCACCCATTTAGATGTCACGTTTTACAGTTTACACATGCTCACGTTTTAACTGATTAACTTGTGCACGTGTTGGGAAAAGTTACAAAATGTGCAGATGTAAAGGTTTCGATTTCAATCGTAACACGTATAAGGTTCTTAATATGTACATACGTTTGCCAGCTTAAAAACTGTTACCTGGCAAACCGTGTCATTTCCATACTCATAATTAAAAACATCTAAATAGAAGACATAAAAAAAAAATCGCTCACGATAGAAGAAAAAAAATGCATGCTAATATTTGTCATCACAATGCAGTTAAATAAAAAAAATGCCAGCAGTGTAAAGCGCACAGCTACCCCTGGAAAGGTGTGCCGGCGCTCATGGTGTCGGGAAGATTAAGCAAGGTGTTGCCCACAGTGACATAGTGGTGGGCTAACATGCAGCTGGAGCTGGGAATCGAACTGTGAACGCTGTTGTTCGAAGCCAGCTATGATAGGTGCTGCGTCACACTTTTTCTACACTTATATGTTAATTACTGCTAATTAAGTTATAAACATTGTTAAATTATAAGTAGGGCTCCCTGTTTTCTGTTTTTACTGATTTTTACAGATAAACACAGACATAAAACTATTTATTTTCCTGTCTGTATTTATGTTAAAATGTGGATAAAAATAGAAATTGGGTTATTTTAGAGCCATTCTAAATGCTGTCAATCATGACTACCAGGCGTCAAATCAGAATCAGTTTCCGTGTTTTCACACCGTCCAACCGAGTCCGAGCCCAAGCCCGAGCGTGCAAGCAAGCAAGGAAGACGCCTTACTGCTGCTCACAGTTCTCGGCTCACGGTTTTCACCTTTTGGCCTTTTGGCTTCAGCTGACTTTCTGCCACCACACAACCATTGAGCCACGGGTGTGGGTGGCCTTTCCAGTGCGGCAGAGTGTAACCGTGTTTCACCCTCCTCCCACTCCTGTCAACACTGCCGTTAAGAGCACGGCATATAGAGCCTAGCGCCGGAGGAGCACTGGAGAAGCTGAAGGGTGTGGGGTGATAGCAGGAAGTTCAAGCGGTATGCAGTGAGGAGCTGAGATCAGGAGCAGCAAGTGGAGCCTGTCACGCCGAGGAAGAAAGAAGTACACAGGCAAGCCAAGGGGTCTGGTTCAGCTGGTGCTGTGCTGGCTCAGTATTGCCCTCTGCATGCCGCCCCCGGCTACATTGACACGAGATCGACTGCGGACTTGCCGCAGACTTGCCTTATTGCAGACTGCAGTAAGGTGGGTGCAGCTGCGGTGTGGAGCAGTGTGGCAAAGGGGACGCAGTGCAGTCCTGGCTTGCCTCAACTTTTGCCCCACCTGACCATTGTGCCCACTTCGCCCCGTTCTGGTGCATCAAAGTAAATGAGGATAACTGTGGAATCTGTGAGCAGGACAAGAAGGACTAGAAGGATCAACAGCGTCACCTGCTCCATTCACAGTTAGTGTGCCCATCAGACCCCTCGCAGACCCCTGCAGAGGGAGGGGGGAAGAGGGGGCTTCCAACCAGTTCCCTCCCAAGTAAACTAGAGAGCCAGAGAACCAGTATATTAGTGCACTAGTTTACTATTGCCGCTTTGTTGTTTGAGGAGAACGCCTGCACTGCACAGAGTGCGACTGCAAGTCCCAGGGAGCCCGGAGTTACTGGCCTGCACCTGAGACCACTTGCCTGCACCTTTAAAGCACCTCGCTGCTCCCGCTTTGCGGGAACCACGCGGGCGCGCGCCAGAGCGAAGCCCGGGCCAAGGGTGGGTCCGTTTGAGCCTGTTAGAGGCCGGAGGAGGCTGGGCTGGGCTGGGACTAAGGGTGGGCGTAAAATCCGTTTCGCGGGCGAATTTTCCGCGATTTCGCGATCCGCGAATCTCGCGAAATCGCGGTAAAATCCGCGAATCAGCGGGGACGAATTTTCAGCCAAGCAAGGGTTACAGCAGCAGGTGCAAAAGTTGAACCTAATTTCTTTGTAACCTTTTACAAAAGGGTTACAAACAAATTAACTTCAACTTGGACACCTGCTGCTAATTGCTTCCTGGCGCCTCATTGCCTACTTGCAACTATTCTCTGACCCTGCTCTGACCCTTGAAGCAGGGTCAGAGAATAGTTACAAGTAGGCAACGAGGCACCTGTCCAAGGATTTAAACCTCATCAGGAAGCACTTACAGATATAAAAGAACAGGAAGAAAGGAGAGGATGGCAAATACACCCATTTTGAGTTGTCAGGAGGGGTCAAACTAAAAGAGACCTTTACAGCACAATTTTCATATGCATTTTGCTAAAAATAAAAAGCTGTATGTTCTGTAGGGGCAACTCAGGAAGCTGGCCCTTCAGAGATCCGGCCTCTCTTTCTTTTTCTCGTTCTCTCTCTCCCTCTCTCTTTCCCTCTCTTTCTCTCTCTCTATCTATCTATCTATCTATCTATCTATCTATCTATCTATCTATCTATCTATCTATCTATCTATCTATCTATGTCTCCCTCTCCCATAAACGACTGCATGGGTAACTTTGCTATGCAAGCGGCTCGCGAAGATGCAAAAAGCCTTGCGAACACGCAAAAAACCCGCGAACACGCAAAAAACCCCGCAAACACGCAAAAAAACAAAAAACGCAAATTCGCACAAATTCGCGAATTTTGCGGATCGCGATTTCGCAAATCCACAAATTTGCGGTTAGCGAATTCACAAAATTCGCCCATGCTTAGCTGGGCCCCCCTCTAACTCCTGTGATTCCTCAGGTTAGTTGATACATATGTACTACTGGCTTACTGCTGACTTAAATATCTAGGGATTTCCCTTTTCACTCATCAAATTTTATTTTTACCTTTTCCTTCCTCTGCTGTGGACGTATTCTGTTATAATTCTGTTATGAGCACTCGCGAGGCGAAGGGTAAATCTGTATTCCCTGGTGGGAGCGTTGTGGGGACTTTGGACCAATTTTTGATTAGAGCCAACTCGGTCTTGGCCCACGAGATAGCGTTGACCGAGCGACGTCTCTCTTTAGATTTCCCATAAGGTAAATGCTCATCGCTGGGTGATCTGACATCTGTACATACACCTGAGCATTCATCGACTCCAGACATTGATTCTCATGACCTAGTGAGAAGTGCAACCCAGATTCCCCGACCCCCTTGGATTTCTCAATAACAATGGAGGATTCAAATAGTCCTCTGACTACGGAGAATGCCTCAGAAGGTGCACCCAGTAGTATAGCTTCACGTATTGCCACAAGGTCGGCACCCAAACACAAACCTCCATCTACGGACTTGCCATCGGTATTAAAGAGGAAGAGGGTGTCGTAATTTGACGATGGCTGGGTTAGCGCTTAGCTTTGCTACACGTTATTTCCCTTAACTTGGCCTTATTCGCAAAACGCCATTTTTGTATGTTACGGTGGCCATTTTAAGGAATGAGCGTCCTCGTGGTCAGCATGCCCTTTAGTCCTTTGTCCGTGCCACTGACCACTCGAGTTTGCCCAGCAACAGGCTATTTTTAGTAACGGTCAAGCCTGTACATGCGCAGTTCCGACTGACCAGTCACCCCTTAGGAATGTTCCGCCAAACTGACCAGTGGTGTTGTAACCCTCCCATGAGTTGTCTGTGTTCCAAAAATGACCATATATGTACCTAAACTCTGTAACCATGTACCGCCTACCTTTTATTACCGTAAATTTGTATAAAAGAAGGACTCGCACCAGCATTCGGTGTGATACTTCTTGCATTGCCGAAGGGTGCTGTAGGAATGTACCACCACCCCATGGGGTCTTAATAAACTTGTCTTTTGTACTTTTCAGTTTCCGTGCCAACAGTTCTTTTAGTGTAAGTGGGTATTTCTGCGGAACATGTAGGCCTTGGGCACCCAATACCACAAATTGGCGACCACAAAGGGACTCATCGGCGACTCGGATGCCCGAAGGAGAGGTCGTGACGAAGGATTGGAAACTCGCCATGGACGCGTACGCTGCCACTGAGTGACCCGAGTCTTGGCACCCACGGTGTTTTCTTCCTTTCCTTCTGATCTGACCTTCCAGGTGGCGCCGGTCTCCGACTGAGATCCTGCTCGTCTGTGTTGCTGTACAGTGCCCATTTGGCTGATTCGATCAAAGACCTTGGCAGTTGGAATCTGGAAATTTGAGATTTGGGTAAGATTTGTGATCAGTACGGTAGTCTGCGGACGCTTACTGAAGTTCTATGATTGTGATTATGATTTGAGTTAGCTAACATTTTGATTTTGTGAATTTGAAACATATGTGTAGTGCACTTCACATAGGCAGGCATGTAGAGATGTTTCTCTAACTTTGTTCGTACTTTGAGCGGCACATTTTGTGTGAAGTACTGTAAGTGCCATTTTTTTCGGTATCACGCTTTCGTGGTACTTTTTGAACATGCCTGTTTTAAGCACACTTCGAGGGATGTGCTGTCTTGGAAATGGTACCACATATAGGCTAAATGAATCTCAGCCGGCTCCCCCAGAAGGAACCCCTAACCGTGATATGTATGTTAAATTTGGCCTTCCCCCTATATTGTACAGTAAATTATGGCATAAATACACTAGAACCGATCCCGAGTTGCAATGGCCACTACATGGGTCGTTTGATTTGCGAAAGGTTCAGTTTGTTGAGCAATGTTTGTTTCAGCGCAGGTCTAGACAGGACATGTTTGATTGTGTGCGAATGTGGGAGAAAGCAGTGCGTGAACGTATGAAGCGTGAGGTTGCCTTGGCGGACAAAGAGCAGCGCAAGGCTGATCGAGATAAAGCTTTACAGCTTGAGGAGAAGGAGGCGCAGGAGAAGAAAGAGAGGGAGGCACGGGAACGTAATTTGCAAACGACCGGTCAATTTCCTATTCGTCGTCCGCTTTATCCTGTCCTTAATAATGAAGTTGATGATTTTTCGTTATTAGATCGATCTCCGCCTCCGTATGTTCAGCCTACGGCTCCGTCCGAGGATTTCGGTGCTGAAGGTCGGGATAAGTCAAGTACCAGGTGAACTGCTGAGAGAGCCGCGGAGTTGCGTAGTTTTGCTAGGAAATTGAATTTGAATCACATAACTGTGTCAGAAGTTACAGCTGAAAAGGATAAGTGGTCGGAACGAGAATTGATGTGTTTTTTTAACTACTTTTGCAGATGAAGTTATTGCTCGATTCCGTAAAAATTCAGTGGACTTAGAACCAAAGGATATGTCAGTCCATCATGAGAATATGCGTAAAGGTTGATTTGTTCTTGCAGATGCAGATGGCTTTTTCACACGATTGCTCCAGCTACGGGATGAGGCGTCCAGATTGCGGGAAGCACGAAAAACAGAAAAAGAGTCCTTGCCGGGGTCGACGGAACAGTCCAAACAGTGTTCTATCCTGGGTTCAGATAAGAATTCTAAAGTGCATGTTATGCCTATGCGTGAAGCTGCACCTCTGTATGTTCCCCCTAAAGGGGACGGTACAGATGAAGATAAAATGTCGGCAAATGCAAAGGGGTATTTTATATATAATTGGGTGTATACGCCTTGGAACAGAGCAGATGTTATGGCATTGAAAAATGCTTTACCTGATCTCCGTAAGAATCCGGCAGCATTATATGAAGGGGTAGAGGGGGCCATTTCCTCTTGTGTTATGACTCTTGTTGATATAGATCTTTTCTTTGGATTAATACTTCCCCCCGATATGTGGAGATCTATTCGTAAGACTAATGATCAAACGATGTTTGGGGCAACTTGGAAGGAGATAAGTCAGGCTGATTTAGACAGGGAACCTTCATGCAAACCATGTGACTTAATTTTAGATCTTCCAGCGGCTATTTTGAACAAAGTTAAAATGCTTGTTCCTCCTAAAAAGATCGATTGGACTATGTTAGCTTCATGCAAACAGAAGCCAGACGAATCGGTATCTGATTTCTTTACACGTTTTGAAGAAGCGTTTCATGATTACAGTGGTCAATCATTAACAGATGATACGGGTAGGCATTTGTTTGTAGATAAGTATGTGGCTAATCTCCTACCGGAGATTGCAAAAAGATTGAAAGCAAGTGAAAGTTCTTGGACCACAGCGACCCCTGCGTCTTTGTTAACTATGGCTCAGTATTACGAGCGGCAGGAAATAGAGGCTAAAGAAAGTGTTGATAAGAAAACGAAGGAATTGAAAACGAAGGTGATGTTGGCACAGGTTCGCGGTACGCAATCTAGAGGGAATTATAGAGGCAGGAGTGGAGGGGGTACTGTGTCGTACGGTCGTACCGATATTGCTGAGGACCAATGCGCATATTGTAAAGAGTTTGGGCATTGGGCTGAAGATTGTCCGGTGCTTCGTGAGCAACGTAGTCAGCGTGGTCGAGGAGGTGGAAGGTCGAGGAATAGTTATTCAGGAGCGAGAGGTGGCGGAAGTGATCGTGGTAGGTTTGAAGCGAGGGGTCGTGGTCAGGATGAACGAAACACTTTTGATAGACGGAATCAGTATCAGATATCGGAGAATGAGAATGTGGAGCATCAGGATTATGTGCATGCATAGGACTGCGTAGGATGGGGTGTGGAATCGGTTGAAGTGCCAGTAGATCAAAGAGGTCCATATGTATCAGTGGGCATTTTGGGTTCTACTGATCAGTTTTTAGTTGACACAGGAGCTACTCGTAGTGCTTTGTCTAAAAACTTGGTTCCAAGGGCTCCCCTGTCTGGCGAAACGATAACATGTATAGGGTTTGATGGCACACCCTCTCCTAGCCCATTATCACAACCTCTTGCACTTTGTATTGACAAATTTTTCAGTTTTTGTCCATTTTTGTTGTCGCCTCACACCCCAGATAACATTATGGGTATTGATTTGCTCAAATATTTTCGAGCAACGATACGCTGCGCTCCTGAAGGAGTGCGGGTTATTTTGAACGACAATTACCCAGATTCAGACAGATTTTGTACAATGAAGGAAATTGAAGCATTAGCCTCTCTCCCACGTACGTTATGGGCGACATCAGATACGGATGTGGGACAGATGCTCATTCCGCCTATTCGAATTACTGTCAAGGAGGGAGTACTTTTGCCACGTGTACCACAGTACAAGATCTCTAGGGAAGGTGAAATTGCCCTGACGCACATCGTTCAGGATTTGATTATTGCAGGAGTAGTGGAGGAAGTTCCTTACAATGTCTGTAACAGCCCTATTCTTCCGATCCTTAAAAAAGACACTGACGACAAAGTCTATCGATTTATTATTGATTTAAGAGAAATTAACAAAATTGTCATTCCCCAATACCCGGTGGTGTCTGATATCACGACATTGCTTACCTTGGTCCACCCAACTGCGACGACCTTTTCTGTTATTGACCTTAAGAACGCGTTCTTTTCCATCCCCATTCATCCTGACAGCAGATACTTATTTGGCTTTACCCTAAATAATAAATCGTACAGATTTTGTCGTGTTCCCCAAGGTTACACAGAGAGTCCTAGCATCTATAGCCAGGCTTTAAAAAGACAGCTTGATTCTTTTGAATTGCAATCCGGAGTAGCACTTATACAGTATGTTGATGATCTCCTGTTGGCTGCAGACACCTATGCACAATGTGAGGAGAGTACACTTGCTTTGCTTACCTTTTTGGCTCAGAACAATCACAAAGTCTCTAAGAAAAAGCTACAATACTGTAGACCCAAGGTGACCTACCTCGGTCATCTTTTTTCTAAGGAGGGGCGTGCATTAACATCAGATCGAATTCAAGCGATTTTAGATACGCCAGTCCCCTGCACTCAGAGAGATGTACGCGCCTTCATAGGACTAACGTCCTTTTGTAGACAGTGGATCATGGGGTTTTCGCACATTATCAAACCTTTGTTAGCGTTATTGTCCAAAACTACACCAATGCCCCTTGAATGGACAGATGAATGTCAAAATGCTTTTGATCAATTGAGACAGGCCCTTTGCTCTGCACCCGTGTTAGGTACACCAGATTACACAAAGATTTTCACGTTGTATGTGCACGAGAAAGATGGGTGCGCGTTATCAGTGTTAGTGCAGGCACACAGGGATTAGCAGAGGCCATGTGCGTATTTCTCAGCCATTCTTGATCCTGTAGCGCGAGGGTTACCTGGGTGTTTCCAAGCAGTCGCAGCGACAGCAGTAGCTATACGGCAAAGTGAGGGAATAGTTTTGTCACACAAATTGTTGGTGTTAGTTCCACATGCAGTAGATGCCCAGTTAAATCAAACGAAGACGCAGTATCTCACGAGTGCACGTTTAACAGGATATGAGCTCACACTTTTGGCGCCGCATATCACACTGAAAAGATGCGCTACCCTGAACCCTGCCACTTTATTGCCATATCCGGTTAAAGAGGGTCAGGAGGAAAAACACCATGATTGTGTTTTCCTGACCGAGGAACAAACAAAGGGTCATGTCGACTTACAGGATATGCCACTTCCAGATGTGGATGGGGAACTGTGGGTTAATGGATCGTGTTTGAGGCTGCCAGATGGCACAACTTCTGCAGCATATGCGATCACGACACTTAAGACGGTGGTAGAAACAGCACGAATACCCCAGAAATCAGCCCAAGCAGCGGAGCTGATAGCTTTGACAAGAGCCTGCGAACTGAGTGCTGGCTTATGTGTGAACATCTACACAGATAGCCGGTACGCCTTCGGAGTAGCGCATGACTTCGGCCTACTCTGGAGAGAGCGTGGGTTTTTGACGTCTCATGGAGTACACATTATGCACGGAGAACTAGTGCGTGATCTCCTAAACGCGTTACTTTGTCCAAAGAAAGTGGCGATAATCAAATGCAGTGCACATAAAAAGGTCACTGACAAAGTGGGTCAAGGCAATGCCTTTGCAGACAGTATAGCAAGACAAACAGCTATGTCACGAAATGACTCCCCCATGTATGTAGTGAAGTCGCAGGCCGAGCGATGGCATGATGCTAGAGCAGAGATATTAGACATCCAAAAATCAGCGACTGAAGCAGAACTTGTAACATGGGCATCAGAGGGGGTGCTGGATGATGAGGGTTGTTGGAGGAGCAAGGATATGGAACGATGGAAATTGCCTGCAGCTTACTTGCAAGCGATGGTCCAGATGACACATGGGTTGGCACATGTTGGAGCTCTTGCAATCACTCGATTGTTAACACGAGTTTGGGAGCATCCTGAGATTGCCAACACTGCCAAGAGAGTAGTGCAGACCTGTTTGATATGTTTGCAGCACAATCCTGCAAAAGGGACGCATACTCCGAAAGGAGGGTTCGTTCCACCTTCTGCACCATTCGAGGTACTTCAGATGGATTATATCCAGCTTGAGCGTTGCAATGACCTTAAGTATGTCTTAGTGGTGGTATGTGCCTTTAGCAAATGGGTTGAGGCTTTCCCCACGAAAGATAATACGGCCTTGACAACGGCCAAGGTTTTTCTCAAAGAGTACTTTCCTCGATATGGAGTTTGCAAATTTTTATGGAGCGATAATGGTCCTCATTTTGTTGGGAAAATTGTAGAATATGTGCTGAAGGGATTGGGGATTCAGCAAAAGTTTCATGCTGTGTTCCATCCTCAATCAGCAGGTCTTGTCGAACGGTACAATGCCACATTGAAACTAAAACTGGCTAAGATTGTGGCGTCCACGTCTTTGAAGTGGCGGATGCCTTGCCGTTAGCATTACTCTCTATTAGATCAGTGCCCCACTCTCGAACTGGCCTCACACCTTATGAAGTGGTGTTTGGAAAGCCAATGAATATATGGGGAGTTCCTAAACCGCGATTGTTACATGATGTGCCTTGTATAATGATGAACGATTATTTGGCACGATTAACAAATGATTTACTTTCCATTCACCAGCAGGTTCGAGGAGCGCTCCCTGACAAGTCCATTGGAGAGGCTCACAATCTTCGTCCTGGGGATTTTGTTATGGTAAAATCGTTTGAGAGAGCGAACAGCTTGGAACCGAGGTGGCGTGGCCCCGATCAAGTCCTGCTTGCAACTCGAACGGCTGTGCGAGTGACCAACAGGAAGCGGTGGGTGCATTCAACCCACTGCCGTCGCGTCTCTCTGGACCTGGTGAATCCTACTGTGCTTTCTGACTACAGAGACATCTTGGATGAGGAAAAGAGCCCAGCTGTGACGTCGGCCGAATCGGAGGGAGCCTTCCCGGACCACACCGTTTCTGGACAACAGCGTTACAATCGGCGGCCACGATAGGAAGAAGATTTTTTGGTGCGAGACTGGTTGGTTACCGCTCTGGGGTTTGTGAAACGGAAGCCGGGAATCTCAAGGGGGGGGATCAGTTCTGCCAAGAATAGCGACACCCGTCTTGACCCCGGAGAAGAAAACAACGGCTACCTCGGAGCTCAGCACTCACATTTTTATTTGTTTAGTTGTATATTTGAGACATTGTGAACTCTTTTGAACTATGGCGTCTTCTGCATCACGAGACAAAATAATTCTTGGTGCTATATTGTTTGTATTGACAATTGTGGTAATAGCAGTGATAGCCTGGGTAGTAGAACTTGTGGTGCCTGTACGAGAACATTTGCTGCCGACTACCCCGGCTCCATCTGAACATTTTCATTTCACCTTACCCTACCATGAAGAACGGCACCGACAGACTTACTTGAACAATAGCTTCATTCAAATCTTGCATCACACTCACAATATGACGAACACTTCTAACTGTTGGGTGTGTGGGATGTTGCCTGGACATCAGAAAAAAGGACGCACACCATTTATCCCACTCCCGTTTTCCCATAATGGTTCCTGCAATGCTTGGTATACTCTACTATTCACTTTGCGCTGGCCAACAAAAGGGGGGGTGCTTTTCTGTTTAAACAAGATATGTTATCATGATCGGGATGGCTATCCACAAGCTGAGGGTACTCGATTTGAATGGGAAGAGTACCGCCCCGACAACGTGTCTGCACCCCGAATCTATAGTAATCAGCGGAACATTAATATGTCCAGCTCTCATGTCATTAATGTTATAGATACTAAAGCTGATCTTTGCATACGAAATAAAGGTACAATCCCTGTTGGAAAAAGTGAATGCAACACCAAACTTACATTTGACAGTCCGAATGGCATATCCTTTGTGGCATCTCGAAATACATATTTTATCTGTGGCAATAAAGGTTATCATCGACTCCCGTCAGGATGGTTAGGTACATGTTATATCTCTTTTGTATTGCCCCCTGTATTCATTGCCCCACCAATGTACCATAATGACTATATTCTATATCATGACTTTGTGTTAAATAGAGTCAAACGTGCTGTAGTCCTGGAAGACATTGATCAGACCGATACTGCACTACAACAATATGTGGATTTTAATTTGGGTTTGTTTTCGTTTGTGGGAGCTGCTCTGAATAGTCGAAAGATACGACGACTGACCCGTGTTGTTGAGGCTGTAGCTAATGATACTGCTTTTGCATTGGGGAATATCACTGAAGAGCTTCAAATATCTAGAATTGTTACGCTCCAGAACCGGATGGTTCTAGATGTAGTTCTAGCTGATTGAGGGGGGGCATGTAGAATTATCGGAAGAAGCTGTTGTGTTTACGTTCCTGACAACTCACCATCTGTATATGATGCTATATCAAAATTGCATAAAATTGCTGCTGAAATACATCCGGACAATGGTACATGGACCTTTTCGGGGTGGTTCTGGTCAATGCTTAGTACATGGGGCTGGAAGCTACTGACAATCTTATGTATCATAGTTGGGATATTATTCTTCTTGTGTCTATGTATACAATGTGGCCCTGCATTATGTTCCATGTATTTATCAGCTTGTATTCCATCTAGACGAGCTCTTGCCCAAAATGAATTGATGCTTCAGAAAGAAGTGGCTCAAATTATGTTAGTTGATATAGAAGATGAGTATCCCGACTATGTCCACTATGAGGTAGCTTCAGCTAAACGCTAAAAGGGTCGTCTGTCGTAATTTGACGATGGCTGGGTTAGCGCTTAGCTTTGCTACACGTTATTTCCCTTAACTTGGCCTTATTCGAAAATGCCATTTTTGTATGTTACGGCGGCCATTTTAAGGAATGAGCGTCCTCGTGGTCAGCATGCCCTTTAGTCCTTTTTCCGTGCCACTGACCACTCGAGTTTGCCCAGCAACAGGCTATTTTTAGTAACGGTCAAGCCTGTACATGCTCAGTTCCAACTGACCAGTCACCCCTTAGGAATGTTCCGCCAAACTGACCAGTGGTGTTGTAACCCCTCCCATGAGTTGGCTGTGTTCCAAAAATGACCATATATGTACCTAAACTCTGTAACCATGTACCGCCTACCTTTTATTACCGTAAATTTGTATAAAAGAAGGACTCGCACCAACGTTCGGTGTGATACTTCTTGCATTGCCGAAGGGTGCTGTAGGAATGTACCACCACCCCATGGGGTCTTAATAAACTTGTCTTTTGTACTTTTCAGTTTCCGTGCCAACAGTTCTTTTAGTGTAAGTGGGTATTTCTGTGGAGCATGTAGGCCTTGGGAACCCAATACCACAAGGGGAGGGAGCCCGCAAAGGTAGAAAACCGCAAAAAAGCCTATGTCTAATAGTAATGGGGGTCTCCATCTTCTTTGCCATCAATCTCCTTCCCTGAAAGCGTCGGCAACGTTGCTTCTAATCAAGATCTACATACTGCTCTGTCTCTTGATACTCACCAGGCTCTGTTGGCCAAAGTGGGGGCTTTTATTTCATCATCTTTGACCCCAATTTTCGAAAGACTTACGTTGATTGAGGACAGATTAACTAACTTTGAATCACAAATTGTACCCAATCTATGTATTATTAAGGACACTCAGGGAAAAATTGATCGACCCCCTATACCTGCTACAAATGTGTTGTGCAATCCAGTTATCCCCAAGTCTATTCCCGCAATTCCCCTTTCATCTAATTTAATTCCTGTACCACCTGGCATTAATGATAGAGCGGGAATAGATAGACTGTGTTGTTGATCCAGTGGCCATGTGGGTGAAATAGGGAACATGTCCAGCGAGTTTGCTCAGCTCATACCAAGTACCCCTAGGGAGGAGAGCAGTAGGATCCGGGGTGGGATACTAAGCAACCCCACGCAACAACGTTCTGTTTACAGGACAGGTAACTAACCTACCACTGTTCATGGCTTTTCATATTGTGATTATCCAGTTGTGCATAATCCCTTGGCCGGTATGATAGATCCAATGGGATTGAGAGCCCTACATCTATCACCGGCCGCTGCCCCCCTGGTAGTGGTCTTAAAGAATATTCCAACCCTACAGGAAGGGCAGACGGAATCCCCTGAACAGCTAATGGCTAAAACAATGCACTGGCTTACCACACAACTACAGGCAGAAGGGATACGGGCTGGGATATTTGTAACCAAATGATTGTGGCAAGATGGGCTCAATGGGTTGAACATATCAAAAAGGAAGGGCATGTTGTTAGATTCCTACTGGAGTACCTACGGAGTAGAAACTCAGAAAATCACACAGGGAAAATCACCCTTTTGCCACTGTTTTTTTTATAGCCCGTACCATCACACCACGCAAGGGAGGGGGGCCTTTTGGCATTAAAAAGACCTATAGACGGTCTCTTTGACTTCAACCATGCCAACAGGTATGCCCCTTTGTCTGGCCTAGATGCATGTGATTGCCTGCCTTCCGAACTATTAACAGTGGCAGTGGATTCTATTATCCAGCCAACTGTTTCCCTTGTGAACACCTTATCCCCTCAGATAGGTATTACAGGGGGGCCTGTGCACATCAAGGCTTCAATGTTGATAGAACAGGGGGAAGGTCCCACTCCTAGTACATTAAATATATTATCATGGAACATTGCTGGCCTTTTTTGAAGACCACTTCTTCTGAATGACTCCCTCAGTAACGGAGTGGTTCCCACTGCCCACAAATTTGCGGCTGTTATCCCCATCTTAAAAAAGGCCGGTGCCGACCCCTCATCCCCTTTCAACTACCGTCCCATCTCCCTCCTGCCTTACCTGGGTAAGGTCTTAGAAATCCATGTAACCAGCACCCTGAGCACCTATGTGGAAACCAATCACTGCCTCTCCCCTCGGCAGGCAGGCTTCCGCCCCCTCCACTCCACGGAGAAGGTGGTGATCTCAGTGATGGACAGCCTACGCGAGGGCATTGACATCAACCTCCCGCAGGCCCTCATTCTTTTAGACCTGTCCGCCTCTTTTGACACGGTGGACCACTCCATCCTTCTCACCCGTGTCAGGGCGGCAGGCATAGAGGGCCTGGCCGTCGCCTGGCTCGAGTCCTTCCTGAGTGATAGGGCTCAGGCGGTCCACCTAGCTGGTTTCACTGCTGCCTCCCGTAAGGTTGTATGCGGGGTCCCCCAAGGTTCTTCACTTTCCCCTCTTTTGTTTAATTTATACATCTACCCCCTCATCTTTATGTTACAGCAGCTCGAGGTCACGGTGTTCAATTACGCCGATGACCTCCAGCTAATTTTCAACCTTTCCCACTCCCCCTCATCTTCCCAGAACGTTCAATCTGTCATGCTGTTCATCCAGGATTGGATGAACTGCAACCACCTCAAACTCAATCCGGACAAGACGGAGCTAGTCTTGACCGGAGGTGGTTGCAGTCCCTGGTCCCCTTCTCACTGGCCTCTTTCACTTGGTGTTCCCCCGCTCCCTGTCCCCAAGGTCAAAACCCTTGGTATCCTCCTTAATCCTTCACTCTCCATTCATTCACAGGTTAATTCGGTTGTTTTCTCCTGCTTTCTCTCCCTCAGAACCATTAGGAAGATCTCTCGCTCTTTTTCCCTACCTGCCCTAAAGATCATAGTGATGGCTATGGTGCTCTCGCGCCTTGATTACGGTAACATCATTTACAACGGCGCTCCGGCCTACGCCATTCACCGTCTGCAGCTAGTGCATAACCAGGCTGCCCGCCTGATCCACGGCCTGCCTAAATTCCACCATGCCACTCCTCTACTGCAGGCACTGCACTGGTTGCCGGTGAAAGAGCGAGCCTTGTTCAAGCTTGGCTGCCTCACTTTTCAGGCCAAAATGGGCACCGCCCCGGAGTTCATTTGCTCCGTCATCAAGCCTTACACACCGGGCAGAGAGCTTCGCTCCACCCATCAGGCACTTCTAACCACCCACCGATTCAGAAAGAAAAAGGCGGGCGGAACAAAATTTGCAGTTCTCTCTCCTATGTTTTGGAACTCCCTTCCTGCGGAACTCCGCATGACATCTTCTTACACTGAGTTCTGGAAAGGTCTAAAAACCCTGCTCTTCTCCCGAGCTCACGCTGTCTAAACTCCCTCCGCTCCTGTTGTCTATTCGCAATCCAAAAGCGCCAAGAAACCGCGTGGTAGAAGCGCGCTATACAAATGTTTTTAAATTCAAATTCAAAATTACTTTTATTGAGCCTTTTGATATCATCGCCTTCCAGGAGACTTGGTCTCTGAGTCAGATTTTTCATCCAGGCTATCTGGCTTTTGGTAAACCAGCAATTGCAAGTTCCAAAGGGCGCCCCTCAGGAGTATTAACTGTTTGGGTCAGACAATAGGTGGGGTGTCAGGTAAAAGAACTAGGGATAGATAACCCGGATATTCAGGCGCTTAAAATATCCGCCAAAGATGAACTCGATTTTATATTGATTAATGTATACACAAGAGGGGTGGTGGGGGGAAAGCCTCTCCAACCGTCTCTAGTTTAGATCAATTCATTAAATCTTTAAAAGGGACATGTAACTGGGTTATTGCAGGGGATTTTAATTGTATGTTCGAGCCACTTGGCTTAGAAGACGGCTGCCTCACTAGCGATGAGGATGCAACATGGGGTGTGCCGTCATTATAGCTCCCCCCAATTAAAAAATGGACAAAGGCAGTCCTACAATTAACAAAGTCTCACATTGGAAAGAGGGCTTCGAGCTGTCAATGGGAGATCTATATCCGATAGCAAAGGTAACCCCACTTTTAACATCGGAATGAGAAGCAGAAGGATTGACTACTTTTTAAATAACTTAGAACTCCGGCTGAGGGTAAAGGATAAGGCGGTCCTAATAAAACAAGAGAGTTATCATGATTCATTATCTCTGAAATTGGAGGTAAAGGGCTGTTTACAATCGAAGGGTGGTACAGATATCATAACGGCAGACTTACTTATGTCACATGACTGTCGAAGATTAAAATGGGCATGGGTCTCCGAGGATGAGGGTATTATGGCCCAGATAAAGCTGACACTCGAAGAATCCCTCTTAGCCCTTTCATACCTTGATTCCAGTAGGGCTAACCTCTCTGCTCTAACTGAGATTCATCAGTACTTGTTCGCTAAGTTGAAAAGATATTTTATGAAAAATATTAAAAGATCTAATGTCCCTCCAGTGTATAAAACCGCTAAATGGTATGATGGGGCATGTAGGCTAGCTTTTAGACACCTGCCCCAAGCGATTAGAGTGGGTTCTACGTAAGAGGTAAGGGAGTGAAGGTAAGAATATAAGGCAATCCAACTTACGGCAAAGAAGGCCTTTGATGAGAATAGAAGGAGGGGCTTATTGGAAGCAAGTAATGGGAAAAACTGGTGTCGGTTCTGGCACTTGATTAAATAGGGTAGCGGTAGTGCCGGTCCGGCCCCGGTTAATAATGTCCCTCCAGAAGCCTGGGTGGCACACTATCAGGCCCAATTGTCATCATCTGAAGATAGTTCTAGGAATTCGCCCCGTGTAGAGACGGATTTAGTTCTAACATTCTCTGAGACGGAAATTGAGAGAGCCATCAATTATGTAGCAGCACACAGAGCACCGGGAGTGGATTGCCTTCCGGCGGATGTATTTAAGTCAGACCAGGAGATCTGGTTGAATTACATCCTTTTTCTTGTTAATGGTTTGGCCAGAGAGGCACCTATTCCTGAATTGTGGCGCGGGGCTGAAATTATCCCCATTTATAAAAAGGGAGATCGCGCTAGTCCAATTAATTATCGGCCCATAAGCCTTATAGATACCATACAAAAAATTGTGGCTAGGGTAGAGCTAAGTAGGGTAAACAGTTGGATAGATGATAATGAAATCCTATCCACCTATCAAGCAGGGTTTAATTCCCACGTTAGCACTATCAATCAAGTTTTTAGATTCATGTTGATATACTGGAATACGGTGGTCCTAGCAAGGGGGGACACTTTATGCTGCATTTGTAGACCTTAAATCTGCATTTGATCTATTCCCCCGCCGCAAGATGTGGGAGACATTTAGGGAAGCAGGGATGTCTGCTGAGATCCTATTTTTTATTGTAAAATTACATGAGTCAACATATGCCCAAGTACGATGGGGTCAGCAGGGTGAGCTAACAGATCATTTTCCTGTGAGCAAGGGAGTACGGCAGGGGCGCGCCTTGGCCCCTACCCTCTTCTCCTTGTTCATAAATAATGTTATTGCTTACTATACTGATTCTCCAATGGACGCCCCTACTCTTGCTGGATCTAGGGTTCCCCTACTAATGTTTGCAGATGACACTTTAATCATGTCTAAGACACAATCTGGTATGCAGCGAGCCCTTGATCAATTTACTCTTTTTTGCAGTGACCATGGCTTAGCGGTTGATGTTGAAAAGACAAACTACATGGTCTTGCATAGGCATAAAATAGTGAAGGCTAGAGTAGAAATGAATAATAAGTCCTTGGAACAAACTGACTCTTTTACATATTTGGGCGTCACTATGGGCAAACGTATGAACTGGAAGCAACAGCTAGACTTACTAGTCTTAAGGCATAATCAATTAGCAGGAGCCCTGTTAAAAGAATTCAGGTTATCCCAGATCAAACCAGTTGGACCAGCCCTCGCCATATATCAAGGAAAGGTTAGAGCGTCAATAATCTATGGGGCAGAACTATCGGGCTTCTAAAATTTAGCTCCACTAGTTGTAGCTCAGAATACATTTTTAAGGTCAATCTTCCCCTCTTAGGCCCTTACTTTTAGATGTAGGGTGTATCTCTTTTGAGGAAGCTGCGGGTTTTAGACTGATTGCTTATTGGCGCCGGCTTTGGACTACTCCAGAGTTTGCGCCCTATGCTAAAGCTGCTAAGTTTATTAGAGAAGCTGATAAATCTAATAAAATTATGTGGTTACAAAAGATTAAGGGAACGTTATCAGATATGGGCCTCATTCATTTGTGGGAGGACCCAGAAGGGAATTATTTCCCATCCAAACAAGATTTCACAGCCATTTATAGGTACATGGTTTATCAAAAGTCTCTGTCCTTGGTCTCTGATGCATCCCTTACTGGCCTCTTTCTTGATTTTAAAAGTGAATGTCGGCTGGAGGCCTATTGGGATATTATTACGTGCCCCAGAGATAGAAAATGATTTCATCAATTTAGAGTGGGCACTCTTCCACTAAAACCTTTTATGAAAAAGTTGGGGTAAGTCCAAGACACAAAATGTCACACTTGTGTAACTCAGGATGAGACTTTATCACATGTCCAGTTTGTGTGCCCTGCATATAAGGGCCCTCGACAGAAGTGATTAAAACTGGTCTGTAAAATGATCAGAATAACATCTTGCCATATGGCTCTGTGTATCCTAAAAACAGATACTACTGAGGTCATAGTTATCGCTATGGCTACATTTTTTAGCTGGACTTGGCACTTAGACGGAATATTTTACAAGGCACAATGTAACCTGATGTATTGTGTAACAGCATTCTCTAGGTTTTCTATGAGCAAAATTAGTTAAAAAAAAAAGAGGTTACCAACTATGTTTAGCCTTGTATTTGATTTGGAATGCTTCTTACTTCGAAGTTTTTACATATTTATGATATATTTGTTCTTTTAACGTCACTGGTATCTTTTTTCGATCAGAAAGGGAATCTTAATATGTAATTCCTTTTTTTAACATAACATCTGTGTTGCTGTGTGTTTTTACATATTTATTTTATTGTTTAAATGTGTCTTTTATGATTGATTTGATCGAATAAATTGAATTGAATTGACTACCAGGCCAATAGCTCTGTCATTCTAAAAGTAAGAGAGTTAAAACAATTACATTTTTTTAGTAAAGAGTCTTAAACAGCAATAAATATGCTTGAGTAAGAAAAATGCACATTTTAATATCAAAGTTGTGCATATTTTATCATCTAAGTGTGTTTATTAGACTGAAAATGGTCAGTTCTTCAAGCATCAGTGCATATTTGTCAGAAAAATAAATGTGGAAATATACTCATTTCAGATTCATTTTTTCACAAAACCCAAAATATATATGGGTAAATACATATACAAATATTCAAAACATATATGGATAAATACAGAAGGAAATGCCCAAACAATAAATACCATAAAACCAGGAGTCTTGATTATAAGTTATTAAAGACTACTATTACAGTTAGCTTTTCACTACAAAAAGTATACACGTCTTTTTAAAACGTACTTCAAAAACATTATAGGTTTTCAGGGACATTGTAGTTAGAAATTAGCATTTAATAAACCTTTGAAATTCACAGAAAAAAACATAGGTTGTACAGACGTTATAGTTAGAAATTTTCATTTAAAAAACCTTAGAATTTCATTGAAAAAACCATAGGTCTGTGTTTTCGCACTGACAGACGCACTGACAACCACCAGTGTGAGAGGAGGAGAAGGAAGAATGCTGCCTCGCTGCCTCTCCAAATTACTGCCTGGGAACTTCTGTCTGCGGCCCCCCGCAGCCCACCTGCGGTTCCTGCGGCCCCGCTGAGACTTGCCGCTCCACCCCGGTACAGAAACCTTCGGAGACCCACCGGCGAGTTGCAGACGGCCGGGCACCCAGTGCGGTTGGGCGCGGCCGGCCTCCAGCAGTGCTCCGCTATTGTGCTCCACGGTGCTCTGGTCGGTGGCCCTCCAACAGCGGCCGCTGCGCTGATCCATCTGACACCTGAGGAGCTGAGGACTGCAGGTGGTGGAGGGCAGAGAGCTGTAGGTGGACTGCAAGTGTGGTGAAAAGGGCAGCAGAGGAAATGGTGAACTGGCACATGAATGAACATGATTGAAAGGAGGTTGAAATATGTTATGTTTTGTTATGTTATATATTGTTTTGTATAGCGCACGGCTACTCAAAAAGAGTGTCCCGGCGCTTTTATTGAGCCCTATAGCAGAATAACACAACACAGTGATGTAAAACCAGATTAGAAGAAACAAAAACAGAGGGGAAATGGCCTAAAGGGCAAAAAGCCAAGTTTTAAAGCCCTTCCTGAAGGCAAGCAAATTAGTAGCACCACGTAATGTCAGCGGCAAAGTGTTCCACAACTGTGACGCCAGCAACCCAAAGGAGCGGCCTCCATTGCGGGCTCTTTTTACTCGCGGGACCGCCGCAAGAAACAAAGATTCAGATCTTAGAGATCGAGCCGGGTGGTAAAAGGCGAGTCTCCTTTGGAGATACTTTGCTCCCACAGCATGAAGAGCTTTATAGGCCAAGGTTAAAGCCTTAAAGGCAATCCGCTTCCGGATAGGCAGCCAATGGAGCGACTGCAACAGGCCAGCAGCGCTGGCTCGCCTATTTAGGCCATAGATGGCCCTCGTGGCCGCATTCTGAACAACTTGCAGCCGCTGCAATAGATATTCCGGCAGGCCCAGATAGAGGACGTTGGAATAATCCAATCTTTAGCCGATCAGGGCCTGCACTGTCATCTTCCTATGCTCCTCTGAGAGAAGAGGCAGAAACTTCCGGAGCATCTTGAGGAGACCAAAACATGTTCCCGTTAAACCAAGGTTCTGAGATCTCAACGTCAGACCCTTGTCCATCTTGACCCCCAGGTTCTTAGCCAGCTGGGACGAACAAGACGGGGGGAACATATTAATAGAATGTGGATAGCACTGCCGTAACCCATACGGTAGTGGCCCCCAGGGCACAGTCAAATGTTGCTGAATGCTTCAGCTGAACTTTTCTCAATAAAGTTTTTTTACACAAAATAAACCGGAGTCTTTCTTCTTCTTTATAGGATTTTTAATTCATCCTTTTCAATTTCAACCATACATGCTGGTAATTCGTAAATGTAATCACATTACATATTTCTTCGTTTTTCAAACATGAATTCACATTTTACAATCCATGGAAAATCCAATGCATTTCGCCCATAAGGGCTTCATCAGGGAAATCTACAAAAAATATATATATCTATCACCAAATCATATGTGAATATGCTGTATCATCACATTGTAATATACTAAATATAAATGATGTTAATAAAGTACAAAAAACCATTACCATTCAACATGTATGTGACCACTTAATAAACGATTCATGCATACCTCGTCTATTGTTCCTTATGAAACCTTGGATCTTTATGAACAAATGGTGAAACGAGATCTCAACAAAATCAATTGCATGAAACAAACCAGACACAGGAACCTCTCACAAAAAGAATATGCCACTTTAAAAACCATAGCTAACAATCCAACAATAGTATGTCAGAAAGCAGACAAAGGTGGGGCTCTGATAATCATGGACAAAGAGTATTATGATTCTCAAATTGCAATCCATCTTCTTGATGATTACACTTATAATATGTAATGTGATTACATTTACGAATTACCAGCATATATGGTTGAAATTGAAAAGGATGAATTAAAAATCCTGTAAAGAAGAAGAAAGACTCCGGTTTATTTTGTGTAAAAAAACTTTATTGAGAAAAGTTCCGCTGAAGCATTCAGCAACATTTGACTGTGCCCTGGGGGCCACTACCGTATGGGTTACGGCAGTGCTATCCACATTGTATTATACAACTCCTGAGCAGGGAGTAAACCCCAAGGAGCACGCCATACATAGAAAATTTGTGAAAAAAACACTGTTGTGCACAGGATATAACCACATTTTTGAACATATTAATAGGCCACCATGCCTGCCAGTCCGGATCCGATGAACAGCCGAAGAAGAGTACCTCAGACTTATCTGAGTTGCACTTGAGGCTGTTCAGCTGGAACCATTTAAAAACAGCCCCAAGGCATTCCCGGATACTCTCTCCATCAAAATCTCCTCCTTTCTTACACGAAAAGAGGAGCTGGGTGTCATTGGCATAGGATACGATCTGGGCCCGAAAGACTCCGCCAATGCCGCCAAAGTGGTCATAAAGATGTTAAAAAGAGTCGGGCTCAACACAGAGCCCTGCGGAACTCCGACTCCCAGAGGCAGCATCACGGCCGAGTTAGGAGAGGCCCAGACCGTTTGTCGACGGCCAGCCAAAAAAGATTTAAACCAGCTGAGCACCGTCCCCCTCAGACCGATCTCATAGAGTCTGGTGAGAAGATCCTCATGGGGGACGGTGTCAAAGGCCGCCAACAGATCTAACATGACAAGCATGGCTTTGCCCCCGGAGTCGAGTACCTCTTTAATGGCTTCAGACACCTCCAAAAGCGCCGTCTCGGTGCTTAGGTTGGGGCAGAAGCCAGATTGAGTGGCATGCAGTACATCATGAGCTTCCACAAAATTAGAAAGCACCATATGCACATGCTTCTCTAAAATTTTCGTAAGAGCAGGGAGGAGAGAAATAGGCCTGTAGTTGGCCAGAACCTCTGGATCAAGACCAGGCTTCTTCAGCAAGGGAATGACCATTGCCTGCTTCCAGGCCTGCGGAACCACTCCCTGGCTCAAAGAGAGGTTCAAGAGTGGATTCGCCAGCGGATTTATAACTTCCGCCATTTTTGCCAAAAGTTTGGCCGGGCAAGGGTCAAGAGGCGACCCAGATTTGAGATTGCCCATAAGTGCCAAAGAAGCAGGAGCTGAAATCGATGGAAAAACGGCCATAACTGGGCCCGAGGGGGCCAATAAAACTGATCCATCCTCGAGGCTGGCGGAAACAGCAGTCGCTGACCCCTTGCTTGACTGCTGCTTTTGGTCCCCTGACTCACTGTCTTAGCCGCCCCCACCCCCCCCTGGATGCGGGTGGACGCGGGCGGAACTGCAACTGGCTCCAGAATTGTATTAGAGGAAAGAGGCGCACCAACATAAGTAGTCACTGCCTCAATCACAGCCCCAGTTTGGTGAGTCAGCGGCCCACAGCACCCCCCTGCCCCTACCCCTGGTGCACTTATTGGCATTCAGCGCGGGCTTCTAAATCCAGTTGGGGTGAGACAAGTGAGGAGAAAGCAGGGGGGAAGGATCGCTTAGGAGCTGCACTGCAGGCACTCCCCCCCGCTTTTTACCAAAACCCCTGCCAATTTACCAACATTGTCAACAAAGCCAAATTAAAAGCACCAGCACTAGCTACACGTAGCCCCAATCAGACTCCGGGCCAGG
This sequence comes from Lissotriton vulgaris, assembly GCF_964263255.1. Classification (NCBI taxonomy): domain Eukaryota; kingdom Metazoa; phylum Chordata; class Amphibia; order Caudata; family Salamandridae; genus Lissotriton; species Lissotriton vulgaris. Next base: position 1,336,827,860 of record NC_141687.1, read on the forward strand.
GTTCTGGTTCTAGCTTTGGGACCTGAAAGTACTTATTGCCAGGAAGCGCAGCAATTGCTTAAAGAAAAGTAACAATAAGCACTGCACAGTTAAGTAGATGAGGTCAGGAATAACCAGGACTGCCGTCCCCCCCAGGACAGGGAGGAGTAAAGGGAAGAAACGTAATGCAAGCACCGAATCATATCCCACAACGACAATCTTGGATCTAACACATAAACTAGCATTGACCGGGTCCAAGCACGCAACAGATCCACATCAACCCCAAATCTACACTAAATTCAGCTTCTTAAGGGATGCAGGAAATGTTCTCTGCTCAAGCAACGCCACTCTCAAGGGCCTGCAACCCCCCCTGCAACCACTACAGTCACTGCCAGCATCAAGCATATCGGCATTGTTAGTGGAGGAGGCTAACCTTGGCTCAGGACCCCCAAAAGGCCCCTCCGAACTCAACACCACCATGGAGAACTGGACTACCAATCAACAAATTGAAACTTTCAGAACAACACTTATTGAGGAGAGTATTAGCAACAGCTCAACGTGTACAGCTGGACTCAAACATCTGGATTTGCCATCCAATACGGAAACCAATTTGGCTCTAAGGAAATCACTGGGCCCCCTAGGATATTCGATATGGATGGACCAGATGCATCCGCAGAGGGAGGGTGCGTTTCGGCTCCCCCTCAACAACAACTAGCGCACAGCGGATCCCCACCCAGGAAGAACTGGACCACATAAAAATAAAGCAGCATTTACTGCCTGTGGACAAAGCTAACATCACAAAAGGTGTGGGTGATGCCACTGGAGATACAGGAAGCGCAACAAAGGAACAATCCAAGAATACCAACATCAACCTCAGTCCATACAGAAAAGGTTGACCAGCACTTACAGCAACCCTGTAACAACTTTACAGCAAGGAAATCCAAATTTACGAACTACCTCATCACCCCCTGCACAAGAAAGTTCATTTACTCAGCAAGGAGGACGAAGCGCGGGCCTTTGGACTCAACACAGCAAGAGGAAGGAAAGGTGATCATCTCCTATCTGAACACTCAAGCGTGGGAAGATATGTTCACCACATCAGCCACAAAGAGAACCCCGGCCCGATCACCCCAACAGGAACCAGCACCCGCAATACTAACTAAAAACGAGTAAAAAAAAAAAGCGAGCCATTGAATGAACAAACTGCCAGTACTTGGGCCTCTCTTCTAAATACAATTGAACTGGTTGTGGAAGCGTTTCAATACCAGTCAGAAGAGATGGAGATCCAGCTCTCATTGTTGAACACCTTGGCACTAATCATGCCAGGCATTGATGAAAAATTAGGGGATTTAAATGGCCTGATCAAGAGAGCCCAATCTGATGCATGCGTGAGCTGCAACCAGATTGTTGATAAGCTTGCCACCATGCCCTCAATGCTGACCAGTGTCCTAAATGTGATAAAATCAGCATCTGCTGGTCCCACAAGCAATGGCCAGAACAGCCCAAATACTATGGGGACACAGGCAAGGGTCAATTTGCAAAACCACTAAACAGTAAGTTGCCACAAGACAACTCACAAGAGAATACTGAGAAGTCAGGTGGGCCTGGAAATAAAGGAGTAAACAGAGAAATGTTGACAATCCAATTAGAAGGGGATCAAACTTCGAACCTCAATGCTAAACAACGCAGAAAACAAAAAAGGAATAATGCCAACAAAAGGCCACTGTAAATCCGACAGCCTTCTTCCCCATTTTTTCAGGAAATTACAACAAACGGGGCATCAACTCAGGGGAACCAAGCCCACAAAAACAAACCCCGCAGCTGCAGAACAGTCCTGCTAAGCTGGTGAAAAATAGGGAAGTAAAAGAACAAGGACCCATAATTAATTCATCGACTAAAAAATCAAGTAACAGCTATGATCATCAGCCATAGCACTGCCAAACTCCAATAGGTGAGTCGGCATACCTTCTAAAACTCCTGAACACAACCAACAGACACATGCAACTGGGGAGCAACTCGCGGCACAGACCTGGGCAGAAATTATGGACACAGCGGTTAATAAGAAATCAAGTAATGGGCAACATGGAGATCATCTGGGCAGCAGAATGGGGCTAAACAGGGATCAGGGTTACACAGAGGATAAACACTCCATCTCACTTGCTAACGAGCTGGAGAAACCCATACGAAGTGAACCACCACAGCGCACAAGCTACAAAACAGGTACTCTCTGAGCCAACAACAGCCAAAACAAATGCATGGAATATCATGCCAAGAGGTCAAAGCAAACACCTGGAAATCCAGCAAAAAGAAGCAACTAGTTTTATAAATCAACTCGCACCAACAATAACCAACACAGATTATTCGCCAATACCCCAACAAAGACGCACCATGCAGCAAGAACCTCCGGCTATAATGTTTTGCCCCTTGTACACCCCCCAAGGGTCATCAGGACACTTTAAACAGAGGCAACATTATAAGATTAATGAAGGCAATGGATCTACACCTCATAGAGTTTATCAATACAGCAAACTCACTAAGGTCAAAGGCTACAAAGGCAACATGGAAATCAGGTAAAATAGCTGAGAAAATCCTAGCTGAACAGGCGACCTTCCAAGATTTGGGAACGGATATTTCGCCTTTTAAAAATTAGGATATCCATTTCCATTATTACCACGAAATTCCAGCATGGTACTAACACTGCATCAAGCACACATAAGTTCTGTGCTCAGAGGGGTTCTGGGGTGATCCCCACAATAAAATGCTAGTGGTACACCAGACTCTCAAGAAAGATCATGGATAGCATCAGCCGCCCAGAGCCAATCAGCACATAAAGACCGAATCATTCAATCAATCAATCAATCAGTGACACTTATAAAGCGCGCTACATACCCGTAGGGTCTCAAGGCGCTGGGGAGGGGGGGTGCCGCTACTGCTCGAACAGCCAGGTCTTCAGCTTCTTCCTGAAGGAGAGGTGGTCTTGGGTTAGGCGCAGGTCGGACGGGAGGGAGTTCCAGGTCTTGGCGGCCAGGTAGGAGAAGGACCTTCCTCCTGTAGTCGCTCTTCGGATGCGGGGGACGGCGGCGAGGGCGTGGTTGGCTGATCGGAGGTGGCGTTTGGGAGCGTAGAAGTTGACTCGGCTGTTGAGGTAGCTCGGGCCTTGGTCGTGTAGGGCTTTGTGTGCGTGGGTGAGGAGGCGGAAGGTGATTCTCTTGTTGATGGGGAGCCAGTGAAGGTCTCTCAGATGTCCGGAGATGTGGCTGGACCGTGGGATGTCGAGGATGAGTCTGGCTGAGGCGTTTTGGATCCGCTGGAGTCTCTTCTGGAGCTTGGCGGTGGTCCCGGCGTAGAGGGCGTTGCCGTAGTCCAGTCGGCTGGTGACGAGGGCCTGGGTGACGGTCTTCCTGGTCTCTGAGGGGACTCTAACTATACGTACAGAGGAGTGCTGACGCTACTCACAGGAGGAGGGCAGAGGCAGAGCAAAGGGGAGGCCATTTCGATTCTGCTCTTGGAATATCAATGGATTATCAACAAAAATAGAGGATCCGGATTTTTGGGGATACGTTAACACTTTTGACATCATCATGCTGCAAGAAACCTGGCTCACTGACCCACAGCATTTACAGGGGTTCATGTGCTTTGTCACACCGGTGACAAGGGGCGTCAAATTTGGTCACCAGTCTGGATGGCTTGCCACCTATGTGTCTATAACAAGTATACCATCAGCGGCACTCCTGGACTCAAACTCGGCTTCAACTTTAGCAGTAAGAATTACCATCTTCCTCCAGGGTGAAGAAACTGAGGTGGTCCTAATTAATACATATATCCACCCCAAATGAAAAGTAAAAGACTCAAAAAAACTTACAGATCTAGTGACAAAGTACGTAACAGAGATGAAAACTGCAATGATGGTCTTGTCAGGAGACTTAAACCAAAACCTCCTTGGCACTTCAGTGGGAGAGGAGGTCTGCATACAAACGGAAACCTACAACATCCCAGCGCAATGCGCACCAACTCGCAGACTGAAGATTTCCAATAAAAGCTGCCTCCTGGCCGACTTAGAACACCTACACCTATGAGCGTTGAATGGCAGATTCACTGATGATTCACCACCTGTTGACTCTTATTACTCAGCAACAACGAGCTCCATACTGGACTATACATTTTTAAGTCTTTCACTGTTTCAATGTATCGAGGGGTTCAGAATGGGGGACAAGGGGGAGAGCGATCACCGCCCACAAGAACTGCAGTTAATAACTTCAGCATGTAGCTCTATTTTTCAAGTCCTATCCATGGCGTCCATATACACCTCCAATTTAAGAAGGATCAAATGCATCGTAAATAGCATAGATCCTAGGGCGGAAGCTGCAATTGAACTTTTTAAAATTTTCTTGCGACATGTTCAATGGATCAATTAGCCCAATGGGACAATTTACAGCTACATTATTAGATCGCTTTGCTGCTATTCCAACCAAAAAAAGCCACTCTCAGGCCATGCATCAGAAATACAGAATCATGAAAGGCCAAAGAGACCGTTTCAAGTCCCTCAAAAAAGCTTTAAATTGTACACTGCGCAGACTTAGAAGATTCCCGGCAGATGTTAACACTCGCTCACTCCTGAGGGACCAAAGGATATTACTTAAAAAAATGAAATGGGATATCACTAAAGACAAAGAAAATGCAACTTGGGCAAAGCTGTTACATGACCTAAACCGTAATGACAGCGCCTGTTTTTGGAAAACTGTGAACGGGATAATCCATCCACACCATGAAGGCATATCATCGCATAGCTCAGAAGAAAGCCGGGTGGAATTCCGAACCATTCATTTCAATAAACAAAGGGGAGATGCCGGAACAGAAGATCTGAATCAGTGGCTAATAGAAGAACACTCTGGAGCGGGCAACACAGAGACCCAGGAGACGAACTTGTCAATGACAGAATTCACAGCACCTTGTGCAGCTGGCATCCCATTGCGCCCTTTAATAAAAAAAGCAGATTGTAAAAGAAAGGAGAGAAGGGGTACCAGGACCAAACAACATTCCTCCTGCGCTGTTCAAAGCCAAGTCGGAGTAATGGGCTGGTATCTTGCAACCTCTTTTTTTAGAAGTCAGGCTCCCTCAACAGATTACCGGAATCATGGAAGGGCTCGACAATCGCGCCAATCTACAAAAAAGGAGACAAGGCTGAGGGAATCACCCACCAGCTAGTAGCCTTGATAGATAACAAAGCAAAATACTTTGCAGGTACAATTCTAGAGGAACCTACAACTTGGGGAGAGACAAACAAGATAATACCGCTAAATCAAACTGGCTTTCGTAAAATGGCGAGCACATCAACTAACATTCTAGCAACCTCACTATTGATAGATGCAGCAAAAACATCAAACCGTCCCTTACACTTATGTTTCATCGACTTTAGTGCAGCATTTGATAATGTGGAGAGGGGCAGACTGTGGGGGAAGATGGCACGCTGGGGATTTCCGCAGTCTATCTTAAACATCCTGTGTCTTCTCCACACAGACACCTGGGTGCAGGTGAAATTAGGGGGCGGAACTTACCTCTCCTCTAAAGTCCCCACAACCAAAGGCTTGAAACAGGGTTGTTTGCTTGCCCCCACCCTGTTCAATTTATTCATGGCTGACCTCCCCAGCGCACTCAGTGCCTGCAATTCACATTCCCCGAAGCTGGGCGGAAAAACACTGACCAATCTTATGTATGCAGACAATGTAGTTCTGCTCAGCCACATTTATGTAGGTCTCCAAAACCTACTAACAGAAATGCAGAACTATGCCAAAGAAAACAACTTAAAAATCAATCTCAGTAAGACTCAGTCAATGACAATAAAAAAACAAAAGAAATCAGCAGAGGAATTGGTTTCTGAATGGTAATCAACTTGAATCATCGCAGGACTATACATTTCTAGGAGTCATAATTGACAAGGAAGGAACCTTCAAACATCAAAAAGAGAAAATAAGAAGGAGAGGGTTGGCAATCGCACTTTCAGTAAATAATCTTGCTAACAAACTGAGGGGCTGACACTGAGCCCGCTGCTGAAGGTAGTTCAGGACAAACTATTTATTTATTTTATTTATTTATTTATTTTATGTAGTTTGTAGAGCGCGCAGCTACCCCCGAAGGGGTGTCCCGGCGCTAAAATCCAGAGTTTACCAAGGGAGAGGGGAAGTGAAGCAGGAGGAGCTGTGGGGAGACTAGAGTCCGGAGAAGAGCCAGGTTTTAAGTTTGGCTCGAAAGATGGATTCAGAGGGACAGAATCTTAGTTCAATTGGAAGGGAGTTCCAAAGTTTGGCAGCAATAACGCTGAACCCTCTGCCACCAGTTCTAGATAATCTAAAACGGGGCGAGATCAGGAGACGGAGGTCATTAGATCTCAGGGATCTGGTGGAGTGGGATATCGAAACCCGTTTTTTTAGATAAGTAGGTCCGCAGTCATTGACCGCTCGATAGGTGAGGGTGAGGACCTTAAACTGAATGCGGCTAGCCACTGGAAGCCAGTGAAGTACCCTCCGATAAGCAGAAACAGATTGCCGGTACGGGATGTTACCGATCAGTCTGGCTGCAGCATTCTGGACAATCTGCAGCCGGCCTATCAGGTATTGGGGAGCACCAGCATAGAGGCTATTGGCATAGTCCAGGTGGGACGTGATGAGGGCTTGGGTGACTGTACGGCGGGAGTCCAGGGGGAGATAGGGAAGGATTTTTCTGATCATGAGTAGTTTCATAAAGCAGGCGGAGGTAACTTTATTAACCTGGGTTTTGCATGACAGGGAGTCATCAAATTGGAAACCAAGATTCCGCGCCGAGTGAACGGGGGAAGGGGCAGGATCAAGCGCCGTGGGCCACCACCAGGAGGAGGGGATGGGGGTCTTCTGATTGAAAAACAGAACCTCCGTTTTATCTGCGTTCAATCTGAGGTGGTTCGAGGTCATCCAGACACTGATGTTATTGAGGCATTGGCGAAAATTGAGGAATGCGGAGTCCGAGTGGTCCCTGAAGGAAAACACCAACTGTGTGTCGTCAGCGTAAGAGACCACTCTGACTCCGTAGGACTCCACAACGTCAGCCAAGGGGGCAAGATAGACGTTGAAGAACAGGGGGCTGAGGGCGGAGCCCTGCGGCACCCCGCATGACAGAGGTTTTTTCTCAGACTGAAAGGGACGCAGCAGTACCCTTTGACTTCTGGATGAGAGGAAGGACTCAATCCAGCTGAGGGCAGTGCCACCAATGCCTATCTGCTTGAGTCGGTCAAGGAGGATGGGGTGAGAGACCGTATCGAATGCTGCGGACAGGTCGAGGAGAACCAACATGGCCTCCTCGCCCCTGTCCACGCATACTCGGATGGTTTCGGATACTTCCAGCAGGGCCGTCTCAGTGCTGAATCCGGCTCTGAATCCAGATTGTGATCCATGCAGCAAGGAATGGTCTTCTAAGTATTCCGTGAGTTGAAGCTGCACGGCTTTTTCCAGGACTTTGGCGGGTTTAGGAAGAAGGGAGATGGGACGGTAATTAGCAAAGACAGTGGGATCTGCGTCTGCCTTTTTTAGAATAGGAATCACCAAGGCCTCCTTCCAAGTAGTGGGGAAGAAGCCATGGTGAAGGGAGGCATTCCAGACGGAGAGGAAGGGGCACGCAAGAGAGGGCGCCAGTTCTCCCATGATTTTTGCGGGGACTGGATCAGATGGGGCACCAGATTTGCATTGAATAAGTAGTCTGATAGCCTCGTCCTGGTTAAGTTTGTTAAATGAAAGAAAGGACGGGGACTCTGGGGGACTGGTGGGAGAAGGCAAGGTGACAGGCCCTGTGGGGAAGGAGACACAGAGTTTGTTGATCTTTTCGAGAAAGTAGTCTGAGAGTCCTTCGCAAAGAACTACTCCTGACGATCACCTATGGCAGTGAAGCACTGCGGGTAAGGGACACCAAGATACTAGATACTTAGTACGCTTGTTAAAGCTTATAGAATCATGTTTTGCCTCCTGCCTTATACCTCACCGGCTCAAATAAAGTTGGAGTTTGGCCTCCTACATCATTCCCTGGTCAGGCACGGGCCTTATGTTATCTGCTGGCACAAAATTAGAAATGCCACTTCAAATACGCTGAACCAACTATGTGGCATGAAATCAAGGACAGGGACACCTGCCAAGCAAGGAGATATCTTTAGACATCTCTGGAAAGTACCAAGCTCACTGATCTTTGGAGTACTCAACTTGGTCATTCAGTTTTCAAGAAATTGGCAAGGAAATGTGTAAAACAAATTGCGGTGGTAGAGGACAAGGCAATCTTTGCAGACAGATCCCATGCCTGGATGACCTTGAGCTCTTATAAATTACTTGCACCACAAAAGTAATTTAATCAGGGCTACTCCAAAGAGAGAAAAATGGAGGGGCATATTACCAAGCTATAGCGATAATTATCGCTATTGCTTGGTTAGAGACAAAAATTTACCGCTGAGCTGCGGCGATTTTTACTGCAAATAAACCTTGGTATTACCAAGGTTTATCGCAAATGCGATAAAAATTGCCGCAATGCATGAATATCGCTGAAAAGTCAGCGATATTCATGCATTACCGAGCTAATGCTCTTAGCCATGTTATCCACCTCCCATTCAATAACATGGCTAAGAACTGCTCAGGGCAGGTGTTAGCTTTTGGAGATATTCGCGCTTAGCGCGAATATCTCCAAAAGTTGGTAATAGGAGATAGCGATGTTAGCGACTGTTTTCAGTCACTAACATCTTGGCACGCCCACTTTGCATGTCATTAGTGATAAATATCACTGACATACAAAGTGGGGCCCAAGATGGTCGCTATCTCCTACTAGCTGTCGCTAACTGGTGTTAGCGAAAGCTAGATAATAGGGAGATCATTTTATCTCCACTTTCTTGGCTTTTAAAGCCAAAAAAGCGGAGATAATCCCCCTTGATAATATGCCCCGAAATTCCTTAAGCACAGACTGGCCATCCTGCCTTGCATTCAGCATCTTCCACCATGACTGAGGGCCACAACTCAAAGCACGTGTAGGCTGTGCAACTCCAAGCAAGGAGACATCTTACACCTAATCTGCACCAGTAAGGATATACATCAAGAACGGATACTGCTGTTAAAAGCTCCCCTTAAGCAGTTAGGTATTGGAGACAAGCGGTGTTGGCTTGTTTCAGTCCGGGAAAACACAGAAGAACTACAGATTAGTAAAATTCTTAAAGTTGGCCGAACAAAAACCACTTAATATTGGAATAGCCATGTAAGAAAGCCACACACAAGGAAGAAGCCCTAGCGATGCAACTAACTAATTTATAATCCAGGACTGCTCCCCTTTAAAGGACAGAGCATTAGTCCTTTTCTTGAACAAAAAAAGTACTGAGCAAGAAAAAACAACAAGAACAATACAGACTGAAGGGCTCGATCAAAACCCCCACGTCCAGTACCAGCTAGGAACAGTGAATGCACTGCACTTTATCTTGTAAACAAATGAACCTTGGCATAGCCTGTATAGCTAAATTTCTCTGTATAGTAATTGTGGTCCCTGTTTTATGGTTTCTACTATTGTACAATAACAATTTTAACATATTTTTTGGTCTCTTTTTAAGCAAATGTTGCAATGGTTTTAAATAACTATGCAAAGTAAAAAATAAACTTAAAAAAACTTAAACATAGGTTTCAGGGGCGTTATAGTTAGCTGGATATTTCACTCGTACAAAGCCATAGAAATTCCACAGTTATAGTTAGTTAGTTCAGCTAACTATAACTTGCGTCCCCGCAATGCACTGCTAATGATGTCACATATTACATCATTCACGGCATGGTCAGTGACATCACTGATGACATCACTGATGACATCTCAAATGACATCACTGCTGATGACATCATCCACGTGATAATACAATGCACCTCCTCACACCCTAGCATAACCTTTGATACACGCATTCTAAAATACAGACTACCATTTTTGAAACCATAGGCACACCAATATCAGTTACTACATACCCACTGATTCTTAGGTCTACACACACATCCACTCATCCCACCCATAAAATCACTTATACATGAAGTCACTCATCAATACAACACTATCATATGCACTCAAACACCTATTCAGACACTCAAATACCACCACTCATCCATGGAGTTACTCACGCCTAGATAGTCATGTAAAAAATCAATCACACTCCCTTTTACTCACCAATACAGTTATACATACACCACCTCACCAATTCAGACAGATAGTAGTGCATACTTACTCTCTTATATAATCACTGATACAAGTACAGACTCATCCATACAGCCACTTTCGTAATCACTCACTGTCACATATAGTTATTTATAAACACCATCACTCACATAAACCGCCTTTTACATATGTAGCTACTTACATGTACCACTGAGACCTCGATTCAATCACCAACACACCGATACACACACTCACCTAGTCGTAGAGCTGTTACCACATGCACTCTTGAACCCATACACCTAGTGAATCAACTAGGCACACATCTATGCACAGAGTCACACACCTCCAACCCACCCCCACACACACTCAGGCGCCCATACAAATACTCAGGCAAACAATCAATAACCCGTATAAACTGACATGTAGCTACTGACCAACCCATGTACCAGCTTACACAACAAAAGACACACTGATGCAGACATTCACAGAGTTTAGTTACTAACACTTGCATTCAATAAGACATGTTTAAACAGACACTTATACAATCAGTCACACACCTCGTAAATCCTTCATCCAGACACTTTTGCACCCACTCATTCTTCAATACACCTTGACATCTATATATAAAACATATTTAAACTTTACAGAAACACAGTCACTGGATGATGCCATCAGTGATGTAATTTGAGATGTCATCAGTGATGTCACTGACCATGCCATGAATGATGCAATATGTGACGTCATGAGCAGTGCATTGCGGGGGCGCAAGTTATAGTTAGCTGAACTAACTATAACAGTGGAATGTCTCTGTTGCAGGAGAATCCTCAACCTGCAGTTCCTACTACCTCAACTCCACCACCACCTCCTCTGACTGATTTGCATATGGCCATGTCTGAACTGGGGTGACAGAGTGGGCTAAAGAACGGTGATGGATTAAACCCAGATCAGTTGACTGGGGGTGAGTGCTTGTATTGTCAATGCACCGTCCATCATTTCCTTTGGTTTTTCTTTGTTCGCAATAAGTTGGCAGGGTATGCTCAGACGTGGATCCCTTGCTCACTTTGCCACTGGATTCAAGCAAGCCGGGCTGAAGACGGCTGAAATGCCAGAAACCGGTCCTCGGTAGCTTGTTTCAGGTCCAGGGAAGGCATGGCTTGGCAGTTCGGGCTGGACTGTTCCCGTGAGGCACAGGCTTGATGAATGGAATATGTGCATCTGAACTAATACAAGTGGTGGTTTACTGTAAAAACCCTTGAGAAAGGACTCATTTCGTTTATTGATTGGAACATGTACACCTGAACTATCATAATAAGCTGCACAGTAATGTTCATCACACTAAATTGCATATTACACTATTTGCTTATTGTTGTGCTTAATATTTCGTTGAAAGGATAAGAAATTAGAATCAAATTGTAGCGTTCTATTCAGTCCACAAAAAGATTTGGTAGAATCGTCAACCAGCAGGCGAAAATATCAGTCTTGCGCATGTGCTAGTGTAATACACTACTGTGTCCGCTTGCGCACCTGCGATACATTGCCACGCATGCGCCCCTCTAACACACTACCGTGTCTGCGCGCGCAACCCAAAACACGCTATTAATGGAGTCCTATGCGTTACCTCTAGTTGTGAGCAGATAATAGCGAGGCACTCGGACCCCCTTTCCTGCCACGTCTATACGCCAGGATTAAGTAAGTGAACCCTCCGCATGGACTTCTCGCTCGTAATTCAACTTAATATTACCAACGTACTTACAATTTGCCCTTTTAGTTCCAGGCTTCGATATCAAAATATCGCCATAGCGACGAACGCGCTAGCAGAACCCCCTATACCGACATTACTTTTAAATATACAAGTAATTTTTTTGCCTGCTTCCCGCCTTTTTTAATGAGGCCTTCTAAATTAATATCCTTATTAATCTAATCCCAATTTTTCCATTCCATAAGCTCAAGTAGGACCCTCGTCCAAAGTAACAGTGACAGAGCGCTACTTGGATCATTTGTTTCCTACCATTGCCAATAAATTCAGTAAGTTGGTCTACACCACTTTCAATTATTGAAGGCTACACCCATACAACTCGCAATTTATATCTTAATTACCTTGCCTATAGGTCCCAGTAGGACACCGATCTATCCCAACCCATTGAAAGAGTATGCTTGACTAGACCAATGTAAGTCTTCACCTGTGACTGCTCACTGACAAAATGGTTGCCCCTAACCATAAAACAACCACTGAAAATTAAATTTTGAATTGCATGTTCCTTAATCTATGCTACAAGTACCATATAACTAAGCATCTTAGCAATCCCTTGGCTAATATAGTGGCACCTACCATTTTAAATTTGTTAACTAGTGACTACAGCCACAATTCTGCATTGCTCGGTTTTAATTATTTTATATTGCCTTCAGATTCTCTCTGGAAAGCTACAGCAAATTCAGTTACCCTGTCCAAATAAGTCTTCCTTGCCTGATAACGCACTGGCAAGGAACTGAAAAATTCAGTCATTTATCTGATTATTAAATTTGTGCATGTTTTTACAATTAGCTTTATCCCTTTCTGATTAATTATGCGCAGCACACTATAGGTGAGGTAGCTATGCGCCCCCTATTTTCCTTGATAAAATATGCATGAGAATTACTTAAACATGTGCATGATAATTCATTAATTCCCCGGGAGCACATAATTTCTGAAAGTTTAAATATACCTGTAGGTAGACAATTTTTAACTCAAACCCATAATCTTGCAGTTTCAGGAGGCTCAACAGTCCTGATGATGATCTAAAGTTATATAGATCGAAACGCCGTCGACCCACCCAAGGAAATTCACTCGTTTCATTGTATATATTTGTTGTGTTTTTAACCTTGTTGTTGTTGTGTGACAGTTCGTTCACTTTGATCACTTATGTCACGTCCTGCACCGTATTATTCATTCGAGCACCTGAAATACAGTATAAAGATTTGTGTATATATAAAAAAGAAAGAGTAAATAAAAGTTCCTACCTGTACCTACATCTTTCGCTCCCTAGCGTTTATTAAATACTCGCTACTTCACTTTATCCTTTTAGGACCTTATTAGGCCTACCTTGAACCATTGTTTCTTAAAAAGTACATTTCTACCCCAGGTTCGCTTTATGGGGTCCCCTTGTTTCTAAAAAACACTGGACTGTTCCCATGAGGCACAGGGTCAGACTGATTTGCATATGGCCATGTCTGAACTGGGGTGGCAGAGTGGGCTAAAGAACGGTGATGGATTAAACCCAGATCAGTTGACTGGGGGTGAGTGCTTGTATTGTCAACACTCCGTCCATCATTTCCTTTGGTTTTTCTTTAAAAAATACAAACCATCTTTACACACTTATGATCGCCAATCCTTGTTTTGTTACTTCAGCTCGGTTAAAGCACATTCCATTGACCATTTTTAACAGTAATTTGTACTTACCTTAAGCATAATAAATAATACAAAAACTATATATTATAAAATTACCATCTGTGGAAGACACAAAAGAAATACAGTTACAATATATCTTTTACAATACAAAATAATTTGTAAAGTATTACATTTGCCTTTTTTGCTGTTCTCAGAATATATTGAATTTCACAAGAAACAGTGAGTTCAATAGTACTCATCACATAACAGCGGGCAAAAAAAAGACAATCGATAAGATTATCTTAAAAAAAACATTGAACATTCTCAATAACAATCCAAGAAATAGAAATAAAACATATCTTAAATGTTTTTTCTAAGAGCAATTTCTTACGTAAATATGACATATCTCAAACAATCCTATAATAACAAAGCATTATGATTAATTTTCATACACTGTAAATAATGTTACTTACAAATATATGCTGACAAAATATACAACAAAAACTCGTTATTGTTTTCACATACTTTTTAGGAATGGCCAAATAGTATTCGTCAAATTCTTACTTTGCAAACTGTTCAATAGTAATCCTGAGCATCTGCCTCCCAGCCTTCTGATCCAAAACCACCAACATCATTTGCTCCGTCCGCCAGTGCTCATCCCTCGACCCAACGCTATTCAACATCTACATGGCCACCCTCACACAAGTATCCCACCATCACAATCTCAACAACATCTCCTACACCAACAACACCCAGCTCATCATCTTCCTCCCCAAGAAGCCACATACCACCAAAAGCAACCTCCATGACACAATGAAGGACGTCACCAACTACATAAAGAGCAGCTCTCTAAACATGAACTCGAACAAAATGAAGGTACTCATCCTCAGACCCACCACCTCAGCCTCAGACGACTCCTGCTAGCTGACTACACTGTGGACAGTACCAACACCTAGCAACCATGTCCACAACCTAGGATTCATCCTCAACTCCTCCCTCTCCATGTGTAAGCAAGTCTACACCGTCTCCTCATACTGCTATAACCCACTCCACATACTCTGCAACATTTACAAGTGGATCCTAACCAAAAGAAGAACAGTGACACAGGCCCTCATCAGCAGCAGACTACACTGTGACAAACACTCTACACATGAATTCCAGCCAAACACCTGCAACAACTACAACAAATCCAAAACACCTCCACCTGAGTGATCATCAATGTCCCCTGCTGCAGTAACAGCACCCACCACCTGATACACCTACACTGCCTCAATATCAACAAGACGATCACCTTCAAGCTCCTCACCCTCACTTATAAAATACTCTACAACACCAGACTAATCTACCTTAACAGCAGTAATCCTGAAAGGCCAAATTTTGATCTTAAAATGTTGGCTTTAAAAATATTAGGTAAGAATTCGGTAACTCTTTAGGCAAACGTTGCTTAAAAACTAATATCTATCATTACAATGTATCCAACCTTTCAGAAATTTTAAATAAACAGTGTAATGTCCAGATGTTGTAGAAAGTTCATCATGAAAAATAATTGAAACAGCTACAAAAGTTCTTCCTGATATTGAAACTTGACCAGCTACAAAATGTTTAATTAAAGTTTCCAATTTTCTTCCATCAGCTCTACAACGTTGCAGCATTAAAATTACATATGTCCATATCTTTGTATAAATAATGTTGATGACATTTCTGATTTACTTTGGCTACACTCCATGTTTTGACTTGCTCCTCTAATTAGATTGTTAAAAGACACTGATTCACAGTCAGGTAAAGTCAAATATATGAATCTTTCAGTGTCTATGTTAGTGCTACATGTAAACAAACCATTTTGACAGTCATGTTGCCATTTATAAGAAAGGCCAAAAAGGTTTTCAATATCTATACCTTCATCTTCCAGTACACCAAGCATAAACATGAAAAATTCCTTACAATTTTGCTGAATATTCTGCGTAAATTGACTAGAACCAGAACATATGTCCAAAACATTTAGAATATCAGAAACACTTTGTATTTTACTTTTATCACTACTACATATTTCATAAACAGAATACAAAAATGAACAGAATCTTTTGCCCCGATTTTCAACAATTTGCTGTTGCTAACTTTCAAGAACAAAAACAACATTAACAACTACATTAGCATATATACAAGAAGATTTGAGAGGTGCACTCGGCGAAGTCAATGATACAAAAAGTTCATAGATTTTGTGTCTTTTCTGTTCTTTCTTTAATGTGTTCATTATTTTCTTTTTTAAAATACACAGGTACAGCCAACGCGTTTCATTCCCTTTCGTGACTTAGGAATTCGGCGGGGCATACAAAAAATGATCGTTCAACTTCAATAGTCCAAAGCGTGATTGCACTTGCACGGATGGTGCTGAAGAATTGGTATAGGTGATGTGGCCCCCAAGTGCCTGAATAGGGTAAAGATAATGTTGCCAGGAAGGGTATCCGAATGTGGTGTCCCAAGTTGGCCACAATAGTGCAAAAATAGCGAGAACGAGTGTAGATCCTGGTCCCCTGGATAGTTTGAAAGTAACATTCCAGGAAGGGTATCTGTTTGTAGTATCCCAAATTGGCCGCAGTAGTGCGTGAAAGCGAGAACGAGTGTAGATCCTGGCCCCCTTAAAAGATCAGTGTGAATGGAGGGCGGGTAGCCGCTGGTTGAAAGGTAACTTCCAGACGGGCTATAGGGTCGCTATTGTGATGCGAGACCTATGATAGGGTCTCTATGGTCTCCTGCTCCTCCCCTTGGATATCTGGAAGCTTCAAGATGAGCGACCCTATAGCCCGTCTGGATGTTACCTTTCAACCAGCGGCTACCCGCCCTCCATTCACACTGATCTTTTAAGATGACGGACATCCTTGGCGGCGGATGGAGAGAGTGGTTGCACCATTAGAAATTCTGAAACAGAAAAAGTCGATGTGCTAAACCTTGGTTTGCTGCTGTGTGCTTTGGTTTGTTGTATAACTACCTTAGCATAGCAGTTGACACCACAACTATTTTCAAACCGATAACCAACATTCTCTTCAACACTGTCCTTTTTCTTTTTGCTTGCAGGCGCAACTTCCTCTTTTTTTTTTCTTTCTCTACATTTTCACTACAAATATTCCCAAATCTTCTTTTTCTACCTACCACACGCTTTTCAAATACTGGATATTGACCTAAATTAGGTGCAAATTCTCTTCTTAACCAATTATACTCTTTCACACAATTGACATCTGCACTAATCTTTGTCTCATCAAAATCAATCAAGTACAATCCAGATAAAGTTCTGACTCGAGACAAAGCAACATATGCCATACCCTCTTTAAACACGGTACTTCCAATATTCACTAAAGCACTATCTACACTTAAACCTTGAGATTTATGAATGGTCACCGCATACACCAAATAAACAGGAAACTGTTTTCTGCGAACTTATAAATCTTTTACAAGAAAAAACCGAGCTGAACAACAACTAAATTGTTGTATTTGATCAAATTTGATTTTCAAAAATTCAATACCATCTCTGTTTACGTAATTAACGAAATCAACAACTTTACCCATTGCTCCATTTACTAAACCTTTTTCCACATTCAAATTACGTCGTACAATTTAGAGTTTTCACAGCCTGCTGGGCAGAAAATCTGGATTTTATTAAGGACACGGAGGCTCTAAAGAGGAGCTACTACAGTTATAATGTCGTGGTAGCGTCGAGCATGAAGGAAAAGCCGAGGGAGTAATGCAAACGGTGGGAAGGCATAAGGTTTCAGACCTCTCCAATCTTGTAGAAAGGCATCTACATTCTGGGCTTGAGGGTCCGGTCTCCAACTGAAGAATTCCTTCAGTTTTGTGTTTAGACGATCCGCAAAAAGGTCTGTCCTGTATGGACCCCATATTGATTGAATGGCCAGAAAGGTTTGTCTGTCTAATTTCCAGTTGCTTGAATCTCTGAAATTCCTGGAGTACCAGTCTGCGACACCGTTGCTCAGGCCCGGAATGTGTTCCGCTATAACCGAAATACCTTTGTTCAAGCAATATTCCCAAAAACTCTTGGCAAGGTCCGTTAGGCCCTTGGAATGTGGACCGACCAATTTGTTGACATAGCGGACTGCCGAAACATTGTCCATGCGTAATGTCACACAGCATTTAGCTGTTTTGGGTGTAAAACAGCGAATTGCAAATGAACCTGCCAGTACTTCTAAGCAGTTGATATGCAATCTCTTCTCTTGAGTGGTCCAACGACCACCTGTGGAGTATTTCCCACATCTCGCTCCCCATCCTTCCAAGCTTGCATCTGATTCTATTATCAGATCTGGTTGTTCCCCAAAGATGGCTCTGCCGTTCCATGCTTCCCCATTCCTGAGCCACCAAAGGAGTTCCGTCTTCGATTCCTGATTCAGAGAAATCATATGGGAATATGAATGGTTTGATCTTTGAGCACTCGCCTTTAGTCTTTGGAGTGCCCGATAATGGAGGGGTCCCGGGAAGATAGCTTGGAATGTTGAAGAAAGGAGGCCAACGATTCTCGCTAGTACTCTCAGAGGGAAGGTCTTCTTCGCTAGAGCCTTCCTCAACTCCTTCCTCACTTTCCTGACTTTTTCGGAGGGTGATTTCAGTTCCGCTTTGAGAGTGTCTACCGTAAAGCCTAGGAACTGTGTTTGTTGGTTGGGAATAGTACAAGATTTCCTGGTATTTATGATGAAACCCAGATGTTACAGAACTTGAATTGTAAGGTTCGTGTGGAGAGATGCAGTCTCTTTCGATTGGGCCATTATAAGGATGTCGTCTAGATATATGATCAGTCTTACCCCTCTCCCCCTGAGCCAGGCAGTTACAGGGCGTAATACTTTGGTGAAACACCAGGGGGCGGACAATAGACCGAACGGGAGACTGCAGAATTGGTAAAGTTTTCCTAGCCAAGTGAATTGGAGGGTTTTCTGGTGGGGTTCCCAGATGGGAATTGTTAAGTAAGCGTCTTTCAGGTCTAACCTAGTGAGCCAGTCCCCTTTCCTCAAAATGTCTCTTAGGAGGTGTATACCCTCCATTTTGAAATGTTGGTAAACTACCCAACGATTTAAGTCTTTTAGGTTTATTACGGGTCTCTGTTCCTTGTTCTTCTTCTCCACTAGAAAAACATTGCTGAGGAAACCTTTTGTTTCCGTCTCGATTATTGCCCCTTTTTGTAACAGTTCTTGTACTTCTTTGGAGACTAGGTCTCGGTCTTTGAGAGAGAAAGTAATCTCGTGAGGGCGGCGAGTTTGAAAGGGAATACCTAGAAAGTCTATTTTGTAACCCTTTACTGTATCCAAAACCCAATTGTCTTGTGTTACTAAGTTCCAGTTCCCAGCGAATTGGCGTAGTCTCCCTCCCACCCTTGGAGGGATATCTGAATGGTCTTTCAAGGTTCCTACCTGAAGAAAAGGAACGTTGTCTCCGCTCGCCTCTGAAGGTGCGTCCTCGGTTTCTCTGTCTCTGTGGGAAGAATTAGGAGCCATAGTTGCTGGAGAATCTTCCTCCGCGGGTGTTGAAGGGTCTTGAAGATTGAGTTCCGCGGCCGGGGAAACGACCCCGTATTCTCCCGGCCCTGGTAAAAACTCTATCACTAAATACTTTTTAAATTTTTTTTTGTGATTTTTGAATTGAGCTGAATGCGCTCACATACTTAGCCATTTCTTTTATGAAGTCCTCGCCAAAGAGGAGACGTTGTGAGTCAGCACCTCCGTCTTTCTTGGCTAATTCAATGAGTTTAGGATCTATCTTAAGTAAGACTCCTTTTCTCCTTTCAGTGGAGATGGCAGTATTAGCATTGCCAACAAGGTATATCGCTCTTTGCGCCCATTCTCGTAGCTCCTTGACATCAATTTGGTTATTCCCTACATATGCAGATTCTGTCATTTCGAATATTTTAGTAAGAGGTCCTATTACATCAAGAAGGCGATCTTGACATGATTTTAGCCCTTTGTCTAGACCTTTTCTTGGGTCTCTGTTGTTCTTGGCTATAAAAGCCACAACCTTAGGGTCTAACTCTGGGGTCATTGTGATTTTATTTGGTAGGGATGGGCGTGGGCATTCAGATCTGAGTCTAGACCTGACCTCTTGGGGTATTTCCCTTCTAAGCCAGAATGACAGGTAGTCAACGATATGTTGCGAGGGGGTCCATTCAGGGGAGAGTGGGTGTTTAATTATAAGGGGATCAAACATTTCTTCCCCGAATGGGTCTGGAGGCATACTGTTAGAGCCTGAGGCCTTCGAAGGTCCTTCTAAGCTTCCGCTTTGTCTAACATTCTCATCCTCCACATCGGTATTAAACCCTGATGAGCATGATAGCTCAATTTCTTCTTCACAGCTTTCGTCGCTGTTGATGTAGATAGGAAAGTCTGGGCCTATATCTTGCCCATCTGGGGTGCCCGAGGCACCAGTCTGGTCAGCGCCCCTAAGGCCTGAAAGGGTGGAGCTTTTGGGTTTCTTGCGCCTTTATTTGAGTTAACCCCAGTATTAGTTCTCTTTTTATTTGTTTTTGATACCCCATTGACCTTGCTAGTTGAGGGGATAGATAAATTTGGGATAGAATCTAATTTCTTATTGATGGCATCGTCAATTGATCCCAAGGCCTTCTCTAGAGCCTTGTTGACGAGCTCCTCTAGCCTTTGGTCAATAGAAGGGGGTGTAGTCATGGTGAATAGACAAGTGATTCTTTTTTAAATTTTTTTTTTAATGTAAATGAAAAGCTATCAGGGATGATCTAATTGTGGGGTAAATCGGAAAAGTTACCGATTAAATAGCGTGATACCGTGTAGAGACAGGATTGCAGGTAAGACCGGTAAAATGAGTGCTTCGCGATGGTTGCTATGATGCACAAATGCACAAAATGGTTGCTGCGTGATGCGAGGGGTATGTGGCCCTTGCTAACGGCCTTTCCTCTAACGCGCGTGCGCGTCATTGTTATTGTTGGTCCGTGGTTTCCCGATAGAATTAAGATGTTCCCCTTCCCGATATCGGTGGTGTGTGGAGTCGGGTAAATGAGCCTCGGAGGCCGGGATAGCCGGATAAAAGTGAGCCGGGATCGGGAGAGAGGCGAACGAGGCGTGGGGTGCGCGAGAATTAAGTCGCGAGCGTGAGATGTTTACTTTTGAAGTATCGAAGTGAAGAGTCTGTTTGACTCAAGGGTCAAGGCATAAACACGAGCTAAATAAAGGCACGTTGAGTCAAAGAATCAAGGCATAAGGCATAAGTACGATCAGCAACTTGTCCCTAGATGTTATATAAGAGGAAACAGAAACTGGGCAAATCAGGAATCAGAAACGAAATCATTACTTGAGTAACCTGAGGGAAAGACAAGGATCTAGGGACAAACCAGTGAATTTAGGGATCGAGTACCAAACATACATATCCGTAGGAACATAGTTACTGCTGACATTTAGAAAATACGCTTAAAGCAGCAAAAGAGCTATAGTTTAAACCATATAGTCACAACACATCATATATAGCGTCAAACAAAGAAAGAGGTAAGCGCCAAGTGCTATAATAAAGCTAATCTTAAGTTAAGTAGCTAAGCTTGAAGAGCAGTACTTATCTTTCTGAGCAGCAGCAACAAAGAGGGAAGATGCCTGGTCAGAGAAGTTCTATTCCATTATTGCTGCTGAGTTGTGGTAATAAAGGAGATTTACATAATATGGCCTCCGTGTCATGCCATAAAATTAGCCTACAGTTTCCACATTCATACAAATTCTTTTCTAAACCAGCACTTTTACTTATCGATTTCTCTAAAGAATCCAATTTCCTCTTCAACTTTTCACTCAAAATAATAGTGATTCCTTCATGTTCTATTTTATCAATAGCTTCCAATTTTAAAATGTCTTCTTTTTCCAACTTTAACATTTCTTCATTGAATTTAGGAACATTCACGTAGTGTTGGCATTAAGCAGATTACAGATTTGTTTTCAGCAATTCTCATGTATAATTTCTCTGGGACAATATTTTCATTTGGAAACAAATTGGAAAGTAATTGTCTCTGTAAAGCTTGTTTGCCATGTCCAGTCATTTTTCCAATTTCTATATCTTGAAGAATAGTTCCATAATCAACATCATTTGCCTGTCGCATATTTGTAATAAGTTCCTTATACTCAAAATATGACCAAATGTTTACATTTCCAATGCTCCCCAAAGTCTTTCTGGTATCTTCATGCGCCAGTGTTTTAAACACTGGTTGTCCTTTTACAGGAGTAAGTTGTAGAAGATCTCCAAAAACGATGACGTGTTTGCCTCCAAATAATACGTCATACTCTGTTTTAAGAATTTGCTGCATTCTTAAATGCACAAAAGCAAACATTAAGTTTGATACCATGCTTACCTCATCAATAATAAGAAGTTTAATTTTCCTCAAAACTCTTGAAACTTCACAACAAGCTTCTCCAGATAGCTTGTGGTATTTTAATTTGTTGTCATGCTCTACTGGTAGCATTAATAAACGAAAAGTAATTCCTTTAATATTGTGGGCTGCTAACCCAGTTGGAGCAGTGACAACACAAGACAAATGCGACTCAGTTATTTCCTGTAGAAAACGTCTGATTACTTTAATTAGAAAACTTTTGCCTGTTCCAGCTTGTCCACTCACGTATATTCAGATAGGTTCAAATGATGAGCAAGAGCACTCTTTCTTCTCATGAAGTAATCCATGGTCAATCTGTTCTCTCACTTGCTCATATATTTCTTTCTTCTCAAGATTTTGTTGTTTTCCAAGTTTCCTAAGTTTGTAACATCTTCTTGAGCTTGATACATTGTTGTTTCCACCTCTTCCATAGCAGTTGCTGCTTCATTTTGAACAATTGGTTCTCCTAGTGGGTCCTGACTCAACGGAGCAGAAGTTTGACTCTCTTGAGAACTGTCTCTAGCAATCTCAGCTGCAATTGTAGCTTCTTGCTCAATTTCGTCATTCAACATTTTCACATAATTAGCAAAAACAGGACATTCTATAGTATCTTTAGTTGCATTGAAGGAATCTTCATAGCTCTCGAAATCTCCAAGTAATTCAAATTCTGAACACCATGGCTTGAAAAGTTGCAAAAGAGCTAAATAGTAACATTCCCTTTTGTCAGGTGTTTCGCAACTTAGTTTTACGGTGATTAATCAAATGTCCTTTTCTTTGTTTCACCAGACATCCTTCGGAACCAATCACGGCATATATACCATTATTGATGTTTTCTGTAATATTCCGTTTAAAAATATAGTTTTGCAGCACTTCATAGAGACAAATATTCTCAAGATGACGACTTCTATTTGGATAATATGTATCCAACATATTTGTTTTCAAAATATCTGTATTTTCTGACTCTTTTTCAGCTAAATATTCAATTACTTCTACAGATTTAAGAACTCGGTTACGTGTTGCAACAAGACCTAGACTCACCTAAATGATTCTTCTAGATTTGGAGTATTGACTTGCAGATGATAAGCGATCCGAGCTTTCATACGCTCCAATTTCTCAATGATATATAACATCTTAAAACTATAAGTATATAATTTCTTACTTGGACTCTGCACGTGGAAAATCTCTTCCCATATTTCCTTCAATTCCGTCTTTTCCGATTTTGTTATGTACGATGTTACATATTGAGCAACAGCAATGGAATTGTCTGCAACATATTGAATATCCATATTAGCATTCCACATGGACAAAATGACTGGGTTGTAGTCATTTATGTATTTTGACTCTTCATTTCTTCTTAAGTTGTAAGTACCTTTCGGAGACTTTCTTGTGATAGCATGTTGCAAAGATGACATAAAACTGTTCACACTTCCTTTCGATATTACTGGACGTGGAAATACAGAACAATATTTGGTGTAGAATTTGTCCTTAGATTTAAAATTGTAAATTGATATTTGTATAGCGCACTACTCACCCGCAAGGGTCTCAAGGCGCTTGTACGAATACCGCTGTGGAACCCATCCTGGCTTTCCCTGTGAGGCGTCCACTCCTGGGCACCCCCAAGGTGGAGGCCAGGCATCCTTAGCGTTGTGGGGGCCGTTGTGGAGATTAAGCAAGCTATTGCCCAGAGTTGCAGAGTGGGACTCCATGATTGGAATAGGCACTGAGGCGAGAATTATCAGGTCCGTGGAATAATGAGCCCAAGACCCGCCAAAACGGGGAATTGAACCCTGGTCCCGGGCTAGACCTCTGCATCAGGGTCTGCCACTCTAATCAATGAGCCACACTTCTCCATATACTTTTGACAACAGTATTTCCCACAACGATGGCTTTGGAATCGTAAGACTTGTTGTCTTAAGTCCTTATCTTGTGTACTTTTGGGTATATCACATGTAGCATGTTCTTCAATAAAAGACAACACAGTATCATCTGAGTCTGTACCAAATTTGGGAGCATCTTTGATCCATATTAGCATGTGTATGTGAGGAGGACCTCTTGCTTGATACTCCTTTCTCCAAAAGAAGTCCAGAACCTCTCCAATAGGAGGATTTTTGTATTGGCGATAAAAGACATCATAGCTTCAAATCTATGATTGAAATACCTGCATACATTAACTGGATCCAAAAAGCACAATTCTCCAGGTGTCTTGTATTCAATATTTAGTATATTTGGATTTGCCTCTCGAAGAAATTGAAGTAAATCCTCCCAAGCATATTCAGCACAGCTTAGAGAAAGGAACCATGTAGGAGTTCCTAAGTTCCTTAGCATACATTTCAGTTCTCCATGACAACGGTACCAGTACTCATTAGTACCACACTGACACGCCATGAGATTAATTTGCTGAGATTCCAAAACATTATCTTTCTGCAGTACTTTATCCATAAATTCCTTTGCCGAAACATTTTGCAGATGTACACCTGTTTTCAATATATGGTTTACTGCATAAGAAAGCCCAGACAAATCACTCTCAAACAAAAGATAAAACAAATACGGAATACATTGTCGAAATCTTGGATCTTCTGCATATAATCTTGATGTTGGGTATTCAGATGCAGGAATCTGCACAGGTCGGTCATCATATCATCCTCCTTTTCCTATGGGAAACAATTGAGGGAAACAACGAGCTTCCAAGCTTTTTTCCCATACACTAATGGGACTTCCTTTTGCTTCTTTCATTTGGAATAACTCTATAGTATCCCCCATCACTTCTTTAGAATGCAGTGGATGAACACTGTAATGTTTGTAGATTTCTTCAGTTCTGGACACATCCACTTTTTCAACTTGTCCAGACGGCAAGTCACTATCGTCTTCTACAGTTATTTCTTCTTCCCTCACATACACATTTCTGTAATTGATTATTGTTTATCAGATACAACCTTGCCTTTTTCACTTTCCTAACATCCACTAATTCTTGCCAGATTTTCTTACTCTTAGTAGGAACGCCATTAACAAGAATAACTAAAGGTTCATCCTCTACATTTTCAACACCAATTGTTTCAATATTTTTCTTTAAATCTAGAGGCAAATATACAACTCTTCCCTTTAATCCTCTCTGTAAATCAGAAGGAGGCAATTTTCCTGTCTTAGGCTCCATACGAACAATAGCCTGAAATGGGTGCACACATTGAATAAGAATAGAATCATAGGTAATTTAAATCCATCAGTTCAGAAGGAATATTTACCAACTCAAGATTATTATGCACAGCTCTAGCAGGCATTTTGTTCTCGTCTAATTTGTTATAACAATATTTACAAATACGCTGATCAGAACCCAAATTAAAACAATTCTCTATCAACAAATAAGTTGCAAAATCCTTCCACTCATTATTATTTTCCTTTTCACTTTTTAAATACAAATCAACACTCCTGGTCTGATTTTTATAATGAGTTTGTCGACAACAGACACAAAATAATTTGGCCTTTCACCTGAAATCACGTTAAACTTTGTAATTTCTTGCTCAAAATTTTCTGCACTAAAATGTTGTACATTCTCTTCTACATTTCCTTCTATTAATATCTCAATTTCTGCACTGTCTTCCTCAGGACCAAAATAACTAACCTCAATTTCATCACAAACGTTCTTTATATTTGATACAGATCCATGCAAAAGAGCACTGTTCAACTTTTTAACAGTAGAGCTGGACTTTTTGCATAATACAATCTTCTGACTAATTTCCTCATTTCAGAATGATGTACTGCTAACATCCTGAAATGGTGAAAAACACTTCAACATACTTTTTTAGAAACACAAGCCAGCGAATGACCTTGCAAATCAGAATTTTCTCTTACTCTGCAAGGGTCTAGTCCTTGCAACATCCTAATCTTTTCTTTTACACTTTTCTTAGTATAGTCACGTAAGAAATTGCGTAAACAATCAATAGATTCTTGCTGTACACTACAAATACTACTACAATTCCAAGTGTACACTGGAGCATTAGGACGTCTCCATAAAACTTTATCAGCTAACACTTCTTCTGCATTTCTAGCAACAATTTTCTCTTTCTCAATAGGACAACCATTTCTAACCTCATAAGCACGACCACTAGTGTCAACTGCATGCAACAAATCATTACTCTGAAGATAACTTTCTTCATAAAAAAAAGGCTCAGAACTTGAACTATGTTTCCCTTCACCCAAAAAAAATCACAAAAATTACTTCTGTTAATTACTCTCCTCCACTTACTTTTGGCCTTCATTAAATGGATTGGCTTATCTAGAGATCGAATTCTATTGATTACTAAAATAAACAATTTTGTTTTCAATTCAAAAGCTTTCTCAACTACATTTTCTATACCTTTCTTCTTGCTGTTTTTTTACATCCCTTAATTTCTTTAATTAAATTTAACACAACTCTATTAAAAAACATTTTTTTTCCTAATTTCCATAAATTGGTTTTTCCTCCATTTACTATACACTATTTTTTCTGCAGTTGACTTTCCATGATTGTTCTCTTTATTCTTTTTCTTTTTCGTTGCAGACACACTAATACCATTTTTCTCGTTGTGCACACTACTCTTAGTCTTTAATATTTTCCACAGAAAAGTCTTCCTTCTCTTACCAGGACTTTAATTCTTTTTCTTAACACATGGTTCTTCATGTAAATCTTGTGGATGAGTTCTCTTCAAATAAACACCTTTCTTTCGTTGTTTCCTCTTTTGACATTTGGTAGGCATGATACTGTTTTTTCAGTATTGATAAACAGAATCTATTAAAATGTATATATATAACATTACAAAAAGAAATATATGAAATATTCTATAATATTACTTATAAGAACAGAGGGAGGATTATGACGAGAAACGTGAGACTATGAAAATAAAAGTACTTACAACAAGAGAAGAAGAAGTATGAAACAAGGGAACATTTTACGAAAAAGTGGAGTATAAACAGACACTGCAATATAACGGGATAAAGGAAGTATGAATAAACTGGAAAGTATCAATAGGTAAGGGAGAGTATGAAGAGAAAGATGGAAATATGAGGAGACAAGAAAGAGTATAAGAAGAAAAAAGAAAGTAAGAGGACAGAGGTGGCACTATAAGAAGACAGAGAAAGACTCTAAAAAAAAAAGAAGGAATATGTGAAAAGACGCGCAACTATAAGAACAAAAAAGGAATACTAGCAAAGGACAGTGTGTAGAAGGACAGACAGAACAGTACCAGAAGAGAGCACAAAGAACTTGGGGAAAAGTGGAGCACAAGGAAAAAAGGGGTGTACAAGAACAGAGGATACAGTCTGAGGAGAAAAGAAGGAGTATAAACAGATGGAGGATTATGAAGAGTGAAAAGTGTATGACGAAAGAGGCAGAAGTATGACAAGAGAAATAAATATAAAGAAAGAGATCAGTATGAAAACACGGAGAATATGAGGAAAGTGCTGCAGAGTGTATGCAGGGAGTCAAGGAGGAGTAAGAGAAGAGAGCAAACAATATGAACAGATTTAGGAAGTATAAACAGAGAGGACAGAAAATGAAAAGAGAAAATAAATATGAAGAAAAATAGGAAAATATGAACACAGAGAGAAGGAGTATAGGACAAAAGGAAATATAAGAAAAACTCAGTACTATGAGGAGACATGCACAAGTAAGAGAAAAGAGGAGAATATGAAAACGGGGGAGTATAAGAACAGGGGGGAAATGAGGAGACGAACATGACAATAAAAAAAACAGCAATATTAGTACAGAGTGCAAAGTATAAGAAAAGAAAGGAGAAATGGGAGTACAGAGAGAAGAGTATTAGAAGAAAAAGAAAAGTGTGAGAAAACAATAGGGAGTACCTGCAAAGAACAGTGAGAATAAGAAGAAACAGAGAATATAAGAACAGAAGAGTATATATGAAGAAAGAGGTAAGAATGTAAAAAGACACAGAGACACAAATGTGGAGAAAAGACAATTATAAAGGAAGACTGACCGTATAAGGAGAAAGGGAGTACTATGAGAAGACAGTAAGAACTATGACAACAGTGGTGAATATAAAGACAAGAGAGAATATAAAGAGGAGGACAAATATACAAAAAGAGGAGCAAGTATGAAAAAAATATAAAAAGAGAGCAGAGTATAAGAAAAGAAGATAGTATAATGATAGAGGAAGGAATAAGACGAGACAGGAGGGAGTATAACAAGAGAGTGTAGAAAATATGCAAAAGGTTTGAATATAGGGCCATATTATCAATGTGAAGTATTGCCGCTTTTTCGGCGAATTGTGCCAAGAAAGCGGCGATACTTCTAGCGCCCTATTAACAAGGGCATGCTAACACCT
Source organism: Lissotriton vulgaris (assembly GCF_964263255.1). NCBI lineage: Eukaryota > Metazoa > Chordata > Amphibia > Caudata > Salamandridae > Lissotriton > Lissotriton vulgaris. The sequence continues at coordinate 1,336,856,061 of NC_141687.1, forward strand.
GCCTCAAGCCTCATACCGCCCCACTTTGCATGTCAGCGATAAACATCGCTAATGACATGCAAAGTGGGCGTTCTCATGTCCAACTACATGTAAAATGTAGTTGGAGGTGGGATCGCATTATTTTCAAGGCGGCCCGTGACAGGTGTTCGGAGACAAAAACCTGCGATAAACTCGTTTATCGCAGGTCTCCCAACGCCTGCTATTTTTGGGTCTTACCCATACTTTGCATGGGGGGGGGATTGCAATGCTGAAGCTACCCCCCCTATTCACAAGGTGAACATTAGCGTGTGTAAACATCGCTTGTTTTCACGCGCTAATGTTCACTATCACCGTCTATCGCCGGTTTGGACATCGCCTGTTAACTGAGCATTGATAATACGCCACTAACAGGCCGAAGCAAATCGGCGATAGACGGCGATAGGATTTTGAGCGATAAACGTATTTATCGCAATTCTTAGATAATATGCCCCATAATTCCTTAATGTACACACATGCACAGTGTGATATAACCCAAAAAATTATAAGACCATGCATTTTAACAAAACACATTTACTACTGTAAAATGTTTAAAAAGGTGTGAATATAATTTCTTAATGTACACACGTGCATTTTGATATTAGACAAAAAAAATAACAGCATGCATTATAGCAAAACACATTTACTACTATAAAACATTTCACAAGGGACGAATATAGGGGCATATTATCAAGACAAGCAATAAAATTATCGCCGCTTTATCGGCAGAAAACTGCAGATAAAGCGGCGATAATGGGCTTGATAATATGCTCTATGGAATTCCAATCAAAGCCCATGTTAGATGTCCTTCACATCTAAAATGGGCTTCGATTGGAATTCCATAGAGCATATTATCAAACCCATTATCGCCGTTTTATCTGCAGTTTTCTGCCGATAAAGCGGCGATTATTTTATCGCCTGTCTTGATAATATGCCCCATAATTCCTTAATGTACAAAGATGCACCACATACATTCCCATACAATTTATCAACTCACCTTTCAAATTGATTTGTAGATTAGGAAGAATGCCACTCACACAGTAGATATTCTTATACAGAATCTCTCTAGTTCAGTGTTTGCAGCAGAACTATGAAATGGAACATTTTCCCTCTCATTTTACACATACAACATATAAACAGCCAATTAAAATCCTTCACACATTAATCCAAAATGAAACACACAATTCTATTGCTTTAACATTTCAAACCTTTCCAACTGACATAACTTTCCACCCTACCACCAACAGATCATGCAAACGTCAACTGTCAACAGAGGTCAAAAGTTCAGCACTGTATAAATGACTGCTCCTCAACAATTTTAGACTATGCATAAGCACTTACTTATAAGTACCAATAAAGAGAAAAGGTCTCATTACAAGCAACCAACATATAAACACATAAACTTGGTAGATATCTGTAAAATATATATTTGTTATTGATTTTATCTTGCTTACTTACGCTTATGAAACGACTTTCAGAATTCGCACAGTACACGTACACTAAATATACAGTAAAAAAAAAAGTAGCATCTATCACTAATTTTTTTCAATCCCCGGGGACCCCATCGGCTGGTGCTCAAATATAACGTTCAGCACCATGGGTATAGCCCCAAAACGCCCACGGTCCCAGCCGGCTCCCTGCGTCCTTTGGGAGCCCGCATTGCTTTTTGTCAGAGAGACCAGCTTACATGCTGCTCTCTCAGACGAAAAGCAATCTGCTTTCCTACTTGAAACAGAACTCCAACCCTACCATTGCAAACAGCAGTGTCCCAGGGATGGGCACCCCGTAACAGTACAGGAGCCGGCCCTGTGAGGTGGTGGTCCCCAGGGCCATCAAAGGCTCAACAAAGGCCATCCAAGACTTTGACCTTGCGGATCATTGTAAACTCCCCTAAGCAGTCCTAGTGGGACAGGAAGTCCTATAGCAAATAGCAAACTTTTCCGGTCAATCTACACACTCAATCTACACACATTTAAAAATAAATAAAAAATTCCATTTATTCCCACATTAAATCAAAACGAAACACACTTTCATATTGCTTGAACCTTTGCACCCTTTCCAACTGACAAAACTTTCAACCCTTCCCCCATTCCACAATCTGCCAGTTACCATAGAAACACTTCAAGGAACACCTAACTCAGCACACAGGTGAAAAGTTCATCATACATTGTTGCAAATTAAAATAGCAAGTGTGCTTGACTTGAGAATATACCAGCTTATCTTATGTAACGTTCTTTTCTATAAGTTTTTCTTAACCAATAAAAATCAGGCTTTAAAAAACAGAAACATGCATCCTAGCTTAGTGTAGAGTGTTGTCGAACAACCAATCATTTATTTTCTTTTTTCAAAACTGCATGTTCTCCACCATTTTAGAAAAATCTTACTTCTCAAACTGCCATTTCATTTACAGAGACATTCAGAGTGCATCCAGACCTCTCTTCAAGATGCTTACAGTGTGGATTTTGGGACACAGCTATATTTCCTGGAGACAAAGGTATGCACAACAGAAAAGAATTCACAAAGACTTACGTTTACCAAATGTAGACATGAAATGGATTTGACAGAGAGGACTAAAGTGGCACCGATTGACGCCATTGGTGAAATCCTTTATGCATCTCCAACACCCTCACATCAGAATTGTGCACTGTGGTGACAATGACCTAGGCACTTTCACAGGGGTAGGTCTGGAAATGCTTATGAAGGACACCTTTGCACAATTGATGACACTGTTCCCCAAAACTGCCTTTGCGTATTCTAATATATGCCAAAGGCAGAAATGGAAGTGGTCCAACCACTATTGTCCACAGATTGAATAAGCTAGGAAACATGTGAATAAATCTGTTTCTGCCTTTCTCTGAGACTATAGAATGGGGTCCATCTACCACAACAATCTACGTTTCAATATGGATGGCATCTATATGAGAGACGGTGTACATTTTACAAATGAGGGAAACAGAGTATTCCTCTTGAACTTTAAACTCTGCATTGGTACTTACTTGTAGGTACTAAAATCTCCCAATAAACACAAGGGCTCTTTTTAGAGCCACCCAACATCTAAACACATACACTTCATAAATATCTGAAAAATATTTTTCTTTTTCTTCCTTCAGTACGCTTATGTGACGACTTCCAATCTTTGCACTGTACGTTGTCCATACGTGCTTGGTACGCATATGATAAATCTACCATTAACAAAAATAGCCTTTATCACTCATTTTTTATAATCCCCGAGGACCCCATCCCCCGGGGCTCAAATGGAAAGTTGCGGACCGTGGGAAGAGCCCCAAGGCCTCCACAGTCCCAGCCGGCTCCCCACTTCCTGAGGGAGCCGGCATTGCTTTTTGTCACAGAGAGCAGCTTACTTGCTTCCATTCTACTTTCAAAGATGATTTCAACAGTTTTACATTTTATAAAATAATATAGTACTGCACGCTAAAGGAGAAAAGTCAGCACAATTAAAATAGAATAGAAAATAGAAAAAAAATACTTCTACACTCAACAAACTCGTAAGCAGACTTCATAGTTTAATTTAAAAGCACCCTACCACAACTAGTTTTTGAACCGCATTATACAATAAAATGTGTCACAAAATAGGCTACATACATGGTGACTGTATTGTAACGTCACATAGAAAAAAGAAAGCCACTCTTACGCTACCAGGAAAACACAACAACACTATAAGGCCCAAATTTCCATTGTAGTGATTTCTTAATTGCAAGTCTAGTAGTCAGACCGACACACACACTCCCTCATGGCTGGTATACACCCACACCACACCCATTCAGCGTATCCGTCACGACACATGTGACCATATGTATAAAAAAGACGGAGCGCATGTGTTGTACGCCATGCGTGGCCTCTTTGGTCACTGAGTTAGTGGTGCCCGAAGCACTGAGCGGGTGAAGAACCTGTGATTATGATGATGGGAGCACGAGTATGTCATTAGCCATAGAGACATCAAGACTCGGCAGCATATATGACACTTCTTTGTTGGAGATCGGGACTACATCATGAAGCAGGTGTTTTTTCCTCGAAAAGGTGAGCAGTGAGCCTTGATTATGCTTCGGAAGGAGTCAAAGGGTTGTAGCTGACTACAAAAATGCGACTTAGTATTTTAGACGAACGCACTCCTACATAATGTATTAATTTACATGTTTAATTTTTTTTCCCAATAGCAGTAACGTTTTTATAATCGCTGTAATGTCCGGAATATATTCACAATACAAACAGTTCGTAGAAATGTGACAATCAACGTCTATAAAAGCGCAATATTATCTAACTCCAAATTAATATAGCAACAATTACCAATCCTAACATCTTTCTTTTAATATCTTTTAGATGTACAGCTTCACGATGGATTATGTAACACGGACGACGGCAATATCACAAGGTGAGGAAAGAAGCTTGTTTCTGAAACAACGACAAGTTATCTGTCAAAGGAAAGAATATGTAGTATGCAGCAGGCGCAAAAAAATCATTGGGCTAACGGGACTTCAGCTAGGATGAGATAGCTTCCTGGGCCCACACACAGTCGCACCCGAGTACGTCACAGGTCTTTTAAATAAATGTTGCTTGTTAATAAGGCTTTGATTTTCCCCCTTGCTTACAGCCCCTGCAACTCCACTCTTCTTTATGCTTGAACTTAAGCCCCCACCCCAGATTTTTTCTAGTCCCCCCACCCCGATATTTTTGACTGTGGTTGCGCCTCTGGCTTCACGTACCCCTCCCCTGTCGTGTGTGTCTCTCCCACGTTTTAATGTCCTTTTTTCCCTTTCTCTTTCTTATTCTCCCACATCGTTTCTCTTTCTTTTTTAAAGATTTGGACACTGCTATCTCCACTCTGCTGTATACAACCTTAACTGAATTGAAATGATTAACTCTCTTGATTACAGTGAAGGCTTCTTCCACATGTGGAGCATCATCTTTCAATCACGCCAATGGCACTAGGAGACAAAGAATTTTGCTTCCAAAACAACAAATTATCTGTGAAAGGAGTGAGTGGGTAGTGTACGCCAGCTTCACTGTGTGAAATGTATATTTACCTCAGAGCAGTGACAACAGATAGATTACAACAGTCTGACAAACAGATCTACAAGTTTATTACGCCACTTTTGTGTCACTTTTAACATGGGGAAAGTGACTCAAGGAGCTTGTAAATCTACGTCTGACTTTTCAAGAAAAAATCTCAACTCCAGACTCTAAGAGACAGTTTTAATGTTGTTTTCTCTCTCTTTCTCTGTCTCACTCTCTGTTACATCATTTCTCTTACTCTTTTAAACTTATAGAAAATGCTGTCTGCTTTGACGTGTAGAAGCAAAGGTGTCCTCAAGTTGTGAATACCACTGGCCGCAGTGTTTATACAACGGTAAGCACAGAGGCCTAAATATACAATGCCTTCATTACAGTGCATTAGAAATAAGTTGGCATATTTACAATCCCGTTGTGCCACTTTTGTGTCAGTAACGCAGTAGGCACTTCCATATAGACACCACTTGAACACGGCACTATAACAGAACTGAAATGTACTAGGCACACTGCACACGTAAAACTGTAGTGTTACCTTCATTTGTGAAAGGAGACAGTCGGTAGTGTGCAGCAGCTTCACTGTGTAAAATGTATAATTTACCTCAGAGCAGTGACAACAGATAGGTTACAACACTCTGACAAACAGATCTACAAGCTTATTACGGCACTTTTCTGTCACTTTTAACATGGGAAAAGTGACGCAAGGAGCTTGTAAATCTACGTCTGACTTTTCAAGAAAAAATCTCAACTCCAGACTCTAAGAGACAGTTTTAATGTTGTTTTCTCTCTCTTTCTCTCTGTCACTCGCTGTGACATAATTTCTCTTTCTCTTTTAAACTTATAGAAAATGCTGTCTGCTTTGACGTGTAGAAGCAAAGGTGTCTTTAAGTTGTGAAGTCCACTGGCCACAGTGTTTGGCCACAGTGTTTATACAACAGTAAGCACAGAGGCTAAAATATACAATGCCTTCATTACAATGCATTAGAAATAAGTCGGCCTATTTACAATCCCGTTGTGCCACTTTTGTGTCAGGACCGCAGTAGGCACTTCGATTTAGACACCACTTGAACGCAGCACTATAACAGAAGTAAAATGTACCAGGCACACTGCACACGTAAAATCGTACTGTTACCTTGACTTTATAATGCTTCGGCTCATTTACTCACATCTACATAATTCTAAACTCTCATTTTCTTTTTTGTTTTGCAGAGTACTAATCGTACGTCTTTTGGAGTCCACTTCACAATTTGTTTATAATATTTTTTTAAAGTTATTTTTCTAGTTGTTTATAATATAGTTACCATTAAGTTTCATTTACAGTTATTCTTCTAATAAAAGTTAATAAAAATACTACATACTTCGGGGGGGGGGGTTGACGGTCCACGATAAAAATAATATTTATAATGTTGAAGTACTAAAGTAAGATGTTCAAGAGTAAGATTGAAAAGTACTGAGTTATATTTTCTCTGGATAGACTACAACATGGTAAAGAAATCAAACGAATACGAAACAATGTGTACCACATTTACAAACCTCTTGCGACATTTTCCCATGCAAATCTACCCCCCTACAAAATTAAGTGTGTGGGCCTCAATGACGCCCCTCAAACCACGGAAACAATCACCCCACAAAGATTTCTATATTGTATGAGAGGGGATGCGTGCCCTCTGCCTGGTGCCCTGGAGTCCACCACGCCCAGACGCGGTTCCTGCAGTGTCCTGGGGGGAAACAGCCATTACAACGCGGTCATAACCAAGCGTGATCGTCACCACGAAGCCATTAGCACGCACATGGCTTTACCACACATGCTTTTACAATAGTATGCATTTACCACGCATGATAAACACATAATCTTAATATTGTCTTTGTGTTGACAAACACGCGTTGTAATGGCTGTGGCTTACGTCCTTCAAATTAATTTTTAGGTACACGTGTGACCAAGTCTGATAAGATCGGAGGCCAAGGACAAACACTGTGGTATCTGTGGCAGGAAATCTCATGGATTACAGAGAAGATAAGTGGAGGGTAAAATGAAAATAACAGGTATAATAAAAATAATGGAGGAAAACTACTAAAATGGCGGTGGACGGAGTATGTAATCAACGTTTGGCGCCTCGATACTACATTTCAAATAAATATAGATACAATATGTTTATTAATATATTACAAAAGTATAGCAGCGGATGACACACACGGCCCGGGAAAAGAAAGCGGCAAATTTAATACCTGAAATGAGGAGAGGTTTGCTTGGCAAACTTGAAGAAAAAGAAAAATGTGGGCTTGAAAATGAGGCTGCGCATGCGTAGAGAGTACAACTGGTGCACAAAAAAAACCCGGAAAGTTTTACATACTATCATAAAAATATAGCTCTTTTTATGACAAGTAAAGTTAGTTCTCAAAAAGAATGTTTTATTTTTTTTTTTAAGCCCCAATGCCCCCACAATCCCAGATGGCTCCTTGCGTCCTTCGACAGCCCACATTGCTTTAACACAGACAGCAGCTTACATGCTGCTCTCTCTGACGAAAAACAATCTTCTTTCTTACTTGAAAGAGAGAGCAGATTAACTTGCTCTATTTTTCAAATAAGAAAGCGGTTTGCTATGGTTAAGTGGGAGCGGCCACAGTACCGCCCTACAACCCCGGGACAGCGCTTCAATCGCTCGTTTACTCCATTGAGGAAGATTTATTCACCCCGTCCTGCCCAACAACGCCAAGATTCATTTCTGCGTCCCCTCGGACAACTCAGCTCTCATTCATACCTCCGTCCTCAGGCATCAATGGAACATAAGATGTAATCTGGGACCGAACAGTCCCCCAGCACCTGATTGCCCCCCGAGACACCCCACAGATCCTTGAACCGTGGGTTCTCTCCAGCTGCCAGACGCACTGCTTCCAGCCCCACAGTCCCGATGATGATCCTAATTACCATAGATCGAAACGCCGTCGACTCCCCAGCGAGAATTTAGGCCCCTCTACTCAGTGGCTCTTAGAAAACGAAAATTTAAAATTGAATTGTTTTACGCACTGTATATAATTCTTCACATTACACTTTGCACCGTCCTCACTGTCTTCACTGTCACTTGCATCGCTGTAGTGCCACTCACCTTTGCACTTGTGCACCTAGTACAATTTTTGGGTTGTTACTTGTTATTGATTAATTGCAGTGCTGATACTAACTGAAATTGTCTTTGTCTTAAAAAAAATTGATATACTGGCATAAATAATGCCTTGAGCACATGTGATAATCAGACTGAGTCTCCTTGCTTCTTTTTGGATAATGCTGTATAGATATCCTGTTTAATTGTCTATAAATAATACCAGTTGGGATATTGTCTATTGCATATATCTACATAGCAAACAGCAGTGTCCCGGAAGTAAGCACCCCGAGACACTGCAAGAGCCGGCCCTGGGAGATGGTGGACCCCAGGACCATCAAGGGTTCCAGTAAGGGGGCCGCGTGACCCCATCCCAACATTAAAAAACCCCGGGGAGTCCGGGGAAGTTGGTTGTCCCCGCGACGTGTACAGGGAGAGAGAGAGGGAGAGCTGAAAACACACTTAAAAAAAAATATTTAAAAAAAAAGCCTCATCGGGGGTGACGGTCCCTGAGACTGAGGGGTAATGGACTGTAACCCCCCACATACTTCAAAATAAAACCATAGAGGGGTGGCATTCCCTGGTGCTCAGCGCACCTTACAAGCCCCCCATTATGGAAAAAAATTGCCCCCAGAATCCCCCCCCGGACCTAATGAATAAAACAGACTTCTAGTTTTTTCCCTCCTTTTCCACCATGTACGTGTACCATACGCCTACCCCCCGATTTTTCATTGAAAAAAAAATACAAATTGAGCATAAAGATCCAAGTACGACCCCCTGAGCAAGCCTACAGGGTCAGGATGTTTCTACCTTGCCCCCTTTCCTTATTTCTCAACTTGGTTTTTCTGTTTTCTTGTGACTCGCTTCTAGCGACGAACAAGATGGCTGCCAACACTTCCTGGTTTGGAGAGTTGACACACAGTTGACAGCCAATCAGCATGCAGCTCGTGCTCGTAATTGTACGGATTTCCATACGCGTGCTGTACTTCGTCTCTAGATATCGCTATGATTTTACTTTTAATTTTCTCATAAACTACTGAACGGATTTACACCATTTAACAAAACGCCCAATCTGTGAACCGAACTCTACCTCTCTGCCAAATTTGGTGTAATTCCGTTCAGCCGTTCGGGCTGTAGCCCTGGCTAAAGGTCCCTATGGAAAATTGCATAGGGAAAGCATGTTTTGGGACCCCCTTTTTTCTCGGCCCCCACTTGACAAAACACTCCCAACCTTTCAGGGAAGGAGCGGAACTGAGCAGGCCATTTTCTTGGAGAAATTCGGGAAGATTCGTCCACCGGCACCAAAGTTATTCCAAATAGAATGTTGTGGATTTCCTATGGAAACTAGGTCCTAACTATAACTACCTACTGGCGACCATTAGTGGGTAATATATACATATTATATATATATATATATATATATATATATATATATATATATATATATATATATATGAGAACCATATATATATATATATATATTTTATATATATTTCCAATTTCACTCGAAAACCGAAGTAAGCGGGCAGGTAGCGCATTGCAGTTGAAAACCTTTATTCCGTGGATTCACGTACACTGACGTGTTTCAGCTTGAACAAGTCTTTCTCAAAGTGCATAAGCCCCACCACCTAATGAAAAAACATATACACACTACACCATGGATACAGAAGAAATACTTTTACAGACCTCTCCCTCCTACTTGTTGAGGGCGTATTAAATCAATACATTATTCTGAATAATTCATGGTGATATTTACAATTTTAAATACATATTTGATCTAGAGACAAATTGAAAAGGTCAATAATTCAAATAAATAGGAATTACTGAACATTTCCAAGCACAAAATATCTTATCAGTAATTGACATTTAAGAGAGCAAATTACAAATGTTAGTCATTTATGGATATACAGGGCAAATTCATTGTATCCATGACCTTTCCAATCAGCGTCACTTGTGCATAAAACATTTAACTAATATGCTTAAAGAAGACAGTGTTCTTTGGCTAGACTCTATTGGAGAGGTTGGAGGTTATATTCATTTATAAGACAGAGTGTGATGCTACTCTTGGCATCCACCAACACTTAATAGAAGTAATCACCATCCTGGGGGATAGATAAATCATAAGCCAGTGCCTTCATTTCAACTACCATCAATCCATGCCCAGTGCCTACTTTGTATTGCTAGAAGAAGAAACTCCCTTCATCTTATCTAAACCTAATAAGGGGACATATCTTCAAGCGAATGCTCCACTAAGTATTATCACTCAGATACATGGTAATTTGCTCAAAAACCTCATTGGGCAAAGCAGGGTTATCCACACCCTCACAGACACATGCAGGTAGGAAAAGAAACATGTCTGATGTTGCTAGTTTAGCCCACATGTAGCTCCTCATCTCTGTTCAACCCTGTAGGGGGTTTTCTGTGGCGGTCCAGTTTGTACCTAGATTCAAGGCGTCTCAGTTGTGTCACTCTGTTTATCTTATCTCAGATTACACCTCCCGGGCCATATACAGACCTGGGGACCCCCACCTCCCTGGGGGCCGGCATGTGCTCAGCAAAGGAGGGGTCCACCCTTCTGGGTCATATATGGCAATGGGGACCTCAACCCCTCAGGGCCGGCTCCTGCTGTGTCCCAAGGTGCCCATCAAGGGACATAGCTGTCTGCTATAACTTAGCGGGAGCTTTGACAGCAAACACAAACTCCGCTCTCAGGAAGTGGGAGCTGGGTAAATGCTCCTGCTTTCTGAGAGGGGAGTTTTCGTTTGAAATGTGGGCAGGAAACAGATGAAGGGATTGCTCTTACACACAGAGAGCTGCATGTTTAGCAACTCCCTGTGTGTTACAGCAATGTCAGCTCCTGCAGGAGGCGAAGAGCTGAAGGGACCGCAGGGGCATTCAAACTACCCCAGTGGTCCCCAATGGTGGTAACTGGTTCCCCTGGGTGGGCTCCTGGGTATCCAATATTTGAAGGCCGGGCCCCGGGGGATGGGGTCTGCAAGGCTGAAATCACCCCCATTGAATTAAAGCTGGGCCACAGGGGATGGAGTCCACAGGGCCAAAATTGGAACTGAGGGGGAGGCCTCGGGCCCCCTTACCCACTGTAATATGGTGAGCCATGGGAGGGGATTCCCATCGCCAAAATGGCTCATTGGAATTACGGCAGACCTCATCCCCCATTAAAGAGGAAGGAAAAATAAGGGCAGAGGTACGAGTAGAAAAGGCACAACAGAGGGCAGAAAAAAAACAGAAAAGGCAAAACAGGGGCCAGAAAAACAATCAGGATAGGCAAAACAGAGGGTTAGAAAAATGAGTAAACATGGCAAAACAGAGGTTAGAAAACAAGCAAGGAATGCCAACAGAGCAGACAAGAGCAAAACAGAGGGCAGAAAAATGAGTCGGACAAACAGAACAGAGGGCAGGAAAAGAAGCAGAAATGTATGCCTGGGCATAAAACTCTGTTCGGCAAATCTGCATTCCGCGTAGAACATGGAGTTACCGATAAACTACACACTCCGCAATTAAGCTGAGGTTTTTTGTTTTCAAGCTCAAAATGTCCTTTTGTGCATGCTGGAGTAACTTGCTGGGCGCTCGTGATTGCCCACAAGATCTAAGAGTTGTTTGGGAGCATCTCAAGTTTTGCTAGCTGGCTGCATGCTCCAGCGAAATTTTGCGGTCACCAACATGTCATTCGGCGTGCCAGTGACTTCCGTGGGATGTTTTGAGATGTACGCGATCCCAAACATGCAGGATCTAATGTGACTGATATCTGGAGAAGCTTGCCTCCTTGAGAAGCATCAAAATCTTCCTGAAAATATGATTTGGAGTCACAAACTTCCTCAAATGGATGGTTGGTGTTATTTTTTTGTGTGAGGGGTCCATTTTTTAAACTTTTTTTTCGACAGGAAAGATGTGCCCCCGAGTCTCCAACTTCCCGTTCCTGTCCAGCAGGCTCCTCCTAGTGCTTTGTCCCTCTCCTGGTCACATTTCATTTAGATTTGGAGCTAGAAGGATCACTCTCCTTGTCTATGAATATATAACATTGGATTTAAGAACTTTGGGGTATATTCTTAAGAACGGGCGATACTTAGCGCCAACCTAGGTTAACACAATTTTACATAATGCTGTCTATCACTGGAAACGAATGCTGTGTTAACGGTGTATTCTCAAGACGCCCGCAACAGGCGTTAGTTTCCCGATAACGCATCAAATGTCTGCGTTACAATTACCAGGACTCCGATAAAAAAGGAAACCCAAACATAAAAAAAGTGGCGATGGGCCCAGCAGCGATAAAAATATCAGCAATAAGCAGAGACAGGCTTGCTATTCCCACGTCAAACAGGAAAAATTCACCATAAAAGCTGCATAAAATAAATAAATAACACAAAAAAACAACAACTGAGAAGCACCATGGAGGAAGCTGGAGCAACTACTGAGGCCAACAAGAACCCCACAACCCCCCGGAGGACCAGCCAGGGACCTCAGGGAAGAAGAAGGGCAAGGAGAAGAAAAGGAACCCGCGATTCAGTCCGCAGGAAAACAAGATCCTGATTACGGAGGTAATATAGAATACCACCAATAACTGTTCATCACCTACACTGTGTCATTGGCAACTAAAAATGCAATATGGCAGTCCATCTTGGCCAAGGTGAATGTAGTCAGAGTGAATAGAAGGGAAATGGATGACTGCAAGAAGCGCTGGAATGATGTCAAGTGCAAATCCACACTGAAACTTGCTAACAACTGGAAAGCAGCAATGCAGACTGGAGGTGGGAGTCCAGCACCACGCCACAGCAGGAGCTGGATGAGATGGAGGAAATGGTATCCACAGTCATCAGTGGGGAGATGGTGGCAGGAGTTGGGGAAACGGACATTGCTCAACATGACCTGACCCAACAGCAACAGGGTGAATAACGACCAGGGACTGGGGGGACAGGGGAGATGGGCACAATGGCACACACGCACAATTAAGTATAGCACAGTGCACACCCACAATGACTCTGGATCATGTCCCTGAACTCCTTGGCATACTGTAGCACACATACAAACAGCAAGTAGGCCCCCATCGATAATGTGCCCAGAGGGAGCCCTTCCCGCACATCACTAATCTCCCACCAAACCCATGCACATGTGCTGGACCCAGCAAAGCTGTTTGTCAATGAGCCACACTAACAATGCAAGTGACACTGCATGCCGATTATCATGGCTGCAGTCCAATTATCATGACGTGGTGCATGCCATGACACTGAGGTGGCTAAGTGTGGACCACAAATGTAAAGGAGCAGGTCACACGCTGACACATCCACATGCACAAACAACCCCTGATGCCAACAAGACATCTGAGGACAAACAATGCCCAAGAGTCCCAATTCCCACCAAGAGCCCAATTTACCAAGTCTGCAACATCTCAGCACTGTATAAGCACAGAAGTGAAAGGCACACCGCCTGAAAGAGACAAGGTCCGGGAAAAATCAGAGCTGCAGGGGCGACTCTCTCACAATGCAGCACACACACATAAGAATCAGAGCACATCAACATTGACAACAAGGTGGTACAAACTGCAATACTTTCCCAACAGAACAGAGTACACAACTGCTGCCGCTTGTGTGTAGAAACTGGCCAATCACATTTGGCACAGCAGGAAACTGTGAGATGATAATGTACAAGTACAACCGCACATCCCTTATGGTGTAGAAATGTCCACTGTCCCGTATTAAATAGGCATCTCCTTCCAGTCACAATGTACATTGTCATGCAGTCTGTTTGTAAACTTGTCCAATGCGTGAACATACATGGAACACACTGTGAAACTGCATCTCCTCTTTACATTGCAGCTGGAGAATCAATGCCTCCTGCAGAGCAGACCATACATCTCTTCACTGATGATGAAGAGGACCTCCACTCCATCAACACCGAGGCCCTCTAACAGCCCATGGACACCCTCAGCACCCCACCCACAGAAGCAGGGCAGCCCAGCTGCATCAAGGAGACCCCACCCTCTGCAGAGACCACACAGCAGGAAGCACCATTCGCCACAGCTGGCTTCCAGGACCCCCACGACCATCACACCACATTCCAACACGGTGTGTTATAGGGCCAGAAGGAGATGGCTAATCAGGTGCGGGTGGGGTTCAACCTCATGGCAGCCAAACTAGATACCATACATGGGTGTCTAAGTCCCATCAGGGACCACTTGAAGTCCCTATCGGACTCCCACAGTCGGCTCCATGCTCTCCAACAAGCCATGGCTGACATCGCTGGAGTCACGACTCTGAGACAAGAACAACTGTCTAGTCAGAGTGGCTCCAGCGATGTCAGCCGGGAGTTGGAATACATGCAGGGGATCATGGAGAACATGGAGAGGATGCAGGCAGAAAGAATGGCAGCCACGGCTGCACACCAGCGAGATGCTGCGGGGATCTTCCATTGCTGCCACAAGGCCTGGCGCAGATGAATGCTGCTGCTACTACTCCATCCACATCTCCGCCCCTGATGTGTCAGTGCCTCACAGTGTGGCATACAATCCACCTCCAGCCACTGATGTGTCAATGCCACACAGTGGGGCAGACATTCCACCTCCAGGCCATGATGTGTCAGTGCCACACAGTGCTGCAGACAAAACACCACCACCCACATGTGAGGCACATCACCAATCAGAGGACGATGATGTGGATGATTCTGTCTTTGTGGTAAGAAGGAAGCAGTAGCATTCATCTCTGTCATATGGCCTGTTTTAGCTTGGTTCTGCCCTCTGCATCATTCCCTGGAATAACACCTTCCACTGTCCCTCGATACACTCTGCGACACTCACCTTGGGCCTATGACACAGTAATCAGACTGAACTCTTCCTCTTCCGATGAACTTGTCAATCCCTACAGGACTCTGGCTGGCCCTCCACGGGGCAACAATGTAAAGTGGGGTTTGCATGGCCATGTACTGCTCCAGCTTCAACACTACACCAAATGTGATTAAAACATTCTAATTTACACAGATGTGTCATGTCTATGATCAAGCAAGTATGAAAGCAAGTATGAAAGTATGGATGAATGTAGGGGCAGTGATTCCAAAAAAAGGTACTCCCTGAGAACTGATATCAATACACATGTTTGACCATGACCCAGATAGGCAGTGAGAAGACTGGGAATGTGTGAACTAGCTGTGGCCTCATTGCTCCTAAACAACAATCTCGCAATTTCCCAACTTAGCCCCACGTCAATGTAGGAAATAGGGCTGTGTGTAAAAAAGTCAAAGTTATGTGGATGCCACAGCTCGGAGCAATGATTTCTTTGAGTGTGCAGCGGTTGGACTCCTGGGATGGTCTGTGCATAAGTGGGAAGGTCATTCCATGCAAGAGCAGTGTGTAAAAGGACTTTTGTGTGTGGGGTGTGAATACGTTTGTCTTTGGTTAGCGCTGTGCGTAGTGTGGGAGTCGTCATCAGCTGCTATGGTATCTATCAGGGGGTGCCGGGCGATTGCAATTCCAAGGTTGGAGGTGCAGATGTGCCACTGCCTTTTTAGTTTAGATAAAGGAGATTTCATCCCTAATGTTAGTTTGTCATCTGCTTGCATTCTGGAAATGTAATGTGGATGTTTTATGGGGGGGGGGGTTCACTGCTTTGCCTTCCGGCAGGGTTGAACCCTTCCTAGCCATGTACGTGCCCTCACTGTCAATTTTGCATGCTCTGATGTAGCAGTGGTGTTTTGGGACGTGCATGACTTCTCACTGTGCACCTATTAGCTGACACTGTTCACTACTATTGATGGATGACGTCCGTGTACACATGTGATCTGTACATGGCACAAATGTCCAGGGGACACTTTGGTGTGATACACGCAAGGTATTCCTGCCGGGATTTTGGCTGGTGTGCATCTCTCATGTTGATGAAGTGTTCACTTTGCCCCATCCCCCTTACGTCCATGTTGCTCATGTTGTGGGACTTGAGACACAGGGTGCATCTCTGCATCAGGGTAGTTCATATTTGACCCCAAATGATACCAGCAATTTCATATTTGACCCCAAAATGCCACCCAAAATTTCATATCTGACCCAAAATGACACCCGAAATTTCATATTTGACCCCAAATAACACCCGACATTTCATATTTGACCCCAAATGACACCCTGTTGTCTTTTTTTGAACACCAATGGCAGCCTTCATATCATGTTTTTGTACACATGTGATACGTTGATAAGTGGGATTACATAGTACATTTGACACCTTGAAATGGCATTTCGAATACGTTACACCCTAAAAAGCCTCTCTGTACAGAAGTGACATACCCACCATCGTTTTGCTATTTGTGCGATTGTTAGCACTTAATGTTGCACTTACACTTTTCAGAGTGATGTGCTAATGCAGAGTACAGACATGCACACAGGGAATGTGTGTTGCAATAAATTTATTTGCACATGCTGTTCATGTGGTAATTTTGTACTGTTCCATGATTGATAAGGACAGTTACAATGTGACGTTCTCATGCGAAGAAATTGTTAATGATTGTGTTCCTTCTGGCTATTCCTGCTGCAGCTGCAGTGGGGTGTGGTCCACCCGCCTCATCTTCCTCGTCATCGTCCAGTGCATCTGGCACTTAAATCTATGGGGCATTGGTGCGTACACATATGTTGTGCAATACACAACATGCAATGATCATTTTGCACCCTATTTCTGTACAGGAGTCTTCCACCTGTGATGTCCAGGCACCTGAAACATGACTTTAACATGCCAAATGTGCGCTCAACAATGCCCCTGGTGCGTTTGTGGGCCACATTGTACTGCCTCTGGGCCGGGGTGTTCAGGGCTCGGAGGGCTGTCATCATCCACGGGCAGAGTGCATATCATTGATCACCTTTGCGAGGTAAGTGAGATTAGTGTAAATTGGTGGTTCTGCATGCTGTGTTGGCAGACTTACAAGTTTTGTGGTGTGTGGTGTGTGATTTGTGCGACTTTGGGATTCATGTTTGCCATGTATTTCTTCTGGCAAATGTGCGGGATCAAGGTGTATTATGTAGCCTCACAGCTGGTCATCCCTCCCCCGAGCCTATTAATTGTGTGCACTATGCAGTTTCATCACTTGAACCTCTACGGCACACCATTGTCATGCCTGTCTGCGCATGTCCACAGGCCTGACAACATCACTGTAATATTGGCCGTTGAATGTGGACGGCCACTGGTGTGTAGGCCTATGGTAAGGATAGGGCGGATACAGATGTAGACTTCAGGCCTGGCTGAACTTGCGCTGCTATTGAGGCTAGGCCTTTGGCTTATGCTGCATCAATGAAGATACACACAACAGTCAGCATGTATGAGCCAAGACCCCGAGCGGTCTTGCGCTCCTTTAATTATCCATTCGGGCATGCCCGCCCTCCGGGTGCATGCTACATTGCAACATTGTCGGTTATGGGCCGTGTGGCGCCGACAACACAACAGAGACACATGCCATAGTTACTTTTGTGGCCATCCTAGAACAGAACCACACCAAGAGCCCATAACTGAACCAAGCCCAGAGCCCAGAACGGAACCATGCCTAGAGCCCAGAACTGAACCACGACCAGAGCCCCGGGCTATTTCTTCACTCTTCTCATACAGTTACGCGTGGGTCAGCGCCGCGGCACTGGGATGTTGTGCGCTTCGGAGTACGTTTTCAGACATTCCACCCAGGCTTTCCAGCAGCCTGCCTGGGACGGGAGTGGCCCGTGACTGTGAAGGACTCCAGTGGCGTTACCGAGGACATGCTGTTGGCTGCTAGAAGTGGACTTGTGGGGTAGCCTAACGGGATGATGACTTGTGGTGCACAGAGGTAGTTGTACATAAGGCACTGCGTCCGGCATGGGACTACCACCACGTGTCGATGACTTGCGGTGCACTGAGGTAGGCCCCCCTGAAAAGCTGAGCGGGTGTGCAGCTGGTGATGATGAAGTAGGCTTGGAGGTTTGGACTGGATTTGATTTGTGCGAGACATGCTGGACCGCAGTGTAGGCTGGAGGGAGCAGTCAGCACACACAGAACTTTGCAATGCGATGCCGCAGGGTGCGCTGGGGGCCTATTGCGCGGGAGCCAGTGATCGGCTGAGGAGGCTGTCAAGCTTGTCGTCGTCGGGCTTGAAGATTGCACCGGCATGTGATGGGCCCTCTTGAAGATACGCCGGTGGCGGCAGGTGAGCAGTGAGGCCTTGGTGCGCATGGGTGGGTAATCACAGCTGGGCGCAAGACGGGTCTGGGGACCAGTGGTCTGGGGTGCAGCAGGTACACAGGATTGTGCAAGCACCACCAGTCATGACTGCAGCCTTGTGGCAGGGTGAGGGGCACTGCCCTGGCAGACATGCCACTGCAGGCGAAGACGAGATGTACACTGGGAGGCGTGTGGCGTAGCCACCTCATCGCCGGTGTAAATTTGGCCATTGAAGGTGGTCAGCCATGTGTGTGTAGGCCTATGGTCAGGATATGGTGGACACAGAGAAACATGCAGTAGTTACTTTGGTGACCATCCCGGAAGTGAACCACACCCAGAGCCCAGGGCCATTTATTCACACTCCTACGCTGGACTGGCATACAGCAGGCCAGCCCACTACCATACACCTACTGGGGGGGCAACTAAGCTACATGTCTTTGTTTTCCCACTGCCTGAGGTAAAATGGTTGCATTCACTGTCCACAAAATTACAAACACCAGCAGTATGTGTCCACATGGACATGTCTGTGCTTTGCATCCTCAAGACTGTCCAGCACATCACCGCCACACTTGGCATTGTGTACATTCTTATTCATGGGTCACTTGCCTCCTTCGCACATTCTTGGTTCCCACCTCTCCCCACATTCTGAAATTGTTTGGCAGAGAAGCTATGCCTTTGTGGATAGGTTTTCTACATGTCTGGCCCCTGTTACCACAGTCACTTGTGTTGTTGTGTCTGGTAGGTGGGCAAGTTGGTTGGCATGTTGTATGGGATTTTGTTACGTGTGCATTCCCACAGTTGTGAGTTGTATGATTGTGGAGTTCAGGTTTGTGGTGTGTTCCGTTGGTACTTACCAACAAGCAGTGCATTTCCAAAGGTGCCATCCTGAAAGCATTAGTTGATAATGGACTGTCAGAAGATTTAGCAATAATGCACACTGCCTGGAAAGTTGGCGACAACATTGGTGAACAGTCCCCGGTGGTCCACTATTGCCTGCACATTGATGGAATGCGTGTGCTTTCTGTTGAGGTAATTGTGTGCAGTGTCAGCAGAAGGCACAAGTAGGACATGTGTGCAGCCAATTGCCTCCAACACGTGCAGGAAGCCAGCTATGGCGTAGAAGCCTTGCTTGGTCTCCAGCTGTTCCTGTGCATTGTGAGGGAAGTGAAGGTGATTGGGTATCAAGCTGATGATGGCATTCAAGACAGGTGTGAGGAACTTTGATAGGGCTGGCTATGAAACTCCTCTGACTCTGGCAGTTGTTGGTTGGAAGGTACCAGAGGCCAACAAGTGCAGCAACGCCAACAGCTTTGTCTGCGGAGAGATGTTGGTTGTCCGCTGTGTTTGTACCGTCAGCCTGTGGGCAATGTGGGTCAGGATGCAGAGGATGGTTGTACTTTCGAGCCTGTAGTGGGCAATGACTTGTGGCAGTGATCCTCCTGGACCTCAGTGCAGCCTTTGACACGGTGAACCACCGTGTCTACTCCACCGGTTGGCCGGGGCAGGACTCGCGGGCACTGCGCTCGCATGGATAGAATCTTTTCTATCAGGCCGCTCGTTCCAGGTATGGGACGGCAACTCCCACTCAGCCCCTCTCCCCCTCTCGAGCGGAGTCCCCCAAGGGTCCTCGCTAAGCCCCACTTTGTTTAACGCGTATATGGCCCCTCTGGAGGATGTCGTCGCCCCATTCGGAATCAAGATAGTGAGCTACGCGGACGACACGCAATTGGTCGTCTCACTCTCACATCTTGACAACCACCCAGACAATCTGTTGAACTGCCTCCAGGAAATCCTCCACTGGATGTGCGAGTCATCACTTAAGCTCAACGGATCGAAAACCGAAGTCATGCTCATGGGCAAGAAATGGACTACTATCCCCCCATCGGTCTGAGCGGACGTTTTCGGCGAGGTGCCCACCCCGAAAAAGGAAATCAAGACCTTGGGAGTTTGGCTGGAACCTGAGCTGTCCATGAAGACCCAGGCAGCCAAAACAGCAGGAACCTGCTTCGGACTCATGTGTTCCATCCGCAAGATCCTTCCGCTACTCCCCCCCCTATCAAGGAAACTCTTGGTTCAAGGTCTGATCCTTGCTCGGCTAGACTATAGCAACGCTGTCTATTTAGGAGCCCCCGAATCTACCCTGGCAAAACTTCAGCGCACCCAAAATGCTGCTGCCCGGCTCCTTATGAGTCTCCCTTCCAGAGCCTCTGCCAGACCAGCGCTCAAGGCCCTACACTGGCTTCCAGTGCGTCAGAGGATAGAATTTAAGGCTCTGTGTACCGCCCACAAACTCCTCAACGGTCTAGGCCCCTCTATCTTGAGAGACATGGTCACCCTATACAAGGCCCCCAGACTCGTGCGCTCGGATAACGAGCGCTTGGCCAATGTCCCTAGATTCAGGAAGGTGCGCACCGGCGGTCGACGCTTCGCAGTAAAAGCATCCTCAGGATGGAACTCGCTCCCCCGCTGCCTGCGGCTGGAACCCTGCCACCTCCTCTTCCGTAAAAAACTGAAAACTCTTCTTTTCCCCAATTAGTACCTCTTTTCTCCCTTGGTCACTACAAGTTTTTATAGCGCGGGGATGCCTCCGGGTCACCAGGCGCTCTACAAATCGTTAAATAAATAAATAAATAAATAAATAAATGACTTCCTCTTACGTTAAGTCTCTGAGGATGGTGCATTTTTTTGAAGGTCCGCTGTCTTGTTGTGCACTGCCTCGGTGGTAGTCCGGGGGTGGTTTTGGGTGGTCCTGGGGGCGGTGGGTGATGTGGCCCTCTTGGCTCTCCAAGCTGCATGATTAGTAGCTCTATGACATCTTTTGGTCTTCAGATGTGGCTCTGGGCTGTGCTCTCTTTATACTGAAGGTTTTCATCCCACTTAAGACCAGAAAAAAAGCAGGTTTTACGACCCTGCTTCTAACGTGCCTTATCCCCTGTTTTTGGACCACATCATTAATCTGGCTGGTTGTTGAGTGTATTGCGAAGTGGTGTTATCGTGAGTTTTTGCACGGGAACGCCTACTCTGCATATGATTAGCGTTAGATGCCGCTGTCAGCCTTGGCGATGTTTTTAGCGGCAGCTGTCGCAGGTAAACTGTCGATGTCGGCTGTTGGTGCAGGCTTGTGAATAGGGCAATAAATCTATTTCCACTTTTGTGGCGGAAAAGTGCCGCTAAATCGGCAATGAGTCCTTGAGAATATGCCCCTCTGTATTTGAGATTTCACAAGTAAATTGAAAAACTGGTGTATAAGAGTATTGTTTGTTTGATTTATTTGTACTTTTAATCGTATTTTTATAATGTATTTTGGTGGGTGGCCTGCAGTTTCAGTCAGTGCTATTTATTGTTTTTGCATGTAATTTTCTTTTTTTATTAAGGAAAAATGTTTCAAAGTTCACTACATTTCTCCATCCTTTTTAATATATTTGCAATATTGATTTAATTCACTATGTGGACTAATCTGCCAATGGGCCTTCCAGCCAATAGGCCTAGAGTTATTCATTGGTGTATGAAACAACTGTTTCTGTGTTGTCTGTCGAATTTAAACATCATTTAGGGCATGGATGGCATTGGATTCAAATAAAATAAAAATGGTGGTATTTCAAATGTTTTTCTTCTAACAATGTATAGGTGGGGCAATGCCTTTAGAGGATGTGTGTTCTTGTAAACATTTTTAGGCTTGTTAATTTTCATTTTTGGCATTGCTGAATTAATACTGTGTTCTCTGTGGTACCGATGCCTCATTTGTCTGGCTGGCATGTGCCTGTGTGCATGTCTACCATAGGCCACCACTTGCCTTTGTTCCCCATGCCATGTGGCTAGGGGCCATTTTCTATAGTCAGTGCCCTTAGACCTGAATGTGTTCTTTCTCTTCCAAGCTTCCTGCTTCTTGTTGTGACCATGTGGTTTGTGGCCATTTTGCATAGCCAGCCAGTGTGATTTCCCTTTAGGCTTGAAAGTGTTCTTGTTTGCTACCATGCCTTCTTGCCTGCCATTTTGTGTTGGCAGCCAGTGTGCTTTTGCCATAGGCCTGCATGTCTTCTCTTTGTTCCCAATGCCTTCTTACCCAGTGTTGTTGTTGATGACTATGTGGTACTGTAACCGTTGTGTACGTACAGCCCGTGTGGCCCTTTGCCATAGGCTTGCATGGATGGTTGAGAAATGAGATAGCAGTATAATAAATTATACATGCATTAGAATAATGCCACTTATTTAATATATATGTTTTTTATTTTTTAATGTTATTTTTTTCTTTAATTTTGTATTTCTTTATTTTTTAATGTATTTCTTTATTTTTTAATTGTAATTTTGTAATTAATTAATTTTCATTTTTTTATTACATTTTTGTATCATTTGTAATTTTTTTTAACCATTTTCATAGCATTTGGCATCAATAAATTAATCACTGGACCCATGTCTGTTCTAGGTGTACACTGCACAACAACATTCATTGTCTAGGGATTATTCCTTTGTCATCATTTGTCAGCTGCCGCTCCCTGAGTGCCACATCTCACTTGGTACACATAAAGCAAACAGTTACTTGTGTATGATGTTGTTATTGCTCTTCCTTATCCTTTCTGAGTGTACACACAATGAATGTTTATGTAGGTGTGGTTTACAAATGGATAGTGGATACACTGTATTGTGAATTATTTATAATAACTTAAGTAACCAGTGGCCACACTAAATGATATTGTTTGCTTGTACTACTAATTGAACTGTAACAATGCCATGTTTCACTGATGTTCTTCTTGCTTATTTGCTTTAGGTGCACAAGATACAACATCTTCCACAGTTGACCAGACAGAAGGCCTGTGGGCACAACGTGACACGTGACCACACATCACGAACATCTCTTCATCTTATAAAGCTACGTACAGCTGCCAACTGACAGCTTTAAAATGGCCCCAAAGAAAGGTGCTACCAGGAAAGGGGCCAGTGATAGGAAGAAGGAGCTTACCACCACTGGTATGTTGACCCAGACCTTTTACGGGAAAAAAACCTGTGCCTGCCACACCAGCCTCCTGGAAGCAAGCTGGTAGCAGCACCCCCGCATCAGCGGACCCACCTCAACCTAGGCCCAAGCCCATGTATGTCACATAGGCAGCCAGTCTAATGACGATCAGCAGTGCCGTTGAAGTTGACTTATCTTTTTTGCAAAGTAGTACCCAATGGTTGCAGGAAACTCAGATAAGTGGAAATGACAATAATAGCTGCATCCAGCAATAGTAGTTCCTCCTGAAGTAGGAGCAGTTCAGGAGATTGAGCTTCATGCTGAGGAAGTAGAGGAAGCCGCTCTTTCAGAAGACCCATTGCCTTCCAGATCTCCAGCAAGAAAAAGGAGGGTTACTGTTGCACCTTCTTCTCCAAGCCCCCTTCTGAAGATCTAGAAACTACTTGGATCCTGCCTCAGTCTAAGAGTGAGACATGCCACAAAAGGCTAGGGAATAGAAGGATCCCGAAAGCCTTAGACTTATGGATGTAGAGGAGGATGATGACAAGCCAGTCATCATGGATATTAGCCCAGCCCCAGTGGAGACCAGTCCCAACCCGCTGTAAGAGATGCGGCACCACAGATACCACGCCAACAGTGCCAGCTGCCATATTTGAAAAGCCCAGACAGTGGCCTACATCCACACCCACCTAAGTAGAAGTAGGTACTGCAGAGTGTTAAACGTCAAAACACCCACATAGATAGTTCATCCGACATTGACAGTGGCAACAGCATCAGAAAGTGGACCTCCCGAGTTTGGGACTTCTTTACGGTTATCAAGAAGGAGGTGAACATTGCCAAATGGGGGGGAGAGGTGTGGCACCGCAGCCAGGGCGGCTGACGCTGTAATCTGGGGATCACGGTTCGATCCCTGGCGCCGGTGGCAGATTAGCCCAGCACCATGTGACTCTGGGCAATAGCTTGCTTAACCTTCCCGACTCCCCCCAGCGCCCAGAGACCCTTACGGGTGATTGTTCGTGCTTTACAAATGTGGATTATTATTATTACATGCTCCATTTGTGGAGCAAGTGTTAGTTGGGGTAAGCTTGGCATAAACTATAGTATTAGAGGCTAAACAACCAGTTTGAGAAAACATCACATGGTCCAGTGGGAGGTGAAAGGCTGAGCAGGGAATCCAATCACGGTTGAAGGTGGAGAAGAGGAAGACATTTTCATTATGAAAGGAGCCCTGAACCCATCGCTCACATCAGCAACATTGCAACGGCACAAAAGAGTACAGTGGCTGCCCCATGAAAAGCACATTGAGCCTACCACTGTTTGCTCTTAAGAAGTCACCTTCACCTGTATCAGTGGCACCAGAAAATAAAATAATTCTGGCTACTATTCTTGGCATGTTTAGGCAGGAGGGGCAGTACGAACTCAACCACCCAACAGCACGTTTGTACAACGTGAAGCTGGCTAAAATTTCAGTGCTGGACCTCCTCCCTTTTTCTTTTATGGAAGGGGTTGTTTTTTTAGAATTTTTGGCCGCCATCTGCCTGAAATGAAAGGTAATCAGCCTGTCCTATTTCACCAGACTTGCTGTTCCAGGGCTACATCACAATGTGCTGGTATTGCTTGGACAAGCTTTGCCGCAGAGTGCTGTTCACACTATCCACCTACCGACAGACATGTGGACCAGTTGTCAAGCCACTGATTACATGTGCATCACTGCATACTGGATCTCTTTTGTGAAGGTTAGATAAAAGATATCCATAAAGGTCTTTGAATAGCTGCGTCCAAGAGAGATTAACATTAGATTTGTTGCTGTGGATAATGGCAGTAATATAGTTAAGGCCAAGGCCGATGGTGGCTATTTCAGGGTCCTGAGTTTGGAGCACTACAGCAACAGCACTTTCTCAAAAAAGACGTCCAAGTAAGCACCTTACTGTCCACCTGCAGAATAATCTGTACTCATTTCAACCATTTCATTTAAAGCCCGTTGATGTACTGTCTTGCCTTGGACCCTGTGGTGTCTCAGCCTGACTCTTAGTCTTGTGCCACTGCGATGTTGCTGATGAGGATGTTCACGGTAGCACTGCACTTCTGGGGACAGGGCTACTTTGTATACCAGAGAAAATGTCTCCCTCTTATTCACCTTCCACTGCAATTGGACCTTCTACTTCTTCATCCCCAGCAACAATAATAGGTATAATTTTTTGGCAGCTAAGGTGTGCCTCCCACTGGATCAAGTGATGTTTTTTCAGATGTGTTGCTTGTACTCCAGTACCATAGATTGTACCAAGCTTACCCTGACTAACACCTTGTCAACAAACGGAGCATATAACAATGTTCACCTCCTTCCTGCTAACTGAAAAGAAGTTCCAAACTGGCAAGGTCAACTTTCTAGCGCTGTTGGTGCTACTTGCAATGCCAGATGAACTGGTAGTTGTGTGTAAAGTTTAACTCCCTGCAGTACCTACTTCTGAGGTGGTTGTGGTGGATGTAGGTAGCTGTAGCAAAATATGGAAGCTGGAGGTGGCGTTGGTGGTTGATCTGTGTTGGTGGTATCCATGCCACATCCTCACAGCAATTTCGGATGGGGTAATGTTGGTCTCCACTGGGGTGGGACTAATGTCCATGATGACTGGCTCAGCATCATCTTCCATATCTATCTCCATAACTCTAAAGGCTTTCTGGAACCTTCCTTTTTCCTAGCCTAGTCCCGTGGCATGTCTCACTCTCAGACCAAGCTGGTTGCTTCCAAGTGGCATCTAGATCATCAGAAGGGGTGCTTGTAGAAGAAGTCGATGGACTAACACTACTTTTCCTTGCTGGGGAACTGGAAGACAACAGATATTTTGGTGGCTTTCTCTTCTTCCACTGCAAGAAGCTTGATTTCCTGAACTGACCCTACTTCGGGAGGAACAACTGCTATTGGGGCGGTGGTTGCGGCTGTTGTTGCCCACTTATCCGAGTCTCCTGCATTGATTGGGTACTACTTTGTGATAAGTCAATTTCAATATCACTGCTAGTTGACTCGTGATTAGGCTGGATGCCTCTGCAACAGACATAGGATTGGGCCTAGGTTGGTGGGGAGGGTCTGTTGATGTGGGGTACTGCTCCCAGCTTGATCCCCGGATGCTGCTGCTGCAGGTGCAAGTTTTGTTTTCCCCAAAAAGGTCTTGGGGGACAAACCGGTCTTCTTGGTAATAAGTTGCAGTGACTTCTTCTCACTGTCACTGGCAACTTTCTTGGTACTACTGGACCTGGTACCTTTTTTTGGGGCCTTCTTCAAGACCTTAGCAGCACGCAGTGGCACAAGTTGAATAGATGTCTGTGGTCATACATCACGTTACGTCATGCTCAGCAGGACTTCTGTCTGGCAGTACAATGGGTGATGTTGTCTCCTCTTTTGTGTACCTAAAAGCAAAGTACCAAGAAGAACATCAGCAAAACGTGGCATTCATTGTGGTTTAATTACTACTAGTACAAACAAACAAATATAATATATAACTTAGTGTGGGGTCACACTTGTTAGTGTTATTATTAATATAATTACATTTATTACCTCAGTTATTTTAAAAACATAAGAACAGTGTAGCCATTTGTGAGACTTTGGTAACAAGGGCTTTCATGGTGTATATATACACCGAGGAAGGATAGGAAAGAAGAAGCACAACACAAAAATACAAATGTAATGGACCCTGTTTGGCATTATGCATCACATGGGATTCAGCATTCAGGGAGCTGCAGCTGACAATGGATAGAAGTAATAATCCAAGAGGAACAAAGGAAAGAGAAACACATGCAGGCCTAATGCAGAAGCACACTGGCTTCCATCAGAAAATGGCCACCAGCCACCTAGCCAGGCCACAACAACAAGAAAGGGAAGACAGACAATGCAGGCCTATGGCAAAAGCACACTGGCTGCCTTCACAAAATGGCCGCCAGCCACATGGTCAGTCATTCATAACAACAAACAGGAGGCCTGGAAATCAATGAACTCCAGCAGGCCTATATGGACACATACAAAATGGCCTCTGGCCACACAGGGAGGCTCAGCAAAGGCAAATACTGGCCCACTATAACAAACACTCTTACACACTGGCTAGACAAAGGAGGCATGCTAAACAACTCAGCTCTAATACCATAATGTCAAAAACGAAACACCACAGGGCAAAAAAGGTTTGCAAATTACACAACAACTACACACATCCAACAAAGGCATGTATTGAACACACATATAAAAAGTGAACCCCCCCAAAAAACACATTTTGCATTTCAATCCAATGCCACCTATGCTTTAAATCATGTTTTAAATTCATCAGGCGCCATAAAAACAGCTGTTTCATGCACCCTTGTGTAGCTCTGGGCCTCTTGGTTGGAAAACCCATTGGCAAACTAGGCCACATAGTGACTCAATCAATTCAAATCAATATTATTGAAGTTTATTTGAAAATGTAGTGAACTATGCTACATTTCTTGCTGGACAAAAGAAGAAAAATAGCATGCAAAACAACAACGAGCAAGAAGACAGGGCCACCACAAAGAAGGCTTGCTGGCCTAATGCAGAAGCACACTGGCTGCCATTCATAAATTGGCCGCCAGCCACATGGCCAGACCACAACAACAAGAAAGGGAAGACTGACAATGCAGGCCAATGACAAAAGCACATTGGCTGCATTCACAAAATGGCCACCAGCCACATGGTCAGGCCACAACAAGAAGAAAGGGAAGACAGGCAATGCAGGCCTATGGCAAAAGCACACTGGCTGCCTTCACAAATTGGCCACCAGCCACATGGCCAAGCCACAAGAACAAGAAAGGGAAGACAGACAATGCAGGCCTATGGCAAAAGCACACTGGCTGCATTCACAAAATGGCCACCAGCCACATGGCCAGGCTACCACAACAAGATGCAATAAGCCAAGATGAACAAAGGAAAGAATCCATGCAGGTCTATGGCAAAAGCAAGCATACTAACAACCACCTCCACAAAATGGCCACCAGCCACATGGTCCCTCACAACATCACAACAAACAACAACAACGAGCAGGAAGCCTGGAAAAAAATGAAGTCAAGCAGGCCTATATGTACACAGACTTTACAAAATGGCACCTGGCCACACGGGGAAGCTCTGCCAAGGCAAATGCTGGCCCGCTATTACAAACACACTCACACACTGGCCAGACAAAGGAGGCAGGCTAAACAACACAGCTTTATTGCAATAATGCCAAAAACGAAAATCTACAGGGCTAAAAAAGGTTTACAAGTTACAACCAATCACATCCAACAAAGGCATTTTTTAGCACACATAAAAAAGTGAAATACCCAAAAAAACACGTTTTGCATTTCAATCCAAAGCCATCCATGCCCTAAATTATGTTTAAATTTAATAGACATGAGAATCGTTGAACTTATGTTGAGAAACCTTGGAGTTTCAGATTAAGTGCGCCAGTCAGCTTGGAGGGATTTACCTTCCAGCACTCTTGGATCATTACATTCAACAGACACCACAGAAACAGTTGTTTCGTGCACCCATGAGTAGCTCTGGGCCTACTGGCTGAAAGGCTTATTGGCAGACTACTGGGCTAGTGAATTAAATAAATATTGCAAATTGATATCAAAAGTTGGAGAAAATGTTCTGAACTCTGCAACATGTTCCCTTTATAAAATAAGAAAAATTACTTACAAGGAAACAGCTAGGCCCCTACTGAAACTACAGGCCACCCACAACAATAATTTTTTTTTAAAACGATGAAAAGTACAAAAAAATGGGTGCAATGCCCCAATCAAACAAACAACACTAATTTCCCAACTTAGTTGTGAAATCTCAAATTCAAAAGTCCTCAAATTCAATGATATATGATGCAGCAGATACAAAGAGGGATCCTTCCAGCTCCAAATCGAAATGAAAAGTGAACAGGAGATGGACAAAGCCCTGGGAGGAGCCTGCTGGACTGGAACCGGAAGTTGGAGACACTGGGGCACTTCCTTCCCCTTAATAAAAAAAAGTAAAAACAAAAAAGGACTCCTTGCAAAAAAAAGTACAGCCAAATGTCACTCAGAGGAGTTTTTTTTATCCAAATCATCATTTCGAGAAAGTTTTGATGCTGCTCGAGAGATTGCAATTTCTGCGTGTTTGGGATTGCAATCTTCACAAAACTCAGTCAGTGCTGCTTGTTCCGTTGTCACAGTGAGAAGGACCAGTCTCTAGCCCAAAAACATGGAGAAATTAACCATGATCAAAATGAATCATCACTTTATACCACTTGCTTAATCCATACCTGAAGTATGACAGGAAAAAGATGATGGAGACTCAGGTCATAGTAGTAGTGTGTTAGCTGACCTGTTTCTGGGTGAACCATTTTTTAGTTTGAGGATGAATTCTACTTCCCTGACTATTTGCCCTGGCCCTGGGCCACCAATCATAAAACTTTCTCTTTTTAAAGTGGCATGTCCAACTCTGTGGAGTGGTGGGGCGAGCAGTGCGTAGTTTTTACTTTATTTGTGAAAATGCAATGTTGCTGGGTGTTTGTGCTCAGTGCTGTATGGCTCAAATTTGAAGCTATGTGGTGGTTGGGTGTGGAGCCTGCTGTTGTAGGTAACTGGAGACACACATGTGGTCATGAATAATCATCATATTATGCACTTGCTGTTAGGCTACATATTATTCTTATGATTTTGATGATTATGAATCGATGATCATGACAGTTGTGTGTTTGATCAGCCTCATAGTTACATGCAGCCACTTTTGTGTGACTGTCCATTGTAAATTGTTCTCACCTAATTGTTCACACATCAGTCATAAAATGAATGCGGGCAAAAAGGACTAGTCTTCTCTTCTCTCTTGCACTGCTTGTGAGTCTTCTAGGGTGCACTGCCCATGAGGTTTATCTTCTGACGTCCTCTTTAATTCTACAATATTATTATTTTTTTTAAATCCGCAGGTCTTCTCTTAAACTGGGACAAACTGGAAAAGCCCCATAACACCCACACTTACCTTACCGGACAGCAACACGAGGCACCCACAATTAACAGACAGTCCAAGAAGAATGCAGATGCAACTCCAAATTTGTCAATATAGTATAATTTTTCCTTTTAATAATAATTAAAACTGTGTGTGCTGTTCGCTTGACTCCTACATATTATGTCATGTATTTGCTATTTTTCAAAGCTAGGTAAGAGAACATTTAGATATAAGGTAACTTGGGTCTCTCTGGGGGCAGCGGACTGTTTGGTTTGCATTGCAATTAAGTTACCTGTACTCATTCCTTCGTTCCTTTTCCTCCCATAGTAGATTTATGATGGTTGGTTGCTCCTTGCCCAGATGAATGTTATCCTTGTGTAGTGTTCGTCTTTGTCAGACCTTTCGCCAAATCCCACTTCCCATCCATTCATCGAAACCCTAACCCTCTTACCCCAGGCTGTGTGATTTATTGAAGTGTGACTTAAAAATTTGCACTGTTAATTGATCACACACTTGGTGGGGAGGATGTGGTGAAAGCAACAGCAACTCAGTGCAGGATCTTCAGCTCTATGTATAGCCCACACTGGCCACATTTACCTACCCACGTATAAAAACAGTGTTCGACATCATTTGCCAGCACCATCATCATTAAGGTACTGTGTTGCACTTGCGTCAAGCTTACCCTTGTGCACTTCAGAGATTGAGTACACTTCATTTTGTAACTGTCTTTTACTAGCTCACCACTGTTCTGAATGATTCAATTTAGCATTGCCTATTATGTTTTCTATATCAGGTATTCTTTGCTGTCTTGTGTGCTAGCAGTCTAGTATGGTGACTGTCTCAATTGTTTGTAAAGCATTGCTATAATAATATATAACCCATTAACTCAGTTTTTATAAGCATTTAGTTCCTTTCAATGAATAGTCCTCATCCTACAGTTTGAGTACACATAGGAGGGAGTGGGGGACCTCGCTTCTGATGCTCTCACTGTTAGTGCACTAGCATGCTACTACTACCACCACAATGGCTCCTTGGGAAACCATGCAGCCCTCGCTCCATCCATTCAGGTAAGAGAAGTTGTTGTACTATATAGGCAATTGAAAATTTCCCCACACTTGTTAGGGGTCAATAATGGTTGCATACTGCAGAGACAAGGAACATAGTAGCACAAGGGTACAGAATACCTAATTTATTATACACTATCAGCAGATTTTAAAAACTGACTGTGGCAAAGGCAGCAGTGAGAACTAAAACACCCCAAAAAAATATTTGTTTTAAATAGGAGTCCAACGTGTCTAGGTTTATGAAATTCCGTGAGAATTTTATAAATTCTTTATTTGCTCATTTATAATTTTGATTTGAATTCTGTCTGAATAGCATCTGGTTTTAGCTTTTTTGAGTGTTGACTTGTATATCCTGTTAAGTTTGTTCAGGTGAAGTTTGTCTTGATTGCTGTTTGTTTTGAGGCTGGTGCATTGCACCTATCTAATTTGTTGTTTTATCTTTTTTTATTCTGTATTTCTCCAAAGTGCTTGTTTTCTTTTGTCCTGTTTTGTTGTTCTTAGTGGTATTAGGATATGCAATCTTTCTGTAGCCATTCATAACGTTTTTGAATAGAATTTATTGTGTCTAGATTGGCGTTGGATGATGGATGTGTTTCTAAGTATTCAAAATTGAGCGTGTTCGACGGTCGATAGGTGGATGCATGTAGAATTGTCTTAGGAGTGTTGATTTGTGATGTTTTATGTTGGACAGCTACCAAATTGTGTTCTGACCATGTGACTGGAGTGATCCTCTGAATGGTACCTAGTTTTGGATTTCCAAACATGACATCTAGGATGTATTGAATGAGATGGCGTTTGTCAAATACCAGCGAATTGCATATAACCATGGCACAATCGACGCGGTTGGTGGAATGCAGCACATATAAATTCACAGCTGTTGGGTTACTTATACAAGCCTAGAGTTCAGCATACTACATAGTATAAATGTCCTGACTTTCTCTTTGGTGGCATCAATGTACAGTTTTTAAAAGTGACCAAAAAAACATTTTGAAAGCAATACAAAGTGGTTGAGGGTGGAATTCAGTTCGACACAAGTAATTTAGTCAAATTGATGGGTGTCTTCGTCACAGTGTCTTTTTAGCAGTGAGCCATCACTGGTAGGCTCTAGTCCAGTTTTCTTTCGTTGGCGCTGTTGAGCACCGGTGGTGGAGCTATAGGTCCCGCTCGGATCTAACCTTATGCGTTGCAGGGTGCGGTCAGTCCTCTGCTGTTAGACCACAGTCCTGTTCCCTAACCAATTCTTTAAGGGTGCCTTATGCTCGGCACCTGTATTTCCTTTTTCCTTCTGTGGCAAACCCCATTTCCATCTGAATGCTGTTCTTCTTGTCTGAGTCAAAAAGTCATGTGGGAAAGAGGGGGTGTCGGATAGTCGAGGGAAGAGAGGGCGGAGTGGGGTCAGGTCTTTTCTTGGACACATCAAGGGACCAAGGGAGCAAAGGAAAACGAGCAGGCAGGCCCATCAATCGGGCCCAAAAAGGGGGCGAAGACTTCAGGCACACGTGGGTTAGCAGACAGAGGGCTTCAGGGCAGCCCTTCAACCTTTCATTTTTCACGTTTGAGATTGCTGTCTCGTCCCGTATCTTGTTGCTCTGCAGCTCCACCTTTGGTCGAGGTCACATGTGTCTCAAGATCTGCAGCCAGGCTGTACGTCACGTCCGACCCTTCTCCTCCGATGATCGTATATCTTTGAATGGGTACAAAATAAGTTTTAGAGAACTGGCAGGAGAAGACATTTATGCATTTGAATTCCGCCCTCAATCCTACGCATTTGGGGGTTATGTTCATTGGTCACAGTCAGAACCCTACCACCATGAAGTTGAGGAAATATAAATTTTATGGTCAAGTAATGTTCCCTAGCGTGTACCCCACCGACTCCATGTACCAGCTTAAAGTGCATGTAACTTCCCTCCTGTGCCAGCTATGAAGACGCAAATACATTTGCGTCCAACGTTAACATGTCCTCTTTCAGACCCACCCTGAATGGGTTGAATGCTCCGTTCTTAAGTATGCTATGCCAACGTCTTTTTGTGGTGTACTTTACACGTTTTTCAGCTCTGGCAAAGTAGGCCCTGAATTCTGCCATCGAGCCTTTTTTCCTGCTTTCTGACTCCGAAAGCTTCAGCCCAGGCTGTCTCTGTACCCGTGACCTCTGCCTTACTCCCTGTGCGGCTCATGGCGCTTAGCTCAGCCTGCTGCCTGCCAAGACTGTATTCAACCTTCAAATTATCTGTTCCGCTCCTCGAAAATGGATTCCTGCCTACTAGTTTAAGTAAACATTCCCCCAGCTGCAGAGCAAAGGGCCCGGCCTCACTGTCTCCGTGCAAGTAATTCATAGCCTCTGTTACCATGGTAGGCCCATGCCCCTCGCATTCTCATGTAGACACTTAGGCGCTCATACACGCACTCACAGTCAGTATAGAATAGCTTCTGCCCCAGAGACCTTTCTGTCTAGATAATATGGTTCCCAAACATCAGATATCAGATATGATAGAAGTACGAGTTGATCTGACATGCCAGACTTCTGTCTCTTTCCGCCAGTGTAAATGTCAAGTCCCCTGCACCCTCCAGTTTCACGTCAATCACACGTCATGCAGCTGCGCGCGCATCCAAGCCTCAGATTTCTGCTGACATTACAAGATTCTGCTTTGTGCCACCCACTTGTGACACCTATCTGTGACGTTTCTAGCACACACCTCTATGTTCACGCCTAGTTCACGCCTTCTAATTACGTATCACTACCACGTGGATGCTGTTATCTTGTTTCTCTCAGCTGTTACGCCTACTGTATTGGTTTCTATAATGCAACTTAAGTATATAAGCTATGTATTGTCAATAAAATATTGCTCTATCCCTTCCTGAACCCCTGTGGTTGCAGGAACATGATATCCAGGTCTTGACCATTCCTTTTTAAGGAATAAAACCCCAAAGAACTCTAACACCACGGACTCTGCCTCTTTCTTTCCGATTGAGTTATTATTGATTAAGTACTTACCTGCATAGAAATTAAGACGGTAAATCAAATATTTACCACATTATTCTGGCGCCCGAACAGGGACCCCTCCCCCACCCCACGCGCCGGTTGGTGCGTTGCAAGCTCTGTCCCCTGCCATCAGTTAGACGGAAACTACGCGTACTGGCAGGATTTCCTGTATCTCCCTCTGGCCCACGGAGGTGACGAAGACTGCGATCAGCACCCAGACGAGGCGGTGAGGAGTGCGGAGGATCCCGACCAGAGCCTAGCCGAAAGAAGCAAGGTCCGAGGTGTCAAGAGGCCCACCAGTTTTCCGAAGTATCCACGTATCGAGTCGAGTCCAGTCCGGTCCAGTCGAGTTTTCCGAGGCCTTCAGTTTCCGTGCTTCCCGGTGAGTACCATTGCTGGGACGTATCAAGACGGGTTTGGGTACACAAATTCGGTCTGCACTGTTTTAGACAGTGTATCTGTACTGTTTAGCAGTACATCAGTTATTTCAAGTTCTTGCACTGTTTTTAGACAGTGTATCTGTACTGTTTAGCAGTACATCCGGTATAGGGGGTAGTCATATATGTCTCAAATGTCTTTCATGTGATTAATGTCGTGGTATGAGTGTGACTGTTTTTAATGTGCATTATTGTGTTCTTGTGTAACTGGCTGTATTCAGAATTAAGTAACAAGGATTGAGCATTCAGTATTAAGTAAACAAGATGCCGTTTTTCAATAAGTTAAAGCAGATAGGAACTAGGAAAGGGATACTAGTGGAAGAAATTCCTATCCCCCCTAGAGACACTCCTGGAAATTTTATGTACCACAAGCATGGCTTAGATGCCATATTGTATCTAGATTTATGGGCCGATTATACTAAGCATCTAGACGAAAGACATAGATGGCCTGTCACCGGAACATGGGATGCTGAGTGCATCATGAAGGTAGAAGAAGCACTGTGGAAAAAGAAAGCCAGACAATCTCAGAAGGACGCCATAGAATTTTGGCGTAAGGAATCACATAAGCGTGCTGAGAAAGCACTCCGTAGAGAAGACAGACTTAAAGAATCAGATAAAGCCCAAGAAAACGAATTAGTTACTGAAGGGATCCGAGTAAAATCAGAGCAAATAGACCGCGCACGAAACAATCTCGTAAATGGCATGTATCTCGTGGCCGAGGGTTCGCCTGAGGCCACTTCAGAAATACCGAAAAATCTGCCGCCACCATTGGTTCCAATTAAAGTAAATCA
The DNA here is from genome assembly GCF_964263255.1 of Lissotriton vulgaris. Classification (NCBI taxonomy): domain Eukaryota; kingdom Metazoa; phylum Chordata; class Amphibia; order Caudata; family Salamandridae; genus Lissotriton; species Lissotriton vulgaris. Next base: position 1,336,891,537 of record NC_141687.1, read on the forward strand.
CAGGACTACTAAAGACATATTCCTGAATTCCTATCTAGAGGATGTAGCACCCGCTTACACCAATCCACGTGCCCACGTCCCGCCTACTGACGGTGACAGGGGTGGCAATCCGCCTCCAGACCATCTCCCGCCATTACCGCAACCAGGTTTCCCCGTTCGACAGCCCATCGCTCCTCCACCTCCACCACTTCCCGCACCTAAAATTGATATACCGAAACCGCTTCTACCTGATCCTACTAAAAGACAAGTTCAAGTACAGATACAGACTCCACAGAGAGATAATGTCCAAGCTTCCGCCTCAGGAGGTGCGACAGGGGGTCTTCGGACCCCACCAGCAACACACAGATTACACCTTAGGGATATGCAGAAGCATTTTTCGCTCCAATCACCCCGTCTCGACATACTCAAAGAACCGCTTCAAGTTTGCAGATACGATCCAGTACCCGGCAAAGATGATAGAATGTTTTTAGCATCACTACGCTTACGACATGCTACAGATTACCTACTGTTTTTCTCAGGAATGAAAGAGCACCTAGATAGAATATATCATTTTGTCCAGACTGGGGAAGACCCTGACAGTATTAAGGAGGCCATGGCGCATCAGAAAGTTGACACTCAAGCATATATACTACTTTTTTTCATAAATTGTCTAATAAGAGAACGAGACAGGCCTGAGACAGAACAGGATGAAATAGAGGCACTCAACAAGTGGGGACAAAATATATCGGAAGGAAAACATGATAAAGGGGGTTGCATAGCCAGTATGTACAAGAGAATAAGAAAAGCAGTGATAGAAATACACGAAAAAGAGAAAGAAAAGGCCTCCTCCGAGGAGGAGGAAGAACCTGAAGAACAAGAAAAGACTACAGACACGATAGCGTATGTAGGTAAGGGAACTTACCTTAGGAAAGGCATTCGTCCAGAAAGCAAGAGAGTTTTTCTCTCTGGCATATCAAAACCGAATTCTCCTGAACACCAGTTCCAGGAGACTGATAAAAGGCTTCGAGAACGAATGGGGTACCATGTACTCAATTCTATGGATGAACAAGAACTAGCCCGGTCAGCAGTATTATGGGCTGACAATCCGAACATATACAATGATGACACAGTAGCTCAGACATTTCTGAACCTTTCACCAGACGAGCAGAAATTAGCAGGTGTATACATGATTCAGCACCTCCTCACGTTATACAGAAATCAACATTCTGATCCAGGTCCCTTACACGATACATTAGAAGCACTACTCATGGACAGATGGAGAGGCCTGAGTACCAAGTTAATACAAATAATTCTAGAACAACGACATAGATACAACACTTTCTTAAGTACCGAATATGTTCCCGCTCCGCCCCCAGAAAGAAAAATGTATCATATGGAGCGTCTGCATGGTATTTAAAGTCAGAACCCCTTACGAGAAGTGCACCCAGTTATGGGTACCGATAATAACCTGAAACGTGTGTATGTACACACACCTCTGACCAAGTTAGAACTATTGGAAATGAAGAAACTAGTACCCTGCCATGATAAAGACCCTGCAGGTTTTCACAGAGAACTTAAAGACATGTTACTGATGGGGGATTACACATATGAAGATATCATGAAAATGTTAAAGGTACTGCTGCCCACGGGCATTTACGAGAAACTCAAGGAAAAAGAATGGGAGGTGGGAGACAAAAAGATAGTATGGGCAGAAATAGAAGACGAGGAGAAACTTCGTACCCCAGGGCTAGGCCTTGGGGAGAAAACTAAAGCATTACCAGGTTTAATAGTACAGGTTCTGCCAAGATTACTGACAACTAGAAAGGAAGATTGGGACGCAATTTCGGCCTGTAAACAGAAGCAAGACGAAGATACTAGTGACTTTTATTCAAGATTCGAGAAATGTTTCATTATTAATAGTGGTCTTAAACCAAGTAGCGAGTCGTACCCGCATCTTTTTGTATCCAAGTTAGTCGAGAATTCCCTGTTAGCAGTTAAAAACCGCGTATACAAGGTTGAGAGTACATGGCAAGCAAATACGCCATCACAGATGTTACAAATGTTACAATACCATCAGAACAGAATTAGAGAAGAACAGGATCATGAACAAAAACGTATGAAAGACACGAAAATGAAAATGTTAGTGGCCCAGTCGGTTCCAGCCGACAGCCAGAGAAAGGGTACGACCCAGACAGGTCACGCCGCAGCTCCCGTTAAAGGGACATGCAACTATTGCAAGCAGCCAGGTCACTATGTACATGAATGCCCAGTTCTGAAACATAACATAGCAACAGGTAAAACTAAAGAAAGACCGCATCCGCCTAGACAAGACCAGACCCAGCAACAGACTTCACAGAATGTACAGCCCATGCAGAATACACAGCCTATGCATGCTTCATCTCATACAGCACAGACGGTAGCGGTACCACAGCCACAGCCCATTGCCGCGACCCAGCAAGTTTCACAACAGATGTACCAGTACGCCCAGTCCGCTTACCCCGATTATCCACGGTACACATGAAACAGCCTAGAGAGGGAGGTTGGCTTGCCTCTTATTGAGATTCCTGTAGATCAAGAGGGTCCTTATGTACACAGTCAAGTATTGGGGAAAGACAGAAAGTTTTTAATTGACACAGGGGCAAGCCGCACAACAATCAGCCATGATGAAGTTCCAGGGGCACCCCTCTCAGGCTCACAGAATGTTTCCCTTGGTTTTTCAGGACAGCCTATTGTAAATGAGGTATCAGAACCTGTCCCCCTGGCTGTGGGTCCATTATCACGTGTTACAGACTTGTTACTTACGAAATCATGTCCAGAAAATCTGTTAGGTATCAAAACATTGAAAGCTCTAGGAGCTGTGATATGTTGTTCTCCGGAGGGAGTTAGACTGTTTTTGAGAGATTTCAAGGGTCACTATGTATTACGAGAGTTTGATGTCAGATTGAAAAATGTACCAGATCACCTGTGGGCACAAGGCCCAACCGATGTAGGCTGCATGCACATTACACCATACCGTGTTACACTGAAATCAGGTGCTGTTTTACCGAGAATCAGACAATACAAGTTACCGCCCGATGCTGTAGTGGCTTTACTGGAAATCATTGAAGAGCTCATTGCCCAAGGAGTGGTCGTGGAGACCAACTCCAATATCTGTAATTCCCCTATCATTCCGATTCTTAAACGTACTGATCCCAATGCACCGCCAGTATATCGGCTGGTGATTGATTTACGAGAACTGAATAAATGCATCGTTCCACAGTACCCTGTGGTTCCCGACATCTCTTCTCTATTGACTGCTATTGATTCAGAAGCAACGTTCTTTACTGTAATTGACCTCAAGAACGCCTTCTTCAGTGTGCCTATTGATCCAGAGAGCCAATATCTCTTCGGATTCAGTTTAAATGGACGAAGTTTCAAATTTTCACGCGCACCTCAAGGATTCACAGAAAGCCCCAGCATCTATAGTCAAGCACTGAAAAGACAACTAGATTGTATTCAAATGCCAGTTAACACCGCTTTACTGCAATACGTCGATGATCTGTTGATCACCGCACGAAGTGAGCCCGAATGTGAACAAGCATCACTGACAGTTTTACATTTTCTGGCCGACAAGGGACACAAGGTGTCTCCTTCAAAGCTACAGTTCTGTGTTCAGCAAGTTGTGTACTTGGGTCACTTGCTGTCCAAAGTGGGGAGACAGCTCACTCCTGATCGCATTCAGTTAATTGTAAATATGCCGCAACCCCAGACACAAAAGGAAGCGCGGGCCTTTATAGGCCTCACCTCGTACTGCAGACAATGGATTCCTCAGTATGCATTTCTAGCTAAACCACTCATTCAGTTAACAACACAGGAGGCAGCGACTTCGACTGCCCTTCCTTGGACTCAGGAACACACACAAGCCTTTGAAAAATTAAAGAAAGCTTTATGCCAAGCACCAGTTTTAGCGACACCATGTTACAGCAAACCTTTTACACTTTTTGTTACAGACCGTGATGGTACAGCGTTGTCTGTCCTCACTCAAGATCAAGCAGGTTCACATAAGCCTTGCGCTTATTTTTCAAGGACATTGGATTCAGTAGCCCAGGCACTCCCTGCGTGCTTAAAGTCAGTTGCAGCGACAGCACTAGCAATCAGACAGAGCGACTCAATTGTTTTAGGACATCAATTAACAGTACAAGTGCCACATTCTGTAGAGGTTCTTTTAAACAGAACTCAGACTCAACACTTGACTATAGCACGACTGTCAGGTTATGAATTAACGCTATTCCAGCCACACAAAGAAATCAGACGCTGCAGCATTCTGAACCCCGCAACATTGTTACCCTCAATTATGACAGATCCAGCCCTGCATGATTGTATAGAGATCATTAATGCAGTAACAAAGCCCCGACGAGACTTAACAGATAATCCATTGACAAATCCAGACCTGACACTTTATGTGGATGGTTCATGTATGAGAACAAGTACAGGAGAGTTAGTGGCCGCATATGCAGTGACCACTGAAACTGAAGTCAAAGAAACATATCGCATTGATACACTGTCTGCTCAAGCGGCAGAGCTCATCGCTCTGACCCGAGCCTGTATACTAGCCAAGAACAGAAATGTTAACATATACACTGATTCCCGTTATGCGTTCGGAGTTGTACACGACTTCGGAATGTTATGGCAAGAACGAGGTTTTTTGACCTCTCACGGTGCCAAGATCCAACACGGTCCCCTCATTCAAGCACTGCTAGAAGCAATACATCTGCCTTCAGGCGTATCCGTCATGAAGTGTAAAGCACATACTAAAGTTACAGATTTCGTTTCCCAGGGTAACGACCTGGCAGACCAGACAGCAAAACATACAGCACTGACTCACACCCAGACAACTGACGTGACAAAGACAATAGTACCGACACATTGTATGACAGTCAGGGATCCCGCCCTAGATGTAATCGATATTCAGACACATGCTACTGCAGATGAAATAAAGAAATGGACCGAACTAGGAGGGATCCAGACAGATCAAGGATGGATGACGAAGGGAAAATCTACATGGTTTCTCCCCGACTCTATGGTTCAAGTCATAATAAATACAGCACATAGTCCTGCACATCTAGGAGAGAAAGCGATGTTAGACAGTTTACAGAATCTCTGGTATAACAAACACTTACGAGCAGCGGCAAAACAGAAAGTGCGTACTTGCATGATCTGTTGTCAGTTCAATCCAGGTAAAAGCGTCCCTGTAGAGCAAGGTGGATTTCATCCTCCTGATCACCCTTTTGAAGTACTCCAGATGGATTATATCCAGATGGACCGTTGTCGAGGATTCAAATATGTCCTCGTAATTGTTTGTGCACTTTCCCGTTGGACCGAAGCATATCCAGTCCCAGATTACACTGCTCCGACCACTGCCAGGCAGCTGGTTCGAGAATTTTTCCCACGATACGGCTTGCCTCGTGTCGTGTACTCAGATAACGGACAGCCATTCTCTTCCGAACTTATGAGACAGGTTTCCCTGCTGCTAGGATATCAGTGGAGATTCCATTGTGTCAGACATCCCGAAGCCGCTGGCCTTGTAGAAAGGCATAACCAGACATTAAAGACCCGTCTTGCTAAAGTTTGTAAAGAGAAAGGGGTCGACTGGATAGTCGCCCTGCCAGTTGCATTGTTCTATATGAGGATGGTCGCCCACTCGCGATCAGGACTATCCCCGTATGAAGTGGTCTTTGGCAGACCACCGAATATGTGGGGGACGCCCTTACCTAAGAAAATTACCGATGTTGATTGTAATATGCTGACAGATTACCTTGCCTCCTTGATGTCTGCACTCCAATCATGTCGTTCACAGGTTGCCGCAGCCTTCCCTGACAACACTGATGTAAAGCCGCATGATGTCCGTCCCGGCGATCTGGTCCTAATTAGGAACTTCGACAGGAAAAGTCCGCTGGAGCCCCGCTGGAAAGAGCCGAAGACCGTCCTTCTTACAACGAGGACCGCTATCAAAGTTGAAGGCAGAAAGGGGTGGATCCATACCAGCCATATAAAAAAGTGCAACGAACTGATGCCAGAAAAAGACTCGTCCACCCTTTCCAAAGACTGTATCGAACCTAGTGACTTTAAAGTTCCGAAAGAAGAGAAAACTCCCCAAGAGGAGTATAAATTGAAACTCCGATCTAGCAAGTCAGACAGTTTAATTGTTTAAGTCCTCCCCTAGGTGAATCGGTTAAATAGTTTCTGACATGTATCCCCTAGATCGAGATAGAGAGAGAGAGAGACAACTCAAGAAACGTACATATTGCAAATCACTCCGCAGTCACTGTATAGTGACATTATTGATTATGTTTTTTCTAAGTCTTCTGATTATTGTTGCTAGTATATTGCTTCCTATATACTACCCTATTTTCAAGCGTGAACAATCTGCTTACAATGTCACTGCCGAACATTCTTTTAGTGAATTACCTCCCCACAAACTTTCTTACAGACTTGCGCTGCGCAACAACACATTCATTAGTATGTTACATCACTCCCATCAGACCAACAACGCTACCAACTGCTGGATATGTGGCCGGCTCCCTCCCTACCAGAAATACAAGGGAGTTCTGCCCCTCTTTCCGTACCCGTTCACTCACAATGGCTCCTGTGGTGCATGGTTTAGAATAATTAATTCCGTAGATCCTGATGTCGCTGTTTTTAAAGGGAGCTGGGTTTGGGGAAACTTGAACTTAGTTCTGCTTAATGCCTGTTACCCTGACAAGAAGGGACTCCCCATTAGAATAGGAACTGATCTAGAAAATGAAGTATATGGATTAGGTAATTATACAATTAACCTTATGATTCTTACTGTTGAATCCGAAGCTGCACTAGTTCTCCCTGCTATGTCAGTATTACCAGTCACTGGTGATTTATGTGTCAGTAAGAAGGGTTCAGTACACTTAGGTCATAGTAAATGTACTACTGTGGTCGAATTCAGTGATCAAGGTAAATCTTCCTTTAGAGCTACTCGTCATTCCTACTTTGTTTGTGGTCATACCGCATACGTACGCTTACCTCCAGATTGGGATGGTACCTGTTACATTGCATTCCTTCTGCCACCTGTTTTTCTAGCTCCTCCTGACTATCACAGAAATACAAATCTAGTAAAGAATAGGCTCCGAAGAGATCTCCCGATTGTCGACTATACTGAAACGGCATGGGAGCAGTACACAGATTTCAATAAAGGATTCTTTTTCTTCACAGGCCCTGTCCAAAATAGTAAACTGATACGTAGATTAACTAGAACACTTGAAGCTGTAGTGAATGAAACTGCCTCCGCCCTAGGTAACTTAACAGAGGAGCAGTCCGCCATGCGGGTTGTTGTTCTTCAGAATCGTCTTGTTATTGACGTCATCTTGGCAGATAGAGGCGGAGCTTGTAAGGTCATCGGGTCAAGTTGCTGTGTTTTCATCCCAGAAAACGCGCCAACGGTATACCAAGCTATTACACGTCTTCATAAAATTGCAAGTCAGATACATCAGAATCCAGGCACCTGGACTTGGTCCGGTTGGTTCTGGACAACGTTAACCGCTTGGGGATGGAAGATCCTATCCTTCCTAGGCATTGCCCTTGTCATAGTATTCAGTTGCTGCCTGTGCCTACAGTGTGGGCCAGCGATTTGTGGACTGTGTGCCACATCGTGCATTGAACATTCCAGTTTTTTCTCAAAACGTGAAAGAAAGAAAGATTAGCGAATGATGTTACAAGAACAGACTGATCGATTCATGAGGATCGATATATCATGAAGGGTCCGTAGGGAACAAGGAGGGAATGAGGAAATATAAATTTTATGGTCAAGTAATGTTCCCTAGCGCGTACCCCACCGACTCCATGTACCAGCTTAAAGTGCATGTAACTTCCCTCCTGTGCCAGCTATGAAGACGCAAATACATTTGCGTCCAACGTTAACATGTCCTCTTTCAGACCCACCCTGAATGGGTTGAATGCTCCGTTCTTAAGTATGCTATGCCAACGTCTTTTTGTGGTGTACTTTACACGTTTTCAGCTCTGGCAAAGTAGGCCCTGAATTCTGCCATCGAGCCTTTTTTCCTGCTTTCTGACTCCGAAAGCTTCAGCCCAGGCTGTCTCTGTACCCGTGACCTCTGCCTTACTCCCTGTGCGGCTCATGGCGCTTAGCTCAGCCTGCTGCCTGCCAAGACTGTATTCAACCTTCAAATTATCTGTTCCGCTCCTCGAAAATGCATTCCTGCCTACTAGTTTAAGTAAACATTCCCCCAGCTGCAGAGCAAAGGGCCCGGCCTCACTGTCTCCGTGCAAGTAATTCATAGCCTCTGTTACCATGGTAGGCCCATGCCCCTCGCGTTCTCATGTAGACACTTAGGCGCTCATACACGCACTCACAGTCAGTATAGAATAGCTTCTGCCCCAGAGACCTTTCTGTCTAGATAATATGGTTCCCAAACATCAGATATCAGATATGATAGAAGTACGAGTTGATCTGACATGCCAGACTTCTGTCTCTTTCCGCCAGTGTAAATGTCAAGTCCCCTGCACCCTCCAGTTTCACGTCAATCACACGTCATGCAGCTGCGCGCGCATCCAAGCCTCAGATTTCTGCTGACATTACAAGATTCTGCTTTGTGCCACCCACTTGTGACACCTATCTGTGACGTTTCTAGCACACACCTCTATGTTCACGCCTAGTTCACGCCTTCTAATTACGTATCACTACCACGTGGATGCTGTTATCTTGTTTCTCTCAGCTGTTACGCCTACTGTATTGGTTTCTATAATGCAACTTAAGTATATAAGCTATGTATTGTCAATAAAATATTGCTCTATCCCTTCCTGAACCCCTGTGGTTGCAGGAACATGATATCCAGGTCTTGACCATTCCTTTTTAAGGAATAAAACCCCAAAGAACTCTAACACCACGGACTCTGCCTCTTTCTTTCCGATTGAGTTATTATTGATTAAGTACTTACCTGCATAGAAATTAAGACGGTAAATCAAATATTTACCACAAAGTATATATGTCGGCATTCCCACTGTGTCTCTGCCAAGTCTATTTATTGTTCATTCCGGCTAACCCTTTCAAAAACAGGGCAGGGGGGGGCTATCATCGAGAGAGGGGGGGAAACAGGCTTTCATCGAGGAGCGACAGTTAATCAAGGTCATCAGTTATACTTCGAGGACAGCTGATATGGAGCAGGGGTCAGGGAGAGGCGGGGACGCTTTGGACATTCGCGCTTGAGTGCAGAGGGGTGGGGCAATCTGGGCATTGGGGATCAATCTGGACATTGGGGCTTGTATCTCTAACGAACTGGGAAATAGGATGCCATTGACATATAGTCCCCCTATAAAAAGGGCCAGATTAGGGGACATCAGCCGTCTTACCTGTCCCTTCCTTTTTAGCCAATTCAAGTTCTTTCATTTTGCAGAAAGGAGAGGTAGTAATATGGCGAGTTACAATCATTTTAGTTTCTGTCAATTTTGCTGAACACCTTCGCGTTCAATAAGTATCCAATTAGGCTGGTGCCGGCAGGGCACGATTCTACCACAGAAAGGAAGAGGCAATAGGGGGGGGTAGGGGTCTCTCATAGAGAGTGAGAGTCGTCCGCATTCTAAACGAGCCATTCGGTACACGAATGACATGTAGAGAGGTAGAGAGAGAGAAGGAGAGATAGAGAGGGAGAGTGAAAGAGAGAGAGAGACGTGTACGGTAACAGGTCGTTTAGTGCGCTCACAACACAGAACGGCAGGGGTCAGGTAACACGGAAACGCAAACAGAGGGAAGACATAAACCCATACATTACATACACACAAACTCAGACAAGGGAAGACAGTACGTGTGTTACATACAAAAAATTCACGACAAAACATAGAACAGTTATCGGCCAAAAAGATCTCTTTCTGCATGCTGCGCATCTTTAGTATCCTATTTATCTACGTTCTGAGCTCTTTTTGCCTTTTTCCTCCTTTTCCTCTCGTTTGCCATCTTTGCGAGTGTTCTCGGTTACTAATACTTACACCTCGGTCAGTTGGTCAGGAATTAACCTGGTCGGGTTACTGCTCACGGTGGGATCTTTGAATCATTTTTTTCTCTTTTCTCCCTTTTGGCGAAAAGGTTCTCCAGGCTGAGGCAACGGAGGGCATTAATCGGGAGAACAGTCGGACAGCTTAGCTATATCTATAAGGGTGCGAGAAGGAGGTGGTACATTAACAACATTCCTAGTCTTCCAGACGGGCGGTGCTTAGGTAAACCTTACCCCGGAACTTTCCTTGTCCTTTCCCTATCTAGTTAAACGTCATTGTTGCATTATCTGGCGTGCTGGTTCGAGTCATAGTCTGTCATATCGTACTAACCCACCGAGTATCTACGTCAGTCCATCCTCCCAGTCACTAGGTTCTGAGGGAGGAACAGTCATGTCTAAGTAAGGGGGGGTGTTACATCTTACAAAGCTCGTCATGTATAAGCACTATGCTCCAATTCCCTACTTCCCCCTCCGTCGGTCGTTCGGTCATCACTCCTCCATACTTCAGCCGATGTTCCGACGTGACCTGCAGATGGGAGGAGAAAGAAGGGGGGGGGGGGGCAACATTCAAAACACATCAGCACGCATAAATCCGAAAATGTTTTTACTTAACACATACTCGACCTATCTTCACACGGTGCATTCTCTACCATCTCGGCGTTTAAGCCCAGAGGGACCAGTAGTGTTAGAAACATAATCATTGGTGTTCTGCGTATCCGCATGAATCACTCGAGCGTGGTCTTTTAGATCATGTGTGAGGGTGGTGGTCAGGTGGCGTTTCTTCAGTATTGCTTAAGGGCATCTAAAACGTTTTTCCTGCTGCCTGTGGCATACAACGTAACGGCTTAAGTATTGGGCTTTTTAACCTTCAACCTTAATAAAGCTGCTTACCTTTCGCTTATATCGGAGACAGTAGTAACACATTCGAAACTCATTAATGCAATCGTTACAGTTGTACTTGCTTTTTCAAAAACCTTTAATAAAAATGTTGGCGCACAAATACGAGCCTACAACCCAGTGGGCCGGCCACAGAGCAGACTGGAGCCGGGCGCGAGGGGGACGAAGTCGGTGGCCATTCATTTCATAATATAAAGTGCGGCAAGTGCAATAACATCGTATCGAAATTCATTGGGAGTAAGCATCATAAATGTCGTAAAGTCAAACTTTTCAATAACCGTGGTACGTTAAAACTTAATATCAATTCATTGTCCGAATGCTCAATTAGTACCTATTTCATATCAATTCATTGTTTTAACACATAATTGGTACCCACCCTATACCAGCTCATTGTCCCAACACATAATCAATATCCATCTTATATCACTTCCTTTTCTGAACACATTATCAATATCCATCTTATCTACTTTCATTGGCCAAAAACTACATACATATCTCAGAACATCAAGGCTTGAGCAATCAGGGTACAACAAAGAGCTGAAAATTTCATTTGTATCGGCGCCATTTTGGGCGAGGTCAGGCAGGTCCCAGTACAGTCAGATTGTCTCCACTGACTCGTGGTTGGACCAGAACCTCTTTTGGCAGTTCAAAGAGTTTTTCGCAATAGGGTAACAGACTGGCGATATGAACCATCAGTCAAAAGTGGGGAGGGAGGCAACAATCTTTCCTACCGGGTCACTCTGGTGTTCCACCGGAACTGAACAAATCTGTATTTTTGCAGGATTTTAGTCATTTCCAAACTGAGGCTGGCGCCGGCTGGAGTGCGCCGACGTCTCATGGTTTCCATCGGGGGACGGGGGCGCCCGTGGAGGGGTCGGGGCCCCCGGCTCTTATAGAATCTTCAAGGTCGAGGAGAAGAGCACAGGACGTGCACCAGTCCTGGGCCAAAAGCCGTTTTTCGATTGGGACCCTGTTGATCGAAACGTTGGGGTGTCGCTGGAAGCCTCCACCTGGGGAGTTGGGGGGGGCTCGTTTGCGCCGCTTCCCCCTTCCAGCGACCCCACGCCGCTTCTCGGCTCCAGCACTTTGGGATGGCCGTACCAGGCAATGAAGAGAGGGGGGGGGGGTCGGAGGCAGCAAGACATTCCCCCCCCCCGCGGCCTGCAGGGCACCGTTTTCTCTGGACTTTTCGTAGCGGCCTGACCAGGCGATGCCAGGGGGAGGGGGGGTCAGTGGCATGTGCAAGACATCCCCCCCCCTCCGTTGTCAGGGCCATCATAAAAGAAAGAAGTAGTGCCGCCGTGTGCAACCCTCCAGTGTTGTCCAAGCAGGGCGCTGCCTGTCAACCCTCCAGTGTAGTCGCAGAAGGGCGCTGCCTGTCAACCCTCCAGTGTTGTCGCAGAAGGGCGCTGCTGACCTCGGCTCCGGTTTTGTTTTTCTGATGGCCGGAGCAGGCGATAGAGGGGGGGGTCGGTGGCAGAGGCAAGACATCCCCCCCGTGGCCCGCAGAGCAGGCAAAAGAAGAGAAAGGGGAGACCATTACAACTTTCGGGCCGTCCGCCCCACAGCCTCCCCTTCCGATGGCGGCCAGCCGGGCCCTGCTCTGCACGTGTTGAGGGCTCGCCTTCCGGATGGGCGTAACCGCTGACCTGTTGCACTTCGGGAGCTTCCGAAATGGGGGTAGGTATCTGCTGATTTATATCTATTTCATGTTACCGTGGCGGGCGGTGGGACAGACATGCTTTGGATAGCGAGGGGGCGGCGGGGCCTAGCTACCTCGTGGCTGTCTTGGCGTCAAGCTTGGCTTCTTTCGCCATTTTATATTTCTTATTACGGACTATTTCTAATGTTTCTTATTTTTAGTGAAGTCGGAAACTCATCAGTGGGCTACTGACTTAGCTCGACTTCTTTTTCCTTCCTTTTCTAGTGTGTGCTTCATGCTAAAGTTTCTGTTAACAGGATTCGGTGATCACTTCATATTTTAGATGTCCTTTTATCAGGGATACCCTCCGGTTGAGCCGGATGATCTACCTCCAATAAATGGTCCGGGTGGAACTAGATTATCAATCAGTGGGGAGTGGGTAGGCATGACGGATTACAACGGGGACAAAAGTCTGCATTACCTACCCTTTACTACTTGCAAAGACTAGACAGAATATTTCTATTCCACGTTATTTGCAAACAGAAAATACCTCAAACGAACTATTCCTTGAACAATAAATGTCCAGTCAATCAATCAATCAGTGGGGAGAAAAACAGGCATGACGGATTACAACGGAGACAAACGTCTGCATTACCTGTCCTTCGCTCTCTGCAAAGGGAGACAGAATATTCCTATTCGTCTCTGTTTGTAGACAGGGAAGATCTCAAAGAGCAACAATCGATATAAATCGATATCAAACAATCAGTGGGGAGAAAGGTAGGCATGACGGATTACAACGGGGACAAAAGTCTGCATTACCTACCCTTCTCTATCTGCAAAGAGAGACGAACGTTCCTATTCGCCGCTGTTTGCAAACAGAGAATGTCTCGTCTCAAGAAGAGAACCAATATTTCAAGTAGCAACCAAAGCTAAATGAACCAATAAGCGAACAATATCAGTATTTAAATACAGATTCCAATACAATCAATCAATCAATCAATCAGATGGGTAAAGCCATCCTACCAATCAGGCGTGAAAAACGCCCTACTGAATCTTACCCGGACCGGACCATGTGGACAGTTCTTCGTCTTCCCTTTCCAGCACCCGATCGTTCTCTTACTCCATGCAGCATTCCTGTGGGCTTCCAGCCAGGACAATAGGTCACTCGAGAGAGGTCCGTTCAGAATCGGCGAAGTTCATTCAATCGGCAGCCGGACGAGGGCCCTCTCAAGGCAGGTATACTCCAATTTTTTAGATGTTCACCCCATCGTCTGGACCTCTCTTACTGGACCCTATGTCACTGGTGGGCCCCACCATGGGCGCCAATTGTGGAAAGTCAGCCCAATTTACTACCGATGCCCAGGTTGCTGGCGCAAGACGCCTCTTAGTTCCCATTCTGAATAGTTACCAAATAAAGAGACGGGCGCTGGAAGCAGGAACACAAGAACAGAGTTTTATTTCTCATGAGGAGAGCCTGTCATTTCGGACACGAAACACAGTGTCTTTCGGGAGGTGCTCTAACAAGTTCTCTGAGACATCGCCTTTTATACATCACAAACATTCCTTATTACAATAATGACATTGTGAAGCAAGGAAAAGACATCCCCGACCCCTCCCCGCTCTGGCGCAATCCAACACGTGGCTACAGTAGAGGTTCTCACCCCATACAATGGGAGGGGGCTATCACCCAGCTGAGTGTTCCGCTGATTCCTTTGGAATGTGTGCGCCTGATCGATTCTCGGAGGGGTGGGGAGGTCATGATCAATAGTAGCTCTTTTGAAGAGGGGCGAGTGCATACAGTGGTGGGCAACAAACTGTATCCTCAGGCGAAGGAGATGACCAGTGGTCCATGCGGACAATCGGGCTCAGTGGAGGGGTCATCAAGGAAGGGGTATTCATGGGAAGAAGGGAGGTGATGGTCAGGCACGGGGTGTGATTCCCAGGGACAGAGTCGCACAGAGAGGGAGATCTTATGACCCGTACATGAGAGAGCGGGGGCAGTCAGGTACAGCTGGGGGGGTTATGTCAGCTGAGGCGAAGGATGCTTCTTCAAGAGGAAATGGGGGGGGTGCGTGGGTCAAGCAGGAGGGTTACTTTTCAGAGCAGGGTCGCGCAGAGGGAGAAGGTTTTATGGTCTATGCATGTGAGGGTGGGGGGGTGTTCAAATGTGCGCAGGAGGGAAGCCGGGGATTTCAATGAGCGGGCAAAAAGGCCATGGTGCCTAAAATGGCTGTCATGTACATATGGGCACGGGCTTTTACTGGCGGAATGATGCGGTCAATCGTTTCACGGTATTCATGGTGCCTACAGGGAGGGGGATGGGAGAAGGCAAATGAACGCCGCTTATGTACATTAATATTGCTAATTTCCACAGTAAAGCATTGCTATAATAATATATAACCCATTAACTCAGTTTTTATAAGCATTTAGTTCCTTTCAATGAATAGTCCTCATCCTACAGTTTGAGTACACATAGGAGGGAGTGGGGGACCTCGCTTCTGATGCTCTCACTGTTAGTGCACTAGCATGCTACTACTACCACCACAATGGCTCCTTGGGAAACCATGCAGCCCTCATTCCATCCATTCAGGTAAGAGAAGTTGTTGTACTATATAGGCAATTGAAAATTCCCCCACACTTGTTAGGGGTCAATAATGGTTGCATACTGCAGAGACAAGGAACATAGTAGCACAAGGGTACAGAATACCTAATTTATTATACACTATCAGCAGATTTTAAAAACTGACTGTGGCAAAGGCAGCAGTGAGAACTAAAACACCCCAAAAAAAGATTTGTTTTAAATAGGAGTCCAACGTGTCTAGGTTTATGAAATTCCGTGAGAATTTTATAAATTCTTTAATTGCTCATTTAGAATTTTGATTTGAATTCTGTCTGAATAGCATCTGGTTTTAGCTTTTTTAAGTGTTGACTTGTATATCCTGTTAAGTTTGTTCAGGTGAAGTTTGTCTTGATTGCTGTTTGTTTTGAGGCAGGTGCATTGCACCTATCTAATTTGTTGTTTTATCTTTTTTTATTCTGTATTTCTCCAAAGTGCTTGTTTTCTTTTGTCCTGTTTTGTTGTTCTTAGTGGTATTAGGATATAAAATCTTTCTGTAGCCATTCATAATGTTTTTGAATAGAATTTATTGTGTCTAGATTGGTGTTGGATGATGGATGTGTTTCTAAGTATTCAAAATTGAGCGTGTTCGACGGTCGATAGGTGGATGCATGTAGAATTGTCTTAGGAGTGTTAATTTGTGATGTTTTATGTTCGACAGCTACCAAATTGTGTTCTGACCATGTGACTGGAGTGATCCTCTGAATGGTACCTAGTTTTGGATTTCCAAACATGACATCTAGGATGTATTTAACGATATGTGTGGTTTTTGTATGATTTGATGTAGGTTCTGTGTGACTAGGTTAGTGATGATAGGTTTTGGATGGGGCCTATTGGGTTTATCAAACCAAATGTTTAAGTCACCAAGAATGCATACGTTGAAGTGCAGTGTTATAAGGTTAGAAACTGTGTTCAGAAATGTGTCGGGAAATGTTGCATTGATAGGTGGTGCTTTGTAAAGGAGGAGGTAGTTCCAAGAAGAAGTTTATATAGAGTTGCATCTGGTGATGAGGGCTTCACAGCCTTGTATGAAACATTGTTGACTTTGGTGAGATTTATTGTTTGCTTGAATATAACAGCTTGTCCACCTCCTCTTTTACCTATACAATTTTTTGTGATAGTTTGATAGCCTAGAGGAACAGCTTCATGCAACACTGGAGCCATGTCATCTCCTAACCCTCATTCATTTATGAAGAGTAAATTAGGTTGTGTGTCAGTGAGTATGTCGTTGATGTGGTGCATTGTTTGGAGAGTGATCGAGTATCTATTAGTAGGCAGTTTAGAGATTGTGGGGCATATTATCAAGGACAGGCGATACATTATCGCTGCTTTTATCGGCAGGAAACTGCCGATAAAGCGGCGATAATGGCCTAGATAATATACTCTATTAATTCCAATCGAAGCTCATGTTAGATGTGTTCACATCTAACATGGGCTTCGATTGGAATTCATAGAGCATATTATCAAGGCCATTATCGCTGCTTTATTGGCGGTTTCCTGCCGATAAAAGCAGCGATAATGTATCGCCTGTCCTTGATAATATTCCCCTGTATTTTCGTGGTGGTGTGACTTTGTTTTCTAGAATTGAGCAGTATCTTTTGAAATTGTAGCAGCTGTGTAATTAGTGCTAGTATCAGAGCTATAAGGATAGCAATAGTGTTGTTTTTCTATATCATATTCCTCATCCAGCAGGCTTAGAAGCATTCTGGTGGGATTGCATGTGTGACTGATGGAGAAGGTGGTTGAGAGTGAGTTGGTGAGCTGTGTTGTTTCTGTAAAGTAAGCTTGTTGTGTAATAGACATGAAGATGCAAAGTTGTAAAGAGTGGCATGTTGTTTATTTTGTTTGCAACTGGTTAGGTTGGAATGTGTATGGGTTAAGGGTGGAGCATGTGGGTCATGTTTTAAGGCTCTATAATGTGCAATGGATGAGAGGCGGGTGAATGAGAGTTGTTGTGTTGGCTTATTTATGGTAGGTGTTGGTGAAGATAGAACATTTGGGGGCAAAGATGGTTTAGGATTTGTATTATTTGTGTAGTCATGAGGGTGGGAGAGGCGGTATGTTTCTAATTTGTGATGGAATGTATTATGAAATTGTGTGTGTATGAGATTTTGATGAGCTGGTGTGAGTGCTATGTTTTGTTTTGTGGAGCAGTGGGAGGAGATATTGATGTAGTAGTTTTCTGAGAATGATTTGTATTTAAAGTACTGTTGGTGAGTGGAAGTTGAATGGGAAATGGGGTAGTGATGTCTTTTGGATAAGAGTGTTTGTGGTGTGTAAGAGGAGACAGAAAAGAGTTATGAATGTTTAGTTGGATTTGATACCTAGAAGAGGTAATATGTTTGGTGGAGTGGAGTGTAAGGATTGTTTTGCTGTGTGTATTTGGTAAAAAGAGAAGGAGGAGGGTGTTGGTGGATGATATGATAGAGGGCTGAGTATAGGTTTGATGGTGATAGAAAGGGGTCTGTTAGGAACAAGTAGAGGGTAGCGCTGGTGATTTCTATGAACAGGGAGTGCTTGTCTTAATTCATTAAAGTTATGTATAATGTGGCTTTATGTTGCGTTGGTGATGTGTGGGTTTGTTAGTGGTATATGACAAAGTGCTGTTTTTGTGTGAGAGTGAAGGTACCATTGTGTGGCAGTTGGTGGTAGAGGGGTGGAGAAGTGTGGCTCACTGGTTAGAGGAGGCAGACCTGGAAGCAGAGGTCAGCCTGGGACCAGGGTTCAATTACCAGCCCGGCGGGGTCTTAAATCTTAAAATGTCCATGGACTTGACAATTCTCTCTCCGGTGCCTACTCGATTCACGGGTTCACACTCTGCGACTCTGGGCAATAGCTTGCTTAATCTCCACAACAGCCCCTCGCGGCGGGATGCTTGGCTTTCACCTTGCGGATACCCTACCGGGGATATCTCACAGGTGAATGCCAGGCAAGTTCTCTAACCAAGCGCTTAGAAACCGGTCGGTGATTTGCGCTATATTAATTCCTGTACATTTACATTTTATTATAGGTGTGGTTTGTTTGTGGGGTTTAGGTGTGGTTGTTGAGCAATTGATGTGTGGAAAGGGTTTGTTTGTAGTATGTGAGTAGAGTGCATTTGCTGTGAATTTATTAATATGTCTGAGGGCCTTGATGAGTTAAGGTGGTGGCTGTAAAATGGTAAAAAGGGGAGCATTTCTGGCCCTAGGACCAATCTGTCCCACACAGGTCCAAACAGGCAATCACCCTGGTCCTCTCTGCCCTTAGCCTTGATGTCCGGGATAAGACACCCTGAGTCCTAAGGTTAAATAGCCCTAGGTCAGGTGCCCATTAGACAATGGGAACCCTAGCCCTAACCCTAACCAGTCCGAACCCTATCCCTATGCTCTAGGACCAATGGGAGAGCTGGCCCTTTCAATAAATCACAGCCCTAGACCTAGCAACCAATCAAAAGCTAAACCATTATACCTAAAAAACCTTAGCACTAGGAACCAATCAGAACTCGAGACCTATTACTGAATCAGAACTCTAAACCAAAGTCCAAAGTACCATATAACCAATAGCTCTTTGAACTAATCGGAACCCCATACCTATCAACCAATCAGAACTGTAACCCTACGTCCTAAGCCCGATAGAAACCCTAGAAACCAATCAGAGCCCAGACGCAACAACCAGTAGGAAATGTATATAAGGGGCATGTTATTTTAAACACAGGCTGATGGGCAGGGAGCATGGAGCTGCTCCTGAAGTCAGAGTCTCATTGGATACAGACAGGTTGATTCCAGTTCTTGTTCAAACTGCAAAGCTCAAATCTAAAGTCACTAAAAAATACTGCTTTTCGCGCACTTAAATAACTTTTTTACCAAAAATGAGTGCTACATACACTTTCCAAACACAGTTTAAACCATATAGCAGATTAAGCAGTCCCATAAACAGAGTCTGGTTAGTCTCTGGAGTGTATTTTGCCTGTTTACCTTGGTAAAATAAAGGGATCGGAGGTGAATTGCCTTCAGCAGGCCTTAGCACAATGTAGGTGACAAATATAGGAGAGAAATGGACCCAGAGGCCGCCACAACACAAGACTGCACTACGACTTCAGCATCCTCCACGCACTCAACCCCGGACGAGACCACCCCTGCTACCAGGCCATCCTGACGCACACCCAAGGGCCCTTCACCTGCCGGAACTGCAGCTTCACCAGCATCCAGCCCGCAAAACCTCCAACCAAAGAACCCAACCTCCTCCGTTGCATCCTCCTCAACACCCGCTCCACTCACAAGCACGCCATAGAACTTTGGGACCTTCTAGACTCTACCGCCCCCGACGTCGCCTTCCTGACGGAAACCTGGTTGAACGCCACCTCGGCACCAGACATCGCCATAACCATCCCACAGGGCTACAAGATCTCCCACAAAGACCACACCAACGGAGTTGGAGGGGGAATCGCCATCATCCACAAAGACACCCTCAGAGTCTCCACCAACACCGACAAAACTCTCACAACCGCCGAGCACATGCACTTCCAGATCCACACCGACCCCAACACGACCCTCAGAGGAACACTGGTCTACAGACCACCCGGACCCCGACCACAGTTCAGCGTCACCATCGCCGACTCAGTCAGCAGCCACGACCTCACCTCCACGGACTACATCCTCCTCGGGGACCAGAACTTCCACCTCGAGAACAACAACGACGCCAACTCCACCGCCCTGATCGACAACCTCGCCAACCTTGGACTCAAACAGCTTGTGATGACACCCACCCACGCCGCTGGACACACACTTGACCCCATCTTCTCCGCAAGCCCCCAAGTCTCCTTCAACGACACCACCGAACCCCACTGGACCGACCACAGATGCGTCCACTTCACCTTCAGGAAACCCACCACACACCACTGCACCCAACAGCTGCCACGCCGCTGCTGGGGCAAGGTCACCAAGGACCAAGTGACCACTACACTCGCCCTGAGACCAGCCGCGACCCCATCGACCCCGACACCGCCGCTACCAACCTCAAAAAGTAGATCAACGACTGCGCCAACACCCTCACCCCTCTCAAGACCTCCACCACCAACCACACCAACAAGAAAGCCGCCTGGTTCACCGAAGACCTCCGAACCTCTAAGCACACCTGTCAGAAACTTGAGAAGAAATGGCTCCGCGACCAAAACCAGAAAGTCACACAGCCCACAAGAACGACACCCGCAGGCACCACCAACTCATCAGGACCGCCAAGAGGACCGCCTTCAAGGGCCGCCTCGACAACAATGCACAAAACACCAAAGAGCTCTTCAGCATCGTGAAAGAACTCTCCAACCCCAGCTCCAACACAAACGACATTCCACCATCACAAGACCTGTGCGACTCACTGACCACCTTCTTTCACTGCAAGATCACCGACATCCACAACAGCTTCCACTACGACACCCCCGTGCCCACCAGCGAGACCACCACCCCTGCGACCTCCACCCGCACCAGTCGCCTGACCACCTGGTACAACATCAGCGACGAAGACACCGTCAAAACGATGAAATCCATCCACTCCGGATCCCCATCCGACCCTTGCCCTCACCACGTGTTCAACAAAGCTAGCTCAACCATCGCACCCCACCTCCGGAAAACAATCAACATCTCCTTCGAGACAGCAACCTTCCCAGAAAGCTGGAAGCACGGCGAGATCAACGCCCTACTAAAGAAACTCAAGGCGGACCCCAAGGACCTCAAGAACTTCCGGCCCATCTCCCTGCTCCCTTTCCTGGCCAAAGTAATGGAGAAGATTGTCAAAAAACAGCTAACCCGCTACCTGGAAGACAACAACATCATGGACCCCTCCCAATCCGGTTTCCACAGCAACCACAGCACCGAGACCACCCTCATCGCCGCCACCGACGACATCAGGATCCTGATGGACAAAGGAGAAACAGCCGCCCTCCTCCTCCTGGACCTATTATCAGCCTTCGACACGGTCTGCCACCGCATCCTATCAGCACGCCTCCATGACACTGGAATCCATGGAAAGGCCCTGGCCTGTACCACATCCTTCCTCTCCGTCAGAACCCAGAGCATCCGCCTCCCACCCTTTCGCTCTAAAATCTCTGAGATCATCTGTGGCATCCCACAGGGATCATCCCTCAGCCCAAAGCTGTTCAATATCTACATGGCACCCCTCGCCCACGTCGCACGACAACATAACCTCAACATCATCTCCTATGCCGACAACACCCAGCAGATCATATCCCTCACCGAAGACCCCCACACCACCAAAGCCAACCTCCACAGAGGAATGAAGGCCTTCGCTGAATGGATGAAGGACAGCAGACTGAAGCTAAACTCAGACAAGACGGAGGTCCTCATCCTCGGGCCCACCCCATCAGCCTGGAACGACTCCTGGTGGCCCAAATCGCTAGGCACAGCCCCAGAACCCACCGACCAAGCACGCAACCTGGGGGTCATCCTCGACTCCACCCCTACATGACAAAGCCAGTCAACGCCGTCTCCGCGTCCTGCTTCAACACCCTCCTAATGCTCTGCAGGATCTTCAAATGGATTCCCCCTGAACTCGGACAAGACGGAGGTCCTCATCCTGGGCTCCTCACCCTCCGCCTGGGACGACTCCTGGTGGCCTCCCGCCCTGGGCACCGCACCCAAACCGACAGACCATGCACGAAACCTGGGCTTCATCCTGGACTCCTCCCTCTCCATGACCAGGCAAGTCAACAACGTCTCCTCGGCGTGCTTCAACATCCTACGCATGCTACGGAAGATCTTCTGGTGGATCCCCACCGAGACCAGGAAGATCGTCACCCAGGCCCTCGTCACCAGCCGACTGGACTACGGCAACGCCCTCTACGCCGGTACCACCGCCAAGCTCCAGAAGAGACTCCAGCGGATCCAGAACGCCTCAGCCAGACTCATCCTCGACATCCCATGAACCAGCCACATCTCCGGACATCTGAGAGACCTCCACTGGCTCCCCGTCAACAAAAGAATCACCTTCCGCCTCCTCACCCGCGCACACAAGGCCCTACACGATCAAGGCCCGAGCTACCTCAACAGACGAGTCAACTTCTACGCTCCCAAACGCCACCTCCGATCAGCCAACCACGCCCTCGCCGCCGTCCCCCGCATCCGAAGAGCGACTACAGGAGGAAGGTCCTTCTCCTACCTGGCCGCCAAGACCTGGAACTCCCTCCCTCCCGACCTGCGCCTGACCCAAGACCACCTCTCCTTCAGGAAGAAGCTGAAGACCTGGCTGTTCGAGCAGTAGCGCCCCCCCCCCCCCCCCCCCCAGCGCCTTGAGACCCTACGGGTATGTAGCGCGCTTTATAAGTGTCACTGATTGATTGATTGATTGGCACGAGAAAAACCATCACCCAGGCCCTCGTCACCAGCAGACTCGACTACGGGAACACCCTCTACTCAGGAACAACAACCAAGCTCCTGAGATGACTACAACGAATCCAGAACGCCTCAGCATGACTGATCCTCAACATTCCCCAGTGCAGCCAGATCACACCCCACCTGAGAGGCCTTAACTGGCTCCCAGTCAACAAGAGGATCACCTTCAAACTCCTAATCCACGCACACAAAACCCTTCACAACGCCGGACCAGCATACCTCAATGACCGACTCAGCTTCTACACCCCCACCCACTACCTCCGCTCTGCCAACCTCGCCCTCGCCACAGTTCCCCATATCCGGAAAACCACAGCCGGCGGCAGATCCATCTCCTACCTCGCCGCCAAGACATGGAACACCCTCCCTATCAACCTACGACAGACGCAGGACCTGCTGGCCTTCAGAAAACTCCTCAAGACTTGGCTCTTCGACCAGTAGCAGCTCCCACTCCACCCCCCCCCCCCCCCCCCCAGCACCTTGAGACCCTCACGGGTATGTAGTCTGCTTTATAAATGCATTGATTCATTGATTGATTGAAATTTACAGTCACATGCAGAAAAAAACAGCAGCTTTATAGTACAAAATCACAGAACCAAAAGTTACATTTAAACAGTCATGGGTAGAGGAAAAAGCAATTTTAAGAACACACAGCACAACGTCTGTGTTTTTACCAACTTCTTTGTCTTTTGCTCTCTCAGGTATTAGGGCACAGTGAACATGGGGCTACAAAATTGAGGTGCTACCTATACTTTCCAACCCCAGTTCAAAGCATAAAGCAGGCGAAGCAGTCTCTTAAACACACTCTGGTTAGCCTCTGAAGTATATTTTGCCATTTTACCTTGTTAAAATATGTGGGGTGGTGGGTGGATTGCCTTCAACAAGCCTTAGCACAGTATAGCGGGAAACAAGGAGAAAAAAACAGCCGCAGGGAAGTACAAAAGTACAGAAACAAGGAGGTATATTTAAACAGTTCGAGTTTTTAAGGTTTAAAGAATGAATAGCACAAAGTCTGTGATCTTATGGCCTTCTTTTTCTTTTGCTCACTGGGCTATTAGGACACGGAGAAGCAGGGGCTACAAAATGGAGGTGGCTCTCTTGAGCTTCCCACTACAAACTTTAAGGGCCTGGGCAGGTGTCAGAGGAGGACTCAGGCTTGGCCCCCAAACAGATAGACAAGGGCGTCCCTTTCTCCTATCAAGCCCCAGGAAGGAGATTTTATCTGACATGTCCACCTGCAGTTCATTGACCTCATTTAAACTGCCAACTCTGCCCACTGAGATGGTAGAAGGAGAAAACAGCTTAGCCTGCCAAAATAGATTCCTCCCATTAACTCTCCTAGATGAAAACGACTGTCTGGAGCCGTCTCTCTGTCATCGGAGCTCCATCAGTAATACCATTAGTGGTCAGGGGACTGGTAAGAATGAAATCCGAAATTGCAAGATTATTACCTGGAATATAGCGGGATTGAGAAGAAAAAAAAAATATCCAGGTGGCTTGATTTTATAAAAGAATATGATATAGTTAATTTACAGGAGACCTGGGACCTAGAGAATAATTTCTGAGTGGATGGGTTTGAATCTTACGGTGTGCCCGAACGGCCCTCCTTGTCAGGCAGGGCAAGATGGGGGTCTCCTAATGTTATTCTCACTTAAATTGTCAGGTACCTATAGAAGGGTGGATGTTGGCTCTCATAATTGCTTGGCAATTAAATTCACTTCTCCTAACACACCCAAATTACTGTTTGTCAACTTTTTGTAATTCTGGTGAGACCAGTTTTTTAAATGAACATTTATGTAATTTGAAATGTTTTTTAGAGGAGTATAGATTGAAGCAAACCATTTATTATTCTATTATAAACATGGGCGATTTTAATATTAATTTATGTGATATATACTGTCAGTTTGAGGATTTTGGCAGTTCGGGCTGGACTGTTCCCATGAGGTAAAGGGTCAGACTGATTTGCATATGGCCATGTATGAACTGGGGTGGCGGAGTGAGCTAAAGAATGATGATGGATTAAACCCAGATCAGTTGACTGGGGGTGAATGCTTGCAATGTTCAGCACTCCGTCCATCATCCCCTTTGGTATTGTTTTCTTTGCCCTAAGTTGGCAGGGTATGCCCAGACGTGGGTCCCTTGCTCACTTTGACACTGGATTCAAGCTAGACTGGCTGATGACGGCTGAATAGCCAGAAACCAGTCCCAGGATGCTCGTTTATGGCCCACGGAAGACATGGCTTGGCAGTTCGGGCTGGACTGTTCCCATGAGGCACAGGGTCAGACTGATTTGCATATGGCCATATCTGAAATGGGCTGGTGGAGTGAGCTAAAGAATGATGATGGATTAAACACAGATCAGTTGACTGGGGGTGAGTGTGTGCAATGTTCAGCACTCCGTCCATGGTATTGTTTTGTTCGCCCTAAGTTGGCAGGGTATGCCCAGACATGGGTCCCTTGATCACTTTGCCACTGGATTCAAGCTAGTCTGGCTGATGACGGCTGATTAGCCAGAAACCAGTCCCTGGATGCTTGTTTCTGGTTCAGGCGAAACATGGCTTGGCAGTTCGGGCTGGACTGTTCCCGTGAGGCACAGGGTCAGACTGATTTGCATATGGCCATATCTGAAATGGGCAGGTGAAATGAGCTAAAGAATGATGATGGATTAAACACAGATCAGTTGACTGGGGGTGAGGGCTTGCAATGTTCAACACACCGTCAATCATCCCATTTAGTTTTGCTTTGTTCGCCCTCAGTTGGCAGGGTATGCCCAGACGTGGGTCACTTGCTCACTTTGCCACTAGATTTAAGCTAGCCTGGCAGATGACGGCTGATTAGCCAGAAACCGGTCCCAGGATGAGGGTTTTCAGTCCAGGAAAGACATGGCTTGGCAGTTCGGGCTGGACTGTTCCCATGAGGCACAGGGTCAGACTGATTTGAATATGGCCATGTCTGAACTGGGGTGGCGGAGTGGGTTAAAGAATGATGATGGATTAAACCCAGATTAGTTGACTGGGGGTGAGTGCTTGCAATGTTCAACACTCCGTCCATCATCCCCTTTGGTTTTGCTTTGTTCGCCCTCAGTTGGCAGGGTATGCCCAGACGTGGGTCCATTGCTCACTTTGCCACTGGGTTGAAGCTAACCTGGCTGATGATGGTTGAATAACCAGAAACCGGTCTCAGGATGCTTGTTTCCGGTCCAGGGAAGACATGGCTTGTCAGTTGGGGCTGGACTTTTCCCATGAGACACAGGGTCAGACTGATTTACATATGGCCATGTCTGAACAAGGGTGGCGGAGTGAGCTAAAGAATGATGATGGATTAAATCCAGATCAGTTGATTGGGTTGAGTGCTTGCAATGTTCAACACTCTGTCCATCATCCCCTTTCGTGTTCCTTTGTTCTCCCTAAGTTGGCAGGGTATAGCCAGACGCGGGTGCCTTGCTCACATTGCCACTGGATTCAAGCTAGCCTGGCTTATGACAGCTGATTAGCCAGAAACCGGTCTCAGGATGATGGTTTCCAGTCCAGGGAAGACATGGCTTGGCAGTTCGGGCTGGACTGTTCCCATGAGGCACAGGGTCAGACTGATTTGAATATGGCCATGTCTGAACTGGGGTGGCGGAGTGGACTAAAGAATTATGATGGATTAAACCCAGATCAGTTGACTGGGGTGAGTGCTTGCAATGTTTAACACTCCGTCCATCATCCCCTTTGGTTTTGCTTTGTTCGCCCTCAGTTGGCAGGGTATGCCCAGACGTGGGTCACTTGCTCACTTTGCCACTAGATTTAAGCTAGCCTGGCAGATGACGGCTGATTAGCCAGAAACCGGTCCCAGGATGAGGGTTTTCAGTCCAGGAAAGACATGGCTTGGCAGTTCGGGCTGGACTGTTCCCATGAGGCACAGGGTCAGACTGATTTGAATATGGCCATGTCTGAACTGGGGTGGCGAAGTTGGCAGGGTATGTCCAGACGTGGGTCCCTTGCTCACTTTGCCACTGGATGGAAGCTAGTCTGGCTGATGACGGCTGATTAGCCAGAAACCAGTCCCAGGATGCTAGTTTCTGGTCCAGGGAAGTCATGGCTTGGCAGTTCAGGCTGGACTGTTCCCATGTGGCACAGGGTCAGACTGATTTGCATATGGCCATGTCTGAACTGGGGTGGTGAAGTGAGCTAAAGAATGATGATGGATTAAACCCAGATCAGTTGACTGGGTGTGAGTGCTTGCAATGTTCAACACTCCGTCCATCAACCCCTTTGGTTTTGCTTTGTTTGCCCTAAGTTGGCAGGTAATGTCCAGACGTGGGTCCCTTGCTCACTTTGCCACTAGATTCAAGCTAGCCTGGCAGATAGCAGCTGATTAGCCAGAAACCGGTCCCAGGATGCTTATTTCTAGTCCAGGGAAGACATTGCTTGACAGTTTGGGCTGGACTGTTCCTATGAGGTACACGGTCAAACTGATTTCCATATGGCCATGTCTGAACTGGGGTGGCAGAGTGAGCATAAGAATAATGATGGATTAAACCCAGATCAGTTGACTGGGGGTGAGTTCTTACAATGTTCAACACTCCGTTCATCATCCCCTTTGGTTTTGCATTGTTCTCCCTAAGTTGGCAGGGTATGCCCACAAGTGGGTCCCTTGCTCACTTTGACACTGGATTCAAGCTAGACTGGCTGATGATGGCTGATTAGCCAGAAACCAGTCCCAGGATGCTTGTTTATGGCCCAGAGAAGACATGGCTTGGCAGTTCGGGCTGGACTGTTCCCATGAGGCACAGGGTCAGACTGATTTGCATATTGCCATGTCTAAACTGGGGTTGCGGAGTGAGCTAAATAATGATGGTGGATTAAACCCAGATCAGTTGACTGGGGAGGAGTACTTGCAATGTTCAACACTCCGTCCATCATCCCCTTTGGTTTTGCTTTGTTCGCCCTAAGTTGGCAGGGTATGTCCAGACGTGGGTCCCTTGCTCACTTTGCCACTGGATGGAAGCTAGTCTGGCTGATGAAGGCTGATTAGCCAGAAACCAGCCCCAGGATGCTAGTTTCCGGTCCAGGGAAGACATGGCTTGGCAGTTCAGGCTGGACTGTTCCCATGTGGCACAGGGTCAGACTGATTTGCATATGGCCATGTCTGAAATGGGGTGGTGAAGTGAGCTAAAGAATGATGATGGATTAAACCCAGATCAGTTGACTGGATGTGAGTGCTTGCAATGTTCAACACTCCGTCCATCATCCCCTTTGGTTTTGCTTTGTTTGCCCTCAGTTGGCAGGTTATGCCCAGAAGTGGGTCCATTGCTCACTTTGCCACTGGGTTCAAGCTAGCCTGGCTGATGATGGATGATTAGCCAGAAACCGGTCCCAGGATGCTTGTTTCCAGTCCAGGGAAGACATGGCTTGGCTGTTAGGGCTGGACTTTTCCCATGAGGCACAGGGTCAGACTGATTTAAATATGGCCATGTCTGAACAAGGGTGGCGGAGTGAGCTAAAGAATGTTGATGGATTAAACCCAGATCAGTTCATTGGGGTGAGTGCTTGTAATGTTCAACACGCTGTCCATCATCCCCTTTGGTGTTGCTTTGTTCTCCCTAGGTTGGCAGGGTATGACCAGACGCGGGGGCCTTGCTCACTTTGCCACTGGATTCAAGCTAGCCTGGCTTATGACAGCTGATTAGCCAGAAACCAGTCCTAGGATGCTTATTTCCAGTCCAGGGAAGACATTGCTTGACAGTTTGGGCTGGACTGTTCCTATGAGGTACAAGGTCAAACTGATTTCCATATGGCCATGTCTGAACTAGGGTGGCAGAGTGAGCAAAAGAATGATGATGGATTAAACCCAGATCCGTTGACTGGGGGTGAGTTCTCACAATGTTCAACACTCCGTCCATCATCCCCTTTGGTTTTGCATTGTTCGCCCTAAGTTGGCAGGGTATGCCCAGAAGTGGGTCCCTTGCTCACTTTGACACTGGATTCAAGCTAGACTGGCTGATGACGGCTGATTAGCCAGAAACCAGTCCCAGGATGCTTGTTTATTGCCCAGGGAAGACATGGCTTGGCAGTTCGGGCTGGACTGTTCCCATGAGGCACAGGGTCAGACTGATTTGCATATGGCCATGTCTAAACTGGGGTTGCGGAGTGAGCTAAAGAATGATGGTGGATTAAACCCAGATCAGTTGACTGGGGGTGAGTACTTGCAATGTTCAACACTCCGTCCATCATCCCCTTTGGTTTTGCTTTGTTCGCCCTAAGTTGGCAGGGTATGTCCAGACGTGGGTCCCTTGCTCACTTTGCCACTGGATGGAAGCTAGTCTGGCTGATGACGGCTGATTAGCCAGAAACCAGTCCCAGGATGCTAGTTTCTGGTTCAGGGAAGTCATGGCTTGGCAGTTCAGGCTGGACTGTTCCCATGTGGCACAGGGTCAGACTGATTTGCATATGGCCATGTCTGAACTGGGGTGGTGAAATGAGCTAAAGAATGATGATGGATTAAACCCAGATCAGTTGACTGGGTGTGAGTGCTTGCAATGTTCAACACTCCGTCCATCAACCCCTTTGGTTTTGCTTTGTTTGCCCTAAGTTGGCAGGTAATGTCCAGACGTGGGTCCCTTGCTCACTTTGCCACTAGATTCAAGCTAGCCTGGCAAATAGCAGCTGATTAGCCAGAAACCGGTCCCAGGATGCTTATTTCTAGTCCAGGGAAGACATTGCTTGACAGTTTGGGCTGGACTGTTCCTATGAGGTACACGGTCAAACTGATTTCCATATGGCCATGTCTGAACTAGGGTGGCAGAGTGAGCATAAGAATAATGATGGATTAAACCCAGATCAGTTGACTGGGGGTGAGTTCTTACAATGTTCAACACTCCGTTCATCATCCCCTTTGGTTTTGCATTGTTCTCCCTAAGTTGGCAGGGTATGCCCAGAAGTGGGTCCCTTGCTCACTTTGACACTGGATTCAAGCTAGACTGGCTGATGATGGCTGATTAGCCAGAAACCAGTCCCAGGATGCTTTATGGCCCAGAGAAGACATGGCTTGGCAGTTCGGGCTGGACTGTTCCCATGAGGCACAGGGTCAGACTGATTTGCATATTGCCATGTCTAAACTGGGGTTGCGGAGTGAGCTAAATAATGATGGTGGATTAAACCCAGATCAGTTGACTGGGGAGGAGTACTTGCAATGTTCAACACTCCGTCCATCATCCCCTTTGGTTTTGCTTTGTTCGCCCTAAGTTGGCAGGGTATGTCCAGACGTGGGTCCCTTGCTCACTTTGCCACTGGATGGAAGCTAGTCTGGCTGATGACGGCTGATTAGCCAGAAACCAGCCCCAGGATGCTAGTTTCCGGTCCAGGGAAGACATGGCTTGGCAGTTCAGGCTGGACTGTTCCCATGTGGCACAGGGTCAGACTGATTTGCATATGGCCATGTCTGAACTGGGGTGGTGAAGTGAGCTAAAGAATGATGATGGATTAAACCCAGATCAGTTGACTGGATGTGAGTGCTTGCAATGTTCAACACTCCGTCCATCATCCCCTTTGGTTTTGATTTGTTCGCCCTAAGTTGGCAGGGTATGTCCAGACGTGGGTCCCTTGCTCACTTTGCCACTAGATTCAAGCTAGCCTGGCAGATAGCAGCTGATGAGCCAGAAACCGGTCCTAGAATGCGTGTTTCCAGTCCAGGGAAGACATGGCTTGGCAGTTCGGGCTGGCTGTTCTCATGATGCACAGGGTCAGACTGATTTGCATAAGGCCATGTCTAAACTGGGTTTTGTGGAGTGAGCTAAAGAATGATGATGGGTTAAACCCAGATCAGATGACTGGGGTGAGTGCTTGCAATGTTAAACACTCCGTCCATCATCCCCTTTGGTTTTGCTCTGTTCGCCCTAAATTGACAGAGTATGCCCAGACGTGGGTCCCTTGCTCTCTTTGCCACTGGATTCAAGCTAGCCTGGCCGATGACAGCTGATAAGCCAGAAACCGGTCCAAGGTTGCTTCTTTCCGGTCCAGGGAAGACATGGCTTGGCAGTTTGGGCAGGACAGTTCCCATGAGGCACAAGGTCAGACTGATTTGCATATGGCCATGTCTGAACTGGAGTGGCGGAGTCAGCTAAATAATGATGATGGATTAAACCTAGATCAGTTGACTGGGGGTGAGTGCTTGCAATGTTCAACACTCCGTCCATCATCCCATTTGGTTTTGCTTTGTTTGCCCTAAGTTGGCAAGGTATGCCCAGACGTGGGTCCCTTGCTCACTTTACCACTGGATTCAAGCTAGCATGGCTGATGACGGCTGATCATCCAGAACCCGGTCCCAGGATGCTTGTTTGCGGTTCTGGGATGAAATGGCTTGGCAGTTGGCAGTTCGGGCTGGACTGTTCCCATGAGGCACAAGGTCAGACTGATTTCCATATGGCCATGTCTAAACTGGGGTTGTGGAGTGAGCTAAAAAATGATGATGGATTAAACCCAGATCATTTGACTGGCGGTGAGTGATTGTAATGTTCAACACCCCGTCCATCATCCCCTTTAGTTTTGCTTTGTTCGCCCTGAGTTGGCAGGGTATGCCCAGACGTGGGTCCCTTGGTTACTTTGCCACTGGATTCAAGCTAGCCTGGCTGATGACAGCTGATAAGCCAGAAACCGGTCCCAGGATGCTTTTTTCCGGTCCAGGGTAGACATGGCTTGGCAGTTTGGGCTGGGCTGTTCCCATGAGGCACAGGGTAACTATTGCTTCCCCTACACCAACTCCACATCCCCCACTGGCATTAGTGCAGCCCTCAGTCAGAACAAAGACCAAACTTTGCAGCCTGTTTGTGAGTACCTATGACGTAAACACATAGTGCAAATTTACATTAATTCCTGTTTTGGGCTGCGTCCATTCACAGCAAGAGTGTCACTTACAATGACCATTGACGTTTTACTATCCATAGCAAACTAACAAGTTGTGACAATTTAGGTACTCCACCTACAAGCACAGGAATACAAATACTGGCAGCTACTCACACACCATGTGCTTAACACAACCTAAGCAGATATCACAACTGACTAGCATAAAACGAGTAAGCAGTTATGAAAAAGTTAAACAGGGTTTATTTAAAAAAAATAATAATCCTATGTAATATCACCTACATTAATATTACCTATATAAACTATGCCTAACCTATCCTGATCTAACTTACCTACACTACCCTAACTTAATACTAATCTAACCTTCCTAACCTTAAATGATAATACTCTAAACATATATAACAACAGATACATTAAACATCATCCCCTGCCACCTTATGATACAATTGCCCATTTGACTAACAACAACTACAGCTATACACAAACTATCTAAACATGAAAAGATAAATAAATATATATGTATTTGTGTGTTTATTCAAAAGATTTTTTCTTCTTCTGTGAACACAGACTAAACAGTTACCCCCACCCACTTATCAAACTACCCACCTGTATCCTCAACTAACACATAATACTAGTAATACTAGAATAAAACACTAAACCTAAACTAACCTACCACTACGATGTAATTTACAAAGGGCCTTTGCACTCGTGGTGGAGGCCCAGCAGTCGTGGGGAGTATCCACACTCAGGGCAAAATATCTGCATTGAGAATTCTCATTGCAGATACATATGTGGAGGCCCTTTGATCAAATGTCTCATTTATTTACTTTTTCGGTATTCACAAAGGTAATCTTAGACCAAAGGTCTAACTTTAAAACATTTCGGTATTCACAAAGGTACACTTAAACCAAAAATCTCGCTTTTATGAATACAAAAAAGGAGGAGTAGTAGTTAGGCTTTAGGTCTAAATGTACCTTTGTGAATGCCATAAAGTAGCAAACTTACTCAAAAGTGTACGTTTCCCATTGTGAATCGGGCCCGTTCTATTTATTTGTATTATCTCCTTTTATGCAAATCTCTTCGGAGTTCCAAAACATTTAATAAATAAACGTGAAACTTGAACTCGAAATTGAAAGTAGAGAGTCCTGTTGCATGCTCATCTGGGGGAGTGGAAGGTTGGTTGTGTGTTTGTTCAATTCTACCATTCCTTATAGTTAAGCCTCATCTCTAGACATCACTACAGAGGATGGGTGTATCTCTATAAGGCCTTTTTTGGCGGGAATGCAAGGTGAGATCTGTTGTGTGTGCACTGCAGATCTTCACGCCACATTCTATCCTATTTTACTGTCACCTTCCCCCCCCCTCTTTCCTTCCTTTACAGGGTGACTGCACGATTGTACATTCGCATTTTGGGGTTTTTGATTCGATTGTGTTAAACCAATAAATAAATGTTGCAAAATAAAGACTGTTGAACGCAAAATAAGTACATGCATTTAAGCATGGAGTTATTGAGGTGGAATCAATTTTACATCAATCGTAGATTTCCAGGTTAAGTAAGGAACTTACTCTCATTGTCTCTGCTTTCTCAGAATATTCTGATCTAGTGTTGTGCCAATGAAGTGCGAGTTAATGTCAGACTGGCCTCCCTATGTGTGTCGACAACAAGGCGCTAAATTCTGAAATATGCTAACACGAAGACATTATTCTGTGCTTATCATAAGCACCAGCAGCAGTCTGCAGTAAATGTGGAGGGAGTTTTCATTATTGTCGCTAGAGGGCAGCAAAGAACCATGTTAGTTGCGCTCAGATTGTTTTAATGCAGTATTCCAACTGCTGTACTAGTCCATTCTACATACAAAGTAAATACAGCAACGTCGAGGAGAAAGTTCAGTTGGCCAAAGGAGCGCTTTAAATATATTTTAATCTGGAGGTCAAGAGTAGTAATTCCGGTTGGCCTAAGCATTTCATCTTCATCAATGTTGATAATGCGAGTACTAGTGACTTAATTAACGAAATAAAGAGCCGAGATACTTTGTGGTGCAATGCCTAAGCCTATGCCAGCAATTGATTATCACTGGCTGACTCTATTGTCGCTCTTATCTGCTTGCTTCTTATTCTTTGCCTTACGCTGACGTGCCTTCCTCTTCTTGTGTGTATCCCTCCCTGGAGCATAGCCTTGTGACCATCCTTTTGATTGGCTGACTTAATTCTTCTATTGCTCACTTTAGAGATTTTTAAAAAAACTTTTTTAGTTAAGTACTCCATTAGAGTGCAAATATTGTCCATCTCTCTTCCTTGTTACTTCTCTCTCCGCAGTCAGAGCTGGCTTTTGGCCTGGGCGGGCTGGGCCCAAGCCCAGGGCGCAATAACTATAGAGGGGCTCATGGAGGTCTCGATATAAAGGTCCTGCAAACAGTAGTCCTTCTGCTTTGGTCCCAGTGAGTACCTTTAAAGCACATTTATAACGTTTAGCAGCCAGAGTTTTTAATACCTTATCAACCTCTTTCCTTGCCCACCAATCTAACTTTCAACAATTGCTGTCAAACACAAATGACCCCTACCCCCCACAACGAAAAATTGGACTCACACATTAAATAACCTGTAGGTGATTCAGGTAGGTGGGGGAGGGAGGAAATGTTTGGGATCAGAGGCAAATCATTGAGCTAGCCAGCCAGGGTCTGACCTGTGGAAAGGACTCCCTGCTGCCTCCTTGTGTTCACCAGCTGCAGCAGAGAGTGCGCCCACTTCTTTACACCCAGGCACTATCTGAGCAAGTGCCAGCTCTGCCCACCGTGCTCTGTGTTGCTCTTTCCTCTGTTTGCTGGTCTCTTTCTCTTGTGTGCTTCTCCTCCACCGAACTCCCCAGCCTTCAGGTTCAGTGTTTCTCTCTCATGTGGTTCTCCCCTGCCCCATGTTGCTCTCTACTTTGTGTGCTCGTTTTCCCTTCCTCTCCTAACCCAGTTTTATTTTTATTTTATTTCTCCCCCATCTGCTCACTCCCCCAACTCATCTATTGCACTCCACCCTGCAGTCCTTTTTTTAATATGTTTTAGGAGAGGACCAAACAGAAAGTCGCTGCCAGACTTTGCCTCCAAAAAAAGGACTTTTGGTCCTCCAATTTCATTATTTTTTTACGTTGTTATTTATCTTAGAACAGTTAAAAAAGAATAGCGCCTGTGTCATTTTGTAGGCATGTGCATGTATGGTGATGCATGCACATGTATTCATTATCACACAGGCACCTGCCAAGAACTATCAAGGACATTAGTAGCGTCTTTTTTTTCTTTTTAGCTGATGCTGCACAGCATTGGACCAAATGCTTTTTTGCTGATGCTGTACCGCATTGATACTCAAAGTACAGCCTGGGCGCAGCATGCGGCCCTCCTGACCTTTACATGCAGGTGCATGGTCAACAGGAGCACTGGGCTGGAGTTTACTCGATTTAGCACCAACAATAGAAAGATGTTAAATAAACAGGCAGGCATTTTCTTAACCCCTTCCAGGCTATTGACGGAACGGTTCCGTCACGGCTCGCGGGTGAGCTGTGCTCATGACGAAACGGTTCTGTCACGGCCCGGCCGCCGCGCCGGGGCGGCGCTGATTTCGCGCCTGCGCGGCGCGTTTAATTGAGCGGGCGGGGCCGTGACGGAACCGTTCCGTCATGAGCACAGCTCACCCGCGAGCCGTGACGGAACGGTTCTGTCACCCGCGGAGCTCACCCGCGCGCCCCCCGCGACCGTTAGCGCTGCGGCGGAATAGCCGCTGCAGCAAAGGTTCATTGGTGTTAAAAAAAGGATTTATCAAGGGAGACCTGCCTGACTACTTTAGAAACACCATCATTTTTAAAGACATCTTGCAGCAAAGGTGTGAAAATATGACAGTCTTCAAAATTCAAAAGTGTATATAATTAACATGCAGAACTTTTTTACCTTAGTACAGCTGGTTATATCAGTGAATATGGAATTATTAATTTAAAAGTGATAAGTTTCAAACATAAATTTAGATACATTTCCTCATTATACCCTGACATCGATGCCAGTAATGAACTAAAGAGGTAAGTCAGTTGTTATGTGTACTCTTTGGGTGGGCTGGGTTCCCATTATACATGAATAACATTATAGTTTATTAAATCAAACATATGCAAAGGTTTTGTATAGCGCAAATCCTGAAGCCATGCATGTTGAGGTCCTCTTACATGTGATAATGAGGAAAAAGGAGGGAAAGTGAAAGAAAACAATTGCCTATGATCACACAAATAGGTAAAGTGGGGAAGCCAGGAATAACCCCCTTTTTTTGGTTTCACATTGTTGTATTCAGCAATAGATGTATATGCTAAGCTTCCTTTCACACAATCAACCGAATCCTCCTCACCCGACCGCCAACCCGCCGGCAAAATATTTGTGAGTACCCATTCTGTTCTGCATGGCCAAAAGACTTTGGCAAAGCCAAATGGTGCCAAGGCAAGATCTATTGACTTTGCAGATGCTTGTTTCTATCAGCACTCGTTTTTGGAGGATCGTGATGTTTATCCTTCATGAGGTTTACAAAGTTTCCTGGTTTGACTGTACCTAAGTGTTTTTTCAGCATGGCGAGACTATTTTCTCTACAAAGCGAGGTACATTTCACTCGTTATACATGCCGTGCTAAAAAATATATGTAGATTTTTTTTCTACAAGTTTACCTCTGAAAACAAATGTTTCAATGCAGAATTTCAAATTAGTGTCAATACACCTGTTGGATACTCGAGTGCTCTATACATTTCAATCAACCAAACATTTGCAGATTTGTGTTTTTTATTTTGCGAATTGTTTCCCTTGGTGGAGGTTTCTGTCCACAATAACATTCTTCATCAGCACATTGTTGTCTGCCAAGTGTAATCTTATGCAGAAACATTTAACTGGTTTCAAATAACTATAGAATTACATGAACTGTTTCACATTTCTTATGCAAAAGTGACAACACCACAACAGCGAAACCTTTATAAAGTTGGAACGTTTCCCATAAATCGTTGCCAAGGGTGAAAAACGTTTGTGACTTCATACATACATAAAATATATTATTCAGTCTTTGTAAAATTGTCCCCAACAAGGCCACGGTTTAAAATGTGCAGGCGATGTTGCGGAAACCGAGACAGATCTCTTTCAGCCGTAGCTATTTGTACGGATCAACGACCCCTTCGGGGACTCTTATAGAAGAGATTTGGCTCAAGCTGCGCGCCCCTGACGTGCCGGAAAATGAAGGGTTTGTTGCTTTCTGTGTTGGAAAGAGTACAGTAGAGGCCCTTTTTCATGTTAAACGCGCGACTTGAGATGTGCGTAGAAAGCAAAGGGGAGCGTTGCAGGAGGCGGACAATCTTCCGTGTGTCCTCCATAGGCCCAGGGCCTGCGGGGGAGGTGACGTCGTGCAGAGTTCAAGCAAGGACACGCATTGAGCGCCATCTTGGTTAATCCTCTGTCGTGATTTCACCCCTGCAACTGTATTTAAATGAGGAGACCGTAGTATAACGCGGTGCGCGTTTTCAAATCCTTTTCTACTGGACTCACTCTTTGTCCTTTTGGAGAGATATTGGAAACCAAGGGTCAAATTAAGTCTCTCCAAACCTCTGACAAGTTTGTAAATCAGCAGTCACATTTCTGCTATATCGTTAACCCGGTCACAAGCGTTGCTTTCAAAGGTGCGTGGTGACATTCCATCCACCATAGATTTTTTTAATTTTTTTTTATTATGTTCAAAGATTTTTTATTAGGAGCTGCAAAGAGATACAACAGTACAAGAAAGACCAGTTTCAATAAAATTAAGTACAGTGCTGTAAGAAAATCATAAAAAATGAAGTATAAAATTTGGTACTAGTACATCCACCATAGATTTCTAAACAACACACCATCAACCCTGCAGCCATTTATAATGAGATCTCACACAGAGAAGGACGTAACTAGATGATCTGGGAGCTGTTGCATTTTATTGCAGATCTTCCAGTTAGGTGATATATTCCACCAATGATGGAGGACGAAAAGGAAGGTAACTTGAAAAGGTTGACTATGGAAAGGGACACCTGGGGAGCTGAGTCGCTGCACCTACCTTTCCCCAAAAGCAGCAAACTATCCAAGCGTGCTTTCCATATTCTGGGGAGGTTGCAAAATCCCGAGTAGAGTATAAAACAGAACCGCTATGAAAAAATAGGGAAAAATATTTTTTGTGTTTTGTGTTTTTTTCACTGTGCAGTGAAAAGATAGTGAGAAAGACTCCCTTTGCAAATGGCAAATGGAGAGCACTATGTGTTTTTAAAATACCCCTCACACAATAAGAATCCCTTAGTGTCATGCTTCATCATGGGGGTCTTCCCGTCCCTCTACGGGGCGGGGCGCGCTGCGACCTATGAGCTACGCGGGAGCACTTGTATTTTGATGGTAGGCTATGTGTGGTGTAAGGGGAGTGTAGAGGTGATAAGTGATAGGGGTGTAGAGACCTAAATAAGTGAATGCAAATAATCAAAAGTTAAAAATTCCCTGGCTAGTGGAATGAATTAATTTAATGAATTCCCTAGCTGGGAACAGTAAAAACGGGGGGTTCATGTAGTGGAACAAAATATGTTTAACCACCTGGTGGTTAAACATATTTTGTTCCACTATATGAACCCCCATGATGAAGCATGACACAAAGGGATTCTTAGTGTGTGAGGGGTATTTTAAAAACACATAGTGCTCTCCATTTGCCATTTGCAAAGGGAGTCTTTCTCACTATCTTTTCACTGCACAGTGAAAAAAACACAAAGCACAAAAAATATTTTTCCCTATTTTTTCATATTGATAGAATCTCTCTGTTTTCGCATACCTGTCTGGAGGGTGATTCTATCACCACTACCTCTGTACTTCCTCAATTGTTTTTGAATACAAAACAGAACCTCCATACCGAGCCAGAAAATTATTCTGTATAAGGGTTTTCAGCTGACCATAGTGCTCATCATATGAATATGTCTCATTAGTAGGTGGCTGGAGTTCTGTTAAAAGAAGACACATGGTGGCAGCTTGTGCGTTAGCAGGTCTGTGTCCACAGGTAAGGGCCCACTTTGTGGCTTTGGTAGCCTCAAGCAAAAGCAGCGTTTAATGTCACATTCTAAATCCTTTCTCGATTTCTTTCAATTGTTTATACCGCACCAACAAACATGAACATCTGGTCTTATTAAAACAAGGAAAAAGCAACAGTAATGCAAGGCAATTGTTTGCAATGCCCGTGGCCACAAACTAAAATTAAAGCAACATGGCTGCATTGGACGCCCCCCGGGCATTCGAGCGCGGTATACATTATAAATGAATCCTCACTGAGCTCACCTGCAGTGAGTGCCGCTTTGTTCTCCCTCCTACCTTCCTGCTTGCTGAGCCTACGCCTCGCGGCCCCCGCTCCGCGGGTGCCGCTCGCAGGCTAAGGGTTTTGCCAAAACTTCTGTTCCTGGACCCCCCTGAGTGCATTGGAGCACCAACGCGACCTCGTGGAGCAAGCGACTGCATCACAAGGCTGAGGCGGGACTGCGAGGACCAGCGTGCAGCGCGGCGCTGATCGGCCGCAGCTGGTCCTCTTCCCGCCCCCCCACCAATATAGTCATCACGGGGTGTGTGCAGCATTGGAATCCTCACTGAGCTCACCTGCAGTGAGTGCCGCTTTGTTCTCCCTCCTACCTTCCTGCTTGCTGAGCCTACGCCTCGCGGCCCCCGCTCCGCGGGTGCCGCTCGCAGGCTAAGGGTTTTGCCAAAACTTCTGTTCCTGGACCCCCCTGAGTGCATTGGAGCACCAACGCGACCTCGTGGAGCAAGCGACTGCATCACAAGGCTGAGGCGGGACTGCGAGGACCAGCGTGCAGCGCAGCGCTGATCGGCCGCAGCTGGTCCTCTTCCCGCCCCTCCACCTGACCTTCTTATTTAATCTGTGGTAGCAACGCGCACGCGGGACGCGCACGGGGCTAAGACCGGGGCGAAGACCGGGCAAAGAGCGGGCCGTTTAAGGCCGTTCAAGGATGGCTGAGGACGGCCCTGGCCTTGAACCCCTGCCTTTTCGCCCTTAATCATCATTTAACGTCTAAGGTAGGCGGAACTGTGTCCTGTATTTTCGTATAACAACATCAGCGGCCGCCCTCCAGCTATTACACCATTCTCTATTGACCCTGTGTTACAGATGTCGGCCATGCGCAATAGAACCAGAAGTTGTGCGAAAAAAGCTACGGTGGTAGCACAGGTGACAGGACCTATAGATCTTTTTATTTCCCGTGTAAATGAGACTATTGACCAAAGCATTGTTTTACTGGAAAAAAGAGTCTCCATGGATCTTGCAAATGCTAAGCGCTCATCCTTGGGTTCTCTTGCAAATGCTAAATCACCCGCTTTGCAGTCTTCGAATAATTGTTCCCTACCCCTAACCATGCCCACTAATAGTGCTCCGACTGTACCAAATACTGTTGATTTATCGGTTGCCCCATCAGACTCAGACCCGTCTTTTGTTGATCTGGAGGTTACACCAGATCTAGAAGCCTGTCAGTCACCTGGCAAAGCGGCGCCGAGTCTGAGCGGGTTTAATGATGTGGAAACAGCTCCTGTACCTATAGTTTCTCGGGGAAGGGTTACCAATCTCCCAAAGGCTATATCTAAGAGTAAAAACAAAGTAAAAGTAACAGTTAGGAATCATAATCTGATTTCCCCTACTCCACAAATGACATCAGGTATTCCTTGCTGGGTGCAAAACATGGTAACAGATTTAAAACTGGACCTTGAAGCCACAATAGCAGCACAAATCAAGCCTTTGATCTCCAAACTGGATAGGCTTACGTCTTTAATACATTCGAAATGGCCACACAAAACGAATGGGCAAGGGCATGATCAGCCACAAGGGATTACAGAAGCAGCCCCTAAATGTTCATCATGTATCCAGCCCCCTAAAGATGTATTAAACAACGTTCAAGTAACCGTAGCCCCCGGGAACCCAGTTATATCTCATCTGTCGCAAACAGGGAATAATTCTGTTCAATCCACAACTATACCCACTCCGAAGGTGGTGGGTCCTATTTTGACTCACCAACACTCTGTTGTTGGTAATAATACCACCACTATTCAAGTAAAAGATGTCGTAGGCAAATCTAATACCCCTTTAGTACCTCTTCCTACAAACAAACCTGAAGGTCCTAAGCCAAAGCAGGCACGTTTTAGGTCAATTAATCTACCACCAGAGGTTTCCCCTTTTGTGGTTGTGTTGACAGCAGTCCCCCCGTTGAAGGAGGGAGTAAAAGAAACTTTCGTTGAGCTAAGAAATAAATGTGCTCAATGGCTCCACTTACATAAACCTCTACCTAACAATATGAACGGTGAAATTCTTACTGTGCGTAGAGGGGTCTGGGTGGGCAGAAGCAAGAAAACAATAGTAGGGGATGTAATTACAGTTAATTTTAGGGATATAGGGGCAGCTAGTTATATATGTAATGCACCCAACAGTGGTCCTGCGACTCAAATTAACCCACTCCCTTTGTCTTATTTTTTACCGATGCCTTCAAGACCAAACCCTCCTTGTTCCACTTTCCAAAGTAATAGAGGATCTGTGTATCCCCCGCAACATGCTACTAAACCCTGGCAGCAACCACTACACCCTTCTTCTTTTTTTCCACATTATGTTAATTTTCAGCAGCAGCCATTACATGCTCCATCTTTTCCCCTGCACCATGTTAATCCTCAATGGCAACATCCTCCCCATTTTCCACCACCCCTATTTCAGCCTGCCCATCAGTGGCAGCAACCCTTTCAGCCACTACAACCAGTTAAACCCCAGTGGCAACAAACATGGCAGGACTTGCCCCCTTCCCAAGATCCCTTGTACTCACAACTTGCCCATCCTAACAGATATGCTGTGTTGGACGAGGTAGATTGACTCAGCTCTACTGAAGCTTTGGATTTAAACATCTCTACGTCCTATTTAGATATGGCGAGTGCTTCTCCAGTTACACCTTTAGCCGCACTTCCCGAACCCCCAATGGTGTCATCGCCAATACCCCTCCCGCGTATAGAAAATAGGGATAGCCTTGATGCATGTACAGCTACTGTTACCCCCAGATTAAGCCCAGATATCATCTCTCGGGAAGATGGTCCTACTCTATTACGAGCAATTCAGCCAGAGTCGTCTGTTGTTGGCGATTCTGGTAAACCAGCAGGACTCTCTCTTGTTTCCTGGAACATTGCTGGCCTTGCCAGCAAACTAGGTACACCCTTCTGGACCAGTTTTTTGGGGGAGGGATTGGACCTAATTTTGTTGCAGGAAACTTGGTGTCTGGACCCCATTAACATCGAAGGGTACGCATCTTACTGTCTTAGAGCCACCAAATCTAGCTCGGGTAGGGCTAAGGGGGGCCTTTTGTTGCTTTTATCTACCAAGCTGTGTGATTGTATGGTCAAATACAGCACGACAGTTGGGACCCATAGCCAAGTTATAAGGGTGGAATGCAGGAAGAATATTGATTTAGTTGTAGTAAATTTCTACAACAATATCTTTGATGCTACCAGAGGGGATATTCTACCGCCTCTAGAAAGGGAGATTGCCAAGGCCCTTGGTATTTCGAAAAGAAAGGCCGAGGTTGTCTGGGCAGGGGATTTTAACCTGCAGCCCTGCCATTTGTCTAACGGGAACATCTGCGGCTTTGGTGCAGCAATGAGTAGTCATTGGGGGGGTTTGGGTGTGAGGGAGGATTCTCCTCACTTCCAACATTGCAGTTATGGTTCCACATTAAACAATATGCTAGTCACACTAGACATGACCCTGTTAAACTGTAACATAAACAACCAGGCAATAATATGCCCTACATTTACAGGCAGAGATGCAGGATCATTTATAGATCATATTCTGTTGTCTAGCAGTGGAGACTTTACTGATCTGTATGTAAATGAAGAAAGTCTCAGCGACCATAACAGCCTTCGTGTTACCCTCCTGGGGCATGGTACCTCGACAGTTTCAGGCGGAAAATGTTCAACTGACTTAGTACCTATTAGACCGAAGGGTCTAAGGATTAAATGGACTGGATTAAATTCTAAGGTTAAGCAGAAGGAGGTTCTTACTAGCTGTAAGAACCAAATTAGTTTCTGTTTGGATGATGACTGTGACTCAGGCTGCCTATTAGCTCACTTTGTCTCCATGAACAGTATTATTGATGGTATTTTTACTAAGGCCCCGTTATCCAATAGTGGTCCGAAGCAGGGGTGGTTCGATAAGACCTGTACAGTCGCCCTCCGTGATTTAAAGAATGCTTTAGGCACCAAACCACGCGATAAGACGGATATACAATATTTTAGGGCTAGATATAAAATAGCAATTAATACTAGGAAAAGGGTATTACAGATTGAGGCGTGGGATAAGTTGAAGGAAGCAGCCGAGACCAAAAACTGCAAACTGTATTGGGAAACAATTAACAGCCCGTTTCTCAATAAAGAAGATGTTCCAGAATTAACATCTTATGTGGCATGTAGCGATTGGGTCAGTCATTTTTCCAAAATTTTCAATCCAGAAGGGTTATCTCCTGAGTCACTGTCACCTGAGTCTACCCCATGGCTACCCCTCCCGTTGGGAATAACATTAGAAGAAAGCCATGAAGCAATTTCTTTAAGCAAAGGAGGTAAGGCCCCTGGCCCCGATGGGGTCCCGCTGGATTTATACAAAGATGAACCAGCTTTATGGGCTCCCATCCTGGCGAGGATATTTAATTGTGCGGCAGAAACTAATTTCCCGTCTACTTGGGGTCAATCGGTCATTATTCCTCTACATAAGAAAGGTGATAAATCAGAGGCCTCTAACTATCGTCCAATTTCATTATTGGACGCCTCTGTAAAGGTGATGAGTAGGATCTTGCTCAAGAGGCTGGAAGACTGGGCAACTGATTTTAACATCTTAACTAGAGTCCAATATGGCTTTCGGAAAGGCCTGGGCACATTGGACCAATGTGTAAATTTGGACCTTTTAATTAACAAATATACTGTGGCTAAAAATGGCAACCTCTTTTTATGTTTTGCTGATTTGAGCAGCGCTTTTGATTTGGTTAACCACATCATTCTTTGGGAGGTTTTGCTTGATGCAGGGGCTCCGAGGGAAATAGTTCATTTTTTAGCTAGACTTTACGAAAAACTCTCCTGTAAGGTCCGCTATGGCACCCTTGGCGAATGTACCCCGTTTTTCAAAGTGTCTCGGGGCATACGACAGGGATGTGTTTTGGCCCCGCTTTTATTTTCCCTCTTTATCAATGACGTCGACCGTTCCTTGGTTGACATCCCAGCAGATGCCCCCCTGATTGGTGGTAAACCTGTTCCGCTGTTACTTTACGCGGACGACGCTGTTCTCTTATCCCGAACACAGATGGGCCTTCAGCGCCTAATCGATAATTTTATGCAGTTTATTCAAGTTAGGCGGCTCCGCATGAACAAAACCAAGACGTATGTTATGTCATGCGGTCGGGCAGCTAAGCAGGTAAAGCATACCTTTTTCCTGGATAAGGAAAAGTTGACTCCTGTCAAGTCCTTTTGTTATCTAGGAATTACATACAACAATAGCGGGTCTTGGACCTCGGAATTTGATTCTATCAGACTAAAAATGCTGCGGTCTACTAGCAGTATTTTTCGTTTTGCCTCTAAACTTGGCTCACGAAGCATTTTAGACATGATGAACATATACAATGTTTGTTGTGTCTCCTCTGCACTGTATGGGGCAGGTGTATGGGGCCATAGTGAGGGTATATCCCTGCAGAAGGAGGAAAATAAGTTTTTAAGGAGGTTGTTATGTGTTCTCCCTTCTGCCTCCATTCAGCTGATCCATGAAGAAGTCGGGATCGAGTTCATTTCTGACTTAGCAGCAGTCCGGCCACTTTTATTGTGGCGTTCTATTTGGGCTAAGCCAGAGACTCGATTTACTCAGGATATTATTCTTGATTGTATAGGCTTGGACCACTCTTCACGCATACAGTGGTTGAGATACATCCACCGTTGGTATCTCCTTCTTTTTAATATTGATGTGTTCCGTGAGCCTGAAGAGGTTGTTTCTATCTCAAAAAAAGAAATTAAGACAACGTTTCTAAACTTCCGAAAGGCAGAGCGAGATAAAATTTCTGGCAATCTTATTACCGTGAAATTTTATAAAGATTTAAATTTAACTTCGGGGTTCCAATCCTATCTTGTGTATGTGACCCGTCCCTCTCATCAGTATGTTTTAACACGTGTCAGATTGGGTATTGTTCACCATCTGGTTGCATTTTCAAACACAAGAACCAGTTCAGATATACCCTGTCCGTGTGACAGTATTTCTCGGCAGAGTAGTTGCCACTTTTTACTTTTCTGTAAATTTTTTCATTTTCTCAGGTTAAAATACCTTAAGCCAATTTTTATTAAATATAATATCCGTACTACAGAAACAGCACTGATACTTTTATCCTCATTAGAGAACGAGGAGATTTGCTTTTTTCTGGCTACTTTTATTCTGAAGTGTACAGCTGCCAGGAAAAGTATTGCACTATAATATTTTTATACTTACCTGTCTGT
Source organism: Lissotriton vulgaris (assembly GCF_964263255.1). Taxonomy (NCBI): domain Eukaryota; kingdom Metazoa; phylum Chordata; class Amphibia; order Caudata; family Salamandridae; genus Lissotriton; species Lissotriton vulgaris. The sequence goes on from NC_141687.1 coordinate 1,336,936,451, forward strand.
ACCTATGTTATACAGCTGCCAGGAATTGTATTATGCTGCTATTACTGTTTACATTCCTGTCTGTACATATACGCCTTCAAGTTTTATACCAATTTCTGTAATTAAGGTATTATTCTCATTTGTTGATGTCCACAGTATATTATGATTATTTAAAAATTTTGATGTACAGCTGTCAGGAAAGGCCTATCGAGTAATCCCTACTGATCTCCTGTCTGTTCATTTATGAATGTCTTGCATTTTATAATAGTACGTTGACTCAAAATGGCAAGATTACTTATTAATTGTTGCACTCCAGCCTTTTGCACATCGTCTTACCATCTTTTTTTATAAGTGTTCATATGGTGATTTTAAACATTTTAACTATGTATCGTTTGCTTGTATGATTTGTATGTACAAATCGAATAAAAGCTTTTTGAATTGAATTGAATTGAATTAATTCATTCATTCATTACTTCTTGTTGTAAAAAGGAAGTAGTAATATTGATTTGGTCAGTCATGGCTCACAAAGGATTCAAGATGTCTCTGACCACATTTTACCGGTGTCCTTATTTCCATGAATCATCAAATTAAAATGTAACTATTGGACTCTAATTTCAAACATTTATTTCCATTGCAGGAGAAACAGGAGGTCTCCCTTAAAAAAAACACAGATCAGGAGAACAAATAAAAGTACATTAAAAAAAAACATAGTCCTACAAGTACTTTGGGTTCCTCTGAGTTCACTTGTTCAAAAGATACTTTCTGCGAACCCTCCTGCTTGGACCGGCGCTATCATGAGACCTTGGTGAACCCAGGTCTCCAATGTGAAGACAAGGTATCGTCACATCCTGGCAACTCTTCTTAGACTTCTTGCCAAGTACCATCACCATGCTCAGATTCCAAATGCGCCCATCTATGGTTTTCACTGCATTATTGAAAACGATCATTACCTCTCTTGTTCATTGTATTTTGACCATTCCTGGGCTGTCAGTTGTCCAGGTCACCTACCTGAACCTGCACCAGCTTCACATTCTTTGACACATTAAAGTACTTTTTCCATTCAATCATTTACCTCACTTCCACAGTTCTCCAAGCATCCGTCACTGAGACACGCATCCAACCTTTACCATGTTCTTCCAACCAGGTTCTCTCTAAGATACTGCCCCTCTCACTTGATCTCTCACCATCTATTTTCTGTGTCTACCCATTGTCTAATATCCTCAATGTAGCTCTTTCATTTTTTCCTTCCATCTTCTTGTTCACCTCTGCAGTTTTTTTCTCCTGATTTTCTTGTTGTATCTTCATTTATCTTCTCACCCTTCCTTCCCTCACATAGTTTCTACACGTCTGCCTCTCTCTTGTGCTTTTCTCTCCCACGTTTCTATTTTATACACTAATTGTCACAGTCTTCTTATTTTTCCCTCTCTCACCTCCACTATCTCACACCTACGTCCTCTCTTACTTCTTCCTACAGCACATTTATATCTCTGTCACCAACACCCCAGGCAAGTGCAAGGATTTTGCCACTCTATGTGAAAGAATATTTTAGTATACTACGCCCTCTAGCAATGGTGTGACATTTCTTGCTTGTTCTTGTAATATGACATTCAGCACTGGTGACAGCTGAGGCATCTATTTAGAATTCTGTTCTCCAAATGTTGCCTGTGCCCACGCCTGTCTTTCCCACATTTTGTATTTCTTACACCTTTTCTCTTCTTAAACATACATTCCTTACACATGCCCCTTTCCCACCTACCTTTCCCTATCTCACGTATGCTCCTTCTCATGCTTCTTACTCACCCTTTTCATTTGCAAGCTCCAGCTGTCTTCATCCCCTGATACTCTGGTCCTTCTCATCCATTTTCACTATCCTCTAGGCCACTTCCCCCACATGCCTGCCCTACTCCCTACCTGTTGTCTTACTGTCTTCTGTCAAACAATCTTTAAACAGAGCTACATATCTTCTAGTCTCACATTCTTCTCATACCTGTGAAAGGTGTTTTCTTTTTTCCAACTTAAAATGTATTAGAAACCGACCTTATGCTAATGTTTGTGTTTACGTTATCCTCCATCGTGAAACGATGGCGTAGCACACCACGAGGTGACTAGTACTGTTATTTCCCTGTTCTAAATAAAGAATTGTGAGCTTTGCACTACAAGACTGTGAGCGTTCCCAGGAGTTTCTCATCATGCTGTACCTAACCAAGGACATCCCAACTATCCCAGAATATTGCATGTACAAAGTATCAACAATAGTGTTGAAATAAACTGAGAGCATGACTGAATTCAATGCAATAGTACTATTAGAGGAATCTCAACTTTAATCTATATAGTAAAATGTTTCTTTTTGCTTGCTCCTCATTAGTGCATATCATGAGAACCATGTACTTGTGTAGTAATGTATGAAAACCTTGGTCTAAATTGCTATAAAAGGACATGTCATTTCTCTGTAAAGAGGTACCCCATTTCCCACTCTTACGAAGTGTATCTATGCTGGATTTTCTTTTGAACTTTGCTGAGTTCTTTGTACTTATGCGTTAGAAATTGGGTTAATGGTTGACTGAGGTATAAGCCCTGGTCAAGAGGCAGACAAACCCAGAGGAGTCAGGTTTAACTTAAGAGGAGTGTGTAAAGCATTTGTACAGCCACTTCAAACAGTAAAAGCGGGAAAACAAAACACAAAGCGATTCCACACCAAATTATAAATATAGGTCTGACTTTAAGAAACAGAGACTAAGCTGGCAAAAATCCAATGAGTAGTAATGGAGTTATTGAATTTGAAAGTTTATAGTGAAAAATTTCTTCAAAAAGCACAAGGCGTTGTAGAAGATATTTGGTCGCGCCGGATGGGGCTAAAGTCATAAGTTCATGCCAACCCCGATGGAGTGTGGGCTGGTTACAGGGACCCAGTTAGGCCCACTGAAAAAAGTACCTTAAATCATGGTTGCGGAGCATTGCGTGGATCTTTTTTGAAGATGTCTCGCACAGCTGAGGCAAAACGTCAGTTTTGAAATGCAGCGAGGCTGCGGTGTGAGGTCTGACTGCATCGGTGTAGAGAATCCTGTCGACGAGGCTAGTGATGCTAAGTCTGGTTTCGAGGATGTGGGACACAGCCGAGGCGATGCATTATTTCTGATGAGCGGTGACGCTGCGATGCAGAGTTTCATCGTCGTCATCGAGGCTGGCTTCGACACAGGATGGGAGGAGGATGTGCCAAGAAAAGCTTTATGTAGCGGTGGTCCTGAAGGTGTTGCATTGTCTCATAAAGCGGGAGTGGGCAAGATGCAAGTATTTTGTCAAGAGTCTAATCCTTGCAGCAGCAGTGATTCTTCAGTTCTGTTCAGGGATGTGCATCTCAGCAGAGATGTGCCAGATCCGCTGGCAAACATCTTAAGTTCACTTCCAAAGGTTCAGGACTGAGGTAGTACCACTTGCAGAGTAGACTCACAGATCTCAGAGTCCAAGTCCAAAGTTTGGAAGACTGTTATAATCCCGAGACTTTAGGTAAGGAGGCCAAACAACCAACCTTTGGAGTCACTACTTGTTCTGGGTTCAAGAAATGCAGGTCCCGTCCATCTCACCCTGGTAAAAGGGCAACAAGCAGCAGATCAGCACAGCAAGGCAGGAGTCAAGCAGAGTGCAGTCCAGAAGAGCGTCAGTCTTTCAGCAGCACAGCATACTTCTCCCTGGCAGAGTATCCACAAGTCCAGAAGTGTACTGACGTGGTGGTGTTTGAGGTCCAGATCTCATACCCAGTGGTGCCTTTGAAGTGGGGGAGACTTCAAAGACATGCCTTTGAAGTGCACCAATGTCCTCCCTTCCTGCCCTTGTCCCGTTTGTGGGTGGCTGTCTAGGAGGAAAACACAAAGCCCAACTGTCAACTACACCCAGTCATGTGATCAGAGACAAGTTACAAGCACCAAATGGCTAAAGCAAGAAAATATCAACTTTCTAAAATTTTAACACCTCCTCATACTCCTCAGGAGAAATCAACAAACTTTTTAGGGAGAGGCTGCCAAAGAGGCAGAGGAAGAAAGTGATACATAAATAAGCTATGAGAGATGACATTTCGCCGGCAGTACTACAAAAAACAATATCTTAACATCTTTCAAAAATGCCTGTTTCGAAAGTTTAAGAGAGCATTTTCCAAAAAGAACTTTCATTTGTCCCTGTGAAACATACCAACTTTGTTCCTGTGAAAACATAAATGTTAGAATTTTGTCGAAAAATGCGACTTAAAGCCCCCCTAGGGTAAAAATATTTTCGAAAAAAATGGTCAATTTGCTTACTGCTTACTAGCCGACCCCCTCTGTGGGGGTTAATATTATTTTTTAGAGATGAGTGGTTTCCCAGGGGGCTGTGATCCGGCCAGTGAAACCACACATATAAAACAAAACGACAACAACAAAAACAATCATTGGCATAGCCAATAGGTCTCGCTTTTGGGACCTTATAAGTATTTAGTTATGCATCACTATATCCTTGATGCAACAACATCAACCGTTGCATGGCTAAACACTTATAAGGTCCCAAAGGCGAGACCTATTGGCTATGCCAATGCTTGTTAGGCATTGTTAGGCTCTTGAACAACTCTGGTGGCATGATTATCAAGCTACAAGTAAAAACTTTCATACAAAACTTACAAAATATTAAAAAAACTATCAGAACTTCCAGATACTTATAATATGCATCCCACAGCTCGGCCAAAGCGATCTTTAAAACTGCTAATTCCTTCCCCCCACCCATTTGCTATTCCAATTTGATTGTACCATTCAAGACTTACTTAATTACCTTTTATATTTTTCCATGATAAAATCTGTGCTATTTGCGATTAACTGATGCCTCTGTTCATTGCTTCCACTATTAAATCTGATTCTCCTCGTGACCCATGTCCAGCAAATAATCTGCATCTTATTTTTTGATCCAAAGTGCCAACTCTCACTGATCTGGGTAATACCCCTTTTCTAGTCAATTTATTCACTTGACGCAGATGATTTGGTAATTTTAGACAGTACTTTTACTGCCCTTTAGAGGCACTGATCTCTTGAAATTTATTTAATACAAACATAACATTCTCACAATCAGTACAACAAAAACACACATCTTACAGATTGGGGGCAAAAGAATTTCATTTAATTGGGCCCTAATTAAAGTACGGCTTGAGCCTGTAGACACCTATAATGCGAAACAACCTTTAAAACGCAACTTTTACAATGCACTACAATTACAACAAAACTTTTACAACGCAAGATCCATTACATCGCATGCCATTACAACGCAGTCCTTACAACGCATACCATTACAACTCATACCATCACAACGTATGTCATTACAACACAGTCATAACAATGCATACCATTAAAACGCATATCATCACAACGCATAGTACCGTTACACTATCCAAAACTAACCCTACTGTTGCACACCCTGGAGTTAGAATAGTAATTTTTACCCCTACACCATCCAACACTTACCCTACTGTTGCACCCCCTGGAATTAGAATAGTAATTTTTACCCCTACACTATCCAACACTTACCCTATTGTTGCACCCCCTGGAGTTAGAATAGTAATTTTTACCCCTACACTATCCAATACTTACCATACATGCAATGTAACGGTATGCGTTGTAATGGTATGCATTGTAAAGGTACTATGCGTTGTAATGGAATGCATTGTAATGGTAGTTTTTAGAAAATTTGCTGTAATGGCATGCGTTGTAATGGAATGGGTTGTAAAGGAATTTGCGTTGTAAAGGCATGCGCTGTAAAAGTATGCGTTGTAACGTCATACATCCCCTATAATATCTGGTAGTGATATTTAATAAATAAAATTACATTATAGAAAGCCTGTAGAGTACACCTTTGCTCACAGTAGATTATGTTATAAAGCCTTATATGTGCTAAGGAAGACAGGTGGTTGAACCATTTTCAAAAGCTCACTCGGCGACTGAGTCAATTGTAAATTATGGCATGGCCGGGTGACTAATATTAGATTTTTTTCCTTTTAGAAAAAACTGAAAACAATGTGGATCATAAAACTATAATCATACCATCATGGGTCAGGCTTGACGGCAATATTATTTCACTGTGTTGCATTTTTTTAGATGTTAATACTGTCTAGGCAATGGCTCACCTCAAGTTAACACTTAAATGCAGCAATCTGTAACTGAAAGGTGACCTACCGCTTGAAGCTAAGGGCCAGCAACCGCAGGGCAACATAAGTAGCTACGTTTTCAGTAACTTTCGATACGTTTGAGCTAGAGATTATTTTTGTGTTAAAATATGCAAACTCTGCAGAAGCTAGATTATGTGGCAAATGTGGTAAATACATCATTGTGAGGTAAATTCTGTGACATCACATTCGTAAAAATCAGCAAAGAAATTATTTTCAGGTGTAGCACCTACACTCTGGAGCGGTGTCCCAGTTGATGCGAGGCCTTCAGAACACTAGCTCAATTTTGGTTAAAAAAAACAAAACTGAAAAAAAGTTCTTGTTCAAACTATATCCGGAGTAGTGGTTGTTCTCTCTAGCTATAAGTATACTGTATTTTGCTCTCCTCTTTACTATCGTTAGGCTAATCATACTCTTGTGTCTAATTTTGTACTGCCTAATACATTTATTTCCCACCGCCTGATTTCTTGTGTCTTGTATTCTCCTCCCTCGTCGTGTTTCGAGCTGAGGTTTTAATGCTTAGTCTTAGATGCACATAATCGATTCCAGTTACATGTCTCCTTACGTTGATGATGTATAACAATGCTATACTTTGTGTTGTCAATTGAATAGCACGCTGATGCCTTTTGAGTTGAGTATACTCTGTAGGAATGTGTAAATAAATGTACAATCACATAATTTCAGCAGCTCTGCTTCTTTGGGGTGTAAATGCTGATTTCTTAGAGGTCTCAAACAGACAGACAAGCGAATACACCGGAATGCAGTTGTGTGACCAGGATCACACAATTCAGTTGACGGGGAAAGCCAGGATCTGTGCTCAGATTAAGACTCTGGTTTAATAGCAATTTGCCATGAGAGTACAACTTGTTTTTTACATGTTCCGTCTCTCTGTGTATCTTCATGTTCTCCCTCCTTCACCCAGTGACATTATCTCTGACAACCCTCTTAATTTAATCACCCAACACAAAAGTGTTCATATCGAGAATTGATATTTAAGGGTTCACCATTCAAAAAGAAAAACCCTTACTTTACCCGATTTGGTGACTTTAAATGTTTAAGATTATGCAGTTTCTCAAATATGTATTCACCAGTAACAGGCCATTTGTTCATGCACAGAGCCCAACAAACAAGACAGAATGCAACACTCCGAGTTTAGGTGTCGGTGTGGTGAAGCAGAGGGCAGTGCTTTGGGGTATCCTTCACCACCACCACCACATCAGGCCTCCACCGTTTACCTGCCAGCTCGTGCCTCCATGTGTACTTGGCTGGTGCCCCTGTTGCTCACACAAGCAGAGGAGACTCTGTTACATGCATGTCTTACCTGTTGAATCAATGGTAGCTCTGCACACTTGCCCTCCACCAGGCGCGTGCTCTCAGCCGCTGGGGGGCTCAGGAACAGAGCAGGGGTGCCATCTTAAGTGCAAGCTGAAGGAAAAGCACACAGCAACATTACCACTGGGGTTACAGGCAGTGTCCATCCAGTGCCAGTCTCCTGCAGGCTGTTTCTTCTCAGAGGGGCAGTGCCCGGGCACACAATTAGAAGTCACCAGCATGCCAAACTTCAAGAGAGACGTTTGCCGCAGCGGCGCGTGGTCTGTCAGTACCACTTGTGCCTTCCCAGCAGCCCTCCCCATCCCCGGACCTGTCACAGGAGCAGAAAGTAGGGAGCACGGGAAGACGTGCAGAACCTGAAGAGTGCAGCGCCAAGAGGCTTCGTCCAGCTAGGGGGGTCCAGAGGAAGGCAGGGAAGAGGGGGAGAGACCGGGAGAAAGTGCCAGGAAGCGGAGGACTCACTCACCTGCCTGAAGGGCTGAGGATCATGCATGGGCTGCTAATGGGGCTGGTGGTGTGAACGGGGCTTAGAGAAGGAGGCAGCAGGGGGACGGGAGAGAGGAGGAGGCCTGCGCTTGTTTTCCTTGCGGGAGTGAGCAGAGGGAACCATCTGTTTGAAAGTTAATCACAAACAGACTGTTTCAAAGCTCACTCCCATAAGGGGATCGCCAAACGTGCACCCGTCACCATTAAAAGCAATGCAAAGCATGCACGTTTTTGGCAGAAAAGGCTAATCGATTCCTAAAGGTCTCCTCCTATGTGGCGCATGCACGCTGCACAGGCGAGACCTAAATATATATATATATATATATATATATATATATATATATATATATATATATATATATATATATATATATATATATATATATGAAAAAAGCAGTCCAGGTTCCGAGTAGATGTCAGAACCAACGGTCGGGACCTCAAAACACCTCGTAACCAGCAGTCCACAATAGCCTCGAAAAAATACATCCAACAGTGGAAAACAGGGAAGACGTTTTTTATTGTAGGATGACGCGTTTCACTCTGCAAGAGAGCTTGTTCACACAGCGCGCCAGAAACAAAGAAGTGCTTAAATAATAAACAGAAACAAAGGGCTGAAGTGAAAACAACCAATGCTACACGCCTTCTCACAGTAATGAACACAAAAGATGGACTACAAAGTAACGTTATATAGAAACAAAGTAACAGAAAACAGTATGATGTTAAATGCTGAAAAACGCACGGTTCCAAATATTTACATATTGTTAATTAAACTGCAATGTAGCAAGCAATAAAACTCTGTACACAGGGGTTATTTACAAAAGGGAGCAATATTTACAACCAACATTGACGGCAAGTGCCTGAAATAACCCTCCTGAAGCAATGCTGTTCAAATGAACAAGAACAAGAAAATAATGACATAGTGCCAAAATAACATTGCCAAGCTAAGCTTAAAATAAGCAGCTGAGTAAATGCCCTGTGCAAATTATTGCAAACATACTAAATGCGATAAGGAAATAATCATGTGAATGGGACCACAGCAAAGTAAATGTACAAAAATAAATAACAAATCAAAATCAACCAGCACAATTAATCAGAGAAAGCAAGAAAAAGTGATAGTAAAGTAGAAAAATAAAAGAATAATAATAAAGGGGAAGATAAAGAAAAAGTATGTAAAGCCACAGCTGAGAAGAATATGCTTGACAGGACCAACTATAATCAAATAGCATACAACTTTGCACTTAGGTGTCAAATCAAACAAAATAGGCACATTTCAATATCATTGTAAGGAACACCTAAACAAAGTATATACAAGTGAAGGCTGACCAGCCGGCCAACCACTCAGTGATAATCTACGTCACATCAGAAAAAATGAATCAAAAAAGGAAAATAACGTCATGACCCGTCACAATACAGTTCACAAGAAATTGCTCAAATCTTCGGTCAAGTTTAAACCATTCGGTGCCTTGGTGTCTAAGGCAAGAATTAAATGAGATTCTTTCTGCCGAAGAAGTTTCATCCTGTCACCTCCCCGTCCGGGTTGAGGTACTGAGCACAGAACTGTATATTCGAGATCCCTCAGTTTTTTATCGTGTACAGCTCAAAAATGTCTAGCGACAGGATAGTTGTTGTCGCTGTTTACAATTGCACGGATGTGCTGCAAAATCCGTTGGTGTACCGGAAGTTTAGTACTTCCGATGTACTCCAAGTTGCATGTGCATTTGAGTTTGTATACGACATATTCAGATCTGCATGTGAGGTATTCACGAATAAGGACAGGTGTGGAGCAAAATGCGGTAAAATAATGCGTACTATTTTTGGCAAAAGTGCAGGCTCGGCATGAAGTGCACCGGAAGAACCCAGTTTTAGTAATCAAACTCTTTTTAGGTGGTTCTTCGGGCATGGGTCTATCAAGAGCGTCTTGCATACTGGGAGACCTTCTGAATGTGATGTTAGGACTTGTAGGTAGTATAGGTCCAAGAATGACATCCGTAAGGATTATAGGCCATTCAGAAGAAATGATACCCCTGATTTTGTGCTCCTGGGCGCTGTAGTTAGTGATTAAGCGTACAGTGCTTTCAGCAGTAGAGATGTTTGGAGTTTTGGGCATCAATAATGTTTTACGCTCAAAAGCCCATGCTTTGTGTAGAGCCTTGTCAAGGATGGAATCAGAGTAACCCCTATGGATGAAACGTTGTCTGGATTCATTAAGACATTTCTCAAGGGAGTCATTTTCACTGCATATTCTGCAGATTCGAATGAACTCCCCATAGGGGATGCTCCGAATTGTGTGGGCAGGATGGGAACTGTGAGCATGCAAAATTGAATTGCCTGCAGTGGCCTTTCTCTTTAGGCAAGTTTCAATTTGGTTGTTTTTGATGAAGATGCTAATATCAAGGAATTCTGCTGAGTCAGTCGTGATGGTAGAGGTGAATTTGAGATTAAAGGAATTCGTGTTAACCTCTTTGACAAACATTTCTGCCTCATCCGCTGATCCCTGCCAGATAATGCAGACGTCATCTATAAAACGCCAATAGTGTTTGATGTGAGGTAACCATCGGCGATGTGTGGTTTTGAGCTTGTGCTCCTCCCACCAGCCCACATGCAAGCATGAGTAGCTGGGGGAGAAACACGAGCCCATCGCCACACCGCGGAGTTGCTGGTATATCTGACCCTGGAATTTAAAGAAGTTAGTAGTAAGACAGATGTTCAACATTTCCATCAACATGATGTTATGGTCTCGAAAACAAATGTCTCTTCTGTCCAAATAATGTTTACACGCTTGCATGCCATGCTGATGGTGTATCGACGTGTAAAGCGATTCAATATCCATTACCAAAAATAGTAAACTCGCATTCCAATCCACTTCCATGAGCTTATTGAGAAAGTCTGTGGTGTCCTTAACAAAGGACGGAAGGTTCTGCATGTAAGGCTGCAAAAAAAAGTCTATATATTTGGAGAGGTTTTCATTACTGCTCCCAATGACAGCTATGATTGGACGACCTGGAGTTGGAGTGACCTGTTTATGAATTTTCGGAAGAAAATATAATACAGGTGTGATCGGATGATCTTTCACTAGGAAATTACATTCATCTTTAGTGAGTAAACCTTTACGCTTCCATGTGTGGATTTGTTTGTGCGTAGACTCATGGCATTTGTTCATCGCAAACTGGGAAGTTAAATGATAACAGGAGGTGTCATTAAGGTGTCTCTGGGCTTCAGTGATGTAGTCCTTAGTCGACCAAAGCACTGTATTACCTCCTTTATCAGCATTTTTGATTATGTCTTTGTTCTTTTGAAGTTTGCTCACAAGTCGATGGTATTGCTTATCATTGTATTTGGACTGATTCCTCTGACTGAGAATTTTTCTATTGAGTGCTTTTAATTCAACAATCACCCTGTCGCTGAAAACATCAACCGAATCACGGGGCATGATTGGTAGAAAGGTAGATTTTGGGCGGAAAGGGGTGACAGCTGAGCGGCTCATCTCGGTACTCTGACTCACAGTGGGAGTGGGTTGTGAATCATTGTCAAAAGCTAGATCCAGCAAGTTTTGTAGCCCCGCAGCATCTTGAACTTGTAATCCAGGTGTCTCCGTGTTACCTCGGTTGTAGACTCAGTTTGATTTCTTTTGGCTTAAAGTCTAAAGTATTTGATAAGTTTAATCTTGCGGATAAACTTATAAATGTCAATCCGGGTTTGATTGTATGAAAACCTGTTAGGTGGACAAAATGACAACCCCAGAGAGAGCAGTTGTTGTTCTTTTGTAGACAGAGGGAAATTAGTCAAGTTGATGACAGTATTTTCTACCGTGGTCGTTATCTTCTCCAATTCTTTTTTGCTTTTCCGCGTGTGGTATTTGCGTTTGAAGAGGACCCTCCTTGCGTGCCTGCGCTGGCTGTTTGATTGCCTGGTTTGTTCTGAGGTTGCCGGGAGCGCAGGGAGTAACGCCGGTCCTCGCTCACAAAATTCAGTTAATCGACTAATGTGAAGTTTTCACAGTTGGAAAGACCTTCTGCAGATCTCCCTTGTGCAATGTCGTCTTCACTGCCGGATGTGAGCGAGTTCAAGGAGAGATTGTCACTATTGTCAGGTTGTACCGTGCTGGCAGAGGTTGAAGGTTGATTGGCTTGAGCGATGCCTGCGTTGGCCACTGCTTTTCGTTTTAGATTGTCATATTTTCTAGAGAATGTAAAAATTCTCCCTGTGGCATAGTCATTTTTGTCTCTGGCAAATTTGGTAATTTTGCGCTCAATGATGGTTTCTTCCAATTTTTTTATCCGTATATCAATCTCTGCCTTGGTTCTGGTGATTAGATCGGTTTCACCTGATGCTTCCAATAGACCATTCACTCGATCGATTTCAAGTAGCAGTTTGTTGCGGTCAGATTCAGCATACTTGATTATAATGTGTAACATATTCATTGAGCTTTTCAAGTTGTTTTCCGCCCATTCTTGGAGCATCTGGGGGTCCGGATTCTCATAAGTAGGGACAATGAGAACTTTTAAACCACGCGGTATTCTGTTGGCATCCCTGTATTTCTCGAGGGATTTCTTCTCCCACCATTTGGAAATTTCAACACGGAGGAGTTTTTCTAATGTTTTAAGTAGATTTTTCACATCGTTATCAGCCGATCCTGGCGCCTCACTTGTTTGTTTAGGGGCGTTAACAGGGAGACTGTCAAAGCGTGCCTCAGCTGTGGCTTCTCTGTTTCTTAGCACGTCACTTGAGATCATAATCACGTGTTGGAATACACGTACGTCCGACTCGGATGAAAAATAACAGTCCAACTCCCTGTATTTTAGTGCAGAGGCTGAATGCTGGTAAAGATAGGAGGCAATCCCTAAACCCGCTACTGCGCGTATATCAAAGCAGCACACGTGAAGCAGAGGAGAAAAGAAGAAGCCTTACCGGAATCGGTGTCGGGTTGTCCCCCAGTCAGCCGACCGGCAGAGCGAGCCTTTCACCACGCCGAAAAGGTCAACAACTTCCTCACTCGCGGTGCCTGGCAGCTAATGTGGATTTCCAGCGCGTAGACAGGGGGGACAGCAAAGGCAGAATCCAACGATTCGGAAAACGAGGAGGCGTTGCAACACCTCTGAAGCAGCGCCGACACTGTGCCTCAAAGAACAGGGAGGGTCCAGAAACCGGGAGCAGCCAATCCCGGGTAAATTGAATGAAAAAAGGAGTCCAGGTTCCGAGTAGATGTCAGAACCAACGGTCGGGACCTCAAAACACCTCGTAACCAGCAGTCCACAATAGCCTCGAAAAAATACATCCACCAGTGGAAAACAGGGAAGACGTTTTTTATTGTAGGATGACGCGTTTCACTCTGCAAGAGAGCTTGTTCACACAGCGCGCCAGAAACAAAGAAGTGCTTAAATAATAAACAGAAACAAAGGGCTGAAGTGAAAACAACCAATGCTACACGCCTTCTCACAGTAATGAACACAAAAGATGGACTACAAAGTAACGTTATATAGAAACAAAGTAACAGAAAACAGTATGATGTTAAATGCTGAAAAACGCACGGTCCCAAATATTTACATGTTGTTAATGAAACTGCAATGTAGCAAGCAATAATACTCTATACACAGGGGTTATTTACATTACAGTGAAAGGAGGTCTGTCACTCTGTCACAAGGATGGTGTCATCAGTGATGTCATGAGTGATGTCACTGACCATGTCATGAGTGATGTAATATGTGTCATCAGCAGTGCATTACACGCGCAAGTTATAGTGAGTCCAACTAACTATAACGTGGGAATTCCAATGGTTTTATGTCAGTAAAATTTCCAGCTAACTATAACTGGTGTGAAACCTATGGTTTTTTCAGTGAATATATATATATATATATATATATATATATATATATATGCAAAACGTAGCGGCGTTCCTCACGGGCACTCGGACAAGGATCACACAGCAAACTCCAGGGTTACCAAGATTAAAGATTTATTACTTCATAAATCTCGTCGTGACGCGTTTCGCACTCCACAGAGTGCTTGATCACACAATTTGTGGAGTTTGCTGTGTGATCCTTGTCCGAGTGCCCGTGAGGAACGCCGCTACATTTTGCATATTGATTCCGGCTGCTCCGCCGGTTCGAGCCACACCCACGAAGGCGAGGGGTTGCAGCAGGAGCGCTGTCCAAGTGAAATATATATATATATATATATATATATATATATATATATATATATATATATATATATATATATATATATATATATATATATATATATATATATATATATATATATATATATTTATTTATTTATTTATTTATTTATTATTTTACAAGTTCCATGGCACTCGAGCAGTTTACATGTTATTTTTAAATTATTTATTGAACATGTATACATAAAAACTTAGCGTGTGTCTAAAGAAGTCGAAATTTTATATGCCTTCTTGTAACGTTGTGATCCAAGTGAAGAAAACATATTAGTATGTTTTCTATGTCTTTGCACATGTGACTCGTGATGTCAAGTGTGGGAGGGGCACTATGCACTTTAAATGTAGTTGATGGTGTTTTCAACTGTGACACGTGATCAAGGGCTTACGGGCTTGAAACACGTTGTGTTGGGTCACTTTTAATAAAATCACTGCCCACTTGAAATACCTCGGAGGTCTGTGTCTCATTCCTCGCCTGTCTGCTGTGCGGAGTATCAGGAAGTGGTTCGAATGTTTCCAGATATATATATGTGCAGTACGTTCCTGTTATGCTGTGCCTTTGATAAAGATTTAATTCGAAACGCGTCAGGCCATTGACAGGCTGCAACATTTTTAACCTGCCAAGCGGATGCTGCTCATACCTTGAGGAAGGCTGGTAACCTTCTTGGACACTTGTGCGCTACTCATGGGCTTACCAGTGTTTTAGAATATGAAAGCGGCTGCCCGGCCGCGAGCAAGCACCACCCCGGATAAAGAGAAAGGGGGCCACGAGGACTAGATTCACTAACCTCATTGTGGAGTTTCTTAACAGGATTGAGGGCGTAATCAGCTGGTGGGATGCAGTCATAAGTACGCTGAAATGTTTGACTGAAATAAATGCACTTCAACTCCCACAATGCGTATCCCATAGTCTCATTGGAGCAGTCCCATACAGGGCGTGGCATTTAAAGGACGCAAGGGAGTGAGTGCAGTACGCTCCTGTTATGCTGTGCCTTTGATAAAGATTTAATTCGAAACGTGTCAGGCTATTGACAAGCTGCAACATTTTTAACCTGCCAAGCGGATGCTGCTCATACCTTGAGGAAGGCTGGTAACCTTCTTGGACACCCATGTGCTACTCATGGGCTTACCAGTGTTTTGGAATATGAAAGCGGCTGCCCGGCCGTGAGCAAGCACCACCCCGGATAAAGAGAAAGGGGGCCACGAGGACTAGATTCACTAACCTCAATGTGGAGTTTCTTAACAGGATTGAGGGCGGAATCAGCTAGTGGGATGCAGTGATAAGTACGCTGAAATGTTTGACTGAAATAAATGCACTTCAACTCCCACAATGTGTATCCCATAGTCTCATTGGAGCAGTCCCATACAGGGCGTGGCATTTAAAGGACGCAAGGGAGTGAGTGCAGTACGTTCCTGTTATGCTGTGCCTTTGATAAAGATTTAATTCGAAACGCGTCAGGCCATTGACAGGCTGCAACATTTTTAACCTGCCAAGCGGATGCTGCTCCTACCTTGAGGAAGGCTGGTAACCTTCTTGGACACTCGTGTGCTACTCATGGGCTTACCAGTGTTTTAGAATATGAAAGCGGCTGCCCGGCCGCGAGCAAGCACCACCCTGGATAAAGAGAAAGGGGGCCACGAGGACTAGATTCACTAACCTCAATGTGGAGTTTCTTAACAGGATTGAGGGCGGAATCAGCTGGTGGGATGCAGTGATAAGTACGCTGAAATGTTTGACTGAAATAAATGCACTTCAACTCCCACAATGCGTATCCCATAGTCTCATTGGAGCAGTCCCATACAGGGCGTGGCATTTAAAGGACGCAAGGGAGTGAGTGCAGTACGTTCCTGTTATGCTGTGCCTTTGATAAAGAATTAATTCGAAACGCGTCAGGCCATTGACAGGCTGCAACATTTTTAACCTGCCAAGCGGATGGTAACCTTCTTAGACACTTGTGTGCTACTCATGGGCTTACCAGTGTTTTGGAATATATATATATATATATATATATATATATACATATATATATATATATATATATATATATATATATATATATATATATATATCTATATATATATATATATATATATATATATATACATATACATATATATATATATATATATATATATATATATATATATATATATATATATATATATATATATATATATATATATATATATACGTATATATATATATGTGAAGAAATCCCCGCCTGTCAATGGATGACAAGCAGCAGCAGGGTGCAGACCTCACAGCGCCACAGCAGACAGGCAAATACATATATATAAAAGAAAAAAAAAGAAAATTGCGATTTTTCGCAGTAGAGGCGCTTCCTGGTACGCCAACCGGGCAGCTAACCGGCAGCGTAACGGGAGTCCGACATCTTGTGTTTTTGGAGCGTCCGGTTTGCGTACCGGGTGGCGTTCCGGTAAGCGTAACAAGGGGAAAACCAAGAGAAACAGTAAAATAAAATTTAAAGGAATAGATTTTCACCAAACTTGGCAAAATTGTAGGGACTGTTTGTTTGATGTGCCTTTGCAAGGCCTCAAGATATGTGCACGTGTGGATTTTGTCTAATTAAGGTTAAAAAAAAATATATATATCTGTAAGCGTGCTCTGGCGCGCTTACGTTACGGGTTTTGTTTGCGCTGCAGAGACGATAAGTCACGTTTATGCGACGCGTCATGAGGCGTCTCACGTGGCTACGTGATACGTCACGTAATTAAGAATATATTTTACAGCTATAGATATTAGCTTTTAAAAAAACAATGAAATTCACTGAAAAAACCATAGGTTATAGACCATGTCATCAGTGATGTCACTGACCATGTCATGAATGATGTAATATGTAACATCATCAGCAGTGGATTGCGGGTGCGCGATATATAGTTATTGCAACTAACTATATATGCGAATTTCTATGGTTTTGTGCGAGTAAATTAAGGTTTTGAAAATGCTAATCCCTAACTATATATGGTCTATAACCTATGGTTTTTTCAGTGAATTTTCATGGTTTTGTAAATGCAAATTCCTAACTATATATGGTCTATAACCTATGGTTTTTTCAGTGAATTTCATTGGTTTTTCAAAAGCTAATATCTATAGCTGTAAAATATATTCTTTATTACGTGACGTATCACGTAGCCACGTGAGACGCCTCATGACGCGTCGCATAAACGTGACGTATCGTCTCTGCAGCGCTAACAAAACCCGTAACGTAAGCGCGTCAGAGAAAGCTTACAGATATATATATAATTTTTTAACCTTAATTAGACAAAATCCACACGTGCACATATCTTGAGGCCTTGCAAAGGCACATCAAACAAACAGTCCGTACAATTTTGCCAAGTTTGGTGGAAATCTATTCCTTTAAATTTTATTTTACTGTTTCTCTTGGTTTTCCCCTTGTTACGCTTACCGGAACGCTTCCCGGTACGCAAACCGGACGCTCCAAAAACACAAGATGTCGGACTCCCGTTACGCTGCCGGTTAGCTGCCCGGTTGGCGTACCGGGAAGCGCCTCTACCGCGAAAAATCGCAATTTTCTTTTTTTTTCTTTTGCCCCGCGGGGCACTTTAATATCCCCCTCATCAATCCTAGGGGGTCAGGAGGGATCTACCTTGCCCCCTTTCCTTCATTTCCCCCTTCGTTTTTCACCACCTCTTGTCTCTCGATCCTACCGAGAGACAAGATGGCGGCCACTCCGGACTGTTTACAATGTTGACAGCCAATCAGCTTCTCCTCAGACTCCTGTTACGCTGCCGGTTAGCTGCCCAGTTAGCTGCCCGGTTCGCGTACCGGGACGCGCCTCTACGGCGAAAAATCGCAATTTTCTTTTTTTTTCTTTTGCCCCGCGGGGCACTTTAATATCCCCCTCATCAATCCTAGGGGGTCAGGAGGGATCTACCTTGCCCCCTTTCCTTCATTTCCCCCTTCGTTTTTCACCACCTCTTGTCTCTCGATCCTACCGAGAGACAAGATGGCGGCCACTCCGGACTGTTTACAATGTTGACAGCCAATCAGCTTCTCCTCAGACTCCTGTTACGCTGCCGGTTAGCTGCCCAGTTAGCTGCCCGGTTCGCGTACCGGGACGCGCCTCTACGGCGAAAAATCAAATTTTTTTTTTTTTTTTTTGCCCCGCGGGCCACTTTAATATCCCCCTCATCAATCCTAGGGGTCAGGAGGGGTCTACCTTGCCCCCTTTCCTTCATTTCCCCCTTCGTTTTTCACCACCTCTTGTCTCTTGATCCTACCGAGAGACAAGATGGCGGCCGCTCCAGACTGTTTACAATGTTGACACCCATTCAGCTTCTCCTCAGACTCCCGTTACACTGCCGGTTAGCTGCCCGGTTAGCTGACTGGTTCACGTACCGATTTGCGCCTCTACGGCGAAAAATCGCAATTTTTTTTTTTTTTTTTGCCCCGCGGGCCACTTTAATATCCCCCTCATCAATCCTAGGGGGTCAGAAGAGGTCTACCTTGCCCCCTTTCCTTCATTTCCCCCTTCGTTTTGGCCTCCTCTTGTCTCTCGATCCTACAGAGAGACAAGATGGCGGCCGCTCCGGACTGTTTAGAATGTTGACAGACACCGGACAGCCAATCAGCTTCGCTTTGCAAAGCTCCGTTACGCGAATAGTACGCGAACTAGTCCGCTATCCAGGACGCTGTCACAGATATATCTGTTTTTTAAAACGTTAATTTCTCAAAATCCACTGGAGCACATATATTGAGACCCAGCAAAGGCACATCGGGCTAACAGTCCCTACAATTTTGCCAAGTTTCATGTAAATCCATTCAGCCGTTCGAGCTAAAAGTGAGGCCAAACGCCCTATGGAAAAATGAATGGGAAAAACGCGTTTTGGGACCCCCCTTTTTTCTCGGCTCCCCTTGACGAAACCCCCCCAAATTTTCAGGGGCTGCTCAGAAACAAAATGTGCCATTGTCCTGAAAATTTCAGCCGATTCCGTCCACAAACGCCAAAGTTATTAGACATAGAATTTTCAAAACTTCCATAGAGAAAAAATCCTAACTATATATACCTACTGGCGACCGCCAGTAGGTAATATATATATATATATATAGGTAGGTAGTTATAGTTAGGATTGGCTACCATAGGAAATTCTGAACATTCTATTGGGAAAAACTTTGGCGCTGATTGAGGGATCTGCCTGTAATTTTCCTTAAAATGGTCTTGGTGTGCTCCGCTCCTTCCCTGAAAGTTTCGGGGGGATTCGTGAAGTGAGGGCTGAGTAAAAAGGGGGGGCCCAAAACGTGTTTTCTCCATGTTAATTTCCATAGGACGGTTTAAGAATTCTACTGCCCGAACCGCTGAATGGAATTACGCCAAACTTGGCAAAATTGTAGGGACTGGTATGTAGATGTGGCTTTGCTATGTTTGGTGAGAATTGCTTCAGTGGTTTTTATGAAAATTAACTTCAAAAACACATATATATCTATAGGCGCGCTCCGAGCGCTCACTGGTGCACGTACCGGGGAGCGCACCCGGCGCGCTACGGGTGTGCGCGAGCAGAAAGCTGATTGGCTGTCGGGTGTCTGTCAACATTCTAAACAGTCCTGAGAGTCCGCCATCTTGTGTCTCGGTAGAATCGAGACAAAAGAGGTAAAAAAAGAAAGGGGGATATAATTAAAAGGGGGCAGAGTAGACACCCCCTGACCCCTGAGGTTTTCTGAGGGGGGCCTAGAAGGACCCTGAAGGGCAAAAAAACGTTTTGTTTTTTTAAAAAATGTTCGCGGGGTAAGTGCTGGGTGCGTTCCCATGTGCGCGCTCCGGTACGCGCACCTTGAGCGCACCACGGGGAAAATAGAATTGTAAAATATGTAAAGAATACAGCTCTTTTTTGAGAATTGGAGGTAGTTCTGAAGAGAACTTTTTTTTTCTTCTTTTTTCCTTTTTTAGAACAAAAACAAAAACAGGGAATGGAAACTGCTCAACAGGAGCAAAAAAAAAAAATACAAATTTAGGGCTGGGAACGGCAGCGATGGTTCTCCAATGCTCGAACCATGAGCAAAACACTTTGTTCCCCATAGCAAAGTAGCTGATCACAGTCTCTGCATTTAAGAACGCCTTTATTAAAAGCAGGCTGAATGTTAGGAATCAGCTCTTGCATTTGCCCCCTCACTGAAGTTGTTGCTCCTCCGGTTGAAGTAGAGGCCCCGTCACTGGGAACCTCTTGTGCCAGAGCCCTGACACTCTCCCAGGCAAAATTCTGGGGGTGCCTCCTCTCCACATGGCGAATCATTGTGTAGTTTCCAAAAGAATATTTCTTGGTGGGGTCACCCCGTGACAGGACAGTGTGACAAATCCTGCACTCCACTTTTGGAGCATTTACTTTTTTCTGGTCATTAGTAATGGAAAAAAACTTCCATATGAAGTGTTCTTTTACTTTCGGCTGAGGAACCTCTTCATCAAGAAATTCATTGGAGTCACCTTCACTGCTGGATGGTCTGGCATCCATGGTAATCCAAGATATTATTCCAACAAAGATCCGACAGCAAAAAGGCAGGTCTTGCAGTCATAAAAGTGAAAGAAGAAGTGAAGGAAATGGGTGGGGATTTAATTCTTTGTAAAAAAAAATGTTAGCAACCAATGAAAAGGTTATTTTAAGGTCACATGACTTGACGCGCTTACGCTGCATGCACCGAAGCGCTTCTGGGGCGCTTACGCGGCGCGAACATAGGCGCTTCCAAGGGCGCTTACGCGGCCCAAACGTAGGCGCTTCCGGGGGCGCTTACGCAGCGCGCCTAAGTGACGTTTCGATAGCTTCACGAAATGCAAAATCATTTTAAAATCGTAAATCAAAAATACTGCTTTTATAAGTATGGTACTAAATGTCTTGCGTTATTATTTACTTTTCATACTTTTTTTTTAAGAAACTCAGAAATAGCGCTCTCGGCGCGCTCTCGGGAGAGCTTACCGGTGGGCGCACCTTGAGCGCCCCAGGAAAAAATGATTTAAAAAAATGGAAAAATATTATTTCAAAAATAAATTATTAATAATTAATACTTGCACAAAACAGCAAATAAAAAAAAATCGTAGGTTACAAACTCGATATAGAAAGGAATTAGCTTTTAAAAAACCTAAGAAATTCAATGAAAAAACCAGAGGTTTCACAATCGTTATAGTTAGGAATTAGCAGTTAAAAACCATTGAAATTCACTGAAAAAACCATAGGTTTCACATTTGTTATAGTTAGGAATTAGCATTTAAAAAACCTAAGAAATTCACTGAAAAACCATAGGTTTAACACTATTTATAGTTAGCTGGACATTTTACTCATACAAAACCATTGAAATTCCGACGTTATAGTTAGTTGGACTCACTATAACTCGCGCGCCCGCAATCCACTGCTGAGGATGTCACATATTACATCATTCATGACATGGTCAGTGACATCACTGATCACATCACTGATGACATCTCAAATGACATCACTGATGACATCAATGATGACATCATTTATGTGATAATATAATGCACCTCCTCACACTCTAATCTAATCTTTGATAAATACAGTGTTAAATACAAACTACCATTCCTGAAATTATTGACACACCAATACCAGTAACTACATACACACTCACTGATTTCTAATTCTACACACAAATCCACTCAGTCACCCATACAATCAATCATACATACAGTCACTCATTAATAGAACACTTATCATATCCAGTCATATACCTATACAGACACTTATACACTGACACTCATTCACGGAGTTACTCAAAAATCTAGTCAGTTATGCAGAGAATCAATCAAACTCCTATTTCCTCAACTACAAAGTTATACCCACTAAACCTTACTTATTCAAATATATAGTAACACATACTTACTCTCTTTTACAATTACTGAAACAAGTACACATTGAACCATACAGTCACTTATGCAATCACAGGCTCTCATGTATAGTCCTTTATATATGGCAACTCTCACATGCACTGTGTTTTACATATGTACCTACTTTGACATGAAGCACTGAGATAGCCATTCACTCACCAACACATTCATGCAGACAGTCAACCCCCCATACAGCTCTTCCCACATGCACTCTTGAATCTGTATACCAAGAGAATCAACTGCTCACATATAATAATAATCACTCACTCATACAGTCAGTCAGGCACCTACTAAATTCTTCATCCAGACACTCATACATCCACTCATTCTTCAATATGTAAATTATTAACTTTAACTTAATTGTATTTTTATTTTTCAGAAACACACAGACACTGGATGATGTCCTCAGTGATGTCATTTGAGATGTCATCAGTGATGTCATCAGGGATGTCACTGACCATGTCATGAATGATGTAATATGTGACATCATCAGCAGTGGATTGCGGGCGCGCGAGTTATAGTGAGTCCAACTAACAATAACGTGGGAATTTCAATGGTTTTGTATGAGTAAAATGTCCAGCTAACTATAACTAGTGTTAAACCTATGGTTTTTTCAGTGAATTTCTTAGGTTCCTTAAATGCTAATTCCTAACTATAACAAATGTGAAACCTATGGTTTTTTAAGTGAATATATATATATATATATATATATATATATATATATATATATATATATATATATATATATATATATATATATATATATATATATATATATATATATATATATATATATATATATATATATATATATATATATATATATATCACCTACTGGCGGTCGCCAGTAGGTAGTTATAGTTAGGATTTTTTTCAATGTTAAATCTCAAAATTCTATTTGGAATAACTTTGGCACCGGTTGACGAATCTGCCTGAAAATTTCCTGAAAATGGCCTCGTCGAGCTCCGGTTCTTCCTTGAAAGTTTGGGGGGGATACGTCAAGCGGGGGCCGAGATAAAAGGGGGGTCCCAAAACGCGTTTTCCCCATGTTAATTTCCATAGGGCGGTCGATTTCACTTTTAGCCCGAATGGCTGAATGGATTTCCACCAAACTTGGCAAAATTGTAGGGACTGGTAGCCCGATGTGCCTTTGCTATGTCTCAAGATATGTGCTCCAGTGGATTTTGAGTAATTTAGGTTAAAAAAAATATATATATCTATAGGCGCTCTCCGGTGCGCGCACCGGAGAGCGCTCCAGGCGCGCCACGCGACTTGCGCGCAGAAAGCTGATTGGCTCTCAGTTGTCTGTAAACATTCTAAACAGTCCGGAGCGGCCGCCATCTTGTGTCTCGGTAGGATCGAGACACAAGAGGTGGCCAAAACAAAGGGGGAAATGACCATAAGGGGGCAGAGTAGACACCCCCTGTACCCCTAGGTTTGATGTGGGGGCCATTAAAGGGCCCCGCGGGGTCTCACCCCTTTTTTTTTTTTTTGATTTTCGCGGGGTAAGCGCCTGGTACGCGCACCGGGAGCGTATCAAGGAGGGTACTATGGAAAAATAATC
Organism: Lissotriton vulgaris; assembly: GCF_964263255.1. Taxonomy (NCBI): domain Eukaryota; kingdom Metazoa; phylum Chordata; class Amphibia; order Caudata; family Salamandridae; genus Lissotriton; species Lissotriton vulgaris. Next base: position 1,336,960,024 of record NC_141687.1, read on the forward strand.
ACTTCAAAAAATTGTATGTTTATTAATTGTTTGTTTTTTATTTTTTTATTTTATGTAAGTACCTACATGTAGGTACCAATGAAGAGACTTAAATTTAATGTACACCATCTTCTTTGTAGACATCTTGCATGTTGTTATTGTATTTTTTGTGGTATATGGAATTCATAACATAGTCTGTCTGGAAAGCAGAAACAGATCTTTTAAGCAGTCCCTGAGAATTTCTAGGGGATCATGAGTAGTCTATCCTGCTCCCTTATGAAAATGAGGTGTAAAATATTCATATGAGATAATATAGTGGGAGAAAGGTAGTAACTATGAGTAAACTTACTATGTAACAGAAAAATAGTATACTATAAGTCTCACTTTATATTTTAAACATTTTTGGTAATACTTTATGAATTACATATAAAAATGAATATTGTCTCAAACAATTTGAAATTATTAAATATAAATTTATTCCTCTGATTCTTTTTCATAATTTAATAAAATTTCTAACATAATATTGTCCGGAATTTCCTCATAATTATAAGTACATGATTCCATTTCTTCCAAACATTCTATTAACTGTTCATCCAAAGAGTCATCCATGAAATCTACTTCATCTTTTTGCTCTTCTGGTTTTTCCACCTTTATTTTGATAGAAGTAACATTTGCTTGATTTTCTCCTTCCATTTTCTTTCTGAAAATTGCATACAAATTAACTATATTAGTAGAGTTAGGGTACTGTATACCAGAGAAGCCTAACTCAATCCATAACTATTACAGAGAAGTCTATCTCAATCTATAACTATTACAGAGGGATAGTATATAACTAACAGAATATTTTTTCAGAAATTAACTTAAAGTGTACAATATACTTCCATAATAACAATTTACCTTGGAGAAATCAGTTGAAGTTGTCAGTGTAATTTGTTCTCAAATGTACTTCTGGAAGCAGTAGTCAAAATGGCTGTGTTTCCCTCTCTTCTTTTATATATATTCTTGTACTTAACCAATGAAACGTCAGGAAATAATCGTAGAAAATGAAAGAAACTTTTTAATTGGTTGTAAATTCTAACATTTCATATGTGTTTTTGTCATGTAATTTACCTCAGGATATTTAGACAGGCCTGTAGCCTAAATGTCTCAATGGAATTCCACCAAGTTTGGGTAAATGGTAGGGACTGCTATGTAGTAGCGCCTATTCTATATTTGTCAAGTCAAGTCAAGTCATAAAATTTGTATAGCGCACTACATACCCAGTGGGTTTCAAGGCGCTTAGGAAGGGGTGGAGGATTACTTGTCAAATATCCATGTTTTAAGTTGCTTTCTGAACGCTAGGTGGTTCTGGGTGAGGCGAAGGTAAGCGGGGAGTGAGTTCCAAGTTTTAGCAGCCAGGTATGAAAAGGATCTGCCTCCCATGGTGGTCTTGTTGATGCGAGGTACAGTGGCGAGGGCTTGGTTGGAAGAACGTAGTTGGCGGGAGGGGGTGTAGAAGGACAGTCGTGAGTTGAGGCAATCTGGTCCGATGTCGTAGAGTGATTTGTGTGCGTGGGTAAGCAGTCGGAAAGTGATCCTCTTATTGACGGGTAGCCAGTGGAGGTCTTTAAGGTGACTAGAGATGTGTTTGTTGCGTGGGATGTCTAATATGAGCCTGGCTGAGGCGTTTTGGATACGTTGGAGTTTCTTCTGGAGTTTTGCGGTAGTACCCGCGTAGAGGGTGTTTCCGTAGTCCAGTCGGCTCGTGACCAGAGCGTGGGTGACTGTTTTCCTTGTTTCGGAGGGGATCCAGCGAAATGTTTTTCTGAGCATGCGAAGAATGTTGAAGCAGGAAGAGGATACGGCGCTGACTTGTCTGTTCATTGAGAGTGAAGAATCCAGGATGACGCCAAGGTTCCGTGCGTGGTCTGTCGGGATGGGTGCTTTTCCGAGGGCTTCCGGCCACCAGGAGTCGTCCCATGCAGAGGGGGATGTACCTAAGATGAGGACTTCTGTTTTGTCTGAGTTCAGTTTCAGACGGCTTTGTTTCATCCATTCGGCAACTTCTTTCATTCCTTCGTGTAGGTTAGTTTTGGCGGTGTTGGGATCATTGGTGAGAGAAAGGATCAGTTGAGTGTCGTCCGCGTAAGAGATGATGTTGAGGTTGTGTTGGCGTGCGATGGCCGCGAGGGGGCTCATGTATACGTTGAAGAGGGTGGGACTGAGTGAGGATCCTTGTGGTACGCCGCAGATGACTTCAGAGGCCTCGGACTTGAATGGAGGAAGGCGGACTCTCTGGGTTCTTCTGGTGAGGAACGAGGTGATCCATTCAAGTGCTTTTCCTTGGATTCCGATGTTATTGAGGCGTTGTAGAAGGGTGCTGTGGCAGACTGTGTCGAAGGCAGCGGAGAGGTCGAGGAGGATGAGGGCGACTGTGTCTCCATTGTCCAGTAGAGTTCGAATGTCGTCTGTTGCTGCGATGAGGGCGGTCTCAGTGCTGTGTTTTGCTCGGAAGCCAGATTGTGAGGGGTCGAGGGATTTGTTGGCTTCGAGGAAGGCGGCGAGCTGGATGTTGACAGCTTTCTCGATGACTTTGGCCGGGAATGGAAGAAGCGAGATGGGGTGGTAATTTTTGAGTTCGGTGGGGTCCGCTGTTGTTTTTTTCAGAAGGGCGGTGAGTTCAGCGTGTTTCCAGTCTTCCGGGAAGGTGGCGGAGTTGAAGGAGCAGTTGGTGACGTCTCGGAGGTGCGGTGCTATGACGGAGTCTGCTTTGTTGAAGATGTGGTGAGTGCATGGGTCTATGGGGGATCCTGAGTGGATGGAATTCATCAGGCGGATGGAGTCCTCAGTGGAGATTGGGTTCCAGTCGTTGAGGATGTTCAAGGGGGGTGAAGGTACGGCAGAAGGTTGGGTGGGTTTGGTTTCCGGGTTGGTTGTCAAAGCTGTTGTGGATGTCTGCAATCTTGTTGTGGAAAAAAGATGCTAGGGAGTCGCAGAGGGTTTGAGAGGGGGTGATGTCGTTGGAGTTGGCCGAGGGATTGGAAAATTCCTTGACGATGTTGAAAAGTTCCTTGCTGTTGTGGGCGTTGTTGTCAAGTCGATCCTTGAATGCTGTTTTCTTGGCTTTTCGGATCAGTTGGTGGTGAGTGCGGGTGGCGCTTTTGAAGGCGTCCTTGGTGCTGGTGGTTGGGTCTTTTTTCCAGGCCTTTTCAAGAGAACGGCAGAGTTTCTTGGACTTCTTGAGATCATCGTTGAACCATGAGGCTTTCTTGCTGCTAGGTTTGCTTTGACGTTTTTTCAGTGGAGCTAAGGTGTCGGCGGTGTTGGATAACCATTGGGTGAGGTTGGCGGCGGCTTCGTTAGCGTTAGAAGAGAGGGCTGGGGAGTTTCGAAGGAGCGATGCGGAGATTTGGTCCGTGGTGATTTTGTTCCAGTTTCTTTGCAGGGTAGGTTGGGGATGGTTGATGGGTTTCGGCTTGTTGTAGGTGAAGTGAACGCAGCTGTGGTCAGTCCAGAGGAGATCCGTAGTGTGGCTGAAGGAGACATGATTGCTGGATGTGAAGATGGGGTCGAGTGTGTGACCTGCGATGTGGGTGGGGGAGGTGACTAGTTGTCTAAGTCCGAGGTTGGCGAGGTTGTCCACGAGGGTGGCGGTGTTGTGGTCGTTTATCTTTTCAAGGTGAAAGTTGAGGTCTCCCAGAAGAATATAGTCTTTGGAGGGGAGCGCGTGAGGAGTGATGAAGTCCGTGATGTCTTCACTGAATTTTGCGCGGGGTCCTGGTGGTCTGTAGAGGAGGGTGCCTCTGAGTGTGGTCTTGGGGTCGATGTGGATCTGGAAGTGGAGGTGTTCGGAGTTGGCGAGGTTGGCGTCAGAGCTGGTTGAGATGCGGATAGATTTCTTATGGACGATAGCGATTCCTCCTCCTGTGTGGCTGGTACGGTCTTTGCGAGTGATCTTGTAGTCTTCAGGGATGGCAATGGTGATGTCTGGTGCGGAGGAAGCATTCATCCAAGTTTCCGTAAGGAAGGCGATGTCCGGAGAAATGGTGTCTAGTAGATTCCATAGGTCAATGGCGTGCCTGTGGACTGATCGGGTGTTGAGAAGGATGCACTGAAGGTGATTGGGGTCGGGGATCTGTGGTGTGGTCGCAGCGGAGATGTGGACGGTGCCGATGAATTTGCAGGAGTAGCAAGAGAAAGGTCCATGGGTGTGTCCAGGAGCGGCTTGGACGCAGTTGGGGGCGCGACCGGGGTTAAGGGCTAGGAGGGTGGCGGCAACGTAGGTAATGCGAGAGGGCTGGGCGGCGCGAGGAGCAGGGGGTCTGGCGCTGGGCGCGGTCCAGGCGCGGACGGGCGTAGACGGGCTTACCTTTGGCGCACCTTCGGCGCGGGTTGGGCGCGGTCGCTGCGCGTGGACGCTGCGCCCGGGAAGAACTGTCATATATGGATAGTGAAGGGGGGGAGGGGCGAGGGCGGCTCAGCTGGGAGGCGGGGCGGGCTGCGCACGACAACAACAAACAAAATGGAGGAGAGGGGAGCACAACAGAGCGCTTGGGGAGAACGCGCCAATGCAGCAAAAATACAATCACAAACAGCTCAAAGCGCCCACTGAACAAAGCGGCAGCCAGGTACAGCTGAGGCTGAAACCACGAAGCAAACTCGGCCAGAGCGCCAATACAGTACAAAATGCAAGCACAATCACGCCAAAGCGCACACACAGCGAAGCGGCAGCCAGGCACAGCTGAGGCTGAAATCACAAAGTAAAATCCTGCAAGAGCGCTGCTAACGATACCACAGAGGCGCTAGGGGCTCTGGGAGCGACCACTCCGGCCAAAGCGTAGAGTGAGTCACAGCACTTCCAGGGCGGGAAGCGCCGTTTGTAGATTGTGGGAGGGCGGCTCAGCTGGGAGGCGGGGCGGGCTGCGCACGACAACAACAAACAAAATGGAGGAGGGGGGAGCACAACAGAGCGCTTGGGGAGAACGCGCCAATGCAGCAAAAATACAATCACAAACAGCTCAAAGCGCCCACTGAACAAAGCGGCAGCCAGGTACAGCTGAGGCTGAAACCACGAAGCAAACTCGGCCAGAGCGCCAATACAGTACAAAATGCAAGCACAATCACGCCAAAGCGCACACACAGCGAAGCGGCAGCCAGGCACAGCTGAGGCTGAAATCACAAAGTAAAATCCTGCAAGAGCGCTGCTAACGATACCACAGAGGCGCTAGGGGCGCTGGGAGCGACCACTCCGGCCAAAGCGTAGAGTGAGTCACAGCGCTTCCAGGTCGGGAAGCGCCGTTTGTAGATTGTGGGAGGGCGGCTCAGCTGGGAGGCGGGGCGGGCTGCGCACGACAACAACAAACAAAATGGAGGAGGGGGGAGCACAACAGAGCGCTTAGGGAGAACGCGCCAATGCAGCAAAAATACAATCACAAACAGCTCAAAGCGCCCACTGAACAAAGCGGCAGCCAGGTACAGCTGAGGCTGAAACCACGAAGCAAACTCGGCCAGAGCGCCAATACAGTACAAAATGCAAGCACAATCACGCCAAAGCGCACACACAGCGAAGCGGCAGCCAGGCACAGCTGAGGCGGAAATCACAAAGTAAAATCCTGCAAGAGCGCTGCTAACGATACCACAGAGGCGCTAGGGGCGCTGGGAGCGACCACTCCGGCCAAAGCGTAGAGTGAGTGTAAAGTGTCTCCAGTGGTTTTTTTGTAAATTGCTTTCCCACCTTTTTTTATCGAGCGCTTACCGGTGCGCGCTCCTTTACGCACACCGGCAGCGTTACGAGAGTCCTCCATTTTGTGTTTCGGTACAATCGAGACACAAGATGGAGGGTAAACAATGTTCGGTATGGGTAGAAGGGTGCACGGTAGAGACTTCTTGACCCTCTAGATTTTCTGAGGGGGGCTTAGGAGGCTCATAAACGTTAAAAAAAAATTATTTTGCATTGATTATATGGTAAGTGTGTTTACAAAATCTTTTTTCACCTTTGGTTTTATTTTCACTATTTTTCTCTCACCCTACCTCACCCCTGTTTCCTTACTTTGCTTCCCTCACTTATTCTTTTCTTCCATGTTTACTTCCTACCACATTCAACTTCTTTCAGTACCTCTGTCTATGCACACTCCTTCACTTACCTTTTTTACTGGTTCACTTAGTCCCTTTGTGACACTCCTTCTTTTACTCTCTCTCTTCTTTCGCTCTATTATTCCCCATGTCTTACCCTTATTCACTTACATGTACCCTGTTTCACCCCTCTTTACTTATATTCACTGCTATTTACTTTCCCTCCATCACTACTATTCCTTTCCTCTGATTCCGTCACTACCTGTCATTCCCATACTTAACTGTCCTTCCTTTTACTTTCATCATCCATTTACATTCTCCCAAAACCTCTGCTTTAGTCTTCTTCCTATTTCTTCTTTTCTTTTGCTCCCTTATTCATTTTTCTTTTCTCAGTTACTTCCTCTTACACTTTTTATCTGTCTTACTATCTATTACACAGTCCCTCTGTGTTCCTCCCTTTAGCTCTCTTTCTCTTAACACCACTCTCTCTGTCCCCATTCCTTATGGTCACTCCTTCATTAATTTTTTTTTCTTTTTTTTTGTTGGAGCGCTGACGGTACCCGCACCGGGGCGTTCACTGGTACGCGCACCGGGAGCGCTCCAAAGTCAAATATAAAAAAAAAAGTAAAATACTCTTTTAAAATAAAAATAGTATCTTAATATACATTATAGTGTTCATTTTTAGAAAAACATACCTTTCTCAGCTAAAGACATTTGTGAAAAAATAAGCTTAGAAATTCACTAAAAAGTACATAGGTATGAAGCCCTACAAAAAGTTAAAAATTAGCATTAAAAAAACCTATGAAATTCACTGAAAAAACCATAGGTTTCACATCAGTTATAGTTAGGAATTAGCATTTAAAAAACCTATGAAATTCACTGAAAAAACCATAGGTTTCACACCAGTTATAGTTAGGAATTAGCATTTAAAAAACCTATGAAATTCACTGAAAAAACCATAGGTTTCACACCAGTTATAGTTAGGAATTAGCATTTAAAAAACCTATGAAATTCACTGAAAAAACCATAGGTTTCACACCAGTTATAGTTAGGAATTAGCATTTAAAAAACCTATGAAATTCACTGAAAAAACCATAGGTTTCACACCGGTTATAGTTAGGAATTAGCATTTAAAAAACCTATTAAATTCACTGAAAAAACCATAGGTTTCACACCAGTTATAGTTAGCTGGAAATTTTACTGATATAAAACCATTGAAATTCCCACGTTATAGTTAGTCGGACTCACTATAACTTGCGCGTGCAATGCACTGCTGATGACATCACATATTACATCACTCATGACATGGTCAGTGACATCACTCATGACATCACTGATGACACCATCCAATGAATATGTGCCTTTCTGAAAAATAAATATGTTTTATATATGTATATGTTAAGGTCGATGGAAGAATAAATGTTTAAATAAGTGTCTAAATGTTTTTTTTTTAAAAAAAAATGGATTGGTTAACTGGCTTATTAAGTGTATCTTAGTGAATACATATATTAGCGAGTAATGTTTAAATATTTAAATATATGTATCAGTGTTTTACTTTATGTATAAGTGGCTGCATGGGTTGGTGAGTAGCTACATGTGTGTGTATATGGGTTATTAGATGTTTTTTTAGTATCAGTATGAGTGTCTGTATGGTTTGGTGGGGCTGTTACTCAGCACATAGATGCATCAATGACTGACTCACTGTTTGTATGTGTTTTGAAGACAGCATTTATGTAGGATTGTATGGGTGGATGAGTGTGTATATGTGTGTGTTAGAGACTGAATGCCTCTCTCACTAGTGTCTTTATGAGTAACTACATATGTTTTAATCTTGTATATATGAGAATTGATGTATATAAGTAAGTATATGTGAGAGTGAGAGATTGAAAGAGTTCCTGTTTAAATAAGTATGTGTTTCTATAAGTGATTGTTTAAGAGAGTAAGTATGTGTAAGTTTCCTTAGAAGTAATGTGCTAATGTGTGTATAGTTGTATATGCAAATAAATGGATGTTTATTAGTTTATTTGCATGTGTGAGTATATGTATGAGTAAGTTTTTGATGACTGTCGGTGTGTAACAGAATGAATAGGGGTATCACTACATATGATGAGTGAGTATATGTATGAGTGAATACATAAAACTGTTGGTGAATGTGTGAATTTGTATATAGATGGTGAAATTACTGAATTGGTTGTTGTAACTGGTATGGGTATATCCACTTTTTTGTTAATGTTAGTTTCTATTTTTGAATATGTGTTTCAAAGGTTACTTTATAGTGAAAGGAGGTCTGTCACTGTGTTACAAGGATGGTGTCATCAGTGATGTCATGAGTGATGTCACTGACCATGTCATGAGTGATGTAATATGTGATGTCATCAGCAGTGCATTGCACGCGCAAGTTATAGTGAGTCCGACTAACTATAACGTGGGAATTTCAATGGTTTTATATCAGTAAAATTTCCAGCTAACTATAACTGGTGTGAAACCTATGGTTTTTTCAGTGAATTTAATAGATTTTTTAAATGCTAATTCCTAACTATAACCGGTGTGAAACCGATGGTTTTTTCAGTGAATTTCATAGGTTTTTTAAATGCTAATTCCTAACTATAACTGGTGTGAAACCTATGGTTTTTTCAGTGAATATATATATATATATATATTACCTACTGGCGGTCGCCAGTAGGTATATATAGTTAGGATTTTTTCTCTATGGAACTTTTGAAAATTCTATGTCTAATAACTTTGGCGTTTGTGGACGGAATCGGCTGAAATTTTCAGGACAATGGCCCATTTTGTTTCTGAGCAGCCCCTGAAAATTTGGGGGGGTTTCGTCAAGGGGGGGCCGAGAAAAAAGGGGGGTCCCAAAACGAGTTTTTCCCATTAATTTTTCCATAGGGCGTTTGGCCTCACTTTTAGCTCGAACGGCTGAATGGATTTACACGAAACTTGGCAAAATTGTAGGGACTGTTAGCCCGATGTGCCTTTGCTGGGTCTCAATATATGTGCTCCAGTGGATTTTGAGAAATTAACGTTTAAAAAAACAGATATATATGTGACAGCGTCCCGGATAGCGCTCCAGATCGCGCACTTTTCGCGTAACGGAGGTTTGCGAAGCGAAGCTGATTAGCTCTCCGGTGTCTGTCAACATTCTAAACAGTCCGGTGCAGCCGCCATCTTGTCTCTCGGTAGGATCGAGAGACAAGAGGAGGAGAAAAACGAAGGGGGAATTTAATGAAAGGGGGCAAGGTAGACTCCTCTTGACCCCCTAGGAATGATGTTGGGGTTATTAAAGGGTACCGTGGGGCAAATAAAAAAAATTGATTTTTCGCGGTAGAAGCGCTTCTCAGTTCGCGAACCGGGTCGCAAACTGGTAGCGAATCGTGAATTCGCCATTTTGTGTTTCGATTTAATTAAATCACAAGATGGAGGAAAAGCAATGTGAGTATTGGGTATAAGGGGGTATGGGAGACGTATCCTGACCCCCTATGTTTTCTGAGGGTGGTTGAGGAGGCTCATATATGTTGATACTTGTCTTCCAGGGTTGCGCATGAGCATTTTTTTTTTTTTTGCCGCTTGACTTCTGTTAACGTTCGATTCGAAGGAAATCAGGAAGTGTTGAAAATAATTGTTATAAATTAATCCGTATTGATAAACATTGTCTGCGCCATCTTGCTTTTTTTCCAATGCCACACTTTTGTTGTGCATGGCAGCCATTTTAGATGCCTTGACCAGACCCACTCTCTGCATTCGTTACCTGCCTCATCTGCAAAAAAAAAACTCTCGAGAGGGACCGAAAAAAATATAGCTATGGTAATCATACCATGCATCGGCACATGGAGAGGTGGCACCCTCTTAATTATTCTAAAGCACAACTTCGAGATTTGGTGGATAACCCCCGACCGGCAAAAACATCCACCAATGACTTAGCAATAAGTGAGTCAGAGGCAAGGGAAACGGTCCCAAATCTGCAAAAGAACTTTGGGCAGATGAGATTGACTTGTGTAGCATGTGGAAAATTAATTTCATGCGGAGAGATGAGTATTACTTTAATAAATAGATCATATGAAAATCATCAATGTCCAAAACGTCCTAGAAAGTAATTTTTGTCATTTTTGAGGAAGAGAGATAACCTACAGTGGTACGGGGTCGTTTTCGTTCGTACTAGGGGGGCCAGGTGACATTCCTTCGGGGTGGCTTAGGGGCATTTAAAACAACTTCCCTGATACAGGTAGCATATAAAGTAGAGGCTAAATACCAGGATCTTTATCGATTGCTTTATGCTGTACAAAAATGAAAAACACATACAACAAACCTGGACCATTCATATTTTCAATGTTTCTGCGTACTATACTTTTTAACACTTAACTAATTGAGCTGCTTCATTTCACCTGCTTTTTTAAAAAAAAAAAAAATCGGAAACAGTGGCCATTTATTCAAAACTTATCAATCTACGCGTTACAACTACGTTTGCTTTTTCAAAAACCTTTAATAAAAATGTTGGTGCCCAAATACGGGCCTACAACCCCGTGGGCCGGCCACGGAGCAGGCTGGAACTGTAAATGGGGGGGGGGGGGTATTTATTTGTGGAAAACATAACAGAGAGTCAGTGGTCGTTGATTTCATAGTAAAAAGTGCGACAAGTGCAACAAAATCATATCGATAATTCATTGTGAGCAAGTACCAAAAGTGTCGACAATTCGAACCTTCAATAATAAATACAGTAATCAATGATGCATTAGAACTTAATATCAATTCATTGTTCGAACGTGTAATCAGTACCCGTCCCATGTCAATTCATTGTTCGAACGTATAATCAATACCCATCCTGGATCAATTCATTGTCCGAACATATAATCAGTCTTATCCCATATCAATTCATGTGCTAAAACTGCATACATATCTCATGATATCAAGGCTGAGCAATCTGGGCACAACAAGGAGTTGATAGTTTCATTTGTACCGGCGCCATTTTGGGTGAGGTCAGGAAGGTCCAAGTATAGTCAAAATGTCTCCACCAACTCGTGGTTGGACCGGGACCTCTTTCGGCAGTCCAAAAGTTTTCGTTGAAGGGTAGCAGAGGGGACTGCCGACATGAACCATCAGTCAAAGTGGGGTGGGAGGCAACAATCTCTCCTACCGGGTCATACTGGTGTCCCACCGGAACTGATCAAGTTGGTAGTCTTGCAGGATTTTGGTCATTTCAAGACTGAGGCCGGCGCCGGCATGAGCGCGCCGACGTCCCGCGGCTACGTCGTTGTCGTTCCGTGGGTGATCAAGGCAGTCATTCCCCATCGGGGGTGTCTGCGGGTGTCGGGGGCCCCCGTGGCACTTATAGAATCTTCAAAGTTGAGGAGAACGTTTCTGGACGCAGGACTCATTTTCTAGTTGAACTCAGAAGCGCGCCGCAACAGTGGACGAGACCCCCGCTGGGTGAGCGGAGCATCATTGCCTCGCAATAGTGGACGACACCTTTTGTCGGGTGAGTGGAGCGCCGCTGCATCGCAAGAGTGGAGGAACCCTTGTCGGGTGAGTGGAGCGTTGGGGGTGCAGCTGAGGGGGCCAGACCAGGAGATACGAGGGGGGGGGTCGGTGGCATGTGCAAGACATCCCCCCCCAGTGTTGTCGCAGACATTATTGAAAAAAGAAGAAGATACCGTCGGCCTCGGCTCCTCTCCTGGTCCACCTTATGCGACGACCCTTTTGTTGGGTGAGTGGAGCGTTGGGGGTGCAGCTGAGGGGCCCCCACCTGTGGGGGTGGGAGAGGCTCGTTCGCGCCGCCTCTCCCTCCCAGTGCACCCCACGCCGACATCTGGCGTTGATATCCGTGATGTCCGGACCAGGCGATAAGAGGGGGGGGGGTCGGTGGCATGTGCAAGACATTCCCCCCACCCCGTTGTCGCAGCCATAATTGAAGAAAGAAGAAGAATCCCGTCGGCCTCGGCTCCTCTCCTGGCCCACCTTAGGCGATGACCTCCCCGGCCGACGGCTGCCAGCAGGACCCGCCCTACACGTGCCGAAGGCCTCGTCTTCCGGATGGGCGTAGCCGCGAACCTGTTGCACTTCGGGAGTTTCCGGAATGGGGGTAGGTATCTACTGATTTGTATCTATTTCATGTTACCGTTATTGGGCGTGGCGGGCGGTGGGACAGACATGCTTGGAGCAGTGGGGGGGTGGCGGAGCCTAGCTACCTCATGGCTGCCGTAACGTCAAGCTTGGCTTCTTTCACCACTTCGATGTTTCTTATTTCTAGCGAAGTCAAAAACTCATCAGTGGCCTACTGATTTTGTTCGATTTCTTTCCCTTCCTTTTCAAGTGTGTTTTATGCTAAAGTTTCTGTTTAACAGGATACAGTGATTACTTCGTATTTTACATATGTCTTCTTTATTAGGGGTACTCTCCGGTTGAGCCAGATGATGTACCTCTAATAAATGGTCCGGGTGGAACTAGTTTCTCAATCAGTGGGGAGTAGATGGGCATGACAGATTACAACGGGGGACAAAGGTCCGCATTACCCACCCTTCACTACTTGCAAAGACTAGACAGAATATTTCTATTCCACATTATTTGCAAACAGAGAATACCTCGAGAGAACTATTCCTTGAACAATAAATGTCCAGCCAATCAATCAATCAGTGGGGAGAAAAACAGGCATGACGGATTACAACGGGGAACAAAAGTCCGCATTACCTATCCTTCACTATCTGCAAAGGGAGACAGAATATTTCTATTCTTCTCTGTTTGTAGACAGGGAATATCTCAAAGAGCAATAATCGATAAAAAATTAGTAGGATTATAACACTTTAATAACTTATAAATATATACATCGCAACAAAAACAGTAAACACCTTAAAACATTTTTTATTAAAACAGAAGCAACAATGACAACTAACAGTAGTGATATCCTGGGCGGATGATGGAACTGGGATTGTTAATGGAAAAAGATCTACAGAGAAAGGTATTGGTTAATTATACTTCTCCGGAAATTTAAAACTCACAAATGTTTTATTTGTGTAATCGTTTCAGGTCAAACGGATTGTGGGACAATGTTCAGAATGGAAGAGTCACCAAAAGGCAAAAAGTACACTCATGTATGAAAATCTTACTATTAATGCTTGACTGAGGCCAAGGAGATCAGAGTGCATGAGTCTCATGCTCGATCGATTGAGCTAGCCGGATCGGGCAACAAAAAGTATAAAATAGTTATGTATAGGTTATATTAGAGTCTGAAGAGGTTGATCGTATTATCACATGATTGATGTCATCAGTGATGTTGTCAGTGATGTCATTTGAGTTGTCATCAGTGATGTCATTTGAGTTGTCATCAGTGATATCATCAGTGATGTCATCAGTGATGTCACTGACCATGTCATGAATGATGTAATATGTGACATCATCAGCAGTGGATTGCGGGTGCGCGATATATAGTTATTGCAACTAACTATATATTTGAATCTCTATGGTTTTGTGCGAGTAAATTAAGGTTTTGTAAATGCTAATTCCTAACTATATATGGTCTATAACCAATGTTTTTTTCAGTGAATTTTCAAGGTTTTGTAAATGCTAATTCCTAACTATATATGGTCTATAACCTATGGTTTTTTCAGTGAATATATATATATATATATATATATATATATATATATATATATATATATATATATATATATATATATATATATATATATATATATATATATATATATATATATATATATATATATATATATATATATATATATATATATATATATATATATATATATATATATATATATATATATATATATATATATATATATATATATATTACCTACTGGCTGTCGCCAGTAGGTATATATAGTTAGAATTTTTTCCCTATGGGACTTTTGAAAATTCTATGTCTAATAACTTTGGCGTTTGTGGACGGAATCGGCTGAAATTTTCAGGAAAATGGCACATTTTGTTTCTGAGCAGCCCCTGAAAATTTGGTGGGGTTTCGTCAAGGGGGGGCTGAGAAAAAAGGGGGGTCCCAAAACGCGTTTTTTGCATTGAGTTTTCCATAGGGCGGTTGGACTCACTTTTAGCTCGAACGGCTGAATGGATTTGCACGAAACTTGGCAAAATTGTAGGGACTGTTAGCCCGATGTGCCTTTGCTAGGTCTCAATATATGTGCTCCAGTAGTTTTTGAGAAATTAACGTTCAAACCAAGATATATATCTGTAACAGCGCTCTGGGCAGCGATCCGGTCCGCTTACTTTTCGCTTATCGGAACTTTGCGCGCAGAAAGCTGATTGGCTCTCCGGTGTCTGTCAACATTCTAAACAGTCCGGAGCGGACGCCATCTTGTCTCTCGGTAGGATCGAGAGAGAAGAAGAGGTGGAAAACGAAGGGGGAATTTAATGAAAGGGGGCAAGGTATCCCCCTCTTGACCCCCTAGGAATGTTGTTGGGGTTATTAAAGGGTCCCGTGGGGAAAATAAAAAAAAAAATGATTTTTCACGGTAGAAGCGCGGCCGCGAACTGGTAGCGAAACGGGAATTCGCCATTTTGTGCTTCGTAAATTAAATTACTAGTTATAAGTGGGTGCGGGAGACGTATCCTAATCCCCTATGTTTCCTGAGGGTGGGTGAGGAGGCTGATATATGTTGATACATCTCTTCCAGCGGCTGTGCGTGAGCTTTTTTTTTTTTTTTGCTGCGTGACAGTCCGGAGCGGCCGCCATCTTGTCTCTCGGTAGGATCGAGAGAGAAGAAAAGGTGAAAAACTAAGGGGGAATTTAATGAAAGGGGGCAAGGTATCCCCCTCTTGACCCCCTAGGAATGTTGTTGGGGTTATTAAAGGGTCCCATGGGGAAAATAAAAAAAAAATGATTTTTCACGGTAGAAGCGCTTCACGGGCCGCGAACTGGGCCGCAAACTGGTAGCGAAACGGGAATTCGCCATTTTGTGCTTCGTTAATTAAAGTAGTAGGTATAAGGGGGTGCGGGAGACATATCCTAATCCCCTATGTTTCCTGAGGGTGGCTGAGGAGGCTGATATATGTTGATATATCTCTTCCAGCGGCTGCGCCATCTTGCCTTTTTTCGAATGCCACAATTTTGTCGTGCACGGCAGCCATTTTAGATGCCAGGCTGGTCCCAGGCTATCACCTACCCCTGCGGATGTAGTTTATGGCCCCAGCTGTAGAGAATTCAGACATGCCAATCCTCCTGATTCAGGCGTGTGAGTACTGATTTCAGTGCTAGTCTCCCGCCTCCCGATTTCTGCAAGCAAAAACCCGGGGGCATATTACGAACAACTAGCGATAATTTTTGTCTCTAACTTGTTTAGAGACAAAAATTATCGCCGCACATCGGCGATTTTTATCGCAGATAAACCTTGCTATTATCGCAGAAAAGTCAGCGATATTCATGTATTATCGACCTAATGCTCTTAGCCATGTTATCCACCTCCCATTGGATAACATGGCTAAGAACTGCTCAGGGCAGGTGTTAGATTTTGGAGATATTCGCGCTTAGCGCGAATATCTCCAAAAGTTGGTAATAGAAGGTAGCGATGTTAGGGACTGTTTCTAGTCGCTAACATCTTGGCACGCCACTTTGCATGTCATTAGTGATAAGTATCACTGACATGCAAAGCGGGGCCCAAGATGGTCGCTATCTCCTTTTAGCTGTCACTAACTGGTGTTAGCGACAGCTTGATAATAGGGAAATAATTTTATCTCCGCTTTCATGGCTTTTAAAGCCAAAAAAGCGGAGATAAACCCCCTTGATAATATGCCCCACGATTCCTTGGGGGTTTCAGCTGACAGGGCTTGGTATTGTGTTACATGGTAATTTTTCCAGGAAACGTCAGAGGGTCGATGCAGGGGTTCTAGAAGAGGTGATAAACCATTTAAGCCTCATGAACAAGCGCATGGTCTTTTAAAGATTTGTGAAGTACTCGGGGCGGCGGTGTGTGTGTGCCCTCTTTCAGGAGCGGGCGGGGGGGCACTGCCAGCAACTTGCCAGGTCAGGTAGTGTTCAACACGTGCATCACCCTTTCTCTGTCTGCTATTGCGCTCCATGCTTCGGAAAGGTAAGAAAAAGAACGTGCATTTGAGTTTGAAATGTCCGATCCTGCAGCAGCACACTTCCAAAGCCCACACATGACAATAACCCGATTCAAAGCCCCATTCACCCGTTTTTAAAAAAATAGATAACACTCCAACAAAGTAAGGTTATAAAACTTTATTAACTTTTAACGATAATGAACAGAACAAAAACTAAAAACATTTAAACATTTATTAACACAAAAAGCAACAATGGTTAGAAGCTGTCTTTTGTGCGAATAGTCCCAAGGCAGCACAACGTGCAGAGTTCTGGACGGCACCCAGGTGATGTCGCCTGGGTGCCGCACTGGTTTAGGGATCCTACAATGCTGCTCCGAAAATTGGCGTGGGGCGTCCCGGGTGGGGCGGGGGGAGGCCTCGTCAGTAGCGGTCTGTTGTGCGAATAGTCCCAAGGCAGCACAACGTGCAGAGTTCTGGACGGCACCCAGGTGATGTCGCCTGGGTGCCGCACTGGTTTAGGGATCCTACAATGCAGCACAGAAAACAGCGTGGGGCGTCCCGGGTGGTGCGGGGGGAGGCCTCGTCAGTAGCGGTCTGTGTCCAGTGTCACATGGCTGACACAACATGTACGACAGGCACCCAGGTGATGTCCAGTAAACTGCCGCACTGGTTTTGGTATCCTACAATGCTGCTCCGAAAATTGGCGTGCGGCGGCCCGGGGGGGGGGGGGGGAGGCGGCGTGAACGGGCCTCCCCAGGTGGCGGCCATCTAGCTGATTTGCGCTCGCTCTTGCGGCCACAGCGTCTCGCTCACCATGTTGTGGAGTTGCTCCCACTCTTGCAGTGCAGCGATAGGCGGCTGCCACATGGCTGTCAAAATGGCGGACGGCTCTTCGGTTTTGGGCCTGGTCCACTGAAATGGCCCTGGGACACCTTGGAAGTCGAACGCTTGCCTGCTAGGGCTTGGGCTCCATTCTCGAAAAGCGTCCCCTCAGCCGTGAAGATTGTATAAAAGTCTTGGGGGCCCCTGACTCCCGCAGGCTTCCGGTGGGGAGCGGCTGCCATGATTGCTCGCGGAATGACCACGACGGAGCCACGAGATGGTGGTGCTCTCATGCTGACGCCAGCTTCAGTCTGAATGATCCAGAAACAAGGTGGGGCTTTCATCGTTTGGGAAAAAAAATGTTCTAAACCAATGAAAAGTGTTATTTTTAGGTCATATGACCAAGCCTTCCATCTTTAGGAAACCAAAAGTAAAATGAACCAATGAAAAGTTTTATAAACAAGTCACATGACATAGGGCTACAAAAAGCGTAGAAAATCCGTTGGCACGTGAGGCGGCGTCAGTAGCGGACCGATGTGCGAATAGGCCGAAGGCAGCACAACGCGCCGAGATCCGGATGGCACCGAGGTGGTGTCCAGCAAATTGCCGCACTGGTGTGGCCATCCTACAATGCTGCGCCGAAAGACGGCGTGTCCAGCTGAATTGCGGTCACTGTTGCGGTACAGTGACTCGAACGCGCCGAGATCCGGATGGCGCCGAGGTGGTGTCCAGCAAATTGCCGTACTGGTGTGGCCATCCTACAATGCTGCGCCGAAAGACGGCGTGTTCAGCTGAGTTCCGGTCACTCTTCCGGCACAGTGACTCGAACGCGCTGAGATCCGGATGGCACCGAGGTGGTGTCCAGCAAGTGGCTGCACTGGTGTGGCCATCCTACAATGCTGCGCCGGAAGTCGGCGTGGGGTGCCCCGTTGGCTTATGAGGTGATGTCAGTAGTGGACTGATGTGTGAATAGGTCGGAACCAGCACAAGGCGCCAAGATCCGAATGGCAAGTCCTGGATGTTGAGTGCCTCAGTTGAGATTTCTGAGCAGTGCTTGTAGAACTGTCTGAAGCTTATTTGCACCTGCTGCAGCTTCACTAGGTCCGGCGGAACTTGTTGCCTTTTCCTTTCTGCTTCTTTTCCTACAATGCGTTTCTTCTGAAGACACGACCAGGTCCCTGAATGTGTGCAGGGGGACGCTATTGAATGAATGAACGCGCCGAGATCTGGATGGCACCGAGGTGGTGTCCAGCAAATTGCCGCACTGGTGTGGCCATCCTACAATGCTGCGCCGAAAGTCGGCGTGGGGTGCCCCGTTGGTTTATGAGGTGATGTCAGTAGCGGACCGATGTGTGAATAGGTCGGAACCAGCACAAGGCGCCCTGCACTGTTGAGCCTTTTTCAATGTCTGTTTTTTGTTCTTTCCCCTCCATCAAAAACAAAACAAAAATACAAGGCGCCAAGATCCGAATGGCAAGTCCTGGATGTTGAGTGCCTCAGTTGAGAGTTCTGAGCAGTGCTTGTAAGACTGTCTGAAGCTTATTTGCACCTGCTGCAGCTTCACTAGGTCCGGCGGAACTTTTTTCCTTTTCCTTTCTGCTTCTTTTCCTACAATGCGTTTCATCTGAAGACACGACCAGGTCCCTGAATGTGTGCAGGGGGACGCTATTGATTGAATGAAAATGGCGGCTTGACACAAAGCTGACTCAAGCGTTACTGTTGGTGCTATACAGACAAAAATTGGTTTTCAGTTTGTACATTCTTCAGGTTTTTTTTTCCATCCAAGTCTGATTGAGAGTTTGTAGAAAAATGGCTTCAGATTTTCCACATACTACTCTTCAACATTCTTCCTAAATGTAACAATGTGAAACTCACTAGGAGAACGGCTGTTTCTGTTTCCTTTCAAAATGCTGCCACCAATATTTTCTGAATGGAAGACACCATCTTGTAACATAAAGGGCCGAAAGGGGTTCTGGTCTGGCCGATGGTTGGTGGAGACATTTTGACTATATCTTGGACCTGCCCGGCCTTGCCCAAAATGGCGCCGGTATAAATGGGACTCGTAACTCTTTGCCCGCAAATGTATATCTAGAAAATGTTATTGTAAGTGGCCCTGTCGTATTTTAATTACAAAATGTACGTCCACCGATTCCGCAACTGTTAGACACCTTTGTTCTTGTCACCTAATGGCCCGCTCGTTACGTTCTTCTACAGTGTAAATGTCTCCTCATCATATACGATTTGAGTTTGCTCCGTGGCCGGCCCACGTGGTTATAGGCCCGTATTTGTATACTGACATTTTCACAATAAAGGTTTTTAAAACAAAACACGGTAGTAGTATTTTCATTTGTAAAGTTTTTACTTTTAGTGACTGTTTTCGAATCAGTAAAAGGCAAGTGAAATAAAGCAGTCCAATTACATGACGGATAAAAGGTATAATATGTAGGAACGCAGTAAAGATAAATGGTCAAGGGCAGTTGTGTTTTTCATGTCTGCAACATAAAGTGATCGATAAGAATCTGATAATCAGGCGTATCGGCGACTAAGACAGCAGGCCGAATCTCTTTTACTCAACGGCTCCGTCATGGAAGGAAGAAACGCCCTTTTTCTCGAAAAAGGAATATATTTTACTTGCAAGACAGTTGTAAATTTTCCGGGAAAGTACATTAGCCTGGAATATTATAACATATGTTTGAAAAAAAAATATTGTTCGAAAAAAATAAAAAGCGTAATTTTTAGGTCATATGACCAAGCTTTTCATCATTAAATTAACAAAAGTAAAATGAACCAATGAAAAGTTTTATTAACAAGTCACATGACCTGTTATGCTTACGTTACGCGCTGCGCGCCGCGCCTCGGATCACTTCCGGGTGCGCTAACGCAGCGTGTCATAAAACGCATTACGCGACAACGTAGGTCAAGAATATAGTCTAAATGTCTCCACCAACCAGCGTTCAGAACACAACCCCTTTCAGCAGTCCAAAAAGTTCTGTTAAATGACAACAGAGGGGACAGGCAACAAGAACCATCAGTCAAAGAGGGGAGGGCAAGTTCTTCCCTTCCGGGTCATGTTGGGGCGCTACCGGAACTGATCGAATTGGTAGTCTACAGTGTTTCTGGATGTTTCAGACTAAAGCTGGCGTCAGCATGAGACCACTACCATCTCGTAGCTCCGTCGTGGCCATTCCACGAGCAATCATGGCAGCCGCTCCCCACCAGAAGCCTGCGGGAGTCGGAGGCCCCCAAGACTTTTGTAGAATCTTCACGGCTGAGGGGACGCTTTTCGAGAATGGGACCCAAGCCCTAGCAGACAAGCGTCCGAGTTCCAAGGTGTCCCAGGGCCATTTTAGTGGACCAGGCCCAAAACCGAAGAGCCGGCCGCCATTTTGAGAGTCCTGTGGCAGCCGCCTATCGCTGCACCGCAAGAGCGGGCGCATCTCAACTACATGGTGAGCGAGACGCTGTAGTCGCAAGAGCGGGCGGAAAACAGCTGAATGGCGGAAGAGGCACAGTGTAGCAAAAGCGGGCGGAATGGCAACTAAAACGATAAAGGGGCGCCTCACTACAGCTTGTCTTCAGGTCAAACGGATTGTGGGACAAGGTCCAGAATTGAAGAGTCATCAAAAGGCAAAAAGTACCGCCGGACCCCGGGAGCCGGCCGCCTATGTCGGGGGCGATCTCAGGCTACACCAGTGCTATAAGACTTGGGGAGGGTGTCGGAGCCAAGCGTCTTCTCCGAGTCCATGGCCATCACAGCGCCCCTCAGGGGCCTCCGTCAAGCTGTTTAGGAAGGTAACATATGACATTGTTTTCTAATGCAGTCAGGTCCACAAACGACACTCACTTACTTTGAGAATAGTGAAGCTGCAGTAGGTGGAAATAAGCTTCAGACAGTGTTACAAGCGCTGCTCAGAACTCTTAACTATGGCACCCAACATCCAGAACTTATGCTATTTGAGAATGGTAGTGACATCGAAGCATCTCAGGGACCAAAACCATTAACGTACTTTCACGTATGAAAATCTTACTTGGGGAGGGGGCAGGAGCGAAGCGCCCCCTCCCAGTCAGCGCCACCACACCGTATGTTGAAAATCTGGCCATCGTTCTACAAAGTCAACCAAACTTGGATTGAAAAATCTAGAAAAATGTACAAACTGAAAACCAGTTTTGGTCTGCATTGCATCAGTAACAACGCTTGAGTCAGCTTTGTGTCAAGCCGCCATTTTGATTCAACAAAGCACAGGCATTGAAAAAGGCTGAAATTTAGAACTCTAAACTATGGCACCCAACATCCAGGAGCTTGCTATCCGGATCTTGGAGCCTTGTGCTGTTTTCGATCTATTCACACATCGGTCCACTACTGACATCATCTTATAAACCAACGTTATGTAAATAGTTTTTTAATAAAATGTTTTACCCTGTTTCTTTGCTGGTGTGTTGTCTATATTTTTAATATTTGCATAGGGTTTGTCATTATTTTGTGCGGGATGGGTGATGGAGCCGAGCTGTCTTGCAGCCCTCATGGTGTGGAGCTCAGTTCATCTCACTATTTTCGTATTTCTCAAGAAGGGTTGTTCCTAATATTTCTATTTTAGCGAGGTCAAAAAGAGATCCAATTAGTGGCCTACTGATTTTGCTCGATTACTTTTATTTTTTTACACGATTTTTCACTATCTGCAAAGACTAAACAGAGTATTGCGACTTTGTGCTTGTTTGTAAATAGAGAATGATCCAAAGAGAACCAATTCTAAAACAGTAAATGCTTGGACAACAATCAATCAAATGGAGAGACAAGGAGGTACGACGGATTACAACGGGGGTAAAGGCCTGCGTTAACTACCCTTCTGTATCTGCAAAGAGAGAGTACTACTAAGGCAAAAGAGGGGAGGGGGGGGGGGGGGCAGCGTTCAAAGCACATCAGCGTGCATAAATACGAAAATGTTTTTATCTATCACGTACTTGACATTTTAAAGCTTTTCATATTTGCTATTAAAAAACCAATGAAATTCACAGAAAAAACCATAGGTTATAGTGGATATATAGTTAGGAATTTGCATTTACAAAACCTTGAAAATTCAATGAAAAAACCATAGGTTATAGGCCATATATAGTTAGGAATTAGCATTTACAAAACCTTATTTTACTCGCATAAAACCATTGAAATTCCATATATAGTTAGCTAACTATAAGCGCTAACTATATATCGCGCACCCGCAATCCACTGCTGATGATGTCACATATTACATCATTCATGACATGGTCAGTGACATCACTGATGACATCACTGATGACATCTCAAATGACATCACTGATGACAACTCAAATGATATCAATGATGACATCTCAAATGACATCACTGATGACATCACTGATGACAACTCAAATGACATCACTGATGACATCTCATTTGTCATCACTGATCACATCACTCATGTGATAATACAATGAACCTCTTCAGACTCTAATATAACCTTACATACACTCAGTATAAACAGACACTCACAGACTGTCACTCATCCATGGAGTTACTCACACACCTAGTCAGTCATGCAAAGAATCAATCACACCTCCATTTCCTCAACTATACAGTTATACACATCTTACTTATTCAAACATATAATAACACATATTTACTCTCTTATATAATCCCTGATACAAGCTCACAGTGATCGATACAGCCACTCACACATTCACTGGCTCTTATGTTCAGTTATTTATATATCTCAACTCTCACATGTATTGTGTTTTACATACGTACTTACTTGCACATGTAGCAATGAGAAATCCATTCACTCACCAACACACCCATGCACAGTCAACCGCCCATATAGCTGTTTCCACATGCACTCTTGAACTCATACTCCTAGTGAATCAACTGCTTACACATCTATGCACAGAGTCACGCACCTCCCAGCCACCCACACACACACTCAGCCTCCCATTCAAATATTTGGGCAACCAATCAATAACCCATATGGCTACTCTTATAGCTACTGATCAACACATGCAGCAGCTTACACAACAACAAACATACTGATGCACGAATTAAGACAGTTTAGTCACTAACCCATGTACTCAGTGAGACACATTTAATCACTCACTCATACAGTCAGTGATGCACCTACTAAATTCTTCATCCAGACACTTATACATCCACTCATTCTTCAATATGTGAAACATATTTTAACTTTACAGAAACATACAGTCACTGGATGTTGTAATCAGTGATGTCATCAGTGATGTCACTGACCATGTCATGAATGATGTAATATGTGACATCATCAGCAGTGGATTGCGGGTGCGCGATATATAGTTAGCGCTTATAGTTAGCTAACTATATATGGAATTTCAATGGTTTTATGCGAGTAAAATAAGGTTTTGTAAATGCTAATTCCTAACTATATATGGCCTATAACCTATGGTTTTTTCATTGAATATATATATATATATTCACTGAAAAAACATAGGTTTCACGCCAGTTATAGTTAGCTGCAAATTTTACTGACATAAAACCATTGAAATTCCACGTTATAGTTAGTTGGACTCACTATAACTTGCGCGTGTAATGCACTGCTGATGACGTCACATATTACATCACTCATAACATGGTCAGTGACATCACTCATGACATCACTGATGACACCATCCAGTGAATGTGTATCTTACTGAAAAATAAAGATTTTTTATATATGTATATGTAAAGGTCGATGGAAGAATAAATGTTTAAATAAATGTTTTAATGAATTTTTTTTTTTTTTAAATTGATTGGTTAACTCGCTTATTAAGTGTATCTTAGTGAATAAATATATTAGCGAGTAATGTTAAAATAGTTAAATATATGTATCAGTGTATCACTTTGTGTATAAATGGCTACATGGGTTGGTGAGTAGCTACGTGTGTGTATATGGGTTATTAGATGGTTTTTAGTATCAGTATGAGTGTGTGTATGGTTTGGTGGGGGTATTACTTTGCACATAGATGCATCAATGACTGACTCACTGTTTGTATGTGTTTTGAAGACAGCATATGTGCAGGACTATATGGGTGGATGAGTGTGTATATGTGTGTGTTAGTGAGTGAATGACTGTCTCACTAGTGTCTTTATCAGTAACGACATATGTTTTAATCTAGTATATGTGAGTATTGATGTTTATAAGTGAGTATATGTGAGATTGTAAGAGTTCCTGTTTAAATAAGTATGTGTTTCTATAAGTGAATGTTTGAGAGAGCAAGTAAGTGTAAGTTTCCTTAGAAGTAAGGTGGTAGTGTGTGTATAGTTGTAAATGCAAATAAATGGATGTTCAATAGTTTATTTGCATGTGTGAGTATGTGTGTGAGTAACTTTTGGATGACTGTTGGTGTGTAACAGGATTTATTGGTGTATCACTACATATGATGAGTGAGTATATGTATGAGTGACTATATAGAACTGTTGGTGAATGAGTGGATGTGTATATAGATGGTGGTATTTCTGAATTGGTTGTTGTAACTGGTATGGATATCTCCATTTTTTTGAAAATGTTAATTTCTATTTTTGAATTTGTGTTTCAAGGGTTACATTACACTGAAAGGAGGTCTGTCACTCTGTCACAAAGATTGTGTCATCAGTGATGTCATGAGTGATGTCACTGACCATGTCATGAGTGATGTAATATGTGACGTCATCAGCACTGCATTACACGCGCAAGTTATAGTGAGTCCAACTAACTATAACGTGGAATTTCAATGGTTTTATGTCAGTAAAATTTGCAGCTAACTATAACTGGTGTGAAACCTATGGTTTTTTCAGTGAATATATATATATATATATATATATATATATATATATATATATATCTATATATATATATATATATATATATATATATTCACTAAAAAAACCATAGGTTATAGACCATATATAGTTAGGAATTCGCATTTACAAAACCTTATTTTACTCACACAAAACCATTGAAATTCCATATATAGTTAGTTGCACTAACTATATATCGCGCACCCGCAATCCACTGCTGATGATGTCACATATTACATCATTCATGACATGGTCAGTGACATCACTGATGACATCACTGATGACTATATATGGTCTATAACCTATGGTTTTTTCAGTGAATTTTCAAGGTTTTGTAAATGCTAATTCCTAACTATATATGGTCTATAGCCTATGGTTTTATCAGTGAATATATATATATACATACATATATAAACATATATCATCTGTATATCTATATAAATACAAACATAAATGCATGCATACATATACTTATATGCATACAGATGCATGTTATTTACATGAAAGTTGAAAAAACACTAATAAAAGCAAAGCTAAAAAGCCACCTCATTACAAACAGAATGGCTTTAACTTAAACGAGGGCGAGATCTATTGCATTTTCAATGCTTGTTTACTTTGGTTCCATCAAGAAGGCATTCAGATGTGTCACACATTTGCCATAAATTCTGAATGTTAGCACTCTAGTTGCACATTAGATCACTGTAGTAAAGCTACTGCTCACCAGGGACGTCTGCTGCTGGTATTCAAAGTGCATGTTTCAGTCTGCATGTCAGAATTTTTTTAATGAAATAGAAGAGGATTTGAGAAGTCACTCAAAATGATCCCTAATTTTTCTTTCTGAAGCACTAATCATACTTTCTATGGCAAAATTAACCCCCTCATGTTGTTCCTTTTTAAATTGAGTGTTTTCAGACTTACCACTTCATTCCAATCCAGATGGCTTCTGGTGTGCCATACTTTTGTCATAAGTAAGACTGTTAGCGCTCTAGTTGTTCTTTAGAACACTCTGGGACATTCTGTCATTGGGCTATACTTGGGGTACATCTGGGTGATATTTGGGCTACATTTAGGCTCTTTTGTCTCTGGTGGCCATCTTGGGAGACTGTATGTCAGAATTTTTTAATGAAATTGAAGAGGGTTTGAGAAGTCACTCAAAATGTGCCCTAATTTTTCTTTCTGCAGCACTAATCATAATTCATATGGCAAAATATACCCCCTCAATTTGTTCCTTTTTAAATTAAATGTTTTAAGAGTTACCACTTTATTCCAATCAAGATGGCTTCAGGTGTGCCATACCTTTGTAATAAGTAGGACTGTTAGCGCTCTAGTTGTTCTTTAGAACACTCTGGGACATTCTGTCAGTGGGCTATACTTGGGCTACATCTGGGTGATATTTGGGCTACATTTGGGCTCTTTTGTCTCTGGTGGCCATTTTGGGAGACTGCATGTCAGAATTTTTTAATGAAATAGAAGAGGATTTGAAAAGTCACTCAAAATGTGCCCTAATTTTTCTTTCTGCAGCACTAATAATACCTTCTATTGCATAATATACCCCCTCATTTTGTTCCTTTTTAAATTAAATGTTTTAAGAGTTACCACTTTATTCCCATCACGATGGCTCCAGGTGTGCTATACCTTTGTAATAAGTAGGACTGTTAGCGCTCTAGTTGTTCTTTAGAACACTCTGGGACATTCTGTCATTGGGCTATACTTGGGCTACATCTGGGTGATATGTGGGCTACATTTGGGCTCTTTTGTCTCTGGTGGCCATTTTGGGAGACTGCATGCCAGAATGTTTTAATGAAATAGAAAAGGATTTGAGAAGTCACTCAAAATGTGCCCTAATTTTTCATTCTGCAGCACTAATCATACTTTCTATGGCAAAATATACCCCCTCATGTTGTTTCTTTTTAAATTAAATGTTTTAAGAGTTACCACTTTATTCCAATCAAGATGGCTTCAGGTGTGCCATACCTTTGTAATAAGTAGGACTGTTAGCGCTCTAGTTGTTCTTTAGAACACTCTGGGACATTCTGTCATTGGGCTATACTTGGGCTACATCTGGGTGATATTTGGGCTACATTTGGGCTCTTTTGTCTCTGGTGGCCATTTTGGGAGACTGCATGTCAGAATGTTTTAATGAAATAGAAAAGGATTTGAGAAGTCACTCAAAATGTGCCCTAATTTTTCATTCTGCAGCACTAATCATACTTTCTATGGCAAAATATACCCCCTCATGTTGTTTCTTTTTAAATTAAATGTTTTAAGAGTTACCACTTTATTCCAATCAAGATGGCTTCAGGTGCATACCTTTGTAATAAGTAGGACTGTTAGCGCTCTAGTTGTTCTTTAGAACACTCTAGGAGGCTGCAGTAGAACACAAAGGAATCAACTGACAGTCTCTGTCCTTGTTGGATGTACATGTTTTACTGAGAATGTCAGACTTCATTTTCACATGACTGAGAAAGATAATGTGAATTTACAGAAAATATGCTTTCAGTTTAGCTTATAGATCCCCTTCCAAACCACTGTGGGAAAATTATGAGATATTAGTTTTCTTTCAAACACTATTCATGATATCACAGCAGAAGGTTTTTTCACATGGTAAAATCACCTTAGAACCCACCACAATTCCTAAAACGAGTATGGTACCATCAACAAATGATTTATAATGTAACTAAAGTCCTAAAACCCTCTATTAACTACAATGCTTTTTAATGAGGTGCTATCATGTATATTGGTCCCAAGATGGCTGCCAACACTTCTTGGATGAAGTGCTGACAGCCAATCAGATCAGATGTGTGGTTAGGCTCCGCCCAGATATATATCTTTTTTTGAACCTAAATTACTCAAAATCCACTGGAGCACATATATTGAGACCTAGCAAAGGCACATCGGGCTAACAGTCCCTACAATTTTGCCAAGTTTCGTGCAAATCCATTCAGCCGTTCGAGCTAAAAGTGAGGCCAACCGCCATATGGAAATTAACATGGGAAAAACGCGTTTTGGGACCCCCCTTTTTTCTCGGCCCCCCCTTGATGAAACCCCCCTAAATTGTCAGGGGCTGCTCAGAAACAAAATGTTCCATTTTCCTGAAAATTTCAGCCAATTCCGTCCACAAACGCCAAAGGTATTAGACATAGAATTTTCAAAAATCCCATAGAGAAAAAATCCTAACTATATATACCTACTGGCGACCGCCAGTAGGTAATATATATATATGAATTTCTTTGGTTTTGTATGAGTGAAATGTCAACTGAACTAGAACATATCTACAGCCTTTTGTTTTTTCTGTGAATTTCTAAGGTTTTTAAATGCAAATTTCTAACTATAACGTCCCTGAAACCTGTGTTTTTTTTCAGTGAATTTTTTAAGGTTTTTTACATGCTAATTTCTAACTATAACGTCCCTGAAACCTGTGGCTTTTTAAGTGAATTTCTAATGTTTTTAAATGCATATTTCTAACTATAACATCATTGAAAACTGTATTTTTTTCAGTGAATTTCTAAAGTTTTTTACTAGCAGTCACATTTGCAGAGTAGTGGAGAAGTGGTTTGGACTTCCGACCAGCTCTCAGGAATTTCATTGCGTAGGACCTACAGGAGGTACAAGGAGGGCTTCTTGGCCCCCAAGGTTCCTCTGGAGCAAAATGGACTTCATCCCTGACCAGTAGTGCTCCAGGAGGCTTGTTTGCAGAGTGGTAGACAAAGGGTGTGTGGCCTCCGAAGACCTCTTAGCAATCCCACTGTGTGGTGCTTACAAAAGGTAACAGAAGGGGTAGTTCAATCCCACTGTGTGGGATTTACTAAAGGTAACAGAAGGGGTAGTTGGCCCCAAGGACGTCCTTGGGGGCCAACTGCCCCAATTATTACCTCCAGCAAGTCCCACACAGTAGGATTGCTGAGTTCTGAGAGCAAGCCACGCCCCCTTTGTCCAGCACTCTGCAAACGCGCTTCCTGGTGCGCTCTTAGTTGGGTGATGAAGTCCCCTTCACTGCTGGGTGTCCTTTAGGGCCAACAAGCCTACCTGCTACCTCCAGTAAGCCCTACACAATGGGACTGCTGAGAGGTGATCAGAGGCCACAACCATTTTTACACCACACTGCAAACGCGCCTCTTGGCACACTGCTGGTGGGGCGATGAGGTCAGCAGCCTAGGGGACTTCATCCCCCAACCAAGAGCATGCCAGGAGACGCATTTGTAGAGTTGAGAAGAAAGGGGGCGGGACCTCCAGCAAGTTGCCGGCTTATGATGTTTTTATTTTTATTTTAGGAAGGGGAGAAGGGGTGCTAAGTGGCCCCCTTCCCTTTACTCTTTTGGGCCCCGTGGACCCCATCTCCCAAGGCCTGATCGATTTTTAACTTTTTATTGTAATAAAACAGGAGGAGGACCACACGCCCCCCCTCCCGAGGCTGATATCTGCCCCAGGGACCTCATCTGCTGCAGCGGGTGTGCCAAAGGCATGCCCGTCTGCACCCATCCATGCCTGGACCGCGCCCAGTGACAGAACCGCACCCAGTGCCAGAACCCCTGGACCCCGCAAATGCCACAAAACCCGAATCCACTACGACGCCAGCACCAACCACGCACTTAACGCTGACCGAAAACACACCTGCTTCCAGGCCGCCCCAAAACTGACTCACGGACCCTTCTCCTACCGCACCTGCAGCTTCACCTGCGACAGAAACAACAAACCTCCAAGGACTGGACCCAACCTCCTCCACTGCATATCCTCAACACCCACTCCGCATGCAAACAGGCCGTCGAGCTCTGGGATCTGCTCGACACCTCCGCCCCAGACCTGGCCTTCGTGACCGAGACCTGGTGGAACGACTCCTTGGCGCCCGACATCGCCATAGCCATCCCGGATGGCTACAAGATCACCCACAGGGATCGCGCCAATGGAATCGGAGGAGGAATAGCCATCATCCACAAGTCAACCCTCAAAGTCGGAACCCACGCAGATGACACCCTCAAGACCGCCAAACACCTGCACTTCCAGATACACACCGACCCCAACACCACCCTCAGAGGAACACTCATCTACAGACCACCCGGACCCTGGGCTCAGTTCAGCGACTCCATCACCGACCTCGCCTGCACCCAGGCGCTTGCCTCCACGGACTACATCCTCCTCGGGGACCTGAACTTCCACCTTGAGAACAACAACAATGCCAACTCCGCCACCCTGATCGACAACCTTGCCAGCCTCAGACAACTCATCACCACACCCACTCACGCCGCCAGCCACACGCTTGACCCCATCTTCTCCACAGGCTCCCACGTCACCTTCGATCATACCACCGAACTCCACTGGACCGACCACCGCTGCATCCACTTTACCTTCAAGAAACCCACCACGCACCATTGCACCCAACAGCTGCCTCGCCGCTGCTGGAGCAAAGTCACCAAAGACCAGCTGCTCACCTCCCTCGCCAAGAACCCACCCACCGACACCACCAACTCTGACAGCACAGCCCACAACCTCAGACAGTGGATGGACGACCGGCCGACACCCTTGCCGCGCTCAAGAAACCCTCCAACAGCCACACCAACAAGAGAGCCTCATAGTTCACCAAAGAGCTCCAGGCCTCCAAACGCGCATGCTGGAAACTGGAGAAGACATGGCTACACGAACGCACACCGGACAACCACGCAGCACACAAGGACGCCCCCTAGTAGACATCACCACCTCATCAGACTAGCCAAGAGATCCTCCTTCAAAGACCGCTTGGACAACAACGAGCACAACAGCAAAGAGCTCTTCAGCATCATAAAGGAACTCTCCAACCCCAGCGCCAACGCCAACAAAAACAACCTCCTACCCTGAAGAACTGTGCGATTCACTAGCCATCTTCTTCCACCTCAAGATCGCTGATATCCACGACAGCTTCAACACCACAACCGCTCGACTGCGCCAGACTCCACCTCCCCTGTGAACACCACCAGCGCCAACCGCCTAACCTCCTGGTCCAACGTCAATGACGGCGAGACACTCAAGGTCATGAACTCAGGATCTCCGTCTGACCCGTGCCCACACCACGTATTCAACAAAGCAACAGCAGCCATCACAACCCAACTATGGAAGGTCATCAAGATCTCCTTTGAAACAGCGGCATTCTCGGAAAGCTGGAAGCACGCCGAAATCAACGCCCTCCTCAAGAAGCCCAAAGCAGACCCCAAGGAACTCAAGAAGCTCCGGCCCATCTCCCTGCTCCCGGTCCCGGCAAAGGTGATCGAAAAAATCGTCAACATGCAACTGACCCACCACCTGGAAGACAACAACATCTTGGACCTGTCCCTGTCCAGATTTAGACAAAACCACAGCACCGAGACAGCCCTCATCGCTGCCACAGACGAAATCCGACGCCAACTAGACAACGGCAAAACATCAGCTTTCATCCTCCTGGACCTGTCAGCTGCCTTCGACACGATCTGCCATCGCACTCTAAAGACACGCCTCCTAGAAGCTGGAATCCAAGAGAAGGCCCTTAACCCCTTGCATGCTGATGACGAACCCCAGCCGTCATGCACTACGGTGCTCGTGTGCTGATGACGGCTGGGGTTCGTCATGGCCCGCCCCTGTTCATTTGTTTACAGCACAGGGGCGGAAACGGGCCAGCAGTCAAGGGGTTAACTGGACCACATCCTTCCTCACCAGCAGAATCCAGAGCGTCCGCCTCCCACCCTTACGATCCGAAGCCACCGACATCATCTGCGGCATCCCCCAGGGCTCATCCCTCAGCCCGACGCTGTTCAACTTCTACATGGCCCCCATCACACTAGTGGCCTGCCATCACAACCTCAACATCATCTCCTATGCCGATGACACCCAGCTCATCCTCTCCCTCACCAAGGACCCACACACCTCCAAAACCAACCTCCACGAGGGAATGAAGGCCGTCGCCGACTGGATGAGGAGCAGCCGTTTGAAGCTGAACTCAGACAAGACGGAGGTCCTCATCCTCGGATCCACCCCCTCAGCCTGGGACAACTCCTGGTGGCCGACCACACTGGGAACAGCACCAACACCCACCGACCATGCATGCAATCTAGGATTCATCCTCGACTCCTCCCTCTCCATGCCTAAGCAGCTCAACGCCGTCTCCTCCTCCTGCTACAACACCCTCCACATGCTCTGCAGGATCTACAAGCAGATTCCGACCGAAACAAGAAGAACGGTGACACAGACCCTCATCAGCAGCAGACTGGACTACTGCAACACACTCTACCCAGGAATCCCAGCCAAACACCTATGATGACTACAACGCATCCAAAAAACCTCTGCCCGACTGATCGTCAATGTCCCCCCGCCGCAGCCACATCACCCCCCACCTGAGAGACCTACACTGGCTCCACATCGACAAGAGGATCACCTTCGAGCTCCTCACCCACGCACACAAAGCACTCCACAATACCGGACCAGTCTACCTGAGCAGCAGACTCAGCTTCCACACCCCCACTCGCCAGCCCTGCTCCGCCGGCCTCGCCGCTGTCCCCCGCATCCAACAAATGACCTCAGGCAGCAGATCCTTCTCCTACCTCGCCGCCAAGACCTGGAACACCCTCCCTACCCACATACGGCAGACCCAAGACCTACTCACCTTCAGAAGATTCCTCAAGACCTGGCTCTTCAAGCTGTAGTAGCAACCCCCCTCCCCTCAGCACCTTGTGACCCTCGCGGGTAAGTAGCGCGCTCTACAAGCACTCTGATTGATTGATTGATTGAGTGCTGGGCCTCCGACCAGCGCTCAAGAATTTCGCTGGGTAGGACTAACAGGAGGTACCAGGAGGGCTTCTTGGCCCCCAAAGTCCCCCAGGAATAAAATGGACTACATCCCCATCCAGTGGTCTGCCAGTAGACGCGTTTGCAGAGTGGTGGAGAAAGGGGGCATGGCCTCTGAAGATGCCTTTGCAATCATACTGTGTGGGACTTACTGGAGGTAACAAGAGGGGTACTTGGCCCCCAAGGACATCCTTGGGGGGCACACTACCCCTTCTATTACCTCCAGTAAGTACCACACAGCAGGATTGCTAAGTTCTCATAACAGGCCATGCCCCCTTTGCGCACTACTCTGTAAACCCGCTCCCTGGTGCACTCTTGATTGTGATTGAAGTCCCCTTCACTGCTGATGGTCGTTAGGGGCCATCTAGCCTACCTCTTACCCCCAGGATGCACCACACAGTGAGATTGCTGAGAGGTGGACACAGACCACACCCCCTTTCTCCATCACTCTGCAAACTGGCATGCTTTTGGTTGGGGAATGAAGTCCCCTTTCCACATGAGGGTCCCTGGGGGCCAACTAGCCCACTATATGCCTCCAGTTAGCCCCACACAGCTGGATTGCTGAGAGTGGTCTGCGGCCAAGCCCCTTTTTACACCACTCTGCAAACAAGGCTCCGGGCGCACTGCTGCTCGGGGATGAGGTCCTCTTGTGTCCTGAGGTCCTCAGGACACAAGAGGACCTCATCACCCCACCAGCAGTGCACCAAGAGGCGCATTTGCAGAGTGGTATAAAAGGGGTGTGGCCTCTGACCACCTCTCTGCAAGCCAGCTGTGTGGCGCTTACTGGAGGTACCTGGTAGGCTAGTTGGCTCACAGGCACCCTTAGTATTCAAGGGGACTTAATTCCCCAACTTTGAACATGCTAGGGGATGCGTTTGCAGAGTGGTGTAGGGAGGGGGTGGAGCCTCCAGCATGATGCCGTCTTTTTTTGTTAACATTTTTTTCTTTAAAGGGAGCTGTGTGGCCTCCTTTCTTTCAATAAGGTTTCCTGCTCTCGCTTCAACGAAGCAAAGCAGTGTTTGCTATTGCAGGGAGGGAGCCGTGTGTCAGGGTTCACAGGAGGTCTCCTCCTCGCAAACCCTTGTTAGCCTGTACTTTATCTACAAGACGCTTTAGGTTAAATCCTGCATCTTGTAATACATCCAGTTGGAGTGTGAGTTGGCAGTGCCAGAACTTCAAGAGGGCTGCCAACCCGCAAATTGATTAGCGTTCCAGTCTCTCTCCCTTGGAATTCTCCCGTTAGGTCAAGCGTGCGCCAACGTTCCACGGCGCACTTCACGGGAGAACTTCCAGAGAAAGGAGCTTACCTGTTTGTCTTCGTCGTGTCAGTTCAGAGGGGGTAAAGGCGGCGTGCGTCGTATAGCTTCGCCGGTTTCCTGAGACGCTACCATACCCAAATTTCCTGAGGTTAGTGTTTGCGCATGACAACTAAAGAGCATACATTTAGTATTGCACATTCCAAGGACAAATTAATGAACGCATGCCTTAATTCAAACCACTAATCTAAGCCGCGTCTATCCATCTTGAATTTCGTTTTCAGTCACAAGTATGATCGCCAAGATCAGTGTTTTAGGCTTGAGCATGGCATATTAGGAGCTTGAGGAAACTTGCGGACGTTCCCTTTAGTTATGTCGCAACTTCTCAAAATCGGAGTTTAAGAACTAAAACCTTGCCACAGTCACTGACCTTCCTGACAGTTATAACAAGTAGCCTTCCTGATAGTTTCATAACTAAATAGCAACCTTTAGAACTATCAGGCTTCTCCAGTTGTTTTTCATAGAAAAAGGGTTCATTGACTGACATTATAAAATCTGATGTAGCTCAAGTTACTAAAAATATTAAAAGGAGAACTTCTCTTGGTGGACGCACAATGCAGAGGGGCTTCAGCTTTTAGCTCTTCCTGCGAGACACAAAAAGGTTGTTGTTATCAACTTATATTAAAAAAGAACAGCAGTAATTCTACAGAAAAGAATAGAAGATAGATATATTTTGAGTAGTGTAATCTAATTTTGCTACCCAAGAAGAAAAGAAGAACACAAAACAAGAACAAGCAGAATACAAAAGACTCAACAGTCTCTTCTTATTCCCCATCCCCTTTCCCCCTTTGGTACTTACCTGTGAAGTAAACTAAAAGCCCTAGCACGAACGTTCTGAAAGGGGCATTGGGAACTTAGCACCGCTCTGCTCCTGTGCAATTGAGAGCAAGAGGATTGAGGCCCTGAGAGAGTGAAGTGCCCACGTTGGTACTTGCACCCGAGCAGAATAGCAGAGGGATTTGATCTAAAAAATGTAGGTGACATATTGGGAAATAGTCAGAGATTTAGAGGCTGTCAGAGAAGAGAATAAGATTTTGAGACAAGAAATAATTGGTTCTAGGAGGTAAACCACAGAGCTAGCAAGTAGGATGGACAAACCAGCTGCAGGGACTAGTAAAAAAACTCCAGTTTTTGAAACCCAGAGATTAAGCATGAGTCCCTTATCCTTTGCTACCACCCAAGTAATTCATTCACTTTCTTCTGTGATACCCTTAGCCCCTCCAGAGCCTTTTAACAGACACCTACAAAAGGCCCAAATCTGTTCGACACAATGTTCCCTCCACTTTATGTGCCACCCAACGATTTTCCCTGATGCGCAATCTAGAGTGGCGTTTGTCTTGTCCTATCTCAGCAGAGATGCTGCCTCGTGGTCCATGCCCCTAGTGTTCAAGCACTATCCCATTCTGTACAATTTTGAAGATTTCAAGAGTGAATTCATTCAAATTTTCGTCAGAAGAAAGGCAGCACATGCTACGGACAATGAATAGCTAGAGTTAAGACAAGGGAATCGAGAATTGTTCACCTACCTTGCTCAATTCACCTAGTGGTGGAGATGAATTGGACAGAAAATAAGAGAGCAGCAGTTTTCTATTGAGGCTAAAGGATGAGTTAAAAGATGCCCTAGCAAAAATTCCAAACCATCTTACGGAGATCTCAGCACAAGTGGACTTAGTTCTAGGAATTGATTTCCGGTTAAATGAAAGGAAGGGCGAGAGGAACAGAGAATTTTGACCGAGTGTACCCCGATTTGACTGAGTTAAGTCAGATTCTACGCGAACTGCTGAGGTTTCCACAGGTGTGGAAATGCAAATTGGCGCCATCAGAGAACCGTTGTCTAAGAAGGAGAAAGAGAAAAGACGACAGAACAAACTGTGCCTGTATTGCGGAAGTGGAGGGCATTTTGTGAAAGCTTGTCTGAAGAGGCCTAAGATTCCAGTGAAGGAAAAGGAACACTTGCAGCACCACCAGTAAATGGAGTTGAGCTGGTAGATGCAAGTAAAGAAACAAATTATCAAGTTGCAAACACGCTGTAGGTATCCTTCCCTCACTTAATTCTGACCATGACGCTAAAGTTCTGAGATGTGATTTTGAAAGAAATCAGTTATGAATGATTCAGAAGCAACCAAAAACTTCTGCGACTGAAAATCAGCCGTACACATTGGATTACGGGCCATCAAAAAAGAAAGGAGCAAAACCAGCAGAGCAGTAGACGGAACCAATCTGATGTCCAAACCAATAACAATGGACTATGTGAGACCAGATGAAATCTGGTGTCATCCCTGATTGGCACACACTTTGATTGCGTTCCCTTGGTCCAGGAAAACACTTTCATTCAATGTTCGTTATGATCATCATTTATTTCGTATTTTTCATGATTTACGTTGCAATTTATGTTATTTCATTTCAATGTTCATCAAACTGATCTACATTTCAAGATTCAGGCAAATATCAAGGCGTGTCCAATGCATTTCGGGCACTAACATAATGTGCCCTTCATCAGGGAATTGACACTAAAAATAACAGTAAAACAAAATATCAGTATTTGTGGTCATATATCATTGTCATTACAATGCAGTTCATAAAATAAAACATGCAAAATAAAGATCATGTGTTTACTTGACATGTATGTCATGCAATTACAAACAACGGGCGGTGCTGTGGGGAAAAGGCAAGTTGGGGTTTGTGATGGGGTGTGGGGGTAGGGAGATCCGACGTTTACTTACATGCCTGGTATAACGGTCTGGCGGTTAGTCTGTAATAATAGGGAGGTTTGTTTTAGAAAATTGTCGAGTTTACAAAGAAAATGATACGTGCGCTATGTGGAGTTACGATACGGGCGTTTAGACTAACCTGCAAGATGTTAGAAACGTGACTTGTCATCCGGTCTGCCTTTCTCCGATATGCCGGTGAAGCAGTTTGCTTCCGGCATTCATTATTTCAAATGGTTCGCGCGGTCATGTGGTTGGTCACGTGTGATAGAGAGTAAGGGAAGACTATCGTATGTAGCCCAGTGTCGGGTTGTAAACAATTTGGGAGTAGGGGTAAAATCTTACTCAGGCTCTTATTAATCCTAGTGTGAGGTGAAATATATGAAACGGAAAAAATATGAAAAAATACGCACATAATGAAGGAGCATGCTGGGGAAAAAAACATAAATATGAGCGATACGAGGGTTCGATCTTAGGGTAGGGGGGTGTGGTGAGTAGTTAGTGGAGCTAACGTCAGTGGTATGCGATGTGGTGGAAATTTTGGGTTGAGATAGTGTCAAGGTGTAGGGAACCTACACAATAACAAATCAGTCGATTTACAGAGCAATGTTATTACAGATAACAAGAAAATTCTATCCTTTCATTTAAACCAGCTGGTTTCTGGGTAGATAATTTGTGGATCCAATAATTTTCTCTTCTTAACAATTGTTTGTTGTTATTTACACCCTCATATTTGGGAACAGTCTCTAATACAATGAACTTGACTTGGGAAACATTGTGTTGTGATTCAACAAAATGAGCCGAAAGAGCTGATTTCATGTTCTTTAGTCTAATGTTTGACTTATGTTCAGTCAGGCGTACTTTTATGCGTCTCTCAGTTTTCCCAACATAAATCTTCCCACACGGGCATTTGATCCCGTATATTAGGTTGCTAGAATCACAGGTAGCATTGACATGTAGTTTTATTGGGTAGCCTTGTGTTGGATGATTGATAGTATGTCCTTTAATTATGCTGTTGCAGTTGCCGCAGTTCAGGCAAGGTTTGGTACCGTGGTATGTGGTGATATCTTTAGGTTTGTTTTGCAGGATTTCCCCTAGGTTCTTGGCTCTGGTATAAGCAAATAGCGGGGGTTGGTCGAATGCTCTGTTGAAGTCCGGTTCTATGTTCAATATGGTCCAGTGTTTCATTATTATCTGTTTGAATTTTTTACTGTTTGTAGAATATTTAGAAACTACTACCATTCGAGTTTGTTCAGTTTTAACTGTTGGTGTCAGAAGTTTAGTTCTTTCCATGTTGGCAATTCTCTCTTTGGTTTCATCCATTAAATGTTTGGGGTAACCTCTTTTCAAAAATTTGGTCGACATCTCGTTTAATCTTAAGTTTAGAGTAGTTTGGTCTGAGGTAATTTGTTTAACCCTTGCCATTTGTGAATAAGGTAAGTTTCTGATTAAGTTTGGTTCGTGGAAGCTGGAATACAATAGCATATTGTTCCTGTCTGTAGGTTTGACGAAAAGGTCTGTGTCAAACCCGTTTGGTGTTACGGTTACTTTGACGTCCAAAAAATTTACTGATGTGTCAGAGATGTCCCAAGTTAATTGAATCCTTTGGTCAATGTTGTTGAATTTATTCAGTTGGTATCTTAGTTTATCCTCTGATTCCGTCCATATGATGAAATAATCATCAATGTACCTTTATATCATTTTCAAGTGGTCTGTCCAGTTCTTGTCATTCAAAATGTGTTGGGTCTCGTACCAGTGCATGAACATGTTCGCGTATACCGGTGCGGCCGAATTGCCCATGGCCATTCCTGTTAGTTGTTGGTACCACTTATCTTTAACTCTGAAATAGCTATGGTATAGCGTAAATTGCATCAGTTCCATTAGAAACAATTGGAAGTCTTGATCTATATCCATGTTTAGGATGGCTGATTCTATTGCTTCAATGCCCATGCTGTGTGGTATACTTGTATATAAGCTACAAACATCTGCCGTGCATAGCAATATTTTGTCATTGGGATTGAGTTCAATCTGTTGAAGTTTTAACAGAAATTGTGAGGTATCTTTTATGTATGTTAGGGTTGATTGTACCAATAACAAGTCATAGAGAATCTGTGCAAATGATTACTACTGAAGGCCATCAAGAGGTACTGCAGTTCAATTTAATCGATGGCCCTCAGTTCCAACTTATTTTAGGGCTGCCGTGGCTAACAGAACACAATCCGTCCATTGATTGGGGGGCTCAAACAGTCAAGCTAAATTCAGAATATTGTAAGGAACACTGTTTTGCAGAGAGAGAGTTTCTGTCAGAGCCTGGTGTTGCTGCACAGCTTTGCGAGAATGGTGTGTCAGTGTGTTTTATACACACAACTGAAATTCCAAAGGATTATGAAGATTATACTGACGTATTTGGCGAAACCGAAGTCAAGAAGTTACCATCTCACCGGTCTTACAACTGCAAAATTGATTTAGAGCAAGGGGCGCACCTGACATGTAGC
This sequence comes from Lissotriton vulgaris, assembly GCF_964263255.1. NCBI lineage: Eukaryota > Metazoa > Chordata > Amphibia > Caudata > Salamandridae > Lissotriton > Lissotriton vulgaris. The sequence continues at coordinate 1,336,999,001 of NC_141687.1, forward strand.
CGTATTTAAGCATTAACCTAGAAGGAACACCTACATTTGAAGGACTATTTGAAGAAACACTTAGAGAACAGCTTTATCTGACCATCCCAGTCTCTTCTCCTCTATTCTTTGTGCCGAATAAGAGTGGCGATCTTCAAACGTGTAAAGACTATAGAGCAATAAACCAGATAACAGTTAAAAAACACTACCCACTACCCCTCATTTCGGTTCTTTTAGACCAAGTGAAGGAGGCTAAGATCTACACCAGATTAGACCTGCGAGGAGCCTACCACCTGATCAGACTATGTGAAGGTGACAAGTGGAAGACGGCCTTCAGAACTAAGTATGGATTGTATGAACACCATGTGATGCTCTATGGTCTGTGCAATGCTCCTGCAGCATTCCAATAATTCATCAACAATGTCCTAAGCGATTTCATAGACAAATGTACGATTGTTTACATCGACGACATCCTGATTTACTGGAACACAGAAGAAGAACACAGAGATCAAGTTCGAGCTGTCCTACAATGCTTGAGGGAAAACTCGCTGTATGTTAAGTTGGAGAAGTGTCTGTTCAACACCACCACAGTGGAATTCTTAGGATTTGTGTTATTGCCTTCTGGTATAAACTATGGATGAAGAGAAGGTGAAGGCAGTAACTGAATGGAAATCCCCCATGACCATAAAAGAAGATCAAAGCTTTATCGGGTTCGCGAATTTCTATAGAAGGTTTATGCATGAGTTCTCCCAAATGATCCTGCCCTTTGCAAGGTTTTTGAAAAAATAAGTGATCTTCAAATGGTCGGAAGAGGCAGAGGACGCCTACAATTTATTAAAGAGGAGTTTCACCATGGCACCAATATTATTGTATGCAGACCCAACCGAGCCCTTTTATTTAGAAACCAACGCTTCAGAGCAGGCCATAGTTACATCCGATAACTTATCGCTCTTGTAAACTCAATCCAGCAGAACAAAATTACACAATCACAGAGAAGGAACTCTTGGCCATAAAGGATGCCTTTAAGGATTGGAGGCACTACTTGATGGGGCTAAGCACATGGTGATGGTGTTCATCGACCATAGAAACCTGACGTTTTTGAGGTCAGCCTGAACCCTCACTCCTCGTCAACTCCGTTGGTCACTGTACTTTGCAGATTATGATTTTGTTTTTACCTGCAAGCCTGGGTCAAAGAATGGTATGGCTGATGCATTGTTAAGGTTGGACACGGAAGGCCTGACAACCACTGCAGCGAACCAACAGATAATTCCAAGCAACAAAATTATTGGACTAATCGCTCAGGAAACACTGGAAGAGCAACTCCTAAACAGGTCAACATAGAGGAAATGAGAGAAGGGGCACTAGAGGACCCCAAGAAAGAGATTCGAGATGGACTGCCCTAGCAAGAACAAAGGTTATACTTGTCCATGAAAGAACTCCAAACCCGAGCAATGTACAAGTGCCATGACTAACCGATAGCCAGTCAAAAAGGAATACAAAAAACAGAGGACCTTATTAAACAAAAGTTCTGAATGCCACGCATGAGCCAAGACATACGCCAATACATTCTAGTATGTGAGATCTGTCACGGGGAAAGTCGAAAAGGCAGGCCCCTAAGGGATTGCTACAACCACTCCCTACACCACCGTACCCGTGGCATACGGTTTCCTTAGATCTAATCATAAATTTGCCCTTCTCCCTTGAGTTAAATACAATTCTTGTTTGTGTAGACACTTTTAGTAAAATGACTCCTTTTAAAGGAATACCCTCAGCGAACAATTGTCTCAAATATTTAACCAAAATGTGATCCGGATTCATGGTGTCCCTAAGATCTTAACTACCAATAGAGGTTCCCAGTTTATCTCAAGATTTTGGAAGGCTTACACCAAGGGGCTGCATACAGAACACCGGTACTCCACCAGTTTCCATCCAGACACTGATGGACAAACAGAGAGTACCAACCAGGATTGGAGCAGTACCGCAGGCTCTATTTACTGGATAAGGAAGGAGATTGACCAAATTTCTTGTGGACTGCTGAGTTTGCCCATAATAATGCTCTCAATGTGTCCACGGGTTATTCTCCCTTCTTCCTGAATTACGTTAGGCATCTTAATTCTTAGATAGACTTTGGAAAGATTGAGGTACCAGCAGTACAAGAACTAGCTCAGCACGTAGCTAAAATTCACCAGTCAGCCACCCAAAATGTAACACTAGCTATAAGTCGCTATAAGCACTTCGCTGATCAGGAGATGAAAAGAACCCAGTCTTCAAATAGGAGACCAAGTCTGGCTCAGTACCAAACATCTTAGATTAAAAGGTGACCGCAAGTTTCAACCACGTTTTGTAGGACCCTATCTAATAAAAAAGATTATTAACCCAGTGATTTACCGTTTAACAAGCCCTGAGGTTACCAAAATCCATCCGGGTTTTGACATATCCTTACTAAAGAAGGTCCAACCCATTTTACGACACAAGACCCCTCCAATGCCTCTGGCTGTTGATGGTGAGGTAGAAAATGAAGTTTTTTTAACAGACTTTATTGAAAACCGTTGCAGCATATTACAATGACATTAGGTATACCGACAGCGTTTTTCCTTTTTTGTTGGTTTTCAAGCAAATACATAACATGTGTTCTGATACGACATAGCTTTCAAGTGTATACATATGCGTTGCATACGCTAGTCTTTAATAACAGGATTACTTCCTACATATAAGTTTATTACTACATTACTTCAACATCAATAATAGAATTCCTGATTATGTTCAAACTAATTTTTAACAAACCTACCCGACCCTTGCCTGCCACCCACTGCCCTCCCCTCCTGGTCAGCGGTTCCCTGTGTGCATTATTGTCTTTTAAGGTTAATTATAAGATACTATTGGCCCTATGACCAATGGAAGGAGGGCTAGTGTCTGTGTGTTTATAACCTCGTATCCTGGTGGTGTAACAAAAGACTATTGTGTAGGAGTGCCATGCATTGGTAATAGATCTAGCTGCTAAAAATCCTCCAACATAATATCCCATCCCAGAGAAATAGGTTGTTTTCGCAGCCCTCTTGCTTCCCCGCGTCTAATTGCCGCACTTTCTGCACCCCCTAGAATATGAAGTTAAATGAATCTTAGATTCAAAATGGGTCAACGTCAACCTCTACTACTTAATTGACTTCAGGTTATGGACCTGATGAAAGATCATGGGAGAAAAGTACTGACGTCCATGCTCCGTGTTTGATCAGAGCCTTTCATTAAAAAGTTCCTGCTAAACCATGATCGGAGGAAAGGTACTGTCAGGAAAGGTACTGTCAGGTTTCACCTTTAGCCCACGAGCCAAATAACTCCTTACCAGCCTACGATTCTCATGTCCACTCCTTGGAAGAGGTGTGTAAATCAGTGCCATCTTTGCAGTCCATTCATTATTTTCCACCTGTAAGGAAAGCACCTCCAATGTTGCAGGCAGTGCTTTTTACAATATTCAATTTGACTGTATTCAGGATGCAAATGATGACGTTCTGTAAGGATGACAACCAGTTCCTTAAAAGTGATTCTCCGAATATTAAACAAAAATTGCCTTTATTTTACAAAAGTAAGCCCCATGTATTCATAGATAGCAATTTCACTGCCCTACGATTAAAAGGAGGGCAATCGCCTTGCACTGTGGATGAAAGAGGGGGGTGTCGTTTCCAGACGCAATGCCAAGGGCACACTAAAATTACTGAGTGCCAACTCTTTCCACATCTTTCCAGCGGAATTCCAGTACCTGACCACAGCATCCGTGGAAAATAATGAACATCAAAGGAGAATGTGCTGAGGTTAAGTAGATGTTACAGGATGCAATAGCCCTAAGAGAATGTTGAAATTCCAATAAAAGTGAAGTCACACAGTCTGGGAATGGTTCACCTTTGTTTTCTTGGTGAACGAAAACAGGAATGATGAAACTGTTTCCATCACCTTACGAATTTCCCATCACAAATGCCACATGGCGTATTTTAAATCGATTTAAACTGAAATCGGTTCGTTTTCTTTGTGCTGATACTGTTTTGTTTAACATGTAATTATTGGTGGTAGATGGCAGCTGGCAGGCCCACCCTACATTTTCTGACTTTAGGATTTCCTTCTCTCTTTTCACTCCCCAGCTTTGTTTTTGCTCTCGCACTCATAATTTTCAAAATAATAATTTCATGAATGTATCTCTGGTCTAAACACATTTTGAGTAAAAAATGCCTCCTCTGCATAATGGTGAGGAAATTTGTGACACAGGAGCAGCAGTTTGTAGGGTTACACCAATACTGAAGTCTGAATCCTTATTTTAAATGAACGAGCGGCTGGGACCTTAGTTGATCTTGTAGCCCCCAGACCAAGGCCTGATGTACTGCGCCATTTAGCAGTTGCAAACACAATCTCAATGTTGGCAACTGCTAAACCGCTTTTACTATGTACTATGCCCTTTTTGTGATTCAGTAAATCATTACCGGTTCGCAAAATGGGTTAAGAAATGCATAACAAACCGCAAATTTTGAGGTGCGTGTTTTAAACGTCCCTTCCAAATTGCGATTTGCAATACAATGTATCAATGAGATGTGAATGCGTTTTCTTTCGTAAATTACTAAAACGTTACAGACTCCTCAAGAAGGTGGTAACATTCGTAAAGGGGACGAGGTCTCTTTAGGACACCTTCCCCTTTGTCAATGTTTAAAACAAGTTTATCGGGGCGTCCTATAAGGCTTTAAGTCGCAATTTACGACCTACCAGTTTTCTACTGACTCCAAATGATAATTTTGCAAACTGACCTAATAGTACATAGATTGGTTCATAAAATCTAATTGGATTCGCAAAAAAGTAATGGAGTAATTTGGGAGCACTTTCTGTAAATCAAATGTTAGCACAACACTTTCTCTGTTCCTGATATGCTTCTAAATGCAGAATGGCGCTACTTTCTCTCATCGTACTGAATCATGGGTCTTTTGGCCAAAAGGAAAGCATAAATTAGAGATTGCATGCCTTACAGTTCTCATTATTCTTTCATGTGACACTGTAAACTCCAGGGTTTTCCTTGGACACTCAGTGTAGGCATATGACCAAGAATGTGGGTCCCCTTTCACCTTAAATGTGTTCCATTGGCATGGTTGCCCTGCCCTGGACTAAGGGGAGCCCTGACCTACCGAAGAGCCTCAAACTGGATCCATCCAAAAGGAAAATCCAGGCCATTGGAAGAAATTTGGTTACCATAACTGAGTCTGGTAGAGCAAAAACAAGGTTCTTGTTTTGGCCAGCAAGGCAGCTGTGTTCCTTTATCTGTAGGACCAATTTAAGTGAACAGACAGTGTTTAAAATGACTAAAGCGTCTCCAGTCAAAAGAGTCTAACAGCAAAGGCTGAAATCTCTTGTTATAATAATCCGGGATGAGGTGATTGTCAGAGTGTCTAAAGAGTCCATACATGTGTTTAAGAAGAGCTGAGGTGCTGATGGAGATGGGCAGACAACTACCAAATGCTACGCATCTGACAGACAAAATAATGGCAGGCCATATCATCCTCGAAAATTTCTGACATGCTATAATCATAGGTGAAACAGAGGTGAGAAGTAAAAGCCACTCTAAACCTGCCCTTAAACCTATACTTTAGTTTACATGCAAAATGTTTCATCCTTCAGAGAGTGCTTTTTTCTCTTTCATCAAAAATATTCAGTGGCGTAGTCTCTGCCTTTCAAGCGGCAATTTACAAGGATTTAGGACCAGATGTATGACCGTTTTTGAGCTCCAAAAAGTGTAGTGGTAGTTACAAACACTATTTTGCGAGTCGGTGACTTGCAAAATAGTGTTTGCAAGTCACTATTAGGAAGGGGCGTGCCAAGGACGTCCCTCCCTAGGAGCGAGTCAGAATGGTATGTACCATTGTTTTGCGACTGCATTTGCGGTTGCAAAACACCCGCCGTGTACCACCTATTTCAAGTAGGAGGCAAGCCACTCCCAAACGGTAAGTGGCCCTTAGGGGACCCCTTCTCCTTTGTGAAAGGATGAGAAAATATTTTTTATGAACAGGAAGGGGTCCCACGGACTACTGCCTACTCTTAAAAAATGAAACAGAAATGCTCCAATTTTATTTTTTCAATGCAGCTCATTTTCCTTTATGGAAATGGGCTACATTAAAAAAAAATGCTTTATTGAAAAAACAGTCAAAGACATGGTGGTCTGCTGACCCCAATAGGCCTCCATCCCTTCGAGTGCTGGCAGTTCCTAATGGGTCACAAGTTGAAACCTGCCTCATGAATATTGATGAGGCAGGTCATTTGCGACCCCCTTAGGAATCGCAAACAGTGTCTGAGACACTGTTGTACATTCCATTTTGCAAGTCGCAAGTTGCAAAACATCAAAATTTGCGACTCGCAAAATGGAATGGTCGTACATCTGGCCCTAAGTTTTCTTTCTTTCAAATAGCTCTCTTTATTTTTTATTTACCAAACACTCTTCTAGCTGAATACTGAGGGTCCCTGGGGGCCAACTAGCCCGCCAGGTACCTTCAGTAAGCACCACAGAGCTGCGTTGCAGAGAGGTATTCAAGAGGACTTAATGCCTTAAATTACAATGCACCAGGGGTGCAGGGAGGGGCGGGCCTCACATAGCAAGTGTGCAAATGTGCCGCTTGGCACGTTGTAAATTAGGGAATTATGTCTCCTTCAATCCTGAGGGTCCCTGGGTGCCAACTAGCCCACCAGGTACCGCCAGTAAGCGCCACAGAGCTGCGTTGAAGAGAGGTGGTTCGAGGCCACACACCTTTTTACACCTCTCTCAACACAGCTCTGTGGTGGTTACTGGAGGTACCTGGTGGGCTGGTTGACCCCCAGAGACCCTCAGGATTAAAGGGGACTTAATCCCCCAACGTACAATGCACCAGGTGGCACGTTTGCACAGTGATGCAGGGAGGGACCTGATATAATAAGTGTGAAAACACGCCCCGGCGCATTGTAAATTGGGGGATTAAGACCCTTTAAATCTGAGGATCCCTGTGGGCCAACTAGCCCACCAGGTACCTCCAGTAAGTGCCAAAGAGCTGTGTTGCAGAGAGATGGTCCGAAGCCACATACCTTTTTACACCACTCTGCAAACACAGCTTCTGGTGCACTGCTGGTGGGGCGATGAGGTCATCTTGTGTCCCCAGGATGTCAGGACACAAGTGGACTTCATCCTCTGAGCAGCAGTGCACCAGAAGCCGCGTTTGCAGCATGGTGTAAAAAGGGAGCGTGGCCTCGGACCACCTCTCTGCAATCCTGCTGTGTTGTGCTTACTGGAGGTACCTGGTGGGCTTGTTGGCTCCCAGGGACCCCTCAGTATTCAAGGGGACTTAATCTCACAACTTAGATAGTGCCAGGGGGCGCGTTTTCAGAGTGGTGGAGAAAGTGGGCGTGGCCTCTCAGCAATCCCACTGTGTGGGCTTACTGGAGGTAACAGAGGTAGGCTAGTTGGCCCCTAAAGGGCCCCCAGCAGCGAAGGGGACTACTATCCCCATCCAAGAGCGCCCCAGGGAGTGTGTTTGTAGAGTGGTGGGAAGAGGGGGAGTGGCCTGTTCTTCTAACCTAGCAATGCTGCAGTGTGGGATTTACTGGAGGTAATAGGAGGGGTAGTTGGCCCCCAAGAATGTCCTTGAGGGCCAGCTACCACCTTTGTTACCTTGAGTAAGTCCCGCACAGTGGGATTGCTAAAACATCTTTGGAGGCCATGCCCCTCTTTATCCACCATTCTGCAAACACGCCTCCTGGCAGACTAAGGGATGGGGAATGAAGTCCAATTTACTCCTGAGGGACTTTCGGAGCCAAGAAGCCCTACTGGTACCTCCTGTAAGCCCTACGCACAGGAATTCCTGAGCGCTGGTCGGAGACCCAGATCTTTCTTCACCACTCTGCAAACGTGAATACTACTTATGTAATTGGTATCACATTTGTGAGAATTATAGCTATTGGCGTTGTAAATGCAAAAGTTTTTTACCAATGTTTTTTGGAGTGGAGTGGATGTATGTTGTGTGTAGTGGAATTATGTGATATGCTGTGCAGTGAAATTATGTGGATAGAAAGTATGTGTTTTTTAATGTATAGGAATTATGTAGAGTGGGATTATGTTTTATGGAGAGTAATTATGTGGTATGGTAGTCTGAGGTGTGGAGTGGTAACCTCAGGTTTAGTCTTCCTCATTTCCATAGAAACTCAACTATGAACTCAGTGAGACAAAAAAAGATGTAATCACTGAGGAGCACTTGTGGACCTAGTCAGAGGTATGAGCAGGGCCACTGAAATTATGTGACTTTTTGGCTGCACCGACTTCCGCGCAATTTTACATTTTCTGCATTAGCCACATAATTCATCATCTGCATCCTAATCTGCAGATTTGAACAAAACAATTATTGTTTCTAGCTGAAACGGGTCAAACATTACCAAAAATGCAGCAACAAGTGTTACAGCGTGATGGGAGGCCCTCTGCAAACCTAGAATGTTATGTTATGTTATGTTATAACGCTTTTATATAGCACACGGCTACTCGAAAAGAGTGTCCCGGCGCTTTCCACCTGCAACTCAGAGTAAAAATAACACAACATGAAATGGTCACCTGTTACTTATTGCTAAATGTGGGTGTTAAATAGGTACTAATGGTGTGCAAGCCACTCTTGCTCCCCTCTGGGTTTCTCTTGCCTCTTTCTGCACGTCTGTTGCCTCTTTCCACACCTCTGTTGTCTCTTTCTGCACTCATCTTCCCTCTTTCTGTACCTTTCCTGCCTCCTTTTGCATTTCACTTGCCTCTTTCAGCACTTTTCTTGCTTCCTTCTACACCTCTGTTGCTTCTTTCAGCAATTCTCTTGCCTCTTTATGCACTTCTCTTGCCTGTTTCTGCACCTCTCACCTCTTTTTGCATTTCTGTTGCTTCTTTCTATACTTCTGTTGCCTCTTTCTGCACCCCTGTTGCTTCATTCTGTACTTTGCATGCTTCTTTCTGCACCTGTCTTGCTTCTTTCTGAACCCCTGTTGTCTCTTTATGTACCTTTTTTGCCTCTTTCTGCACTTATCTTGCCTTTTTCTGTACCTCTCTTCCCTCTTTCTGCATGTCTCTTGCATCTTTATGCACCTCATTTGTTTCTTTCCGCACCCCTGTTGTCTCTTTCTGCATTCATCTTCACTCTTTCTGTACCTTTCCTGCCTGTTTTTGCATCTCACTTGCTTCTTTCTGCACTTTTCTTGCTTCTTTCTACAACTCTGTTTCTCCTTTTAGCAATTCTAGTGCCTCTTTGTGCACTTCTCTTGCTTGTTTCTGCACCTCTCTTGCCTCTTTTTGCACCTCTGTTGGCTCTTTCTATACTTCACTTGCTCCTTTCTACACGTCTCTTGCCTCTTTCTGCACCCCTGTTGCTTCATTCTGCACTTTCCATGATTCTTTCTGCACCTGTCTTGCTTCTTTCTGAACCCCTGTCGTCTCTTTATGTACCTTTTTTTCCACTCTTTCGGAACTTTTCTTGCCTTTTTCTGCACCTCTCTTCCCTCTTTCTGCGCATCGGTTCCCTCTTTCTGAACCTCAATTGCTTCTTTCTGCACCCCTGTTGTCTCTTTCTGCACTCGTTTTCCCTCTTTTTGTACCTTTACTGCCTGTTTTTGCATTTCACTTGCCTCTTTCTGCATTTTTATTGCTTCTTTCTACGCCTTTGTTGCTTCTTTCAGCAATTCTCTTGCCTCTTTGTGCACTTCTCTTGCCTGTTTCAGCACCTCTCTTGCCTCTTTTTGCACCTCTGTTGGCTCTTTCTGCATCCCTGTTGCTTCATTCTTCACTTTCCATGTTTCTTTCTGCACCTGTCTTGCTTCTTTGTGGACCCCTGCTGTCTCTTTATGTACCTCTTTTGCCTTGTTCTGTACATTTCTTAACTTTTTTGTACTTCTCTTGCCTATTTCTGTACTTCTCTTGTATCTTTCTGCACCCTTGTTGCTTCATTCTGCACTTTCCATGCTTCTTTCTGCACCTGTCTTGCTTCTTCCTTCATTCCTCCTGCCTCTTTCTGTACCTCTCTTGCCTCTTCATGCACCCATCCTACTTTTTTCTGCACCCCTCTTGCCTCTCTCTCCACCCCTCTTCCCTCTTTCTGTACCTCCGTTGGTTCTTTCTACACTGCTCTTGTTTCTATCTGTACCTTACTTGCTTCTTTCTGCACTTCTCTTGCTTCTTTCTACACCTCTATTGCTTTTTTCAGCAATTCTCCTGCCTCTTTCTGTAGCTCTCTTGCCTCTTTGCACACCCAGTTTGCATCTTTTTACACCGCTGTTGGTTCTTTCTGCACTACTCTTGCTTTGTTCTACACCTCACTTGCCTCTTTCTGCACTTCACTTGCTTTTTTCTGCACATCTCTTGCCTTTTTCAGCAGCTGTATTGCTACTTTCTGCGCTTCTCTTGCCTCCTTCTGTACCTCTTAGTTAGAGGTAGTTTTAATCCCCCTGCCCTATTATGTACCAGGGCCATACAGGGGAGGTCATGCCAGTCACAGGGATACCCCAACCCATACTGTACCCTAGTGTATGTATGTGTTTTCACTGCATTCTAAGTGTCTTTCAGCATAGCACTGGCTCCAAGCCTGGTTAATCAGAGTCAGTTACCAACAGTACCCGTCAGCAAAAAGTTGGGGGTACAGGATGAATTTGTAACAAGGCCTCTTTCTGCTCCTCTGTTGGTTCTTTATTCACATCTGTTTCTTCTTTCTGCACCTTTCTTCGTCTTTCTGGACTTCTGTTGCCTCTTTCTGATGCACCTCCTCATAACCTAATATAACCTTTGATGCACCCACTCTAAAATACAGACTACCATTTTCGAAACCGTAGACACACCAATATCAGTTAGTACAAACCCACTCACTAATTCCAAGGTTTACACACACATCCACTTCACACATACATTCACACATACAGTCACTCACACAGTCACTCATACATGCATTCAACCATCAATACGCAAAAAACACAGTTGATGGACAGAATGTAGAACAATGTCATACATTCACCCCAGTACAAGGATCTGGGCCTAAATCCATCGTTTTTTGCACTCCACACCACCCTGGGTTAGACACTGGCTATATGCAAATCAGCTCTGACCCTGTGCGCCATGGGAACAGTCCAGTCCGAACTACCAAGCCATGTCTTTCCCAGACCGGAATCAAGCATCCAAGGACCGGTTTCTGGCTATCAGCCTTCATTCAGCCTGGATAGCTTGACTCCAGTGGTGTGGAGAGCCTGGGACTCACGTCTGAGTATACCCAGCACACTCGGGGTGAAAATTGCAAAAAACACAGTTGATGGACAGAATGTAGAACAATGTCATACATTCACCCCAGTACAAGGATCTGGGCCTAAATCCATCGTTTTTTGCACTCCACACCACCCTGGGTTAGACACTGGCTATATGCAAATCAGCTCTGACCCTGTGCGCCATGGGAACAGTCCAGTCCGAACTACCAAGCCATGTCTTTCCCAGACCGGAATCAAGCATCCAAGGACCGGTTTCTGGCTATCAGCCTTCATTCAGCCTGGATAGCTTGACTCCAGTGGTGTGGAGAGCCTGGGACTCACGTCTGAGTATACCCAGCACACTCGGGGTGAAAATTGCAAAAAACACAGTTGATGGACAGAATGTAGAACAATGTCATACATTCACCCCAGTACAAGGATCTGGGCCTAAATCCATCGTTTTTTGCACTCCACACCACCCTGGGTTAGACACTGGCTATATGCAAATCAGCTCTGACCCTGTGCGCCATGGGAACAGTCCAGTCCGAACTACCAAGCCATGTCTTTCCCAGACCGGAATCAAGCATCCAAGGACCGGTTTCTGGCTATCAGCCTTCATTCAGCCTGGATAGCTTGACTCCAGTGGTGTGGAGAGCCTGGGACTCACGTCTGAGTATACCCAGCACACTCGGGGTGAAAATTGCAAAAAACACAGTTGATGGACAGAATGTAGAACAATGTCATACATTCACCCCAGTACAAGGATCTGGGCCTAAATCCATCGTTTTTTGCACTCCACACCACCCTGGGTTAGACACTGGCTATATGCAAATCAGCTCTGACCCTGTGCGCCATGGGAACAGTCCAGTCCGAACTACCAAGCCATGTCTTTCCCAGACCGGAATCAAGCATCCAAGGACCGGTTTCTGGCTATCAGCCTTCATTCAGCCTGGATAGCTTGACTCCAGTGGTGTGGAGAGCCTGGGACTCACGTCTGAGTATACCCAGCACACTCGGGGTGAAAATTGCAAAAAACACAGTTGATGGACAGAATGTAGAACAATGTCATACATTCACCCCAGTACAAGGATCTGGGCCTAAATCCATCGTTTTTTGCACTCCACACCACCCTGGGTTAGACACTGGCTATATGCAAATCAGCTCTGACCCTGTGCGCCATGGGAACAGTCCAGTCCGAACTACCAAGCCATGTCTTTCCCAGACCGGAATCAAGCATCCAAGGACCGGTTTCTGGCTATCAGCCTTCATTCAGCCTGGATAGCTTGACTCCAGTGGTGTGGAGAGCCTGGGACTCACGTCTGAGTATACCCAGCGCACTCGGGGTGAAAATTTCAAAAAACACAGTTGATGGACAGAATGTAGAACAATGTCATACATTCACCCCAGTACAAGGATCTGGGCCTAAATCCATCGTTTTTTGCACTCCACACCACCCTGGGTTAGACACTGGCTATATGCAAATCAGCTCTGACCCTGTGCGCCATGGGAACAGTCCAGTCCGAACTACCAAGCCATGTCTTTCCCAGACCGGAATCAAGCATCCAAGGACCGGTTTCTGGCTATCAGCCTTCATTCAGCCTGGATAGCTTGACTCCAGTGGTGTGGAGAGCCTGGGACTCACGTCTGAGTATACCCAGCACACTCGGGGTGAAAATTGCAAAAAACACAGTTGATGGACAGAATGTAGAACAATGTCATACATTCACCCCAGTACAAGGATCTGGGCCTAAATCCATCGTTTTTTGCACTCCACACCACCCTGGGTTAGACACTGGCTATATGCAAATCAGCTCTGACCCTGTGCGCCATGGGAACAGTCCAGTCCGAACTACCAAGCCATGTCTTTCCCAGACCGGAATCAAGCATCCAAGGACCGGTTTCTGGCTATCAGCCTTCATTCAGCCTGGATAGCTTGACTCCAGTGGTGTGGAGAGCCTGGGACTCACGTCTGAGTATACCCAGCACACTCGGGGTGAAAATTGCAAAAAACACAGTTGATGAACAGAATGTAGAACAATGTCATACATTTACCCCAGTACAAGGATCTGGGCCTAAATCCATCGTTTTTTGCACTCCACACCACCCTGGGTTAGACACTGGCTATATGCAAATCAGCTCTGACCCTGTGCGCCATGGGAACAGTCCAGTCCGAACTACCAAGCCATGTCTTTCCCAGACCGGAATCAAGCATCCAAGGACCGGTTTCTGGCTATCAGCCTTCATTCAGCCTGGATAGCTTGACTCCAGTGGTGTGGAGAGCCTGGGACTCACGTCTGAGTATACCCAGCACACTCGGGGTGAAAATTGCAAAAAACACAGTTGATGGACAGAATGTAGAACAATGTCATACATTCACCCCAGTACAAGGATCTGGGCCTAAATCCATCGTTTTTTGCACTCCACACCACCCTGGGTTAGACACTGGCTATATGCAAATCAGCTCTGACCCTGTGCGCCATGGGAACAGTCCAGTCCGAACTACCAAGCCATGTCTTTCCCAGACCGGAATCAAGCATCCAAGGACCGGTTTCGGGCTATCAGCCTTCATTCAGCCTGGATAGCTTGACTCCAGTGGTGTGGAGAGCCTGGGACTCACGTCTGAGTATACCCAGCACACTCGGGGTGAAAATTGCAAAAAACACAGTTGATGGGCAGAATGTAGAACAATGTCATACATTCACCCCAGTACAAGGATCTGGGCCTAAATCCATCGTTTTTTGCACTCCACACCACCCTGGGTTAGACACTGGCTATATGCTATTGTTTTTGCAAACTCGCTATAAGTGTACTGGGGATGCCCAGACGTGGGTCCCAGGCACTCCACACCACTGGAGTCAAGCTAGCCGGGCTGATGAGAGGTGTTACCTCGAAACCGGTCCGGTCCTCGGATGCTTGATTCCGTTCTGGGAAGGACATGGCTTTTGTAGTTCGGACTGGACTGTTCCCATGGGGCACAGGGTCAGAGCTGATTTGCATATCGCCATTGTCTAACCCAGGGTGGTGTGGAGTGCAAAAAAACGATGGATTAGGACCCAGATCTTTTGACTGGGTTGAATGTGTGACATTGATCCTCATTCGGTCCATCACCTGTTGTTTTTGCAAACTCGCTATAAGTGTACTGGGGATGCCCAGACGTGGGTCCCAGGCACTCCACACCACTGGAGTCAAGCTAGCCGGGCTGATGAGAGGTGTTACCTTGAAACCGGTCCGGTCCTCGGATGCTTGATTCCGTTCTGGGAAGGACATGGCTTTTGTAGTTCGGACTGGACTGTTCCCATGGGGCACAGGGTCAGAGCTGATTTGCATATCGCCATTGTCTAACCCAGGGTGGTGTGGAGTGCAAAAAAACGATGGATTAGGACCCAGATCTTTTGACTGGGTTGAATGTGTGACATTGATCCTCATTCGGTCCATCACCTGTTGTTTTTGCAAACTCGCTATAAGTGTACTGGGGATGCCCAGACGTGGGTCCCAGGCACTCCACACCACTGGAGTCAAGCTAGCCGGGCTGATGAGAGGTGTTACCTCGAAACCGGTCCGGTCCTCGGATGCTTGATTCCGTTCTGGGAAGGACATGGCTTTTGTAGTTCGGACTGGACTGTTCCCATGGGGCACAGGGTCAGAGCTGATTTGCATATCGCCATTGTCTAACCCAGGGTGGTGTGGAGTGCAAAAAAACGATGGATTAGGACCCAGATCTTTTGACTGAGTTGAATGTGTGACATTGATCCTCATTCGGTCCATCACCTGTTGTTTTTGCAAACTTGCTATAAGTGTACTGGGGATGCCCAGACGTGGGTCCCAGGCACTCCACACCACTGGAGTCAAGCTAGCCGGGCTGATGAGAGGTGTTACCTCGAAACCGGTCCGGTCCTCGGATGCTTGATTCCGTTCTGGGAAGGACATGGCTTTTGTAGTTCGGACTGGACTGTTCCCATGGGGCACAGGAACAGAGCTGATTTGCATATCGCCATTGTCTAACCCAGGGTGGTGTGGAGTGCAAAAAAACGATGGATTAGGACCCAGATCTTTTGACTGGGTTGAATGTGTGACATTGATCCTCATTCGGTCCATCACCTGTTGTTTTTGCAAACTCGCTATAAGTGTACTGGGGATGCCCAGACGTGGGTCCCAGGCACTCCACACCACTGGAGTCAAGCTAGCCGGGCTGATGAGAGGTGTTACCTCGAAACCGGTCCGGTCCTCGGATGCTTGATTCCGTTCTGGGAAGGACATGGCTTTTGTAGTTCGGACTGGACTGTTCCCATGGGGCACAGGGTCAGAGCTGATTTGCATATCGCCATTGTCTAACCCAGGGTGGTGTGGAGTGCAAAAAAACGATGGATTAGGACCCAGATCTTTTGACTGGGTTGAATGTGTGACATTGATCCTCATTCGGTCCATCACCTGTTGTTTTTGCAAACTCGCTATAAGTGTACTAGGGATGCCCAGACGTGGGTCCCAGGCACTCCACACCACTGGAGTCAAGCTAGCCGGGCTGATGAGAGGTGTTACCTCGAAACCGGTCCGGTCCTCGGATGCTTGATTCCGTTCTGGGAAGGACATGGCTTTTGTAGTTCGGACTGGACTGTTCCCATGGGGCACAGGGTCAGAGCTGATTTGCATATCGCCATTGTCTAACCCAGGGTGGTGTGGAGTGCAAAAAAACGATGGATTAGGACCCAGATCTTTTGACTGGGTTGAATGTGTGACATTGATCCTCATTCGGTCCATCACCTGTTGTTTTTGCAAACTCGCTATAAGTGTACTGGGGATGCCCAGACGTGGGTCCCAGGCACTCCACACCACTGGAGTCAAGCTAGCCGGGCTGATGAGAGGTGTTACCTCGAAACCGGTCCGGTCCTCGGATGCTTGATTCCGTTCTGGGAAGGACATGGCTTTTGTAGTTCGGACTGGACTGTTCCCATGGGGCACAGGGTCAGAGCTGATTTGCATATCGCTATTGTCTAACCCAGGGTGGTGTGGAGTGCAAAAAAACGATGGATTAGGACCCAGATCTTTTGACTGGGTTGAATGTGTGACATTGATCCTCATTCGGTCCATCACCTGTTGTTTTTGCAAACTCGCTATAAGTGTACTGGGGATGCCCAGACGTGGGTCCCAGGCACTCCACACCACTGGAGTCAAGCTAGCCGGGCTGATGAGAGGTGTTACCTCGAAACCGGTCCGGTCCTCGGATGCTTGATTCCGTTCTGGGAAGGACATGGCTTTTGTAGTTCGGACTGGACTGTTCCCATGGGGCACAGGGTCAGAGCTGATTTGCATATCGCCATTGTCTAACCCAGGGTGGTGTGGAGTGCAAAAAAACGATGGATTAGGACCCAGATCTTTTGACTGGGTTGAATGTGTGACATTGATCCTCATTCGGTCCATCACCTGTTGTTTTTTCAACCATCAATACAGCACTATCATATGCACTCACATATCTATACAGACACTCACACACCGTCATTCATCCATAGAGTTACTCACACACCTAGTCAATCATGCAAAGAATGAATCACACTCCTATTTACTCACCTATACAGTTATACACACGCCACCTCACTTATTCAAACATATACTAAAACATATTTACACTCTTATACAATAACTAATACAAGCTCACACTCATCTATACAGCCTTTTTCGAAATCACTCACTCTCACATATAGTCATTTATATAATCCAACACTCACATACACTGCCTTTCCCATATGCAGTTACTCACACATGTACCACTGAGGTATCCATTCACTCGCCAACACACCCATAAACACACTCACCCATACAGCCCTTCACAGATGCACTCTTGAACCCATACACCTAGTGAATCACCCACTCACACATCTATGGACAGAGTCACACCCCCACCTACCCACACAGACACTCAGGCACCAATACAGAAACTCAGACAGCCAATCAATAACCCATATAGACCCTCATTTAGCTACTCACCAACCCATGTAACTGCTTACACACCAACTGACAAACTAAACTGTGTGAATGTCTGTATCAGTCACTAGCCAATGCATTTAGTAAGACTCATTTAATCACTCACTTATACAGTCAGTCACGCACCTACTTAATCATCCATTCAGACACTTTTACAACCACAATTATTCAATGAATGAATTAATGAATGCACATTTGTATAGCGCATGGCTACCCATGGTCATCCCAGCGCTTAATGTGGCACCTATTAAACTAAGAGCAGATCAAGAGAAAAGAAAAGTTTTAAGCTGCTTTCTGAAATGAAGATGATTAGATTCCAGACATATATGATCGGGGAGCCGGTTCCAATACTTAGCTGCATTGTATGAAATCCGCCGACTTCCAGTTCGTGATTGCTTGATGCTGGGAACTGAGAGTAAACATTTATTGTTGGATCTAAAAGTCCTATTAGGGCCATAGAGTTGCACCATAGAATTAATCCATTGGGTAACCTTTCCCTGAAATAGCTTTATGGGCAATACACATTGCCTTGAATCTAATTCTTTCCTGGATGGGGAACCAGTGCAAAATAGTAAGGGCTGGTTTTGCTGAACTACGTTGGGAATGTTCAGTAAAAGGCGGGCTGTACAGTTCTGGACAGTTTGCAGTCTCTTAGTGGTGCCCTGTGGCGCTCCCGGATAGACTGCGTTTGTATAATCCAGCCGTGAGAGTATCAATGCCTGGACTAATAATCGCCTGGCAATAAAAGGAAGAAGAGGAAGAATCTTCCTTATCATCCTAAGGAGTCCATAGTAATTGGCTGCAACTTTGCGAGCTTGTTCTTTAAAGTCCAGATTGCAGTCAATCCGGACTTCCAAGCTTTGATCTGTTTTTTTCGGAGCCGGTGGAGGGCCTAGGAAGCTGGGCCACAGAGAATCTATATTAGCGGGGGCAGAGTGACCAAGGAGCATGAGTTCTGTCTTTGCTCCATTCAATTTTAAAAATTACTTGTCCATCCATTCTGAAAACTTTCCAAGACATATGGTTAAACCAGAGTCAGATTTGTCCTGCTGGCTGAGGGATACCACCAGTTGGGTGTCGTCAGCGTAAGTGACGATCTGTATCCCTCATGGACGCATGATTTTTGCCAGAGAACTCATGTAGATGTTAAACATGGTAAGACTTAAGGAAGATCCCTGGAGGACTCCTTACATAAGAGGAATCTGCTTTGAAGCAGCATCATCTTCATAAACTGTAAAAAGTCTATTTTCAAGAAAAGACAAGCCTGTTGAGGGCGATTCCAGCCACACCCACCTCCCTGAGTCTTTGGACCATTAGTTGGTGATTCACAATATCGAAGGCTGCGCTAAGATGTAACAAGATAAGAGCAGCGCAGCTTCCATCATCAAGACTTTTCCTACACTCCTCTATCACAGCAATGAGAGCAGTCTACATGCCCTGTTGGCATCTGAAACCTGTCTGCGTGGAGTAAAGGCAATTGTTATTTTCCAGAAATGCTGAAAATAGAGAGTTGACCTGTTGTTCAGCTAATTTGCTGATTCCTGGCACAGAGAGATGGGCCGATAATGAGCCCATTCAGCTAATTTGCTGATTCCGGGCACAGAGAGATGGGCCGATAATTAGCCCATTCCTCTGGGTCAAGATTTGTCTTTTTCAAAAGTGCTTTGACCCTTGCCTATCTCCAGAGGGAAGGCACCATTCCTGTTTGGAGAGAGGTGTTTATCACATCACGAATAACCAGTGATACTATTTCAGTGATCTGAATTAAATGGCAGGGGGAGCGGGGTATACACCTTGGCCCATTTATATATGGCGATATAACTGAAAAGGATAAAGACATTGCATGTCTGTTCAAAGAGTTGGAAAAAAAGCATAAACTCGAAATTACTAAGTGGTGGGAACACCGTTCTTTGTCAAAGTATGCTGAAGTGGGAAGGGTGCCAAGAGGATTACGAATATTATTGGCACCTAGCTTTGACAAACCTAATCCTAACATGCTGCGCGAGTGGGGAGAGAGCAACCTCGCTGCTTCAATGAACCTTGTTAAAATCCTCATAAAATATGACCATATTGATCGTGAGGAAATACTAAAAGAAATTGATGTCCTTTTGGAAAAAATCAAAGAACTGGGAACAACTGAACAAAGCGTCAAACTAGAGGAATCCATGTTAGACCATTTGAAAAAGCATGAGGAAAAAATCAAACTAAGAAAGGCAACCAAGTTCAATCGGGACTTGGAAGATTATGAGAATGGTCAGATTTTTACTTTCTCTAGGAAGTTTGATCCCATAAAACGCCAACAATATAAAGAAAAGGTTAATGATGAGGAAGTGAGCAACGCCAAACAAAATGTGGAGAACACAGACAGCCTAGAAACTATCTCACTCACAAGTGCGTCAAGCACGGAATCCATCCCCACAGTAAGAAGAAAAACAGTTTTAAATGTGGGACAAGAGATTGATTTTTTAGTCGAGGCGAGACTGCAAACATTAAGACCTCGACGGAACCAAACAGTAGTAAATGTCGGCGAACCAAAAGAAGACGTGAACAACGCAAAAGACGCAAAGAAAAACACCAACAAAAAAACAAAAGCGAAATGGAGAAAGAACAAAAAACAGTAAGAAATACTACTGTGATTAATTTATCAAGTGTTACTTTATCCAAGGCTGAAGAACAACTGCTGGCTTTGGGTCTTAACTTTTGCCCTGGTGACAGTTTTAATTATGCCAGAAAACGCATTGATGTTTACTGTTTCATCAGGAAATTAAAACTGAAAAAATTCTTTGCACTTAAGACATCTAAAGACATTGAAGGCAATAACGCAGCAGAAGGAAATGACAATATGTCTGCAATTAATTTAGCAGCATCGGATGTTCCACAACTACTTCTAGTACATGATTTGGCAGATGGTTCGGACAGTATTGAAGAAAATGAACATGATCAAACAACTCAGGCACGATTGCGAATAGACCACGTTCAAGAGGGGGCTGGGCTCAGCCCTTTTAAACCAAAATCAAGTTTTGTTCCAATAATGCCTAAGGATAGCATTGATGTGTTTCATGATCTGATTATTAATGATCTTAAAAAATTAAATCATACTGTCCTCAAAAACAGATGTGAAAGAAATTTGTTTTTTGATTTAGTCGAAAAACTTGAAAACAACCAAGAGGTGGTGGTCAAAAAATCTGACAAAGGTGGCAACCTAGTTTTATGGCCTAGAAAAGAATATATAGCCGAAGAATCTCGCCAGCTAAATGATGTTAATTGTTACGCTAAGTCTACTATGAAAGAGTATGAGAAAGCTAAATCCATCTTACATAAAATGTTAGCATCTTGGAAAAGACAAGGCCTGATTTCTACAGAAGAATACAAATATATGCTAATAGAGTTCCCAGTGTTACCCGTGTTGTACCTAATTCCCAAGATTCATAAGAATGTTGTTCCTATCCCTGGAAGGCCAATAATATCGGCCATCAACAGTTTAGGAGAACACGTAGGCCAGTATATCGATTTTTTCCTACAGGGCTTGGTGATGTCACTATCTAGCTATGTCAAGGATACTGGCGATTTTTTGCAGAAAATTAATAAGCTCCCATGGTCTGATAACTTGCTTCTTATTACGTTAGATATAGAAGCGTTATATACGTCCTTTGACCACACGCAGGGGCTCTCTTCTGTAAAATATTTCTTGGAAAAACGGTCCAGCACACTGTATGAGCATAACAAAATTTTACTGCAGCTCATCAGCTGGTGTCTGAACAATAATTATTTTCTGTTCGACAAAGATCTGTATAAACAGCTGAGAGGAGTGGCGATGGGGGCCTGCTTCTCCCCCAGCTATGCATGCTTGCATGTTGGCTGGTGGGAGGAGCAGGTCCTTAAGACGGCCTTTCAAAAGGAATACAATACGCATATCAGATCTTATCTGCGGTATATAGATGATGTATTCATTCTGTGGGAGGGTACAGAAGAAGAAGCTACATTGTTTGTGAATGAGATCAACAAAAATGATTTGAATCTAAGATTCACCTCCCACATCGAGAGAAGAGAAATTGAATTTCTCGATGTCAAGGTCTTTGTGCAGGATAATAATCTTGAAAGCACACTCTACAGGAAGGCCACTTCTGGCAACATTACTTTGCACGCCACCAGTTCGCATCCCAAGCACCTCATTGCGAGTATCCCATATGGAGAAATCCTAAGGATAAAAAGAATCTGTAGCAATGAGGAGCAATTTGAAAAATGTAAATCTGATTTGATAACCAGATTAAAAAGCAGAGGATACTCTACTAAAATAATTAGGGAAGCAGAAGAGAAGGCCAAAACCAGATCTAGAAGTAGCCTTTACTCTGAAGAGGAATGCCCTAACATTACCACACCTGAAAGCCCTGTTCAGATAATTGATACTCCTAGGTTAATCACGACATACAATAGAGAGGAGCGTCAGATCAGATCCATTATTAATAAACACTGGCCAGTGGTACTGACTGATAATATCCTACAAAATAGGATAGCTGCTAAACCAATGATCACATTTAGAAGAAGCAGCACTATGGGCACAAGGTTAGATAAGGTATCCCCTGAAATCAAAAAAGTCATCACTTGGATGCCAACCAAGAAAGGTTTTACTAAGTGCACAAGTTGTAGAGCTTGCAATTTTGGGTGCAACATGTCTTCATACCACACTCCTTTCAAGACTACTTCCAACCCGATAAGAGGCAATTACAACTGCAAAACTGAATTTGCTGTGTATGTCCTGACGTGCACCTGCGGGCTACGCTACGTGGGTAGCACGAAGCTACAGGTGCACGTCAGGATTTTGCAGCATATCAGGGCCATCCTGCACAGCGACGCAACATATCCTGTTGCCAGACATTTTAAGAAAGTGCATGCTAATATTATCAACTGCCTTTCTTACTATGTAATTGACGCTGTTAGCAGAAAGAGGAGAGGGGGCAATAGAGAACGCCAACTCCGGCAACTAGAGACCAAATACATCTTGGACCTAGATTGCAAATGGCCCAATGGGTTGAACACAACGGAAGACATGCGTAGTTTTCTGTAATACTAGCTGTATATAGCATGGGTATAACACGTTGGTTCAACATTTCAGTTTTGTAAATACATGAATTTGTCCTTGTAAATATGATTGTATATAAAATTTGTATGCATATTTTCCCTCATCAAGAATTTCTCAAACCATAACAATGAAATTTTAAATTGTTTTTTATATATTCAAATGTTCCCGGGATTTTAAAATACTGTTGATACCTATACTATCCAGGAATTAATTAATTTTTTGTTCTTGTGGTATACAGTAAAAATGGGACCCTACATATACATTTGATCAATTTGAGAGATTTACACCATTTTGCACTTGCACTTTATAAACTTCTTATGGGATGCACTTTTAGCACTTTTCTAAGCCTCTCCATTACTTCCAATTATGTAATGTGTGAAAACCAATGAAACTGTTTTGAGTTATATTAACTTCTCATGACAAATTATCCAACATGTGGGTTTTTGATAAAACGGATTTAACCGGTTATTATTTCCCCTCAATTACTGTTTCAAATATGGCGACTGGAAAGGGATTTAGCCTTTCGTAAGAAATAGTTTTAATTGACATGAATTATATTTATTATTTTAAATATGTTCAGTGGTACATTGAGAGCATGCAAACTCAAAAGTCATATATTATGGCAATAGAAATATATTATATTTCTTTTTTCATGTGCCTACAGTAAATATGCCTATTGAAAACAGTTGTAAGGATAATATAGAAGAAAAACTATACTTACAGGATTTTTTCTATGTTTTCTACACATGTGATGTGTGATGTAAACAGTGGGAGGGGCACTTTTGCACTTTAAATTTGAATGATGGTGTTTTCAATCTGTGACATGTGATCAAGGGCTTACGGGCTTGAAACGCGTTGTGTTGGGTCACTGAATAAAATACTGCCCACTTGAAAACCTCGGAGGTCTGTGTCTCTTTCCTCGCCTGACTGCCATTGGGAGAACTCAGGAAGTGGTTTGAGGGTTTCCAGATATATATATATATATATATATATATATATATATATATATATATATATATATATATATATATATATATATATATGAAGCAAACGCCCTGGGGCTCGGGAGGGATACACGACCATGGTCCGCCAGGGCGTTTGCTTCAGATATATATATATATATATATATATATATATATATATATATATATATATATATATATATATATATATATATATATATATATATATATATATATATATATATATATATATATATATATATATATATATATATATATATATATATATATATATATATATATATATTCACTGAAAAAACCATAGGTTTCACACCAGTTATAGTTAGGAATTAGCATTTAAAAAACCTATTAAATTCACTGAAAAAACCATAGGTTTCACACCAGTTATAGTTAGCTGGAAATTTTACTGATATAAAACCATTGAAATTCCCACGTTATAGTTAGATGGACTCACTATAACTTGCGCGTGCAATGCACTGCTGATGACATCACATATTACATCACTCATGACATGGTGAGTGACATCACTCATGACATCACTGATGACACCATCCAGTGAATGTGTGTCTTTCTGAAAAAATAAATATATTTTATATATGTATATGTAAAAGTTGATGGAAGAATAAATGTTTAAATAAGTGTCTAAATGGATGGTTTTTAAAAATTGATTGGTTAACTGGCTTAATAAGACATCATCAGCAGTGCATTGCACGCGCAAGTTATAGTGAGTCCATCTAACTATAACGTGGGAATTTCAATGGTTTTATATCAGTAAAATTTCCAGCTAACTATAACTGGTGTGAAACCTATGGTTTTTTCAGTGAATTTAATAGGTTTTTTAAATGCTAATTCCTAACTATAACTGGTGTGAAACCTATGGTTTTTTCAGTGAATTTAATAGGTTTTTTAAATGCTAATTCCTAACTATAACTGGTGTGAAACCTATGGTTTTTTCAGTGAATTTCATAGGTTTTTTAAATGCTAATTCCTAACTATAACTGGTGTGAAACCTATGGTTTTTTCAGTGAATTTCATAGGTTTTTTAAATGCTAATTCCTTTGTATATCGAGTTTCTAACCTTTTTTTTTTTTTACAATTTGCTGTTTTTTTTTAAGTATTCATTTTTTTTATATAATTTTTTTCTTTTGCGCTCTGGGTGCGCGCTCCGGGAAGCTTTCAGCTAAGCTCTCCTGTAAGTTTCTCCGAGAGCTCATCTGAAAGCGCACCCAGAGCGCAACTGTCGTTCGTGAAAAAAAAATATGAATGAAAAGTTAATAATAATGCAAAACATTTCGTACCATACAAATAAAATTTGTTTTTTTTAATATGGAAAATGATTATGCATTTCTATAAAAGATTGATGACGTCACTTCGGCGCGCAACGTAAGTGCCCTCGGAAGCGCCTACGTGCGCGGCGCCTAAACGCACGCAAAAGCGCCTACGATCGCGCCACGTTTGCGCCCCGGAAGCGCCTACGATCGCGCTGCGTAAACGCACCGGAAGTGCTCCGGAGCGCGCAGCGTAAACGCGTCGGGTCATGTGACCCTAAAATAACACTTTTCATTGGTTGCTAACAGTTTTTTTTTTACAATGAATGAAATCCCCACCCATTTCCTTCACTTCTTCTTTCACTTTTGTGACTGAAAGGCCTGCCTTTTTTGCTGCTCCATATTCCTGGATTCATCATGGCTGCCAGACCATCCAGCAGTGAAGATGACTCCAATGATTTCATTGATGAAGAGCCTCCTCAGCCGAAGGTCAAAGAACATTTCATCTGGAAATTTTTTAAGTTTCCAGCAGACCAGAAGAAGGTGAATGCACCAAAAGTAGAGTGCAGGATCTGCAAACAGGTCCTGTCACGGGGTAACCCCCAAAAAAAATACTCTTTTGGCAACTTCACCATGATTCGCCATGTGGAGAGGAGGCACCCCCAGAATTTTGCCCGGGAAAGTGTCAGGGCTCTGGCACAAGAGGTTCCCAGAGATGGGGCCTCTACATCAACAGGAGGAGCAACTTCTTCTGGAAGAGAACAATCACAGGGGCAGGTAGCAAACATTCAACCTGCATTTAACCATGGGGTCGTCAGATGCAGATACTGCAATCAACTCCTCACCTATGGGGAGCAAAGTGTCCTGCTCGTGGTTCGGGCATTGGAGAACCATCACTGCCCTTCCCACCCCTAATTTTTTTCTTTTCTTTTTGCTCCTGTTGAGCAGTTTCTATTCCCTGTTTTTGTTCCTGTTCAGTTAAAAGAAGAAAACCAAAAGTTCTTTTCAGAACTACCTCCAATTCTCATCAAAGAGCTATAATCTTAAAAAATGAAGAGTAAGTGAAATATAGTGCATTGATAATTGAAAGGAGAATGAGTAAGAAAGAACAGAAAGGTATGAGAGGTGAAAGGAAGTGAAGTAGGAGGAATGAAAGAAGGTGAGTGTTAGAAAAGAAAGTTATGACACAGTGAATAAACTGGAGGCCTCATTTCTGAAAAGTGACGCATCGCTTATGACATTCCAGATATGTCATATTTAATATATGACTAATCAATTCGCAAGGAGTTACAGATATGTCAGTATTTCTGACATATCTGTAAACACAAAAGTAACGCATTGCAGGAGTGCGTCACAAAAGTGACGCAACTCCAGTAATGTGTCCTTTCACATGGAAAAAGCACCATGTGAAAGGTTTGCTGTGAAGCAGGCGCAAGATTTTGGCGCAACTGCATCCTAAAAGTGACGCACTGCGTCATTATTACCAAGCTTTTTGCAAGGAACACCCCCTCTGCATGCATTATACCTGACACTATTTTTTAAAAAGTGACGCATCTAGGTACATGGGTCACTTTTTAAAACTCTGCGCCATATTGTATCTGCATCAGGTATAATGTATGCAGAGGGGGCAATCCCTCGCAAAAAGCTTGGTAATAACGACGTACTGAAATCTATGAGATTTCTCTGCGTCACTTTTAGGATGCTGTTGCGTCAAAATCTTGCGCCGGCCTCGCATCACTTTTATGTTTACAGATATGTCAGAAATACTGACGTATCTGTAACTCCTTGCAACATGATTCGTCATACATTAAATATGACACATCTGGAATGTCATAAGGACTGTGGACAGAAAAGTGACGCATCACACCAGCAGTGTAATAAAATGTGCCTCGTTGCACTATATTTAAAGGATGCAACAGCATCCTAAAAGTGACGCAGTGAAATCTCAAACATTTCACTGCGTCGCTATTACAAAGCTTTTAGTGGGGGAACACCCCCTCTGCATGCATTATACCTCACGCAGATATAATGTGGCGCTTGATTTTAAAAAGTGACCCATCTACCTAGATACCTCACTTTTTAAATATAACGCAACGAGGCACATTTTTTTACACTACTGGTGCGATGCGTCACTTTTCTGTGCGCACTCCTTATGACATTCCAAGTAACGCATTGCTGGAGTGCGTCACAAAAGTGACGCAACTCCAGTAATGTGTCCTTTCAAATGTGGAAAGCAGCATGTGAAAGGTCTTGCCTCAGTCTAATACCTGCTGTAAAGCAGGCACAAGATTTTGACGCAACAGCATCCTAAAACTGACGCAGTGAAATCTCAAAGATTTCACTGCGTCGCTATTACAAAGCTTTTTGCGGGAGAACACCCCCTCTGCATGCATTATACCTGACGCTATTTTTAAAAAGTGACGCATCTAGGTACATGGGTCACTTTTTAAAACTCTGCGCCACAATAT
Organism: Lissotriton vulgaris; assembly: GCF_964263255.1. Lineage (NCBI taxonomy): Eukaryota > Metazoa > Chordata > Amphibia > Caudata > Salamandridae > Lissotriton > Lissotriton vulgaris. Next base: position 1,337,025,993 of record NC_141687.1, read on the forward strand.
ATCTGCGTCAGGTATAATGTATGCAAAGGGGGCATTCCCCCGCAAAAAGCTTGGTAATAACGACGTACTGAAATCTATAAGATTTCTCTGCGTCACTTTTAGGATGCTGTTGCGTCAAAATCTTGCACCTGCCTCGCATCACTTTTATTTTTACAGATATGTCAGAAATACTGACGTATCTGTAACTCCTTGCAACATGATTCGTCATACATTAAATATGACACATCTGGAATGTCATAAGGAGTGCGCACAGAAAAGTGACGCATAACACCAGCAGTGTAATAAAATGTACCTCGTTGCACTATATTTAAAAAGTGACGCATCTAGATAGATGCGTCACTTTTTAAATATTGCATAACAATGCGCATTTTTTTACACCGCTGGTGCGTCACAAAAATTGACGCACAAGAAGCGCAAAACTAACAGCGCAAGGCCTTCATAAATATGGTCCTGGATTTTCCCCGTGCTTCGCCGGTGCGCGTACCATGCGCTTCCCCCGCGCAAAACGAAAAAAAATTTTTAATGCCCTGCAGGACCCTATTTTAGTCCCTACATCAAACCTAGGGGGTCAGAGGGGGTCTACTCTTCCCCCTTATGGTCATTTGCCCCTTTTTTTTTCAAACCCCTTGTGTCTCGATTTTACCGAGACACAAGATGGCGGCCGCTCCGGACTGTTTAGAATGTTTACAGACAACTGAGAGCCAATCAGCTTCCTGCGCGCAAGTCGCGTGTCGCGCCTGGAGCGCACTCCGGTGCGCGCACGGGAGAGCGCCTATAGATATATATATTTTTTTGAACCTAAATTACTCAAAATCCACTGGAGCACATATCTTGAGACATAGCAAAGGCACATCGGGCTACCAGTCCCTACAATTTTGCCAAGTTTCGTGGAAATCCATTCAGCCGTTCGGGCTAAAAGTGAAATCGACCGCCCTATGGAAATTAACATGGGGAAAACGCGTTTTGGGACCCCCCTTTTATCTCGGCCCCCGCTTAACGTATCCCCCCCAAACTTTCAGGGAAGGACCGGAACCCCGCGAGGCCATTTTCAGGAAATTTTCAGGCAGATTCGTCAACCGGCGCCAAAGTTATTCCAAATAGAATTTTGAGATTTAACATTGAAAAAAATCCTAACTATAACTACCTACTGGCGACCGCCAGTAGGTAATATATATATATATATATATATATATATATATATATATATATATATATATATATGCACAGAAACTCTCCTTAGGCCACCTCCAAATCCCTCAGACCGGCAAAGCTAATAACAGGAGACAGACCACAGGATCTGGCCATAGAATAATTTATTGGCACAGGTAAACAGCCATGACGCGTTTCGGGCTTCGTGAGCTCTTGTTCACATGCAGAGCAGTTACTTTTTTTATCGTTTTTATGCAGTGAACACAAGTACCCGCCTCCCTGACACAAACTCCTTCCAGGTCACATGACCATAGATATAGAAGAGGTGCTGTTTCACATGGGTTCTGTGAAAGTTTTGGTTTAGAGCTGTTTTTTTGCACAACAACAAATATCACATTGCAATTATAAAAACATAAATGTTTTGTCTCTACTAACCGCTCTTAAAATACAGAATCCACTGAAAATACACCCCCTCTTTAAAGAGATACACAATAAACATAAAATATATTACAGCATAAATAATTTTTTGGGTGTAAGTTATCTGCAATCTCAAAGATGTTACAAAAATCAAAAAACATCAAAATGGGCTCAAAATGCTGTAGGGCAGGATAAATCCTTGCCCTTAAAAAAATCTCTATAAACATAGATATACCACAGCAGAGAACTCATTCCAAAACCAGGGAGGATCTTCTGTGAAAAAAGTGCAGACATTTTTGTATGTGTATATTATTCAAAAAACACCTCTGCTTGATGTGCAAAAAAGCTGTGCAAAAAAGTGCAGACAATATTTACAAAAAGTGCAATGTGTATGATAAATAAATCTGTATCAATATGTATAAATATGATTAACAATAAAATTGGCCATTGCCTAAATCCATTGTTAAAACCACATAAATAACACATCTTCATGAAAACCAGTAATTCATCATATCATAAAAATGGTGGACACCCCATATGTGAAAAAAAGAGAGGATCAAGATTTCATAATATTTACAGGAGACTGTGCCAACAACAATACATATGTCAGGTAACAGAGAACCTGACTACCTGACAAAAACGTATCAACCCGTAGTGGAGATGAATAACAAATGTAAAAACCTCTTTATATGTGTCATATATGATATACTAGGTAACAGGGATCCTGACTACCTGTCATTATAAGATATGACTGCGGTTTATATCGGAAGCTTATGAAAACAGACACAGGAACGTGGATAACCTGAACCCTTTGCTATTGACACAACTGGGACTGAAAACTGCTCAGAATAATCACAAGCAGTTCTCATAAAAAATTATGCATGTCCTCAGTGTCATTGAGACCATTCAACCATTTACGGTCGAATTCTAAAATCATGGTGGTCTTGAGTTGCCTTCGTTTTTGCTCTCTATTACCTCCCCTACGTTGTTTGGCAATGGACCCCACCACATAATAGGTTAAGCAAGCAACGTCATTATTGTGTTTCTTTTTAAAATGACGTGCTACTGGATATGCCGGGTCATTGTGCAAGATAGCTCTAAGATGTTGTAAAATCCTGACGTGCACCTGTAATTTTGTGCTGCCTATATAATTCAGGCCACAGGTGCACGTCAGGACATACACTGCAAATTCAGTTTTGCAATTAAAGCTACCTGCAATCGGAATATCTCTAGAGCAAAAAGGAGTTTGGTAATGGGTTTTGTTGATTCCGAATTTGCATGCCCTGCAAGAGGAGCATTTACGAAATCCTGGCGCTGGTTGTAGCCACATGTTTTTTTGTCTTGTCTCTGGGCTACTTCTGTCTAAGACTGATCCCATGTTCTTTGCCCTTTGAAAAGTAACCAACGGCATACCAGGTAGTTGGGGACCTAATATTGTATCCGTTAGCAATATTGGCCAGTTCTTTTTAACAATGTCCTGATTTTATTTTCCTCATTGCTAAAGGCCGTAATCAATCTAGGACAATCACTGATCTTAGTGTCTGGCGTCACATTGGATACCTCCTGCGTAATCCTAGAAGGATTAGATGGAAAAAGACTATCTCTAGGGTGTGTATTCGCTTTAATCAGTGCTTGATTTACCATAGCATCGGAATAGCCACGTTCCTTAAGTCTGACATTCATCTCTTTGACACAGTTCTCGAACTCATCATTAGAACTACAAATTCGTTTGAGACATAAGATCTCACTGTAGGGAATACTACTGATAGTATGTTTAGGATGCAGGCTTGTGGCGTGTAATGTTGTGTTTCCAGCTGTGGGCTTCCTGAAAAGTGTAGTTTCCAACCTGGCGTTCTTGACATACACTTTCACATCTAAAAACTCTTTCTCATGCTTATTTAAGTGTAAGTGAAGTTGAGGTTGAGGGAATTATTGTTGATCTCACTTACGAAAGTCAACATTTCTTCCTCATCCCCTTGCCAAAGAATAAAAACGTCATCAATGTAACGTAAGTATTTTACAACCTTTTCATTGACCTAATCTTGGTGTTCGATGTTAAGGACCTGTTCCACCCACCAGCCTACGTGTAAACACGCATAGTTGGGGGAGAAACAGGATCCCATCGCAACACCTCTTAATTGTCTCCACACATCTTTACCAAAAAGAAAAAAGTTGTTATATAAACACCATTCAATAAGGCTGATGATCACTTTGTTACGCTCATAAAAATCAACAGCACGTTTCCCAAGGAAGTATTTAACTGCTTGCAAACCGCACATGTGTGCTGTACTCGTATAAAGGGACTATATATATATATATATATATATATATATATATCATATTTAAAATTTACAGAAACACACAGTCACTGGATGATGTCATTAGTGATTTCATTTGAGATGTTATCAGTGATGTCATCAGTGATGTCACTGACCTTGTCATAGATGATGTAATCGTGATGTCATTAGCAGTGCACTGCGGGGGCGCGAGTTATAGTTAGCTGATCTAACTATAATGGCCGAATTTCTCTGGTTTTGTATGAATTAAATGTACAACTATGTATAACATCCTTAAAACCTGTGTTTTTTTCAGTAAATTTATATGTTTTTTTAAATGCGAAGTTCTAATTATAACGTCCCTGAAACCTATGTTTTTTTTCAGTGAATATATATATATATATATATATATATATATATATATACATTTCACGATTCACTCACGCAGCAACGCACCACAAGGATTGGCAACACTCTGTCCTGGCCACAAATATTTTTTTGGGTCAGCTGTTAGTACGCGTTTCGCCTGACCAGCCGGCTTGATCACCAATAGTTTTCTGTTTGTAAAGCGGCCATTTAAACCAAAGTGCATTCAAAACCTCACGTGATGTGACTACAAAAACAGCGCATTCGAAAACAGACTTGTAGTTTCTACTGGGACAACCTCTGTACAGTTACCAATTATTGTTGGAATTCATAATTTGATTACATAAACTCTGTATAGTTATAGGATAACACTCCCACAAACTTTAAATAATATATTGTGGAAGAGAGAGGGAAAACAAATATATTAAATAATTTTCCCTACTTTCAAATAACTTTATTGAAACACTGGCGTGCGCACCCCGGACGTAATTTGTGAGACTCTTTTAAAGAGGAATACAACCCTATGGGTTGTGCAATATGCCAGAGTATAATTTGCAGAGTTTCTTTTACCGAGAAAACAGTCTGTGTCTCGCCATTCAGCCCAAGTGGGCAAATGTATACATATAGTCTGTATCCATCTATGTGATAACATATTAAATTAACCAGGCTAGTCACTGCATTAAAAACTAATTTTCTACAATACACATGACTTTCGTGTTCCACTCATACAACCTATAATATAGTGAAATCATACTAATATGCCCCTGTGGGTAGTATTCCTGTTGCAAATGTATATATAGCACAATTCGATACAGCGGAGATTGCAGTATTGTGAATAGTAAATAGTCCCGCCTCAGTGGGCGCTAACTCTCATTATGATGAGTTCACTCTATTTTATGACATAAATACTGTAAAAAAGTGCAAAACTGTAAAAAATGTAATACACCCAAACAAACCATTAAAACTTCTTTTCGAGGAAGCTGAATACATCTCGCTCAATTCATCATGATCCCTGCTGTTTACAAAAGGATATTTTTAGAGGTGAGTGATCAAATCCTCTTCCATATTCAACCCCATTGGGGTACGAGTGTTTAATTCAGTAATATAGCAGGACTCAAGCCTGTCCAACTTCTTTTCGCGATTGCCTCCACGAATACTAGGTGGAACACAATCGATCACGAAGTAGCTAAGCCCTTATGTTTTTTTCTCTTGGTGGGATTCGAAATGACGCGCCACTGGGTTGTCCCCATTGCGTATAGCCCTAAGGTGCTGCAACACACTTTCGTGGGCCGGGTGGATTTTGCTGCCCACGTACCTCAGACCACAAGGGCACTGAAGGAAGTAGACTGCATAGTCGGTCTTGCAGGAGAAGAAACCCTTGATCTTTTTTACTCTTTTGAAAGGCCTAAGGTGTAAGTTTGTGTATTCTTGCCATGGTTACAAGCTTGGCCCTTACTGCACTTGATGAAACCAGGTTTTCTTTTAAGCTAAGTTGAAACCTGACCACCCTGTTTTTTCTGGGGAAGCATGTTAGTTACCAGAAGTTGTTTGAAAGACCGTGCTCTTCTAAATGTAATCGCCAGTCTATTCTGTACTATTTTACTAAGCTTTGGTCACTAAAGTTACGGATTATTCTTAGGCTTTCTCCGTACGGAATGCTTCTTATCAAGTTTTGCGGGTTGAAACTCGGTGCATGAAGCAACGTGTTCCCTGTTGTAGGCTTCCTGTAAAGCTTTGTATGAAGCTTGGAGTCTTTCACGTATACTGTTAAGTCAGGGAAATTGACTCAACTCACACTGATTGTACAGGTAAATTTTAGATTTAGTGAGTTATCTTGCAGTTTCTTAATCAAACTCTTAACTGATTCTTCAGACCCTTTCCAGACGATGAAAAGATCGTCAATATACCGGCTCCAGTGTAGTACATTCTCTTCCCACTCTGTCTGGAACTCGACTCGTACCACCTGCTCCTCCCACCAGCCCATATGCAAATTGGCATCGCTGGGGGCGAAGCAGGTGCCCATCGCGGTTCCACAGACTTGTTTGTAAAGGTCATGTTGAATAAAAAATAATTATTTTTTAAACATACAGAGACCATAGACAGTAGAATCTGTGTGTGTGACCATAAATTGATTGGATGATCATTCAGAAAATGTTTGATGGCCCGTAGGCCATCCTCATGCTTGATGCTGGTGTATAGCGTAGTTACATCTATTGTCACCAGCAACAGGTTTTTTTCCCATTGTAAGTCACAGATCGTTTGCAAGAAGTCCCCTGAGTCTTGAATATACAAGGGGAGTAGTTTGACAATAGGGCATAGAAAGGAATCAACGTACTTGGACGTGCTTTCCAGAGCCCCCCCCATGGCAGAAATAATGTGCCGTCCTGGTGGGTTCTCTGCATTTTTATGCACCTTAGGAATTAGGTAGAACACTGGTGTCACAGGATTGGAAACTCTTAAAAACTGCAATTCATCACGTGTGATAAGACATTGGATATTCCATTCTTTCAACTGTGTGTTATAAAGCTCAAAGCTACTCTGCATAACTACGTCTATTATTTTCATATAATTAGTACGATTGTTAAGTTGCTTATAGGCTTCATTCAAGTACTTTGTTCTATCCCAAAGAGCAATATTCCCACCCTTGTCTGCATCTCTTACAATACAATTCTGTTGTGATTTAACTTTAGTAATTAAAGCAGAGTACTCCGTTTCTTGCTGGGTGAAATTTTTATGTCTGACACTCGTGTATTTCTCCAGATTTTTTAACTCATTAGTGACTAAGTCAATAAATACATCCACCAAGTCTTTTGTACTCATAGGGATGAATCTAGAATGGGGCCTGAAGTTCGAAGGTGCGCTCCCTCCAATGTCAACTTCCTGCTCTCTTGCGCTTCAGAAATGTGACTACTGGTTGATTCTAATTGGAAATATCATAGTCCATTACATTGTCTAAACTACTTGTGGGCGGTGTGTCAATGCCTCTCAGCTCCAAAAGTAACTTTACAGAGTGCATGTAATCAAATTATGAATTGCAACAATAATTGATATGTGTACGGAGGTTGTCCCAGTAGAAACTACAAGTCTGTTTTCTAAAAGACTGTTTTTGTAGTCACATCATGTGATGTTTTGAATGCACACATTGGTTTAAATGGCCGCTTTACAAACAGAAAACTATTGGTGATCAAGCCTGCTGGTCAGGAGAAACGCGTCCTAACAGCTGACCCAATAAAATATTTGTGGCCAGGACAGAGTGTCGTCAATCCTTGTGGTGCGTTGCTGCGCAATGGAATCGTGAAATTGGAAGGACCGGACTTGGGTGGTCCATTGCTGATGAGACACCTGCTGATTTGGTAGGCGGCGGCTTTACTGAAGTATGGAGGTTTGAAATATATATATATATTCACTGACAGAACCATAGGTTTCAGGGACGTTATAGTTAGTTGGACATTTCACTCGTCCAAACCATAGAAATTCCCCCATTATACTTAGTTCAGCTGACTATAACTCGCACCCCCGCAATGCACTGCTGATGATGTCATATATTACATCATTCATGACATGGTCAGTGACATCACTGATGACATCAATGATGACATCTTAAATGACATCACTGATGACATCATCCAGTGAATGTGTGTTTCTGTAAAGTTTAAATATGTTTTATGTATATGCCAAGGTGTATTGAAGAATGAGTGGGTGTATAAGTGTCTGGATGAAGGATTTAGTAGGTGCATGGCTGACTGTATGAGTGAGTGAATAAATGTGTCTTACTGAATGTATGGGTTAGTGACTAAACTGTCTGAATGTGTGTATCAGTATGTCTGTTGTTGTGTAAGCTGCTGTATGTGCTGGTCAGTAGCTACATGAGTGTCTATATGGGTTATTGATTGGTTGCCTGAGTATTTGTATTGTAGACTGAGTGTGTATGTGGCTGGGTGGGAGGTGTGTGACTCTGTGCATAGATGTGTTAGTGTTAGTGTTAGTGGTTGATTCACTGGGTGTATGGGTATCAGTGACTGTATAAGAGAATAAGTATGTCTTAGTATATGTTTGAATAAGTGAGGTGGTGTGCATATAACTGTATAGGTGAGGAAATGGGAGTGTGATTGTTCAAGTTCAAGTTCAAGTTTATTGTTTGATTAGTTAAAATCATTACAAAGACCCCCCTAGAAAAATAGAATACTTCTGCACATGCGACTAAGATTATCATGCAATGAAAAAGATCAAAATGCATCACTATTTTGTCTTACAAAAATTACAAGTCTATAAAATCCAATTATTAAAAATAATAATTAAACAGTGGTAAAACTCAAATATTAAAATTTTTTTTTTTTTAAATATCCAACCCCATTGAAAAGGGTGTGGGGCGATTTTGCATGGATTTATATTTGGTCATTCATCAGCTTGCAATAGGAAACTGTTGACGAGTTTCATGAATTTGACTCCTCGGCAAGCCAGGATGTACGACGAGCCCTCCAGCCAGCGTATAACTGCTTGCCTGCTCGACCGGATGTTCAGATTGTTAAAAATAGCTTTCAGGTAGTGTATCCTTTGGTTTAGGATGGCTGGACAGGCACATATCAAGTGGATTAGGGTTTCTTTTTTAAATCCACATAATCGACAGGATTCTGAATTAAAAGCTGATTTCCATGAGAGGGATAGGTCCTTGGAGTCGTGCACGCCCATTCTAAATTTTAAAAAACAAGTTTTTAGGTAAGAGCTGAAATGGGCAGATAAGTAAGCTTGTGGCTTTGAGAACCTGTACGAGTTTATGACTGTCCATCCGTGCCGCCTCTTGGTAAGCGCCGTTTTATCCTCCTGTAGAGATTTCTTTTTGGCCGCGACATTTACTTTTTTATTAAAGGCTCCTCTATCCATCGCATTGTCCCATGCAGGTTCAAGTTCCATCTCAATGAACAAAGAAGGGAGTTCCCCGTGGGTATCTTTGGGATATGGGCAGGTAGCAGGGGGGAAGAAGCCAAAATAGAAGAAAAGAGTACCCTGCCTCAAGATATAAAGGCCCTAACTGGGGGGTCCTAACTGATATGTTTGGAGGGGTGATTAACCTAGGGGTTGACAAAACATAAAACAATCACATGGTCAAATCAAGAAGATTGAGCAATTCAAGTTTTTAGAAAATATATTTTTTATTTTTATTTTCTGATAAAAGGAATTAAAAAGGTTTTTTTTGGAAAAATATATATATATATATTTTTTTTGATATATCATAGGTACATATAGGTCATAAATAAGACAGACAGATATGGGAACAATAATGTCACAACAATTCGTCCTACCCAGTAACAGCCTATATTTACACACACATAGTCATTCACTTCGATCCCTACTCACACTTTCTCTCCTAATTTCATACACCATTCACTCTATCATTCATTCTACTTTTCCTTGCGATTATGGCACATAGATGGTCAAATCGGGATGTTCATCCGGGTAGTTGGTTTTAGCTACGGGTCCTGGTGTAATGAGGACAGTGGCCGTATTCCAGGAGACATACGCCGACGCGCTTTTCGGTGACCGGCCAATAAGGCCGCACCTTCGTCAGGGCAAGGGGCAGTAGGCCATAAATTGAATGGCTGAAAGACATTCAATTTATGGCCATCCAAGAGAGGGCTTATCAACCTTTATCACTCAAAAACTGAACTGGGCAACGGAAGAACTAGACACGGGGGCAAACTGGATCCAAGTGATCAAGGTAAGCGGCAAGGAACCAACCAGCCACTCCTTTTAATCAACGTCTACATCCACCCGGAGAGCAAAAAAGCAGAAGGGTAAACATCTAACCCTAACAAAGTTATTGAAGTCATTGCAGAAAAGCCACGTGAACTCCCAAATAGTGATCTCAGGCGACTTTAATAGCAATCTTCTAATGACCGAATGGGGAAGAAACAGTAAATCCTCCCAGGGCGCGACCGAGTTTGTTTGTAAATTAGCAGTACTCGACATGACAATCATGAACGGCAAAGCTCCAGGGGATTCGCCAGCCGCGGCAACACATCTGAGCGGAAAGGTCGCCTCAGCAATAGACTTCATAATTATCAGCGATAACCTGCTCCCACAAATTAACAACTTTAGAATTATCCCACAAGTCGAAAGTGACCATCTTCCGTTGACGCTGAACTTGAAGTACAAAGCAAAAAGCGCTCAAAACTGCAATACCATCATGCAGCTGCAAGAAACATTTAATCTTCGTAAACTAAAATGGCGAGGAGTGGCACCGCAATCCATTCAGGAAAAAGTCAAGGCTTTCAAGGAAATCCAAGGCCCTGTACTAGAACATGCTCACGTAATCCACTGGGAGCGATTGGCCGAATTTTTGGTCCAACATTTCCCAGTTTCCACGGGACGGATGTCAACAAAAGTCATCAGAAGGGATCCGTGGTTCAATCTAGATCTAAAAATGCGAAAAAGAGAGATCGCAAGAGAAGTGCGACACCTATCTTGAGTTGGAGAAAAGGGTCCAAAACAAGAAAAAACAAAGCTGCAAGCACTGGGGCGCACGTATAGGAGGAACCTGGAAAGAGCAAAAACAGAGTATCCAACAGCAGCGAATTCTGGAGTATTGTAAACACTTTAACATCTGGTCCTATACTTCAGCAAGAGGCAGGAATTGGTTCTGATATATGGATTGCCCATGTCAAAACACTGTTTATTAAATCGTCGACGGGTCCCGAAATATTACCGCACGGGCCAGATCACGAACATGAGGAAGTCCAAGCCTCATCTACGAAGGGTCCCGAAAAATTACCTCATGGGCCAGACCACGAACATAAGGAAGCCCAAGCCTCATCCACTCCGGTCTCAGCAGAAGACAGCACACCTAAATCAAACTCATCCATCAATGAGCCAAACTCCCTGACAAACGCGAAAGAGCTAAGTGGTCTCATAAGGAAACTAAAGTCTCAGGGAGCGGCCCGACCAAATGGTACACCAAACGCCATTTTTAAGAATAACCCGGAGATGTGGTCTTCCATCCTCACACCAGTCTTCAATGAGATGTATTCACAGTCTAACATCCTGGCTTCCTGGAGGGGGACCATCATCCACCCCATATTCAAAAAGGAGATCACTGTAAGCCGGGAAACTACAGACTAATCTCACTAATTGACGTCGAAGCAAAACTGTACACTTTGTGCCTGCTAATCCAGTTGCAAGGTTGGATGGAGGAAAAAAACATCATTCCCAGATTCCAGACAGGATTTAGGCAAGGTATGGGTACTCTATCCAACCACGCAACTCTAGCACTTTTGACGGAACAAGCGCAAAGAAGAAAATGCCACCTTTTCGCCGGTTTTGTGGACATTAAATCCGCATTCGACAGAGTGAGCAGGAATCACCTATGGAAAAAACTCAACAGATGGGGCTTGCCGATCGTACTGCTCAACACCATTATCACCTTGTACACGGATACTTGGGCAAGAGTCAAGCTGGGAAACGGACTGAGTACTACCGCAAGTATTCACACTCAAAGCGGGCTGAAACAAGGCTGTGTTCTAGCCCCCAGCCTTTTCAATCTGTATTTATCTGACATAGCTCCATACATAGAAAGACCAGATTGTCACCCCCCGAAATTAGCTAATGAGCCGGTTGCAATCCTCCAATACGCGGACGACATAGTCTTGCTGAGCTAAACCCCAGTGGGGTTACAGAGATCAATAAACAATCTGGTATCCTACTTTGACAAGGAACAGCTGGAGCTAAATAAGGAAAAAAACAAAAATCGTCCGCCTGATTGACAGTAGAAAAAGAAAGTTCAAATGGATGGTCAACGGGGGCTAACGTTGAGGAAAAAAGTTCATATAAATATTTGGGCGTAACAATCGGGCAGGGTACAATTCACAAAGAACATAAACTGGCCCTCAAAGCTAAGGCCCAATCACTGATTCACGCCTATATATTACTACGGAAAAAATTGGACTGCCCGAACTATTCCCACTTGCTCAAAAGTAATGGCTGCCCAAATCCAACCTAGTTTGTCCTACGGCCTGGTCCCTTGGTGTGGCAAAGACTTGCACCTACAGAATGAGTTACAGTTAAAAATCTACAAATCTGTTTTTGATCTGCCGATATGTGCTTCGCCTGCCCAGGTTAGACTGGAATTTGGTCTCCAGCATCAGAAATTCAGGGGAATGAGTAACTTTATAAAATGTTGCCTCTGACTCGGGCACGCTGAACAGCCTATGCTGGGCCGAAATTAAGTCCCAGAGGGAGCAGGAAACTCCAAACTCCTGGGGGAGTTTCCTGATTACCTCTCTGGTTGAGATGGAACTTGAATAGAAGAAAAGAGTACCCTGCCTCAAGATATAAAGGCCCTAACTGGGGGGTCCTAACTGATATGTTTGGAGGGGTGATTAACCTAGGGGTTGACAAAACATAAAACAATCACATGGTCAAATCAAGAAGATTGAGCAATTCAAGTTTTTAGAAAACGTATTTTTTATTTTTATTTTCTGATAAAAGGAATTTAAAAGGTTTTTTTTGGAAAAAAATATATATATTTTTTTGATATATCATAGGTACATATAGGTCATAAATAAGACAGACAGATATGGGAACAATAATGTCACAACAATTCGTCCTACCCAGTAACAGCCTATATTTACACACACATAGTCATTCACTTCGATCCCTACTCACACTTTCTCTCCTAATTTCATACACCATTCACTCTATCATTCATTCTACTTTTCCTTGCGATTATGGCACATAGATGGTCAGATCGGGATGTTCATCCGGGTAGTTGGTTTTAGCTACGGGTCCTGGTGTAATGAGGACAGTGGCCGTATTCCAGGAGACATACGCCGACGCGCGTTTCGGTGACCGGCCAATAAGGCCGCACCTTCGTCAGGGCAAGGGGCATACTTTAGTTTCCTTATGAGACCACTTAGCTCTTTCGCGTTTGTCAGGGAGTTTGGCTCATTGATGGATGAGTTTGATTTAGGTGTGCTGTCTTCTGCTGAGACCGGAGTGGATGAGGCTTGGGCTTCCTTATGTTCGTGGTCTGGCCCATGAGGTAATTTTTCGGGACCCTTCGTAGATGAGGCTTGGACTTCCTCATGTTCGTGATATGGCCCGTGCGGTAATATTTCGGGACCCGTCGACGATTTAATAAACAGTGTTTTGACGTGGGCAATCCATATATCAGAACCAATTCCTGCCTCTTGCTGAAGTATAGGACCAGATGTTAAAGTGTTTACAATGCTCCAGAATTCGCTGCTGTTGGATACTCTGTTTTTGCTCTTTCCAGGTTCCTCCTATACGTGCGCCCCAGTGCTTGCAGCTTTGTTTTTTCTTGTTTTGGACCCTTTTCTCCAACTCAAGATAGGTGTCGCACTTCTCTTGCGATCTCTCTTTTTCGCATTTTTAGATCTAGATTGAACCACGGATCCCTTCTGATGACTTTTGTTGACATCCGTCCCGTGGAAACTGGGAAATGTTGGACCAAAAATTCGGCCAATCGCTCCCAGTGGATTACGTGAGCATGTTCTAGTACAGGGCCTTGGATTTCCTTGAAAGCCTTGACTTTTTCCTGAATGGATTGCGGTGCCACTCCTCGCCATTTTAGTTTACGAAGACTAAACGTTTCTTGCAGCTGCATGATGGTATTGCAGTTTTGAGCGCTTTTTGCTTTGTACTTCAAGTTCAGCGTCAACGGAAGATGGTCACTTTCGACTTGTGGGATAATTCTAAAGTTGTTAATTTGTGGGAGCAGGTTATCGCTGATAATTATGAAGTCTATTGCTGAGGCGACCTTTCCGCTCAGATGTGTTGCCGCGGCTGGCGAATCCCCTGGAGCTTTGCCGTTCATGATTGTCATGTCGAGTACTGCTAATTTACAAACAAACTCGGTCGCGCCCTGGGAGGATTTACTGTTTCTTCCCCATTCGGTCATTAGAAGATTGCTATTAAAGTCGCCTGAGATCACTATTTGGGAGTTCACGTGGCTTTTCTGCAATGACTTCAATAACTTTGTTAGGGTTAGATGTTTACCCTTCTGCTTTTTTGCTCTCCGGGTGGATGTAGACGTTGATTAAAAGGAGTGGCTGGTTGGTTCCTTGCCGCTTACCTTGATCACTTGGATCCAGTTTGCCACCGTGTCTAGTTCTTCCGTTGCCCAGTTCAGTTTTTGAGTGATAAAGGTTGATAAGCCCTCTCTCGGATGGCCATAAATTGAATGTCTTTCAGCCAGGCAGCGATGTCCAATAAAACCAGGTATTGAGCTTGCCCCCATGTTCCATGTTTCTTGGAGCAGGATTATTTGTTTTTGCATAAGGAATGATACGGTTTCTTGATCTTGTCCTATGTCCCTGAAGCCATGCACATTCCACGAACAGAGCGAGATGTTGGTCATTTGGGCATCTTCCTTCGCCAGTGTTAAACTTTTTCTTACTTGGTTAGGAATGCATGTTGTTCAGAGTTCTTCAGATCCAGGACCAGTCCTTAATTTCCTGTAGACTTCCCCCGGTATTACCAGGACGTTCGCTTTTGGGGTGCCTGTTCTTGCTAGAGGGAGCTACCGGTGAATTGGAACGTGCACCACGTAGGCATGTGGGCTGGTGTTTTCCTGGGCTTTTCCATTCGTTTAGTTTTTTAAGAAAGAGATATGGATACCTTGGGCGTTGATATGCCTTAAGCCTAATGCCCCATGCCACAAATCTTCCACTCATAGCTACAATTTTGTCCACCACATTCTTGGAGGACCAAGTTGTCAGAGTCTCCTCCACTCCCCTCCCAGTTGTTTCCTTGAATTCCACCGAAGTTAGGTCACACGAACGGATTCCTTTTAATTCAGAGATTTCGTGGAAGAGTCTCAGAAGGTTTCCCCTATTTAGAGTGTCTTGGGTGCCCTTTGATGAATATTCCGGGATAAAAGACAATTTCAGTTCGCACTCATCGAAATCGAGTTGCTTTTCGTATGAAGAGGATATGGGTTCCTTCCTTCCGCCGGTTGATGTTAGGATTAGCGGGATGTTTTGTCCACTTTCTTGTTCATACTCTGTCGTGTATGTGGTTAGCACCTCTTGCCTGGCGTTTGGTGTTCCTGGTGCTATTTGGGCCACGTTCCCTGTTCGTGGCTCCGCTTGATCCTGGTTAAGAAGCTTACATTGGCGATCCTTTCCCCTTATTGTTACAGCTATGAATTTGGGGAGGGATTGAGGGTTGAATGACGTTGGAGCATCCAACATATTCACCGAAGGTTGATTTTGCTTTTCTACGTCAGGACCCTTGTTTATTACTGCTTGTTGAGGTGCACGTTGTTGAGTACTTGCTACTTTGCTGCTCCTTGGGCTTCTATTTCCCACTGGTTGGTGATGTTTTATCGTTTCTACTACACCCTCTTTCTTGTCAAATGCTGTTATTATGCTTTGTTGCTGCACGGCTGGGGTTACATTTTTGGATGCTTCGTCCTCTGATGGTGGCTTCCTGCATTTTGATTAATTTGAGGGGAAGTTTGCGGTTTGGCAGTATGGCTAAGATCCTGGCTCTTTGAGAAGGAGGTCTGGCTACAGTGGGCTTGGACGCTTACCAGGGTTCCAGCCACGGGCAAGGAGGGTAGTGCTTTCTCACTTTCCATGGGTGTTTTTACTGCAAAAAGTGGAAAAATTTGACCGGGGCTGGACTAGATAGTTTGTTATATTTAAGCCTAGCCTTCCTCGCACGCTTTCTTTCCCATTTTGTAGGTTTGACTCCCATCGTTGCTGATGGCTGTGAGGCCACTATTTGTTCTTCATTTTGATTATGTTTTGTCTCGGCTTCTAAATTTGTTGGTGCTTCGTTGGTATTTTTTGGTCCCTCGTTGATATCTTTGGGGAGATGATCTATTAGCTCTTGAGCAACAGATTTTTGAAATTTTCCATGGCAGTGTTTATTGTGAGATTGTTTTGCTGCCCCTAGAACATCTTTTAAAAGTTCCGGAAGGGTTGCCAGTTTCTCAATTATAGGGCCGCAGTAGCATGAGACTAGTTGATTATTAATGTCTCTTTGCTGATCCAGGTTATCTCTTTTTGTTAGTAATGATATTATTAAGTCCAATTTTCTATTTACACCAGAAATGTGAGTGTGATTGATTCTTTGCATGACTGACTAGGTGTGTGAGTAACTCCATGGATGAGTTGTGGTGTGTGAGTGTCTGTATAGATATACGAGTGCATAGGATAATGTTATATTGATGAGTGACTGTATGTATGAGTAATTGTATGGGTGAATGAGTGGATGTGTGTGTAGACCTAGGAATCAGTGAGAGTGTATGTAGTAACTGGTATTGCTGTGTCGATGGTTTAGAAAATGGTAGTCTGTATTTTAAAGTGGATATATCAAAGGTTATATTGGAGTGTGAGGAGGTGCATCAGATTTTGACGTGGATGATGTCTTCAGTGATGTCATTTGAAATGTCATCAGTAAGTATGGGCGAATTTTGCAGGTCTGTGGTCCGTGAATGCACGCGAAATCGCAAAAAAGTCTGCGGATTCGTGGATTTTCCCAAGAAATTGCGGATTTTTTTGCGATTTCCATCTACTCAACTGGAGTACTTTCTACTGGCTAATCAGTAAGTGCTACCTCGTTGGGTAAATGTATAGTGCTTTTCCTACACTGCAGCTGTGTAAAAGCCCAGAAGATTTGTCTCCACTGACCATGTGTGCCTGTAACTTTGCCACCGCGCCAAAAGGCGCCGAGGTCCCTTAAGTGAGCTGTCCATCATAGTTCGGAAAGGGCGGGAAGACGTTTGATACCGCTAGTGTGTGGTGCGAGGCTTCTATGCATGTCAACATGCCTCTTGTGTATAAAGGGTCAGAGAGCGAGCAGGGCAGCAGGTGAGGAGAAAACAGCCTCCTGGTCACAGGAACGGGGATTGCGCTCGAGAAACTCAGGGATGCAAAGACCTCCCTCGGGTATTACAGCAAATTTTTGACTGCAGATCTGGGGTTAAGGAACACTTGCACAGCCTAGACCGTGCTCACTAATGCTTTTGGGCTGATTAAAACGTTACTGAATTAGAGCTTCAACTCGGGCACCTGCTTTATTTATATCTGTAAGTGCTTCTTGTTGCTGTTTAATTTTTGTGACAGGAGCCTCGTGCCAGAATGAATCCTGCCCTGCATAGTTATCCACATAGATGCCACTGTTTTGTGCAATACCTCTACTCAACTGGAGTACTACTGGCTAATCCAGTAAATGCTACCTCATTGGGTAAATTATAGTGCTTTTCCTACACCGCAGCTGCGTAGGTCCAGAAGATTTGTTTCCACTGACCATGTATGCCTGTAACTTTGCCACAGTGCCAAAAGGCGCCGAGGTCCCTTGAGTGAGCTGTCCATCATAGTTGGGAAAGAGCGGGAAGACGTTTGATACCGCTAGTGTGTAGTGCGGGGCTTCTATGTGTGTTCACATGCCTCTTGTGTATAAAGGGTCAGAGAGCGAGCAGGGCAGCAGGTGAGGAGCAAGCAGCCTCCTGGTCACAGGAACGGGGATTGCGCTTGAGAAATTCAGGAATGCAAAGACCTCCTTTGGGTATTACAGCTAATTTTCGACGGCAGATATGGGGTTAAAGCACATTTGCCCAGCCTCGACAGTGCTCACTAATACTTTTGGGCTGATTAAAACTTTACTGAATTTGAGCTTTAACTCGGGCATCTGCTTTATTTGTATCTGTAAGTGCTTCCTGTTGAGGTTTAATGTTTGGCCCACAGGAAGCACTTACAGAGTTAAGGCTGGTGCCCGAGTTGAAGCTAACTTTGCAACCATTTTTGAATGGCGCCAGCAAGCACTCTGGCAGCTTGCCGCGCCATTCTAAAATGGTTCCAAAGTTAGCTTCAACTCGGGCACCTGCCTTAACTATGCTTCCTGGGGCCAAAAAAAATAGTCCGCCCGCTCGCGAATTCGCGAATTTTTCAGCAATTTCGTGAGATTCACGGATCTCAAAATTGCCTACAATTCGCAAATTTCGCGAGCGGAGCGGATTTTGCGCCCATACTTTGTCATCAGTGATGTCACTGACCATCTCATGCATGATGTAATATGTGACATTATCAGCAGTGCATTGCTGGGGCGCGAGTTATAGTTAGCTGAACTAACTATAACAGTGGAATTTCTATGGTTTTGTATGAGTGAAATGTCCAACTAACTATAACGTCCCTGAAACCTATGTTTTTTTTAGTGAATTCCTAAGGTGTTTTAAATACTATTTTCTAACTGTAGCGTGCCTGAATCCTATGGTTTTTTCACTGAATGTCAATGTTTTTTTTAAATGCTAATTCCCAACTATGCCTACAAAGTTATGAAATGTGAAGAAAAAGGGAGAAAAGCACAGAAAGAAGCAAGATGAATGCGTAAAGAGGCAACAGAAGTCCAGAAAGAAGAAGAAAAATGCAGGAAGAAGCAAGAAATGTGCAGACAGAAGAAACAGAGGAGCAGAAAATCCTCCTGTACTCCCAACTTTTTACTGATGGGTACTGGTGGTAACTGACTGACTAACCAGGACCAGAGCCAGCGCTATGCTAAAAGACACTTTAAAATACAGTGAAAACACTAGGGAACACTATACGTTGGGGTACCTCTGTGATTCGCATGACCTCCTCTGTCTTTGCCATGAATAACTGCCTGGGTCATTGCATGAGTACATGGGTAGTGACTGGATGATTAGAGTGCTGCAAGGGCATTGCATGGTGATTTTATAACTGCTTGGGTTTTGGCGGAGAGATTGGATAAGTACATGATGCTGGATGGGTGATTTGAGGAGTGCATGGGTAGTGACAGAGGGATTTCTGGAGTGCATAGGTACAACCTGGAGAATTGGAGGAGTAAATCAGTACTGTGTAGGTGGTTAAATATCTGCATGGATAGTGCACAGGGGATTGTAGCAGTGCATGGGTTATCCCATGAGTACATGTGTACTGACTGGAAGATTAGAGTACTGCAAGGAGAGTGCATGGTGAATTTATAAGTGCTTGGGTTTTGAGGGAGTGATTCGATAAGTACATGGTGCTGGCTGGGTGATTAAAAGAGTGCATGGGTACTGACACGGCGATGGATGGACTGCATGGGTAGTGGTCAGAGGATTTTAGCAGTGCATGTGTTAGTGCCTGGGTCATTGCATAAGTACATAGGTACTGATTGGATGATTAGAGAACTGCAAGGGGAGTGCATGGTGAATGTAGAAGTACCTTGGTTTTGGTGGAGTGATTGGATAAGTACATGGTGCTCGCTGTGTGATTGGAGGAGTGCATGGGTAGTGATAGGGCGATGGCTGGACTGCATGGGTATTGCTCAAGGAATTGTAGCACTACATGAGTTAGTGCATGGGTCATTGCATGAGTGCATGGGTAGTGACTGGATGATTAGAGTGCTGCAAGGAGAGTGCCTGGTGAATTTATAAGTGCTTGGGTTTTGGCAGAGTGATTGCATAAGCACACATATGTCACATCAGGCCCAACCCCTCCCTTCACCACTGTGCAAACGTGCCCTTTGGCGGGTTTTAATTTGGGGGACTAATTCCCATTGAATCCTGAGGGTCCCTGGGGGCCAACTAGCCCACCAGGTACCTCCAGTAAGCGCCACAGAGCTGCGTTGCAGAGAGGGGGTCCGATGCCACGCCGCTTTTTACACCTCTCTACAACCCAACTCTGTGGGGCTAACTGGACTTACCTAGTGGGCTAATTGGCCCCCGGGGACCCTCATGATTCAAGGAAACTTAATTCCCCAACTTAAAATGCGCCACAGGGCACGTTTTAACACATGTCACATCTGGCAACGCCCCTTCCCTGCACCACTGTACAAACGCAGCCCCGGGTGTGTTGTAAACTGGGGGATTAAGTCCCATTGACTCCTGAGGGTCCCTGGGGGCCAACTAGCCCACCAGCTACCTCCAGTACGTGCCACAGAGCTGCCTTGCAGAGTGGTGTAGAAAGGGGGCATGGCCTTGGACCACCTCTCTGCAACGCAGCTCCCTGGCACATATTGGAGGTACCTGGTGGGCTAGTTCACCTCCATGGACCCTCAAATGAAACCCCTGGCGCATTGTAAATTGGGGAATTAATTCCCCTTGAGTCCTGATAGTCCCTGGGGGCCAAATAGCCCACCAGGTACCTCCAGTAAGTGCCAAAAAGCTGTGTTGCAGAGAGGTGTAACAAGGGGCGTGGCCTCTGAACACCTCTCCGCAACGCAGCTCCCTGGCCCATACTGGAGGTACCTGGTGGGCTAGTTCACCCCAGGGACCCTCAGAATTGAAGGGGACTTAACCCCCCAATTTACAAGGTGCCAGGGGGTGCTTTGCACACTTGCTATGTCAGGCCCCACCCCATCCCTGCACCACGGTGCAAACGCACCCCCTGGCGCATTGTAAATTGGGAGATTTATTCCCCTTGAGTCCTGAGGGTCCCTGGGGGCCAACTAGCCCACCATGAACTTCCAGTAAGTGCCAGAGAGCTTTGATGAAGAGAGGTGTAAAAAGGGGGGTGGCCTCTGAACACTTCTCTGCAACGCAGCTCCCTGGCGCACGCTGGAGGTATCTGGCGATTTAGTTGGCCACCAGGAACCCTCAGCATTCAAGGGGAATTAATTCCCCAACTTACAAAGTGCTGGGCGCATTTGCTGAGTGCTGCAGGGAGGGGGGCCTAACCACGATGCCGGATTTTTAAAATTATTCTTTTCTAAGAAGGGGTTGTGTGGCCCCCCTTCTATTTCCTTTTTTTGGGGCCCTGGGAACCTCATCCCCCAGGGTCTGACCCCTTTAAAAAAAATCATGTAACTGGGAAGGGAGCCGCGTGGGCCCCCTCCCATGGCCAATCCTGGCCCTAAGCATCCCATCCCCCAGGGCATGGCCACATATATATCTTTTTAAGGAGGGGGCTGCGTGATCCCCTCCTGAGACCTCTATTGGCCCCGGGGACCCCATCCCCCAGGACAGGCCCTATCCGTTGGGGACCGTGGAGGGAGCCCCAATGCCCCCACATTCCTGCCGGCTCCCCGACTCCTGCGGGAGCCGGCATTGCTTTTCCACATGGGGAGCTGCTAACATGCAGCTCCCAGCGTGGAAAAGCAATCAGCTTTGGATTTTGAAGCGAGAGCAGGTTTTCCTGCTCTCGCTTCCAGAATTCAAAGCAGTGTTTGTTATGACAGGGCGGGAGCCGTGCTCCCGCCCTGCCATAGCAAACAGCACTGTCCTGGGATGGCACCCCGGGACACTGCAGGAGCCGGCCCTGGGGGAAGGCAGTCCCCAGGGCTCCAGGAGGGGGGCAGCGCAGCCCCCTTCCCTCCGTTTCATAGCTCTGGGGAGGTGGTGATCCCCTGGGCCGGGGGTCTGCTACGGACCCCCATATCTCAATATAAAGTGCCATGGGAGGTGGTGGTCCCCGAGGCAGTGTGGGGGGGCTTAAGCCCCCCACACTAATTATTATTTTAGCCCCGTGGAGGTGACGGTCCCTGGGGCTCGGGGGGTGGCAAGGCCCCCCAACAATTTTCACAAATGCTCCAGGGAGGTGGTGGTCCATGGAGCAGCGTGGGGGGATTGGGCCCCCCACACATTTCTTTAGGAAGCCCCGGGGAGGTGGTGGTCCCGGGCAACATTATTTATAAGTTCCCCTGGTACCTGGCCCACCCGGGGGCTTTTTGAATAGGAAGCGCGGGAGCCCACGTTTGTTTGTTTTTTCGTCCAGATTTATGCACCCAGTGTTAATTCGGCTGATTTTGCTTTTTTTAATGCTTTTTTTGGTCCTGGGGGTCTTTGTGGGACCCTCTGAGCAGGCCTACGGGGTCAGGGTGTTTCTACCCTGCTCCCTTATCTTTCTCTCACCTTTGTTTTACTGTTTTCTTTTGACTCGGTTCTACTGAGTAACAAGATGGCTGCCAACACTTCCTGGTTTGGAGTGTTGACAGCCAATTAGAATAAAGCTTAGAGTTGTGAGTCCACTGCGGCTATAGATATCAAAACTTTTATTTTTTTATATTTCTCAGCAAGTACTGATTTACACCATTTAAGAAAAAGGTCCCTTTCTGAACCAAGCACTACCTTTTTGCCAAATTTGGGGTAATTCCGTTCAGCTGTTCGGGCTGTAACCCATCTGAAAATTTCCTACGGAGATTGACATGGGAAAAACGCGTTTTGGGACCCCCCTTTTTCCCAGCCCCCACTTGACAAATCACCCCCAAACTTTCAGGATAGGAGCTGCCCTGGATAGACTTTTTTTTGGAACATTTCGTGAAGATTCGTCAAACGACGCCAACGTTATTAGCAAATCAAAAAATCATTTTCCTATGGAAAGTAGGTTAACTATAACTACCTACTGCCGACCGCCAGTAGGTAATATATATTATACATATATATATATTTTATTTAATATTAGTGCAATAAAAAAAAATGACAGAATAGAAAGAGTGGAGCTCCTACCAATTTACACAAGGACAGGCTGCCACTGTCTTCATGTCACTGATTTTTCCACCTCTGAGGCCAGGGGCACAAAGGCAATGCCGGGGGTCACAAGAGGCATGACAGGGGTCACAGCTGTGACTCCTGGCAACTCCTAAATGATGTCCATGATGCCAAGAATTACCTCTTTTTTTTAGACTTTTATATAGCACGTACAAGACCCAAAGACATCAGGTTTCGGAGCGCTTAACATGAGCACCAGTTTAGTTACAGATGGAGACATTCATTTTTGTTAGGCAAGGGAAGATTAAGTGATTTGACCAGATTCACAGGATGATGAGCGTCATTGCCGAGACTCGAACCCGGTTCCCCAACTTATAGGTCGACCACTCTAGCCGTAAGGCTACATCTTCTCCCTCTAGCATGCTATTACTAGTATTTTAGCATGGATGCACATTATACCAAAAATTACCTACAGTATGCCAGTGCCACTAGTTTGTCACTGGTGTCCCCCATACTAAGAATTGCCCCAAGTATGACAGTAAGCAATATTTTAATATGGGTGTCTGTATAAGACAAAAATCACCTTCATTATGCCAAGGTCAATTATGGATTTGCATGGTAACACCACATTCTCTCTCACACTCCCTCACTCTCTCATTCTTTTTCACTCACACTTATTGTCACTCACGCTATCTATTAATCCTTTAAACCTATTCTTACTCATTCTCACTCACACACTTGCAGGTACTTTTTCATACTCATTATGTCTCACTCATACTACTGACACTGAATCTCACACAATCTCACTCACTACCTGTCACTGACTCTCACTCCCACATATGCTCATACATAAATTCACACATGCTCACACACACATACACTCTCTCACATAAACACACGTACCCTCAGGCGCACACACAGCATACATTTAAAAGTACTTTTCCCCTACCTTAGCTGCCACCAAATGTGGCACCAACTGATTGTCCTCTCATTATTTTATATTTAAAGTTTTAATAAAATCATCCCAACTGCTGATCTTGTGACATTATGAATGAGATACAGGTTCATTGACATAACTGAAGAGTTCTGTTAAGTTGAGTCACATTAGACAGCAGTTAACATGGTACATTAGATTAGATGGTTTGTAATTATTTTCAGTGTTTAGACAAAAGAAGGGCCTGATCTGCCTCATTGTGTGTATAATTTAAGTACTCTATGTCTTTATCATGTAGGAACTGTGAACCGAGTGCCTGGTCAATTTGCCAACCCCATTGAGTGGTTTTATGCCATTGTACACATAACGCATTGTCTACAAGTTTTTCACTAACAGTTGTTTCTGCTGAGCTAAATGTGTCTGGTAGTGCCTCAATATGTTCCGGGGTCTGGACCTAGAATGAATCAGCAAATTGTAATTCTAAATTGTACTCCTTTTTCATTACACTAAAAGTGAATAGTACAATATTATTCACTATTAGCATAATAGAAAATGGACAGAAAATAAGTTATGCAGGGTCCCTCTGCTATTGGTCCTCATTTTGCCCACTCTGAGGCCAAGGTTCACACAGGCAGTGCCAGGGGTTGCATGGGGCAAGCCATGGGTCACAGATGCAACCCCTAAATGATGTCCATGTGTTTAATCTCTTAAAATATTGTATGTAGGAGGCAGTAGAGAAATTGAAGGATCTTAGGGGCTGATTATGATTGTGGTGGGACCTCCACCAACAGCCCGTCGCTGGCAGTCCCACCGCCGTTGGAACCATCTTATCCACACACCATATGTCAATAGTTGGTGGATGGTTGTGGTCTGCAAGACCGACCTCCATGCATCCGACAGGTTCCTTGAGCCCACCAGTGCGGCAAAGGGAATTGTATTCCCCATCATGTTGGCGGTGCCTGCCAGGCACCGCCGTAGGGATTACAATGTCCCTTGCCGCCCACCTTTTCATAGCGGTTAACCCGCTATGAAAAGGCAGGCAGTAAGGGATTTTGGAATGCCTCAGTGGGTCCCCTTCCCCACTGGCCCTTCAATATGGACATTGGGGGTCACCTATGGTGCCATACCACATATCTCTGCGCCACGTAGCAGGCACCGCATGGTGCCTGCCACATAGTGCAGGCATATGTCAGGTGTCCCTATTTTGCATTGCGGCGGGTGCTGCAGCCAGCAGCACCCACCACAATGCAAAGTATAGGCATTGCAGCCACTGTGGTTGTCGTCGCATCATGTCAGGCGGTCCATATTTCGGATGAGTCGGCCTGCCATCCTAATTAACCCCTAAATCTTGATGAAGGTCTCCATTAAATCACAGTCGCTCAGAGTGAGGTACAAACATGCCATCATTAACAAAGCTGAAGCTTTTATTATTTTTTTAACTTAAATGCATTAATAGTCCACAGAATTGGCTCAAGAGAACAAAAGGACGTTTGGAGGAAAAAAGTGACAATTCCCTCACTTTCAGAAAGACAAGCTCATATGAACCTATGCCGAAGATAAAGAATTTTTGAAATAAATCCTTTCGGAATTTTTCAAATGGTGCCATGGGATGAATCTCTTTGGATGCAAAAGGTGCTACATTAAATGGAATTTGGAGCATGTTTTCTAAACGGCGGTTTGGCAGGTTGCAAGAAGCCACATAAGTACATGCTAATCAATGGAGCAACATCTAACTTGATTGCTTTTAAAAGAGGGACTTGCAGGATCTCCCTATGACCCCCTTTTTGTATGCCCTTTGACTTGAACACCTAGCCAACACTATCAGAAGCCTCATTGAAACAATGGGAGACAATATTGATTAGAATGAATTCAGACTGACAATGTTCATTGATGACATTATAGTGTTGATCTGTAAATCTGAAAAATCCCGGAGCTCCTTGATGGAAGACTTTTATCCATATAAACAGTAAGTGGGATAAAAAATAAATATAGATACATCCAAAGCCCTATTGCTTGATCCATCCTCAACTCAAATATAGGACATAAAAGAAATACTGCCCCCCAAACTGATTGTGGGAACAATAGCTTACCTGGGAGTAAACCACGAACGTTGTATCTCTCACTTCCACTTTTCTAATAAAAGAAATTAAACAAGACCATGCAAAGGGAATTTGCAGCAACTTCTCTTGGCTGGGTAGGAAAGCAATAATTAAAATAAATATCGTACCAAGAATTGGTTATCTATTTCACACCATACCAATTGCGTGAGCTGAAGAGACCCGCCGACAAAAATTAGCTTTAATTAACAAATCCATACTGACAAACACCAGGCCTAGAATATCAGCTGAATACACATACAAGCTTACAGGCTCAGGGGATTAGTGGTTCTTCACAAACAATCTTACCGTCAACCCGCCCTACTGCGTCGTTTTATAAAATGCAGAAATCTCATAGTCAATAAACAATGGTGCGGAATAGCTCACATGATAGCCAATTCTCCAATGTGGCTAACTCATTGGCTGGCCAGGAAACAGAGGAGCTGGGAATTATACTCATGCTCTGTAAAATGGACCACACTGATAGCCTTGGACAAAGTAGCAACCCAACGGGAACTCACCTCACTTTGATCCTCTTTCACATTCATTTGCTTCAAACCAGACTTCCAACCTGCCATGGACAAATAGCTCTTTATAAGCTGGCAAAACAATAGAAGAGTAATGGGAGGTTCTCTACTTAAGAATGGGTGAATTAAACAAATTGAAGAGCTCAAAATCCCATGTAAACTTTCTGTAAGGAAGCATTTTGCATATATGCAAGTTAGACATTGGGTACTACAGCCCGACTTTAAAGAAGGGGCATGCAGACCTCTAACACCTTTTGAGACACAGTTTAAAAACATATTCCATAACAAGCACACAATATCATCCATCTACAGACAATTGATAGACAGTCAATCTTAGGGAGGGAGATGTCAGACAAGGAGTGGAACAATATATATGAGAAGGAACGTATATCCACCAAAAGTTGCCAAATAAAGAAACAGGTCGAACGGGACAGGCATAGAGATGGAAAGTGTTGAGCGAGGTGCAAATCGGCCAGGTTATTATGATACCTGCTATAGCATTGTCCAAAATTGGAAAAATACTGGGTAGCCATTCTTAAGGGAATAGAATCTGCTTTTGGTCTGCATATAGCAAGAGACCTAGGTGTAGTCTTGTTGGAACTGCCTCACCCAGTGAGGGGTTGCTACACAGTGGCGGCCAATGCAGGTATACTTGGTTAGGCAGTGGGCCAGGGCCGAGGTGGGGGGTAGTTAAAGTGACAAACAACAGGATAGGGGATGTAAATCAAAGTAAAAAAATGAAAAAGCTTATCTTGCACTTGCGCATCGCCGACTTTGCCATGTGGCCAGCACAAGGTAAGTAATTTTATTTATTTATTTTACATTCCCTATTCTATTGTTTGTCACTTTCAATCCCCCCCCCCCGCACTGCCTCGCCGCCTCACCAAGCTTACCTGCACGTCCCGCCACTGTTCATATAAATCTTTAAGAGGAAAACAATTTACTGTTGTACTCACTGTAGCAGTGAAAACTATGTTAACTAAATGAAGCAAAGCCGATCTGCCCAGAACAGTAGGTCGGATCAACAGAATGTGGAATACACTATTGATTGAGGAAAACTCAAAACAGATAGAAAACCAACAATTGATAGACAGAATGCAGAACAATGTCATACATTCACCCCAGTACAGAGATCTGGGTCTAAATCCATAGTTTTTTTGCACTCCACACCACCCCAGTTCAGACATGGCCATATGCAAATCAGCCTTGACCCTGTGCCTCATGGGAACAGTCCAACCCGAACTGCCAAGCCATGTCTTTCCTGGACCGGAATCAAGCATCCTAGGACCGGTTTCTGGCTATCAGCCATCTTCCGCCAGGATAGCTTGACTCCAGTGGTGTGGAGAGCATGGGACTCACGTCTGAGCATACCCATCCCACTCGGGGTGACAAATGCAAAACCAACAATTGATGGACAGAATGCAGAACAATGTCATACATTGACCCCAGTACAGAGATCTGGGTCTAAATCCATCGTTTTTTTGCACTCCACACCACCCCAGTTCAGACATGGCCATATGCAAATCAGCCTTGACCCTGTGCCTCATGGGAACAGTCCAGCCCAAACTGCAAAGCCATGTCTTTCCTGGACCGGAATCAAGCATCCCAGGACCGGTTTCTGGCTATCAGCCATCTTCAGCCAGGATAGCTTGACTCCAGTGGTGTGGAGAGCATGGGACTCACGTCTGAGCATACCCATCCCACTCGGGGTAACAAATACAAAACCAACAATTGATGGACAGAATGCAGAACAATGTCATACCTTCACCCCAGTACATAGATCTGGGTCTAAATCCATCGTTTTTTTGCACTCCACACCACTCCAGTTCAGACTTGGCCATATACAAATCAGCCTTGACCCTGTGCCTCATGGGAGCAGTCCAGCCCGAACTGCCAAGCCATGTCTTTCCTGGACCGGAATCAAGCATCCTAGGACCGGTTTCTGGCTATCAGCCATCTTCAGCCAGGATAGCTTGACTTCAGTGGTGTGGAGAGCATGGGACTCACGTCTGAGCATACCCATCCCACTCAGGGTGACAAATGCAAAACCAACAATTGATGGACTGAATGCAGAACAATGTCATACATTCACCCCAGTACAGAGATCTGGGTCTAAATCCATCATTTTTTTGCACTCCACACTACCCCAGTTCATACATGGCCATATGCAAATCAGCCTTGACCCTGTGCCTCATGTCAACGCTCCGTCCATCATTTACTTTGGTTTTTCTTTGTTCGCCATAAGTTGGCAGGGTATGCTCAGACGTGAGTCCCTTGCTCACTTTGCCACTGGATTCAAGCAAGCCGGGCTAAAGACGGCTGAAATGCCAGAAACCGGTCCTCGGTAGCTCGTTTCCGGTCCAGGGAAGGCATGGCTTGGCAGTTCGGGCTGGACTGTTCCCATGAGGCACAGAGTCAGACTGATTTGCATATGGCCATGTCTGAACTGGGGTGGCAGAGTGGGCTAAAGAAAAACATTTTTAAAGATACAACAAAAACAATACCTAAAATTACTTAAAATAGTGGTGTTTTACAAAATGCTGAAATACACATTTTTGACTATAGCTGCACAGACAAATAAAGTGAAACACAATGTTCTTTTTGAATAAGTGAAAAAGTACAATAAATAGAAGTGGTAAACTTAAAAAGCTTTGTGAGGTTAAAAACAGCTCAATTATATTATTTGCGACATTTTCAAGTTAACTAAACTACCGGTCAGTAATAACACTAGCCACAATTAATATAGATTCGTGGTGAGGAGAAGACGAGGTCTTGCTATACCGTGGCAGGTACAGACCGGCATTAGTCCGCTCTCTTCTTATCCCCACCATGAATCTACGTTAATTGTGACCAGCATTATTACTGACCGTTTTTTTCACTGGACTACTTATTATGTGATAGTAATATTTTCAGTATTTAGTTTTCTCGTCTGGTTGCTCTTGACCACTTTCTATTGAGGTCTCCCTCTGCGACTCATGAACCTGTTCTTTATTGTGCCTAGCTTGGCATCATTGTGATCTATGAACCTGGTCTCTATTGTGCCCAGCTTGGCACCATTGCACAGTCTTGCAAGACTAAATATATTTATATCATGCTGGCATCGGGTTACAATTGTTGTAACCATATTACTGTTTCAGGCATAACCCCTTATTTCCTGATGATGATCCTAATATGTTACTAGGGATCAAAACGTTGTCGACTAATGTACCTTGGCTCAATTGTTATAATCATTAATTTTATGTATGAGCATTGGCACTAACAGTTTGTGACTTAACCAATTTGTTCCATTCGGTCACATTGATATGCGCGAGCTTTGAAGCTTCACTTGTTTTCTCTTCTATTTGTTTTTCCACTATGTTTTTTATCTTGCGTAAATAAATAGTGACGATTTTTCCATTTGGACACTATACCCAGACTTCATTGCATTTCATTGTATATTTGATTGTTCATACTTTTCTCATAAGGAACCCTTGTTTCTATCAAAATTACTTATACCCCTGGTCCTTTATTACTCATGGTATTCCCTTGGTCCACATAACTATACTATAGCAACCAAGCAGCACCTCACAGATGAGGTTGAACAAAGACAAAATGTGTCTGTGGTTGATTGTGTTCTTGTGCTGAGAGGATGAGTGGTGGCAGTTTTGAAATGACTGTCGAAACCTGAGAAAGACCAAGCATATGTTTGGTTCCCGTTTATACAAACAGGGCCGTCATTGCCATTTACAATATCCCATCAAGAAAACCAGTGGGAAATTATTTTAGGAAAGTTTGTCCGGTATAAGTCATGTAACAATGACTTGTTTGTCTCAGTTTATTCGAAACTGTGCTGATGCCTCCCTTTGTTTTGTTACACAAGCCCTGCAGGATTAGTAAGATTTAATTAACGATAATTCCTAGATTGAACAGTTTCGGAAAAATGCCACTGGCAGGCAATAACTACGACCACAAGGGATAGGTTTGCTGGCGACTGGCACAGCAGACTGGTAGAGATTCTGAATTATGCTGTAACATACACCCAAAAAAAACAATAAAGACTTATTGTTATGTTTAACACTACATCCTGGCAGGCATGGGAGTGGGCAGGCATGAAAGGAAACAAGAGAAGAGCATGAAGAATGAACTTACTTTTTTCTAGACCTGTACCTTTTTTTCATGTCAACCACACAATCTCTGGTTGTAGGGCACATAAACAATTTATGTAACTTTCTTTACTTATATTATTGGCACAGAGCAGCGCAGGTCCATGCCAGCTGCAGTGAATCACTCCATTCACATCAGTGCCTGCAGCCAACTAGATAATGTGAAAATCCAAAGACACACTGTAGTGTATAGCATGGCTGAATGTGTATAGAGTGAGTGAGACGAAACAGAGCAGCGAAAGGAAAGAGTTACTGTAGCACCATAGGAGTGCACATATGGAAGCAGCAACTTTTTTTCTGTAGAGGTGAGATTTCAGATGGAGGACATGCTGGTATATTGCTTGTAGAGGAAATGTATATGATGGTGATATAACATCACACCACTTGAAAGTAGTGCTGAATGTATGGAACTGTGATCTGTTTGGAGTGGTGGCAGATATGATAAAAGGATACTCTGCATTTTTTTGTTTCGTAATTTTTTATTGAAAGTTAAAGAAGAACATACTAATGCGATTGGCATGCAGCATTATACACTCGCTTTGGTCTTTTGAATGATGGGTACATCTGTTTAACAATAGAGGAAAAAGGGGGGAGAAGGGATACAAGGAAGGGGGAGAGAGAAGAGGGGGTGAAATGAGTGGTAGTAAGGGGGAAGCATATCCATATGGAGGAAGGATACATCGTACACCGCATACATTACAACATTGGTAATGCAGGAATGAGTTCTGATAGTATTATAAGCAGCAGGCAATAGTTTAGTTCAGAGTATTAGGCACCATAAAAGGTGTTTGATTCATGTCCTCCTTTGGAAATGGTGCGATAGGTGTTGGTGTCAAGTACCCTAAATTGGGGCGTGTAGATGGTTCACGAGGAGCTAGAAGCCTCCTGACCAGGCTGAAGGTGGAGGGGAGAGAACGGGGAGGGGAGGGAGATAGGTGGGGGGCATCCTATGGACGTACCTGAGGTGGAAACGTACCATATGCCTCAGCCTGCGATACCCTGTGAGAGAGGAGGTTAGTGGGGTATGGGATGTATGGGGGCTGGTTCCCGGAGGCGATATAGTCTGAAGCAATGGTAGTCTCGAAAGGGCCGGGCGCGGGTGAGTCTATAGGGGGTGAGAGGTTTGACATTTGAGGCTGCAGGTGTGTCAGGGTGGCTGATTATGTCAGTTGAGCGGAAGGGGAGGTGAGGTGCTGATCCCTTTGCTCGAGGGGGATGGGGAGGCTGGGGAGGGGGCAGGTGGGGTGTAGCAGCAGAAAGAGGGGTAGGGGCAGCGGTATAGGAAGTGAAGGTGGAGGGAAAGGGAGGTGCACAATAGGTGGGGACGGGGGAAGGGGGACCAGTATGGCTTCATGGTATGGTCTCCGGAGGAAGGGTCCCATGTTTGCTTAAACACCTCCTCCTGATCTTGCAAACTATATATCATGCTCATGAGATACTGTTTGAACCATTGCCACGTCCATTCCTCCTTTGAGGGGGGGGTGACCTCCATTGCTGTAGAATGCAGAGTTTAGCTGAAGAGAGCGCTGTATGCAGTAAAGTTAAAGTTCAAGTTCAGTCATTTGTATAGCGCACTACTCACCCAGAGGGTCTCAAGGCGCTTGGGGGAGGGTGGGAGCATTACTTATCGAATAGACAGATTTTAAGCTGCTTTCTGAAGGAGAGATGGTTCTGTGTAAGGCAGAGGTGAGTGGGGAGAGAATTCCAGGTTTTGGCCGCTAAGTAGGGGAAAGATCTTCCTCCCATGGTGGATCTATTGATGCGCGGAATTGCGGCGAGGGCTTGATTGGAAGAACGTAGTTGGCGAGTGGGTGTGTAGAAGGACAGTCGTTTGTTGAGGCATTCGGGTCCTAGGTCGTAGAGGGCCTTGTGTGCGTGGGTGAGGAGACAGAACGTTACTCTCTTGTTGACGGGGAGCCAGTGGAGATCTTTCAGGTGACCGGAGATGTGGGTTTGACGGGGGATGTCCAGTATGAGTCCGGCTGAGGCGATTTTTTTGAGCATGCGTAGGATGTTGGAGCATGATGATGAAACGGCGTTGACTTGTCTGGTCATCGAGAGGGAGGAGTCTAGGATGAAGCCCAGGTTCCGTGCGTGATCTGTGGGTATGGGTGCTGTGCCTAGAGCCGATGGCCACCATGAGTCGTCCCATGCAGAGGGGGACGATCCTAAGATGAGGACTTCCGTTTTGTCCGAGTTTAGTTTTAGATGGCTGTTCTTCATCCATTCGGCTACTTCTTTCATTCCTTCGTGTAGATTAGTTTTGGCGGTGTTGGGGTCTTTGGTGAGGGAAAGGATTAGCTGGGTATCGTCGGCGTAGGAGATGATGTTGAGGTTGTGTTGTCGCGCGATGGTTGAGAGGGGACTCATGTACACGTTGAAGAGGGTGGGACTGAGTGATGATCCTTGTGGTACGCCGCAGATGACTTCGGTGGCCTCAGATTTGAATGGGGGGAGGCGGACTCTCTGTGTTCTTCCGGCGAGGAACGAGATGATCCAGTCCAACGCTTTTCCTTGTATTACGACGTTGCTGAGTCTTTGTATAAGGGTGTTATGACAGACTGTGTCGAAGGCGGCGGAGAGGTCAAGTAGGATGAGGGCAACTGATTCTCCATTGTCCAGTAACGTTCGGATGTCATCCGTAGCAGCGATGAGGGCGGTTTCGGTGCTGTGTTTGGCTCGGAAGCCGGACTGTGAGGGGTCGAGTGAATTGTTGGATTCAAGGAAGGCGGCGAGCTGGCTATTGACGGCTTTCTCGATGACTTTGGCCGGGAAGGGGAGGAGTGAGATGGGGCGGTAGTTCTTAAATTCTGAGGGGTCCGCTGTGGGTTTCTTCAGAAGGGCGCTGAGTTCGGCATGTTTCCAGCTTTCTGGGAAGGTAGCGGAGTTGAGGGAGCAGTTGATGACCGCGCGGAGATGGGGTGCGATGATGGAGTCTGCTTTGTTGAAGATGTGGTGGGGGCATGGGTCAGTTGGTGAACCTGAGTGGATGGAGTTCATCAGACGGATGGTGTCTTCAGTAGTGATTGGATTCCAGGCGCAAAGGTTGTAAAAATGTTGTTTTGGTTCGGAGGTGGGTGAAGTGGGTTGTTCTTCTGATAGGTTTTCAAAGCTGTTATGAATGTCGGCGATTTTGTTGTGGAAGAAAGAGTATAGGGAGTCGCAGAGGTCTTGGGAGGGAGTGATGTCGTTGGCGCCGGCGGTGGGGTTGGTAAATTCTTTGACGATGTTGAATAGTTCTTTGCTGTTTTGGGCGTTGTTGTCAAGTCGATCTTTGAGTGCTGATTTTTTGGTAGATCGGATCAATTGGTGGTGTTTGCGGGTGGCGTCCTTGAAGGTGGTCAGGTTGTTGGTGGTTGGGTTTTTTCTCCAGGCTTTCTCTAGGGTACGACATAGCTTCTTGGATTTCTTAAGGTCGTCATTGAACCAGCGGGCTTTTTTGCTTCCTTGTTTGATCTGGTGGTTTTTCAAGGGAGCTAATTCGTCAGCGCTGTGGGTGATCCATTGTGTGAGGTTGGTGGCAGCTTGGTGTGGGTCCGGTGCTATGGTGGGGGGGTTTTGGTTAAGCGATGTGAAGAGTTGGTCGGTGGTGATTTTGTTCCAGTTTCTTCGAGGGATAGGTAATGGTGGGATGTGGGTCGTGGTCTTTTTGTAGCTGAAGTGAACGCAGCTGTGGTCCGTCCAATGGAGATCTGTGGTGTGATCGAAGGAGATGTGTTTGCTGGAGGTGAAGATAGGGTCGAGCATGTGTCCGGCTAAGTGGGCGTGGGTGTCAACAAGTTGTTTGAGTCCGAGATTAGCCATGTTGTTCAGAAGGGTGGTTGTGTTGCTGTCGTTGTTCTTTTCCAGGTGGAAGTTGAGGTCTCCCAGTAGAATGTAGTTCTCGGAGATGAGGGCATGTGGGCTGATGAAGTCGGTGATGTCTTCATTGAATTGTGTGCGGGTTCCTGGTGGTCTGTAGATGAGGGTGCCTCTAAGTGTGGTCCTGGGGTCGGTTTGGATCTGGAAGTGAAGGTGTTCGGTGGTCGCGAGGTTATCGTCGGAGCTGGTCGTGATCCGGATGGTGTTTTTATGGGCGATGGCGATACCTCCTCCTGTTTGGTTGGTGCGGTCTTTTCGGATGATCTTGTAGGTGTCCGGGATGGCTATGGCGATGTCGGGTGCTGATGAGGTGTTCATCCAGGTTTCTGTAAGGAAGGCGACGTCCGGTGATGTAGTGTCGAGCAGGTCCCAGAGTTCAGTGGCATGTTTGTGGATCGATCGGGTGTTTAGCAGGATACACTTCAGGTGGTTAGAGTCGGAGTTCTGTTTGGGGGGGAGGATTTGGCGTGGGTCCTGATGCATGTGAACTTGCAGGAGTGGCAAGCGAATGGTCCGTGGGTGAGCCCTGGGGAAGCCATGCAGCATAGTGGAGTGCGTCCGGGGTTAAGGGCAAGGAGAGTAGCGGCGTCATAAGTTAAGTGAGTGGAGTGGGTTTTGTGCTGGCCAGGGGGTCTGGCGCTGGGCGCAGTCCAGGCACGGACGGGCGTAGACGGGCTTACCTTTGGCGCACCTTCGGCGCCCATGGGGCACGACCGCTGTGCGTGAACGCTGCACGCAAAGGCATCAGTCATATGCGGATAGTGGAGGGGAAGGGGCGAGGGAGGATCAGCTGGGAGGCGGGATCATGGTGGAGGGGACGGGCTCCTATGCACAACAACAACAAAATGGCTGGCAAATCGAAACCGGGACAGGCTATACACGTTAGTAATAAATGCGGAGGCAATGCGAGTAAATGAGGGCAGACAAAGCGAGCAGCACACGACAACAGCTGAAAATCTAGCACAATTATGGCGGATGCAGCTGGGGAGGAAATGCGAGCAGCGCAGGCACCAGGAATAATTATAATATGAAGGATAAATCGGCAGCAGAGTGCAGTAAAGTAACGATACCCAGGTGGGACCAGGGGTCGTGGCACGGAAGGTCAGGAGAGTCCCTGATATTATGCAATCGGATGATGGTGGGAGTGAGGGGAGGTGGAGGTGCATTGTCTCTCAGGGTGTCTCTAATGTAGGACTAGAAGGGCTGGATAGAAGGGCAGTCACTAAGGATGTGGTGTAGGTCACAGCTCACTCCTGGGCATCTCCAACACTTAGAATGCAGCAGTAGCCCGGCTCGTTGCAGCTTCAAAGGTGTTCAGTATCAATCATGTAGGGTTTTAAACAGGCAACATTTCAATCAAGTTTCACAAGTTCCTTTGTCTAGGGCCTCTACAATGTCTGACCAGTATTCCTCGTCAATGGTAATTTATAGGCATGTCTGCCACTACTCACGGGGCTACTAAGTAGAGGCTGTGAGTACAAGTGATTCGTCAGGGAACCATAGAGTCCCGACATCACTCCTTTGTTGCCGCCCCATACCAGCAAATAGTCCAATATCAGTGAGGGTTGCAGCGTCCAAGGGCAGGGGCCAAAACACCGTCTCAGGCAGTGTTGAAGTTGGAATGGTGCCAAGCCTGTAGCAGAGGTAGGCCACATTCCTCTCTGAGCTGGGCAAAGGGCTTTAAGTCACCATTTAGCAGGACCTGATCCAGGGTTTAAATGTTCTATTGCCCTCCATCTGGGTCGGTTGAGTTTCGGGCCATTTATTTGGATACTATCTTAGCCCCAAAGCAGGGCTTTGGTTTGTAAACGATGATTTAAACCCAAGAGGTGGTGTGCTCCTGCCATGTTTTGTGTGTAGCCGGGATCACTGGGTGTGGGAGGATAGCTGAGGGGTGTGATCTCCGTAAAAGTAACTGAAGCCGTCACCTCAGGCAAGGAGTGCGACCACTGCGGGTGGTCTGTTGTGTCAGGGAGTAAATAAGAGAGCTGCAAAAGGTGTAATGCTAAAGAGTAATGTTCTAAGGACAGTAAGCCCAAGCCACCCTAGGAGCAGCGGGCTATGAGTTTTGATGCAACTAGATGGGGTGAGTGGAGCCCCAGACGAAGGCCCGTAGACAGGCGTCTATGTGGCGTAGAGTGTCTAGGGGCACCATGGCTGGCAGCATTCACAGGCCCCTGTTAATCAGGACCCCAAGCTATTTGAGTCAGGATAGTTTCCAGCAGTAGGGATAGCTGTGGATCGATGCCTTTGTGGTGCTGAGGAGAGTGGGAGGGACTCACCTTTGTCCCAGTTCACTTTATAGCCGGTCAGGGCTGTGAATCTGTCAATTACCTTTAGCATTGCTGGTAGGGAATGTGGGAGGACCCTGAGAGTTAGAAGAATATAGTTGGCATTTAAATATATTTTGGATAGTCCACCTGCAATCGGTATGCCCCGTATACGTGATGAGTGGCGGATTAGAGAAGCTAAGGGTTCCATGGCCAGCAGAAACAGGAGTGGGGAGTGGGGACAGCCCCTGACAGGTGCCTCTTGGAGTCTGGAAGGTGTCTGATATAAATCCTCGGCAGTTGACCTGGGCCACGGGGCCATCATAGAGCAGGTGGACTTTGGAGATAAACTGGTCACCTAGGTCAAAACGTTTCATGGCTGCGAAAGGGTAGCCCCAGTTAATGCGATCAAATGCTTTTTCTGCATCCAGAGAGAGGGCTTCTGTGTCTTCCGGTAAATCTCGTGCGACCCACAGAGTATGAGGCAGTGTGCAAAGATGGTTTCTGGAAGAACGGCCCGGGATGACGCCAAAGTGCGCGTGATCAATAAGGGGTGGAATTACCTTACTCAATTGTGCCGCCAGTATGCTGGCCAAGTTGTTAATGCTCCCATTTATGAGAGAGATGGGGCAATAACTGCCGCATGAGAGTGGGTCTCTACCCAGTTTGGGTATGACACGATCATCGCTTTATTAGAGATTGGACCTATGGATACAGTTTGATCAGCTTCGTGTAGGGCAGTGTATAGAGTGACCAATTGCCTCTTCTCCAGACTATTTATAATATTCTGCAGGAATCCGTCTTCACCTGGGGATTTATGGTAGGGCTGTTTGGCAATGGCTGTTGCATTTCCTCTTTGCTGATATCCCCTTCCAATAGTTCCCTACCTTTGTCTGTTAAGCGTGGCAGTTCAATGCCCTCAAGATACATGGATAGTTGTTCAATAGTAGCCAGTGTCTCTGGGGTGCACAGCTTTCCATAGAATGAGGAAAATTCATTGACTGTGTCTTGGGGTTTAGGGAGGACCGCTCCTGTTTCAGTTCGGATAGCAGGAATAGCCATTGCTGCCTCTTGTTGCCTCAACTGTGATGCCAATAGTCTACCCCCTTTTTTCACCTTGTTCGTAGTGCCTCCCTTTTAAATGCTGGAGGGCGTATTCAGCTTTGGGGGTATATACGTCCTTGAGAGCCATTTGAGTTTGTTCTAGATGCTGGTCATTGGGCCCTGAGGGGCGGGAGGAGTAAGGACGCATAAGGGAGGTAATCTGGTCTTCAAGCCGCTTTCTTATTTGGCACTGCTGCATCTCTCATCAGTTGCCCTCAGACGGTTGCATTTGCAGCAGCCCATATGGTCCTACAGGAGGTACCTAATGTCTTGTTGTTTGTCAGGTAGGTAGAAATGTGTGTCCGCAATTGTGCCTTGCCCTGGGGCGAGCGGTATCTCTGGATGTTTCATTGCCAGGGAATTCGGCCTGGGGAAGGTAGTCCTATGTCAAGGGCCAATAGGACTGGGGAGTGGTCGGCCTCCATATGCCAGAGTCGCTGATGAGTGCAACTACAAGATGAGATACAAGAAAGTTGTCTAATCTAGACTGATTGCGGTGGACCATCGAGCAGTGGAAGTAGGATTAGTATAGGGTTAGGGAAGGAAGATGTGTAATGGGGAGATACTATTAAGAGAGGGGCTGACAGCAGGGGGAAGAGGGGTGAGGGGTGAAAGGTCTAATGTGAAGAAAGAGGAGGAGGTATGGAAAGTAGGGGGTAGGGGAGGTAAGAAAAGGGGATAAGATGAAGTGCGCAGGGAAACTCGGGCAAGGGAAGGCATGCATGTGGCCAAAGTTGCTATTGGGCGTCTCCCAGTAAATTGTAGGACAGTTTGCTAGGAAACACCTGGGTAAGTGCTGCACGGGGGAGCAGGCTAAAGGAAGGGGAAGCTGGTAAGGGGGAAAGTGGATGAGCTGCCTGTGGGAGGCGCTTCGCTAGGGATGTAGTGCTGTGGGTCAATGCTTTCGGGCTATAGTGCATTGGGGGCCCTTTCAGGGGCAGGGCAGTTAAGGAGGTGCAACAGCATGGTGACGTGGTCAGTCCTAAGAATAGTGGTCGATCTAGTGTGCGGGGGAAGGGGGGAGGAAGGAGGTCCAGTCGTCCGTGCAGAAGGCAGGAAGTCAATGGGACATCTCAGCAAAAAACCTGGGAGTGAAGTGGGAGGCAGATCCTTCTTTCTCTGCCCAAATTCAGCCAGAGGATTGCCACTGAGTCATAGTCCATGCCACTGTGACATCTAGGCTGGACAATGCTAACGGCCTTTACCTGGGCCTGCCAATGTACCAAGTCAAAAGACTACAGATGGTACAGAATGCAGCTGAAAGACTGATTAGATGTGTACCATTTCGTCATCCTATCTCTACGCACATCAAAGAGCTCCACTGGCTGCCGGTGGCAAGAAGAATTGAATTTACGGCCTTGACTTTGGCATTTCGGTCAATCCATGGCAATTGCCTTAGCTAACTGAAACAACGGTTACGTACCTATAAGCCGATTCGCTCATTGAGGTCCAACTCTCATAAACTGCTTTGTACTCCACGAGTTAGGAAAGTTCGGCTAGGCAGCAGATCTTCCACGGTCGGGGCGATTGAGTTATGGAATTCTCTGCCAAACGACATTCGCTATATTGAATCAGTCACTATTTAGGAATGCTGTGAAAATGTGGCTCTTCCGCCTAGGCTAATATCATCAGGGTTTTTCTTTTGCTGTTGTGTGTCATTCGGCATGCCACCTATTGCTATAGTGCCGGGACAGCTATGTTTGACTTAGCTGTTTGCACTTTATAAATGTCAGTATTATTATTATCATCATTATTATTATTAATCTCTGGTTAGACAGAGGGGAGAATAGGAGAGAATAATAAAGGAGGGGGAATTCAAATGCTGTGTGTATCAGTGATCGGGGGCATTCCTAATAGGGTCAGTGCTACAGATTTGTCCCACGGTTCATGACCAATGATCGATGGCTATGCCAGTGTGATAGACATGGCCAATGAGGTCCTGAGGGGAGGTAATGGAAAGTAGGGCCGGGTCATTGCGTAGAGGTGGGAACACAGGGAGATTATCCTAGTAGACTTGTCAGATAGTGACTAATGCAAACAATGTTACTCATTTGGGACAAAAACAAAAAGGGGGGGTTCAGGACATAGGGTCAAACAAGGGGGTCAGTGTTGTCACGTAGAGGGTACACAGGAGTGAAGGGAGGTAAGGAGGAGGAGGGAATTGGGTCCGCTAAAGTTGGGGGAGCGGAGGAGCATGTCCTCTGCCATGATTTGTGAGTGAGCGAGAAAGTTGGTGTAGGAATTCAATGAAACAGATAACACGCAATTAATGTCCCCTGGGGGTATAGTTATACGTTTTTAAAATGTCTTCACAAACAAATCGAGCTCGGCTTGGATAATTGACCATGGGCATTTCTAACACGTAAATAGTACCCCATTCCAACATGGCGGCCGATGACGCTGACCCTGGTCACATGATCTCTGTGACTGAACTCCCTCGCATCCCGGAAGCTTTATTGTGCAGGGCGGAGTACGCCCTGGATCATTAGGAGACGGCACGCTCCGCGAGGCTGTATACGGTGAGGAGCAGGGTAGCCGGGTTACGAGGCACAGACGCGAGTGTCATTCTTCCATCGTTTGTTTGGTGTCAGCGGGGGACTATTGTGATAAAGGAGAATGTTCTTTAAAACTTGATAAAATGATCGCTGATAGCACACTTGACAAACGCATGGTGAAGCAGCGTATGGATTACTATCAAATCCATTAGTTGAAGGGTTTTACGGTGGCCTTCATTTTTTATGTGTCTCATATGATATAAGAAAACAGCGAGACACTAGCGATTACGAGAGAGTGTTATAAGGGGTCCCACATTCAACATCTATAAGGAGAAAGTTTTTTTTTTTAAACTTGATGATAAGATTGCTGACAGTATATACTTGATCTTTAGACAGACGCATGGTGAAAGCAGCGTACGGATTACTATCAACTCCACTAGTTGAGGGATTTTATGGTGCCCTATGAGTCTCATGTGTTTGAATCATAGTTGATGTATGGGATAGCGATACACTAGTGATTATGAGAGAGTGTTAGGCGGGCTCCCACATTCAACATCTATAAGGCTTTGGTGTGACAGTTAAAAAAGAACATACGTGGGTTAACATCTGTCGATAATTAAAGACCATTAGATGTTTTTAACTATGTTTTACCTTTCTGTCTGGGTCCTTCAGATTGATGATTACAATCGCATGGGCAAATATTGAAAAACAAAGACTCACTTCAGGAGTCCTATGATATGGTCATTTCCCTCTACAGCTGGTACGAGTGAAGTGAGCTGTCAGAGAGTAACTATTATGAACAAGGCAACTCAGATACGGGTTTTGGGAAGTGGTGCATTGGGTGTTTTTAATTATTTTGCTTTCCTCTACTTGACAGTCAAAATAGAACGAAGTGTCCAACATTGGTGCGGTG
Source organism: Lissotriton vulgaris (assembly GCF_964263255.1). NCBI lineage: Eukaryota > Metazoa > Chordata > Amphibia > Caudata > Salamandridae > Lissotriton > Lissotriton vulgaris. Next base: position 1,337,066,928 of record NC_141687.1, read on the forward strand.
ACAAGGTGTGTTGCCCTGACGAATTTGCAGAAACATTTGAGGCAGAGAAACATGTTGGCGATAGGTAATGGTATGCGAAGGTAGCTACCAGCCTTTTTAACTCAACAGATCACGCCTGATAATTAGGAATAAAGTTGTATAGAGGTGTGCCTGTTGATTTTAATCACTTTTTGTCACGAGCAGAGTGAAAGTTTCTGCTATTGCACACTTTTCACACTTTTGTTGTTTTGGTTTGGACACTCTTTTGTTTCTTTTTACGAACTGAATGACGACCAATGATGAGAAAAGGGGCCCAATCTGGTGAGTACCTACCAGTTGCTCCGAGGGTGGTGTTCCCGTGAGGTGTCATTCTCTTCACCACACATTTTTTGCAATCTTTTGCAAATTTTCTCCCTATTTTGTGTACGGATGTATTGTATAGATTAATGTTTTAGACATCCGGTGTTTTTCTATGTGACTGTCAAGAGACGTTTGCCACAAATTGCTGTAATACAACCCCAGAAAAAAAAGTAGTGGAAAGGGGAGTGCAACAGTAATTATTGCTATGAGACTTATCTGTTGCAATGAACATTGACGTAATTTACGTCCATAAGGCAGGGTTTTGTGGTTTTTGATGGTAGGAATTCAATGGACAGTAGTGACTAGGGAGAGGGTGTTGTGGCAGCCTAAGGTAGATCAGGTCGGTTAGTCCCTAGCACTTCTCATTCACAGGGGGCAAGTATGAGGAATAGTATCGGGAAGGCGAGACAGGGGAGGGGACACTCAAAAGGAGGCATTCCACACCACACAAGGGTGCGCAACAGAGAAAATGCATTCAAGCCATTTAAACCAACAGTAGCCATTAAACATTAGAATTAGCATTTAAATAAGAGAAGAGAAAGAAAGGAAAAGAGAAAACAAGAAAGAGAGAAACAACGCTAATAAATAAGCTGATTCTCAGCCATCTGTCTTTTTCATTGGGTGTCAGGGCATCAGGGCATCAGGGCATCAGGGCATCAGGGCATCAGTCCTCGTTCCTCCCACCGGGCATGTGAGACTCAGCCCACCACAGTTCCGAACGCACCCTCCTCAGCTAGAGTAGGTTTCGGGGGGAACGTGATTTGTCCCTGTTGTGTTCCTGCGTGAGGTCGGCCACCACCTGTGAAGCCTGAACTTTGTCTCCCAGGGAGCAGGCAAACTGGTCTGAGTCTCTGCCCCTGCTCTGGGAAGCCCCTGAGTAATGCCGGAGTCCGTTAGAGGGTATTGGAAAAGTTGCCAATGGATGGAGGGGGTAATCTCCCTGGATAGAGTCGGCATTGTCCATGTTTTGAGAAAATGGCATAGGTCATCCATGTTGAAGAATTATTGGGAAACTCCGTCTCTGGTGATCCGAAGACGTGCATGTTCGATGACATCATACTTGAGGTCTAGCTTTCGTAGGAGAGGTCTCAGAGAGAGGAAGACTTTGCTATAGTTTATTTGTTTCTTTGGAGAAGTCAGCTGCTCTCCGGATCTCATGGCCCTCAAATGTGTATTGTCCATGAGTGTGAGCTGCCGTGATCAGCTGGTGGGCCTATTCATGGCATAAGAAGCAGGCAATAAGCAGCTGTGGCCGCATATTCTTTCCTGCGCTAGGTGCCCCAATACGATGAGCTCTCTGCATCTCTAATGGTGGGTCAAAAGTGAGACCTGTGATTTTTGGGAGCATGGCCCCAAGAAAGGATTTGGTATTTGATCCCTCTGCATTTTCTGAGAATCCCAAGAAGTGGATGTTGTCTCGCAGGCTGAGGTTGCCATAGTGAGATGAGGTGGTTTCAATGTTGAGGAGGTGGTACCTTGGGTGCCTGAAGTGGGATGACCCTGATTCAATTCTTCCGTGAAGAGGAGCTGTCTCGCTGGCTTTCCCGTTTTCTTGCCAGGAGACATCTCCAGACCATCAGTGAGGGCCATTGTGAGTGTTGGTGTGTCCCTCCACTAGTGTGTCAAGTTCAGTGGCCGGCGGGCATAGATGAGTACAACACAACTAGGACAAAGTAGTACACGGGCAGAGGCGATTCTAATTTGTGTAGGTGGATGCGTCCAGTAGTGGTCCGATTATGAGGAGGGGGTTGACAGATATGCCGTGAGGGGCTGAGGGTGACCGAGCTCCAGTGTTGCTAAGTAGGTATACAGAATGTGCGGTGGGTATGGGAGAGTTCCCTGTCTGGGGTCCCAGATGTCCAGCAATCTGTTTGAGGAGTGTATTTGGTGGCGCACAGTCTTACTGCCTTTGGAGGTGGAGTCCGTCTCGAAGGGGTTCACTATAGGTGGCAGGCGATAATGCCAAGGAGGGCAATTGGCAATGCCCAATGCAGTCCCTGTGTATTCAGGACTACTTGAAGGTAGACTTCCCCATTGTACAGGTCTGGCATTGGTGGTTTGGTCTGCCAGCAGAAGTGGAGGACGGAGGCGTAATGCCATCCCATGGAGCAGGCAGATGAGGAAGGCAGTAGTAGTAGGTGTAAAAGCCCACAGGCCAGTAGTCTCTGTGGGGGAGAGAGTAGTCGGGCAGTGTAGCACTGCAGGGAGGCCTATGATACTGCTCAACACTAGTCAATCCTTCCTGGATGCATGCCGTGCGGCTGGTTCAGAGCTATGCCCTTTGAGGTGGTCGTCCACAGGTCCGCCTGTGTAGGGACTGCTCAACAGTGTATTTATATATCTATGACCTGGAACTGTGATCGCCGTGCCGCAAAGAAGGGGGGGAAAAATTCATAGCCCCCTCTGAGTCAGTAGTATGAAGGGTCACTCACCCTGTAGTTGCTCTATTCAGTGGATATCGACCTATATTGGGGGGGCGCGTCGTGCCGGTTCATCATAAGTTTCCCGCTGCATCTGCCACCCCGGGGTTGTGGGGCGATGTCGCAGGGGCCTGTCTAGGTCAGCAGCGGTAGGTCAGGGAGACTATTCTGTGTTGAGTGGCCCCATCTCAGGTGATGCTATCTGGTAGAACTGAGCTCCTCCTGTGTGGTCAACCCGCTTCGCTGTCAGCCCTTGTAGCACATTAGTTGGGTGGAGCTGCTGTGGTTCACGGGGTTTGGCCGCTCCATCGAGCCCCTTGCCGTTGTGCTGCAGTGATTGGAGAGGAATGATCCATATGTCCTGCCTTGAAGTGAGGCTCCAAGGTCCCCTTTGTAATTATCATTGGTCTGATGAGAGAAGGGGGCAGCCGCAGGGCACCACGTTGTTTCGCACTGTGGTCTGGCATCGCGCCTAATTACAGACCGCAGTCTTCCGCTCTGGTGTAGGCCCGGTTCAACTCACATGGGGTAGGGCCGGAATGGGGACACTTCATGGTGCTGCATCGCAAGGAGGTTCGTAGCCCTCTTTGGGACTGTCTGCAGCCCGGTGGGAGGAGTGGGCTGCCACTGGGCATCCTGTCAACTGGCAGTGTGGTCGGCCTATGCTTCTTTCTTACTGTGGACCGCCGTCCACCACTGATTTGCAGGCCCAGCCCGGCTCACAACGAATGGGGCTGGGATAGGGGACCTTCACTGTGCCAGAACTTCCATATCAGTTTGTTCAGTCACCCCGCTACTTGGAACAAGAATGCGTTGCTCGGATGTAACTCTTGGGAAGCTCCCGCCACCTTCACGAAACGGAGCTCTGGAGTAAAGCAGCCATCTTCATTTGTGGCCAAACCATGCCTCTGAAACTCTGCATTTTTACTTTGCAGTGCCCCTAGTCCCATAATAAAAAGATAAGTTTCCAGCACTTTCTTTTAATGTTGCACATCCTAGTGGTAGAACCTTTTTGATTACTGCCTTACATTTTCTAATAGAAGAGCCCACCCTGCTTGTGGTTTTTCTGACCACAAGGGCAACCCTAGAACAAGAACCAGGGATAACAAACACTATACTCCAAACAAAGGTTCTTGAGCTATATGAACATACTAAACTTATTTAAAAAAATAGGTGGAGCGAAGAAAGAGCTCCATCAGGCTAGGACAGATTAAAGGTGAGAAGGGGGGAAAACCTGTGAGTGTCACAATGTCACAAAAACCAGTACCTACAGATATACTTAAATAAATGTAATGACATTTGATGAAAACACAAGGGCGCTCAAATAATTACACTCATAATATACACTCCAAAAAACATAGACATAAATAAAATCAAAACAACAGTGGCAGAGACAAATAAACAATTAACAATAAACACAATGCACAATCAAAAATTAGTGTTGTCTCAGATTTGAGCCATGTTAAAGGCGTCGAAGATGTTTCAACCCGGAATTTCTTTAAGGGTCATCATCAGGACAGAAAAAGTTTGAAGAGTGGTAGCGCCCACTTGATAAATTATCTGCACAATCTTCCTGGATGTGGTAGCGCTTGTGCCTTAAAGCACCAAATAAATTCCAATGGGGAGACCTGGCAATGTGTGGGAGTCCTGTTCAATGGTGAACCTTCAAACTACGCTACGGAAAATTCATTGGCTGATGTCGTATGAAGCCCGATATTCTAATTTAATCGAGGCCTCCCGGAATACATTCAATAAATAAGTAAATTAAAAAACCGGAGTACTCCAATCGCGTCTTCCTCATCACCAGCCGACATGCTTGTGAGTGCACATATAGGTCAAGAATTCAAGAGAAGGAGACCTGGTAGTCGGGCAAATGCTAGCATAGAGCCAGGCTGCCATAGACTAAGTGCTTCGACTCAGTGGTGTCACCTTAGGCTTGGCAAAGGGCTGAAAAGTGCAGCTGACTCTACATTTTTGCTGACAATTGCTATATGTCCGTGATTTGGGATTGATAATTATATCAAACATTATTTAATCAGCAATATACATTGCACTAGTCAAGTCAAATAAGCTTTATTTCGATTTAGAATATAAATCATAAAAAGCGAGCAACAATCAATCACAACACATTTGGTTTACAATAAATTCAATATGTACAGATAAAAAGAGGCGAACCAGGACTCACAGATGTGTAGCTCAATTGGAAATTTCTTTGTCACTTATAAAATCAGCATGAGAAACTGTGCCTATAACTTCTAACTTTTTGTTTTGTTAAAACATAATAAATAATTTAAAAAATTCGCTAAAAGGTAATAGGATGACTCTCATTATTAAAAGACAAATAATTAATTTAAGAACGCTCTATGCCTAACAGTACATTTAAGGAAATTCACGACAAAATAAGTTATCTTCTCTCCCTCCAGCTGCTGCAAAAAAAGAAAGGCTAGTCGACATTGTCTATAGCCAGTTTGCTGTAGCAGTGGGACCAGCCACTTTTTCCTAAAACCGTGGAAAAATTTACAAAAGAGGGTGGTGTGTATGGTCGATTGTGAAGAGGAGTCGTCACAAGGACACAGCGGAAGGTCTTTAGCCCAGTTGTTTCGGGTGGGGAATGTAACCAAACGATGAAAAAAGTTCAGCCTGAACCTTACCAGGAGATACCTCTCATAGCTTGTATTGTTAAATGTAAGGTATGGTTGAATAGAGGCTGTTGTTTGTATTAGCAGGGTGAGTTTTACTGTTGGTTTCGTAGCCTCTTTCATTAGTCTCAGTTCCTCTAAGTGGGCTAAACATTTCGTTTTTAGTGCCTTTCTTGAAACTTCAGTCATTGAGGAGGGGTCGTGGTAGTACCTCTCCCATCCCAGATCTTGCAGGAACTTCTTAATGTAGCACAACCACCTAGAATTGTGGGCATTGTCCAACGCTAGGCAATCAGTAAGGATAGACTGGGTAAGAGTAGCTTTATCGGATCTCCAAATTCTATGCCATAATAGTATTGGTTCGGCCTTCGCTAAGTCAGTTACATATGGCAGGCCTAGTTCCATGTGGCAGGCCATGGTGCCCGTACTCCCAAACCATTGCACTATATACAAGGTCAATATAAAACTCATATTGTTGTTATTTTTAGATACTGCTATTGTTATTATAATTATCTAACTATTTTATTATTCTCAGTATTATTATTGCTATCATTATATTAACATCACAGGCACTACCAATCGGAATAATAGTGGTTAAAAAAATATTTAGGAGTTGGAACAGTCCCTTACTCTAAGAAGGACGTGTTTGTCTCTTCCTTACCTTTTTTTCAGAGTCTACCCTTGCATCCTTAGTAAGAAATATATGTAAGAAACATGCTTCTTATGTCTTAGAAGTAAGATGTCTACACTGTTACCATATTTATAACTTACAGAGGCATATTTAAACCAAAAGATTTCGTATTGTAGAAGAACTGGGAGAGAAAAAACCCTTTGTATATCTCAAGACCCAAGGCTATAGATGGCAGACCTGTAATCTTAAACCTCAAGATCCACATATTTGGAAATAGAGTTGACTTTGTATATTACTTCAATGCCTATAAATTTCTTTAATGATACACTACAGAGACATCTCAAAAGCTGGGGCCAAACCGAGCAAGGGCATAGTTGCCAAGTGTCATAATACTGATGTTGGCAAATTGAACTTCCATGAAAAACAGCCAGTTAATGTCAGAGGAGGAGAAGAGCTCACACAACAATTAAAATGCTGCAGGAAGGAAAGGGAAACTACCAGCAAGTGAATCAAAGTAGCATTAAAGGGGTGCAGCCAGGCTAAATGCCCTGGACCCCACTCTTAGCTGGGCACTGCACTTGAAAAGACAATATATGAAAAATATATTTTTTACAATAAAGTGATGAAAACATGGTCTAACTGTGATCTTGTTTTTGGCCATCAGAACAGGGGTGCTTTACAGTACTGGTGAGACCCATTTGTGTATGAGGAGCGATGGCTCTTCCTGCATAAAGCAATACTCAAAGTTATGCATGGTGTCTTAGAGTGAGAATGTACTCCGTAACCGACTCCTCCAATTAAACCAATTTTGACAAAGCTCATCATTTGGCTTTTGTGCAGCAGAAAGTACTTAAGTGATCAAAGACATACAAATGCATATTGGAAGAGGTGGGGATTTTTGGGCACATGGAAGACAAGGACGGGGAAAAGGCTGTTTTGTGAGGATAGTAACAGTGGTACTGCAGAATACATTTTTATTTGCAAAACACAAATGAGAATTGCCACGGAATCTTTTTGAAGACAGAAATTTAAATGATAATTAAAATATATGGCCTTATTCACAAAGGAAACTTACTCTTTTGTGTAAGTTTACGATTGTTTGGTATTCACAAAGGGATTTATGAGTAGTATCTTTACGGGTGCAGAGTCTCTGCACATAAAAAGTTAGTACAGTCCTTTGTGTATCAGGCCATAGTATTCAAGCTAGTGTTTTGCCTATTCCTAAGCACACTTTATTTTTGTGTGTAATGGGTTTAGCTTAATAGGCTGATGTGGCTACCCAATAAGGTGTGTGCACCCTCCAAATCTCAGATTTGAAAACAGGCAGAACGGCTCAGACTTTCATTCTTCCCATATGGATGAAATTCCCAGATAAGGAGGCTTTCCAATATATTTTGTCCTGGGCACCACCAAAGTCCATGGCCCTACAGACTTGGTGGGGACACAGATACGCTGGGTGTAATTTACAATTACAGTCTCTTGAAGGGCCTGTGTAACAAAGCCTTTTTCCTAATCCTACGCATGACGTAGCTCTCCAAATGTTCATATTTTCATCATAGACGATTGCAGAGGAGATCCTTGATTTTGCCCACCACATCCAAAATCAGTCCAAAAGTCTAATCATGGTCGGTAACCTCATCACATGAGTTGACGAGCATGATGACATGTTTGACTCAGAAACACAAGAGAACCTGAAGGGGCTAGGATTTCTTCATCTAATCAGTGATCTACTTCACAAAGTGTCCCAAACCTTAGACTTGGTGCTGCTTCACTGGGGAAGCAGCGAAAGGGACTTTCTTTTCATTACTATATAGATGACTCGTTCATAACGCCTTATGTTATTAGCACACTGCCCACCCACCACCAATCTCCAAAAATACCAAATTCCATGCACTGAGTTCAAACTACCAAAAACCTCTCTGAAACCTTGGTTCAGAAAACTTTCACTGCATATGCATCAGCCAGCTGGCTTTGTCTTAATCACCACAAGTATTCAAAACCATTTACTTCAACATCACCCACATTCTTGGCTCAGACTGTATTGTCCAATATAAAGATAATTACATCAAAACCAAAGAATAAGGCATCCTCAGTTTAGAGGAAAGTGCCTTGACAGCCAGCCATGCATGCTGTGTGCGCATTGGCCACCATTTTAGTACAATGGGAAATACGTCATTTGACTCTAGGGGCGGCCATTTTAGGTTGTTGGCAACATTGTAGGTTTCATTTAGGCAGTTGTCAATTTCTTGTGTAGGACACAATTGACTTTTGAGCTGTCTCTTTCTTTTCCCCTCTTTTGGAGCACTAACGCCCTGCTTATTATCACTTTGCCTGTTTTGACTCTCCTGTTTGTTTTTTGCCACCAGCATGTCTGAGGAGCTCTTGTGGGACATGGAGGATAGATTAAAGGGTTTGACCAGCAGAGCCCGCGAAAAGATGATGGGGTCACTAGACAATACCATAATCAGGAAACTGGAAGCCTTCTCTAATAAGGGTAGGATTATTATAGGTACTGACCAGTCTGAAGGCTCAATTTGAGTTGTTAAGGCCCAAAGAAACAGCATTTCATGTGGTAGCCTGCCTAAAGGAGCAAAGAGGTGTAAATCTACCAGGGTGGATTCATCATGCAATGTAGGTGGTAACAAGGCCTCCCGATCTTCCTACATGACTCATTGTGACTGGACTTATTTTCCCTGACTTTTCCAGGGATGGCATAGGGTATCTGCAACTGACCTAAATCTTGGGTTAAAACATGTTTGATGAAAGAGACACATCAGAGCATCCCTCCCGACATGTGCAGGACCATGATAGTATAGCGCCCACCAAGGCAGAAAACTATCTGGTAATACGGGTCTCCCATCAATGTGTACCCACAACTCGTCTTCATGTATCCTAGTGTAACCTGCTCTGATCCACCCTTGTTTATCAACTTTTGGTACTTCCTCTTGCAATGCTTTTACTTCCTCCCAAGTTTCACAGTGGATAACAACAGTCTGCAATCTGTGACATCAGAGTTCTCTCCCATTGGATCTCTATTAAATGTGTGAGAATTTAGAGCGAATTAGTGCACAATCTCATCCGCATAAAAGTTGCAGACTGTAACCTAATCATTGCCATGCCAATGGGCAGCACACTTCACAACGGCAACTTGGGCAAGTAATTGTAGTGACAGCAAAAGGTGCCTCACACTCTCTCCATTATGGATAGGGGAACCAGATAAAGTTATGAACCCCCGTGGTGACTACAGTTGCCCTAAAGTCATGCACAACGTCAAAAAATACTGACTGTTGGTGAAGATCATGACTCGCATTTGGTCAGGGATGCTACAAGCTCACGTCAAGGATACCAACTCGGCCACTTGCCCTTGCAACCATGAGGCTTCAACCACACCTGCAACCAAACAAATAGCATATACAGCTTTCAGGTTTCCTTCCGCATCCTGTAAACAAGGTCCATTGGCAAACAACACATGATCTGATTAATGCACAGGGGTATCAAGTACGGGAGGGCGAGGTTTTATACACAGTTCAGTCACATCTAGACAGTCATGGTCAGCTTAAATAATCACAATCTAATTTCTAGGAAGTGGCAACATGTTGCTGGATTCAGACTTGTGCATCTCACAAGAGTAACATTCTCCACTCCCAAGATAATCTCTTCGTACTTAATGAGGCGGCTGTTGGTAAGATGCTGCATTTGAGTACAAGTAAGCAACAACTCAGCAGAATGGGGCACATCCACTTTCAATGGATGTCACATGACAAATACTCTTACTCTTTTTCAAACTCACACACGTTGCAGCAACAGCTCTCAAACACCAAGGTGGCTACAGAATCAAGACTATCAGAAAAATCTTGCTCCGGTCTATGCTCAGTACCATGCATTCGAGCTAGCACTGACTACGTGCAACCTTCGTTCTCACTGCAGAACAGAGCAAAGCTCTTGTTATTGTCAGGCATTCCCAATGCTGGACCTCGAAAAAGACTCTCTCACAGTTTAATCAAAGAGCACATGTAATCATCATCCCAAGGTACTGGATCAGGCACATTTTTGTGTGTGAGCCTCTGGAGATGCTTTGCTGTCAGAGAAAAATTAGGAATCCATTGACGACAGTAGCAAATCATTCCCAGAAACATGCAGACTTCCTTTTGTGTACTGGGTGGATTCATGTTTAGAATCACTGTGATTCTATCTTGGGACACTTTCCTTGTTCCTTTCTCAATATTATGTCCAAGATACAGTATGTCTCTTCCGCAAAATTGCAATTTAGATGGAGACACCTTATGTCCATTCTTACCCAAATGGTTCAATAAAGCAATGGTATCACATGTACAAGCCTCCTGTGTACTCGACTCTACCACCAGGTTGTCAATGTACTGAGCAAGGATGGGATGATTTGGCATCACCAAGGATTTCAGTTTTTTCTTCATGATTGGATTAAATATAGAGGAGCTTTCTATATACCCTTGTGGGACTCAGCACCATGCCAAGATATGACTGCTGTACTGGAAAGTGAAAAGATACTGAATGTCTTCATGCAAAATAATTGAAAAGAAAGCTTGGCACAAATCAATTACAGAGAACCAGTCAGCCTCACATGGAATTTAAGATCAGATCACAGCTGGATTTTTGGTGCCACAAGACACCATGCAACCACAATTTGATTAATCCAATGCAAATCCTGAACAATGCTGCATTTACCGTTAGGTTTTTGCAAACGCATAATAGGATAGTTACAGGGAGTTCCCATTATTTCTTTCAGGATTCCTTGTTCAATCATCGAGGCAAGATGTCTCGGGTTAACAAAGGAAACACTGTTTCAGTTTCTGTTTTGTTTGGCCAATTTGAAAACAAAATCCCCATTGTTTGTGTGAAACTCAATCAGATTCAGCAATTGAGTTTGCACAGCAAATCTCATACTAGTAATTTCCTGGGCTTGAATCACACACAACAAATCTACAAAATAACCTATTTTGACAGGTATGGGTTCTGTTACTGGGTTTGACATTTGTCTGATTGTCACTTCTATAACTTGGATTCTTTCTCCGAAGAGGGGCAAGTCTGGAACCTCCACTGTTCTCATAGTAGAGAGAGTAGCACCAGTGTCAACAAAAAATGAGATAGGAGTCCTATTTACCTGGCCATCCACATAGGAACCACTCTGGTCTACCTCTAAGGATGTGCTAAGCATGCATTCCTCCTCCCCTCTCAGGCATGTCATTGTGGCAGGTCTGAGTCTGCATCGTCTATCTAAATCAAAGAATATTTCTGAGACAAATTCTGATTTTCAAAGGATTTTTCATTTGTATTAAACCCTTGATTTGAATTTTATTTCCAAACCTGACCGTTCATTTGGGGCATCAGGGTTTGAGGCATGTTTGGAGGTTTATTTCTATGTCTGTGAACCAGTTTGTGGTAAATATTTGATTTACCGTCTTAATTTCTATGCAGGTAAGTACTTAGTCAATAATAACTCAATCGGAAAGAAAAAGGCAGAGTCCGTGGTGTTAGAGTTCTTAGGGGTTTCATTCCTTAAAAAGGAATCGTTCTAGAACTGGATATCATGTTCCTGCTACCACAAGGGTTCAGGAAGGGATAGAGCAATATTTTATTGAGAATACATAGCTTATATACTTAAATCATACAGTAGAAACCAATACAGTAGGCGTAACAGCTGAGAGAAGACAAGATAACAGCATCCACGTGGTAGTGATACGTAATTAGAAGGCGTGAACTAGGCGTGAACTAGAGGTGTGTGCTAGAAACGTCATAGGTAGGTGTCACAAGTGGGTGGCACAAAGCAGAAATGTTGCAATGTCAGCAGAAATCTGAGGCTTGGATGCGCGCGCAGCTGCATGACGTGTGATTGACGTGAAACTGGAGGGTGCAGGGGACTTGACATTTACACTGGCGGAAAGAGACAGAAGTCTGGCATGTCAGATCAACTCGTACTTCTATCATATCTGATATCTGATGTTTGGGAACCATATTATCTAAACGGAAAAGGTCTCTGGGGCAGAAGCTATTCTATACTGACTGTGAGTGCGTGTATAAGCGCCTAAGTGTCTACATGAGAATGCGAGGGGCATGGGCCTTCCATGGTAACAGGGGCTATGAATAACTTGCACGGAGACAGTGAGGCCGGGCCCTTTGCTCTGCAGCTGGGGGGATGTTTACTTAAACTAGTAGGCAGGAATGTATTTTCGAGGAGCGGAACAGATAATTCGAAGGTTGAAGTCAGTCTTGGCAGGCAGCAGGCTGTGCTAAGCGCCGGGAGCCGCACAGAAAGTAAGTCAGAGGTCACGGGTACAGAGACAGCCTGGGCTGAGGCTTTCAGAGTCAGAAGGCAGGAGAAAAAGGCTCAATGGCAGAATTCAGGGCCTACTTTGCCAGAGCTGGAAAACGTGTAAAGTACACTACAAAAAGACGTTGGCATAGCATACTTAGGAACGGAATATTCAACCCATTCAGGGTGGGTCTGAAAGAGGACATGTTAACGTTGGACGCAAATGTATTTGCGTCTGTATAGCTGGTACAGGAGGGAAGTTACATGCACTTTAAGCTGGTACATGGAGACGGTGGGGTACACGCTAGGGAACACAACTTGACCATAAAATTTATATTTCCTCATTCCCTCCTTGTTCCCTACGGACCCTTCATGATATATCGATCCTCATGAATCGATCAGTTTGTTCTTGTAACATCATTTGCTCTTCTTTCTTTCTTTCACATTTTGAGAGAAAACTGGAATGTTCAATGCATGATGTGGCACACAGTCCACAAATCGCTGGCCCACACTGTAGGCACAGGCAACAACTGAATACTATGACTAGGCCAACGCCTAGGAAGGATAGGATCTTCCATCCCCAAGCAGTTAACGTTGTCCAGAACCAACCGGACCAAGTCCAGGTGCCTGGATTCTGATGTATCTGACTTGCAATTTTATGAATACGTGTAATAGCTTGATATACCGTTGGCGCGTTTTCTGGGATGAAAACACAGCAACTTGACCCGATGACCTTACAAGCTCCGCCTCTATCTGCCAAGATGACGTCAATAACAAGACGATTCTGAAGAACAACAACCCGCATGGCGGACTGCTCTTCTGTTAAGTTACCTAGGGCGGAGGCAGTTTCATTTACTACTGCTTCAAGTGTTCTAGTTAATCTGCGTATTAATTTACTATTTTGGACGGGGCCTGTGAAGAAAAAGAATCCTTTATTGAAATCTGTGTACTGTTCCCATGCCGTTTCAGTGTAGTCGACAATCGGGAGATCTCTTCGGAGTCTATTCTTTACTAGATTTGTATTTCTGTGATAATCAGGAGGAGCTAGAAAAACAGGAGGCAGAAGGAATGCAATATAACAGGTACCATCCCAATCTGGAGGTAAGCGTATGTATGCGGTATGACCACAAACAAAGTAGGAATGACGGGTAGCTCTAAAGGAAGATTTACCTTGATCACTGAATTCGACCACAGTAGTACATTTACTATGACCTAAGTGTACTGAACCTTTCTTACTGACACATAATTCACCAGTGACTGGTAATACTGACATAGCAGGGAGAACTGGTGCAGCTTCGGATCCAACAGTAAGAATCATAAGGTTAATTGTGTAATTACCTAATCCATATACTTCATTTTCTAGATCAGTTCCTATTCTAGTGGGGAGTCCCTTCTTATCAGGGTAACAGACATTAAGCAGAACTAAGTTCAAGTTTCCCCAAACCCAGCTCCCTTTGAAAACAGCAATATCAGGATCTAAGGAATTAATTATTCTAAACCATGCACCACAGGAGCCATTGTGAGTGAACGGGTACGGAAAGAGGGGCAGAACTCCCTTGTATTTCTGGTAGGGAGGGAGTCGGCCACATATCCAGCAGTTTGTAGCATTATTAGTCTGATGGGAGTGATGTAACATACTAATGAATGTGTTGTTGCGCAGCGCAAGTCTGTAAGAAAGTTCGTGTGGAGGTAATTCACTAAAAGAATGTTCAGCAGTGACATTGTAAACAGATTGTTCACGCTTGAAAATAGGGTAGTAGATAGGAAGCAGTATACTGGCAACAATAATCAGAAGACTTAGGAAAAACATAATCAATAATGTCACTATACAGTGACTGCGGAGTGATTTGCAATATGTACGTTTCTTGAGTTGTCTCTCTCTCTCTCTATCTCGATCTAGGGGATACATGTCAGAAACTATTTAACCGATTCACCTAGGGGAGGACTTAAACAATTAAACTGTCTGACTTGCTAGATCGAAGTTTCAGTCTATACTCCTCTTGGGGAGTTTTCTCTCGTTCGGGAACTTTAAAGTCACTTGGCTCAATACAGTCTTTGGAGGGGGTGGACGAGTCTGGGTCTGGTTTCAGTTCGTTGCACTTTTTAATATGACTCGTATGTATCCACCCCTTTCTGCCTTCCACCTTTATTGCTGTCCTCGTAGTAAGAAGGACGGTCTTCGGCTCTTTCCAGCGGGGCTCCAGCGGACTTTTCCTGTCGAAGTTCCTAATCAGGACCAGATCTCCTGGACGGACATCATGCGGCTTTACATCAGTGTTGTCAGGGAAGGCTGCGGCAACCTGTGAACGACATGATTGGAGTGCAGACATCAAGGAGGCAAGGTAATCTGTCAGCATATTACAATCGACATCGGTAATTTTCTTAGGTAAGGGCGTCCCCCACATATTCGGTGGTCTGCCAAAAACCACTTCATACGGGGATAGTCCTGATCTCGAATGGGCAACCATTCTCATGTAGAACAGTGCAACTGGCAGGGCGACTATCCAGTCGACCCCTTTCTCTTTACAAACTTTAGCAAGGCGGGTCTTTAGTGTCTGATTATGCCTCTCTACAAGGCCAGCGGCTTCGGGATGTCGGACACAATGGAATCTCCACTGATATCCTAGCAGCAGGGAAACCTGTCTCATAAGTTCGGAAGAGAATGGCTGTCCGTTATCTGAGTACACGACACGAGGCAAGCCGTACCGTGGGAAGAATTCTCGAACCAGCTGCCTGGCAGTGGTCGGAGCAGTGTAATCTGGGACTGGATATGCTTCGGTCCAGCGGGAAAGTGCACAAACAATTACGAGGACATATTTGAATCCTCGACAACGGTCCATCTGGATATAATCCATCTGGAGGACTTCAAAAGGGTGATCGGGAGGATGAAATCCACCTTGCTCTACGGGGACACTTTTACCTGGATTGAACTGACAACAGATCATGCAAGTACGCACTTTCTGTTTTGCTGCTGCTCGTAAGTGTTTATTGTGCCAGAGATTCTGTAAACTGTCTAACATCGCTTTCTCTCCTAGATGTGCAGGACTATGTGCTGTATTGATTATGACTTGAACCATAGAGTCGGGGAGAAACCATGTAGATTTTCCCTTCGTCATCCAACCTTGATCTGTCTGGATCCCTCCTAGTTCAGTCCATTTCTTTATTTCATCTGTAGTAGCATGTGTCTGAATATCGATTACATCTAGGGCGGGATCCCTGACTGTCATACAATGTGTCGGTACTATTGTCTTTGTCACGTCAGTTGTCTGAGTGTGAGTCAATGCTGTATGTTTTGCTGTCTGGTCTGCCAGGTCGTTACCCTGGGAAACAGAATCTGTAACTTTAGTATGTGCTTTACACTTCATGACGGAAATGCCTGAAGGCAGATGTATTGCATCTAACAGTGCTTGAATGAGGGGACCGTGTTGAATCTTGGCACCATGAGAGGTCAAAAAACCTCGTTCTTGCCATAACATTCCGAAGTCGTGTACAACTCCGAAGGCATAACGGGAATCAGTGTATATGTTGACATTTCTGTTCTTGGCTAGTATACAGGCTCGGGTCAGAGCAATAAGCTCTGCCGCTTGAGCGGACAGTGTATCAATACGACATGTTTCTCTAACTTCGGTTTCAGTGGTCACTGCATACGCGGCCACTAATTCTCCTGTACTTGTTCTCATACATGAACCATCCACATAAAGTGTCAGGTCTGGGTTTGTCAATGGAACATCGGTTAAGTCTCGTCGAGGCTTTGTTACTGTATTAATGATCTCTATACAATCATGCGGGGCTGGATCTGTCATAATTGAAGGTAACAATGTTGCGGGGTTCAGAATGCTGCAGCGTCTGATTTCTATGTGTGGCTGGAATAGCGTTAATCCATAACCTGTCAGTCGTGCTATAGTCAAGTGTTGAGTCTGGGTTCTATTTAAAAGAACCTCTACAGAATGTGGAACTTGTACTGTTAATTGATGTCCTAAAACAATTGAGTCGCTCTGTCTGATTGCTAATGCTGTCGCTGCTACGGATTTCAAGCACGCAGGGAGTGCCTGGGCTACTGAATCCAATGTACTTGAAAAATAAGCGCAAGGCTTATGTGAACCTGCTTGATCTTGGGTGAGGACAGACAACGCTGTACCATCACGTTCTGTAACAAAAAGTGTAAAAGGTTTGCTGTAACATGGTGTCGCTAAAACTGGTGCTTGGCATAAAGCTTTCTTTAATTCTTCAAAGGCTTGTGTGTGTTCCTGAGTCCAAGGGAGGGCAGTCGAAGTCGCTGCCTCGTGTGTCGTTAACTGAATGAGTGGTTTAGCTAGAAATGCATATTGAGGAATCCATTGTCTGCAGTACGAGGTGAGGCCTATAAAGGCCCGCACTTCCTTTTGTGTCTGGGGTTGTGGCATATTTACAATTAACTGAATGCGATCGGGAGTGAGCTGTCTCCCCACTTTGGACAGCAAGTGACCCAAGTACACAACTTGCTGAACACAGAATTGTAGCTTCGAAGGAGACACCTTGTGTCCCTTGTCGGCCAGGAAATGTAAAACTGTCAGTGATGCTTGTTCACATTCGGGCCCACTTCGTGCGGTGATCAGCAGATCATCGACGTATTGCAGTAAAGCGGTGTTAACTGGCATTTGAATACAATCTAGTTGTCTTTTCAGTGCTTGACTATAGATGCTGGGGCTTTCTGTGAATCCTTGAGGTGCGCGTGAAAATTTGAAACTTCGTCCATTTAAACTGAATCCGAAGAGATATTGGCTATCTGGGTCAATAGGTACACTAAAGAAGGCGTTCTTGAGATCAATTACAGTAAAGAACGTTGCTTCTGAATCAATAGCAGTCAATAGGGAAGAGATGTCGGGGACCACAGGGTACTGTGGTACAATGCATTTATTCAGTTCTCGTAAATCAATCACCAGCCGATATACTGGCGGTGCAACTTCCTTTATCATGTTTTCCTTCGGATATATTTTGACCCCACTTGTTTAGTGCTTCTAATTCATCTTGTTCTGTCTCAGGCCTGTCTCGTTCTCTTATTAAGCAATTTATGAAAAAACGTAATATATATGCTTGAGTGTCAACTTTCTGATGTGCCATGGCCTCCTTAATACTGTCAGGATCTTCCCCAGTCTGGACAAAATGATATATTCTATCTAGGTGCTCTTTCATTCCTGAGAAAAACAGTAGGTAATCTGTAGCATGTCGTAAGCGTAGTGATGCTATCATCATTCTATCGTCTTTGCCGGGTACTGGATCATATCTGCAAACTGAAAGCGGTTCTTTGAGTATGTCGAGACGGGGTGATTGGAATGTAAACGGGTTCTGCATATCCCTAAGCTGCAATCTGTGTGTTGGTGGCGGGGTCCGGCAACCCCCGGTCGCACCTCCTGAGGCGGAGGCTTGGACATTACCTCTCTGCGGAGTCTGTATCTGTACTTGAACTTGTCTTTTAGTAGGATCAGGTAGAAGCGGTTTCGGTATATCAATTTTAGGTGCGGGAAGTGGTGGAGGTGGAGGAATGACAGGCTGTCGAACGGGGAAACCTGGTTGCGGTAATGGCGGGATATGGTCTGGAGGCGGGTTGCCACCCCCGTCACCGTCAGTAGGCGGGACGCGGACAGGCAGATTAGTGTAAGCGGGTGCTACATCCTCTAGATAGGAATTCAGAAATATGTCTTTAGTAGTCCTGTGATTTACTTTAGTTGGAACCAATGGTGGCGGCAGATTTTTCGGTATTTCTGAAGTGGCCTCAGGCGAACCCTCGGCCACAAGATACATACCATTTACAAGATTGTTTCGTGCGCGGTCTATTTGTTCTGATTTTACTCGGATCCCTTCAGTAACTAATTCGTTTTCTTGGGCTTTATCTGATTCTTTAAGTCTGTCTTCTCTACGGAGTGCTTTTTCAGCACGTTTATGCGATTCCTTACGCCAAAATTCTATGGCTTCCTTCTGAGACTGTCTGGCTTTCTTTTTCCATAGTCCTTCTTCTACCTTCATGATGCACTCGGCTTCCCATGTTCCGGTAACAGGCCATCTATGTCTTTCGTCTAGATGCTTAGTATAATCGGCCCATAAATCTAGATACAATATGGCATCTAAGCCATGCTTGTGGTACATAAAATTTCCAGGAGTGTCCCTAGGGGGGATAGGAATTTCTTCCTCTAGTATCCCTTTCCTAGTTCCTATCTGCTTTAACTTGTTGAAAAACGGCATCTTGTTTACTTAATACTGAACGCTCAATCCTTGCTACTTAATTCTGAATACAGCTAATTACACAAGAACACAATAATGCACATTAAAAACAGTCACACTCATACCACGACATTAATCACATGAAAAGACATTTGAGACATATATGACTACCCCCTATACCGGATGTAGTGCTAAACAGCACAGATACACTGTCAGAGACAATGCAAAAACTTGAATAACTGATGTACTGCTAAACAGCACAGATACACTGTCTAAAACAGTGCAGACCGAATTTGTGTACCCAAACCCGTCTTGATACGTCCCAGCAATGGTACTCACCGGGAAGCACGGAAACAGAAGGCCTCGGAAAACTCGACTGGACCGGACTGGACTCGACTCGACTCGACACGTGGATACTTCGGAAACTGGTGGGCCTCTTGACACCTCGGACCTTGCTTCTTTCGGCTAGGCTCTGGTCGGGATCCTCCGCACTCCTCACCGCCTCGTCTGGGTGCTGATCGCAGTCTTCGTCACCTCCGTGGGCCAGAGGGAGATACAGGAAATCCTGCCAGTACGCGTAGTTTCCGTCTAACTGATGGCAGGGGACAGAGCTTGCAACGCACCAACCGGCGCGTGGGGTGGGGGAGGGGTCCCTGTTCGGGCGCCAAAATATTGTGGTAAATATTTGATTTACCGTCTTAATTTCTATGCAGGTAAGTACTTAATCAATAATAACTCAATCGGAAAGAAAAAGGCAGAGTCCGTGGTGTTAGAGTTCTTAGGGGTTTTATTCCTTAAAAAGGAATCGTTCTAGAACTGGATATCATGTTCCTGCAACCACAAGGGTTCAGGAAGGGATAGAGCAATATTTTATTGAGAATACATAGCTTATATACTTAAATCATACAGTAGAAACCAATACAGTAGGCGTAACAGCTGAGAGAAGACAAGATAACAGCATCCACGTGGTAGTGATACGTAATTAGAAGGCGTGAACTAGGCGTGAACTAGAGGTGTGTGCTAGAAACGTCATAGGTAGGTGTCACAAGTGGGTGGCACAAAGCAGAAATGTTGCAATGTCAGCAGAAATCTGAGGCTTGGATGCGCGCGCAGCTGCATGACGTGTGATTGACGTGAAACTGGAGGGTGCAGGGGACTTGACATTTACACTGGCGGAAAGAGACAGAAGTCTGGCATGTCAGATCAACTCGTACTTCTATCATATCTGATATCTGATGTTTGGGAACCATATTATCTAAACGGAAAAGGTCTCTGGGGCAGAAGCTATTCTATACTGACTGTGAGTGCGTGTATAAGCGCCTAAGTGTCTACATGAGAATGCGAGGGGCATGGGCCTTCCATGGTAACAGGGGCTATGAATAACTTGCACGGAGACAGTGAGGCCGGGCCCTTTGCTCTGCAGCTGGGGGGATGTTTACTTAAACTAGTAGGCAGGAATGTATTTTCGAGGAGCGGAACAGATAATTCGAAGGTTGAAGTCAGTCTTGGCAGGCAGCAGGCTGTGCTAAGCGCCGGGAGCCGCACAGAAAGTAAGTCAGAGGTCACGGGTACAGAGACAGCCTGGGCTGAGGCTTTCAGAGTCAGAAGGCAGGAGAAAAAGGCTCGATGGCAGAATTCAGGGCCTACTTTGCCAGAGCTGAAAAACGTGTAAAGTACACTACAAAAAGACGTTGGCATAGCATACTTAGGAACGGAATATTCAACCCATTCAGGGTGGGTCTGAAAGAGGACATGTTAACGTTGGACGCAAATGTATTTGCGTCTTCATAGCTGGTACAGGAGGGAAGTTACATGCACTTTAAGCTGGTACATGGAGACGGTGGGGTACACGCTAGGGAACACAACTTGACCATAAAATTTATATTTCCTCATTCCCTCCTTGTTCCCTACGGACCCTTCATGATATATCGATCCTCATGAATCGATCAGTTTGTTCTTGTAACATCATTTGCTCTTCTTTCTTTCTTTCACATTTTGAGAGAAAACTGGAATGTTCAATGCATGATGTGGCACACAGTCCACAAATCGCTGGCCCACACTGTAGGCACAGGCAACAACTGAATACTATGACTAGGCCAACGCCTAGGAAGGATAGGATCTTCCATCCCCAAGCAGTTAACGTTGTCCAGAACCAACCGGACCAAGTCCAGGTGCCTGGATTCTGATGTATCTGACTTGCAATTTTATGAATACGTGTAATAGCTTGATATACCGTTGGCGCGTTTTCTGGGATGAAAACACAGCAACTTGACCCGATGACCTTACAAGCTCCGCCTCTATCTGCCAAGATGACGTCAATAACAAGACGATTCTGAAGAACAACAACCCGCATGGCGGACTGCTCTTCTGTTAAGTTACCTAGGGCGGAGGCAGTTTCATTTACTACTGCTTCAAGTGTTCTAGTTAATCTGCGTATTAATTTACTATTTTGGACGGGGCCTGTGAAGAAAAAGAATCCTTTATTGAAATCTGTGTACTGTTCCCATGCCGTTTCAGTGTAGTCGACAATCGGGAGATCTCTTCGGAGTCTATTCTTTACTAGATTTGTATTTCTGTGATAATCAGGAGGAGCTAGAAAAACAGGAGGCAGAAGGAATGCAATATAACAGGTACCATCCCAATCTGGAGGTAAGCGTATGTATGCGGTATGACCACAAACAAAGTAGGAATGACGGGTAGCTCTAAAGGAAGATTTACCTTGATCACTGAATTCGACCACAGTAGTACATTTACTATGACCTAAGTGTACTGAACCTTTCTTACTGACACATAATTCACCAGTGACTGGTAATACTGACATAGCAGGGAGAACTGGTGCAGCTTCGGATCCAACAGTAAGAATCATAAGGTTAATTGTGTAATTACCTAATCCATATACTTCATTTTCTAGATCAGTTCCTATTCTAGTGGGGAGTCCCTTCTTATCAGGGTAACAGACATTAAGCAGAACTAAGTTCAAGTTTCCCCAAACCCAGCTCCCTTTGAAAACAGCAATATCAGGATCTAAGGAATTAATTATTCTAAACCATGCACCACAGGAGCCATTGTGAGTGAACGGGTACGGAAAGAGGGGCAGAACTCCCTTGTATTTCTGGTAGGGAGGGAGTCGGCCACATATCCAGCAGTTTGTAGCATTATTAGTCTGATGGGAGTGATGTAACATACTAATGAATGTGTTGTTGCGCAGCGCAAGTCTGTAAGAAAGTTCGTGTGGAGGTAATTCACTAAAAGAATGTTCAGCAGTGACATTGTAAACAGATTGTTCACGCTTGAAAATAGGGTAGTAGATAGGAAGCAGTATACTGGCAACAATAATCAGAAGACTTAGGAAAAACATAATCAATAATGTCACTATACAGTGACTGCGGAGTGATTTGCAATATGTACGTTTCTTGAGTTGTCTCTCTCTCTCTCTATCTCGATCTAGGGGATACATGTCAGAAACTATTTAACCGATTCACCTAGGGGAGGACTTAAACAATTAAACTGTCTGACTTGCTAGATCGAAGTTTCAGTCTATACTCCTCTTGGGGAGTTTTCTCTCGTTCGGGAACTTTAAAGTCACTTGGCTCAATACAGTCTTTGGAGGGGGTGGACGAGTCTGGGTCTGGTTTCAGTTCGTTGCACTTTTTAATATGACTCGTATGTATCCACCCCTTTCTGCCTTCCACCTTTATTGCTGTCCTCGTAGTAAGAAGGACGGTCTTCGGCTCTTTCCAGCGGGGCTCCAGCGGACTTTTCCTGTCGAAGTTCCTAATCAGGACCAGATCTCCTGGACGGACATCATGCGGCTTTACATCAGTGTTGTCAGGGAAGGCTGCGGCAACCTGTGAACGACATGATTGGAGTGCAGACATCAAGGAGGCAAGGTAATCTGTCAGCATATTACAATCGACATCGGTAATTTTCTTAGGTAAGGGCGTCCCCCACATATTCGGTGGTCTGCCAAAAACCACTTCATACGGGGATAGTCCTGATCTCGAATGGGCAACCATTCTCATGTAGAACAGTGCAACTGGCAGGGCGACTATCCAGTCGACCCCTTTCTCTTTACAAACTTTAGCAAGGCGGGTCTTTAGTGTCTGATTATGCCTCTCTACAAGGCCAGCGGCTTCGGGATGTCGGACACAATGGAATCTCCACTGATATCCTAGCAGCAGGGAAACCTGTCTCATAAGTTCGGAAGAGAATGGCTGTCCGTTATCTGAGTACACGACACGAGGCAAGCCGTACCGTGGGAAGAATTCTCGAACCAGCTGCCTGGCAGTGGTCGGAGCAGTGTAATCTGGGACTGGATATGCTTCGGTCCAGCGGGAAAGTGCACAAACAATTACGAGGACATATTTGAATCCTCGACAACGGTCCATCTGGATATAATCCATCTGGAGGACTTCAAAAGGGTGATCGGGAGGATGAAATCCACCTTGCTCTACGGGGACACTTTTACCTGGATTGAACTGACAACAGATCATGCAAGTACGCACTTTCTGTTTTGCTGCTGCTCGTAAGTGTTTATTGTGCCAGAGATTCTGTAAACTGTCTAACATCGCTTTCTCTCCTAGATGTGCAGGACTATGTGCTGTATTGATTATGACTTGAACCATAGAGTCGGGGAGAAACCATGTAGATTTTCCCTTCGTCATCCAACCTTGATCTGTCTGGATCCCTCCTAGTTCAGTCCATTTCTTTATTTCATCTGTAGTAGCATGTGTCTGAATATCGATTACATCTAGGGCGGGATCCCTGACTGTCATACAATGTGTCGGTACTATTGTCTTTGTCACGTCAGTTGTCTGAGTGTGAGTCAATGCTGTATGTTTTGCTGTCTGGTCTGCCAGGTCGTTACCCTGGGAAACAGAATCTGTAACTTTAGTATGTGCTTTACACTTCATGACGGAAATGCCTGAAGGCAGATGTATTGCATCTAACAGTGCTTGAATGAGGGGACCGTGTTGAATCTTGGCACCATGAGAGGTCAAAAAACCTCGTTCTTGCCATAACATTCCGAAGTCGTGTACAACTCCGAAGGCATAACGGGAATCAGTGTATATGTTGACATTTCTGTTCTTGGCTAGTATACAGGCTCGGGTCAGAGCAATAAGCTCTGCCGCTTGAGCGGACAGTGTATCAATACGACATGTTTCTCTAACTTCGGTTTCAGTGGTCACTGCATACGCGGCCACTAATTCTCCTGTACTTGTTCTCATACATGAACCATCCACATAAAGTGTCAGGTCTGGGTTTGTCAATGGAACATCGGTTAAGTCTCGTCGAGGCTTTGTTACTGTATTAATGATCTCTATACAATCATGCGGGGCTGGATCTGTCATAATTGAAGGTAACAATGTTGCGGGGTTCAGAATGCTGCAGCGTCTGATTTCTATGTGTGGCTGGAATAGCGTTAATCCATAACCTGTCAGTCGTGCTATAGTCAAGTGTTGAGTCTGGGTTCTATTTAAAAGAACCTCTACAGAATGTGGAACTTGTACTGTTAATTGATGTCCTAAAACAATTGAGTCGCTCTGTCTGATTGCTAATGCTGTCGCTGCTACGGATTTCAAGCACGCAGGGAGTGCCTGGGCTACTGAATCCAATGTACTTGAAAAATAAGCGCAAGGCTTATGTGAACCTGCTTGATCTTGGGTGAGGACAGACAACGCTGTACCATCACGTTCTGTAACAAAAAGTGTAAAAGGTTTGCTGTAACATGGTGTCGCTAAAACTGGTGCTTGGCATAAAGCTTTCTTTAATTCTTCAAAGGCTTGTGTGTGTTCCTGAGTCCAAGGGAGGGCAGTCGAAGTCGCTGCCTCGTGTGTCGTTAACTGAATGAGTGGTTTAGCTAGAAATGCATATTGAGGAATCCATTGTCTGCAGTACGAGGTGAGGCCTATAAAGGCCCGCACTTCCTTTTGTGTCTGGGGTTGTGGCATATTTACAATTAACTGAATGCGATCGGGAGTGAGCTGTCTCCCCACTTTGGACAGCAAGTGACCCAAGTACACAACTTGCTGAACACAGAATTGTAGCTTCGAAGGAGACACCTTGTGTCCCTTGTCGGCCAGGAAATGTAAAACTGTCAGTGATGCTTGTTCACATTCGGGCCCACTTCGTGCGGTGATCAGCAGATCATCGACGTATTGCAGTAAAGCGGTGTTAACTGGCATTTGAATACAATCTAGTTGTCTTTTCAGTGCTTGACTATAGATGCTGGGGCTTTCTGTGAATCCTTGAGGTGCGCGTGAAAATTTGAAACTTCGTCCATTTAAACTGAATCCGAAGAGATATTGGCTATCTGGGTCAATAGGTACACTAAAGAAGGCGTTCTTGAGATCAATTACAGTAAAGAACGTTGCTTCTGAATCAATAGCAGTCAATAGGGAAGAGATGTCGGGGACCACAGGGTACTGTGGTACAATGCATTTATTCAGTTCTCGTAAATCAATCACCAGCCGATATACTGGCGGTGCAACTTCCTTTATCATGTTTTCCTTCGGATATATTTTGACCCCACTTGTTTAGTGCTTCTAATTCATCTTGTTCTGTCTCAGGCCTGTCTCGTTCTCTTATTAAGCAATTTATGAAAAAACGTAATATATATGCTTGAGTGTCAACTTTCTGATGTGCCATGGCCTCCTTAATACTGTCAGGATCTTCCCCAGTCTGGACAAAATGATATATTCTATCTAGGTGCTCTTTCATTCCTGAGAAAAACAGTAGGTAATCTGTAGCATGTCGTAAGCGTAGTGATGCTATCATCATTCTATCGTCTTTGCCGGGTACTGGATCATATCTGCAAACTGAAAGCGGTTCTTTGAGTATGTCGAGACGGGGTGATTGGAATGTAAACGGGTTCTGCATATCCCTAAGCTGCAATCTGTGTGTTGGTGGCGGGGTCCGGCAACCCCCGGTCGCACCTCCTGAGGCGGAGGCTTGGACATTACCTCTCTGCGGAGTCTGTATCTGTACTTGAACTTGTCTTTTAGTAGGATCAGGTAGAAGCGGTTTCGGTATATCAATTTTAGGTGCGGGAAGTGGTGGAGGTGGAGGAATGACAGGCTGTCGAACGGGGAAACCTGGTTGCGGTAATGGCGGGATATGGTCTGGAGGCGGGTTGCCACCCCCGTCACCGTCAGTAGGCGGGACGCGGACAGGCAGATTAGTGTAAGCGGGTGCTACATCCTCTAGATAGGAATTCAGAAATATGTCTTTAGTAGTCCTGTGATTTACTTTAGTTGGAACCAATGGTGGCGGCAGATTTTTCGGTATTTCTGAAGTGGCCTCAGGCGAACCCTCGGCCACAAGATACATACCATTTACAAGATTGTTTCGTGCGCGGTCTATTTGTTCTGATTTTACTCGGATCCCTTCAGTAACTAATTCGTTTTCTTGGGCTTTATCTGATTCTTTAAGTCTGTCTTCTCTACGGAGTGCTTTTTCAGCACGTTTATGCGATTCCTTACGCCAAAATTCTATGGCTTCCTTCTGAGACTGTCTGGCTTTCTTTTTCCATAGTCCTTCTTCTACCTTCATGATGCACTCGGCTTCCCATGTTCCGGTAACAGGCCATCTATGTCTTTCGTCTAGATGCTTAGTATAATCGGCCCATAAATCTAGATACAATATGGCATCTAAGCCATGCTTGTGGTACATAAAATTTCCAGGAGTGTCCCTAGGGGGGATAGGAATTTCTTCCTCTAGTATCCCTTTCCTAGTTCCTATCTGCTTTAACTTGTTGAAAAACGGCATCTTGTTTACTTAATACTGAACGCTCAATCCTTGCTACTTAATTCTGAATACAGCTAATTACACAAGAACACAATAATGCACATTAAAAACAGTCACACTCATACCACGACATTAATCACATGAAAAGACATTTGAGACATATATGACTACCCCCTATACCGGATGTAGTGCTAAACAGCACAGATACACTGTCAGAGACAATGCAAAAACTTGAATAACTGATGTACTGCTAAACAGCACAGATACACTGTCTAAAACAGTGCAGACCGAATTTGTGTACCCAAACCCGTCTTGATACGTCCCAGCAATGGTACTCACCGGGAAGCACGGAAACAGAAGGCCTCGGAAAACTCGACTGGACCGGACTGGACTCGACTCGACTCGACACGTGGATACTTCGGAAACTGGTGGGCCTCTTGACACCTCGGACCTTGCTTCTTTCGGCTAGGCTCTGGTCGGGATCCTCCGCACTCCTCACCGCCTCGTCTGGGTGCTGATCGCAGTCTTCGTCACCTCCGTGGGCCAGAGGGAGATACAGGAAATCCTGCCAGTACGCGTAGTTTCCGTCTAACTGATGGCAGGGGACAGAGCTTGCAACGCACCAACCGGCGCGTGGGGTGGGGGAGGGGTCCCTGTTCGGGCGCCAAAATATTGTGGTAAATATTTGATTTACCGTCTTAATTTCTATGCAGGTAAGTACTTAATCAATAATAACTCAATCGGAAAGAAAAAGGCAGAGTCCGTGGTGTTAGAGTTCTTAGGGGTTTTATTCCTTAAAAAGGAATCGTTCTAGAACTGGATATCATGTTCCTGCAACCACAAGGGTTCAGGAAGGGATAGAGCAATATTTTATTGAGAATACATAGCTTATATACTTAAATCATACAGTAGAAACCAATACAGTAGGCGTAACAGCTGAGAGAAGACAAGATAACAGCATCCACGTGGTAGTGATACGTAATTAGAAGGCGTGAACTAGGCGTGAACTAGAGGTGTGTGCTAGAAACGTCATAGGTAGGTGTCACAAGTGGGTGGCACAAAGCAGAAATGTTGCAATGTCAGCAGAAATCTGAGGCTTGGATGCGCGCGCAGCTGCATGACGTGTGATTGACGTGAAACTGGAGGGTGCAGGGGACTTGACATTTACACTGGCGGAAAGAGACAGAAGTCTGGCATGTCAGATCAACTCGTACTTCTATCATATCTGATATCTGATGTTTGGGAACCATATTATCTAAACGGAAAAGGTCTCTGGGGCAGAAGCTATTCTATACTGACTGTGAGTGCGTGTATAAGCGCCTAAGTGTCTACATGAGAATGCGAGGGGCATGGGCCTTCCATGGTAACAGGGGCTATGAATAACTTGCACGGAGACAGTGAGGCCGGGCCCTTTGCTCTGCAGCTGGGGGGATGTTTACTTAAACTAGTAGGCAGGAATGTATTTTCGAGGAGCGGAACAGATAATTCGAAGGTTGAAGTCAGTCTTGGCAGGCAGCAGGCTGTGCTAAGCGCCGGGAGCCGCACAGAAAGTAAGTCAGAGGTCACGGGTACAGAGACAGCCTGGGCTGAGGCTTTCAGAGTCAGAAGGCAGGAGAAAAAGGCTCGATGGCAGAATTCAGGGCCTACTTTGCCAGAGCTGAAAAACGTGTAAAGTACACTACAAAAAGACGTTGGCATAGCATACTTAGGAACGGTATATTCAACCCATTCAGGGTGGGTCTGAAAGAGGACATGTTAACGTTGGACGCAAATGTATTTGCGTCTTCATAGCTGGTACAGGAGGGAAGTTACATGCACTTTAAGCTGGTACATGGAGACGGTGGGGTACACGCTAGGGAACACAACTGGACCATAAAATGTATATTTCCTCAAGTTGTGTCTCTATCATGCCATTTCCGTAATCTCAGGGCTGAAATCCATATACAAAAAAATAAACAAAGTGTTCCATATCTTTCTCTGATATATTCTCCATTCTACTGTATTGTTTGAATGCCTCTAGCAATCTCCCATAATAGGCATAGACTGTCCCTTTCAGTTCTTGAGTCTTCTGTCAATTTTCACCCAATCAATTTCCATGGGGTAAATTTTGCCTTTCGTAGCAGTAATAGCTTGATTACATTTTTTCTTTACCTCTGCATATATTACACCTGTTCAAGCATTTCTGCCTGGTTCTGTTTCATGCCAACCAACAGCAATTTTACACTTTGCCCACAAATCTCTTGGGACCATAATGTTAAAGAAGGTATCCAAATTCATCAGCAAAACCTTTGAAATCTTTACAAACCTCTTTACCTGTTTGTACCAGTCAACTGGATTTTCTCCCAATTTTGGGAAATGATTTATAAAAGACAATGGGGCATATGTAGGTAAAACCATTTTTGCGAATCGGAAAATGCGATTTTCTGCGAATCGCACTTTCGGAACGCAAAACCGGATGTAGGTAAAAAAATCGCTATCATTTAGCAATTACCAAAAATTCTCAGAATTATTGTGCGATTACTAAAATTGCGATTCCTTATTAGCGAATTCGCTAATAAAGAATCACAAAAACAGGAAAGAGCAATTCAGGTGCAGAATGATGACATCACAACCAGGAAGTGTGAGCTCCCATGCAGCACCTGATTGTATGCACCTGTTCCATCGTCAGTTTCTGGCTGAGAGACAGTGAGGAGGAAGTGTGGAATTTTCTCTGACACCTAAGTTGCAGAAATGGAATCCCAGGGTTCTCAAGAGCAGGGTGGGGACAAGTAGGCTGATGAACAGAGCAGGAAAAGAAAACAAATATTTTCAGAGAGGGAGCTGGAGGTATTGACAGAGGAGGTAGTGAGGCAACATGACCTCCTGTTTGGGAAAGCCTCACTTCGTGTTCCTGAAGCCAGGAAAAGAAAAATATGGTCTGACATACAAGAAAAGGTAAACACCATAGGCGTAACCCATCGTACCACCGAGGACTTAAGGAAGAGGTGGTACGCTATGAAGCAAAGATCGAAGGAGAGGGTGGCCACAAGATTGACAGAAGCTAAGGCAACTGGAGGTGGGACCTCCACTACACCAGATCCGATGCCCCTGGAGGAGTTGGTGGGAGGCACCCTCATGCCTGAGGCAGTGACGGGTGTGGCTGACCTTGACAGCTCTGACACCAGAGACACCACAGAAGGTAAGATGCATGCCAATATCCCCAAAGCATCCCCATCCCACTCAGACCCCAACATCCCCATGCATGAATTGAAATCAGGTCCATGTTTTGAGGGTCACCCAGTGGGGCATAATGGGAAATATAGTCCCATGTAATGTAAGTTGGTCCAGATACACATACAAAGGGTACATAGGGAACAGTCATACTAGCAATGTGCAAAATAGACAAGTAGGCATGTCATTTGTAGAATCAAGAACTTTATTGAAAAGAAAAAAAATTTAATTGGCACACAACTCATGTCTGCTATTTTTTGGCAGATGGACCAACAACACAGGACACTGTGGCAGCAGTGGGGGAGACAGGTACAGCAGAGGACCAGGCAGGGCAGGAGAGCCAGGGTGTGACACGTGACACGCCATCAGCTCAAAGCAAACGGCGCAGAATTGTTCCTGCACTGATACCAATGCCATCCGGGTCCACAGATGCAGAAGATGACACACAGGCTGCAGCTACTCCAAACACAAGTCAGAGCAGATCACAAACATGTGCATCAAACATGACAGGCAGTGGTGCAAGACAGAGGGCACGGGCCAACACCAGAAATGCCTCCTCAGGTACAGATTCTGTGTTCGCAGGCCTGGAGGGCAACGTGTTGCGTGTGCAGCGCCTGCAAAGTAAAGGAATAACATCAATACAGCGCCAGCTGGCACAACACAACCAGCACATGTCGGAGTTGAGACTTGGTGTCACAGCAATAGCAAAAGCCTCAGAGGCAAATCTGAGTGAAGCTAGGATTGATAGGCAGGCCCGGTGCAGGGAACAACGTCGGTTACACACACTCCTGGACCAGTTTGCAAGGGCTGTCAGCTGGCAATCCACAGCAATATCTATGCTAGCTCAAAGAACTGTAAGCATGCAACATGAGATGGCACACTGCTGCCAGGACGTTGCCAAGAGCCTGGTGCAGGTAACCCATGCACTTGACCAACTGCGGGCTGCTGTCACTGGGGAAATTGTAATGCCAGGGAGCCTAGACACAGATGGGCAATCCAGCAGGAGCACACCTACTCCACCTACTCCTGCAGAAATGCGTAGGAGTGGCCATCAGGGCAGAGCTGTGGATGACAACAGCGAGGCTACTGCACAGGCTGAAGGAGGTGCATCAGGGCGTGCACGCCGGAGGTGAAGGGGCGGCATGCACAATGGCATGTTGTGAGTCAACACATGCCATGAGGAATACCTAAGTCAATGAGATTTTGGCACTGTGAGGATATTAACATGTGCTAAATACAAAGTTACAGTCACAGTGTGTGACTTTGCTAATCCTGCATTTAAAGAAGTAAACATATTTTTGAAACATCAACATTGGTCATTGTGGTCTAGTTTCTCACCTAGAAGTAGTTCTGTGTTATGCATCACGTCTCAGGCGCCCAGCAGCTGCCCCAGCTGCTCCTGCACATCTGAGTTGGGGCGCTGGATCCTCCTCATCAGATGTGTCGGACTCTGTCAGATCCACTGGGGTGCCGTTCTTGGTAGCAATGTTGTGTATCATTGCGCAGGCCACCACTATCTTGCAACATGTCTCCGGGCTGTACTGTAGAGTACCTCCACTCTTGTGGAGGCACCGGAAACGGCTTTTGAGGATTCCAAAGGTCCTCTCAATGGGGACTCTTGTGGCTCTGTGGGCAGTGTTGTAGTTCTGCTCAGCAGCTGTGGTTGGATTAAGGTAGGGTGTGAGGATGTAGTCCCTCACAGCATATGCACTGTCTCCTGCAAGGATGAAGTATGTAGATGTTTAGCGACATACTGCAAGTTGAAACATATTTTACTACTGTTTGTGTGTGCCATATAATTATCTAGCAAGTATCCCTCTCCAAAATCGCCATTTGTAAGTCTGCGATGTAAACCACAGTGTCTAAAAATGAAGGAATCATGAGTGCTTCCTGGAAATTTTGCAACTATGTCTGTGATGACATGTTTGGCATTACAGACTACCTAGATGTTTAACGAATGGTATGATTTTCTGTTTCTAAAAACATACTTATTGTGTGATGGGGGGACAGTGCGACATGTGTTCTGACTACGCAGCCAATCACGTGGGGGAATTGGGCAATTTGATAAAAATCCTGTTTAGTTTGGTCCAGTTCCTGCTGTGTGTCTGGGAATTTGATGTGGTGATGCATCCTCTGCATCATGGCATTGAGGAATGCACGGAAAAAGCACAATAGTGCACTCTGGGACACCCCTCCTACTGTGGCGATTACCCCCTGAAAACTCCCTGACGCTAGAAGGTGCAGTGAGCACAATACCTCTATGTGTGTGGGGATGGTGTGTGCCCTCTATGTGGAGTGCTCCAGCATGGGTGTCAGCTTCTCTATCAGCTCCAGGATACTTTCTGGATGCAGCCTGTAGTGCACATTAATGTCCTCCTCAGTGCGCTGGAAGAGTGGGATGCGTGTCCTGTAGATCCTCTCCTGCGTCTCCTTCTCTCTTCAGCCTCTTGGATACGCAGCCTCCTGGCTATAACATAAAGCCCAGCAATTGTGAGAAGCCATTGTTGCATTATGGGCCACTTTAAATAGTTTACACCTGATTACCACCTGCCCAGAGTTGGTGGTAATTGAGAAGTGCAAAATTGCGATTTTTGAGAATTCGCTATTTGCTACTTTTACCTACATTGGAAAATGCGAATTCGCAATTTGTGTGACAGAATTTGCGATTTTCGCAAATACTGACACCCAGTTTGCGAATTCGCAGATTTATTCGCACAATCCATTACACGCAAAATTGCTAATTGCAAATTTTGCGATTAGCAATTTAGCATGGGACATTACTTACCTACATCGCATCACACACTTTTGCGATCGCTAACACCCGGAATTCTGCGAATTTCGGGTTTTGTGAACCCAAACAACCTGCCTACATATGGCCCAATATGTTTGGCATAGTCCAAGGAACATGCATGTACCCTCCACCAGATATTTCTCTTCTTTTTTAAAGCCTCCTCACTTCCTCATTCCCATAATCTTGTTATGATGCAGTCCTCAGGATCGGTTTGTTGATTGGTATGCCCACCTCTAGATCGAACCAACGCCTGAATTGCCGTAATGGCGCAGAGCATTGACAGGATCAAGCGAGGGGATATTAGAACAGATCAGGGAAGGAAAGGAAGGAAAGGAAGGGGACAGCAGGGAGGGAGATCTGAAAGACATAAACAGAACACACACATAAGACTAGATTTCTATGCCTTAGACACAACAATACTGTTGGAACTACTGTAAGGAGATATACCTGTAAACGAATATTTAAACCTTGTAGATGTGTAGAGGCAACGTAGGGGTTGATACGGTGAAACTATAGTAATGCAAAAAAGACAGCGAAAGCTTATCATCGGGACATCCTCTCGGAGAAGAAGGCTTATTTTGCGAGAAAAATTGAAGCTGCCTCCAATTCCTGTAAGGAGCTTTTCGCCATTGTACGGGAGTTTACAACTTCACGCGCGGCACCAACTCAGACCCCCCCTCCTGCGCCTTGGGTCAGGGCGATCGCGGATTTTTTTACCTCTAAGATCCAACGGATCCAGGACTCTTTCCCTGTGCAGGAGCCTGAGACGCCCGGTCGGGCGGAGAATGCCGCTGTTACCCTGCCCAGTGCAGGTGTGGACTTGGCAGTTTTTCCTCCTCTCTCCATGACCGCTTCATTTGATCTGATGTCTTAAATCAGGTTCCCCCCGGGATGCCTGCCCCGCAAAATTCCTGGCAAAAATGGCGGCCACCATTAATCCATATGTGAACCCCCTGCTGAATTGTTCTCTTGCACAGGGTGTGGTTCCCCAGTCCTGGAAGCAGGCGATGATTATCCCCTTGCTTAAAAAGCCCGGTTTGGATGCGGAGGTGTTGGCGAATTATAGGCCTATCTCGCTCCTGCCTGCTTTTGCGAAGGTCATAGAAAAGCATGTGCACAAGGTGCTTGCCGACTACCTGGAGTCCCACGACCTACTGCACCCCACCCAATCGGGTTTCCGCACCAATCTTAGCACCGAAACAGCTCTCCTGGAAGTCTCGGAGGCGATTAAGGAGGTGCTTGATTCGGGTGGCAGGGCGATGCTGGTGATGTTAGATCTGTCGGCGGCCTTCGACACCGTCCCCCATGAGGGTCTTCTTGCAAGACTCTCAGAGATTGGTCTCCGGGGGACGGTGCTCCAGTGGTTTCGTTCGTTCCTGGCAGGCCGTTGATAAACGGTCTGGGCTTCTGCTTGCTCCGCCGAGATGTCGCCATTGGGTGTCGGAGTTCCTCAGGGATCAGTCCTGAGCCCAACTCTATTTAACATCTTCATGACCCCTCTGGCGGCTCTGGCGGAGTCTTTCGGGGCTCAGATCGTTTCCTACGCCGATGACACCCAGCTCCTCTTCACCTGTGAGAGGGGTGCGGATTTCGATGGAGGTAGGATCCAGGGCTGCCTTGAGGCTGTGTTTCAGTGGTTCCAACATAACAGCCTCAAGTGCAACTCGGATAAATCCGAGGTCCTCTTTTTCGGGTGCAGTTCGGATCCAGACTGGAAAGTGTGGTGGCCTGAGAACATGTTTCCACCAGCAAGTTCGTCCCAGGTGGCAAAAAACCTTGGGATTAAGATCGACAATGGCCTCACACTGCGCTCACAGGTAATCGGTCTCACTGGCACCTGCTTTGGCCTGCTCCGGATGCTGCGTAAGTTTCTCCCCCTGTTATCGGAGGAACACAGGAAGATCACGGTGCAGGCGATCATAGGCTCGAGAATTGACTACTCTAACATTCTGTATCTCGGCCTGCCAGAATACTTGCTTCAACGGCTACAGGTGGTCCAGAATTCGGCAGCACGGGCCATTTTTGGATTATCTCGCCGTGCCAGAGCCTCGGGCCTCCTGGAAGCACTGCACTGGCTTCCTGTCCGGAAGGGATAATTTTTAAGACCCTTACTCTGGCACACAAAGCCTTGCACGCCTCCGGAGCGAAATACCTCCAAAAAAGGCTGACCTTCTACCATCCAGCCAGGTCGCTGAGGTCAGAATCCCTGTTTCTTGCGGCGGTGCCTCGTGTGAAGAGAGCACGTATTGGAGGCCGCTCTTTTAAATTATTGGCGCCCCAGTTGTGGAATAAGCTGCCTGTGGCCCTGCGCAGCACTCCAAACCTGTTGGCCTTTAGGAAGGGGCTCAAAACCTGGCTTTTTACCTCTTAGTTTTCTGGCCTGTCTGGTTCCCTTTTCTCTGCCTTTTATCTGTTTTTCCTGTTATGTTATGAGTTTGGTGCGCAATTCAAAGTGTCGGGACACTCTTCCGAGTAGCCGTACGCTATATAAAACCCCGGTATAACATAACATAACATAATAGGAAAACGTGATATACTTCGTGGCATAATATACAACGTAATATCTACATATCCTGCTGTACATGAAATAGGAACATACCTAAGTATTGTCTCTACTAAACTTCCCAGGGGAAGAGTGTAACCTACACCTCCAGATCCCCTGTTAATAGAAGAGGTACATACACAGTTAACACCTAAAGAAAAGGTACTGCACGTTGCCTTTTATAAATGAAAACACAGTTCAAATGCCATCAATCAAAGATCACTCCTTGAACTCTTGGCGGTTCCAAACACCCAACTAATGCCTCTTAGCTGGGTACAAGGCGGAATCTCAATGTACAAAAGAGCAACCTTGAATGTACTCTATGCGACCCAAAAAGTCTGCTAGCACGAAGCAGAGGATACACCGTTGGCCGAAAATGCCAACCGAGTCAATTCCAGTGATAACCAAGTCTCAGAACTAGTACCACGATAACAGCCGTTATCGCAAAACCCCAAAGTAACCAGGAAATCAAAACAAAACCAGCGATCTGCTTTGAAGGGCTGTGGTGCAAGCACCCTTACCACACCAGGACAGATGAGTCCTCTATCCAGAACAGGCTCACGGACCGGAATACCCGACACCGATCCCCGGCCGCTATTCTCCTTAAATGTGTTCATCATGAGAACGCAACGCGCCGCTAAGGATCTCGGGAATTGTAGTTCTGGCCCAGGGCATGCCGGGATACGCAGTTCGGTTATGTCGCGATCTTGACAGTACATCCCTCTCTCAACAGAGGGGTCAGGGACCAGGCTTCGCGGGGCATCTCCGATGGAAGGCAGACACCAACCTGGGGGCATGAACACCCAGAGCAGGTTCCCATGAATTTTCCTCCGGCCCATACCCCTTCCATGACACCAGATACCACAACTTACTCCTCCGATACTTGGAATCCAGGATTCGGCGGACCACATTCTCAAACTCACCCCGTACCAACAAGGGGGGAGGACGATGTTGGCCCTTGGACAATGAAGGTTTCAATAAAGAGACATGAAACACCGGATGGATGCGTAAATGGGAAGGGAGTTTTAGTTTCACCGCCACCGGGTTCACACGCTTCAACACCTTATAGGGTCCAATGTACCTAGGGTTGAACACGCTGTGTTTTCTGAAACGCAGATTCCTCGTGGAGGACCATACCTCATCACCTGTGCAGTACAATGGACCTTGCCTGCGGTGTTTATCAGCGGCAGTCTTATACTTGCGTTTTACGGCCTGCAGCTGTTCCTGCGCTTTAACCATAGTTTCTTTAAAATGAGCCACTCTGTATGCCACCTCCGGAAGGAGTGAGTCCGGTTTCGGGTGCACAAAGGGAAGAAACCGAGGGTGTCTGCCATACAAACAATAGAATGGAGTGTTCTTGGTGGAACTGTGCGTGGCGTTGTTATAAGCCACCTCTGCCAACCACAAGTAGTCCACCCAGTTCTCCTTATCATTATCCACATAGCATCTCAAATACTGCTTAAGAGTCTGGTTTAACCGTTCAGTCTGGCCATCGGTTTGTGGGTGAAAACTGGTGGAAAGGGCTGAGTCGATATGCAACAAAGAACACCATTTCTTCCAAAACTGGGCAGTAAACTGTGACCCTCTGTCGGAGACAATGACACTTGGCAGACCATGTAACCTAACCACGTTGACCATGAGTAGTACAGCCAGCTGGCCCGCCGAAGGCACTTGTTTGCAGGCCACGAAATGCCTCATCTTGGACAGATAATCGACCACCACCATTATAGCCGTACATCCCCGGTCAGCGGGAAGACCCACGATGAAATCCACCGATATCCGATCCCAAGGGATCGTTGGAGTAGGGAGAGGCTGCAACAACCCCTGTGGACGGGAGTGGTCGGACTTCATCCTTGCGCATTGCGCACAGGCGGTCACCCATCGCCCAACATCAGGTCTCACAGAAGGCCGCCAGAACTGTCGCAGTACGCGCTCCAGAGTCTTGGCAAAACCAAGATGACCTGCACTTGGTGATTCATGGCACCAGACGTAAACGTGCTTCCTCAAGGCCAACGTAGGCACAAATAACCTGTTACGAAACATCGACAGGCCCCCATGCAACCTCCATTCCTGATGACAACCAAGCCAGGTCTTCCAAACAAAGGAGTCCACCCCTTTCCTGACATCCCTCAAGAAGGTATCAGGCTGCAAAACACACACCACTCTGTCCGGAGCAACGATGCTAGCCTCGGCCTTCTCCACACAAGGAGTAACCGTCGACTGGCGGGTGAGTGCATCCGCCTTCCGATTGTCAGTACCAGGGCGGAATGTGATGACGAAATTGAACCCAGATAAAAACATCATCCACCTGAGCTGTCTAGGTGAGAGATGATGCGCAGCAGACATGAATTGTAAATTCCTGTGGTCGTAATAAACAGTGACCGCATGCCGGGCTCCCATGAGGAAGTGCTGCCATTCCTGAAAAGAGTCCCGAATGGCCAACAACTCTTTTTTGGTGATGTGGTAGTTCTTTTCTGCTGGATTCAGCTTACGAGACATATACGCCACCGGGTGTAACTGACCCGTATCCGCATGGCGTTGAGATAGGATAGCCCCGATCGCCACCTCCGAGGCATCTGCCTCCACGATATAGGGCTTATCCGGGTCAGGGTGGGACAACACAGAAGCTGATACAAAGGCGTCCTTGAGGGCCGTGAAAGCGGATTGCGCTTCCTCAGACCACACAAATCCCTTCCCTTTCCTCACAGCCGAGTGATAGGCGCCACCAACCGAGAGAACTGATTGAGGAAACGCCTATAAAAATTGGCAAAGCCGATGAAACACTGTACATCACGAACATTACCTGGAACAGGCCAATTCTCACAGCCGCTACCTTCCGTTCAGTCATCTCTTGACCTTCAGGACTCAGCATTACCCCCAAAAACTCCACAACACGAACATGAAAATCACACTTACTAAGTTTACAGTACAGATTGTTTGCCAGCAAAATGGAAAGCACATTTGCCACGTGTTGATAGTGCAAATCCTCCGAGTCAGAGTAAACCAAAATATCGTCTATATAGAGAATCACATATCGGTCCAAGATGTCACGGAACACATCATTTAGGAAGAATTGAAAGGCCGCAGGGGCATTACAGAGACCGAAGGGCATCACTCTGTATTCAAAGAGTCCATTTCTGGTCTTGAATGCCGTCTTCCATTCATCCCCGCTACGCATGCGGACCAGATGATATGCCCCTTTCAAATCAAGTTTTGTGAATACAGTCGCCTTGTTCACCTGCTCCAGCAAAACACTAATCAAGGGTAGAGGATACCTGTTCTTAACAGTAAGTGCATTTAGTGCCCTAAAGTCAACACACGAGCGCAGCTCTCCATTCGCTTTTGGAATAAAAATAAGAGGCGAGGCGGCTGGGGATTTGGATGGGCGTATAAAACCTAGATCTAACAATTTGTCCAAATACTCTCGTAGGTGGAGGTTCTCAGGTTCCGTCAGAGCATAAATCCGCCCACATGGGATCGCAGCTCCCGGGACCAGATCTATTTGGCAGTCATACTGTCTATGAGGAGGGAGCTCCTCAGCCTGTACTTCATTGAACACCTTGCCCAAGGACTGATACTCAGCAGGAAGTTGAACGCATTTTTCTGCGGCCGTGGCAATACAAGACCCACCAGATAAGGCTTGAGCAGGTTTCATAGCTCCCTGAAAACAATGACTCATACAATACTCGGAACCCATATGAACGGTTCTATTGTCCCAATTTATACTAGGGTTATGCTTCTCTAACCAAGGTAAATCAAATATTATACCGTATTGAGGAGCCCTGATCACACCAAAGATAAGAAACTCAGAGTGTGTGTCCCTAGTAACACCTCAATTTCTTCTGTTTCATAGCTGATGGGACCCATACTAAGCTTCCTCCCATCAACAGCATATACTTCTTCAGGCCTCTCTTTTTGCACCAGAGCCATTCCCATACGTTGGGCTTCTTGTATATCAATGAACATGCCCGTTGCCCCTGAATCCACCATAGCTGATGTTACTACAGATTCCCCTGCCAGCATTAACACAATGGACACAAACAGATGATTTGTCACCTGTTTCACTATGCTACTTAATGAAGGGACATATTTAGGACTCCAAGAAACCCCTTCCCGTTTCCCAGAGTCAATTAGTTTTCCGTCACCTTTTCTGTATCTGCAGAGGCCACTCGGTTACCCCGGAAACGGTTTGTTTTGAGTTTTACTGGGCATTCTCTCATATAGTGGCTCTTTTTTCCGCAATATAAACAAAGGCCCTGTTTGCGCCTTGATTCTCTCTCGGCTGGTGTCAAAGCTGATCTCACAGCCCCATCTCCATAGGTTCAGAAGAGGAAGCCGGATTCCCTTCCTTGGCGACATGTGTCTCAACCCCTGGTTTCCTCCGATTTTCCCCTTTCCTTTCACCTAGTCGATGGTCTAACCGCAGGGCCAGATTAATCAAACCTTCACATGTGGTGGGTTGAGGATCGATTTGTGCTATAACATCTTTAAGTTCATCGGTCAACCCTTGATGAAACAGAGATGCCTGTTTATTTTCGGGCCTTGTGGTTTCTGTCACTAGACGCCTGAAGGCATTCAAATATGTAACCAGATCTTTTTTACCTTGCCATAATTACAACAGTTCCCTATCAGCTGTATAGGAATCAGCCCTTCTGTCAAACACTCTAAGGAATTCTGTTTTAAAAGCTTCCCAATCATGCAACAAGGGATCATTGCGATTTACCAACGGGACCGCCCACTGAGCAGCATTGCCAGCTAGGTAGGATATCAGAAAGGCCACCGTAGCCTGATTAGTAGGGAATGATCTAGGTTTACAAGAATAATGGAATGCTATCTGAGTGAGGAACACCTGAACTTTGTCTGAATCCCCATGAAAACGCCCAGGTGACGCTAATGGAACGGACACTGGCATCTCCACCACCACAGGCTGAGGCGGAGGAGCGGCCCCCGCATCAAAAGGATTGCGTTGAACGACATCCACACGGGCCCTCAAGTCAGCAGTCTCTAGCCGAGACGCCGCTACCTCCAATTGTAACGCACCCAGAGCCTCTATCACATCATCCAACTTGGCCATACCAGCACAATCCGACCAGGAGGACTAAGATACGTGGGTCGGGTATTCTGTTATGATGTATTCCTCAGGATCGGTTTGTTGATTGGTATGCCCACCTCTAGATCGAACCAACGCCTGAATTGCCGTAATGGCGTAGAGCATTGACAGGATCAAGCGAGGGGATAATAGAACAGATCAGGGAAGGAAAGGAAGGGGACAGCAGGGAGGGAGATCTGAAAGACATAAACAGAACACACACATAAGACTAGATTTCTATGCCTTAGACACAACAATACTGTTGGAACTACTGTAAGGAGATATACCTGTAAAGGAATATTTAAACCTTGTAGATGTGTAGAGGCCACGTACGGGTTGATACGGTGAAACTATAGTAATGCAAAAAAGACAGAAAAACGTGATATACTTTGTGGCATAATATACAACGTAATATCTACATGTCCTGCTGTACATGAAATAGGAATATACCTAAGTTATGTTATGTTATGTTAGTAACTTTTATAAGGCGCACAGCTGCCCCAGCCAAGGGGCGTCCCGACGCCTGATCAGGTACCACAACACAACAAATCGATGCTGGGAAAAAGAAGAGGGAATCAGTCAGCAGTTGGGAACAAAAAAGTTTTTATGGCGCGCCTAAAGGGAGTCAGGCTGTTCAAGGCTCGAATATGGACAGGGAGAGAGTTCCATAGTCCTGCCGCTAGAACTCGAAAGGAGCGCCCTCCCATCCTACTCAGTCTAAACCGAGTCTTAACCGCCAGATGGAGAGATTCCGATCTAAGAGACCGCATAGGAACATAGGCGGAAACAAGATTAGCAAGGGCAGGAGGAGAGGAAACCTTCAGGATCTTAAATGTCAGGCAAAGAGCTTTAAATTTAATTCTTTGTCTAACCGGCAGCCAATGGAGAGATGTCAAAACTGCGGAGACAGAGCACTGTCTAGGAAGGCCAACAATGGCACGCGCGGCAGCATTCTGCACCCTTTGCAGTCTAGTAGCCTCCGCCTGATTCACTCCGAGCAGCAACGCACTCCCATAGTCCAGCCGGGAAAGAATGGAGGTTGGACAACCAGTTGCCGAGTAGGGGGGTCGAAGAATTTAAGGACCGGTCTCAGTCCTCGCAGAATACCATAACAGGTAGCTGCAACCTTCTTCGTATGGCTGGTGAAGGAGAGTGTAGGATCCAGCCAAACCCCCAAGTTCTTAACTTCGGCAGCTGGGATGGGAGTCACCCCCAATTCTGGAGGCCACCACTGGTCTCCCCAGAGCTCCGCCTGCTTTCCTAAGATCAGGACCTCGGTTTTTTTGGCATTTAACTGCAAGCAGTTAGTTCTCATCCAATTTGCCACGGCTATGAGTCCTGCACGGAATCTGGGAGCGTTCACCTCGGGATCCCCGCTGAGTGTCACCGCCAGCTGCGTGTCGTCGGCATACGATGTCATGGTTAGGCCACATTGTCTGACGACTGCAGCCAGCGGTTTCACATATAAGTTGAACAGAGTGGGGCTCAACGCAGAGCCCTGCGGAACCCCCAGCCCCAGTGGATGGAAAGAGGACTGACCAGGTGGAATAGCCACTTTGAAAAACCGGTCCGAGAGGAAAGAGCGAAACCATTGGAGAGCAGTCCCCTCAATTCCCACTTCCTCCAAACGCCGGATCAGAATATCGTGAGACACCGTGTCGAACGCGGCGCTCAGGTCTAACAGGAGGAGCGCCGCTGTCTGCCCAGCATCTAGCACCGTACGCAAATGCTCAGTCATAAAGAGCAGTGCAGTTTCGGTGCTGTGTTGTGCATGAAAACCATTCTCGCTCTCGTTTAGAATGTTATTTCGGGAAAGGTGGGCAGACAAGATGGAGTTCACGTGTGCCTCAGTAACCTTAGCGGTCCAGGGCAGGAGGGAGATGGGACGATAGTTTTCTGGTAAAAGGGGATCCAGGTTAGGCTTCTTTAAAATGGGGCTGACCACTGCCTGCTTCCAGGAGGAAGGGACCACACCCGATGTGAGCGATAGATTGATCAAATCCAGTATGGGCTCACGACATAGGGGCGGAAGAAGTTTGAATAACTCTGGCTTCAGCGGATCTAATGGAGAGCCAGATTTAATTTTGAAGCTCAGAGAATCGAAAACCTCGTCAGACATTACTGGCAGGGAGGATAGGGTTTCATGACCCGTAGCCGTCACACCAGCTTGCTCAGCACCGGGCACAGATGACATAAATCCTCGGTAGATTGCCTGCACTTTCTCCACGAAAAAGGATGCCAGACTTTCACAGTGAGAGTCCGTGAAGATTTCCGCCGAGGTGGCCCGTTTCCCCACAAGGTCTTTGAGAACCTTGAAGATTAATTTAGATGGGTTGGGGCTATTCTGAAACTCAGAAGCATAGTGTGCGGCCCGGGTTTGGCAGATTGCCCTGTGATAGATCTTAAGCTGGGCAAAATGCAGAGATTTCAAGGTGGGATCAAAGGATTTCCTCCAAGCCCTTTCAGCTTGCCGGCACGTTCTCTTAAGCTCGGCAAGAGTATCATTATACCATGGGCTGGGAGTTTTGGCATGGCATTTCGACCAGCGCATTGGTATTAGAGAGTCAAGGGCGGCTAGGACCCAGTTACGAAACTGCTCATATCCTTGTTCCACATTCAGCAGATTGCCCAGGGGCTGCGCCTCCAAGATCTTAAAAAACTCCTCTAGTTTGAGCTTATGCCAATTTCTTTTGAGAATCAGTCTGTCCACCGGTTTAAATTGTGGGTCATCTAAGGGACACATAAGTATTGTCTCTACTAAACTTCACAGGGGAAGAGTGTAACCTACACCTCCAGATCCCCTGTTAATAGAAGAGGTACATACACAGTTAACACCTAAAGAAAATGTACTGCACGTGGCCTTTTATAAATGAAAACACAGTTCAAAATCCATCAATCAAAGATCACTCCTTGAACTCTCGGCGGTTTCAAACACCCAACTAATGCCTCTTAGCTGGGTCAATCTCAATGTACAAAAGAGCAACCTTGAATGTACTCTATGCGACCCAAAAAGTCTGCTAGCACGAAGCAGAGGATACACCGTTGGCCGAAAATGCCAACCGAGTCAATTCCAGTGATAACCAAGTCTCAGAACTAGTACCACGATAACAGCCGTTATCGCAAAACCCCAAAGTAACCAGGAAACCAAAACAAAACCAGCGATCTGCTGTGAAGGGATGTGGTGCAAGCACCCTTACCACACCAGGACGGACGAGTCCTCTATCCAGAACAGGCTCACGGACCGGAATACCCGACACCGATCCTCGGCCGCCATTCTCCTTAAATGTGTTCATCGTGAGAACGCAACGCGCCGCTAAGGACCCCGGGAATTGTAGTTCCGGCCCAAGGGATGCCGGGATACGTAGTTCTGTTATGTCGCGATCTTGACAAATCTTTAATGACTGGAAACATCTGCATTGTAACACTCTTTGCTTCCTTCTTCTTAGCCCATCAACCGTTATATTTTTCTAACTCTCCCCATTTCCTAAGGACAGCTAGCAACTTCTTTTTTTTTTTTACTCCTCATTAGGGCAATATCGTGAGTAAGGAGTTGTCGGGGCCCCAATCTCTCTTTGGTTCTTAGACTTCACTGTCCTGTGATGGATTCTATCTAACTGGACAGTTCCCCTGGAGCGTTATTAGAAGAGAGGAGGGTCCCCTTATTTCCATTACTTTGTAGAAGGATTGGTTACGGGGGGGGGAGCTAGCCATTATGGCTACTCATGCAGGCTTTCTCCTGCCTTTCCATTGCTTACACATAATCATTGGACTTTTGTGAACGTTCGTCATGCCAACCACTAGGACAATATCCCTTCTAAATTACCTCCAAGCGGTTAGTTTACACCTTGCTGGTAGTTTTCCCAAATGTCCCAGAACTTAAATTTTTTTCTAGGGGCTTTTCTTTTATCAAGCCTATATATTCTTAATATAGATGTTAA
Source organism: Lissotriton vulgaris (assembly GCF_964263255.1). Lineage (NCBI taxonomy): Eukaryota > Metazoa > Chordata > Amphibia > Caudata > Salamandridae > Lissotriton > Lissotriton vulgaris. Next base: position 1,337,110,757 of record NC_141687.1, read on the forward strand.
CCATTCATTTAGAGTTGGAGGGGCCGAGCTTACCCAATTTACACATATTTCTCTCCTTGCCAGCAGTATTAATAAAAAAAAGGAGATTTTCCTGAGCAGTAGAAAGTTTGTCTGATGCATTTGGACTCCTTACCCCAAAGATAATTAAGTCAATACTTACATTTAGATGTCGTCCTAACACCCCATCAAGAGTCTTACCCACATCATTCCAGAAGCCGCCGAGAAGGGGGCACTGCCGAAACATGTGTAAGTCGTTGGCTCTTTCCAGCCCGCATTTAGGGCAGGCTTTCACTGTCGACCCAGCGAATTTCGATAACTTTTTCGGAGTCCAGTAGGCTCTATGAGAAGTGAAAAGATGGTTTCTCTTTAGGGCAGCTGATGTCACAATTGTCCAGCATTTACTCATAGATACTTGCCATTAGTTGTTTAACTCCAGCGTCAGCAGGTCTTTCCCCCATACTCTCTCCGGTATCCGGAAATCTTCCTCTCCTGCTAGAATCAAAGCCCAGTACCTTAGCGCGATTTCTTTATGAATGGTGTCTGTTTCATGCATTTCACTTTCCAGGGATGGGTTTCCCACTCTAACTTCTTTTAGAGATTTAGTCCAACTAGAGAGCTGATAATACTTGAATTTAGATAGTGAACCCATAGTTTTGGAGGATAAGATATTCCACTCCATGAGGTTGTTTTGAGACATCAGATGACCCCACTTGGTTAATCCTGCAGCTTTTATCGGAAGAGCTAATTTATCTTTGAGACACTTTGGGGTGCCAGGAGAGTCCCAAATGGGGCTAGGTCGCTGTAATCGGGAATATTTAAGGTACATTTTATGCCAAACCACAATTTGGCCGCAGACTTCAGCATCTTGAGTTTGATTTTTTTAAAGAACTTAGGGTGTCCAAATTTGTATAAGAAGTGGCTGGTTTTACCAGTCATTGTTTGGAAGTACAACGGGTAGCATTCAAAAGTATTTAGGAGCTTTGTGTTTGATTTAAATTGAAAAGCTCTATTGTACTCATAGAGATCGGGGCTTGCGATTCCCCCCTGGATTTGTTTTCTTCTTAACTTATTCCAGGCAATTCTGGGATTTTTTGAAGACCATATGAAACTTGAGATTTCACTCTGGATTTTTTTTTAATGTTTCTTTTTTAAATTTGAGAGGGATGGCACCAAAGGCAAAAGTGAATTTTGGTAAGATTGACATTTTAGTTAAGTTCGATTTGCCTAGAAATGTCAAAGGGAGACCCCCCCAAACTTTCAATAACCTTTTAAATTCCTTGTCTATTCTTTGGAGGTTTATGTGGGTAACTTTATCTAGGTCTTTAACTAGGTCTATACCAAGGTATCTGATTTTCTCCTTGTTATAGGGGCTAGTGGAGTTGTCATTCCAGCTCATTGTTTCTGTCTTATCTTGATTGATTTGATAACCGGCAATACTCCCGAACCTGGTTACAGCCTCTTCGGCTGTAGTTAGCGACCCCCTAAGGTTGTCTGTAAAGATCATCAGATCGTCTGCATAGAGCACGATCTTTTTAGACCAATCTTGAAAAGAAAAGGGAGAGATTAGAGGATCTAACCTAAGATGTTCCGCCATTGGTTCTATATAAAAGTTAAAAAGTAGGGGCGAGAGGGGGCATCCCTGCCTGGTTCCTCTCTTTATCTGAATGTTTGAAGTAAGACTGCCATTAATTAGTATTTGGGCTCTAGGAGAAGTATATTTTTGCCACCATGTTCAGAATGTTTTCCCCTAGGTTGAACCTTTTCAGAGCTTTACTTAGGTATACCCAGTTAACTCTATCGAACGCTTTTGCGGCGTCTATAGCGATTATTGATAGGGGGATTTTCTCGTTGGAAGCGATATCTATGGCGGCAAACAGTTCTTGCGTTAGGTCTTGTAATTGTCTTCCCGGTATGAAGCCCTTCTGGTTGTTATTTATTAAAAGCCCGGCTATTTTCCCCAATCTCTTCGCCATAATCTGAGTAAAGATTTTTTAATCGCAGTTCAGGATCGAGATTGGTCGGTATGATTCACATTTTCTTGGATTTTTGCCCTGTTTTAGGAAGATGGTGATTATGGCTTCGTTCCAAGAGTCTGGGAGGTCAGATTTATCTATGAATATTTTATTCAGCAGTGATGTTAAGGGTGAGAGCAAAACCTCCGTTAGTTTTGAGTAGAATTCATTAGGTAGAGCGTCTGGGCCAGCTGCTTTGCCATTCTTAAGGTTTTTTAATACTTCCTCTACTTCCTGAGGTGAGACTTCCGCATTTAGTTCTTCTCTCAACTCCTGTGGTAAAATGGGGAGGTTTAGGGGGTCCAGGAAGAGATCTATTTCTTCGAAATCTGGGTGACAATCTTCGTTGTATAGATCTGAGAAGAAAGTGAGGAATTCTTGTTTTATTACTGTTTCGTAAGCTCCATTTTCAGCATGATTTCTAGGGTCGACACAAACAACTTTATTCCTGGTTTGTTCTGTCTTGGTTTTCCAAGCAAGCAGTTTGCCGCATCCCTCCCCATATTCATAATGGGCTAGTTTGCTAGCTTTTCATTTTTCTCTCACTTTATTTTCTAAGATTTCAGCTAGTCTATCTTTTTGACTCATTCTGTTCACTTCTAACTGCTCTTTATGAGCAGAGTTGGTAGCTGCGGCTATTTGTAAATCCAGGTTTTTGATCTTATCTTCCAAGAGTAATATCGATTGTTTTATACCCTTTGATTTATGCACCGCTAGGCTGAGAATGGGTACCCTTATTTTTTCTTTTTTTTCCCTAATTTGCTCCGAATCCCGTGCATAATTTTTTTGTTTTTTTGCTTCATTATTTCAGTAGTGTATATATAAAAAGTTAGATTAAAAGAGCCCCCCCTCCGTGGGGAAACCTCCCTTTCTTCTTCCTTGGGCTTGTTGCAAGCTCTCTTTGAGCTCCGTGCTTGATAACGTTTAAGAAGAGAAATAGGGCGCGATCTAATTCCTCATCTGCTCCCGTAGTTGTTCTAGGAATATTTTGGCTTCTTTGGTGTCTTTTATGTTATGCATTTTGTTTCTCCACATTATCCGTAGAGAGGCCGGAAATTTCATCTGGACTGAGACACCCAGCGCTTTCAGCTCCGGCATCATCTGCCCAAACTCCCACTCCCACTGCCTGTCTTGAGTAGCCTTGGAGATATCTGATCGGATCCTGAAGGACCAATCGTCCTTATTATAGGAACCGCTTTTTATTGCTTCACTTAGGAGTCTTTCTTTGATGGAATAGGTTCGAAAGTTGACCAGAATTTTCCTCGGGTTCTTCCTTTCCTTGCTTTTACCAAATGGGTCTCTATGTACCCGCTGTATATCCTCAACAAGTCCTAGGTCTTTAAACCATGGGAAAAACTCCTCTAGGAGTGAGATGACGAACTTTTTAATGTCCGTACCTTCTCTGCCTTCTGGAACATTTAAGACTCTCAGGTTGTTACGTCTGGAATGATTTTCCAACGTTTCCAGCTTATCTGCTAGCAACTTCTTGTTTGCAATCTCATTCCGGAAGGTCTCATGTTTTCAATATCTTTAGCACTGAAATCTGCTCTGTAGGGTTTCTGTACTGCTCTTGACTTTTGTACCTCCACTCTGTGTTTCAATGCCAATTCAATTTTTCATGAGTGCTCCGAGCACGCCTGGTAATGTCTTTGCAGATGAACAATAAATCATCATCCTGAAACACACCTATCCTAGCCAGCCTTATTGTCTTTATAATCTTCTCTTCTAGCTCTTCTTGGAGTCTCGCTAAATCAAGAAACAAAGGGGCATATTATCAAGGACAGGCGATACATTATTGCCGCTTTTATCGGCAGGAAACTGCCGATAAAGCGGCGATAATGGCCTTGATAATTTGCTCTATGAATTCCAATCGAAGCCCATGTTAGATGTTTTCACTATATTTCATCTAATTCTCTAGCCATGTACAGTTATGACATTCTCTCGCTTGTTACATATACAATGCTGGTGTACCCTCAGGTGGTATAAGTACTCCTCCTCTAATGGGTTTAGGCACATCTCCCTGAATCAAGCTTTTTAAATACTTCAGAATTATCATTTTTGCTTAATTAATTTTTGTCTTTCACAAATGACTTTCTCCGACTTCATTACCAATACCAGCACAGCAGACTGTGACGTAGTCAACCTATCTCAGTGCAGTATTACACCAACAAGCCAATACCACTGCGACACACTGTGATGTCAATCTGACTCCTTTTCAGCGGCAACCCCACCTTTACAATCCTTTAATACGTACTTCCTCTAAGCAAAAATCTTCACACAATTCAAGCTATTTTCAATAAACTCTGCTCCACTAAAGGAATGATAGATTATTTCACACAAGAAAACAAAGCAGACACAATGATCTAGTCTAGTTTAACATACACTTCATGTAAAACCTCGACCAGAGCAATCTCTCCTTGGCTGATGCAATTACTCCCCGTGCACTGAAGGCAATTGTAACAACCATAGTCTTCTATCCCACAAAAGAAATGCTCCCCTCTTTTGGTGGTACTGTTGACATCTAACAAACCACACCTTTGGAACACAGCAGATAAATTAGTCAGCATATAGCACACTGAGACCACCTGAAGGTGTGTACCCCAGGATCTTAGGTCACTTTGGACCCAATACCAACTTCAACTGGTTTGCATAAGGGACATCACCCAAACATGGACTTTAACCACTTTGCATAACCTTACACAACCATTTCCCAACACCACAATCTAAGCATAAGCATTTGCGATGCGCAACTCTGTTGATACTCGCACCACTGCTTCAAATTGCCTTCACTTCACTCTCCTGATACTGCTACTCGATCTTCTTTGGCTGAATATAGACCATTAGACATGGGCTGGGATTGGCAATTTCTAAATGAGAATCTTGACAGAAAATTCAGTAAAGATCTCTCTGTAACCCACCGTCAGTTAACAAAACCATCCAACGTGCTACCAGATTATTGTGGCAGCGGGTTCTGGCCCATTTCTTTATAACGCAATATAAAACTCATTAGTAACTTATGCTCAGAAATGTCTCTATATTGATCACTTCCTGTCATTAATAAATCTATTGGAATGCACAATCAACTTAAAGAGAAAAATCATGATATATAGAGTCTATGGTAAATTTAATCAAAGATATCAGTAGGGCAGTACAGCATTAATAAACATTTAATATCTAAAGAATGCAGGGTAATTCAATTAGCTAGGCTTGCTATAAAATGGAAAGGGATTTGGAGACTACAACAAGGACATGAACCATGACAGCACATGTGCTGTGTTACATCAGAAAAGAGTCTTAGTATGGTGCACACAGCATCAGCATCAGTAAGGAGAGAGCAAGTAAGGTGCACAAAAGTTTCCAAGCAGCCGTGTCTGGGGTCTGTCACTAATACAACCAGACAAAAGCAGTAGAAGAAGTAGTAGTCCATCAACTCAAAGTATAATATATATTCCAGGATGACACCTCCTTGGCTCCCCATTGTGTCCCACCACTCAGTGCATTGGTGAGTTCATGTAAGTTGATTGTCACACAGCATAATGGGAGGCACTTATAATAGCAAGAGGTGGTACTAATCACGTAATTTGTCAGATCATGCGATATACATAAACTTCCAAGCAATGATCCTTTAGTGACCAGCACATGAGTGAATTCAAGAGGTCAGTTTCCCATAGCAGATGTTCCCAAAGTATCAATTTATGATGCAATAGTCCTCATAAGAGAGTGAGAACACTACAACCGAGACTCAGTTTCACTTCCCCTTGTAAATTTAGGGAAACGTCTCACGAGTGTAAGACAAAGCGAAATAGTGAAAGTGCAGGCCTATAACAATATTATTTAAAATATGCAGAATATAAAGTAATAGAACTATACATTTCATAAGGGAAATCAGTATTCTAAAAATCCTTTCAATTTATAAGCACTCAGAATATGTTATTTGTTGTATTGCAAAGATCACATGTAACTATGTTGCATTACTACTTTTTCAAAATACTAACGTGCAAAGTTATTACATATCCTAAAATACTAATACAGTTTCACATGGTTCACATTAGTTCGTATATGAAGATCATTATGTACCTATATCATTCAAAACACTATGATTTCATCTACTCTACAGTTATCCTCATGCTTTAACGATGCAGTAACTTTTCTTTAATGTTTGGTTAGTGCACGTTTATTCGTATGTTACTCAAAATGTCTCCTTATCGGTTTATGTGTCAGGCAAGGATTTCAGCATCTTTATAGCTGCATCATGACCGATGGCAAGATAGTGATGGGCAGTGATGTTCAAGGCAAAGAGTGAACCATGGCAGTGATAAGAGGCTCGGCAGTTCAGTCACAGGGAGCTCAACAGGTACCTGGGTAGATTATGATGTAGTGACATAGAAATGGGCAGACGGGACGGTGGCAGGGGAGGGGTATGGCAATGCAAGTGAGGAGGGTTGTTCAGAGGCATGGGTGAGGCTGCAACAAAGCCTTAAGGGGGTCTTTTCACAAGACATTTTAAAAGGCCCAGGACTGACACCATCAAACAGACTGCATTAAAAGTACACCGAACAGTAAATTAAAGTCCGGAAGCACGGAAGCACGGTTGTCAATGAGTTTAAACATCGACACCGTAAACATTTAAAGAAACACGTTTTTTATTACTATGTACGATCATCAGTAGGGGAAGAACACCCACACTGGTCCCTCTTTCAATGCTGGATGTCCAATTGGAAAAAAAAGTACTCAATCACATCAGTCAGCATACACTATAATCAATTTACATCTAGAGTGATCTAGTTTGCTTTCTGTATTTGTTTGTTTCCCTTTTGTGAAAGTTGGTTTCCTGTTGCATCTGCTTTCCCCTATGTAAACCATGTAAGGTAGCCTGTATGTCTGTTATGTGTAACCTACAACCACTAAAGTGTACTTCTGTCCAACTTGATGTCTAGATGCATGAGTACATCATCCTCAGGTCTGTTTTCAATTGCTTGTGGCCATGCTGAGTGACTAAATGCTTTATATTTCACCAAAATGGCTGTCTGCCAAACCTATCTTCAGTGACATCATACCATCAACAAACCAATGTAGGAGAATAGGATCTCCTTACTATGGTTACCCCCACTTGTTGCTGGTGTTTCACTGTTTGACTTTAGTCTGGCTGCAGCCCTGCTATCCTGGACCCCAGCCTAGCTGCTTCCTCTCTAAATTGATTGCATGTACTTTAGGTACACTCCAAATTGGTTACTGGGTTACCATTGTGAGTCCCTAGTATGTGGTACCTTAGGTACTAAGGGCATAGGTACCCCAGAGGCCTACCAGGGGCTGAAGCATTAATTATGCCACCACAGGACTTCTAGTGAAGCCCGGGTAAGGTGGTGCATGCACCACTTCCTAAGATACAGGTTACCTATATCTACCTTTAATCACTGACACATATAAACCTATAGGTCGCTCCTATGGCAGGCCTTATCAATCCTGAAGGCAGAGTGCTTGGTTTTGTGTGAGAGGGTGCCCATGCATGAGCAGGACCCCTTTGCAGCTTTCGGAATCTATTCTCTGAGGCTGTTCTGTGATGCAGCCAGACCATATACTCTGAAGTGCATTATAACCTTGAGGTAAATGCTAACTTTGGAATAGCTGCATGGAAACATGTCGTGTTTGGTGTCAAACACTTTGGAATCCTCCCTCCGCCAGTCCTGGTGGCGGGGGTAGAATTCCACCCTTCTAGAGGGAGAAGACATGTATACACTAAACTAACCGGCAATAGTTTAAAAGAGCCCCAGAACCACAAAATGGATGCCTGTCGACTGGTGGGTCCCCACAATGGTAACACTTCTGTTTCTTGGGCTTTCCTGGTTGCTCCAGACATTCCCTGACTCCCCACCAAGTGGTGAGTCCCTCAAACCTTGCTGGTCTGCACCGAAGCCAATCGGTGCTTTCTATGTGGGTTGCTGTTGCCAAGGCTTGTTGGGTCCAATCTGGATACCAACACTGCAGCACTCGACATCCTTCATGGGACAGCTCAAATCCAGCTCTTGGTTGTCGTCAACACCTCCTGGTCCTCGTGGCTGAAGAGTCAAGCTTCACCTTCTTCATCTGAAAGCACCCGACATCAGTCGGCATCTGCCCATCGCCTTCCTGGTTACTGGCTAGTGACCCAGATCTGTCCCGTCTGCTTTCAGGTTCCTCAGATCTCTTATCCACCTTTGGATCCACCTGGACACTTTCGACTTGGTCACCAGCAGCACTTTGCAGCAGATCGCCATTGAAAACGACGAAGAAACCCAACATCAAAAGACACCTATGCACCGGGCTTCCCTGGGTGAGGTAACTCAAGCACTCCGATGCTCCCACGGGTATTGACTCTAGAACTGCCTAGTTTTGAAGGGGTTTGTTCCAAGTCCGCATTCCAAGTGTGCCTAATCTTAAAAATTCCAACCGCGACTGTACCCATAGAAGTTAATGGTGAATCACGGTTGTGTCTAGACACTGCAGCGTCCCCCGTGGGTCCCCTGTGTCACTACCTTGGGTGGTTCCTGGTGGCCCCAGCAGTTCTAAAGGCTCTAGGCCTTGTATCTATGTCAGCCGTGGTCCTTATACCACTTTCTTAATATATGGTTTGGTACGTCCCTCGGGCTTAACGTATATTGTGCTAATTTACTGTGTGCTAAATAAGTTTACTGAATGTACTTTTGCCTCTAGCCTCATAAAGAGACTATAGGGATGTGTTTAGACTAAATACATATATTTTATATATATACCTGATGTGGTTCTCCTTTCCTTTGGTCATTTATGAGATTATAGACTGGTAAATCAAGCTGCTTTACATTCCTTCAAGACTTAGCCTGAAGGCTGATCACCCCAGCTACCACTAGGATAGCTTTCTATATAGGTTGTCTTTAAACTGGTGCAAGTTGCCCACTAGAATAGTGGACAGCATATGCCAGGCCAACTTATCACAACCAACATGAAAATTCTTATCATCAGCCGCCATTTCCTCAGTGTCGAATTTCAATCAAGCAATATCTTTACAATCTCTCCCTTTTCTTTCTCTCTGAAGGGAATGACCATCTCACAAACCCAGGCATAATTTAATGGAAACTCTTGAAAAACTTGTGTTAAGTATCACCAGATATAATACTTTTGTTTCTGCTAACTCTTAACTTTATCCACAGTTCTTTTATAACTTACTGTAACGTACCACTTATGCAGGTATGTTTTTGGTGCTAGTAGTCCAATGTCAAGGATACAAATCACACATAAATGTTATCACATGAACCACCACCAATGTCACTTACTCCTTCTTATTCTCCTTGCACTGAGATGTATTTTTAACAATACCCCACCGTGGGTGGATCTCCTCTTGCTTTCTGATTTTCTTCCCTTCAGACTAGAGTAGCATAAAGTTGCTCATGGGTTTACAGTTAATGCTCTGTCACTTTATTCTCCTTGGGAATTTTAGACTGAAGGGTAGTTTTTGGAGACATCAATGTTCAAAAACACTGTTTGTTAAACTCATATCTACGTAGGTCTTTCTGGCTAAAACCTATACATATCTTAAGGCATAATGCCCACAAGACTAAGTACCACAAATACACAAGAATAAGAAAAAAATTTCAGACAGTTATGCAGATGTATGACCGTTTTACCCATCAAGATCCACCCCACTTCCTGCATTCCGCCTTTCGACTAGACACTGAAAGCTCGCATTTTCAAATTCCACATTCCTTTGCTTGAGTAGCCTCTACTCCCCCTTCGACCACAACCTACAATGTGGCTTGGTCAAAAGCCACCCTTCTATGTTCCTGACTCATGTCAAATCCACAACAAATCAGTGTTCCTAATATGCAAATTAAATCTCGATGCACGTCAAATCGCCTCAACTTGCTTACTCCAAGTGCATCTGCTCATTCCTATACCCTTACTGCCAAGATTACACCCTAAAGTTATCCTAAATGCTGGGAGGAAAACGTAACCAGGTGCCTCAAGTCTACAATGAACAGCTACAATTCAGCTTTATTCCTTGAATTGAGGAGAGCAACAGACTCTAATTCGAAAGCCGTTGAATTAAGGAGAAGGGTATTTCTTCCATATATAAAATGAACAGAAGCAAATTGAAACTGGCAAAATGAATGCAAGAAAAGTAACTGTTCAAAAAATATTTGATCTCTCTAAAAACTGGTCAGTTGTACTAAAGTGAATATAATGGACCATGTGAAAAATAAAATACACCTTGAGATAGTAATAACTTTTTAAAATAAAGACATTGATAAAAGTAAAAGAAAAACATCGGAAATAGCTATACCACATCTGACTGTGACCAATGGAAAACACAAGAAGCCTCTGTAAATGGCGGATGCTCCCACGTTGCAAATTAGTAATGAAAAGATTTAACTAAATGCTTATCCCCGGAGTGTGTCAAAATGTGACGAAATATTGCGAATGACATCTGTCTTAATAAAAACAAGAATGACAATTTAGCCTGTCTGCAGTGCAAAAAACACTTTGAGTCACAACCACTATTGACATCCATCTGTCCATTTACTCTACATATAGGTATTAGATTAAGATAAACCTATAATACAATAGAAGTCTCCCATATGCAAGAGTTGAAAATTTGATGAGAATGTAAATCTGATCGTACACCACTTGTAATACTCAGAACTATGAATACATTCTGAAGTGCCCTTGTGGAATTATTTAAGGTGGAAAATGGAACAGAAAATCAAGATATTTTTAAATTAACAACATAAGATCAACATACACAAAGGACCCAAATGGGCAAATTACCGCAACTCACAAATGAGTTTTTTATGAATCACTTAGTTAGTGAGAAACATTCTCAGATGAATTGTAAATATAGAGTTGCTATTGCAGTTCTAACACCCTTCTACCAAAGGTGACTATTTTCCATTAGATACCTAATGTCAAATCAATACACATTCAAATAGAACTGCATTTAGCACCCTCATAGACAGTTAGTACAACCATAAAGAGTTAATGGATATTTTCAGCATGAATACAATATTCAATGATCCTTGTAAAAGAACATGCACACATATGTCCCCAGTGAACAAAAATAACACAAAATCCAATTGTTACTCCAAGCTTTTCACTGTTGGTTTATTCTGCATTCCATATATTGACATTTCCAGCACAGATCAGCCAACTTGTGTTTCGTCTTAAGAGACTTTTTCCAGGCTGGAATATAAATTCAATGCATGTATTATTTGTATTATTTGGTGCTTATACACACATGGTGGCTAAAGTATTAATACTTCTAATATTTTCATAGAACGTTTTGTCACAATTTAAAAGATACATTTAGATTTGAGAAAAAAAAGCAGATATAGAGTAACCTGTAAGCGAAGATCTCACAACAAGTGACACAGATTTCCACAAAGCTTCTAGTGATTACAAAGATACATCTTCACCGAAGAAGTGGCCAAGATATCAAGGTGATTCTGCCACATTATTTTAGTATAAATAAGACAACTATATACCCACCAGTTCTAAATATCGGATCCGAATGATCTTGGGTGTCGCAGAAAAACGCCACGAACGTCCATGTATAACAGCTGTAGCAATATGCTAGTCCAAGTTTTTGAGACTATAAGAATGAAAAGAAATCCGCTATAAACATGAAGAACAAGTAAGGCCAATTCTGCTCAGAGAGAGCGTATATAAGCACTAAGATGTAATGGTCAACTTACTTAAAAGTCAAAAATGGGTATCAAGTATACATCCAACTATAAGCCATATGCAGTGTCCTTGGCTAATTTTGTTAAATTCAAGTTTCTAGAATAGTAAGGAAAATCCACTCTGAGGCCAAAGGTGCATCCATAAGAACGCGTGAAACACTACTGCCAGCAATTTAGCTTGCTCCAGAATAAATAAAAAATAAACATGGGTCCCCATGCTACAAAACGTGATACCAACAAAAACAACCATGTGCTCCAAGTGCTCCAAGTTAAATCAAGCAAAGTGGTTAACATTGTTTAGTGTCGCATCAGTGGGAAAAAAGGCAATAAATACCAAAAGTAAAAGTAAACTACTCTAGTTCACAGGTATCCTAAGACATGTAATGCTAACGTTTCAATGGCAAATCTCAAAAAGGTATCCAGTCATACCCCACATACCCAGTGTCATTGGAAATGTATACCGAAGTGCAAGTCTGTACTAGTGCACTGAACCTGTGCGTCCATTCCCACATCACGTAAATAGTGTGTCCCAGTCATGTGACACAATCTCCCCCAGGACGCCAAAATCTAAAAAGGCTCCGGATACGAGAATGCGGTAGCACCACATTGTAATGGATAAGTTGTGTGTAAAACGTAGAAAGCGATCCTCATGGCCTTATTTTTATCACTTAATCACATAAAGATTTATATTCGGAATAAATATTTTATTCAATGTTAAGAACTTGCATGGCTGTAGGAGATAGATATATATTCACAATAAATATTTTAACCAATGTTAAAATGAGTATATCTGTAGGAGATCAGATTGTAATCCCCTACATTCAAAGAACCATCTCATTTGAGAACACACTGCGGGCGGGAGGCTCATTCAGTCGCCATGTTGGAGCAGCCAAATTCCCATAAATCAAAGAGGAATCTCTTACTAGTATGTAGAAGTAAACTTTTTCTCTCTCCAAGTATATATTAAAAACAATTGTATTTAACTAGTGCACATGGTAACATAGTACATAGGTGGTGCCCATCTCGACAAACACATTTATTGTACTCTACCTAAGCTGTTGCACATAATTCTCATTTCAAATGACCTATATCTGTATGTGTTCCAAAACTACCATCCCTTATCCCACAAAGTCACAAACTGTAGACCAGTCTGGTTTCAGATCTCATAGATATGTATCCTAGACAACTACTACCAATCATGTGGGAAAGTAGAAAAGAAGACAATAGATTAAGATGCATATAGGGGAAGGTGAGTCAATACGTATTTGATTCAAATTTCAGATTTGGTTACATCATGATTTTACATTTTCATACTTTCATATAAAGGTTAAGCTTCACAGCTGGAAAGATAAGCATTGTCAATCAATTTTTAGTACAAGTTTCAGCTTGAATTTCATTGCTCAGCCAAAGTTTTACATTGTCATGCTTCCACATAAAGTTTATACTTCATAGAGGGGGAGATATGTCTAATGTAGAATATTCATCTATATGAATTCAGTGCAAGCTTCCAATTTGATTACGTTAATCCACCTGCTTTCACATTATTAACCATGGGCGAATTTTGCGAATTTGCGGTTTGTGAATTTGCTAATTCACGAATTCGCAATCCGCAAAATACGCGAACTCTCGCGAATTTGCGGATTTTTTCTTTTTTGTGTGTTTGCAAGGGTTTCTGCCAGTTCGCAAGGGTTTTGTACCAGTTCGCAAACGCGAACTTACTTGTTGGGTCGCAACGGTCGCGACTATGTTGTTTCTACGTCTGGTTCATCACAGCACCCTCTGTTTCACCACTGCCACCCTCTGGTTCACCCATGCCACCCTCTGGTTCACCCATGCCACCTCTGGTTCACCCATGCCACCCTCTGGTACATCACTGTCACCCTCTGGTTCATCACTGTATATTATGGGGGGAAAAGCACACCTGCCCTGCTTCAACTGACATGAAATAATTTGGGGTTGATTAATGTGTCACTGAGTCTGGCACCTGCTTACTTATCTGTAATTGCTTTCTGTTGCAGTGCAATTTTTTTTCACAGGACCTTTGTGGCCTACTTGTAGCTATTCTCTGAGCCTGCTGTGAGGGTCAGAGCAGGGTCATAGAATAGTTGCAAGTAGGCAACTGAACTCTGGAGGGGGCCCTCAGGAGGCACTACAGGGAATGGTTACTAATGATGAGGTTGAACTTTTGCACCTGCTGAGTGCTTTCAGTTTTGCAAAAATAGGTTTTCTGCAATTTTGTGGGATTCGCGGGGCGCAAATTTGCGCGAGATCGAATTCAGAAGCCGCGAATTCGTGCGAATATGCGATTTGTTTTTTTGCGGCGTGTTAGTTCGCAAGGTTTTGTGCGTTTTAGCGAGCCGCTTGTAGCGCAACGGCGCAAAGTTACCCTCACAGTCGTTCACAGGCGCGGCCATCTTGTTTGCGTGACGTATTTCCGTTTGCGGGCACTATGTGTAATCTCGCAAAGTGTGCGGCTCGCTAGTACAAGTTTGCGTGTGATCGCGAGGAAAATCTGGCGCAAACTTACCCACGCGGTCGTGAACGGCCGCGGCCATCTTGTTTTTAATTCATTGCTATGGTTCTGGGCATGCTTTCTATATCCTCTGTAAATCTCTGCCATCCTTTGCTTGTTTTAAGTTTTTTTTAATCTATTTTACTTATTATCTATCCCTCTATATTTCTAGCTCAATATTTTTGTGTTTTCTGCTATTTTTGGTTAATTTTAAACTACTTTTTAAACTCTTTTCTTTTCTTCTTCCCTATTCTATTTATTCTTTATTATTTACCTTCCTTTCTGCCCAGACCATGGTAAAGGGAGCCGGGAAGCAGCCTGAGAAGGGGAAGGGTCCCGCACCCCGTGCCCGGCTCCTGTGCGGGCGTTTGAGGGGGGAGACAGTCACAGCCCGGGAGATCTTTAGCACGGAGGAGGTGGCCGCACTAGTGTTTTATGTCCAGCGCCGCCTCCCCAGGACCATCATGGCAGGCGGCAATATAGCTAGCGGCTACGGGATCCGGGAGCGCCGGAAGCGGTGGGAGAAGGTGTGCCGGGCCATGTACCAACACTCTCGGGTCCGGCGCACCTACAACCAGGCCACCCACCGTTGGACGGATCTCCTGGACCGGGAACCCGACTTGATCGACCTGCTCGGCCTCGAGATCCCCGGGCTTGGTGAGTAGTAGTAGCTATTTCTTCACTACTCTGTTTTCTCCGGCTCTGTGTGTTATTATATTGCGAATTTTTGTTTTTTACCAAGAGCAATAATGCTGCTGATTACATTGTAGGTAAATTATATTTCAAAATCTTCTGTGCATTTCAGGTGCACTGCTCTCCTTCTCAGTAGCGTTGCTACTATGCTTATTTGTTTTCGATTTTGTGTTCATTTCATTGGCCTGAGAATTTATGTATGAGTGTAGTTTAAAGAACTGCGTAATGCTAGACACTAAGGTTCAGATTTTTAATTACCGGCGCATCCCTGCAAAGTAGCAGGGATGCACCAGTAATTGTGCGCCATTCCACCACCACCCATGGTGCGCCATATTTACAATGCGGCGCACCATGGGCCCAAAACGCCACCGAAGCGTTACGCATCTGTGCCGTAAAGGCGGCGCATTGCTGGAGTTGCGTCGCAACGATGGCGCAGCTCCAGCAATGCTCTTGGATGCCCTATCTCCCCAATGCTGTGTCAAGCCGTACGTCTGCTTCAAGCAGGCGCAGGGTTTGTCACGCATCATTGTCCTAAAAGTGACTGATTGAAATCTTGTAGATTTCCCTCAGCCACTTTTAGGAAGCGTTCCTGCGCAGGAACGCCCTCCCTTGCGCCGGAACGCCCCCTGATGGCGCAGGGCTTTACAACGTGATGCATCTCCCATATGCGTCACGTTGTTAATATACGCCGCACCATGGCGCCTCTTTTGTTCTGCCGCTACGTCACAAAAGTCACGCAACAACGGAGCAAAAGAGGCTTGTAAATCTGCCCCTACAGACTCAAGTCCAGTCCTTCCTTTGTAAACCTGGCAATAAGAAGAAATAGTGGTGGTGGATTGATAGTTTGAGTATTTTAATGACTGGTTAATGTAGTAGGAAACATTTTAGTGTTGTCGCTGATCTGCAATCACAATGGAGTTTGTCTGTCACTTCGCGTGCTGCGGACTGCTGCCTGCCAGTCCTAGGCGAACCTTTTTAGTAGTTTGTTTAGTGAGTTACATAACTTTCCAAGTCGACGATCCGCAAATCAAGCAATACTAATATCGTAGTAGACCACATGAGATAGGTCAATATATCCCGTGGAATAGTTTGCTATTTCGCCAAAATATTTTGTTATTGTTCTTTTTATAATGTGTGATTTGGTTGACAACAATTATCCATGTTTTCGGGTCTTTCTTTCTTTCATGTTGTACATCAGCTACCCCCAGGGGCAAGAGGACATTGGAGGAGGCTGCTGATGCTGAACAAGGCCAGGATCGGTCAGGCGAGGGCTCCTTTGTTGGCTCCCGTAAGTTTTAATTTTAATATAGAGTACCTATTTTTTCCTAGCGTTCCTCATTCGATTTTTTCTAAATCGTCTTTGATCTTCTTGTAGACTGTATCTAAATTATTATCCTGCCTCGACTATGACTCCCTGTGGTATTACTAGATTATTCTTATTAGTCTGTCTGTGTAGCTAAGTAAGATTGCACATTTGGCAAAAGGTGTTAAACGAAACTCCCATTCTAGTCAGCAATAGCTCTATGTACTGAGTGCAGTCCTCTGGGATTGTCCATAATGTATTTTCAAGTCTTCTAAATGTTTATGCTTTGACAATTACCAACAATAAAAAGGTGAATGCCCACCAAGAAAGAATAAGATACTACTTTACTTTTGGTTTGGATAGGAGGACTATCCATACTACTACTGTTGCAGGGACAAAACTGCACAAACAGAACTATGGACACTAAATAGTGCATTGTTTATCAATTATAATAGGCGCAGGTAGACTTTCCACATACCTCAGTGATATCAGTCTTTGAAGAGCCCCCAATCTCCTTACTGACTAGATAGTGTGGCAGAGTCGTTTAGCTCCCGAATTCATCGATGATTTATCCCCAATGATGATTATCCAACGCAGGACAAGAGTATGGAGTCAGAGTCCAGAAGTGTCAGAGGCACGGACTCATGCTTGCAAATTGCAAAACCTTTTGCTCATTCACTCTTGGCCAAAAACCACAGAGTCTATTTAAGTTTTAAAGCTTTATTAAAAGTAAAAATATTTATCAAAATCAAGCTTGTCATAAAACATAAACGGTTGATTAAAAATGGAAAAGTGCTTATAATGATTTATTTCACACATTTATTGTGGGCGAGCCGAGCCCTCACCTGGTTTGAACTTTAATTTTTCTTTTTGGTGCTGAATCGTTGGTCCCTCCGTCCTAGTGATGATGATTTGTTCTTAGAAGTGAAGCTTCTGTCTGTTATGAGAAAAATGGTGCGTGTTAAAAAGCAAGCATTCATCAGTTGTGCCAAAAAGTGCAGCAAGACAACACCCTTCCCTGGAAAAAGGGACATTTTTACTTTAGAGTAGACAGTCACAAATTATTAGATTGGTTTCTGTATTCACATTTCTTCATTCCTAGACAAAATACTAGTGAGTGGTGTATGTCTATGACATCTAACATTCTTAAATGTACTTTGTAGGTGGAACATCTGGTGCTGGGCCCAGCGCGGAGGTGGAGGAGGAAAGTTCTGGGGAGGAGGCGGTGCAAGTGCCGGACCAAACTGCTGTGCGGGTTGCCACGGTAGTGGCGGGCAGTGGTAAGCTCTTACATTCCTTACTTATTGAGATTGCAGACTGCATAGTGTGCTCCCCGTGAGAAAACGTAAGGTTTGTACAGATGAGAGACATGAAGAAGAATGATTGACATATAGTTTGAATGGATGGATGCCTGGATCATGGTACTATCTGACTCTTAAATAGCATATGTGTATCTAGAGAGAGTAGATGGTCACTGGATGAACTAAGTGTTACTTTGAAGAGCATGTAACACCGCACCCGCACGTCCGTCCCAGATTAGGAAAGGCAAGGAAAAGAAGTTGTAATTTTGTCCGAATACTACCATGAATAGTAGCAGTAGTTTGTATTGCAAGCACAGCATATATCCGGCTATTACGATGGCCACTCACTACCTCTGTTAATAAGTTTAGTAGAACTCGGTCATTCATGTGTGGATGTATCACTGGTCACTCAATAAAAAGAAAAGCACCTAAAGTCATCCCATATGTAAGCAAATACATACCATGTGCAGTGATAGATAATCAGATTATTTATATTCTTCATTTTCCTTTTCTATTATTCATTGGCACTGTAGGGTGAAAGTTAAATTAATTAAGCAGTAGCCCTTGTACCAGAGTATTCTCAGTGCCACCCATAATAGAAAAGTAAGAGCATCACCACCAGCATGTACTGGACTGGTACAGTAACGCAAGTCTGTCTCACTCATCATGGCGGGCGTCTGTCTTTCTCGGTTGCAAGTTGACTGCGCTGGCATTATGCCGCCTTGCAGAAGTTAACGTACCAATTTTGCTAAACAAGAGAGAAGGAGAAGAATAAGACTGGTGTCTGTCATAGTCGACTCTAATGGAGTGAGTCCATAGTGCTCGTAGAATTGATTCCTTAAACTCCCACTAATGTTAGAGCAAGGATGAAGAAGTGGGAGGTTAGATAGATACTGGCCACAATAGTTATGTACTGCGCTTGCAAGTTGCTAGTTCTACTGTGACACAACTTTCTGCTGAAGCATTTTGTGTTCATCTTAAAGAGCATTGGTTATGGACTATGTCTTTCTTTCTTCATATAGATGCTTCTTCCAAACCAACACAGAAGGAGCTGGCTAAAAGGGCCCGGCAACGGAGGCTGGAGGCCACTGTCGCCAAATATCGGCGGCTGGTGGCCCAGGAGGAGGAGGACACGCAGAGTACCTCAACAACATCCACGGCGCCACTGCATCCTCCTTCGAGCTCCCTGGGTCAGCCAGTCAGCGCAGCCGGTCTCCAGCGGTACGGAACCGGGGTACAGCAGCCACCCGCCACCGCCGAGCAGCAAAGAAATCAGCTGCCCCCCCACAGCAGTTGCAAAAAAAGGATGCACTGCCTTTCCCTGAGGGTTTCCTACCTCGAGCAGGAGCTCCTCAACACCAAAACCCTGCTCGAGACCCTCCACAAGGAGCATGCCGACCTGGCCCGAAAAGTCAACAGCAGCCAGCAGTAGGAGGAGACTGTCCCTTGCCCCTTTTTTAAAGACTTCTGGGGGGTGGGAATTGGGAGTTGGGTTTTCTACTTTTTTGGACTTCTTTTTCAGGGACATTCGTTGGGGTTCTGGAGGGGGGTGGGATGGGTCTTGCGGGAGATTATTTATGTTAGGCATATATAAATATACTTTAAACTTTATCTTAGCATACGTGCTTTTTACTGCTTTTAAGGCTGGTGGGTGAGGGTTTAACAGTCCTGAAACTTAAGTGGCATCTTGATTCAAGTTGTGTAAGTACTAATGGCCCAAATGTTTTCAAAACGAAGTGCCTCTCACAGCGTAAGTGAATTCAATAGTCCTAGGATCGTCAGTCTCTCGTCTCTCCTAATACTCCATTATACTGCCTCCCCCCAAACGCTTATCTTACCTGTAATTTGTGTTTGGAAATAGGGCTAGGCACAGGGCTGGCTGCACGCGGAATGGCGATTAAGGTTGGCAAACCTGGGCGGATGAAATGTCATCATTGCGGTGGTACTTGTGGTGTTACACAGTGGCAGTTGCAGCATCTGAAAACAAAGAAAATGAAACCTTGTTTGTCCTTACCGTAGCATTAGAACGGTACAATAGAGAATATAGCAGGTGACAGTACACTAGAACAGTGCCACAATGTAGCCTAACAAATGGTAAAGTATTGAAAGTATAACTAGTACTTGCGTTGAATTTCTTTGACTTTGGCTACTACTACAAGAAATAGTACTGAAGGTGGAGGACACAGCAGTGTAATAATTTGCCACGTCTAGGAAGAGGATGTTCTTGATGACCAATCAAGTTGATGGCGCACATGAAAATCTGCTTTCATTTGCCAATAGTGACTGAGTGTCAAGCTGAGTAAGAATAGAATATATCCTCAGATTCCTTCACCAGCCTGTTGCTATAACCTTATCCTCCCCAGCAAGTGTGTGGAATTATTGCTGTCATTTAGTCACACATCAATCAAAACCACACAGCCCGGAGGAAGAGGGTTAGGGTTTGGATAATGGAGGGGAATGGGGTTTTTTGGGAAAGTTTTGTTGAGAGAAGAAAAAAAAGCACAGCATGGACAAACAATATTTGAAGATTAGGAAATCTTTGGGTACAAAGCTAACCATAAATCTTTTAAGTGACATAAAGGAAGTGCATGCACTACTGCATGCATGGTAACTGAAAAGTAAGTAGTACTTTCGACAACCTTGAATGAAAGAATGCGACAGTACAGGGCTGCAGTAATAATTATGCGTTTTCACTTGCCTATCTCTGCACTCAGAGAAACACTTCGTACATTAAATTAGGTTTGAAAAATAGCAGAAGTAAAACCTATACAATGGCTGTAGGGATGAATTTAGAAGCAGAGATCAAAGAAATGCAGAGTCAAACTCATAGAAGTTCACAGCAATAACATAACTTAAAAGATAATTAGAAAAGAACGGATACTGTATCTGTATGTTGTTGTAGTTGTCCTGTTGTATTTGGGAAGTTGTAAGATGCATCCAACCATTCCTCTTATTAGCGTGACTCCTCCATTCCATCTGACGCTCAGCCCTTCAATGTTGGTGACCAGAAGACACCCTGTCCACTGCCTGCCTGGAGGATGCTGAATTGCCGCTCGCTAATGTGAAGTCTGACTTCATCCTTTTCCCATTGCACAGGCTGAAATTCGGCCTGTAATTATTGATGGAAAAACAGGAAGGGATATTAGAACACCACTGACAAATAAATATAAGGTATGTACGCTGTGTAGTGCAAAAAGTCACACTTTGAGTTTCCTAATAGACAGTACAATATTTTCGAAAGTGTGTACTCTGTCTGAGTCTCCTTTTGAAGGATAAATAAGTATGGGCGAATTAATTTAGCAGATCTTTCCCCTCAAGCTAGGTGTACTGTAAACTGTGTTTTAGAACAAAATTAGACCTTCCCAGCAGTGCTCCCAGACCCTTACTAAACCCAGTCGCAAAAATGTAGAAGACCCTCAATCAGATCTCAAAAAACGAGGCCTAGTAAAAAATGGTGACAAAATGTACTTTGAAAGTAAAGTATGCCCAAATCCCCTCTTACCCACCGTGGATTGTATTCAAACCACTTGCAAGCAAGCAAAAGAATCCATACAAACAGCCCCCCGCCCAAACACATGCAATACAATACTTCTAACCCTAACGAGCCCTAAGTTAAGAATAGTGGCAAACGCTTTCTTTAACTAGGCCAAATCCCCTCTTTCCCACCATGGATTTTCTTCAAACCACTTGCAACCAAAATTAAACATTCCCACGAGTGCTCTAAGACCCCAGAACTCAGTTGCAAAAATCTAGAACACCCCAAAACACATGCAATCCTGCTGCTAGTGCTAACCCTAACGAGCCCTAAGTTAATGTGCCAAAACGCTTTTCAGCATTGATTTTCTCCGAACCACTTTTATCTGGTATTAGACCTTCCCAGCAATGCCCCAAGAGCCGCCAACCCACCCACAAAAAATCAGAACACCCCCATACAGGCAAAAAGCAAAAATGGAAAATCTCATACTTATATATATACTTAATATTTTCGGCCTTCTTTCAAATCTGTCTAAACGCGCTGTGCAGCTAGGCCCTAACTCCCCTTTTCCACCATGGATTTCCTGTAAAACAAATGCAATCAACATTAGACTGTGCCAGCAGTGCTCCCAGACCCCAAAACCCACCCACAACAACCTAAAAGCCCGCCAAATAGCACCCCAAAGACAGGCAAGTGATCAAAAGCGCAAAATCTTTTTCTGCTCCGATTTTGTCCAAACCACTTTTATCCGGTATTAGACCTTCCCAGCAATGGCCCCAGAGCCACCAACCCAGGCGGAAACAAGTAGAAGACCCCCAAACAGCCAAAAAGCAAAACGACAAAAATGGGGACTTTGAAATTTTCAGGCAAATTTCCAAAATCACTCCGCGCGCGCTCTGCAGCTAGGCCCTAACTCCCCTTTGCCAGCATGGATTTGCTTCAAACCTCTTGCAATCAAAAGTACTCATACCCAGAAGTGCTCCCAGACCCCAAAACCCACCCCCAAACACCAGGAACCCCCCCCCCAAACAGGCCCCCGAAAACATGATAATGAGCAAAAAGGCAAAAACTTTTTCAACTCTGATTTTCTCCAAACCACTTTTATCCGGTATTAGACCTTCCCAGCAATGCCCCAAGACCCGCGAACCCACCCGCAAAAAAGCACAACACCCCCAAACAGGCAAAAAGCAAAAATGGAAAATCTCATACTTACAATATTTTTCGGCCTTCTTTCAATTCTGTCCAAACGCGCTGTGCAGCTAGGTCATAACTCCACTTTTCCACCATGGATGTCCTGGAAAACAAAGGCAATCAACATTAGACTGTGCAGCAGGGCTCCCAGACCCCAAAACCCACCCCCAAACACCAGGAACCCCCCCAAACAGGCCCCCGAAAACATGATAGTGAGCAAAAAGGAAAAAACTTTTTCAGATTTTCTGCAAAACACTTTTATCCGGTATTAGACCTTCCCAGCAATGGCCCGAGAGCCGCCAACCCAGGCGGAAACAAGTAGAAGACCCCCAAACAGCCAAAAAGCAAAACGACAAAAATGGGGACTTTGACATTTTCAGGCAAATTTCCAAAATCACTCCGCTCGCGCTCTGCAGCTAGGCCCTAACTCCCCTTTGCCAGCATAGATTTGCTTCAAAACTCTTGCAATCAAAAGTATCCATACCCAGCAGTGCTCCCACAATCCAAACCCACCCCCAAACACCAGGAACCTCCCCAAACAGGCCCCCAAAAACATGATAGTGAGCAAAAGGCAAAAACTTTTTCAACTCTGATTTTCTCCAAACCACTTTTATCCGGTATTAGACCTTCCCAGCAATGCCCCAAGACCCGCCAACCCACCCGCAAAAAAAGCACAACACCCCCAAACAGGCAAAAAGCAAAAATGGAAAATCTCACTTACAATATTTTTCGGCCTTCTTTCAATTCTGTCCAAACGCGCTGTGCAGCTAGGTCATAACTCCACTTTTCCACCATGGATGTCCTGGAAAACAAATGCAATCAACATTAGACTGTGCCAGCAGTGCTCCCAGACCCCAAAACCCACCCCAAACACCTAGGAACCCCCCCAAACAGGCCCCCGAAAACATGATAGTGAGCAAAAAGGCAAAAACTTTTTTAACCATGATTTTCTCCAAAACACTTTTATCCGGTATTAGACCTTGCCAGCAATGGCCCCAGAGCCGTCAACCCAGGCGAAAACAAGTAGAAGACCCCCAAACAGTCAAAAAGCAAAACTACAAAAATGGCGACTTAGTAATTTTCAGGCAAATTTCCAACATCACTCCACGCGCGCTCTGCAGCTAGGCCCTAACTCCCCTTTGCCACCATTGATTTTCTTCAAACCACTTGCAATCAGAAGTATCCATACCCAGCATTGCTCCAAGACCCTAAAACCCACCCACAAACACCAGGAAGCCCCCCAAACAGGCCCCCAAAAACGCTAAAGTGAGGGAAATGTCAGAAAATGTGAAAACTTTTTCCTCATCGATTTTGTCCAAACCACTTTTATCCGGTATTAGACCTTCCCAGCAATGGACCCAGAGCCGTCAACCCAGGCCGAAACAAGTAGAAGACCCCCAAATAGCCAAAAAGCAAAACTACAAAAATGGGGACTTAGTAATTTTCAGGCAGATTTCCAACATCACTCCACGCGCGCTCTGCAGCTAGGCCCTAACTCCCCTTTGCCACCATGGATTTTCTTCAAACTACTTGCAATCAAAAGTATCCATACCCAGCGTTGCTCCAAGACCCCAAAACCCACCCACAAACACCAGGAAGCCCCCAAACAGCACCTCAAAGACAAGCAAGTCAGCAAAAATGCGAAAAAATGTTCACCTCCGATTTTGTCCAAACCACTTTGATCCGGTATTAGACATTCCCAGCAATGGCCCCAGACCCCTGCAGCCACCCGCAAAAAAGCAGAACACCCCCAAACTGGCAAAATGCAAAAATGGGCCTACTATCTGAAATTCTGTCCAAACGCGCTGTGCAGCTAGGCCCTAACTCCCCTTTTCCACCATGGATTTCCTGAAAAACAAATGCAATCCACATTAGACCGTGCCAGCAATGCTCCCAGACCTCAAAACCCAACCACAACAACCTAAAAGCCCGCCAAACAGCACCCCAAAGACAGGCAAGTGATCAAAAGCGCAAAATCTTTTTCTGCTCCGATTTTCTCCAAACCACTTTTATCCGGTATAAGACCTTCCCAGCAATGGCCCCAGACCCGTCAACTCACCCGCAAAGAAGTAGAACACCCCCACAAGTGCAGAGTCTTTCTTCATTGGGCGTAATCCAGCCATCTGCTTTGAGGGAAATAGGAGTCTGGAGGAGGAGGATAGAGGAGCATGTTCTTGTGAACTTGTGAACCTGAGGAATGCAGACTGCGGCTCCTTCAAATCAATAAGCAAATAAGTGAAGACAGTTCTGCTGATGGGCTTGTTTTTGTGATTAGTTGATTAAAGTTTTTTTTATATAGATTTTGCAAAACAAAGAAAGACAGACACACAGGAATAAAAGTGAATAAGGACGAAAAAGAAAGTTATTGATTCATTGGCTCATTTTCAGGGCTCGGTGTCAGGGAAGAAGAGTTCGTCCTCATACTCTGCGAATTCAGGCGGGAGTAGGTCACCTAACAGAGAAGAACTTCCCTCATCTAAGTTGGTGTCCTCCTTGTCTTCTTCCTGCGTGTATTCTCTTATTTTGTAATCTGGTGGTATGAGGTGCTGATTCATCTTGATCATTGTTAACCTCTCCACATTTTTGGGCGAGAGGCGGGTCCTTTTGCAAGTTACAATGCCACCAGCAGCACTGAAAATGCGTTCAGAAGACACGCTTGCGAGTGGGCAAGACAAGTAATTTGTAGCCAGGTTGGAGATCTCTGGCCACAATTTTTTTTCCCATGCCAATACGCCAATGGGTCATCATGAACATAGACCTCTGTTGAGTCATTCAGATAGTCCTGCACCATCGACTCAAGGTTCTCAACGGTTCCTCCACTTTGCTTACTTTTTGCTGGGACCTTTTGAGAAGCAAACCCAAGCTGAGTTAGCCAATCCTCTTCTTCACACAATGTTACTGTTGTGTCTGGTGCAGATGATCCGGTTGCTGGTGTCTTTAACGGCTGAGAGGGAAAATCACTCACTTCTGCCACAGCCACAGGTGCAGAAGTGGATTTTTTTGACTCCGGATGGCCTGCTGATGCTGATGTACTTTTCCTTCAATTTCTTGCTGTTCTCTTTCAAACCGAGTGGCTAACACAGCTAGCCAACGTTTGTACTTTATAACTTCTGCATCATCAAAAAGAAAGAATACTCTGCCTGCCAGTGCCTTTTTGTACCGTGGATCCAGAATAGTAGCACAAATGTAATGCTGTTCTGTGTGGATCTTTTGAAGACGTTCATCGCAAAGTAGGGACTCTAATAATTTCTCCGCCAAATCAAATGCTTCTTGCTTTTTTTCATCTTTTTGAAACATAGAAGACACCGCCTTCAGTTGGTGCTCTAACATGTGCAACAATGGGATAGCTTTTCCCAAATTACAGTCCTCCCTGCTGACTGCACGCATGAAGACCTCAAAAGGATGAAGCATGTCTGTCAGGCTTTGAACTAGCTTCCATTGCTCCGCATGTATCCTCAGGCCCTTCATAGCTGCACCCTGTGTAAAGAAATACTGATCGACTTCCGCACACTGCTCAAACAGACGTTCAAGCATGTAGAAGGTTGAGTTCCAACGTGTTGCCACCTCCTGGATGAGTGCTTTCACTGGCAGTTTACTTTGATGTAGCAGGCCCCTCAGATGCTTCTGGGCCTTAAAAGAAAGGCTGAAATGTGTGCACATTCTTCGGGAGGTGGTCAGTAACTCGCACACTGGACTTTCTTCACTCAAGAAGTTTTTTAACAACCAGGTTTATATAGTGCACCAAACACGGACTCTGAAATAGTTACCTAAATCCATGGCCTTAACTACATTGGCGCCATTATCCGTGGAAACATAACCAGTCTTGCGTTTTATTGGGGGACAGCTATTGAAAGACCCTTGTGTTAAACTCCTGCAAAATGTTTTCTCCTGTATGACTTTTCTCCATGTCAAACATTGCTAGTGTAGCATGTTTCCGAGCAGCTTTAAAAATGTTGTCCGGGTCAACACCTGCCCTTAGCTTTGCTGTAACCCCTGAAAAAGAGACCCAGTGTGCAGTGATGCACATGTAATCAGTGGCTGCGCAACTGGTCCACATGTCTGTTGTCAGATGTATAGTGTGAACAGCACTCTTCTGCAAAGTTGCCCCAATCACCTCCAGCACATCTTCATGTAGTGCTGGAACCGCAACTCTGGCAAAATAGAACCGGCTAGGAACCTTCCATTTAGGGCAGAGCGTTGCCACTAATTCCAGAAAACCAACCCCTTCCACAAAAGAAAAAGGGAGAAGGTCCAGAGTTAGCATTTTAGCCAGCTTAGTGTTATACAGACACGTCATTGGGTGGTTGCGTTCAAATGGCGCATCTGAAAACAACATGCTTTTAATGGTGGGCTGGACCATGATTTTACGGGATGATGATGACTTCTTCGATCCAGTGACGCTCGGTGATGATGAACTTTTACGCATTGGTGTCTCACTCTCTCCCACACTCTTAGTGTGGCTCATATATCTTGCAGGGGGTGTGCTGCTGACAGGGGTACTGGGTGTAAGTGAAGAAATGTTTAACGCTTCTTCCTCCTCGTCATCATCAGATGAAACATCAACGGATACAGTTTGTTGACTTGCAATTCAGGCTTCCTTGATCTCCTTTAGGTGCACATGCCATTTGACAGTGTGCTGTCTCAAGATGACCTCACTGGCCTCCGGTACCATAGTTGGTACCAAGCTTACCACGACTAACTGCAAGCTTACAAATGGCATGTTTTCCCTTGTTGTGCTAACACTAAAGAAATCCCAAACTGCGGACTTCAAATGTCTGTGGGGGCGGAGGAGGCGATACTGGTCATGCTAATGCCAGATGAAGTGGAGGATGTGTATTGCCGAACTTTACTACATGTGCACTTGCAGCACCACTAATTGAGGAAATGGAGGTCGAGGTGGATGGAGGTCCCTTCTGGCGAGAAAATATGGAAGCGGTAGGTGGTGGTGTAATAGTTAACTGCAATGGTAGTGGTCCCATTCCCACCTCGCCAACATCACGCTCAGCAGCATTTCGGGCTAGGGTAAAAAGGTCTGTTTGCTGCATGCACGCTGAGCCTGGAGTGACGTTTATGATGATTGTGTCGTCATCGTGAGAGTCTTCATCAGCAGGAGTATGCACCACTTCTTCTTCAGCGTCATCATCACACTCCATAAGTACGAGACTTTCGGGGACCTTCCTTTTACGCTTAGATACCTTTGTCAGATCATGGTGTGCCTCACTCTCAGACGGCTGTGGTGGTTCCAAATTGTCATCCATATCATCAGAAGGCAGGGGGCTTGAAGAAGATGTAGACACCATCCTTGATCTTTTCCTTCGTAGGGATCTGGAAGACAATGAATGATCAGGAGGAGTGGCTTCCTCAAATGATACCTCGGCTTGAATGTCGATTTCCTCATGTGGCCCTACTTCGGGAGGAACAACTATTGTGGGCACTTGTGCCGCTCCATGCACCTCTGCTTGCGCATCTCCTTTCGCTGCCTCTCCTTCCACATGTACTTGGGCTTGTACTTGCATATGTGGTTGTTGTTGCGGCTGTGGTTTGTGAACACTCGTCAGATGAGTTACAACAACCTGTGTTGATTGAGGGATGCTGCTACTTTCTTGCGATGAGCCAACATCACTGGTTGATGGTGATTGAACAACTATACTGGCTGCCTCTAAAGCACTCAAGGGCTTGGACTTAAGTTGGCATGGTGGTGGTGGCACTGAGCCCAATGGAGCGGGGGTGCTGCTCCCAGCTTGGTCCCCAGCAGATCTCGCTGCT
Organism: Lissotriton vulgaris; assembly: GCF_964263255.1. Lineage (NCBI taxonomy): Eukaryota > Metazoa > Chordata > Amphibia > Caudata > Salamandridae > Lissotriton > Lissotriton vulgaris. The sequence continues at coordinate 1,337,138,699 of NC_141687.1, forward strand.
GCTGCAGGCGTACTTTTTTTTTTATTCCCAAAAAATGTGGTGGGTGGCACGCCAGTCTCCTTGGTAAGTGGCCCCACTTGCTTCTTCTGCTCCTTACTGGCAACTTTCTTGCTAGAGGAGCTACAGGGAACTTTTTTGGGGCCATCTTCTTCAGATGTCAGAACAGCAGGCCACAGTTGCACGAGTTGCAGGGTTGTCTTGTCTGTGGCCACACTTGACGTCGCGTGATGTTATGCTGCACACACAGCTGCAGGACTTCTTCCTGGCACTGGTGGTTCTCTTGTGCACCTAAAAGCAATGGAAGACAGAGGAACATCAGTTATGCACCCCAAAAAGTCGAAAAACACACAAAAATCAGCCCAATCCCATGCCATCCATGCCCTCAATGATGTTTACATTCAAGACACCCCACAGAAAGACTAGGCCCATGCACCACTCACTACCCCTGGGCATTATGGATGAAAGCTAGGCAAAATGGGTGCAGGCCTTAGAACACTGCCTGCCTTCAAAATGGCCCCTTGCCCCCCAGCACATGACCAGGGCCTGCCTGTACCAGCACTCAAAATGGCCCCCACCCACATGGCCAGCCCCCATCAACACCCCAAAAAATCGAAAAACACACATAAATCACCACAATCCAATGCCATCCATGCCCTCCATGATGTTTACATTAAAGAGACCCCACAGAAAGACTCAGTCCATGCACCACTCACTACCCCTGGGAAAAAGGCCCCAACAGCAGCCAGAAAAGTCGAAAAACACACAAAAATCAGCACAATCCCTTGCCATCCATGCCCTCAAGGATGTTTAAATTCAAGAAACCCCACAGAAAGACTAGGCCCATGCACCACTCACTACCCCTGGGCATAATGGATGAAAGATAGGCAAAATGGGTGCAGGCCTGAGAACACTGCCTGCCTTCAAAATGGCCCCTTGCCCTCAGCACATGGCCAGGGCCTGCCTGTACCAGCACTCAAAATGGCCCCCACCCACATGGCCATTCCCCATCAACACCCCAAAAAATCGAAAAACACAGAAAAATAACCACAATCCAATGCCATCCATGCCCTCCATGATGTTTCCATTAAAGAGACCCCACAGAAAGACTCAGTCCATGCACCACTCACTACCCCTGGGCAAAAGGCCCCAACGGCAGCCACAAAAATCGAAAAACACACAAAAATCAGCACAATCCCATGCCATCCATGCCCTCAATGATGTTTAATTTCAAGACACCCCACAGAAAGACTAGGCCCATGCACCACTCACTACCCCTGGGCATAATGGATGAAAGCTAGGCAAAATGGGTGCAGGCCTGAGAACACTGCCTGCATTCAAAATGCCCCCTTGCCCCCCAGCACATGGCCAGGGCCTGCCAGTACCAGCACTCAAAATGGCCCCCACCCACATGGCCAGTCCCCATCAACACCCCAAAAAATCGAAAAACACACAAAAATCAGCACAATCCCATGTCATCCATGCCCTCCATGATGTTTACATTAAAGAGACCCCACAGAAAGACTCAGTCCATCCACCACTGAGTACCCCTGAGCAAAAGGCCCCAACAACAGCCCAAAAATCGAAAATTCCAAAATTGTAGTTGCAGCAACTGTAATGCCCCAAACAAACTTACTTGTGAAATTTCGAACCCAAAAGTGATCCAAAGAAAGTCAAAAAGGCCTCATATCCAAATATCCAGCAGCATCCACAAAATGTAATCCTTCCAGGTCAAGATCCAAATGAAAGTGACCAGCACATGAAGAAAGCACTGGGAGGAGCCTGCTGGACAGGAACAGGAAGTTGGAGACTGTGGGGCACCCCCCCCCCAAAATGGACTCCTCACAAAAAAAAGTGCAGGCAAATGTCAACCTGAGGAGTTATTCTGATAAAAATCATCATTTTCAGAAGGTTTATGCTGCTTGCTGGTGGATTTCTTGTGCAGAATTGCAAATTTTGCAATTTCGCGAGTGCGAGATTGTTGCTGCCCACCGCATCTACGTGTTCGCAATTGCGAACTCTCGCGATGCGTGCTGTGCAAGGTGGCAAGCTGCGATGACGTAATCGCGGTCGCCAAACTCCAGCGGGATCCCGCAGCAAGATCCAAAATGGCGCAGCACACGCAAAATATGGAGAAAAACAACTCTGCAAACGCTGAATGACGGTAAGTGAACGCCACGCACAGCAATATTGTATCACCAAGCAAAAAAATCCGCTGCATGCGAATTTGCGACTTTTCGGCAAATTCGCAAGAGTTTGCGGATTGCAAATTTGCCGAAAATCCGCAAATTCGCAAGTGGAACGGATTTTACGCCCATGCTTACACATTATCATGCTTATACCCAACTAGAAGCATGTTGCCTGATCATATATCATTTTCTAAACACGCTGGTACTGTCCTATTGTACCCCTAGTAACTCAGCTATTACATTCATCAAAACACATATCATTTTAAATTCATGATCATACATCCTATCAGTCACAGAGGAAAACATGTCATTCTCTGCCCGTATTTAGGCCTATGTTCACAGATCTTAATTTTATCAGCCACCTGGTCTCCAACTTCCTGAGTGCAAGGGTTCTGTCACCATCATGGCCATTTTCACCAACCACTGCGATGCCGTAAAATTTAAGTTTAATCACCTCTGCAGTTGCATGCATACTATTGTAGTGGACAGCTAGTGGGTAGTTGGTATTACCGTTACAGATTGCTCTAATATGCTCTTATATCCGTTCTTTCAAGGGCCTAATAGTACTGCCCACATATATAAGATCACAAAGGCATATAGTACAGTACCCCACATATTTGGTCCTGCAGTTTATAAACTGTCATATTTGATAAACCTGTTCTGTATACAAAACTCCTATCTGCTGTCTACTGGCAAACATTGTATGAAGTGCACCTATAGAACCCAGTGGGTCTATTGGGAAACCAGGATTTAGCTTGTCCTTTCTTTTCTGGATTGATGTATGATGGGCATAGAATATGTCTAAGAGTCCTGCTTCTGCTATATGTGATCTGTGGTTTATTAGCTATATGTTTGTCTAAGCTATGGTCCAATTTCAAGAGGTACCAATGCCTGTGGAGGATTTTAAAAAGATCCTGACTTTGTGAGTTGTACTGCGAAATCAGTGCAACATTCTATATTTGTTACTTTCTTCTTTTTTTCCCTGTTCTCAAGAGGTTGAAACGTGATATCTTCCTTATCTTATTTTGTGCCTTATCCGGTGTGTTTTTGTCATATCCTATAGTAGTAAACCTAGATCTGAAATGATCTAATTCCTCCTGAAAGATTGTGTTATTGCTACAGTTCCTTCTCAAATGCGTCATTTCCCAGAATGGGATTGCTCTGATTTGTGTAGTAGGGTGGGCACTATCCACATGTAGAATAGAATTACACGCAATGGGTTTACAATGCAGTTTAGATGCACTCCTGCCACCTTCTATATACAAGGGGATGTCCAAAAGTCAATCTCCTTCTTACTGACGTGATGTGTAAAGCCCAAATTATACAGGTTGTTTTTGAGGTGTGATACAAAATCATTGAGAGCAACGTCATCTCCACCCCAAATCAGAAAAATGTCATCTATAAATCGCCCCAATAAAGTATTGATTCTGTCATGTTCGGTGGACAAGCTCACCATAGATGGCGCTGTTCAAAAAATCCCATATACATATTAGCAAAAGTGGGTGAGAATTTGATCCAATTGCACCTCCAGATGATTGCCTAAACCACATACCATTATGTAAGAAAAGGTTGTTTTCTATTGTGAGGGGTGTGAAATCTAGAATCATTTGGGTATGCTCATATGGAGTAGCATCTTGCTTGGATAGAAAATAAGTAAGAGCTTCCATGTCCTTGTCCAGCTGGATGCTAGTATATAAGGCATTGATATAGAGTAACAAATGTGAACTAGTCCGACCATACTAAATCATTTAATCTGTTCAATAGTTCCTTCATGTCTTTGATAAATGCTGGTAAATTTCACACTATGGGTTGCTACAAACTATCAATATACTCAGATTTGTGCTACGATGGTGATTTAATCCCTGAAATCATGATTGCACCTGGTGGATAGGTGCAATTGTTGTGTCTCTTAGGTAGAGTGTAGATACATGGGGCTCGTGGTAATGGATTAAATAGACACTTAACTTCCATGTTTGTCAAAAGGCAGGAATTCCGCCACTAGATTAGTTTCTTTTAAGTAAGTGAAGTTATCTCCTTAAGTGGATTGTGCAGTATTCTAGTATATGGGTTAGTGTCCGCTAGCTGATTATCTATTTTCTTAAAATCCATTATATTATAGCAATGTTGCCCCCCTTATCCGCCTCTTTTATTACCACATCCAAATATCCTGACAGTTGTTGTAATGCTGTGCGTTCATCTCTATTAAGGTTTTCAGCACATTTAGCATGTTTGTGGTGGAGTCTGTCCTCTAACCTATATAAATCCTTTGTGACAGCCTTGTAAAATGAGTCAATGAGATTCTCACGTGGTAACATGGGTACAAAGGTAGATTTGTTCTTAGCCCACTATGAATGTTTAGATTTGTTGCTATGTCCAAGTCCTGCAAAAAATCACCAATAGTTGGTGTTGGCCCCATACTTTCATCCAAAGACAACAAAGTCTGTAAGTCTTCAACATCTTTAAATATTTTGTTGCTTTTCAAGACAGAAAAGATATGAATTGCGCAAGGTTTTGAATTAACATCAAAGTATTTTTTAAGTTTTAACCTAGGCACAAACTCAAACAAATTGATGTGAATCTGAGTGAAATTGGGGTTGATATGGGGCAGAAACTTAAGCCCTATTTTAGTACATTGGTTTCTGCACCAGTAATTACAAGTTGCAACAGATTTACAAAAGAAACTAACCCTTGGCGGGGTTCGCGCAGTCGTGCTATGCGGTATTCCGCGACGTCGCAAAAAAACTCAGCGAGCTATGCAAGCACGCGGAGTTGCTTGTTACGCCCAGTTGGGATGAGTTTTTCCTGTTCAAGAATGCGTATTGCGTGTTCGGGGATGCTTTTTGCGTGCTCGAGGTGAAATATCATGCAAACTTCACCACGCAGTTGCCAATGAGCATCTTCTTTTTTCACTTTTTGCTGTGGTTTTGGACCTGTTTTTCTATCCTCCCTCTATCTTTTTAATACTTTGTTTCTAGGAACTTTTTTGGATCTTTTTTATTGATCATCTATCCCTCTCTATTCCTGATTGTATATTTTGCGTTTTGTCCTACTTTTTGTGTGTTGTTTGTGCGTTTTTCACTCTTTTTCTATTAGTTTCTTTTTTAATTTCTTTTAATTACTTTCTTACTTCGTACCTTTTCTTTTCTGCCCCACCTATCCAGAAACCATGGCAAATAGCCTTAGGAAAACCAAGGGCCAGGGGGAGAGGAGTGAGTGTGGAAGGCAGCTTCCACAAGGGGTGCAGCCACGGGCCTTATTCAGTGAGGCTGAGGTGGACGCACTGGTTTCTTTTGTCCAGCACCACTGCCCCTTAACCTTTGCAGCAGGTGGCAGGCCTGGGTCCAGGTACGGGCTCCGAGCTCCGGGAGTATCACCGGCGGTGGGAGAGGTTGTGCGGGCAGGTTTTCGGTGCTCTAGTGGCCGGCGCACCTGTAACCAATTGACACACCGGTGGTCTGACATCCTGGACCGGGAGCAGGACCTGCTGGACCTGCTAGGTGTTAAGGTCCCAGGGCTTGGTGAGTAGCTAATTATATTACTATTGTTTCCTTCTGTTCTGTGTTAATGTGAATATAATTTTTTTGCAAATAGCTAACATGCTGTTGCTGCTTACATGCAGGTAACTTATGTTTAAAATCTTATTATTATGTGATTGTTACTTCCAGACAGGTGCTCGTGCTCAACGCTAATAACTAATCGTACTTGTTGGCAACTTTGCGCTCTCTTGGGCTGGTAATTTAAGTGAGGTTAGAGAATTTAAGTAAGTATAGTGAGTGAATAGAATATCAACCAACCAATGGAGTATGCAATATGCATGTGTCCATTTATGCGTTAAGAAGAATACAAATGCAGACTTAGTAATTGGCCTATCAATGGAGGTTTGAGTTGGAGACTGAGATGATTGGGAATGAGATCAGAACTAGGGGAGGGCGTAATTTGTGTAATTGCGTTACGCAAATCTCCGCAAAACGGTAAAAAATCTCAGCGAACACGCAGAATTTCCACGAACACGTGGAATTGCTTGTTTGCGATGCTTTTTTCCTGTTCGCAATTGCTGTATGCATGCTCGGGGGGAAATATCTTGTGAACACACATTTTGAGAACGTGAACAAGCAAAACATTTCGTGAAGTCATGGAACGCAGAATTTTGGGCAATTTCGCGTTCTCCGCGGAATGCGAAATTACCCAAATTCCCCAAATTCAGCGAGCGGAACAGAATTTGCCGCCCAGGCCTAATCAGAACTTAGAACAAGCAAATATTATTTTTTTGCAACTCTTTCCAAAGTCTGGAATAGGCGGGCTAGGTATGTTCATGATTCAGGATTCTGAATTGAACTGTGGAATAAAAATAATGATCGGATGGTACTCAACTGAGATACATACTAGTCGACTACTACTAGTCGAATAAGTCCATCTTTAGGCCAGTGTTATTGCAATTGCCATTTCCTCTCTAAAAATATTTTTAGAACAATTATCTTTATTTATTTAACACAAATAGTTTTTTGTCTCTTTAATTATGTCTTACATGATCAGCATCCAGGGGCAAAAAAAAGACTAAGTCAGCTGGCAGTGCGGCGGGTGCAGGAGCTGGTTGGGCCTCCCAGGTGCAGCAGGTAGTGGCCCTAGGCGCAGAAGGCTCTGCTGCTGGCCCCAGCAAGTCCTCCTGGTGTTGTTATATATAGTAATATTTCCCTACCTTTTACTGCTCTATTATTTCCATTTCCTAATTTTAATTTTCCAAAATCCTCTTCAATCTATCTGTTTCAAAATTCTTGTTTTTGCTCATTTACCTACTACTAAGTACTAGTACTACCATTGTTTCTAGTGTCTGTTTTTTTTACATCAAATAAAACAGCATCGCACTAACTTCTGCTTTGACTCTGTATTAGTCTGTCTACAGCTTGCTTTCTTCTGGGTTTCACTCAGCTTTCCCTTTCCCCTTATATGTGGATTACCTTGTAGTGGTACTGTACGACTCAGAGAACCCATTGGTTCTAGGCTACTACTAGTACAAGTACTAGTAAGGACTCTTTAGTACTACTAGTACTGGTAGCACTAATCTGCTGTGCAGATTAAATGCCCATGTAAGGTATTCTTTGTGGGTTTGTGAGATAAGACGGCTTTAGTTTCTTTTACTGTCTCATCATGCTCAATAAGTAATGGTGGTCACTCGTGTTGGACAGGATACCTCAAAGTGGTGTATTTCACTTTTTCTAAACCAGGCCTAGTACTTTTTTTAGCAGTAGCAGTTGATGGTGAACACTAAACAAATTATTACCATTCACCATGGCTGGAAGAAAGTATGAGGAGTAGGAAGACAGCACCATTATTTTCCAAGAGAGACCTCATGGCCACCTAGTTGGCCACTCTTTCTTCTTTTCAAAAAATGAGATGCTCTAATAGCTCTAGTCACTAAGTCCAGTCCTTTGGTTTGTCCTCTTCTTGAGAGGCTTTTCAAAAATTGCCACCAATACAATGCCCAACCAGGGATTGTTATTTGATAGGACATACTGTCTACTCTTCTCTAGTATCCAAATTTCAGATAGTGTTGTGTGTGGTGCATGTATTATTAATTATATATTTTCAATCTTGGTAATGAAAAAAATAAATAGGGGAGGCGTATATGGCACCTACAAAATTTGAAATGTTTTTTCCAGGCATACCGACCACCAGTGCCAGGGCCAGCAGTGAGGGCCATGCCACTCCAGATGGAGCGAAGGATGTAGCAGCTGCAGGAAGAGAGCCAGCAGCAGTGGCCGGCGGTGGTAAGGCATGTTCCTTACTTATTAAGAATGATGAATACACTTGCTGCAAGGGTGTACACTCAGTACTAGTACAATGTACTTCTGGTGAGTCTAAGTTGTTGTGAACACTGAACAGTTGAAGAAGACACCCTTTTTCTTAACATTACCATTAGCGTTGGGGTGTATGACTGGCAGAGAAGGATGTGTGGGTGAAGGAAGGGGCCCCGGGATGCCCATAGGTGGCTGATGAAGATTAGATGATAGGATGCATGGGTAGTTGAAGGATGGGTGAAAGGTGAAAGAGAAAGCAGAAAGGATGTCTGTTTGGGTGGGTGAAACTGTATGGGTGACAGGATGCATGGGTGGTGGTTGGTTATATCTATGACAAATGTATGTTGTCGGTGAAAGCCGGTTTATGATACCCATGTTTGGATGGATGGATGCCTGGATGCTATCATAGATAGTAGATGAAAACAGAGTCAGACTGGATGAAGAGAATGTAAAAGAAAAGCAAACAGTGCCAGAGTACCAAAGCCAAGGATAAAATTGAAAAATAAAATAATAATAATGCTAGAAGAGCAATGCACTGATAAATGAAAAAGCCCTGGGAAGAACAAGGATTGTTTTTCGCAAGGTTTTTGATTCAAAGGTTTGAGGTTGTACTTGTATTTCAGAATGGAACACTCCCTTGACTCACAGTAGTTTTCAAGCACAACATATATATTGTGCATGACTATTATGTACCCTACACACCCATCAATAAGCGCCTCCCTCTTACTCTGAGGCCCAATTCCGCTCCAGTCCCTACCCATATCATTTTTGACTGTGTCAGCTATGGGTGGCCTATCGGCTGCATGGTAACTAGTACTTACAAATCACTCAGCATGCCATCATCATCATCATCATCACATGAGTGATGTGATGTTGGGCCGCCGTATATCATCATTCATAAGCATGTCATCATTAACCATCATTATGGGCCTTATTGCAGTAGTCAGGGTGAAAGTTAAATTGTCTGAACATTTACCATTATTTTAACAGAGTACGGAAAAATATATAATTGCGCAGTACAGCTGCCCCACATGCAGACAGTAGTAAAGTAACACGAGTCTGTGGCATGAGTATGTCTGTCTAGGGCACAAGCTGACTGAGCTGGTATGCCTACAAGATTAATTTTGCTAAGCAAGAGAGAGAAGAAGAATACTCCAACTCTACTCCATAGTGCCTGAAAGTCTAATCATCACATTCAAATCTTAGGGGCAGAGATAGTGAGGAGGAGGATACCACGACTGCTAGTGTTACTCTGCCACTATAATTTTTATGTGTGTAATTTAATTTTGTGTTACTGTTTTGCTAAGAGTATTGGTTACAATTGTCTTTTTTTTCTTTCTTGATATAGCTACTCCTTTCCAACCCAACAGGCAGGAGTTGGCTGCCAGGGCCCAGCAAAGGAAGCTGGAGGCCATACAGGCTGAATATTTCTGGCTGCTTGCCCTGGTACGGGAAAAGGAGGAGGAGGAGGCAGCAGCTGCAGCTTCTTCCTCCAATGCCCCGGGGCCCACCCAGCACCCTGTGCCTCCAGTGGTACGGTGCTGTGCTCTGGCAGCCGCCCGCCACCCATCAACTTCATCATCATCTACTGCTGGCCCCACACCTGTTGTTCCTGCAGGAACACTTTCGGCGTTGCATGCTCCTCAGGATGGGGGCACCTGGAGGCCAAGCTGGATGGGGTCCTGGAGCGAACTAGCTGGCACCCCCAATACTAGACGTCACCTCAGTCTTTGACCCTTGCCCCTTTTTTAATCTTTTTTTTGGTGGGTGGGATGTTGGGAGTTGGGAAAACTTGGGGGTTACTTTTTTCCCTTCAACTTCAATGTGGACAGAAATTTATTTAATTTACTGGACATTGGTTGAGGTTAGGGAGAGGGGTGGGTCAGGTGTTGTGGGTTTTTCTTCTAGCTTATATTCGTTAGGGTAATAAACTATTAATAGTTTTCCAATACATATGATGCAAATCTTTTCTGAGGGGGTTACTTTTTTATGTCACCCTGTTTGCTTCCTCCTTTTGCTGCAGGGCCACAGCCAGTTTGTGAAATCTGCCAATAGTGTAACACACTGACCGATAGATACAGTACCTTCACTTGTCCTACTACGATCAGTCTCTCCTCCTAGTCTATGTATTCTTCAACTAAAACCCCTTTGTAGTATGTACTCAGAAGGATGTGGGTGTGTGAATTAATGAATTTCCATAGTATATACATTATTGACTCCCCCACACTTCTTCTCTTAACTGTGATTGATGTTTAGGTGAAGCAATGGCTGCATGGTGATGGTTTGATTTTCTAAGGTGCCATGGTGGGCGGTGGTACCAGTAGTAGACAGTAACATTTTCAAAAAAATGAAAATGAGACAGTCAGTCACCTGAGGGAGTATAGGCGTACAGTAAGTAGTAAGTACACAAGAAGAAGACTGCCAAACAAGAAGAACGTGATGATGAATGATATTGCTATGCAATGCTAAAGTAAAATAAAACGGGGATAGCCTAATGCAAGTTACAACAAACTGAGGTTCACTCGACCTATGAAGTGGACAAGTGTAACCTTTTGTGCCGGAAGGATGATTATAATTAATAATAGGTTAATAATTATCTTGCTCTGGAAAAAAATAGAATAGTGAATACAACTGAGTATGGTTGGGCAATCTAATCTATTATATATACTATATATATATTCTTCCAATCCTGGCTTGGCATGGAAAAGAACAGGCACCGACTCCGTGGAGGAAGATCAAAGGCTTTTATTCACCAATATAAATGATCAGACGCGTTTCGGCGGACAAGTCCGCCTTGTTCACTACATCTGCTTACACCATGTTAGTGAGCCTCTTTTATACAGGTGCATTATGACATGTGATAGATCAACCATGTGACATAGGTAACCATGTGACCATGAACATAGAGGCCAGTTTAGCTTGGGACGCTGTTACATGGCAGTTCGTGACTTTTGCCAATCCACGACCGGCGGACTGGTGCTCTGCAGGGGGAACGTAATGCAGGGACCCGAGGGGCTTCTAATGAAATAATTTCAGCTGAATGAAGGTTGTCCAGCGCTGCAAATGCCGAAAGACACAAAGATTCATCTTTGGTTTCCCCGCGTCAAAACATACCCAGTCAAACAGAATTCTGGGAGTTGGAGTATAAGACTAACGCAATAACCAGGTGAAAGATCACATGACTCAGGGGGGCATTTACTCCAAGGATTGGGAGCATTGCAGATTAACCCCTTCCATGCTGCAGCGATTCTGCTCCTGTGCTGGACATTCCAAGCGCGGATGTGGTCATGACGGCCCCCAGCCGTCATCAGCACACGAGCACTGTAGTGCATGACGGCTGGGGGCCGCCATCAGCATGCAAGGGGTTAAAAATTATGCTGGGCTGCGTGGACTTTCAGTTGTGCAGCAGGCGTCTGAAGAAGGTTCTTAACGAAATGCATTACGCCTTACCTGCTCTTTCAAATAAAGAAACCCCATTAGAGAATCCCTGCTTGTGGCTCCTTCCTTCGGCGAAACTGGAGGCTTGTGGCATATTTTCCGTGTCAGCCATAAGACACGGACAGGAGCACCGTTCCATAAGTGGCTGCCGATTCTCCTGGCGTCTGCGCAAGCAGTTTTTTGTGTTTGTCAAGGTATTGACTCATCGGCAGAACACCTACAGAGGCCAGTTTAGCTTGGGACGCTGTTACATGGCAGTTTGTGACTTCACGGATGAAATTGGTGAACTTTTGCCAATCCACGACCGGCGGACTGGTGCTCTGGAGGGGGAACGTAATGCAGGGACCCGAGGGGCTTCTAATGAAATAATTTCAGCTGAATGAAGGTTGTCCCGCGCTGCAAATGCCGAAAGACACAAAGATTCATCTTTGGTTTCCCCGCATCAAAACCTACCAGTCAAACAGAATTCTGGGAGTTGGAGTGTAAGACTAACGCAACAACCAGGTGAACGATCACATGACTCAGGGGGGCGTTTACTCCAAGGATTGGCAGCATTGCAGATTATAAATTATGCTGGGCTGCGTGGACTTTCAGTTGTGCAGCAGGCGTCTGAAGAAGGTTCTTAACGAAATGCATTACGCCTTACCTGCTCTTTCAAATAAAGAAACCCCATTAGAGAATCCCTGCTTGTGGCTCCTTCCTTCGGCGAAACTGGAGGCTTGTGGCATATTTTCCGTGTCAGCCATAAGACACGGACAGGAGCACCGTTCCATAAGTGGCTGCCGATTCTCCTGGCGTCTGCGCAAGCAGTTTATTGTGTTTGTCAAGGTATTGACTCATCGGCAGAACACCTACAGAGGCCAGTTTAGCTTGGGACGCTGTTACATGGCAGTTTGTGACTTCACGGATGAAATTGGTGAACTTTTGCCAATCCACGACCGGCGGACTGGTGCTCTGCAGGGGGAACGTAATGCAGGGACCTGAGGGGCTTCTAATGAAATAATTTCAGCTGAATGAAGGTTGTCCCGCGCTGCAAATGCCGAAAGACACAAAGATTCATCTTTGGTTTCCCCGCATCAAAACCTACCAGTCAAACAGAATTCTGGGAGTTGGAGTGTAAGACTAACGCAACAACCAGGTGAACGATCACATGACTCAGGGGGGCGTTTACTCCAAGGATTGGCAGCATTGCAGATTATAAATTATGCTGGGCTGCGTGGACTTTCAGTTGTGCAGCAGGCGTCTGAAGAAGGTTCTTACCGAAATGCATTACGCCTTACCTGCTCTTTCAAATAAAGAAACCCCATTCGAGAATCCCTGCTTGTGGCTCCTTCCTTCGGCGAAACTGGAGGCTTGTGGCATATTTTCCGTGTCAGCCAGAAGACACGGACAGGAGCACCGTTCCATAAGTGGCTGCCGATTTTCCTGGCGTTTGCGCAAGCAGTTTTTTGTGTTTGTCAAGGTATTGACTCATCGGCAGAACACCTACAGAGGCCAGTTTAGCTTGGGACGCTGTTACATTGCAGTTTGTGACTTCATGGATGAAATTGGTGAACTTTTGCCAATCCACGACCGGCGGACTGGTGCTCTGCAGGGGGAACATAATGCAGGGACCTGAGGGGCTTCTAATGAAATAATTTCAGCTGAATGAAGGTTGTCCAGCGCTGCAAACGCCGAAAGACACAAAGATTCATCTTTGGTTTCCCGCGTCAAAACCTACCCAGTCAAACAGAATTCTGGGAGTTGGAGTGTAAGACTAACACAACAACCAGGTGAACAATCACATGACTCAGGGGGGCGTTTACTCCAAGGATTGGGAGCATTGCAGATTATAAATTATCCTGGGCTGCGTGGACTTTCAGTTGTGCAGCAGGCGTCTGAAGAAGGTTCTTACCGAAATGCATTACGCCTTACCTGCTCTTTCAAATAAAGAAACCCCATTAGAGAATCCCTGCTTGTGGCTCCTTCCTTCAGCGAAATATATATATATATAGATAGATAGATAGATAGATAGATAGATAGATAGATAGATAGATAGATAGATAGATAGATAGATAGATTGATTGATTGATTGATTGATAGATAGATAGATAGATAGATAGATATATATATACATTGTCCAGCCCATTGATGGGCTGGACAATGGACTGAAGCACCGATATGGCCATGTAAGTTACAGCGCTGCCTGGTTAGATGTGCCGAGCTCCTCCTCTGAAGAAGACCGTTGCACAGTCGAAATGCATTAGGAAAAGGAAATGAAAACTGAGCTTTTAAATAAATCAGCTGAAAATAAACGCGATGTGTGTGCGACTCAAATCTTTCCTCTGAAAGGTGATTTCAGTTTATAACGGCTTGGTCTGGCCGTGGAATACTGCACCGCCAAAGAAGAGCGCCGCAACTGCCTGAAATTGACCGTCCAAGTTTTCCGCCGCAAGGCAACAGGGCAGCGGCAGCCACCATGGACTGGACTATGGTATAGGTCCCAGCATTCACGAAAAAGGATTGTTGGGGAATCGCGACAGCACAAGAACTTGGCAAAATTCATCTTCCATTGAAGGGAAATCATCATTGGCGGCAAAGAAACTACAGTGACCAGGATGCTCGACGTTAAAAATACGCCCATTGATGGGCTGGACAATGGACTGAAGCACCGATATGGCCATGTAAGTTACAGCGCTGCCTGGTTAGATGTGCCGAGCTCCTCCTCTGAAGAAGACCGTTGCACGGTCGAAATGCATTAGGAAAAGGAAATGAAAACAGAGCTTTTATATAAATCAGCTGAAAATAAACGCGATGTGTGTGCGACTCAAATCTTTCCTCTGAAAGGTGATTTCAGTTTATAACGGCTTGGTCTGGCCGTGGAATACCGCACCGCCAAAGAAGAGCGCCGCAACTGCCTGAAATTGACTGTCCAAGTTTTCCGCCGCAAGGCAACAGGGCAGCGGCAGCCACCATGGACTGGACTTTGGTATAGGTCCCAGCATTCACGAAAAAGGATTGTTGGGGAATCGCGACAGCACAAGAACTTGGCAAAATTCATCTTCCATTGAAGGGAAATCATCATTGGCGGCAAAGAAACTACAGTGACCAGAATGCTCGACGTTAAAAATACGCCCATTGATGGGCTGGGCAATGGACTGAAGCACCGATATGGCCATGTAAGTTACAGCGCTGCCTGGTTAGATGTGCCGAGCTCCTCCTCTGAAGAAGACCGTTGCACGGTCGAAATGCATTAGGAAAAGGAAATGAAAACGGAGCTTTTAAATAAATCAGCTGAAAATAAACGCGATGTGTGTGCGACTCGAATCTTTCCTCTGAAGGTGATTTCAATATATATATATATATATATATATATATATATATATATATATATATATATATATATATATATATATATATATATATATATATATATATATATATATATATATATATATATATATATATATATATTCTTCCAATCCTGGCTTGGCATGGAAAAGAACAGGCACCGACTCCGTGGTTGAAGATCAAAGGCTTTTATTCACCAATATAAATGATCAGACGCGTTTCGGCGGACAAGTCCGCCTTTTTCACTACATCTGCTTACACCATGTTAGTGAGCCTCTTTTATACAGGTGCAATATGACATGTGATAGATCAACCATGTGACATAGGTAACCATGTGACCATGAACATAGAAAAGTTTGTTGCGCTAAAAAATGCAAGTCATTGTAAAACATAAAGCATAAATGTTTCTAAATAGTGTAAGTACATCTTTACAATTAATAGAAAAAACGTTTGTTATCATGTTGCTGACGTTTGTGATTTGTAGCTACTCTGTGTTTGAATAGGGGACATAGTTGTGTTACAATTAGGCTTCTGCCTGTTACGTGCTGTTCTAGACATGGAAGAGTTCCTTTCCGAGGTGTATAAGCTCTCAGCTGCTCTGCGGTCTGTAACCTCATGGTGCCCGATCGAGATACATCGTGTGTGCATGGTGTCCCTGTGTGGGTATGTTTCCAAAGTAAGTACATGGCGGGCTGATGTAGAGACACACCCTCCTATGATGATGTCGGAAAGTACAGAATGATGTATGTTAGTTGACGGGCAAAGGCTTCATTCGGGATGTGCAGCGTATATATATCAATCACAAAATTGCCCTGTAGCATTCGGGGAGCACACAACAATGGCAGAGCGTTGTTGTGTGCTCTTCCGAATGCTACAGGGCAATTTTATTGGACTATACTTATGCACGGCAGCCTGGCCGTGGGGAAGAGGCACCGTCGCTGGCTGGAGGCAAACGGGATCACCAGCTTGTTGGAGCTGTGGTCTCTCAACTAGTGAAGGATCGTGCAGCACAGCGCTCATATGTGAAACTGCTCTTTCTGCCAAGCTAACCTACTAAAGGACAGATATTTGTCATATTTTCAAAGAAACATCTGAACTTACTTAAAGATGTAATGCTTTGCAATGCGCGCAATAGGACTCTGTGTCCCAGGAGGCTTTAGGGCGAACTCTGCACTCAACACACGCCCTGAGAGAGAAAATAAAAAAATGCCGGAAACACATGCGCGCCTACAGGTTTCCTTTGTGACTGGCCCAGAAGAAGAGGTTTGAATACCTTGAAACGCGTCGGCAAACAATAATTTATGCAAAGCAGCAGAGCAGCGTGTAATGAAAGGCTGGATGGCAGAGCGTTGTCGTGTGCTCTCCCGAATTCTACAGGGCAATTTTGTTGGACTATATATATATTACCTACTGGCGGTCGCCAGTAGGTATATATAGTTAGGATTTTTTTGAATAGGGATTTCTGAAAATTCTATGTTGAATAACTTTGGCGTTGATGGACGGAATTGGCTGAAATTTTCAGGAAAATGGCTCATTTTGTTTCTGAGCGTCCCCTGAAAGTTTGGGGGGGTTTTGTCAAGCGGGGGCCGAGAAAAAAGGGGGGTCCCAAAACATGTTTTTAACATTGAGTTTTCCATAGGGCGGTTGGACTCACTTTTAGCTCGAACGGCTGAATGGATTTCTATGAAACTTGGCAAAATTGTAGAGACTGTTTGCCCGATGTGCCTTTGCTAGGTCTCAAGATATGTGCTCCAGTGGATTTTGAGAAATTAAGTTTAAAAAAAATATATATATCTGTAACAGCGTCCCGGTTAGCGCCCCGGTTCGCGTACCAGACGTGTAACGGAACTTCGCGAGGAGAAGCGGATTGGCTCTCCGGTGACTCTCAACATTCTAAACAGTCCGGAGCGGCCGCCATCTTGTCTCTCGGTAGGATCGAGAGACAAGAGGTGGAAATAAACGAAGGGGGAAATGAATGAAAGGGGCAAGGTAGACCCCTCCTCACCCCCTAGGATTGATGTGGGGGCTATTAAAGGGCCCCGCAGGGCAAAAAAATAAAATACATTTTTTTTTATTTTTCGCGGTGGAAACGCTACCCGGTACGCGAACCGGGTAGCTCACCGGTAGCGTAACGGGAGTCCGCCATCTTGTGTTTCGGACGAATTTAGTCACAAGATGGAGGATAAACAATGTTGGGAATGGGTATAAGGGGGCACGGGAGACATATCCTGACCCCCTAAGTTTTCTGAGGGTGGCTGAGGAGGCCCATATATGTAAAAAAAAAAAAACTTTTTTATCAAATTTTCGCACGGTTAGCGCCCGGTCCGCGCACCGGGTAGCGTTCCGGAAAGCGTAACAAGGGGAAAACCAAGCGAAATAGTAAAATAATATTTTAGAGTTTTTTGAGCTAGGGTACCTCTGAATAGAGCTGTTGTGTTGTGTGGGTGATGTAAGTACCAACATGTAGGTACCAATGAAGAGTCTAAAATTCAATGTACACCGTCTCCTCTGTAAATATTTTGTATGTTCTAATATGGGTTATTTAAATGTAAATGTGTGGAAAAGCACTTCATGCTTTAAAGCAATAGTATTTTTGAACTGATTGTTCTTTCCTCTTAGTCCTCCTCTTTGTTTTTTTCCCCACACTCGTCTTCAGCATGATAGTTGATAAATTTGTTACCTCAAAAAATTTATATACATAAAAGAATTATATTAAATACATATAAAATATATTTTTCCTTTAAAAGAAGAATACATTTTACAGTTTTGATATTTGCTATTAAAAAACCATTGAAATTCACTGAAAAAACTATAGGTTATAGACCATATATAGTTAGGAATTAGCATTTACAAAACCTTGAAAATTCACTGAAAAAACCATAGGTTATAGACCATATATAGTTAGGAATTAGCATTTACAAAAACTTATTTTACTCACACAAAACCATTGAAATTCTCATATATAGTTAGTTGCACTAACTATATATCGCGCACCCGCAATCCACTGCTGATCATGTCACATGTTACATCATTCATGACATTTTCAGTGACATCACTGATGACATCTCAAATTACATCACTGATGACATCACTGATGACAACATCCAGTGACTGTATGTTTCTGTAAAGTTAAAATATGTCTTACATATTGAAGAATGAGTGGATGTATAAGTGTCTGGATGAAGGATTTAGTAGGTGCATGACTGACTGTATGAGTGAGTGATTAAATGTGTCTCACTGAGTGCATGGGTTAGTGACTAAACTGTCTTAATTTGTGCATAATTATGTCTGTTGTTCTGTAAACTGCTGCATGTGTTGATCAGTAGCTATATGAGTAACTATATGGGTTATTGATTGGTTGCCCAAGTATTTGTATGGGAGACTGAGTGTGTGTGTGTGGGTGACTGGGAGGTGTATGACTCTGTGCATAGATGTGTGAGCAGTTGATTCACTAGATGTATGGGTTCAAAAGTGCATGTGGAAACAGCTGCATGGGCGGTTGACTGTGTGCATGAGTGTATTGGTGAGTGAATGGATATCTCAGTGCTACATGTCAAAGTAAGTACATATGTAAAACACAGTACATGTGAGAGTTGACATATATAAATAACTGTGCATAAGAGCCAGTGAATGTGTGAGTGGCTGTATGGATCATTGTGAACTTGTATCAGGGATTGTATAAGAGAGTAAATATGTGTTAGTATATGTTTGAATAAGTAAGGTGTGTATAACTGTATAGTTGAGGAAATGGAGGTGTGATTGATTCTTTGCATGACGGACTAGGTGTATGAGTAACTCCATGGATGAGTGACAGTCTGTGAGTGTCTGTTTACACTGATTGTATCTAAGGTTATATTAGAGTCTGAAGAGGTTCATCGTATTATCACATGAATGATATCATCAGTGATGTGATCAGTAATGTCAAATGAGATGTCATCAGTGATGTCATCAGTGATGTCATTTGAGATGTCATCAGTGATGTCATTTGAGATGTCATCAGTGATGTCATCAGTGATGTCACTGACCATGTCATGAATGATGTAATATGTGACATCATCAGCAGTGGATTGCGGGTGCGCGATATATAGTTAGTGCAACTAACTATATATGGAATTTCAATGGTTTTGTGTGAGTAAAATAAGGTTTTGTAAATGCGAATTCCTAACTATACATGGTCTATAACCTATGGTTTTTTCAGTGAATTTTCAAGGTTTTGTAAATGCTAATTCCTAACTATATATGGTCTATAACCTATGGTTTTTTCAGTGAATTTTCATGGTTTTGTAAATGCTAATTCCTAACTATATATGGTCTATAGCCTATGGTTTTTTCAGTGAATATATATATATACATACATATATAAACATATATCATCTGTATATCTATATAAATACAAACATAAATGCATGCATACATATACTAATATGCATACAGATGCATGTTATTTACATGAAAGTTGAAAAAACACTAATAAAAGCAAAGCTAAAAAGCCACCTCATTACAAACAGAATGGCTTTAACTTAAACAAGGGCGAGATCTATTGCATTTTCAATGCTTGTTTACTTTGGTTCCATCAAGAAGGCATTCAGATGTGTCACACATTTGCCATAAATTCTGAATGTTAGCACTCTAGATGCACATTAGATCACTGTAGTAAAGCTACTGCTCACCAGGGACGTCTGCTGCTGGTATTCAAAGTGCATGTTTCAGTCTGCATGTAAGAATTTTTTTAATGAAATAGAAGAGGATTTGAGAAGTCACTCAAAATGATACCTAATTTTTCTTTCTGAAGCACTAATCATACTTTCTATGGCAAAATTAACCCCCTCATGTTGTTCCTTTTTAAATTGAGTGTTTTCAGACTTACCACTTCATTCCAATCAAGATGGCTTCTGGTGTGCCATACTTTTGTCCTAAGTAAGACTGTTAGCGCTATAGTTGTTCTTTAGAACACTCTGGGACATTCTGTCATTGGGCTATACTTGGGGTACATCTGGGTGATATTTGGGCTACATTTAGGCTCTTTTGTCTCTGGTGGCCATCTTGGGGGACTGTATGTCAGAATTTTTTAATGAAATTGAAGAGGGTTTGAGAAGTCACTCAAAATGCGCCCTAATTTTTCTTTCTGCAGCACTAATCATAATTCATATGGCAAAATATACCCCCTCATTTTGTTCCTTTTTAAATTAAATGTTTTCAGAGTTACCACTTTATTCCAATCAAGATGGCTTCAGGTGTGCCATACCTTTGTAATAAGTAGGACTGTTAGCGCTCCAGTTGTTCTTTAGAACATTCTGGGACATTCTGTCATTGGGCTATACTTGGGCTACATCTGGGTGATATTTGGGCTACATTTGGGCTCTTTTGTCTCTGGTGGCCATTTTGGGAGACGGCATGTCAGAATGTTTTAATGAAATAGAAAAGGATTTGAGAAGTCACTCAAAATGTGCCCTAATTTTTCATTCTGCAGCACTAATCATACTTTCTATGGCAAAATATACCCCCTCATGTTGTTTCTTTTTAAATTAAATGTTTTAAGAGTTACCACTTTATTCCAATCAAGATGGCTTCAGGTGTGCCATACCTTTGTAATAAGTAGGACTGTTAGCGCTCTAGCTGTTCTTTAGAACACTCTGGGACATTCTGTCATTGGGCTATACTTGGGCTACATCTGGGTGATATTTGGGCTACATTTGGGCTCTTTTGTCTCTGGTGGCCATTTTGGGAGACTGCATGTCAGAATGTTTTAATGAAATAGAAAAGGATTTGAGAAGTCACTCAAAATGTGCCCTAATTTTTCAATCTGCAGCACTAATCATACTTTCTATGGCAAAATATACCCCCTCATGTTGTTTCTTTTTAAATTAAATGTTTTAAGAGTTACCACTTTATTCCAATCAAGATGGCTTCAGGTGTGCCATACCTTTGTAATAAGTAGGACTGTTAGCGCTCTAGTTGTTCTTTAGAACACTCTAGGAGGCTGCAGTAGAACACAAAGGAATCAACTGACAGTCTCTGTCCTTGTTGGATGTACATGTTTTACTGAGAATGCCAGACTTCATTTTCACATGACTGAGAAAGATAATGTGAATTTACAGAAAATATGCTTTCAGTTTAGCTTATAGATCCCCTTCCAAACCACTGTGGGAAAATCATGAGATATTAGTTTTCTTTCAAACAATATTCATGATATCACAGCAGAAGGTTTTTTCACATGGTAAAATCACCTTAGAACCCACCGCAATTCCTAAAACGAGTATGGTACCATCAACAAATGATTTATAATGTAACTAAAGTCCTAAAACCCTCTATTAACTACAATGCTTTTTAATGAGGTGCTATCATGTATATTGGTCCCAAGATGGCTGCCAACACTTCTTGGATGAAGTGCTGACAGCCAATCAGATCAGATGTGTGGTTAGGCTCCGCCCAGATATATATCTTTCTTTGAACCTAAATTACTCAAAATCCACTGGAGCACATATATTGAGACCTAGCAAAGGCACATCGGGCTAACAGTCCCTACAATTTTGCCAAGTTTCGTGCAAATCCATTCAGCCGTTCGAGCTAAAAGTGAGGCCAACCGCCCTATGGAAATTAACATGGGAAAAACGCGTTTTGGGACCCCCCTTTTTTCTCGGCCCCCCCTTGATGAAACCCCCCCAAATTGTCAGGGTCTGCTCAGAAACAAAATGTTCCATTTTCCCGAAAATTTCAGCCAATTCCGTCCACAAACGCCAAAGTTATTAGACATAGAATTTTCAAAAATCCCATAGAGTAAAAATCCTAACTATATATACCTACTGGCGACCGCCAGTAGGTGATATATATATATATATATATATATATATATATATATATATATATACTACCATAATTAGGCCTCTCAACCTATACACATACAGCAAAAATAGGGACAAGACCAGATCATCCTTCGCTTAATCAAAATGAGACCTTCAGCTAGTAGAGACTACCATTACTACATCTGTGTCAGTACTTGTGTGGTATCAAACGGCTCATAAAGATTAGTAATGCTCTCAGATGAAATGGTGATACTATTTGTCTGAGTACGGGCTTAATGTTGTGCTTCCAAACAGAACACTAGTCTAAAACATTTTTAAGGATAATCACACATATTCATTTCTTTTGGACCATTTTTGGATACTGGGGACGGAGCCACTTCCTCTTCCATAGCAAGTTGATAAAATGGGAACTTATCTAGCATCTACTTAAATTGTACTGAAATCGTTTGTGCAAGCAACTATGCCCAAGGTACGTTCTAAGCCTCTTTGGCAGGTTTCTATCGTCCATCAAATCTTCTTCCTCCGCGTTGGGCCTCTCGAATCAGGCCTTTCCATAAAAATAGTTCTTCTTAGTATCTGTTGGAGTGCCCTCCTGGCAAACACTCACAGCTCACTTGAAAGTCTCAATGTCTCTAGGAAGTGCACCAATGTCTCTCCTCTGCGGCAGGCACTACAGATACCATACCCTTTGGTGGTCGCGGGCGCAGATCATATTGTGCAGACCCAGGTACTGTTAATCAGGAAAGAGCAACAGGCTTTTGTGTTAAGCAATACTCTCAGGCTTCAAAACTTGTTATTCAGTGTCAGAGGACACTCGGGCTGCTCTTTCATTCTAATTTTCCTTTCAACATGGGTATCACAAATATAGTGCCGTTTGCCAATCTCAGATCCTCTGGTGCACTGCCCGTCTGTTGGAACAAAGAGAAGGAAAGGGGTGGATAAAACTTAGACCAAGGGGCTCAAGGGACCGCCCGCTGTCAGAGGTTACCAGCACATGACAGGTAGAAAACTGAAGCCTCAAACCTGCCCTGCCATCAACAACAGGGATCCTTCTTCTTTCGCTCTTTTGCACTGAAACACTTGTTCTGTAAGAAACAGAGAAGCAGCTCCTCCTTCTTCTCTGATGTCCAACGCCATCTGATGGAACAAGGACAATGCTTTGGAAATGCCATTGATGAAGCGCTGGTGATCTCTGTCCAGCTTTGCTACTTTCTGGGTGCTGGGACTGTAGGTCCAAGACGTCCGCCCCTTATCTGTAGCTGTCACTGCTGGGAATTAGAACTCATCTTTATCACCGTTCTGCAGGATACTATGATTCTTCCTTTTACTCTGGAAGATCCTGCAGAACCTAGTTATGTAGGAAATGTGACACAGTTGTTAGTTTTCTTCAAATTAATACAAAAACAATTCATTGTTATTTAACAATGTGACTGCAAGCAGGTGGCCTGCAATCTTCGAGGGAGTGGCCAGTTGCCATGGGACTACTGTAATCTAGAATGCACTGTCACTCTCATAGGATACAAAGACAAAAGGCAGTACTTCTAGTCTCTTCAATTGGGTGCTCTTTATTATTTTCACTGATTTCAACGTGGGAACATTATCCTCTGCCATTCAAGGGTAGATAGCTACATAGGAAGTCTATCTGCTGAAAAACTCTTAAAAAAGGAAATGTTCTACACTTTCGCTCATACATTTTTACATTACTTATACCAAACTGCGGACACTTCTAAAATGAATCTTCTTGATCAAAAAACAATACCTAGATTGGATGCCTAGGACCATGCTCTCATGCTATAGGAGCAGCAGGAAAGATCTAAAACTGCTAGATTCACAGGGCTCTCATCTATAAAACAACATGTTCTGCTAAGGGTCACATGGGCATCTTCCTACGTTCTACTTTCCCTAATCCAAACTGTGCAACATTTGCTTCTAATAAGGACTGTAAGTTTATTTACACAGACTAGCTAATAAAGAACTAGCAATGCACTTGCAAGACAACAATAATGGTGTTATCACCTAAGATTTGTAGAAAAAAACTACCCACAACTAATTCCCCTTAAAGATCAAAATAAAACACGAGAAGGGGAGAGAGCAATATACATATTACCTAGCCTTAATTTGTAAGGGAGCTAGCGGGGAGTTAGCCTCCCTCCTCCAGTTTGACAGGAGTAAATCTGAAACAGGTTTCACTTCTGGCAACACTATCAATCCCTAGGTACATAGCACTTGTGAGAGGGCCAGAAATCCCTTCAGCAAATGTACACATTTCATTGCCTCAGCCTATAAGCATTAGTGCTGTATAAATATGGCAAAACTTATCTGTTAATCAAATTTCTTATATACAATTATAAGCAGTGTGCAATATACTTGTTTCATAATATAGGAGTCAGTTATTGATATTATACCTAAATGTATGCATTTTACTGAAACCTAAGGCATATTAAAACTGCTCTGAATGCACAAATTGCGGTTGTAAATTAATGAATTTTTGCCCAATGTCGACTTTGCTATTTGGGACACTTAAAAATTAATATCCTATACGTTTTTAGACATATTAAACATACTCAGAATGTTTTTACTAACTGCAGAGATTGGACATTTGATACATCTCATGTAATCCTTAGAAAAATGAGTTTTTTACGCTTGTGTCGAGTGAAATTCCATATGCAAATGTCCTCATTATGCGACACCACAACTTAAACAAAATTTTAATGCTAGGAGGTCATAGTATGAGTATTACGCTTCATAAATATTAAAAAACGAATTTAAAGGCACTAATTAATTTTAATAATTATCATAATCAATCATTTGTCTTTTAACAAAACCAATCGTTTTTAGACAATTCCACCTATAAAAGCAAGTAGCATCTCTTGCCTATCATATTTAGACGCATCCATTCATAAGCCTAAGCACAGAAGCCTAGCTTGAAACATTACAAATTTTTGCGCCACCTTTTTTCTTAA
Organism: Lissotriton vulgaris; assembly: GCF_964263255.1. Classification (NCBI taxonomy): domain Eukaryota; kingdom Metazoa; phylum Chordata; class Amphibia; order Caudata; family Salamandridae; genus Lissotriton; species Lissotriton vulgaris. The sequence continues at coordinate 1,337,163,214 of NC_141687.1, forward strand.
AAAAAAGGACAATTATTATTTAGCAACAGCTTATAAAAACTTTTAAGAAGGGAAATCCCCACCTCAAACGTTTTCCTCATATCTAAAATAATGAACCTGATTTGTGTAATCCCTTTACAGCATTCCAAAATGCAGAGTTTCACCCGTGTTTTAATTTGTCAAAATCCTGGCTGAGGGAAAACATTCCTGTCTATTAGTGGCCTACAAAAACGACAGCTGTTTGCTTAGCGGTGGCAGTCTAATTTAAAACTAAGACAATCCTAGTTTTAAAATGTGTGTGCAGTACAGCGAAATCCAAGTTATTCAGATAATGTGTTTGCCTATTAATATCTAATACAATATATCTAAGGAAAATTATTTATAATTATTTATTTTCTTATAGAACACACAATTTCGTTTTTGAGGCCTTTTATCCCTATTAAGGAATACAGAAAAGGAAATCTGGTTTCCTTTAAGGAGCAAAGGCATACCATACACTTCCTAGGAAGCAGAACAGGAGTAGCTAGTGCAATATCAGAAAATATCAGGTCACCTTTAGCAAGAGCCACACATTTATAATTTCTTCCCTTCCGTAGGATTCAATCAGGGAACATTTTAATCAAGGGCTGCCCGTCCCATAGGGGAAGGAGCAGTAACATGGCTAACTGCAGGTGACACGCTTTTAATCCGGTATATCTCTTTTTTTTCTTTAATACTATTATAGCCAGATAGACAAGCACTGGTGAAATGTTGTGTGTCATGCTCACAGCATGAAGTATCATATCTGTGAAATTTAGTAACAAGTCCAACCAACTGTTGAGCAGCGATGGGCATCATCATGACCATCCCCTCACAATACAGAGAGCTTGTATTAATATATAATGAAAAATAGAATTGTAAATACGACACAAAGACAAAATCATACATAAAATAAAAAAAACACATATGCCAAGCCATCAGGTATACTTGCTGTATACCAAGCACAGAAAGCATAAACAAATTACTGTAGCACATGCAAACAAGCAATGACGCACAATACTATGTCATACACTTTATGCACAGTGAACCTGCAGCCAAAACTCAATATTCTGACCGGCTTAATTTGTCAGGCTTAAAATCAAAATTCAGTTTAAAAAAAAATGTTTTTTACATTCCTCACCCTCCTTTTGACAGCAGGTCACCCTAGTGGTGATGAGCTGTCAATACAACTTACTGTGTCACTTCTGACAAACAGGACCAGCAGGAACAATTCATAAAAGGACAAAACACACAGACATGAAAAACACATGAACATTTATTTTCAAAGGAGTTATGCAAAAACACATCTTGTTTCAACATACTGCTGACAGCACCCCTTTTTACCCTTATTTCCTACCTATAACCAGTCAGGGCGCACATTTTACAACCATGACATTTTATTTTGTTTGTCAACCAAACTCACGTGTCTTGTCAGCTTTAAAACCACCCTAAACAATCCATGAATGATCTATGAGCTGAAGCAAAAATACACACCACACAAAAGAGAAGCATTTCACATAACACACAAAAATATCAACTGTAACTTTTAATCAGAAGACAATACATAATACACATTAACCAACCACAAAATCAAAAAATGTACTTAACTGTAACTGTTTAGTAAGTATGTTAAGCTACCTTAATTTTGACTTTCCCTTCCTTGTGCCACAATTTGTCTTGTTAAAAATAAATCTTTTTTACCTAGGCATGTAACCAACAAAATTCTAAGAAAGAGCTTCATCCTATTTTCTGTCTAAGACTAATGCAACATTTCATTTTCTGTTAAATAAAAGGCAACTGCATGGACATTATTTTTCAAGAGCAGAGATACAAATGTATCATTTCTGCAGACATTTAGAATGATGTTGGGACTTTCAGAGAAACCCTTTTTCATAATTTTCCTTTGGAATAAGGTTCTGTAATTTAGCAAGGCCATTTAGAAATGCACTTCTCAGAGACAAGGCCCTAATTTATGAGGCCACAGATGTCAGCCTCCTTTCATTGCTTACAGAGAAACTAAAAATAACACCTTAGCATGGAACTTTTCTGGACTGTTAGACAGACACCGCAAGCGCTCCTAGCCCCCACCTTCTGTTCACTCTGAAGCTGTCAAAGACAAAAAGCATTCCTAATTCTTCCTAAACTGCAATAATTCACCCTATATTAAAAAATATGTTTTCCTTTTAGGGGCTAAAAATTATTTCTATTCTCAGGTTATTAAAAACATTTACTGTGAATAATTCACAGAACCTAATAACACCCATACCAGTTTTTAGAACAAATGTTTGTTACTACCCTATGCAATGGTACACATTTCATCAACCTTAAATGGATGAACACCTCAGTAGGTCCTGCTAGAGTTAGAACCTTCATCCCTGATATTAAACACAAACCTCCGCCCGCGGCACATTGGCTCACTGAGCCATTAAAAATAACCCCAAATGGGAGCCCCCTGTAATTTCCAAATGCACTCATTATTTCATTTTGACCTGATCTGTTCCCTCAGTCAGGCAAGGTCAATTCTCAACCAAATGCATATCATTAAGGCGGCAACAATATCCAAAACAGCTCACTTTAGCAACACATAGCATAATGAGTGCTGTCACATATTCTTCATTAAATCATATCAACCAACTTTCAAACATGGCCATATTTCATTCACTCTCCACATATCATTAACCTTGCACCAACCATACACATTGAAGTTACACACAATGTATCACAAAAAGAAGGGAAACATTATTTTTCTTTTTTCTCTGTTTGTTTCATACCCATTTTCTCCTAAATCATATGATCTCACTCGCCACTCATACATAAACTTCATATATTTCGATCGATAAATGCTATTCCGTCACGGTTCTTTTTTTTTTCGCAATACAAAATGACATGTCTTCTACTCGAACAGGGCCCGTCGACTCCTGTTCAGGGAATCGATCACGCCAGATTCCAGACCATACAATTTACAAAAGAGACAGTCCATAGACTGCCCTGAGATCATCCAACAGGCGCACCACGAAACCTCTTACAGACTATCCCATAGTCCTGTGCTAGTTGGGCTGGGCGTTTTGGGAGCAACCCCAGACCCCGCGCTTATCCAGTTGCTCCTAGGGGCCTTTCTGAAGAGGATTCGGCCGAGTGAGCACCCACCGTGCAACACTAAGGCGCACGATGTTGTCTCAATTAATCACCAAACTGTCTGTGGGGCATCTGCCCGTGCAGTCACACCTCTGCCACGTCAGACCCCCAGATTCCCTGTGGTTCACAAACCACAACATTCCATACTCAGTTAACTGTTTCCATAAGCCACTTCTTCAAAAGTGCTTGTTCCAAAGACGTCTAAATACATACAATCCTTAAGCCACTTCTCCAAAGTGCTTGTTCCAAAGTCATCAAAGGACTAACAATACAATTCACTCATCTGGTGCACTCAGGCCTGATTGCAGGTTCTCCACTGCCAGGTCCTGAAGATCAACACAGTCAGTTCCCAGGTTACACCTCATAGGATTCCGGCGAGGGGTCAATAGCAGCTGGGGCTCTCTGATCGTGAGAGCGGAGTTCAGCCAGAATTATTAGCCAGTCCACCCCCTCGACCAGAGTGCTCCCCTTAATGTCCTAATTTCACCCCGTACTACGGGAGGACAACCCCATATGCGGAATCCCAGACGAGCCCCCAACTGTTGTACTACAAAAATATAAGTCCAATATCATACCCTCCTATAGCCCCAATACCAATTATCAAATAATCAGTCAGTTGGCAGAGAAGAAGTTTCAATCATTTATTCTAAATGGACTCTGTGCAGAGGAGCCTCCCCGTCCACACCCAGTCAGTGTGACAAGAAGACTGCTGGTTCATATTCAAACAGGTCATTATATACTTTCAGTTTTCAATTCAACACTCATAATCACTTGAAAAGGAAGAACACCACTTGGCCCCTTCGCTCCAGGAAGAAACCATATATGGCACACATGATTAGTTCAAAGCTTAGCTGTTCATTACTGGGCAGTTCAGGAAGGGTGACTCCCTTTCGTTCTCAGGCACGGGAGTACAGGCACAAGAATGTGCTCATCCCACACGAAAGGCAGATATGACCTTGAGTTTCCCAAGTTAGAACCAATGGTCCATTCAAAGCCCAGGCCGACCTTTCAGGCTCGCTCTCTACACTGTAGCAGGTCACATGTTTTCTTAGCAAGAGCAAGAGGTACGGGGAAATGAAACCAACATGGTGTTTCTTTAGAAAGGGCCCGATTCTTAATGTATACATGATTCGAGTATATTCACAATGGAAGGGTTAACCTAAAATGGTATGCTAATATATTGGATACATTAGGCCAATATTATATGATATTGATTTTATATTTATTCACATGTAAAAGTCGAAATTACTGTCATGAATTACTGATGAGTTATTCCATGAAGATAAAACAAAGTTGGACAAGAAAGTACTGGATAGTAAGGATAAAGGTGTGCAACCAGATTGGGGAACTGTTGGAAATCGAGGCAGTATTTGTGAGGCCTGCATAAACATTTGTCCACTGGGAACCAAACACCCTATTGTAGCGCTTGACTCTCAGGGTGTAGCATTGCAGAGTAGTCTAAGGCTTACTCAAGGGAGGCGGTGTGGGCTAGTAATCGCCATATACAAGTACGCAGAAATAACACTCGATAATTGACTGTCCAATCTATATTTTTCTTTATAAAAAAAGTATATTTATTACACTCACACACTACTCAATACTATGCATCAGTTTACAAATATACATAAGCTATTGGAATTACTTTGTGACTTTGCATAACATTCCAATCCCTCCTGCATGGGGGGTGTCTATTACCACCACCTTCATAAATGAACATCATCTTGCTGCCAAATGCAGTGGGTTGACCATAACCTGGAGTGGGGACCCTTCCCACTGGCACCAACTCAGTGGCGGCCCACCCCAATATCTCACCAAGCATTTCTAATGGTACTACGTGCCATAGTGACAAATAACCCTGACTGAGCATCTCATACTGACCATACAGTATACACCCTTGAATCACAGTGGCGGACAGTCTGAGTTATTGTTCAACTAACGCAGTAGCAAGAATACATGTCTAAGCATCCCTTAGAATGACAGGTACTTATCATCTCTGATAACAGTTAAGTGCAATACAGTTAAAGCCCCTAAAAGGCATCACAGTCATAATCACAGGATTAAGCATTTACAACCAGGCAACCTAGCAGGAATGCCAAGCAACATAACCCCACGTTGCTTATGATTTCATAAATCACATGTGACTTCCAGTCCCGAAAAGAAACAACATCATGTCAATGCACCACTTGTGCAATTGCACCTCTTCACCTCTAGGGGATATCTCTCGAAGGCATCCCATGTTTAACCCTACACACCGTGGTGCAGTCCTAAACACCCACACCCAGTTGCAGAGCAAAGGTTTCAGCCAAAGGTTGGAGATGAAGCTTTGCTGAGCCCTTTAGATGTTGCTTCCTTTAAGTCCCCAGAGACTTTGGGGAGACTTTCCTCTCTTGTGCTGATGGAGTCTGTGCTGCTCCTGTAGCTCCCCCAGCACCTTTGCCAACAAATAGTGGTGACCCCGACCTCCTGGGAAAACACAGGGAGATGATGGACAGAGCGCTGAAACTTTTCAGACACTCACCCCCAGTCACAGATCTGTATTGAATCCGTCATGGTTCTTTAGCTCACTCTGCCACCCCAGTTCAGACACAGCTATATGCAAATCAGTCTTGAGTTTGTGCCTCATGGGAACAGTCCAGTCCGAACGGCAAAGCCATGTCTTCCCTGGACCCGGAAATAAGCATCCTAGGACCAGTTTCGGGCTAACAGCCCTCATCAGCCAGGCTAGCCTGACTCCAGTGGCAAAGTGAGCAAGGGACCCACGTCTAGGCAAACCCTGACAACTTAAGACGAACAAAGCAAACACAAGGAGATGATGGACTGAGCGCTGAAACTTTTCAGACACTCACCCCAGTCACAGATCTGGGTTGAATCCATCATCGTTCTTTAGCTCAATCCACCACCCCAGTTAAGACACACCTATATGCAAATCAGTCTTGACCCTGTGCCTCATGGTAAGAGTCCAGCCCCAACTGCCAAGCCATGTCTTCCCTGGATCAGAAAGAAGCATCCTGGGACAGGTTTCAGGGCCAACAACCCACACCACCAGACTAGCTTGAATCCAGGAGCAAAGGGAGCAAGGGACCCACGTCTGGGCATACCCTGCCAACTTATGGCGAACAAAGCAAACACAAGGAGATGATGGACGGAGCGCTGAAACTTTTCAGACACTCACCTCCAGTCACAGATCTGGGTTGAATCCATCATCGTTCTTTAGCTCAATCCGCCACCCCAGTTCAGACACAGCTATATATAAATCAGTCTTGACCCTGTGCCTCAGGGGAACAGTCCAGCCCGAACTGCAAAGTCATGTGTTCCCTGGACCGGAAACAAGCATCCTGGGACCAGTTTCGAGCCAACAGCCCTCATCAGCCAGGCTATCTTGAATCCAGTGGCAAAGTGAGCAAGGGAAAAGATCTGGGCATACCCTGCCAACTTAAGGCAAAGAAAGCAAACACAAGGAGATGATGGACAGAGCACTGAACCTTTTCAGACACTCACCCCCAGTCACAGATCTGGGTTGAATCCATCATCGTTCTTTAGCTCATTCTGCCACCCCAGTTCAGACACAGCTATAGGAAAATCAGTCTTGAACCTGTGCCTCATGGGAACAGTCCCGCCCAAACTGCCAAGCAATGTCTTCCCTGGACCAGGAACAAGCATCCTGGGACCATTTCGGGCTAACAGCCCTCATCAGCCAGGTTCGTTAGAATCCAGTGGCAAAATGAGCAAGGGACCCACGTTTGGGCATAACCTGCCAACTTAAGGCGAACAAAGCAAACACAAAGAGATGATGGACGGAGCACTGATACTTGTCAGACACCCACCCCCTGGGGCCACCTCACGCAAAAACAAGAAGGTTTTCCTCAAGGCCTATCCTGCCCCGCAATGCACTATGGGGTGCTTCATGCTCAGCATGTGCATAACTGAGCAGTGGAGCGGGGGGCACGCTCCATTTTTTGGGCAGCCTCATGCCGTACATGCACATCCCAGGGGGGCCCAGTCCCACCTGGGCACCCCACATCCAGGTGAGTGTGGAGAGTAGCTCAGGAAGCCCACCCCCGGCTGCTCTCGCCAGATCCCCAACTGGCCAGCCCCCTTGTGTGCTGCCGTGGGAACCAGCTTTCCAATCGGGTCTGCCCGCTATTGCGGGCAGACACAGAGACTGCAGCCAGATAGACGTGGTCTCACAGGAGTGCAACGGCACTCCCCCTCCTCTCAGCGGACACCAGGGCCCGGAGTTGGGGGTCCCGGGCTCCTAGGAGTTCTTCACATTGCGCTCCCCGACTTCATCTTCTCCCACTGCGGGGGAGTGCGACGGCACTCCTGCTCACCTCCCCACAGACATCGGACCCAGAGTTGGGGATCCAGGGCCCCAGAGATCTTCACAGGAGCATGATGGTGCTCCATGGCTTTGTCTTCGCCGGGGCCCAGAGTTGGGGGGTCCCGGGTCCCAGGAACCTCTTTGTTCGGGAGCGACAGAGCCCCCGGCATCTCCTTCTTCTGGGTTAGCACCCTGGGGGCACATATAAGACCGGTGGTGGAGCACCACACACTTCGCCATCGGTCTCATCAAAGGTCAAGGGTTGTCTACCTTCTTGGGGCATATCTCAGCCCCTGGCTACTAATTTTCTCAATCTTGGCGTCTTCTCGCTCCTGGTGGCGAGACCTAGCCACTGGGAGCACTTTTAATCACACTCCTTGCCTCCAAGAAGGTGTCTCTGCAAGGAGCTGTTGTCACTGGCTCCCTGCGCCAACCCTTCACCCGGCTCTCCTTCTGGGCCTCTCTTCTCCTTGTGCAGAGACTCAGGCTTCTCTTTACTCGCCCTGGACACCCTCAAAGGCACAGTCCAGGGTACTGGGTCAGTCAAGGGTTCCTCCTTCAACTGCCGATAGCACCAGAATCCAGCACCCATGTTCCTCAGCAAGACCACACCCCAGGTAGAGCTTCTCTTCCTGTTTAAGATCTTTTTTAAAGAATTTAGAGGGGGTTGGCAGGAAGGCACTTCTGACCTATCCTGCACTGACACATCACTTCTCTTTCACTGCTCCCTCCTTCCAGCACAGGCCTCTGGGATACTTCAAAATGGCATCGCCCAGGGTCTCATGCCACATGGTCTCTAAAAAGTCCCCTTGCTAACTTCATAGCCCGGAGCAGCCCTGGTGCCTGGCACCAGATGACCGCTGCTGATGGATTCCTGCAACTTCACCCCCATCCCTTTCTCCTGGAGATAAGACCTTCGCCCTTGAATTGTCTTGCAGTGAAGGGGTAGGCCTCTGATGCTACAGCTTGGGGAGGAAGGTAATTAATCCAGCCTGGCAGGGTCACTCCCAGCCAGGCTCTGGTTATGAGCTAAGTCAGAGGAATATGACATTTCTGGATTACCCATAAACTGTACAGATATGGCTTTGGACTCAGCAGAATACCTATTTTTACACAACTTAGCCGCCTATTAGGATGGCGGAAGGACCTGTGTCCGTCCACCACCCCCGAGGTGGAGGGACTGTCCGCAGTGGCAGCGGCGGTCCCTCCGGTGGAATTAGGATGTGACCGCCACCCTGGCGGTCACATCCCTTATACTTAACATTGCGGCGGGTGCTGCTTTTAAGCAGCACCCGCCGCAAAGTTAAACATGCATGCTGTGCTTTTGCATGCACAAAGCGGCAGGCACCACGCCTGCCCCTCCCACCCCCCTTCACCGGGGGGGGCCCGCATCGGGCCCCCAAAGAAAAGACACAAGAAAAGCACAAGTGTCTACATGCAACCAGTACGGTGCCCCTTACCCTGGCTGCAGCACAGTGACCTTCTCTCACAAGGCAGACACCGGTGCATTCCACATGCAGTCTGTTTCATCATGAGTTCACTGTGGGTGAGTCCCAGTTCATGAGGCTCTCCCACAGTAAAAGCTACAACATGAGGTGTTCAAAAAGTGAAAAATCTGGGCGGCTCAGATGGTTAGAACCACCTTCTAACAGGAACTAACTAGCACTGTAGGAGTACATGAGCATGGCACATTGCTCAAACTCATAGAATTCTTTGCGGACATATCCGGGATTTTTACAGAGATGTGTATGTGTCTTAGGTGAGGATTCAAATGTAGAGATTCTAGACAAGCTACACAAGGTGTGTAGCCAAATAAAATGCAAAGATGCCAGCGTTTTTAACAGCTGACCCAGCCAGGATATGTATATCATATTTTATCTAACACAGGAGCTACTATTGAAACTTGCTGCGAACGTTTGGGCCTGAGAATGCTAAAATAACAAATTCCGAAAGATCCACCAGCCAGGAACAACTTCAATAGAAATAGAATTAACTTCAAATACACTACATGCCTACAGACTAGCAGATGTTAGGATGTCAAGTCAATTGAGGTTTTGCAATTGCTCACCACTCAGGAGTTCAGGGAAAGGGAATGATAAGGCCAGAGCGTGCCTTGCCTACTGACGGAAATATTTATCATAGTTTTGCTTCTCCCTTGCAGGGGGGCGGAAGGGCGATGCAACACTAAACACAGATTTATCAAGCCATGCAAAGCCATCATGTGTGGCTGTACATTGCTTGATAAATCAGGACTAACGCAACACAGCACAAGTAGCTGCTTTGCATTACTCTGCCCCAGTAAATCATACGTTCTTATATAGCGCCTTTCACCGTAAGGTCTCAAGGCACTTGCTTTGGGAACCCGGCCTGGCTTTTCCCTGCGAGATAACCCCTACTGGGCATCCCCAAGGTGAAAGCCAGGCATCCCATTGCAGTGGGGCCGTAGTGGAGATTAAGCAAGCTATTGCCCAGAGTTGCAGAGTGTGAACCCATGATTCGAGCAGGCACCGAGGCGAGAATTATCGAGTCCTTGGACATTTTGAGCTCAAGACCCTGCCGCGTTGGGGATTGAACCCTGGTCCCGGGTCTGACCTCTGCGTCCGGGTCTGCCTCCTCTAACCGGTGAGCCACACTTCTCCACAGTGAGGCGTTTCAAAGGTGGAGTGTGGGTGTTCCCATGTATGCGTCAATGGATTCTCACACATTTCCAGCTTTACCATGAGTGGTAGACCTAGGAATGCATCAAAATGCTGTACCTCCCTAATTGACGGGTAAAAAGGAGAAATATCTTTATTTCTCCTCGAATACGTCAGAGGATTGTTTTTGTGCAGGAAGGTGCTGCTTCCTGCACAAAAGAATCCTGCCTACAACAAATGCATCCTTGCACCATGATGCAAGGCAGCACATTGCGCGCCAGTGAAAGTAAAGAACTGGAATGTGCCATATACTGTTAAATGCAGCACATTCCTGCCCCTTCCCTTTCTCAAACACAGCGCAGCCAGGTGGCTTGCTGCGTTGCACTGTGTGAAAGTGTGATACATGTGAGCCATAGAGAGTAAAATATATGGATGGAGCAAAGCTAAACCAAGCTTGACCAATTATGTTGTTAATCAAGAATAATTAGTTAACGGGTGCACGCCAAGAAGGAAAAAAGCTGAATTTTTGATTTGAGAATATAGTAGACAGGAACAGGTTGTTTCAGAAAACACTTAAATATTGATATTATACAAACAAGGTTTAGGGGGACATGACTGTTATATGGTTCTGCCGTGGGAGAAACTGGTTAAATTGAAAAAAGGAATGGCAATTTGAAAATCATTGACATTTTTGGAAATTAGAATTCAGGACAGAGACTGTGAAATTTTTTGAATTTGGTGATAGATGGCTCCTTAGTAAGAGAAGCGGTGCCAACAGTATATTAATAACAACAAATGGGAAGGTTATGTAGGAAGACTTCATATAAAACCAAGCTTAAAAATAAGGGAGGCTTGATTGTTTATGCCATGGATTGGAAAGAAAAATAAGAACTAGTGAAATTAGGCCAGTAATACAGAGCATTATTTTAAGTAAAATATCTGGTTCCGATGGCACTCCAAGTGGTATATATAACAATGATCACTAGTTGAAGGCTAGATACTTTGCCAGTATTTCAATATTTTAATTCTTATTTGTGGTATTCTCAAAAGTTGGCAAGGTACATTATTCACACTGATCTATAGAAAGGGGGACCCTGAAGATCTGAGGTCATATCGAAAAATACCTCTGCTAGATGTTTCATCAAACATATTTGTAAAAAGTCTGTTGAAAGCCCATGTCGAGCAGGCTTTGAAAGATCAGCTATTCCGATTGGAGCAGGCTGGATTTAGGCCAGCCAATGTTTTATGATATTGCCATTTTATGTAATATTATGCTGAAAATTATACAGAGTGAAAGTCTAAAGGGTTAGTTACATGGATAATAGGAATCTCTTATGTCCAAAACTAGATAAAAAAGGGTATTGCAAAGAGGTTGTAAGCTTTACTAACTGCCTTCCATACATACCAACGCCTGGATACAGTTGTGGAGTGGCGTGCAGGACGAGAAAAGAAAATGAATACATACTTATAATAGCTTGGAGCAATGTTGCATGTTAGCACCCTCGTTTTTTTCTCTCTCTTCCTGTACGACCTAAGAGAAACTTTACAGGAGCTAAAGGTATAGCCTCTAAAATAAATTGCGGACAATGTATCATTTTTCTGTTTGCTGTTGATTTAGCCATAAAGGATCTGCCCCTGTAGGTCTGCAGAGACATTTTAATGCTCTGAACGTATATTGTCTCTCTAATAATTTGACAATAAATCCTAGAAAATGAGAGTTCTTTATTGCAAGAATATAAATATATGTTTCATTGGAAAATGCCATTTTAGAAAGAGAAAGCTCGAATATGAATTTGGGTGTTATCTTCTATCCTAAAATTTGTTTTAAGAAGCATGAGGTCAATGCGAAAAGCCTATTGGTTGAAGGTTGTCTGAGAGTTACATATGGGCTCCATGGGAAATTTGGGATATCTTGCCAATATGAAAGAGTTTGAAGGAAGGGAGTGTAATTATTATAGAAACGGCAGCAGTGGTTTAGGCCATACTCACAGATTTGGGCCTACACTCGATAACCTTGGTAAATTACATTTTATGCATTCAGTTTTCAGCTTCACTTACTGGGCAAAGCACTACATCTGTGGCTGCCAAGCGCTTAAAAGAATTATGTAAAATTGAGTAACATTTTGAAAGGGAAAAGAAAGGTTATATTGAGTAATCCTTTTTCTTCATAGGGACTCTGCTTTAATCCGGACGTGGTTATTAAACGGGAAGCTTTGATTGCAAATAAAAGACCGTGTGTGAAAGCCACGGAATTAGTGTTTATTTTTGGTAACAATTTTACTAAGAATAGGAAGTCCTTTTTACTGCAGCAAAGAATAAAATGAGGCAGCTGGCTATTTATTGAGTGTCTGCAATTCATTCCTTCTAATAAATGTTATATTGTTTCATATTGGTCAATTTCTAAAGATGTGGATTAATAAAAGAGAGTGAGGGCTGGAGTGTAAATGCATATTTCTGATACCTGATGACAATTACACATCTTTTAATGTTTTATCTTACCCACATAGGGAAGAGGATACATCTAAGGCCTTTATTGAAAAGGTCTGGTGTGCAGAAAGTGTGTGGTGCATTTGTTGTTTTATCTGTGAGATATATTTTTTTTTAAAAATGTACATCTTAACTAAATGGTTTTTGGCTTCAAATCAAGTATTGGGTTATGAAAATTCACTTAACCATTTCCAGTACTGTTTGGGAATCAGGTACATAAATAACAAAAAAAAACTACAATTTGTTGTACTTCCTTGTTTGCAAATCAATAAGCCATTGTAATTTCTTCAGTCTAATGGAATACGTTGCCCAAGGTTTGATTTGTACCACCCACTGAACAAAATAGCAAGTTGTATCTTGTTTTCAAGGTTGGATTTTCAACTAATAGGCCAAATAAGCATGAAGAAAGAAACATTTGCTTCCCAGTCCACCAGGACATCAGGACATCAACCACCAAGGTTTGATGTGGTGATTGCAGCAAATGCAACTTTTATATGGCAATATAAGAAACCAGCGTTGTCTATATTGCAACCTATCCCAATGGTAGTTGAGTCTAGATAGAGCACGCTGTCACTCAACAGTGCTCTAAACTCACAGCAGCCACAACCAGAGCCTAAATTAATGGAAGCAATGAAACTATTTACCTTGCTCTCGCTGCATTGCAGAGTTGGCAATGCACCAAGCTCAAGGTAAATAGTTTTATTTATTTAATTACTTACTTTACTCCTGTCCGTCGTATGTCCAAGTCCACTACCCCCACCCTGCCCCTCCCTTCCCCGTTCCACCCCTCCGCCCTACAGCACTCCCTCGTCGAGCCACCACTGGTTGTCAGCTGAAGACAAAAACATATAGTCTGTTCATACAGAGGAAGAGATTAGGTAGAAAAGCTAGGAACAGAGGCATCTACAGAGCGGTGGTCGAGGTAGAGAACCTAAAGTTAATGTAAACTTTAACGGGAAGCAAGTGTATTATCTTCAGAATGGGAGGGGCTAAAAAAGCGAGGCGCAGTCAGAACTAGCCATCCCGCCTGATTTTGAAAAGTCAGTACGCTGTCAATAAGAGATGTTGTACTTAAAGAGAGACCATTGTAATGGTCCAATCAGGAGTCAATGATAACTGAAATTGATCACTTGACTAATTTCATCAGACAGAAATGAAGAATTAAAATGTATCTTTCTTAAACGAAAGGTACAGGATGGAGTAATCACTTCTATCTGTGAACCTAAGGCTGACAGGTGGGAACGTTTTCCAAAATCTAAGGGCCAAAAAGTGATAGCCAGAAAGATGTCTAACTACTTGGAAACATGATGTCTTTCTTCTCTATATTAGGTTGTGCCCAATGTGATGGACTGCCTTGTGATTCATGATCACTCGACCTAAACAAGAGTTAAGCATCATCAATAAATGTGAGAAATGTAGGTTATAGGGATAAATAGGTGCATCCAAAAAATGCCCATGGATGTTCATTAAATAGGGAGTGAAGGAGAAGCAGGAGTGATTGTTCAGGTGAATTTGATGATGGACGAGGTAAAAGATTCTGGAGTTACCCTCATAGTTCTAATATGCAGAAGAGAGGAAAACAAACTGAGCACAATACCAACAATGCCTGTTGACCTGGGGTCTTCCAACTGATGTCATTGTGGGATTTATTATGCTCAGAGGGCATTTTAGAGATGCTCCCTGAAAAACAACCAACCTCTGGTGGGATCCCTGACTGGTTACCACCATCCTGCCACCACAAGCTAAGTTTCTGAACCCCTGGGGTGGGAGCCTTCGCTCACTGAGCCCAGAAACAAAGCCTTTTCTGGGTCGGGGTGTTCACACCTCCCCCAGGTCAGGAAGAGCAACCTGCAGCAGGGGAGCTTCAAAGGACTTGCCACCTTTGCAACATGACCCCAGCCTCTCCTGCTATGAGTAGCAGGCCCCCTTCCTGTCTCACCTTGTTTTCAGCAGAAAGAATTGAAACAGCCTAGATGGTGTGCTCACCTCTACCAACCCCACTCCTCCGGTGGGGGAGGCGAGGTGAAACCCACTTTTCAGTGTGTGCCATCTTGCAGATGGCCGACTCTCTCCAATCTGGATTAGGGATTGTGCCCACTCCTCCATGTGGGGTGAGCACACCAAGGGTGTAATAATAATAATAATAATAATAATAATAATAATAATAATAATAAAGAGCTTATAAAGCGCACAGTAACGCCATCCCGGCGTGTCCCCGCGCTGAAACATGTGAAGTAACAACCAAGGCACTTGAACTAAACAATTATAACAATAAACCAAATGAAATTTAATGTAGAAATTTAAAACATAAGGAAGACGAAAAGTGGCAGGTCTGTACTCAAAATGTATTATTGACTTGATTTTAAAGAAGACAAAAATCACAAACCATAAAAAGATCAGAAGAACTGACCAACAAATTAATTACTACCAAATTATTTGCAAACTCAGCAATTACATATTTTAAAAAGACATGCAGGAAATAACAACTTATAAAAACAAAAGTGGCTTAAAAGATTAGTTCTCTACCCACCCAGTCTGTCCTTCACCTCCTTTTCTTTTGTCGTTTTTATAAGGAACAGAGAGCTAAATATATTATACCTCTTTTAAGGTGGTTTAATTTGAAGCAATGTTGTGTCGCCCTGTTTTTTATGCAGAAGCTCCACAACCCATTTATATGTTTCCATGTTGCTTCATTCCTTTGGACTTGTAAGCAGAGGAGACATTCACTAGATTTTGAAAGTCTTGCTAACCTCTAGCTCTATATTTATTTAATCTCCTGGAAACATAATGAAACCTACCCGAATCAGGCCGGATACGACACAGGACTTCTACAATACATCTAATATTTTTAACTGGTTTTAAAATCCCCTAAGGGCGTTGTTTAATTGAAATCAACAGTTTTTAATTATTTAGTTATGAATTAATCTGGTAACTGGGAATATACAGCACTTTATTCGTCCCCTTAATTTATTCATTGCACAAATTATAGACATTGAATTGCGTATTTTTGTACAGTTCAACCCTATACCCCCATTGTCTGGAGGGTTGTGACTTGAACTTTTGTTATTTTAACTGGTAATTCTTACTAATTTTTATTGTACTAACAAGAATGATATTGTATTATTTTAATATGTTGACTTTGATGATCTATGCTCTCCAAATAAGATTGAATAAAGTTTATTGAAATAATAGCATCCTTTGGTAGGTATTGGTTCCAGATAGGGAGTATAACACTGAACCATCAAGGAGAAACAGCAATCAATAATATCTGTCCTTGCAAAAGATCTCTAATACATTTGTAAACCTCTTTTATCAGCAACCATGAGGAATCGTTAAAAAACGTTCAATAAAAACCTCTTCTCCTTTCAGAGTTAAAAACAGATGTCTATTAAACTGTAGAAGTGAATTTAGAATTATTAAATTAGTTTAGTTAACATGTTGCAAATACTATAATTGAACTGAATTTAACATAGCAATGCTTTTCAAGTTGACATGACTAGGCCTCAAATCCACTTGCAGTTGTTGTGCGTTTCAAAATGAAAATCTTTTCTCTTTCACTGTCTGTGCAGCTCAAGTTAGAAATGTGCCCTACAGCAGCTAGTAAAATGCTATTTTAAACGTAAGCACATTTTAGGCCTTATTTTTAGTATGTCCTGAAAATGTATTCTTCTTTGTGTTTCTAATGTCCAGGAGGTAGGAGTAGAGCTTGACTGTATCTTAACAATGCCAATTCCTCTGGCTATTGTAGGTTGTGTGTATAATTTTAAATGTAGCTTAGTTTTCTCTAATGTAACATGTGGTGTCTTCCTACATTCCTTTGTAACTGGTAAGTTCTATAGAATTCAGAACTGTGCATGCATTTGATTGTCCTGGGGTCAGTTGCTCCTGAGTAGCTGATAGCTGGGGTGTAACTAATAAACCTCCTTGAAAACTACTGACATATCTCTGGTATTATTGAGAACTATAAAAGATACCCTATCCACACACGTTCAAAGTACAGGCAATAATGATATCATAGGATAAGAACAATAGTCCAAAGGGTAAGGCAGCACAGTGATGACGGAGTCTTGTGTAGACTGAAATCCTCAGTTCTTTATTGTCATGATATGAAAACACAGCAGCCAGCTGACACGTGTTTCATCGCTCACGCAAATCTTCATGGCTGGGAATAACAGAAAAAAAATTATTTTCTTACAGAAACATCACTAACCATATGGAATGTCTCTATATTATGCACATCAGTTGTGCAGCCCGTGACAACATCACTCAGTTAAGGTGACAAATTCTTCCACTGGGTGAGACTCAAGTGAAGGGAGTGAGTAACCATGATGGACTTGTGTAAATAAAGGAGACCCAGTTGAATCCCAAAACCAACAACACGAAATGGCAATCGTATAGTGTAGATGAAATGTGAAGAATAGACCAAACCGTACAGCTAAGAAAAGATAAGGTGACACAACCATAACGAGGAGATACTAGCAATAGATGTGAGGTATGGATATATGAAAATGTGTATATGAAAGGAAAAAAGGTTGAGCGCTACTGGCAGGAAAATTACCATATATCTATGATGGAGTAAGAGACATACCTTGAGCGCAACTGTGTATACAAGGAAGGTCTAAGGGTATAGAATAGAAATTGGAATAGAGAGAATGATAACGGAAACGGAAAAAGAGGGAAATAAAAATGCAAGGATGATGAGATACTGATCTAAATGTAAACCTCAGTTCCTAACGGTATAGTTAGTAGGTAATACATAATGTGTTCCTCACCGCTCTGCCGGTGATAATTCCGACCCGGTGGGGCCCTTGACCAGTATAAAAATCAGTAGACACAGTGAAGACGGTCACTAGAATTCAAAAAAGATATATGCATATATAAATGAATGGATCGGCGTGGTGTTCTGATAATGAACATAATCTTAATATTCCGAACTTTATGACTAAAGAGAAAGAACCGTTGCTCTCTGCACTTAACAAAGTGGTAAGAATTGTGCATGAACATCACTAAAGATGTTAAAAAATTATCGTATGAATAAGAGCATTGTCACCATGGACGTCCTTCCATTAGGGTAAATATTATAAATATATGTCAAAACTGATAGGTGCAGAATATAATTAGCTTAAGTTGAAAAGCAAAAACTACCCAGACTGGTACATGGCTACAGAAGACAAGTATTTAAGTCAAAATATCAAATGAGGGTAGATCTCCAAAAGAAACAGTAATACACACAGCCTATTCAAATATATGTTGCTTTTTACAATATTCTTACCTACCGACTCAGTTACGTCGGACAGAACAGGTGAGAGATATTGTATCAAGACCGTTGAGATACCAGAATGCTTCCAAAGTAAACTCACTATCTGGAAAGTAATAGTGGTTTGTTACCTTAAACGAATCATGGCCATCCAATATATAAAATGCACAAACACTCACATCATAACTAACTCTATATTTCAAAACTCACCAAGGTCGTGAGTCTGATCCGTTTCGGATTGAGTATTAAATGGGGAAATTTCCTTCGAGTGGCGTGGAAGCCGCGATCATAACTAGAGAAAATAAAAATGAAAGGGTGTCAGTTAAGTAACGTCCTTTCGAAAAAGCGGCATCAAACAAGGTTTACATATAGTGTGTCAACTCTGAAAACGGCCATGCCATTATAGAGAGAGATCTGGCATAAATTAACAAAGAACACTTACGAAAAAGACGCGAAGTGCGCGCCGGCATCTAAAGCTCTTGGGCTCCATGTTCCTGGTATCGGACACGTGACGCGGAAGTGTAATACGTTAAGTAGTCGATCCGGAAATTCTTGGAAAAGACAACTAGACCGCTGACTTATCTGCGGGCTATCGAAATAACATGCAGTTAACGAAAGACTACATGTATTGGTGTGAAGTCTGAGATTATATATTTAGTAACTGGCATATGTTTGAATATCATATAAATCATATCTCCATGTTGAGTAATGAGGGAAAAACATTTTTTATTTTAAAGAGAGTGTTTACTACAATTAACCGAATGGTTATCGTCACGTAATTGGTAAAACCACGCTAATGTTGACTGTTGTACATGATAGAATGAAATATATATAGATGTGATACAAAAAAAACGCCCGGATTGGATGCTACCTCCAGTGATGACAACGTAAGATCACTGCCTTAACGGAGATATATTCTATCATGTATTCCTGCAAGGAAAACTACGTTTGTGAAGCGTGGTCTATACTGAGCCCAAGAGTTCCATTATCACATATCGAAGCAGTGTCTTAACAGTTGATGACACACTCAATGTATTTATGGCAACTCTAGAAATATAGGGTATTAGGTGAGTATGGTAGTAAAATCAACCTTTAAAGAATTCAAGACTGAAGAAATTTGAATGTCACACCGGAACATTCCGATATTGTCTCCAAACTCAGATAGTGATTATATTATTATTTCGGAAGTTTCTACCTCAATAAAGTGAGTCTGAATTCATGTACCGGTTGTGACAGAAAAGCTCCTCATGCAAGTCAAAAGATCATGCTCTTGTGACGTGTGATATGCGCATGCATACTAGTGACCGTGACAATAGAAAATTTGGTATACTCTTATTGATTTGTTCGAGATATATTGCCCAACACTCATGTGCGTTATCACATATTAGAAAAGCCACATTTTTCTCCAATGAAATTAGAGAATACATTCATGGTAGAATAAAAATTATGATTACATAAAACACATTTAACCAAGTTAATTGATGTCATACAAGAGACAAAAGGTTCCTGTTGAAACCAAGCCTTGTATACAAAAACATAACAATGAATAAATGAGTGTTCTAGGAATTATGGGCAATATATTAAAACACCAGAGATATTCCACCCTCTATTGGTTAGGAGATATTCTTCTGTACACCAGTCTTGTAAAAATCGAATATGGACAGTTTTTAATACATTGTTAGGGTCGATCATGGCTCCCTACACTGCCATTTTAGACCCATGATGAGTAACTCAAAGCGGATACCGTATATGACAAAGTTAGTCTCCCAGAAAGTACTGTAATTCTGAATCGTAATTAAGACCCCTGCCCACTGCGTGCAAATGCATTATCCACATTGATTCAGCCCTTCTTAATTTCAATTCTCTATTCCCACCTCTGACTCCCATTGCAATTACGTCTATGCCAAAGAATTGTACCATCCGGTCCGATTCATCAGGTTGACAAGTCGCGACATGTAGAGCTACAGGATATCTAGGGTCTTTTTTGTTGATGGCCCAAATATGTTCACTCATTCTGTCCTTCAAGGGCCAAAAAGTACTCCCTACATATTGTTTCCCGCAGTTACATTCTATAATGTAAACAACATATCTTGTAGTACAATTGATGTTACATTTGATCTTGTATTGATCACCTGTGGGACTGGTGAAGTTCTTGGTGCCATGTTTGGCCCATCTGCACATGGTGCATAATCCACATTTATAAAAGCCATTGCTACGTTGGGTTAGCCATGTTGTTGAGGTGGTGCCGTGGGGTACTGCTTTAAATAGAGAAGTTGGTTGTATACTTCTCCTGCGGCCGTAAGTGCTTGCATGTTGTCGGAGAGGAAGTTAACGTGAGAGACTGGCTATTTGAATTGTCGTCGGGATCAAAATATTATTGTATTGGTTTGCGTGTGCCTGTTGTCTGAAAAACAGCGGCTCCAATCCAGCGGAAAACAGTTGGTAACCGGAGAACCTCTCTGTTCAGTAGTCTGTGGGGAATGATGACGCACTAGAATTCTGTGGGGGGATTCGGTGATTTCTGAACGTTATTCACTCTTCTTACCTTATATGTACGCGTCATCAGTCTCCTGATCTGCTTCTTCGTTTTTACACGTTTCGCAATTACACGTTTTGTCTCATCTCCTGGAATCAACGCGACACTTCTAGCGGGCGTTACCTAGGAACATGATGCAACTTAGTTGAAGTAAAAGCTGGTGTGTCTATTTTGCTGAACGCGATTATCGCCACGTCTTTTCAGTATGCACTTATTTTAGTCGTGGAGTTTTGTCAAATTTTGTTAGTATTCACAAAAGAGCACTCCGAAAATTTATTTAAAGGAAAATATGAGCATTAAGATATGTTAAAAGTTCTAGATTCTGGTTTACAGTAGCACTCTCATTTAGATAAAATAGATATTTAATTTGATAAAAAAGGCTGTGTTTTGTTTCTTTATATTTTTGTTTAAGTGTGGGATGATGAAACATTCTGTCAATGATATTTGAAGTGTGTACATTTTATTCAAGATCATTGTTGAAAATATTAATATAAATGGTTGTTAAAACACACTGACATTTTTAAACAAAAGTGTATTGGTCATGCAGAATGAACAGACCCCACCTTTCTTTTAAAGTAATCCAGGAGAATCTCCTATTAAACGGAGTAAGTGGAAAAAAATATTCTCTCACGATGCTAGAGTTTGTGGATCTAACTTAAGTGTTGAAAGAAAATATTATTTACTTATGCATTGCCTAAGAAGGGAAGGGCAAGAAGTATTAGAGAATTTACCTGTTCTTACTACACAGGAACAGAGAGGTCTTGATGAATAAGAAACATTTATTTTACAACTACATAAACATTATTTACCTTGTGTAAGTACTATAATGGAGAGATACCATATGGGTCTAAGAGAGCAAGGCAAAAAAGAATCAGTAGAAGAATGTTTAACTGGGTTGAGGATGCTAGTGTCTAGTTGTAAGTTTGGGGCATCTAATGAAGAAAGAATTTGGGATCAATTTGTTTTAAAATGTAGAGAAGACAAGATTCATGAAGAGTTATGGCTTAAAGATGAACCTCCCCTAGAGGAAGTTGTTGGAATAGCTAAGAAAGTTAAACATATGCTAAAATGTGTAAATGAATTGAAGGGTGCAAAGAATAAAACTCAAACTACTGTGGAAGAAGTACAAGAAAAACTATGTATGGTTAAAAATGAAAAATCTTGTTCTAAAGAGCTTGACAAAGATGATCTTTCAAAGACTACTGTTGAATGCTGTTGTTGTGAGAAAGCAGGTCACAAAGCTAATTCAAAATTTTTGTCCAGCTTTGAGTTTTGTATGTCATGGTTGTGGGAAAAAATGACATTTTTTAAAATACTGCAAATCTAAAAAAGGGAAATACTCACAAAGAAATTAAAGAAGTAATTTCCTGTAGAAAAGGTAAAAATTGATGACATTCTTATTGAATGAAATTTGATTCGTGTTCTCACATATCTACTATTTCAAAAGAAACATTCTGCAGTTGGTTCCAGGAAAAGAATACATTGTTAAAGATGGATGTGAATCCAGGAGGTTATAGTGGACAACCAATTAGCATGTTGGGTTATTTCAATGCTTGTATAGAAATGGAACAGAAAAAGTAAAATGTATGTCTAAAATGCTAGAGATAGTCTACTTGGTTGGCCACATCAATGGTTATTAGGAGTTACTTTGAATCCTAATGCCAATCCTCAAGTGCAAGTTCACAAGATTGAAGGTGAGATACATAATTTTGTGGATGAATTCCCATGTTTATTTGAAGACCAATTAGGTCGCTTGAAAGGGTACAAATAATATATTAAACTAAAGAATGGAGCTGTACCAACAGTGGCGAAAGTGAGGAGAATTCCCATTGTTTTTTAAAGTAAAGTTGAGTTAGAGTTAGATGAATTACTTCAACAAGGCATAATTACCCCTGTAGAAGCATAAGAATGGTTGGCACCAGTGGTGGTCATTAGCAACCCCAATGGGGACATCAGACTTTGTGTTGATTTGAGGTCCCTTAATAGGGAAGTGATTGTTGACAAATTTCCTCTCCCAAATATTGGTGAAATTATGTCAACTTTAGGTGGTGCTAAGTTTTTTATGACTCTTGATCTTACGCAAGCCTATCATCAAATTGAGCTGACAAAGATATCGCAAGACTTTACCCCAATGGGTGCATTTAAGTATAAAAGATTGTCGTTTGGTCTTGTATCTGAAAAGTCAGTTTATCAAAGGGTTATGCGTTCTATTCTGAAATGTGTGAAAAATGTAAAATGTTATCAGGATGATCTGTTGATTTTTGGTAGTAATCAACAAGAGCATGACAAATCTGTGAGGTCTGTTATAGGAAAACTGGAAACAGCAGGTCTCATGTTAAAATATGAAAAAAGCTAATTTTTTTGTTTCTGAGGTAAATTACGTGGGACCTCACATTACAGCCACAGGTATAACTCCCAAAAAATAATTAGTTAACTCTATTGTTAATTTAGCATCTCCTAAGAATAAAAAGGAAGTGGTTTCTTTCTTAGGTATGATCGAATATTATGGGAAATTTGTAAATAACCTTGGTAGTAAATCAAATAATATGAGGAAACTACTTAGTAAGAACAAAGAATTTATTTGGTCAGATGAGTGTCAAATGGAATTTTTAGATTTAAAAGAATATTTAAAGAATGGTACCAGTTTACAAGCTTTTATTCCAGGTGAAGATATTTGTATAGTAACTGATGCACGCTCTAAAGGATTGGGTGCAATTTTAAAGCAAAATAGAGGTGGTAAGGAACATCTAAATGCTTGTGCATCTAGAAGTTACGTGGAGCAGAATTAAATTATTCAGTAATCAAAAAAGAGTTTGGGAAACTCATTTCAAGGTCTGTTCTGACCATAATCCTTTGAAAGAGATTTTTACTAAAAAAGGTTTGGATTTAATTTCCTCAAGTATAAGAAGATGGGTTATAGGTCTTCAAAATCTCATTTTGGTAGTGAAACATCTTCCTGGTGTTGATAGTGTCACTGCGGGTTGTCGATCCCGTCTTGTATGTGATATTGAGGAAGAACAAGTTGTGGATGATGTTCTTGAGGAAGAAGTCAGTGTGTGTGAAATAACCTCTGGCGCAATACAAGAGGATGAGTGGAAAGATTAGGTAAAAAAAGATTGTGAGCTTACGAAGGTTATGATTAAGTCTCAAGTTCCCTTTGACAATTCTTTGTCAAAAGTTTGGCGTTTATTTGCAGAAGCATTGTCTGTGGATCATGATATCTTGTTGAGGGTTTCTAAGTTAATTCATCCTTCCTCTTTTAGTAAAAGATAATAGAGGAATCTCATATAGGACACCTAGGAATTATGAAGACCAAAGAAAGACGTAGATCTTTTTTCTGGTGGCCTGTAATGGATGTGGAGATTGTTATTGTTATTGTTAATTGACATTTATATAGTGCTGAATCACCGACAGGTCTCTCAGCGCTGGGGGGGGAGAAGGTGGGCAACTAGACGACACTGGGCTGATGCGTGAGTTTAAGCAGTATTAAATGATTCTCTGAACAAGATAGTTTTGAGTTGTTTCCTGAAATGGAGCAGGGAGGGTTGCTTACGGAGGTGTTCAGGAAGCTCGTTCCAGAGCTGAGGGGCCACGACAGAGAAGGCTCTGCCTCCTTTTGATGTAAGCTTGTATCTGGGGCAGGATAGACGACCAGCCTTAGAGGACAGTAGCGTGCGACCAGGTACATAGGCCTCTAGGCGTTCTTTTATATAGGTTGGGGCTTAGCCATAGATTGATTTATGGGTAATGCAGAGGCCTTTGAATTTTGCTCTCTGCCTAACGGGGAGCCATTGTAGTTTGCGTAGCAGCGGGGTGGCATGGCATATACCAGGACTCCAGGGTGTGGTTGAGCATGGAGATGATATGGCTTTCCAAGGCAGGATGTGCCATTGTGAAGAATTTGGGTGGGCAGGGGCCTGAATGGGAACCTGTTTTGATACGAGTCATGATTTGACGAAGGGAAACAGGGTCCAGTGTGGGGAAGCTAGTGAGCATAAGATCTGAGGGGGGTTCCAGGGGTAGGTGAACAGGACTGAAATTAGTCCGAATGTTGTCAATATCAGAGAGGATGTCTCTCACTTTCTGCAGGAAGAAGGCTTGGAATGTATTACAGTCAATGCTGCCGACCTCTGGTTTCTGTTCCCTCTTTTGGCTGAGCTTCTTCAATATTCTGAAGGTCTCTTTCTGTTTGTTGGCCGCTGAAGTGATTCTGGTCTCGTAGTATTCCGCTTTGGTGGCTTTTAGACCTGGCATCATTGGCATGAGTCTCTCCTGCATTTTTTGTCTGTTTGCCTCCTCTGTTTACGATGTTTTGCTGGAATATTGCTTTGGGCACTGTGCCAATGTTGAGCAGCGCCACAGTGCAAGTGCTCCCTATGTTAAATTGATACATTAATTGGATTCCATGTTTGGCTTATTTGGTTTACTGTCAGTCCCTAGTATAGTACACCAGGAGTGCCAGGGCTTGTAAATACAAATGCTGCTGGTGGGCTTGCAGCACTGGTTGTGCCACCCACAGAAGCGGCCTAGTAAAATATGTCCAAGGTTTGTCATTGCAGAACCTGCGTGCAGTCTGGTACTGCCATGCTGACTGCGCAAGTACACCTACTTGCCAGTTCCTAAAACCTTCCCTTAACTTCATGTTAGTCACCCCTATGGTAGGCCTAAGGGCAGGGTGCATTCTAAGCATAAGGTAGGACAAGCCCTGATGTGTGTGGCATGTCCTTATAGTGAATTACAGCCATGTGCGTTTCTCACTATTGTAAGGCTACCTGCTCTCCTTAGGCCAGACTGGGCTGCTGGAATTATTACACTATATAATCCTAACAGACTCAGAGAGCATGGTGGAAAGTCAAGTTTAGTACCCCTGAACTCAGAATTTAATAACACATCCTTTAGGATGGATGGTTTTTAGATTCTGAGTTTGAAACTAGCACTTTTAGAAAGTGACTAGTTTCTTCTTTAACTATTTACCGGTCTCTGCTGGTTTGGTGTGTGTGTGACAGGGGCTGGGTGGCTCCAGAGGTCTGAATGAGTCAGTGTGGTGTGAATGAGGCATTTGCGTTTAGAGTGGGGGAAGAGTAGTTCCTGATAGCCTGCCCTGCCTGACACAATACTGGCTCCACCTCCTGCCGGGTGACTGATGGCCCTGCCCCTGCCAGTGACAATACTGGCTCCACCTCCTGCTGGGCGGCTGAGGACCCTGCCATGCACAGTGAATAAGCCAGGTGCCTCAGCCTGGCAACACCCACAACAAACCCAGGATGGGGGGAATTCCCCTGCATGGACAAAGGGATTAAAGCAGAAAAGGGGTATAAGAGAAGGACCCCTAAACCAAGAATGTAGATCACTTCAACAAGGAAACCTACACCAAGGACAAGAAGCCTGCTGATCCAAGGACTTGCCTACCCCTTCTGCCAGAGTGCTGTTTGCTGGGGGGAATCCTGCAGTTGCTTCTTTATTTTTGCCAAGGAACAAGGAGAGAGGAACTGAGTGTGTACTCTCAAGCTTTGCCAAGAAAATCTCCAAGGACTGGAAGAGTGCCAGTCTCCTGCTGAAGTCACAGGGCTAAAGGACTTCATCATCTACTTGAACTGGAGTGTGGTGTTTACAGTATTCTAAAGAAATCAGCAATCTCGACGTCGACGGCCGCCGCCGAAACCAGCTCGACATCGTGAGTAACGGCTCCAGTGTCCTGCACCTTCAACGCTGGCCGCCGGGCCCGAGCGACGCCAGTAGAGACGCCAGTGAGTAGCGAGTTCGGCTCCAGCTCCAAGTGACCCTGTGTTGACGCCGCCGCTGATCACATCGAAGCCGCAGCCCCTCTCGACGCCGTGAGTGCTGCTCACTCTTGCAACAACGACATCGACGACGAAGTTGTATCCCGCTTCGCCACTGTGAGTGTTTCTCCAGCCTGACACCTGTCAACGCCGCTGCAGATCGCTCCGACTCCGAGGCCCGATCAACGCCGAAGACTCGACGCCGATACATCTCAACGCCGTGGATCATCGTTTCTTCATTCTCAAAAGTACTGTGTTTGTGGGGTCTGTTTCGACTCTGGGCTCGATGTAGCGCTCCTCGCGGTTGACTCCGAACCTTTGGGATAACTTTGCCTCGACGTCGTTGACTCCTGTGGGGGTTACATTGTTGCCAAGAACTGTGCTTTAAAGAAGAAGATTTACTTTTGTTGCTAAAGAACCATTTACTAAGAAGAGACTTTACCTGAACTATTATTTTTCCTTCCAAAGAGTATTTATTGAGATTGTGGTATATTTTTGTTGTTATTTGGTCTTGTGCTAAGCCTTATATAAACATCCTTATTTTTATAATACCTTTTGTGCTGTGTCCATTTGTGGTGTATTCACTTTATTACTGTATGTGGTCATGAATGCTTAACACACTGCCTCTGAGATAGGCCAGTCTGCTCTGCCAAGCTACCAAGGGGGTGAGCAGGGGTTATCTGAGTGTGTGATCCCCTTGCCCTGACTAGAGGAGGTGGGTCCCTATTTATCACAAGTGTATACCTCTGCCAACTAGAGACCAGCCGATTGAAGGAGACCTAGTGTATTCATGGATAGCTCCAGTTGGTGCGCCACTGGATCTTTGGGTGATATGTCCCAGTGGTAGTTAAAGTCCCCAACTACCAGTATGTTTTTGTACCGTGTGCAGAGATCAGAGATTATTTCGTGAAAAATGTCGTTAAACATTTTGGTTGATCTTGCGGGACGGTAAACCACCACGAGTGCGAGGCAGTAGTTGGTGAAAGAGATTTTTACACCGAGGAGGTCTGCGTTGTCACTATTCTCTGCTAATATTTTAGTGATAGTAAGCTGTTTTTTGAAAAAGATAGCAACCCCCCCTCTTGTGTTGCTGCTACGGTTGTGCCATAGGACGTCATAGATTGAAAGAGAATTAAGAGAGTGTATGCAGTGCTAAATTAGTGATAAAGTACTTACTCCTCATACTGTACCCATGGTTTGTCGCAGATTACCCAATGGTCCATGGGAAGATATTGCCATTGATATTGTTGGTCTGCTTAATGGTGAACATCGTACTCCCTTTTTAATAGTTTTGATGGATCTTTATTCAAGATGTGTTGAAGTTTCATTTGCATCAAGTGTGACATCTTATTGTGTGAATATTTTTTACAAGATATTTTTAAAAGAGAAGGATTTCCTTGTACACTTTTATCTGACAATGGTCCCCAATTCTGTTCTGGGCAAATGTCTGATTTCCTGTTGTCCTGTGGTGTTATGCACAAAAAGTGTGCTGTTTATCATCCTGAAACCAATGGAGCAGTTAAAAGATTTAATAGAGTGATAAAAGAAAATATTCAACTCTCTAGAGTAAATTCTTTGGATTGGAAATTAGAGTTACAGAAGTGTATCTTAGCTCATTGTTTCTCCCCACATACCTCTACACGGAGATCGTCATTTGAATTGTTCAAAGGTAGATCTCCAAATACCAGATTTTTGTCCTAGTTGGATGACTTGGGGCAAGGGTGTGAAAGACAAAAATATTGGTGATTGTAGAAAAAGGGAGGAAATGATCCAACAAAAGAACAAGTTGAATTTTGATAAAAGAAAGAATGTTATAAAAGTAATTGTAAAAGTAGGTGATTTGGTACTCATGAAAGCTCCTGTAGGAACATTATCTTGGTCCAAGTTCACTGTTCCGATGCATGTAAAAAAAAAAAATCAGAAATGCTGTTAAATTGGAAAATGGGAACATTTGGAATTTGAGTCGGGTTGTAGTTCTTAAGAATAATCTCAATTCTAAAATGTGTAATGACGATATGATTGTTGGTTCCAATGTCTCAAATGATTGTTACTCAAGACACAATCTTCGTAAGACATCTGTGCCGAACTACTTAAAAGACTATGTTGGTAATTAATATTTGAGTTTGGGATTTTATTTTATTTGTATCCTTAGATTGTATTTGATTACACTGTGTAATTTGATGTGTTTCTTTTGTATTATTATTATATTCATTTCTTCTTAAAGTTCTATTGTATCTCAGTATTGGTAGGGAGATGTGTGGTGTCTTCCTACATTCCTCTGTAACTGGTAAGTTCTATAGAATTCAGAACTCTGCATGCATTTGAGTGACCTGGGATCAGTTGCTCCTGAGTAGCTGATGGCTGGGGTGTCACTAATAAACCTCTTTGAAAACTACTCACACATCTTTGGTATTATTGAAAACTTTAAATAACACAATACGGGATTATTCATAAGTATAGAACAGAAATGTGTTTTCTATTTCACCACTTGTTATTGTAATGTATTACTTGTTACAAGCCAACCCATATATGCTAGGTAGGAAACAGGCACAAAGGGGTAGAGAACACTAGGGGTGGGGTATTGTTAATGTGTCACAACAAAAGCCCTCACCCACCCAATGGTTGGCATGCTGCATCATCAGGTCGCTCCTGACACCCTTACAAATGGATAGTGGGTATGCTAATCCCAATTACTATATGGGGAGTTTCGGGGAACGATGTTCACAGATGTATCGCTTTGTCAATCATATGATCTATCTAATTGTGTCAAATCTAATGTGAGGTGTCTACATGTAGAGGTGATTTTTTTATATTGATTAAAACTCCCCCCTTGGTAAAATAAGCATTTTGCTGAAAGTGTCCCAGATGCAGGGGTAAAACAAAGGTGGGAATGATTATAACCACTTCTCAACATGTTTCTTTCTCTATGACCCTATAACTAGTTTCAATAGCATTCTTCAGGACCAGGAACGCCCTCTCTGCTGAAACAAAATCTATCAATAAACCAAATGTTAAGGAAGAGTATAAGAAATGATCCAACCGGTTTTGGATATTTGTCCTTAATTTGGGCAATCACCTCAACAATATGTAATGTACACTCAAAAAGTGGTGTTGCTTTTTTGTGTCCCTGACTTTGGAGCATCTAAGTCGTGACACAAAAAAATGATTTACCAAATATTTGCTGTCAGTCTAGTGTGTGATAATCTTTTAATCTCTGCCGGATTATGTTAATTTGCACTCAGACATTCAGCGCTAAGAAAACAAAATCCACACTTCCATGTTGGCAATCTCTTTTGAAGTCAAATGTGACTAAGATACTTGACACACTGTGTAGGTATTTATTCTACATGGCTCATGAATCTTTGTTAATTCGAGATAATTGGTGTATAAATATAGGTGCGTACTCCCATTTCTCTCAATGTATTAGGTATATAACTGTTTTAACTTTATCTTGGCTCATAAGAAATGTAAATACAGTACAACCCTACCGGTCATGGCTTTCTCATAATGTTAAGTCCAATAAAATAGCTCAAAACTCCCTTGCGGGCAATTAAGGGGAGAGGATGTATTGGCCCGGGAGATTTTCAGCGCGGTGGAGGTGGCCGCACTTATCTTTTATGTTCAGCGCCTCCTCCCGAAGAACGTCGCAGCAGGCGGCAGGCTCGGTGCAGGGTATGGCCTCCGGGAGGGTTGCAAGCTCTTGGATAAGGTGTGCCGGGTCATGTTTAGGGAGTTGGGGGTCTGGCGCACCTACCATCAGGCGACGCACCGGTCGGCGGACCTCCTTGACCGGGGCAGGACCTGCTCGACCTGCTAGGCGTGGAGATCCCTGGGCTTGGTGAGTAGCTATTTAATAACTACTTTGTTTTCTTCTGCTCTGTGTTATTATATATGTTTTTCCCGAAGAGCAAGAATGCTGCCGATTCGATTACATTGCAGGTAAATTGTTGTTTATAGCTTCTGTGATTGCAAGTGCTCGCCTGCTCAGTGGCGTTGCTACTATGCTTACTTGTTTGCAACTTTGTGCTCATTTGGCCTGATTATGTATGAATGTAGTACTTTACAGAACTGCGTAATGCTAGAGAGACTAGAGACACAAGTCTAGTCCTTCCTTTGTACTCCTGCTGCCATTAAGAAGAAGAGATAGTGGTGGATTGATAGGTTGCGTATATTATAACTTGTTAGTAGTAGTAGGACATTTTTTAGTGGTCTGCAATCATGATGACGGACTGTGTCTGTCACGTCGCGTGCTGCTGAGTGCTGGCAGTTGTAGTAGAAACTTTTTGTTGTTAGTTTAGGTATTGATTTACATAACTTTCCAAGTAGATGGTCTGCGAATCCAACAATACTGTACTATCCTCCTAGTTGACCAGATCAAATAGGTCAATACATGTAGTGCAATTGTTGTTAATTCGTTTCCCCGAGATAATTTTAGATTGTGGTCAAAAGAAATCAAATATTTGAAAAAAACAATCATCCATGTTTGTGTTTATTTCATGATCATCAGCAACTCCCAGGGGCAAGAGGACGACAGCGACGCCGGCGGAAGAAGGTGGGCAGGATCGGTCCTCCAGGCGTTCTTCTGCTGGCCCCAGTAAGTTGTTCTGTT
The DNA here is from genome assembly GCF_964263255.1 of Lissotriton vulgaris. Taxonomy (NCBI): domain Eukaryota; kingdom Metazoa; phylum Chordata; class Amphibia; order Caudata; family Salamandridae; genus Lissotriton; species Lissotriton vulgaris. The sequence goes on from NC_141687.1 coordinate 1,337,193,972, forward strand.
GTAATGTTAATATTAATAATTATACTTCCCTAACTTTTACAGCACCTATTCATTCCAAACTGTTTCCTAATTCTATTTTTTACAAAATAGTCTTTTATCTTCTTGTAGACTTTATCTACATTCTTATCCTGCCTCTACTATCACTCTCAGTGCTATTACTATTTGCTAGTATTATGATTCAGTCTGTGTAGGTAGCAAAGCTTTCCCAGTCGGCAAACGGTGTTAAACAAAACTCTGATCCAGCAATAGCTCTAGGCACTGAGTGCAGTACTCTGGGTTGCCCTTGCTGTCTATTCCAATCTTCTTAATGTAAGTGCTTTGACAATTTCCAACAACAAAATGTCAATGTGTCCACCAAGAATAAGCTAGTAGTTGGCTTTTTTGATTTGATAGGAGCACATACCATACCGCTAGTGTTTCAGGGACTATTCTGCACATACAGAAGTATGGACAGAGAAATAGGACATTGTTGATGATAGGAGCAGTTCGACTTTCCACATACCTCAGTCCGAACAGAAGTTGAATGCCGAATCCCCTGACCCACTATCTAGTGTGTCTGACCAATGATTATACGACCCAGAAGAACAGAAGAAGACTACCGCCGAGTCCCGGCGTATCAGAGTCACAGAAGCAGGCCTGCAAAGTGCAGTAGTGCAAACCCTTCCGCTCACTCACTCGTGAACAAAAACCACACCATTTTTTTTTAGTTTCAAAGTTTTATTTTCAAATAAGAAATAAAAAAACAATTTCTTTACTTTTAATAGCGCAGTATTCCGAGCGAACAGTGGTGATATATGACATTAAAGTTTAAACACCCTTCCCTAGAATCAATATACTTCAACTTATCACATCTAATTATTAGAATAACTGTGCAGGAGCCATCACCTTGTTTGAACTTCTAGTAATAGTGGTGATGAGGAGTAGGAGGTGAATTGAAAAGCTCTTGTTGGCAGAAGGGCAGTACTTTAAAAAATGGTGCACGTTAAAAAGCAAGCATTCATCAGTTGTGCCAAAAAGTGTAGCATGTAATGGCTAAGCATATAAAAGGTTAACACCCTCCCCAAAACCATCACTTTTTTTCATTCCCAATAATTAAAAATTGGTTATGTATTAACATTTTCTTCCATTACGAGACGAAATAGGGGGTGGCGTATGGCATCTAAAAATATGACATGTTTTTTCTAGGTGTCACATCATCGGATACAGCACACACTACCACCACCACCGTTGCCGGGGCCAGCAGCGCGGATGCGTCCACTCCAGGGGGTGATGCGGCGGTGCCACAAGTGCCACCAGGAGGAGCCGTGGGGGATGGCTCAGCAGCGGCGGACGGTGGTAAGTTATTATACTCCTTACTTATTGACATTTTAGAGTAGGCTCGTAAAGGAGTGTATGATGTACTGTACAATAGACAGTACACTAGTACAAGTACACTGTACTGTTAAGAACAGTTACTAATTTAGAACTACATTTTTTTCCAATCACGGAAAAGACAGTCACCCTTGACTTAGTAATAGCATTAGCGGTGGTAGCTCTCGAGTAAGCAATGTCCCCCTCTATTTGACTTCAACTCAGCTGGGAAACTTTTATCGTGAAGTCAAGTCATATCAGATAAACTTGAGGGATGTGATGAACAAAAAGGGAAAGAAGGGTGAAAGGAAGGATGAGCGAGTCGTAACATTTATGACTGTAAAGAATGATACGTGTTTTTGAATGCAGGCAGAGGTGGCTGATAGGAAGGAATCAGATGCATAGCTGCTTGAAGCAAGGAAGGTTGGAAGAATAAGAAAAGATGACTGCCTGTGTGGGTGAATCAGAAAATGCATTTGTGGTGTGCATTGCAATATATCATTTGTGTGAAACTCAAATGCAAGTCAAGATGGTGGTTTACCAAATAAAAGGAAAAGGGTGTTAGTTGGTTGTTGAGAAAAAGTAAAATTGGTACAGTTGAGACATTAAGAAGAATGATAGACGTTTACTTTGAACATCATGTCCGTGCCAGAGTAGCAAAGCAGAGGAAATCCAAATACTAGAAGTGGAGATTGTTTAGAAAAACTCCCTTGACTAACAGTACAGTAGTTTACTTTGCAAGCACAGCATATATTGTGTATGTATTCTATAGTTGACATTATATCAAGTCAAGTCCCTTCCTCCGGCAATAATGGGTACCACACTCACTCCCTATCTATACATTTTCTTTCAGCTGTGTCATGGGTGGACTATCGCTGTTGTTCACTCAATCTATCAAAACAAAGCACCTAAAGTCATCCATCATATAAGCAATGATCATGTGATCGGCAGGATATATGATCAGAAATGAATAATCTTCATTTCCTTTTGTAGTAGTCAAGGCCTGGGGGGGCAGTGCGAAATATAAATTACATTGAGCAGTAGCCCTCGATGTAACAGAGTAAGGCCAGTGCCACCCCTATAGAAAGCAAGAGCTTCCCTATCCCCACCTGCATACACAGCTTAAAGTAAAGCGAGTTTGCGTCATCATGGCTTGTGTCTGTTTTTCTTGGGTGCAAGCTGAATGAGCTGGCATTATGCTGACTACCACAAGATCACGTACAAGTAATTTGTTTCGCAGAAAAAAAGAAGAAGACTGGCAAACTCTCTGACTCTCTGACTATGTAATGAGTCCATAGTGCTGCTTGTAGAATTCCTGAAACTTCCACTAATGTTACAGGCCTACAAACACAGCAGAAAGATACATGCCAAAATGTTATACTGTGCTTGCAAGTTGCTAGTGTTACTGTGAGACAACTTTCTGTTGAATTATTTTGTGTTAATGTTAAAGAGTATTGGTTAAAGTATTTTTCTTTCTTTCTTCATATAGATGCTCCAAAAAAGCTCACCAGGAAGGAGATGGCTGTCCAGGCCAGGGCCCGGAAGCTGGATGCCATTTGTGCTGAGTATCGGTGGCTGTGGGCTCGGGAGCGGGAGGAGGAGGCGGCAACAACTGCATCCTCCTCCAGTGCCCCCGGGGCCACCAGCCAGCAGCCTCCAGTTTACGGCGCCGTGGTCCAACAGCCTCCCGCTTCCGCCGCACAGCAGCAAGGAAAACACCAGCTGCCCCCCCCCCCCCAGAGCCTGGATGGCACGTCAGCGCAGCCTCCGCAAGAGAGTTGACTCCCTGGAGCGCGTGGTAGAGAAGCTCCAGCGCCAGCTCCGGGACCTCCGCAAAGAGATGGGGGATCACCTGTCCACAGGACACCGCCGGAAAAAGTGACTGTCCTTTTCCCCTTTTTTAAAGACTGTTGGGGGTGGGAATTGGGCCTTGGGGATTCAAAGGAAATTTTGAAGGACATTTGGACATTGGTTGGGGTTAGGAAGGGGGTGAGTTTGGTCTTTTGAATAGTTTATTTTTATTAGGGAAAATATATTTATTTATTTTACATACTTAAACATAGTATACACGTTCATATTATTTTGTGTGGTGGTGGGCGGGCGTTACTGTACGTTTGGTTTCCTCAAACTTACCAGCATGAATTATCTTAACGTCCAAAAACGTACAAAAGTGCCACTAACAGAGTTAGTGAATTCAATTGCCCTACTAGAACTTTACTAGTCCTACTGTCAGTCTCTCCTCTCCTCCGAGTCCTAGCCCATTATTCTACCTCCCCAAAATGCTTATCTTACCTGTGATTCGTGTTTGACAATAGGGCTAGGTACAGGGCTGGCTGCATGGCAAATGGCGATTAAGGTTGGGTATGGAATCCTGGACGGATGAAATGTCATCGTTGTGCTGGTAGTAGTCGTGGTTCACACTGGCAGTAGCAGCATATGAAAAGAAAGGAAATGAAACATTGAGTGGCCTGAGCGTAGCATTAGAACAGTACGATAGATAGTACGGTAGAGAGCAGTGCCATAAATTGTAGCCTAAGCAGTGCTAAAGTATACAAAATATAAGTACTAGTTGTGTGGAGTATGTCTACTGTAAGAAATAGTATTGAAGGCGAAGGACACAGCAGCATAACATTAAGCATTCGATTCATCACGTGTGGGAGGAGGATGTTGTTGATGATCAATCCACAATGGCGCACATGAAATTTTGATTTGAATGATTTTTCCTTTGCTTTGACCTTATCCTCTCCAGCAAGTGTGTGGAATTATTGTTGTCACTTACACCTCATTGAAAACCACACAGCCCGGGGAAAGAGGGCTAGGGTTTAAAAATTGGATGGGAGTGGGGTTTTTTGGCAAAGTTTTATGGAGAGAGGAAAAAAAACACAGCATGGACAAACAACAAATGAAGATAAACAAATCTTTGGATACGAAGATATCCATAAATCTTTTAAGGGACATAAAGGAAGTGCATGCACTACTGCATGCATTAAGTTGTTTGCTAAATGGACGGTTAGGTTACTGAAAACTAAGTAGTACTTTCTACAACTTACTAACTATGAAGAAACAATATGACAGTACAGGGCTGCAGTAATTACACACTTTCACTTGCCTATCTGCCCTCAGAGAGAATAAACACTTAGTACATTAAATTAGTTTTATAAATAGCAAAGAAAAACGTATACAATGGCTGGAGGGATGAATTTGAAGCAGAGAGCAAACAAATGCACACAGTCACACTCATAGAAGTTCACAACAATAAAATTATTTAAAAGATAAGGAGAAGTGAAGATACTGTAGCTGTATGTTGTAGTTGTCCTGTTGAATTTGGGAAGTTGCATGCATCCAGCCATTCCTCTTATTCGCGGTACTCCTCTATTCCATCAGACACTCCGTCGATCAATCTTGGTGACCAGACACACGGTCCACTGCCTGCCTGGTGGATGCGGAATTGCGGATCGCTAATAGTAAGCCTGAGTTAATTGTTTTTTACCATCGTACAGGGTAAATGTAGGCCTGTAATTGTTGATGGAAAAACAGGAAGTGATATTAAAACCCCACGGAGAAAAAAATATAAGGTACGCTGTGTAGTGCAAAAATAACACTTTCAGTTTCAGAGGCGACAGTATTACATACAAGCATCATTTCTAAAGTGCGTACTCTGAGTCTCCTTTTCAAGGATAGTAATAATTAGCAAACAGCAGGCCAGGGCCATGCAGACGGTCAAGGCAGGCACCACTGAGTGAAGCAACCTGATGTAGCATACCTCTTTGACACAGACAGACAAAGCATATCTAATTGTATGCAGCAAGCCACATTGCCGCAAATTTACATGAACTGCTGTCTGGAACCTGGCATAACAAAACTACACTGGCTCGACCACTCCATACCACGACTAGACAGACATGTAGTTCTGCTGTAGTAGTTGTTGTTGACTGGTTTACCTGTTTGCCACTCACAAATCGGCCATAGTTCTTCCGTAAACCGACGATGATGATCCATCCATCCCAGTGAGTGACTGTAAAGAAAAAAGATATATTATTTAACTTTGATCATCAACACTCATCATCATCATGGTATATTGGTAAACAGTGAGTCCAAGGACATTTTGCATATTGGAAAATGCAACGTAGTGGCCCCTGCAGCTGAAGTACAATTTGAATTAAACAGAGTAGACTTGAGTTAAATTTAGTGTGTAAAAGATTAAATAATAACAGAAGACATATGATTCATTTCATGCACAACAAACAAACAGCAATTGCTTTCATCAGAGCCAGACAGACATTGCTGTCCACTGCATGCCATATTCTCATTATTCATTACCGGCTCCACTTTTTGTCAGCATCTTGTTCTGAAAGCGAAGGCCCACAGGGCAGCCGTTCCTGTCAATTTCAGAAGTAACTGTCAGCAATCAGCATGTAGTCAGTAATTCTAGTCCAACTTGAGGGGACTCGTCTACGAAGCAAAAGTTTCCTGATTCTGCGTAATCCAGCCATCTGCCTTGAGGGAAATCATTTGGGGGAGTCTGGAGGCGGAGGATAGAGGAGCATGACTGAGTTGTGAACTTGTGAACCTCAGTAATGCAGACAGCGGCACCTTCAAATCAATAAGGAAATAAGATAAAGACAGTGCTGCTGATGAGTTTGTTGTGATCAGGTGATTAAAGTTTTGTTGTGGTAAAAGTTGCAAAACAAAGAAAGACACACAGGAATAAAAGTGAATAAGGACGAAAAAAGTCATTTTCAGGCCTCAGTGTCAGGGAAGTAGAGCTCGTCCTCAAACTCTGTGATTTGAGACGGGAGTAGGTCAGCTAACAGAGAAGAACTTCCGTCACCTAAGTCGGTGTCCTCTTCTTTCTGCGTGCATTCACGTATTTTGTAATCTGGTGGTACCATCTGTGGCCTTTGCATCAGCACTGGAGCGAGCACACCCTTGATGAGTTCTCCAATCCACTTCCGACAATATAATGTTGTTCTGTATGTATTTTTTTAAGCCTTTCATTGTCAACTAGGCGGGTTAATAAGCTCACAGCCAACTAATATGCATCTTGCTTGTTAGTATCACCTTTGAACGTTGAAGACACCGCCCTCAGTTGGTTCTCTAGCATGCGCAACAATGGAATAGCTTTGCCCAATGTACAGTCCTCCCTGCTGCCTTCACGCATGAAGACCTCAAAAGGACGAAGCATTTCTGTCAGGCTTTTAACTAGCTTCCATTACTCTAACTCTAGCCTCATGTCTTTCATAGCAGAACACAGTGCAAAGACTTACTCATTGATTGCTAAGCACTACTCAGACGCTCAAGCATATAGAAGGTTGAGTTCCAACGTGTTACCACCTCCTGGATGAGTCCTCCGACTGGCACTCTACGTTCATGTTGAAATTTCCTCAGCTGCTTCCGGGCCTTAAAAGAATGGCTGAAATGTGTGCAGATCCTTCGGCAGGTGGTCAGTAACTTGCTGACTGTGTTTTCTTTTTTCAAGAAATCTTGAACAACAATGTTAATACTGTGCGCCAAACACGGCACTCTGAAATAGCCACCATCATGCATGGCCTTAACTTTATTACTGCCATTATCTTTGGAAACATAACCAATCATGCGCTTTCTTGGATGCAGCCATTTATAGACCTTACTCTGAAACTCATCTAAAAGGTTTAGTGCAGTATGAGATTTCTCCATGGCAAACATGGCTACTGTTGCATGTTTCCGAGTAGCTTGAAAAACTGTGTCAGTGTCAACACCTGCATATAACTTGTCTCTAACCCCTGCAAAAGAGACCCAGTGTGGCGTGATGCACATGTAATCAAGGGCTAAGCAACTGGCCCACATGTTTGTTGTCAGGTGGATAGTGTGAGCAGCACTCTTCTGCAAAGCTGCCCCAATCACCTCCAGCACATCTTCAAGTTCAAGTTTCAAGTTTATTTTATTTGTTTTGGTACTCTACTGAGGACCACAAATTTTATACGATAAAATTCATTTACATATACTTTTAGAATTTCATATTAATACAAAGCTAAAAAAGGTTTTAAAAATATATAAAAGTTATAACAAACTAGTTCATTAGGAGGAAATTTGCATACTGTGATCAAGTCCTTTACGGTGGTGATATGGCAGATAATGTATATAGGATACAGGTGTTTTGTCCTAGCTGCCACTACTTTTGGGTTAGGGCATATAAATAAAAGATGTTCTACATCCTGCTCCCCTCCGTGGCAGAGGTTACATAATGAAGATCCATTTGGGTGCCATCTTGATGTTGTGGTTAGTACTGGTAAAATGCCGAGCCGTAACAGGATGATTGTTCTCCTAGCTCCGTGCGAGAGATTAAAGTATGTGTATTGTTGCACTTGCTTAGGTGCGATTGTTTCCGTGAAACTTTTATACAGTGTCAATTTGGCACATTGTTAAAAATCAAGATCATAACTGAGTCTGGGGGTGAAACATTTTAAAAAGAGTTTCAGTTGTGACGGAGTCCACGTGAGCAACAGGTTAACATTGATCTCCGCTAGTTTAAATGCAGTGGACATGTTTCTGAAGAATACTTGTTTCCAAGCGTCACAGTCAAAGGTCTCGGTTTTAAGTAGTGAGCGGAGAGTTCCAGCCTTTGCGTGCAGCAGGTTATATGCCCACCTGATGACGTTTGCGATAGCTCTTGAGTAGGAGCTCGTAATAGAGAATTCGAGGCGAAGAGCTTGCACCGGGGTGGAGTGTGATACCTTCAGCATTTTCCTCAGTAACTTCCCTTCTTTTTGGTCCAGGAATGACCACTGTTTTATTGGAATATATGAGAAGGGATAAAAAATGTCTGTTGCCTGAGGCCGCGTATAGTCTTTGAAGGGCTCCGGCATGCACCTTGGATTTCCTAGTCAGGTTATTAACCTGTAAATTGATTTTTAATGTTTTAGTGAAGATCCTGCCCAGGTATGTGTATTCCTCTTTCTCTTCTATTGTTCCAGCGCGGAGTCTCCAACAGAATTTGGTGCTTCTTTTTCTTCCTGAGAAGGAGACTATTTTTGTCTTGGTGAGATTCGGGATTAAGAAATTTTCCTGACTGTATTTGTTCAGAGTGTCTAGAAGTCTTTGCAGACCAAAGGGCGTAAGATCTAACATTACGATATCGTCTGCATATAAGAGGGAGTGAACGTTATGGGCTGCGATCTTTGGAGGCAGACTTGATGCTTGTTGCAAGTGCTGAGGCAAATCACTAAGATATAGTGAGAATAACAAAGGGGCTAAGAGACACCCCTGCTTGAGACCATTTGCTGTTGGAATTATGTTGGTCAGGCCCTTTTCACTCCCCATTTGCACTTGACACCACGTGTGTGAATGCAGTGTAATTATAATTTGTAATAACTGCTCAGGAATTCTTAACTTCCTCAGTTTTTTTCAGAGTGATGGTCTGTCTACTCGATCAAATGCGGTAGAAAAATCGATGAATGCTGCGTATACCGGTTGGGATTTTCCTACAACGTATTTGTCGAGGATTGTTTGTAATATCACAATGTTATCGATAACCGAATGGTTAGGCCTGAAGCCGGCCTGATATAAGGGGATTAGATCCTAAGAAAATGCCCAATTTTTAAGTTGGTCCAGCACTTTGGCGGCAAAGATTTTCCCTGTGGCATCTAATGATGCTATTTGACGATAGTTGCCAGCCTGATGTCTTGACCCTTTTTTAAAAATCGGTATTATGATGCTCCCCTTCCAGGATTTTGGCACTGATCCTGTTTTAAAGATGAAGTTAAAAAGGGGAGAGAGCATCTTACTCAAACCCTTGGGATCTGCCTGTAGGACCTTGATTGGTATTTGATCTGGGCCGGAGGCTCCTGTAGATCTCGCCTTTCGGATGTGCATTTCTATTGAGAACGGGGAGGCGGTCCCGATCGGAACGTTGTTTCCTTCGCTGTTATTCCCAGTGTTTACGGCCTCTTCATTACTCGTGTTTGCTCTGTACAAAGCTGTCAGGTAGATTTCCCATTCTTCAGGTGGGACTGGGATAGGGTGCAGGGCCTTTTTTGTTTCAGTTTCCTTTGCGATTAATGACCAGTATAATCGTTGGTTGCGCTGTTTTGCCGCAATTTGTAGATCGACCCAGTTTTTGTCCTGCGTTATTCTTTTTAAGCAACGCTTTTCTCGCTTGAGTTGATTTTTCACTTTTTTAATTTCTGCCTGTCTAGTGATTGAGCGGTCCACATCTTGTGCTCTAATAAGTTTGTTTAGTCTTTTTGCAGTTGCAGAATTTGAGGTTTTATTTTTGTTTTTATTCGTTACTAGTGCGACTTGTTGCAATTTATTTTGAAGGACTTGCTTTAAGTTCTCGATAATGGATTCAAAGTTTGTTATTACATCAGCGGAGAATTCTATAGTTAGAAGATGATTTGTATCGATTAAGGTAGTTATTTTATCTAACATAGATGAATTCCAGTAGAGCCTCCTTTGGGTTGTTTTTGCCTCCACTGTGCTATGTTTATACATGATTTGGCTAGGAGAGCAGGTACTTAGCATCCATTGCGTATGTAATAGCAGGATTGCGTGGTCACTCTCTTCAGTGAAGTAGATGCCGAGATGTGAAGCGGACTCAAACGACTCCATGCTGCTGATCATATAATCTAGGATTGAGAGGGTACTATTTCCCCGTCTGGTATGCGATGCTGGAATGTCACCTTCCACGTTCCCATTCAAAATAATTCCATTTACTATTGGAAGTGACGCTAATAGCATTTTCCCCCTTTTATCAGCCCTGCTTCTAGTCGGGAATGTCGGCACCGGTATTTCTAGAGCTTCATCTTTGTACCAGTTCGCCCAGTTGGAGATTTTATTGTTTGATATTTTTCCATTGAGATCACCCATTATCAGGAATGGCGGATAAGATTGAGCTTCGATTATTTGTTGAATGGTTTCAAAGGTTTCCTCAAATTGGACATCGTTCTTTGGTCCGGGAGGGACATATACGTTGAAGAGTAATAGTCCTTTTTGGGGGTCTGAGGAGTGAGTCTCCAACCTGATTTCTATACACTGTAATTGCTTAGAATTGGTGTCAACAATCTCTTGAGCCCAGAGATACTCTTCTCTTAATAGGATAGCTATCCCTCCCTTAGCGTGTCCCCGTTTAGCTTCCTGCGCAGGGGTGTCATAAACGAAGTATCCGTCCTGGTTAAAGGTTTTTATTGACCAAGTTTCCTGTAGTGCCAATATGTCCGGTCGATTTTTTGTGACTGTTGAAATTAATCAGGAAGCATTTGTAGAAGTAAGTAGATTTAATGTCCAGCACAGCATCAGCAGGTACACAGATCAGATCCAAGGTACAACTGACTGACTAACACTAAACCTTCTAGAATTCCAGGTCATGTTGGAATCATAACATAATATGCAGGGCAGACATCAGAAGAACAGAGTGATGTCATACAAGCACAAATAAATAAATAATAGGAAGAGAAAACATAGAATGTAACACATCCCCCTTTTCCATAACAAAGATAACACTAAACATAATCTCTAAATTTCAATGGTCTATTTGTGACACGAACATTACGTTTGATCCTTGAGGCAATGGTGTCTTGATTACCCTGCCCTGAAATATCAGAACAAGGTAAATTCTTAGCACAGGCACCATGAACAGCATAGTTACATTTTGCAATTCTTTTAGTGTTCCATAACTTACCATCCTGAGTAATAACAGAATTAGAGAACACTTTTTTAATCTGTATAGGTCTACCAAACTTAGATGAACCTTTAGTCATTAAACCAGGTTTTTTAATTCGCACCCAATCCCCTACAACAAAATCATGCATTTTGACATTCCATTTTTTGTTGTACCAACACATGGTCTTGTTCTGTTTTTCTTCGACTCTTTTAGCCGTATCATGTACACATTCCCTAGTAGATAATTTATCTTGACATTTATCCATAAGCCACCATGGACAAATTTTAGAGGCTGGATCTCTACCCTTTAATAATTTGAAAGGACTAATTCCAGTTGTAGAATGAGGCGTAATTCAATAAACTCACAACCTCTCTCTCAACTCACTCAACCATTCTCCACGTGTATTAATGACATCAGCAATGTAAGATTTCAACACCCTATTGAACCTTTCTACTTGACCATTTTCATGCGGTTCATACAAAGATGTACATTTGTGCACAATCCCATGTCCCTTCAAAAAGTTTTCCATCTCTGATGACTTCAATTGGACACCATTGTCCGTTACCAGAATAGAAGGGCAGCCCTCTCGAGCAAAAATCTCCTTGAAAAACAAAATAACAGAATTGGTGGTGGCAGTGGAAACAAACTTCACCTCTGGCCATTTCGAATGAAAATCAATTAACACCAATGCAAAACGTGAATTCTCTGGTAAGTTCCTGAAAGGTCCTGCAATATCGAAAGCTAATTTTTTCCAAGGCACCTCTGGCCATTTCGCCACCTTTAAAGGTGGAACATTAGTTCTGAGCATCTTTTCACTTGATACACACTCGGTACATTCCCTTACTGTTCTGTCAATGTACGCATCCATTCCTGGCCACCAAAAGAAGGTCCTAATCAATCTCTTCATGGACGATATACCTGGGTGTGTCTTGTGAGCCAATTTAAGAATCATGCCTTGTATACCTTGCGGTGGAACACATTTGCCAGATTTAAACAAATAATCATTCTCCATTTCTAACTCATCTGCAACCTTAGCAAAAGGCAAGAACTCTTCCATAATCAAATTTTTCTTGGGCCAACCCTCCATCACAAACTTTTTGAGGGTGCTCCACTTATCGTCTTCACCAATGCAATTGTTCCACTTCTCCTCAGTAATCTCTTGAAACTGATCACCCAATACATCAGCAATAGATAAAGAAAAATCAACTTCTCTAATAACATCAACATCATCTTGTTTACACGGAAGACGAGAAAGAAAGTCCGCTGTAAAATTTTTCTTACCTGGAACATATTCCGTACTGAAATTATACTCCTGTAACTTGGATGACAATCTTGCAATTCTGGCAGTCGAATTCCATCCACCACCAGTAGATAGGATATTAACTAACGGTTTATGATCCGTTCGCAGAACAAATCTACAGCCCCAGACATATAACCGAAAATGTTCGACAGCCCACACACATGCAAGTAGCTCCCTCTCAATCACTGCATACTTCCTTTCACAGTCATTTAGTGTGCGAGAAGCAAAAGCTACATTCCACTCCTCTTTTCCTTCTCTCTGTGACAGAACACCCCCTAAGCCATATAGACTCGCATCTACAGTTATAATACATTCTTTCTTCATCCTGAAAGGTTTCAACGTGGGGGCATTGACAATGTCCTTTTTTATCAACTCAAAAGCCTCCTGTTGTTCCTTAGACCAAACATACCTCACATTCTGTCTTAACAAACTTCGCAGAGGTTCCATTTTGGTAGCAAAACCTTGCACAAATTTGCTATAGTACTCACACATTCCTGTGAAAGACAGTAATTGATCTCTATTGACAGGTGATGTGCTTTGACTATGGCATCAACATTATTTTTTTTGGGAATAATTCCATCTCCAGATAGAGTATGTCCTAGATATTCAACCGAATGTTGGAACAGTTTACATTTATGGGCTTTTAAGGTAAGGCCATGATCTTCTAACCTCTTGCAAACCTCATAGAGATGCCCTACATGGTCATTTTCATTTCTTGAGAAAATCAGAATGTCGTCCTGAAAACACTTAACATACTCATCTAAGTCTCTAAAAATCAAAAACATGACTCTTTGAAAAACTGTCGCAGCCAACGCCAGGCCAAAAGGCATTCTAGTATATTGATATAAACCAAAAGGTGTAATAAAAGCTGTCAGTTTCTTAGATTCTTCTTTAAGTTCAATCTGATGGTACGCTGAACGTAAATCTAGCGTTGAAAATATTTTTGCACCTTCAAACATTGATACTACCTCGTTGATATTGGGTAAAGGGTGACAGTCTATGACAATATTAGTGTTCAGCGCCCTGAGGTCTACACACACTCATAATTTTTGATCAGGCTTGCGGACTAAAACTATGGGAGAAACCCACTCTGCTGATTCAATAGTTTCAATTATGCCCTCATCTGATAACTCTTTTAACATGTCTTTCAGTTCTTGTCTTACACTAATGGGTACACCCCTTATTTTTTGCTTCACTGGTATAGCATTGTCTTTCAATACAATCTTGTGTGAGAAACTCTTTAACTTTCCCAATTTGTCGCAAAAAACATTTTTAAAAGAGTTGACAAGTTTTTGTTCTTCACCATCAATCTTGAAATTATCTTCCACTGTGGCCACTTGGTTATATAGTGTATCATCACATAACATAACAGGTTCCTTAGCTCTGGGATTTAGTATAATACCCAACTTGTATTGGTCACGCCAACCCAGGACATTGACACCTTTTTTTGCAATGTAAAGTTTTATGTCAGCAGATCTGTGTTTAAAATGTATAGACACTTCAAAAAAACCTTCAACTTCAATCTGATGTCCCTCAAAACTAACGGCCTTAATATCTGGTTGTTCCAACTTACTAAGACAAAGATGATCACTCAACTTTTCAAACAAATAATGTTCTGTCATAATTGTCCATGGCGATCCTGAGTCTACCATTAAGGATAATTTAACTTGACATATTACAAAATCAGCATTGGGTGATTTTTTTATGTGCGCCGGAACAATATCAATTATAGAAACAACAAAACCTTTGTCTATCATGTCTGTTTCCTGTAATGAATCTTGTGAAATGCTATTGTGAGTGGTTTCATTACAAGTGAGAAATGAAACTGCTCCCTTAGAGGGTGTGGTATTCCGTTTGATATCTTTACAAACACTGGTGAAATGTCCCATTCTACCACAATTTCTACATTCCTTGTTAAGAGCAGGACATCCAGGAAAAGAAGCTAAATGTGATCTATTTCCACATCTATAACAAACAGACATACCACCAAACATTCCTTGAGAATTCCTATTGAAACCTCCTCTGTAATTTTGTTGGAAACGTGAAGGTTGAGAACGTTGATAGGTTTGTTGCATATGATTATCGTTCCTGAGTTTAACATTACATATTTCCTCTTCTGTAACTTTCTTATTAGCATTATCTTTAACAACCTCCATCCATTTTTTGGATTGTTCTAAAGCTTTAGCTTCCGAAATAGCCTCAGATAACGTGGGATTACCCAACACCCACAATCTCTCCTGTATTTTTTTATTTTTAACATGTACTATGATTTGATCTCTGATCATTTCATCTGTTAACATCCCAAAATTGCAATGTAGAGATAATGATCTCAAACCTGTAAGAAAATCATCAAAGTTTTCATCAGACTTCTGTGCCCTTGTATAAAATTTAAATCGATTTAAAGCAATACTGGTGACAGGTTTAAATCTTTTCTCTATATGTAATAAGGCTTTGTTATAGACATTTAGATTGTCACCACTACCATCGTTCTGTACTGTAACTTGAGGTAAGGATCTAAAAATAACCTGACCTTCTGATCCTAAACAATGAAGGAAAATACTTTTCTTTCTTTCTGCTCCCATACGCTCCCCATCAATTGCCTTCATATATGTAATGAACTCCTCCTTCCATCTTACCCATGGCATGGGAGGGTCACCCTTAGTTTGTAGGAATTTTGCTGGGGGATCAAACTGCATATTGAATTGAAATTGATAGGTAATAAAACAATGTATAAAGGTTAAAGCTGTACAAATTGTACTTCAGTTAATCAATACAAAAAAAATGAAAGAGTAGAAATAGAATGCAGAAAAACGATACATGAAAAATAATGTTTCTATATAAGTAAGTTAAAATGTGAATGAAATAGGAGTTAATAGTCTTGCCGTGTGGAAATTTGTGTCCAAAACAATCGAAAATGATGTAAAATACACTTCGTTATCGGAGCTCCGTGTATTGTTGGTTTCTGTTGTCTTGGCAACCTAAAATGGCCGCCGACGTTATGACGCGCTGCGTACAGACACGTGATGATGTGCAGATACGTGATGATGCGCTGCGTGAAGACGCCGGAAGAAGATGGCAACAGCTCGCGTTGACAGCCGTGCGAGGTAATCTCTTGGCAACCGGCCAGTCTCCTAGTAACAGCTTGCGCAAAAGTAATGACGTATCCTTAGCAACAGTACACAACCACACTTGAGAAAAGCGGCTGCTCGCGTGAAATGACAGCGGCTGCTCGTGTACAAATTGAAAGATGCAGATGACGCTGACTGTTTCAAAACGGAAGAAAGGTATAACAATAAGTAATTTGATGTAGGAAAGTCACAAGAAAACGAAATTTGAAGAGTACTAAAGGTAAAATCCAAGACAGGTAAAATATGGAATAAAACGTTGCTATTCTTCACGAAGTGAAAACGAATACAGGAACAGTGAGAATAGGGGTAATCCAAGATCACAATGAAAGGATACAGCCGCAGGTGCTATCAAAACACATATAATGAATTCTATGAATAAGAAAACTGCCGCTGCTGCAATCAGAGCACATTTAAGAAATTTTTTTAAAGGTCTTTAGACACTCCGTACCTGTGCTGGTGAGATGACAGGAGTGTAAGATGGTTCTTTCCCTCGTCGCCAAAATATGTTGAAATTAATCAGGAAGCATTGGTAGAAGTAAGTAGATTTAATGTCCAGCACAGCATCAGCAGGTACACAGATCAGATCCAAGGTACAACTGACTGACTAACACTAAACCTTCTAGAATTCCAGGTCATGTTGGAATCATAACATAATATGCAGGGCAGACATCAGAAGAACAGAGTGATGTCATACAAGCACAAATAAATAAATAATAGGAAGAGAAAACATAGAATGTAACAGTGACTTCCGTCATTTTTTCTGTGGTTTTCCCTGCCATGTTCCAGGATGTTATCGAAAGGCCGTTGCTAAACGGGTTGAGTCGGGTACTTCACATTTTTCCTACCATTAAGTGACTCTGAAATCCATGTCCATGACTGGAGCGTTTTTGCTACTTCCTTTGCTTCTGCGTCATGGCTCCAAACTTCTCTTTCTCCGTTCTTTACTGAGATCCTTAGATTTTGATCTAAATTTGGGTTTGTTTCTGAGTCTTCAGTGCTGTAGGTAGTTTTGTATTGAATTTGGGGGTTTTCCCATAAGGGTCCTTTGAACGGTTTTTTTCGGGTGGTTGACTGTGGTTTCCTGTGTAGGGACCAGATCATAGCCACATTTTTGTAAGGTCTCCTGTTCTCTTAGGATGATCCCTGGTAACACCGGTGACCGAAATGCAACCACCGCTATTTTGGTATTTTCTTTGTCTGGGAATATTACTAAATCAATCTCTTTTCTTGTTAAAGTTTGTAACGGAGTTATGCGTTGAAGAAGGTTGACTATTCTCCCTCGATTTAGTGGGATGCTGTCTGTGGGAAAAAGCTCTGTTATTTGTAAAAGTTTTGACAATGCTTCTTTCCCTGGAGGGGCTTTTTTGTCGTGATCATCTGTCCATTTGAAGCACTCCCTTGACCCTGTAGTTGTTGGATTGAGGTGAAATTCTTCAGCTCTTGGATTTAAAGTGTTATATTGTCGAGGAATTTTTTTGTCTGTGTTCTCAGCCGCATTTCGGTATGGTCCCTTTGTGGGAGTCGGTGTTTTCGTGCTTTCTTCGTGCTCGTACTGGGATGTAGGGGGGGTTGTTGCTTTCTGAAATTTGAGTCTACGCGCTTTCTTCTTTTTGATTCTACGTTTCGGCTTTCTTCTGTTTTTCCCAGCTCCTTCTTGGTTGTTCTTGATTTCTTGTAAGTCCCTCGCTTGTTCGCCGTCGAGGATGATGTTTGCCTTCGTTCCTTGGTCGGTCACCGAATTGGACGTTGTTGATTTATTTTTGGTGTTTGTAAAAATAGGATATAGGTTGTGGGCGTCAATTGTATCTTCTCTGAAGAGTTTCTTTAGAGAATATGTGGTTGGTTCCTGGTGGTTATTCTGAGTTCCCTTATTTGGTCTTCCTTTCGTTTGAGTACCTTTCGTTTGAGTACCGGTGTCTCTTTTTCCCTGGGCTGGCAGCATGTTGGTGATATTATTATTACCTGTTGCCTCTTGAGAGATTACTGGCTTTTCTTGTGTTTTTATTGACTCAGTGTGGTCTTTTTTTCTTTTTTCTTCTACTAGGAATTGTAGTATTCCTATTTGCACGTCAAGAGTTTGGTCTGAATTCTCCAGAATATGGCCTAAGAATGAGAGGACTGATTCTAAAATTTCTTGCAAGGTAAGGAGTGATTTGGACACAGGAGTGTTGTGATTAGTTAGGCTGGAAGATTTAAACATGTAAATGTCTGGTGAGTATTCAAGATCAACTACTTGATCCAGGGATTTTTGTAGTGTACTAGTAAGTATCTCCTCTGGCCTTATTTGCGGTTCAAGCTTCTTATTGTCCTCCTTGACAATTGTTTCTGGACATAAGTTGTTACAATCAGTACTGCGTTGGATGTTTAATAGACTCGGAGTAATTAGATCGAATAAGTCTGATTCCAGAGGGGATTCCTCTAAAACTGATGGGCTAGAATTTTGTTCAGGGTCAAATTCAGGGTTTGTTAGGTTTTGTTCACTTGATTGGTCGTGTAAAACTCCCGATGTGTCTTTTCCACCCTCGTTGAATTTGGGTTTAATTCCTTTATTTTGCAGTTGACTTTCTGTTTGGTCTTTGATGGTAAGTGTGGAAAAATGATTAGTAATTGCAGGAGTCCTTATTATCAGTCCACTTTTCACCGCTTTATTGGAGGACTTCCTGATTGCCTATTCAGTTCCCATTTGTTTCATAAAAATGGTTCGCGATCTCAGTTTTTTGAAAGCCATATCCTTATCCTGGGGCGGAAGATTGTTCAGCCTTCCCGGGGGGGTAGTTATTTTGGGCTTCCCCTCGTGTTACGAGGCGAAGTGCAGGCTGTGTTGAGGCGTCAAAATCTCTCCAGGCGCAAGATGAATTGTTGAGTGGACTCTCTTTCGAGGGCGCAGGGTGCTTTGGGGGGGCGCTGGGGCGGGGAATGGCAGCACTGACCGCTCAAATCACCACCACCCCCTTCCCCGATACCCAGACACCCCTCTCACCGTCCCACTGCCGGAGGCCTCCACTCGAGCTGACCGCCTCCTTCCTCCGAGTCCACCGATTCCCGGGGCTCCTCACTGACGCCTCTAGCCACTCCAGTACTGGGGCTCCGCTGGGGTTGCTGGTCCCCTGCTCACGTTCTGGTCCGCCTCAGTCTGTTCCCTGATCTCCTCTGCTCCGCTGGTCGACGGCAGGCCTTTAGCTGGTAAGGCCGTATTCGCCGCTGCGGCCGCCGCCGTTCTGCGTTTCACTCTGTTGGAACCCGAGTGCTCGGTCTCGCCTTGGGGGTTATCAGTAAATTGGTGGTTATTATCTTCGCTTGGGCTGCCGGCTGCACTTCAGATCGCGCTGCGGGAGCCCAGCGGGTGGCGGAGTTGTTTTCGGGCGCGGAGTTGCCTACAAGCTTCCTAGTCCGCTCCGCTTTGCTTCGCTCCAGCTCCGCTCCTCCCTGCTTCGTGTGTTGAGACCCGACTTCTTGGTCTCGATGTTGATAACCGCTGCAGGGGCGGGTTGGTACTGCTGCTTGGGCTGCCTGCAGGTCGCGTTACAGGGGCCCGGCGGGCAGGCGGGGGGGCAGGCGGGGGTACTTTTGTTCGTAAAGTTGGAGCTTACCTCCCGCTCCGCTCCTGCTCCGCTCTGGACGGCGATCCATCTCTCTGGTTCTGTCACGGTTCTGGAAAACCTCAGGATCAGGGTGATGCTGAAAAGGGTTCACCTCCTGATTTCCCCACACTCTGACTGTACAAATAACACAGAGCGTAAAGGTAATCAAGCGAGGGATACAACAGGGAAGGTAAGGAGGGGGTCTGGAACGGATGGGATAGCTGAAATGACAAGAACAGAAAATATTATCACATCAATTCTGACTACTCTCAGTCAAGTCTCGCTAAAGGAACGATACATACCACTGAAATCAGGAGGGGACCTCTTTCCTCTAAACCATAGATACTTCTCTATATCTGAGTGCTACCTGTAAGAAAACCATGGATTACTAACCGTTCAACAACCTTTAGTAAAGCATTCAAAAGGTCAATCATACACCACACGTACCCTTATAATGCTTCCCTAGAATCTATAACAGTTCTCTCCAGTAATCCAGTGGATACAGTTTGGGATATCGCCAAAACCTCAGTTCCAATCACTGAAGATCAGGAGTTCATTATAGTATTTTGTATACGCTTCCAGTTCATCCAAGAACAAAAATAATAGTGTCAATTTAGTATAACAAAAATAGACAATGAAAGAATGCGTCCTCATCCGAGGCTTACCGACTTCCCTTTCTTAAGTTTAGATATAGTTCACAAATCGTGGTTGCACACGTTTTCTCTTTTTTCCTGCAACCCTTTTTCAGCCGTAGTTACAGCTGCTTCTTCCTCGCGGCAGCCGCTCGCGATAAATACCAAAACACAGTCTTGCTTCTTATAGCTGATGAGCTTTCTGAAAACAGCAAGTTCGAGAATGATGCGCCCCTCGCATCGGACACCAGACGCTGGGGATCTTCCCTCGCGGCAGCCGCTCGCGAACGGGAAAACTCCTAAGAAACACAGGAACGCCTTCTTTTGGCAGACGGTCCACAAAACACGGCTTCCTCCTCGCGGCAGCCGCTCGCGTTTAGGAAAACAACAGAAAAAGGAAAGCCTTCCCTCTCCTTTGCATTCAGGAAGTTCACGCCGTTCTAAAACTCCAGTAAACATACAAGTCTTCAAGTCTTTGATCCTGGAACAAGGCTCCCCAAACCAGGGAACACGACCACACTCTCCTCTCAGGTTCAAAAGAGTAATCAATTACAGCGCCATCTAGTGGCCAACACAAATATATAGACTCTGTTCCACATGTAACTTGTGGGAGTTGTAGTTCTGTAGGCGCCATTATGCAAATCCTGACAGTATGCCCCCCTTAACGGCGCCTTCTAGCACCAGGTTTCCCAGGATTCTGAGCATGAAATTTACGAACCGCAAGAGGGGCATGCACTTCAGTACAGGGTTCCCAGGAGTCATCCTCCGAGTCGTATCCTTTCCATGATATTAAATACCACAGCTTACCCCGTTGGTATTTGGAGTCCAAGATACGACGCACCTCATACTCCAGATGATCTCAGCACTGGAGGGACCGCCTGGCGCCTCCCAATCTTGGCGGGTTTCAAAAGACTGCAATGGAATACCGGATGTATTCGTAAGGATGCTGGCAGTTTCAGTTTGTATGCCACAGGATTCACCACACGCAGCACTTCATATGGTCCAATGAACCGCGGATGGAAGATACTTCTGTAGCGGAAACAAATGTTTCTGGTCGACAGCCACACCTTCTCCCCCACTTTGTAGTGTGGACCCTCCTGACGACGTCGATCTTCCCACTTCTTATAGGAGGTTTTGGCCCTTTCCAAGTTCTGTTGTATTCGGCGATGGATCTTTAACAAGGCCTTCATCCTAGCAGCAACAGTAGGATGGTTATGCACATCGCTAGGAATAGTAACCGGCAAGACATCAGCATGATAACCCGTGTTGGCCCGAAAAGGAGATTCCCCCGTAGAACAATGCCATGCGTTGTTATAGGACAATTCGGCTAGCCACAACAAAGAAACCCAGGAATCCTTAGCCTCTTCGGCGTAGCATCTCAGATATTTTTTAAGTGTTTGGTTAAGCCTCTCTGTCTGGCCATCAGACTGGGGATGAAAACTCGTAGACAAGGCATCCGTCACTTGTAGAGCCTTGCACCAAGTATGCCAGAACCGAGTGACGAACTGCGGTCCACGATCCGAAATGATGACCTTGGGGATTCCATGCAACCGTACCACTTCAGTCAACAACAACTGCGCTGTTTGAGCAGCTGTAGGAAGATTACGACATGGAATAAAATGTCCCATTTTGGTCAGGCTATCCACCACTACCAGAATGGCATCGCAACCCCTATCCATCGGTAGTCCCAGCACGAAATCCATGCTTATCACTTGCCAAGGTCTAGAGGGGGGAGGAAGAGGCATCAACAACCCCTTACTCCTGGTTTGTTCATTCTTAGCTCTTGCACAGATCTCACACTGCCCAATCCAAGATTTTATATCGGTCATCATTCCTTCCCACCAGAACTGTCTTTGTAGCGCCTGAAAGGTTTTTGTATGTCCTGGATGACCTGCCACCATGGCGTTATGACACCAATTAAAGGCCATCAGAGGCAATTCATGCGTGGGAAGAAACAAGGCATTATTCCGCATTGGTAGTCCATGTTTCAGAGTACGTTGTTTTTCCTTACCCGCCCAAATCTGCCATTGAGATGCGGGACGTTGTTTACGGACAGCCTCCAGAAACATCTCAACAGTAGTGGCGCATACCACTCTCTCCGGAGGCAAAATCGACAACGGTTCTCTTTTTGATGATGCTCCGGGATCCGATTGGCGGGACAAAGAGTCTGCCTTTCGATTATCGGCCCCAGGACGAAAGGTGATAGTAAAATCATACTCTGCGAAGAATAACATCCAACGCATTTGACGTTGCGAAAGATGCCTGGCAGTCTTCATAAATTGCAGATTTCTGTGATCAGAGAACACTGTAACCGGATGTTGACCCCCCCACAAGTAAGGCCTCCACTCCTCAAAGGCCCTCTTTACGGCCAGCAGTTCTTTTTCTGCCACTGTGTAGTTCACCTCTGCAGGATTCAGTTTTTTGGACAAAAAGGCAACAGGATGCAGCTGACCGGTGGATTTATCTCTTTGCAACAAAACTGCACCAATGGCGATGTCCGAAGCATCAGCTTCTACTACAAAAGGAACATCAGGTTGTGGATGTCTCAAAATAGGGGCAGAACAGAAGGCCTTTTTCAGCTGCTCGAAGGCCTTTCCTGCTTCAGAGGTCCAACAGAAGGTAACACCCTTTCTCAACAACCGGGTTACTGGAGAGGCTAATTGTGAAAAATGGGCAATGAATCTCCGATAATAATTGGAGAACCCTAGGAAACATTGTACATCCTTCACATTTCTAGGAACAGGCCATACTTGCACTGCCTTCACTTTTCTCTCCGCCATCCTAAACCCCTGAGGATTCAAGATCACGCCCAAAAACTCCACTTCAGTCACTCCAAACTCACACTTACTGAGTTTACAGTATAAGCAGTGTTCCTGTAGTTTCTGGAGGATCAATATGACCTGACTGACATGCTGAGATGGATCATCTGAATAAATCAGAATGTCATCAATATAGATGACAACAAAACGATCAATGTATTCTTTCATGATGTCAATAAGGAAAAACTGAAACGCCGCAGGGGCGTTGCAGAGCCCGAACGGCATCACCAGATACTCAAATAACCCAAAGCGCGTTTTGAACGCGTCTTCCACTCATCTCCGGCCTGAATCCGTACCAGGTGGTACGCCCCTCGCAGGTCCAACCGGGTGTATATGTTGGCCTCCTTCACCTGATCTAACAGAATGGGGATGAGTGGGAGAGGATAACGATTTTTAATAGTGATCCTATTCAACTGTCGAAAATCGATGCAAGCGCGCAGCTCACTGTTAGCTTTAGAGATAAAGAAAAGAGGCGATGCCGCTGGGGAACGAGATGGTCTTATGAACCCCAACGAGCACAGATGTTCCAGATACTCCTTTAAATATCTCGTCTCCGAATCAGACAACGCATAGACCCTACAAGTAGGAATCTTGGAACCTTCCACCAAATCTATTCGACAATCATAGTCGCGATGAGGTGGAAGCTTTTCAGCCTCTACCTTGCTGAAAACTGCTTGATACTGATGATATTCTACTGGCAAAACCACCTCTTTCTCGGCTGCAGTGGCCACCTGATAACCCTGGGCTAAGGATAGAACATGTGACCCCCCATTCTCCTGCAAACATTCGGATACACAAAACTCCGAAATGAATTGGATAGTTTTTAATCTCCAATCCATCAACGGATTGTGCTTCCACAACCAGGGCATCCCTAGAATGATTTCATATTGCGGTGCCTCAATCATATTTAGCACAATGTATTCCACATGATCCCAGGGCTGTCCACCAAGAGTCAGTTCTAGCACTTCTGTATGTTCTACAATAGGGCCTGATTTAAGCAGGGTGCCATCCACCGCCAACACCATCTCAGGGAGGTGAGTGGGAACCTTCTTTAAGCCTAGCTTCTGCACCAAACCATAATCTATAAAGTTCCCCGTAGCCCCAGAATCCACCATAGTGTTCACAGACACTTTTTGTTGTCCTACCCCCAGATACATGGGCAAAATTACATGAGACACTGCTTCCATTCTATCCACTACTCCCAAGGACGGTATTCTCCATTCCTTGGGGGGTGTAGATATACTCTCAGCCCCCTCGTCTGCCTCTTGTAAAGCATAAGTGTTTTCCGCCACCACTGCCACCAGTTTTTTGGCAGGAAAAAACACCCCCCTCTTTTGGGGTTTTGCAGGACATTCTCGCACGTAGTGCCCTTTTTTGCCGCAATACATGCACAAACCTAGGGCACGTATGTTCTCTCTTTCGGCCTTGGTCAATGGTGGACGAACAGCCCCTATCTCCATAGCCTCAGGACCTGAATCTTTCTTATGGATACCACTCTCCACCTCAAACCCACTCCAGGATCGACCACCTCTTTTTCTCTCACCACCCCTCTCAGATAGACGGTGATCCAAGCGCAATGTCAGATTAATCAAGGCTAAACAACTCGTGGGCTGGGGATCAATCTGTGCCAGAATGTCTTTCATATCTTCATTCAAACCTTGATAGTATAGTGCCATTCTTTTCTCTTCGGGCCATGCTGTTTCCCCCACCAATCTATTGAAGGTTGTCATATAAGATATTAATTCCTTTCTCCCTTGACGCAACCCCAATAAATCGCGATCTGCACTAAGGGTGGTGGCCCGTCTATCAAATACCCTCTCAAACTCTCTACGGAAAGCATTCCAATCCGTCAACAAAGGATCGTCTTTGCGCACTAAAGGGACAGCCCAGTCCGCGGCCTCTCCCGTCATATAAGATATCGCAAAAGCTACCCTGGAATGATTGGTAGGGAAGGAAGCTGGCCTACATGAAAAATGCAAGGTAATCTGCGTCAAAAATTTCTGTATCTTAAGAGGATCCCCTGCATATCTATCCGGACTAGCCAATGGTATCGGTGGAGGCACAGTAACCTGTATTTGGGGTACACCTGCAGAAGCATCAAAAGGATTCCTAGCCTGTCTATCAAACCTTTCTTTAAGAGCAGTAGTTTCTGCCTGAGAATTAACCAACTTCTGCTGAACCAGAACTAATGCCTGCATCACTTCTTCAAGTGTGGTCATCTTTCAGCAAACCCTGACCGGGAGGTTCAATATTTTCTTGGGTAATTGATTCTGTCACGGTTCTGGAAAACCTCAGGATCAGGGTGATGCTGAAAGGGGTCCACCTCCTGATTTCCCCACACTCTGACTGTACAAATAACACAGAGCGTAAAGGTAATCAAGCGAGGGATAAAACAGGGAAGGTAAGGATGGGGTCTGGAACGGATGGGATAGCTGAAATGACAAGAACAGAAAATATTATCACATCAATTCTGACTACTCTCAGTCAAGTCTCGCTAAAGGAACGATACATACCACTGAAATCAGGAGGGGACCTCTTTCCTCTAAACCATAGATACTTCTCTATATCTGAGAGCTACCTGTAAGAAAACCATGGATTACTAACCGTTCAACAACCTTTAGTAAAGCATTCAAAATGTCAATCATACACCACACGTACCCTTATAATGCTTCCCTAGAATCTATAACAGTTCTCTCCAGTAACCCAGTGGATACAGTTTGGGATATCGCCAAAACCTCAGTTCCAATCACTGAAGATCAGGAGTTCGTTATAGTATTTTGTATACACTTCCAGTTCATCCAAGAACAAAAATAATAGTGTCAATTTAGTATTCCTAGCTGGGCCCAACTAATAATGGAACACTAACAAAAATAGACAATGAAAGAATGCGTCCTCATCCGAGGCTTACCGACTTCCCTTTCTTAAGTTTAGATATAGTTCACAAATCGTGGTTGCGCACGTTTTCTCTTTTTTCCTGCAACCCTTTTTCAGCCGTAGTTACAGCTGCTTCTTCCTCGCGGCAGCCGCTCGCGATAAATACCAAAACACAGTCTTGCTTCTTATAGCTGATGAGCTTTCTGAAAACAGCAAGTTCGAGAATGATGCGCCCCTCGCATCGGACACCAGACGCTGGGGATCTTCCCTCGCGGCAGCCGCTCGCGAACGGGAAAACTCCTAAGAAACACAGGAACGCCTTCTTTTGGCAGATGGTCCACAAAACACGTCTTCCTCCTCGCGGCAGCCGCTCGCGTTTAGGAAAACAACAGAAAAAGGAAAGCCTTCCCTCTCCTTTGCATTCAGGAAGTTCACGCCGTTCTAAAACTCCAGTAAACATACAAGTCTTCAAGTCTTTGATCCTGGAACAAGGCTCCCCAAACCAGGGAACACGACCACACTCTCCTCTCAGGTTCAAAAGAGTAATCAATTACAGCGCCATCTAGTGGCCAACACAAATATATAGACTCTGTTCCACATGTAACTTGTGGGAGTTGTAGTTCTGTAGGCGCCATTATGCAAATCCTGACAGGTTCAGCTCTCTGGCGCCACCAACTGCTCACTGCTCACTCCTCCACCAGTAGGATCAAGTGCTTAAATCTCACCGCAGCTCACTTGTAAAGGTATGTCTCCTAGTGGGGCTGATTATGTAGGTATTGTTTTTTGCTTGTTATTTGGCTGCTTTACGGTTAATTTGGGTATTTCTAAAATGTTCTAACAATGCTGCGTTGCGGGTCAAGAGCTCAGAAGGACCTTGCAACTCTGAGGCAGAGATTTCAGCTAATTTCAGCTCCTCCAGTACCAGATCGCGGCAACCGAGGCTCTCACGGCACTCACGTTTCCCGCTGAGCAATTCTTGGCACCATTTGGCAGCTGCGCGCACTTTCTTTCTGCGACGCTCTAAGCCGCTGGAATTGCAGCTTCCCACCCCCGTGGTACTCAGGGCCGCTCAGAGCCGCCGGACCGCCGGAATCCCAGCCGGAATCAAAGCCTCTCACCACATCTATCACTGGCTTCTGCTCCGGCTCTCACCACCGCTTCCCTGCTCCGGTTCTCCGGCTTCACAGCTCCAAGGCTCCAGGCACCACAGGTAAACTGCTCAGCGGCTCTTACAACCGTGGACCGCCGGAGCTTCTCGCTTCTCACTTCTTGGCTGCTCCTCGTGATTCGTAACTCGTGGGGTTTGCTGTCTGCTGCTCTCTGCTGCACTCTAGTGTCCACAAACTTTATGTAGTGCTGGAACTGCAACTCTGGCAAAATAGGACCGGCTCAGAACCTTCCATTTAGGGCAGACTGTTGCCACAAATTCTGGAAAAACCACCCCTTCCACGAAAGTAAAAGGGAGAAGGTCCAGCGCTAACATTTTAGCCAGCATTGCATTACAAAAGATGTGCCGTTGGGTGGTTGCGTTCAAATGGCGCATCCGACCAAAACATGCTTTTAATGGTGGTCTGCACCATTTTCATGTGTGATGATGATGGTGATGCAGACTTCTTCAACCCAGTTAGGCTCATTGATGTACTTTTTTGCATTGGTGTCTCTCCCAGACTCTTAGTGTGCCTCATACATGTTGCTGGGGTAGAGGGTGTGGGTGCTACCACTGCAGTGCTGCTGCCAGGGGTACTGGGTGTACCAGAAAAATGCCTGTCGCTTCTTCACTTCCCCCCTGCACGATCAGCCCCTCATCATCATCAGATGCAATATGAATGGATACATTTGAATTTGTTGTACTTTTGGGTTTCCGGATCTTCCTTAGGTGCGCCTCCCAAGTGATAGTGTGGTGTTTTTGGAGATGGCCTCTCTGGCCTCCGGTACCATAGTTGGTACCAAGCTTACCCCGACTAACTACAGTATGGATGGAGTGGAAGATGAGCATGGCTGAATTTGACTCTGTTGTGCACTTACAGCACCACTACTTGGGTAATGGCGGTCGAGCTGGATGGAGGTCCCTGCCGGCCCTTCTGACGAGAAAATATCGAAGCTGTATGTCGTGTTGGTGTAGTAGTTAACTGCGTTGGTGGTCGTACCTGTGCCACGCCGCCCACATCCTGCTCAGCAGCAATTCGGGATAGTGTAAAAATGTCTCTCTGATGCATGCCCGCTGGGGCTGGAGTGACGATTGTGATGACTGGGTCGTCGTCAGACTGTTCATCAGCAGCATAATACACCACTTCTTGTTCATCGTCATCACCCATAAGTGAAAGCCTTGCTGGAATCTTCCTTTTCAGGCTTAGCTACCTTTGTCAGCTCATGGCGTGCCTCACTCTCAGACTGCATTGGTGGGTTCCAATCAACATCAAGATCATCAGAAGGAAGGGGGCTTGAAGAAGAACTTGTAGTAGCCCTCCTTGACCTTTTTCTTGCTGGGGATCTGGAAGACAATGGATCATCATCAGGAGGAGTGGCTTCCTCGGATGATACCTCCGCTTGAATCTCGATTTACTGATGTGCCCTACTTCTGGAGGAACAAGCATTGTGGGCAGTTGTGCCGCTCCATGCGCCTCTAGTTGCGCCTCTCCATGCGCCCCTTCATGCGCCTCTCTATTCGCCTCTCCTTGCGCCTCTCCTTGCGCCTCTACTTGCGCCTCTACTTGCGCCTCTACTTGCACCTCTCCTCGCGCCTCTCCTTGCGCATGTACTTGCGCGTTTACTAGTTGCGCCTGTGGTTGTCGTTGCGGCTGTGGTTGTTGAGCACTTGTCAGATGAGTTACACCCTGCGTTGATTGGATGCTACTTTCTTGCGATGAGCCAACATCACTGGTCGATGGTGATTGAGCAATTAAAGTGGCTGACTCTGCATCACTCATGGCCTTGGACCTAACTTGGCATGGTGGCACTGAGCCCAATGAAGCGGAGGTGCTGCTCCCAACTGGGTCCCCGGCGGACCCCACTGCTGCAGACGTAGTTTTTTGTTTCCCGAAAAAAGTGTGTGTGGGCACACCAGTCTCCTTGGTAAGTGACGCCACTTGCTACTTCTGTTCCTTCTTACTGGCAGTGGCACTGGCAATTTTCTTGGTAGAGGATCTACGGCCACCTTTCTTTGGGCCCATCTTCTTCAATGACAGAACAGCAGGCCGCAATTAAACGAGTTGCAGAGTTGTCTGCAGCCATAGTGACGTCACGTGACGTTGTGCTGCACACACCGCTGCAGGACTTCTTCCTGGCACTGATGATGAACAATGACTGATGTGGTTTTCTTGTGCACCTAAAAGCAAAGGAAGCCAGAGGAACATCAGTTAAATAAATGTTGCATATGTCGAGCTTCAATTAATATTTGTAACTAGGCATTTATTATTATTACAACACACCCAAAGAAAGACCCAAAATAAAATTTGCAATTCTAATCAAAAATGGACTTTTTACATTAATAGAAGAGAGACCACACAGAAAGACTTGGTCCATGCACCACTGAGTACCCCTGGGCATAATGGATGAAAGCAAGCCAAACTGGGTGCAGGCCTGAGCACACTGCCGGGCTTCAAAAGTGCCCTTTGAACCCCAGCCACATTACCAGGCCCTGCCTGGAATAGGCCTCAAAATGGCCCCCACCCACATGGCCAGGTCCCAACAACACCACAAAAAGTTAAAAAAAACACACAAAAATCAACACAATCCAATGCCATCCATGCCCTCAATGATGTTTAAATTCAAGACACCCCACAGAAAGACTTGGTCCGTGCACAACTGTGTACCCCTGGGCATAATGGATGAAAGCAAGGCAAACTGGGTGCAGGCCTGAGCACACTGCCTGGCTTCAAAATGGCCCCTTGACCCACCAGCCATATGGACAGGCCCTGCCTGGACCAGGCCTCAAAATGCCCCCCACCCACATGGCCAGGCCCCAACAACACCCCAAAAAGTAAAAAAAACAGAAAAATCACCACAATACAATGGCATCCATGCCCTCAATGATGTTTAAATTTAAGACACCCCACAGAAAGACTTGGTCCATGCACCACTGAGTACCCCTGGGCAAAATGGATGAAAGCAAGGCAAACAGGGTGCAGGCCAGAGCACACTGCCTGGCTTCAAAATGGCCCCTTGCCCCCCAGCCACATGGCCAGGCCCTGCCTGGACCAGGCCCCAAATGGCCCCCACCCACATGGCCAGGCCCCAACAACACCCCAAAAAGTCGAAAAACACACAATATTACCCACAATCCAATGCCATCAATGCCCTTAATGATGTTTAAATTCAAGACACCCAACATAAAGACTTGGTCCATCCACCACTGAGTACCCCTGGGCATAATGTATGAAAGCAAGGAAACTGGGTGCAGGCCTGAGCACACTGCCTGGGTTCAAAATGGCCCCTTGACCCCAGCCACATGGCCAGGCCCTGCCTGGACCAGTCCTCAAAATGGACCCCACCCACATGGCCAGGCCCCAACAAACTTCCCAAAAAGTAAAAAACCACACAAAAATCACCACAATCCAATGCCATCCATGCCCTCAATGATGTTTAAATTCAAGACACCCCACAGAAAGACTTGGTCCATATACCACTGAGTACCCCTGGGCATAATGGATGAAAGCAAGGCAAACTGGGTGCAGGCCTGAGCTCACTGCCTGGCTTCAAAATGACCCCTTGGTCCCCAGCCACATGGCCAGACCCTGCCTGGACCAGGCCTCAAAATGGCCCCCACCCGCATGGCAATGCCCTAACAACACCCCATACAGTCGAAAAACACACAAAAATCACCACAATCCAATGCCATCCATGCCCTCAAGGACGTTTAAATTCAAGACACCCCACAGAAAGACTTTGTCCATGCACCACTGAGTACCCCCAGCCACATGGCCAGGCCCTGCCTGGACCAGGCCTCAAAATAGCCCCCACCCACATGGCCATGCCCCAACAACACCCCAAAAAGTCGAAAAACACACAAAAATCACCACAATCCAATGTCATCAATGCCCTCAATGATGTTGAAATTCAAGACACCCCACAGAAAGACTTGGTCCATGCACCACTCACTACCCCTGGGCATAATGGATGAAAGCAAGGCAAACTGGGTGCAGTCCTGAGCACATTGCCTGGCTTCAAAAAGGCCCCTTGACCCCCAGCCACATGGCCAGGCCCTTCCTGGCCAGGCCTCAAAATGGCCCCCACCCACATGGCCAGGCCCCAACAACACCCCAAAAAGTTGAAAAACACACAGAAATCACCAATATCCAAGACCATCCATGCCCTCAATGATGTTTAAATTCAAGACACCCCACAGAAAGACTTGGTCCATGCTCCATTTCACGGGAAACAACCGTTACAACGCAACTATTACAACGGATTACTTTTACAACACAACTACTACAACGCAGGATCCTTTACAACGAATGCCTTTACAACGCATGACATTAAATAGCAGATGCTATTACAACGCATGCCATTACAACGTAAGTATAGGTAAGTATATCATTTTATTAAAACATTTATTTAATTAAAAAAATTATTTAAATATTTAAATTTTTATAATGTATTAAATATAAACAATAAAAATAATTGTTAATTATAAAAGTACTTTAAATAAATTAAATAAATTAATTTAAGTAATTTTAATATTAATTATAAAAAGTTCTAAAAATTAAAAAATATAAGTAATTTTTACCCCAGCACTTACCCTACTATTACATCCCCTTGGAGTTAGAATAGTAATTTTTACCCCTACACTATCCAGCACTTACCCTACTATTACACCCCCCTGGAGTTAGAATAGTAATTTTTACCCCTACATTATCCAGCACTTACCCTACTATTACACCCCCCTGGAGTTAGAATAGTAATTTATACCCCTACACTATCCAGCACTTACCCTACTATTACACCCCCCTGGAGTTAGAATATTAATTTTTACCCCTACATTATCCAGCACTTACCCTACTATTATTCCCCCCTGGAGTTAGAATATTATTTTTAAACACCTACACTATTTTAAATATATATATATATATTTACAAATACATTAAAAAAAACTTAATTAAATAAATTAAATTAATTAAATATTTATTAATTAAATTTTATTTAAAATTATATACTTACCTATACTTACGTTGCAATGGCATGCGTTGTAATAGCATCTGAGATGTAATGTCATGCGTTGTAAAGGCATTCGTTGTAAAGGATCCTGCGTTGTAAAAATTGCGTTGTAATGGTATGCGTTGTTAAAGTATGCGTTGTAACATCATACATCCACCACTCACTACCCCTGGGCTTAATAGATGAAAGCAAGGCAAACTGGGTGCATGCCTGAGCACACTGACTGGCTTCAAAATGGCCCCTTGACCCCTAGCCACATAGCCAGGCCCTGCCTGGACCAGGCCTCAAAATGGCCCCCACCCACATGGCCAGGTCACAACAACACCCCAAAAGTAAAAAAACACACAAAAATCACTACAATCCAATGCCATCCATGCCCTCAATGATGTTTAAATTCAAGACACCCCACAGAAAGACTTGGTCCATGCACCACTCACTACCCCTGGGCCTACTGGCTAGTGTGGCTTTACGGGCACCCCAAAATTAAAAAAAAAATTACACATATAACAGTGAGCTAAAATTCCATGAGATAAATGAGATTTAAGTTCAACAAAACTCACAGAAACAGTTGTATCATGCACCCATGACTAACCCTGGGCCTACTGGATACTGTGTCTACCCACAATATATTGTTTTTAAAAGTTGTGAAAACGTTTTAAAATTGTAGTTGCAGCAACTGCAATGCCCCAAACAAACAACACGAACTTACTTGTAAAATATCAAATCCAAAAGTGATCCAAAGTCCAAAAAGTCCTCAAATACAAATATCCAGCAGCAGCCACAAAAAGTAATCCTTCCAGCTCCAGATCCAAATGAAAAGTGACCAGGACAAAGACAAAGCAATGGGAGAAGCCTTCTGGACAGGAACAGGAAGTTGGAGACTCTGGGGCACTTCCCTCCTCCGACCCCCCCAAAAATGGACTCCTTGCACAAAAAAAGTGCAGCCAAATTTCAATCTGAGGAGTTATTCTGATCAAAATCATCATTTTCAGAAGGTTTATGCTGGACTTCTTGTGTAGAATTGCAATTTTTGCAAGTTTGGGAAAGCGAACTGTTCAAATCTCCCACCGGAAGTCAGCTGTGCGCCGCATCTACGTGTTCACAATTGTTTACTCCTGCGATGCGTGATCGTGGGCCCTTATGACGTACTCGCGTTGTCAAACTCTCACTGTGCAAGAGGCGGACCGCGATGACGTACTTGGGGTCGAAAAACTCTTGCGCGATCACGCAGCAAGATTCAAAATGGAACAGCACACGCAAACTGGGAGAAAAAAACAACTCGGCGAACTCAGAATCACGGTAAGTCAACGCCGCACGCGAGATTGTATTTTTCAAGCGCAACCAAGCAAAAAAGTCCGCCAGTTTGCGAATTGCGGATTTTTGGGCGAATTTGCACGATTCGCGGACCGCGAATTTGCCAAAATTCCGCGAACGGAACGGATTTTCAGCCCATACTTACTTAGAACGTGGAGTATAGGGCAAAACTCTGACTCCGCAGCGGAGCAGAGTTAGCCAGCTCCCTCTGCTAAATTGGCTCCCCGCCTCCACCCCATATAAAAAATGCTTAAAAAGTAATTTAAAAAGAAATACATTCTCTTACCTGTACTGGGCATCCCCAGGCTACCCTCCTCCTCCTCGCCGTACATCTTGCGAGAACTATGTGGGAGCAAATTTATCTATTTTGAAATTACTTTTAAAGTATTTTTTATTAGGGGTAGTGGAGGCGAGTGGCCGGTCGGAGTTCCGCTAAGTTTTTTCCCAACTCCATGGACGTCCTCCTAGGGGCATTACGCCAGCTCCGCCCGGGGTTATTATAGATATACTGGTAAAAGCACTGGAAAATTTCACAAGGTCTTTGTTGTGCAAAGAACTGAACATCAGATGGCTAGGTGATTTTAGTTCCCAACCATACCCCAATCATTGGGTATGGTTTGTGGCTTGGTTGACATGGAGGGAGACCCATTAGTCCACTTCACACATTATGATTATGGGAAAGCTCTAAATAGGTTCTTAGCATCTAAGAGCTTGGCGGTGTACAGTAAAGTAATCTTAGACAAGGGAGGATTGGAAAAAAAAAATCGGGGCGATTCCAAATCTACGTTAGACTTTATAGTCACATACAGTAACTGTTAAGGATACATTTTTCATTCCAACAGCATATTTTAACATTTTAGTGACCACGCAGCACTAGTCCTTGAGCTGCTTGGTGTTGGAATCCTCTCCCGCCACACGTAGAAAGTTTCAAAACCATTCCTAGCCAGGTTAAATGGTTGTCAGCTTAAGTGGGACAATATAGATAACAATAAAATTATTCAGAAAGTTGTAACTAACAAGCTGAATTTGGTTATAAACTGCCTAGACAAAGACACTCCAACAGATATTTTATTTCAAATTTTTACAGAAATACTTCAGGAGATCAAATCGTCCCTGACTCGGACTAAAAGCAATAGGGAGACATGGTGGTTCAATGAAACTTTCACCTAGGATCTAAAGGACCTTTGTGGGGCTCAGAAAGCATCCTGTAGAAATTAATCTCAGATCAAGGATCTACGAATGGTGTATAAGAAAGCCTGAAAGACGAATTAAAAGCAGAGGCATGGGAAAACCTGGCTAAGGCTGCCACAGTAGTAGGGAGTTCTGGAAGATAGTAAACGCCCCTTTCTTTAGGAAGGAGCAAGAAAAATTATTAGACAACCACGTGGACGAAGATACATGGGTCGTGCATTTTGAAACTATCTTTGGAACTGAGACTCTACTGGAGACTGAACGGGCCAACCCCTTGGGTTTCTCATAAAAGCGATTACTTTAATTGGGAGGAAATACGTTTTCCCCTGGCCAAATGTAGTCGTTCCAAAGCGCCAGGACCGGATGGGGCCCCTATTGATTGCTTTTTAGAAAACCAACACCTATGGGCCCCTCTGTTAACCAATGTATTCAATGAAATCTCCAAGCGAGGTCGGCCACCATCATGGAGAACAAGTATTATAGTCCCAATTTATGAAAAAAGGGGATAAATCAGACCTCAGAACTATCAGCGTATTTCCCTTCTGGATTCCACTTGCAAACGTTTGGGGCGGGTCCTATTGAATAGGCTAGAAGACTGGGCAAGATAAAATAACATATTGATGCCATCCCAGTACGGATTCCAGAAGGGCAAGAGGTACAATTGACTAATGCCTAAACCTTAGTCTGACCATCTCTAAATACACCAGAGCACATATATATATAATATATATATATATATATATATATATATATATATATATATATATATATATATATATATATATATATATATTACCTACTGGCAATAGCCAGTAGGTATATATAGTTAGGATTAATTCCCTATGGGATTTCTGAAAATTCTATGCCTAATAACTTTGGCGTTTGAGGACGGAATCGGCTGAAATTTTCAGGAAAATGGCACATTTTGTTTCTGAGCAGCCCCTGAAAATTTGGTGGAGTTTCGTCAAGGGGGGGCTGAGAAAAAAGGGGGGTCCCAAAACGCGTTTTTTCCATTCATTTTTCCATAGGGCGGTTGGACTCACTTTTAGCTCGAACGGCTGAATGGATTTGCACGAAACTTGGCAAAATTGTAGGGACTGTTAGCCCGATGTGCCTTTGCTAGGTCTCAATATATGTGCTCCAGTAGTTTTTGAGAAATTAACGTTCAAACCAAGATATATATCTGTAACAGCGCTCCGGGCAGCGATCCGGTCCGCTTACTTTTCGCGAAACGGAACTTTGCGCGCAGAAAGCTGATTGGCTCTCCGGTGTCTGTCAACATTCTAAACAGTCCGGAGCGGCCGCCATCTTATCTCTCGGTAGGATCGAGAGAGAAGAGGTGAAAAACGAAGGGGGAATTTATTGAAAGGGTGCAAGGTATACCCCTCTTGACCCCCTAGGATTGTTGTTGGGGTTATTAAAGGGTCCCGTGGGGAAAATAAAAAAGAATGATTTTTCACGGTAGAAGCGTTTCCCGGGCCGCGAACTGGGCCGCAAACTGGTAGCGAAACAGGAATTCGCCATTTTGTGCTTCGTTTTAATTGTTTAGAGACAAAAATTATCGCCGCACATCGGCCACAATGCATGAATATCGTTGAAAAGTCAGCGATATTCATGCATTATCGAGCAAATGCTCTTAGCCATGTTATCCACCTTCCATTGGATAACAGAAAGCTGATTGGCTCTCCGGTGTCTGTCAACATTCTAAATAGTCCGGAGCGGCCGCCATCTTATCTCTCGGTAGGATCGAGAGAGAAGAAGAGGTGAAAAACGAAGGGGGAATTTATTGAAAGGGGGCAAGGTATACCCCTCTTGACCCCCTAGGAATGTTGTTGAGGTTATTAAAGGGTCCCGTGGGGAAAATAAAAAAAAAATTATTTTTCACGGTAGAAGCGCTTCTCGGGCCGCGAACTGGGCCGCAAACTGGTAGCGAAACGGGAATTCGCCATTTTGTGCTTCGTTTTAATTGTTTAGAGTCAAAAATTATCGCCGCACATCGGCCACAATGCATGAATATCGCTGAAAAGTCAGCGATATTCATGCATTATCCAGCAAATGCTCTTAGCCATGTTATCCACCTTCCATTGGATAACATGGCTAAAAACCGCTCTGTGCGTGGTTTGTTTTTTTTTTTTTTGTTTTTTTGCTGCGTGACGTTTGTTAACGTTCGATTCGATGGAAATCAGGAAGTGTTGAACACCATTTTGTCACTGCGAGTAAATATTTTGTTATAAATGAATCCTTATTGATAAACATTGTCTGCGCCATCTTGCGTTTTTGTCCAATGCCACAATTTTGTCGTGCACGGCAGCTATTTTAGATGCCTTGACCAGACCCACTCTCTGCACGCCGTCGATTCTCAGCATGGCTCCCCACCCTCGCACGCATCTCCCCCACGCAATGGTCACCCCCGCTCTCTCTCTCTCATGCATGGGCCATATACTTCCCCCATCTGCGCTGCTCTTCTCTGAGAATCACACCCTGTGCCCGTTCGACACCTCCCTTTCACCCTATTCACTACCGCACCCTCTGACACTTCTCTTCCTCTGTGTCCGATTGTCCAGGCCGGACCTAGGCTATCACCTAGCCCTGCGGATGTAGTGTATGGCTCCAGCTGTAGAGTATCCAGACATGCCAACCCTCCCGATTCAGGTGTGAGACTACTGATTTCAGTGCTAGTCTTTCGCTTCTCGATTCCTGCAAGGAAAAATGCGGGGGCATATTACCAACAACTAGCGGTAATTTTTTTCTCTAACTTGTTTAGAGACAATAATTATCGCCGCACTTCGGCGAATTTTATCGCACATAAACCTTGCTATTAGCAAGGTTTATCGCAAATGCGATAAAAAACGGCCGCAATGCATGAATATCGCTGAGAAGTCAGCGATATTCATGCATTAGACAGCAAATGCTCTTAGCCATGTTATCCACTTCCCATTGAACAAGCGCATGGTCTTTTAAAGATTTGTGAAGTACTCGGGGCGGGGGGGGCACTGGCACAATTTGCAGGCCAGGCAGTGTTCAACACGTGCATCACCCTTTCTCTGCCTGCTATTGCGCTCCATGTTTCGGAAAGGTAAGAAAATGAACGTGCATTTGAGTTTGAAATGTCCGATCTTGTAGCAGTACACTTGCAAAGTCCACACATGACAATAACCCGATTCAAGGCCCCATTCACCCGATTTTTTAAAAAAATATAGTACTCCAAGACAGTTACATTTTAAAACTTTATTAATATTTAAATATAACGAACGCAACAAAAACTGTAAATATATTTAACCATTTTTTTAAATTAACCAGAACTATAACGATAACAACAACAACAACAATAATATAACTTTTATGTCTAAATTACGCAAACATTTAGCTAATCTGCTAAAGGGGGGAGTCGCCATTTCTTTACAATAATCAATAATGAAAAATCCACATCAATAGGGTTGCCCGTTTTGTCGATGCAGCACTATAGTGCAATATACACAGCACCTGGGGTGTCAAGAGTGAACAGGTCTTTCTTTGTTCCTTAAGATGTTATCTCCGAGAATGCTGATGCATTGGTGTCTGTACACTTCTTTGTCAATTCTGTCAAGATGATAACTGCTTTATAAACAGACGATATCTTTGTTTCGTCATTAGTGTTAAGTGTGTCTGAAACTACAGTGCCCTTCTGGTTTTTTTTCTTCAGGCTCTACAGAGTTTTGTGTGTTGTTCTTTTGAGCGACAATTATTCCAGAGGTTTCAGGTTCACTTGTTTTGTTCTGCAGTGAGTTAACAGCTTTAGAGAGTTCATGTTTATTTGCTATGTCCTGCTGTTCGTGAACTGCTTCAGAGACGTCAGCCTCATTTTTTATGTTTCAGTAGATCCTGGACCTGCCCGGCCGCGCCCAAAATGGCGCCGGTGTAAATGGGACTCGTAACTGCTTGTTCTGTACTGGTTGCCCAACCTTGATATCACGAGATACATATGCAGTTTTGAAGCACATGGCGGAGGCTTGTCTGCTGTAGTGGGGCGCCCCTTTATCGTTTCAGTCGCCATTCCGCCCGCTTTTGCTACACTGTGCCTCATCCGCCATTCAGCTGTTTACCGCCCGCTCTTACGGCTACAGCGTCTCGCTCACCATGTAGTTGAGTTGCTCCCACTCTTGCGGTGCAGTGGTAGGCGGCTTCCACAGGACTCTTAAAATGGCGGCCGGCTCTTCGGATTTGGGCCTGGTCCAGTAAAATGGCCCTGGGACACCTTGGAACTCGGTCGCTTGTCTGCCAGGGCTTGGGTTCCATTCTCGAAAGCGTCCCCTCAGCCTTGAAGATTGTACAAAAGTCTTGGGGGCCCTCGACTCCCGCAGGCTTCCGGTGGGGAGCGGCTGCCATGATTGCTTGCGGAATGGCCACGACGGAGCTACGAGATGGTGGTGCTCTCATGGTGACGCCAGCTTCAGTCTGAAACATCCAGAAACAAGGTGGGGCTTTTATCGTTTGGTGAAAAAAAATGTTTTAATCCAATGAAAAGTGTTATTTTTAGGTCACATGACCTAGTCTTACATAATTAGGAAAAGAAAAGTAAAATGAACCAATGAAAAGTTTTATTAACAAGTCACATGACCTGTTATGCTTACGTTACGCGCTGCGCGGCGCGCTCTGGATCGTTTCCGGGAAGCTGCGCCTTGCGCACCGGAGCACATCCGGGTGCGCTAACGCGTCGCGTCATATGACGCATTACGCGACAATGCAGGTGCAGAATATAGTCAAAATGTCTCCACCAACCAGCGGTCGGAATTCCACCGCTTTCAGCAGTCCAAAAAGTTCGGTCAAATCTTAAGAGCGGGAGCACCTCAACTACATGGTGAGCGAGACGTTGTAGTCGCAAGAGCGAGCGGTAAAGAGCTGAATGGCGGAAGAGGCACAGAGTACCAAAAGCGGGCGGAATGGCAACTAAAACGGTAAAGGGGCGCCCTGCGATAGCGTGTCTTCAGGTGAAACGGATTGTGGGACAAGGTCCAGAATGAAAGATTCTTCAAAAGGGAAAAAAATCCGCCGGACCCCGGGAGCCGGCCACCTATGCCGGGGGCGATCTCAGGCCTCACCAGGGCAACACGACTTGGGGAGGGGGCAGGAGCCAAGCGCCCCCT
Source organism: Lissotriton vulgaris (assembly GCF_964263255.1). Lineage (NCBI taxonomy): Eukaryota > Metazoa > Chordata > Amphibia > Caudata > Salamandridae > Lissotriton > Lissotriton vulgaris. The sequence continues at coordinate 1,337,233,077 of NC_141687.1, forward strand.
CTCAGTCCGCGCCATCTCACCGCCCCTCGGGAGCCTCCGTCAAGCGGTTTAGGGAGGCACCGTATCACATTGTTTTCCAATGCAGTCAGGTCCACAAATGGACCCCACTACTTTGAATAGTGAAGCTGCAGCAGGTGCAAATAAGGTTTAAACAGTGTTACAAGAACTGCTTAGAACTCTGAAGTATGGCACTCAATAACCAGGACTTATGCCATTTATGTAAGGCAGTGACATGGAAGCAACTCTGGGACAAAAAGCATGAACGAACATTCACGTATGAAAATCTTATTTGGAGAAGGGGTAGAATCCAAACGCCCCCTGCCAGTTCGCGCCACTACACTGTATGTGGAAAATCTGAAGACATCATTCTACAAACTCTCAACGCTTGTTATCAGTGCATGACTTTCATGCTCGATCGATTGAGCTAGCCGGATCGGGCAATAAAAAGTATAAAATAGTTATGTAAATAGTTATTTAATAAAATGTTTTATTCTGTTTCTTTGGTGGTGTGTTGTGTATATTTATAATATTTGCATAGGGTTTGCCGTTATTTTTGGCGGTGTGGGTGGCGGAGTCGAGCTGTTTTGCAGCCCTCATGGTGTGGAGCTCAATTCATTTCACTATTTTCGTATTTCTCATGAAGGGTTATTCCTAATGTTTGTATTTTACCGAGGTTAAAAAGAGATCGAATTAGTGGTCTACTGATTTTGCTCGATTACTTTTATTTTTTTACACGATTTTTCACTATCTGCAAAGACTAAACAGAGTATTGCGACTTTGTGCTTGTTTGTAAATAGACAATGATGCAAAGAGAACCAATTGTAAAACAGTAAATGCTTGGATAATAATCAATCAAATGGAGAGACAAGCAGGTACGACGGATTACAACAGGGGTAAAGGTCTGCGTTAACTACCGTTCACTATCTGCAAAGAGAGAGTACTACTAAGAGAAAAGAGGGGAGTGGGGGGGGGGGCAGCGTTCAAAGCACATCAGCGTGCATAAACACGAAAACGTTTTTACCTATCACGTACTTGACATTTGACAGCTTTTGATGTTTGCTATTAAAAAACCATTGAAATTCACAGAAAAAACCATAGGTTATACTCGATATATAGTTAGGAATTTGCATTTACAAAACCTTGAATATTCAATGAAAAAACCATTGGTTTTAGGCCATATATAGTTAGGGTTTTGCATTTAGAAAACCTTATTTTACTCGCATAAAACCATTGAAATTCCATATATAGTTATAAGCGCTAACTATATATCGCGCACCCGCAATCCACTGCTGATGATGTCACATATTACATCATTCATGACATGGTTAGTGACATCACTGATGACATCACTGATGACATCTCAAATGACATCACTGATGACATCACTGATAACATCTCATTTGACATGACTGATCACATCACTGATGATATCATTCATGTGATAATACCATGAACCTCTTCAGACTCTAATATAACCTTAGATACAATCAGTGTAAACAGACAGTCACTCATCCATGGAGTTACTCACACACCTAGTCAGTTATGCCAAAAATCAATCACATCTCCATTTTCTCAACTATACAGTTATACACACCTTACTTATTCAAACATATACTAACACATATTTACTTTACTCTCTTATACAATCTCTGATACATGTTCACAATGATCCATACAGCCACTCACACATTCACTGGCTCTTATGCACAGTTATTTATAGATGTCAACTCTCACATGTACTGTGTTTTACATATGTACTTAATTTGACATGTAGCACTGAGATATTCATTCACTCACTAATACACTCATGCACAGTCAACCGCCCATACAGCTGTTTCCACATGCAGTTTTGAATCTATACATATAGTGAATCAACTACTCACACATCTATGTACAGAGTCACACACCTTCCAGCCACCCATACACACACACTCAGTTTCCCATACAAATACTTGGGCAACCAATCAACCCATACAGTTACTCATATAGCTACTGATCAACATATGCAGCAGTTTGTAGAACAACAGATATAATGATGCACAAATTAAAACAGTTTAGTCACTAACCCATGCACTCAGTGAGACACATTTAATCACTCACTCATACAGTCAGTCATGCACCTACTAAATCCTTCATCCAGACACTTATATATCCACACATTCATCAATATGTAAAACATATTTTAACTTTACAGAAACATACAGTCACTGGATGTTGTAATCAGTGATGTCATCAGTGATGTCATTTGAGATGTCATCAGTGATGTCATCAGTGATGTCACTAACCATGTCATGAATGATGTAATATGTGACATCATCAGCAGTGGATTGCGGGTGCGCGATATATAGTTAGCGCTTATAACTATATATGGAATTTCAATGGTTTTATGCGAGTAAAATAAGGTTTTCTAAATGCAAAACCCTAACTATATATGGCCTAAAACCAATGGTTTTTTCATTGAATATTCAAGGTTTTGTAAATGCAAATTCCTAACTATATATCGAGTATAACCTATGGTTTTTTCTGTGAATATATATATATATATATATATATATATATATATATATATATATATATATATATATATATGGCCTTTATGGACTCTCAGCTGCTTTTGACTGCGTAGCTCACCCAAAACTGTGGGCAACCATGGCTGAGATGGGCATAGATCACAGGCTGATTACCCTTATAAGGCAAAGGTAGTCACAAGAGACAGGGTCTGTCCGCTATGGGAGGGATGGGGAATGCACTAGATCTTTTAAGATGTTGAGAGGAGTCAGGCAAGGCTGTGTTGCGGTGGAAGCTGCCCTGAAAATGTGTACACCTGTTATTCCATATTTCCTCTCAGGGGCATACATATTTTGCAGGACATTGGAAATAAGTGGCAAAATGGTTATTACTGCCACAACGGTAACATTTAGGACCTTTCTCCCTGTGCTCTATTTTTGTATTAGGATTCTCTTTATACCTTATTTTGTAGACATCTACACTTTCTTCAGTATCACTTATGGTAGCTACAACTTCACCTTCCGGCCTCATTTCTTTGACACATCTAGCCGTATGCTCCACTGACTTAGCTATTTCAACAGCCTCCTTCAACCCTGGATTCTTAGCCAGCAACTTCTCCTGAATGCGTGGATTATTAGTACATCTCACCAATTGGTCTCTTATCAGGGAGTCAGTGAGATCCCCAAATTCACATAATTGGGTCAACCCCCACAAGACTGCAATATAGTTTTGTACTGACTCCTGCTTCCCTTGACATCTTTTAAAGAATTTATGACGCTCCAGGACTACATTGATTCTATCCCCAAAATGTTTCTCTAATTTCTCCATAGTCTGTACAAACACATCCACTTCACCCACTGCATTAGCATCCTGCTCAGGTATAGGTAAATTTTCATATACTTTGCGCCCTTGCACCCCCAGATTGTGGAGTAATATGTGTTGCTTCCTAATAGAATTGAACCTTTGCCCCCCAATAGCTATAAGGTAAGACTCAAAAAGTTTCACCCATTCCTTCCAGCTTATCTCAGGTTCCCCTATGTCATTTAAAAAAGGGGGTGGTTGATTCATGCTTGCAGCTGCCATGGTGAACTAACAGTAGCCCTTATATAATACTTGAGATGGAACATGCAAAAGTTAAATCTGCTAAATGTGAAACCAGCACACCATGAATACCTATTGTAACAGCATTTTTTGAGAGACTGTAAATGGAATTGTTATTCAATGAAGGACGAGCAACCAGTCACAAACTTTTCCAATGATCCTTACTGTAAACCAATGCCCGTAGAGCCTCCTTCCTGTTCAAAACCTGAGGCATAAGGTGTGAAGAACTAGTTCCAAAATGATGGTGAAACACAGAAATGATGCCCAACTCTAAATATCACTTCCTTTCTTCATGTGAAAAACAAAATTTAGTACGAGGCCAAGACACTCTGTTGACCCCGGCAGGAAGACAGCTGGAAACTGACAGGAATTGTCAGCACACTCACTGAACCACCGCGAAACTGAGACACTGTGCGGTGAAATATAATTGGGCCGCTGCGAGACTGGAACACTACTTTCCTGCTTTCCTCCCTCAGAAAGGAGGCAGATGCCGGAAATTGGCGCGCTGCAGAGATGAGACACTACCGCTTCAGCACAGAAGGCGGATGCCGAATTCTGGCGCGCTGCAGAGTCGAGACACTGCCGCCTCAGCGCAGCTGCTTTCCGCACAACGATGGACGCTGACAGGAATTCTCACACGGTCCCGGGCAGATCACAATCCACTGCACAACTCCTTGCGCACCCACAGCGGACGTTGCCAGGAGTTCCCTGACAGGCCCCAGCAGATCACAGGAACACTTCGGGGCCGGTGATACCACGAAGGCGCCGCTACAGCACGCTCTCACCAGACGCTGACAGGAATTCTATCAGCACATCCAAGGCATAGCGCGGGGCACAGGGGTTAAGCCATCGGTCATGAACGGTGACCCAGAACAAGAACCCACAGACGGAAACTACAAATGGCCCCTTCAAAACCGGAGATGGAAGAAGATATCCTCAGGCACCTGGCAAATGTGCACGGACTGCACCACCAAGTAAGTCCTCCGAGGTGTCAAACGATGTAGTATTCAGCGCTTCCTTGTCAAAACCCCTCTCATAAAAGTAACACCCAAAACAAGCGATTGCCACGCAGTGTACCTTAGAGGGAGCGATCTCTGTCCTTATTTTCCTCACCAAGGAGCGCTACCGAGGGGAGAGAGTACTCAAAGGGGAGATGGCCAACAACTGTCCCCTGCACAGGTTCGTCGCCAGTGTTGGAAGTATGAAGTAAAGAAGAGGTAAGACACGAGCTTGATAAACGGCTTCTTTATTTGGCCATCCACTCTCCTCACTGAAGGTTCTTCCCAACATTCTATCAACAGCTTCATGAGGAAGGTACCAAGGTAGGTCAGGGAACAGGGGTGGACAGAATGTACCAACTGGTTATAACAGGCATTACCTATCCTGGCCTATGAGATTGACGCTGTCCTAACAGCAAGGAAAGGAGTAGCAGTCCAACACCTAATTGACACCTACTTGAGTTACATGTCCTCTATGGATCTTAAAGTAACAGATTCAAAAGTCTTCATCTTAGTTTCAGGACTACCTCCCTTTAAAAATATTACGTCATTCCATATTGGGACTCGCAAACTAGCAGTTGTGTAGACCTTTTCATATTTAGGGGTTGTTTTGATAACAAAAGAATCTGGTCACATATGGTGGGTAGCAGGGCACAACAATGGAGCACACTTTAGCGTCAGTTTCCAACAGTTTTACTACGAAACTAGGCTCAAAACACCCAGCAACAAATAAAAAGATTTACATTGCCAAAGCAATCTCGGCAACGATATATGGGTAAGGGGTCTGGGGCATACGCTCTACAGAAGATAGAGAATGGGTTCATCCAGAGGATCGCTTCGCTCCCTCTCTCATTCTCAAACTATGTCACTCACCCAGAGTTGGACTTGGCCTATATGTCTGACATAGCGAGAGTAGCCCCGATCATGCTCTGGCACTCAATATGGAGCAGGGATACAGTGGACCTTAATCAGACCATCATACAAAACTGTCTTTTATTGGATAAGGCACATACAATCCCCTGGCTAGAGTATGTTAAACAGACCCTCTACTCGCTAGGAGTCCACGAATTGTATGTAAATCCCAGCTTATGCTCCAGGTTCCCAAAAAAGAGGCTAAAGGCATTATTCTCAGCAAAGCTAGCCTATGAAAGAAAGGAATCTCAGATGAAAAAAGCAACTGTAAAATGTTATTACATGAATCCACCTCGGATAGGGGGTGAATACTCGTATTTGGATGAGGTAAGGAAGCTGCATCATAGGTTCATCCCTTTAAGGTTCTGCCTAAACATACTTCCTCCGATGTTGAGCTTCCTTTTGAAAAAGTATATTTTTAGGGACCTGACTACTTGCCCTTGCGATAATCTACCCGCCCAGTCTGTCCTTCACCTCCTTTTCTTTTGTCGTTTTTATAAGGGACAGAGAGCTAAATATATTATACCTCTTTTAAGGTGGTTTAATTTTAAGCAATGTTGTGTCACCCTGTTTTTTATGCAGAAGCTCCACAACCCATTTGTATGTTTCCATGTTTCTTCATTCCTTTGGACTTGTAAGCAGACGAGACATTCACTAGATTTTGAAAGTCTTGCTAACCTCTAGCTCTATATTTATTTTATCTTCTTGAAACATAATGAAAACTACCCGAATCAGGCCGGATACGACACAGGACTTATACAATACATCTAATATTCTTAACTGGTTTTATAATTCCCTAAGGGCGTTGTTTTAATTGAAATCAACAGTTTTTAATTATTTAGTTATGAATTAATCTGGTAACTGGGAATATGCAGCACTTTATTCGTCCCCTTACTTCATTCATTGCACAAATTATAGACATTGAATTGCGTATTTTTGTACAGTCCAACCCTATACTCCCATTGTCTGGAGGGTTGTGACTTGAACTTTTGTTATTTTAACTGGTAATTCTTACTTATTTTTATTGTACTAACAAGAATGATATTGTAATATTTTAATATGTTGACTTTGATGATCTATGCTCTCCAAATAAGATTGAATACAGTTTATTGAAATATTAGCATCCTTTGGTAGATATTGGTTCCAGATAGGGAGCATAACACTGAACCACCAAGGAGAAACAGCAATCAATAATATCTGTCCTTGCAAAAGATCTCTAATACATTTGTGAACCTCTTTTATCAGCAACCATGAGGAATCATTAAAAAACGTTCAATAAAAGTCTCTTCTCCTTTCAGAGTTGGAAACAGATGTCTATTAAACTGTAGAAGTGAATTTAGAATTATTAAATTAGTTTAGTTAACATGTTGCAAATACTATAATTGAACTGAATTTAACATAGCTAGGCCTCGAATCCACTTGCAGTTGTTGTGCGTTTCAAAATGAAAATATTTTCTCTTTCACTGTCTGTGCAGCTCAAGTTAGAAATGTGCCCTACAGCAGCTAGTAAAATGCTATTTTAAATGTAAGCACATTTTAGGCCTTATTTTTACTATGTCCTGAAAATGTATTCTTCTTTGTGTTTCTAATGTCCAGTAGGTAGGAGTAGAGATTGACTGTATCTTAACAATGCCAATTCCTCTGGCTATTGTAGGTTGTGTGTATAATTTCAAATGTGGCTTAGTTTTCTCTAATGTAACATGTGGTGTCTTCCTACATTCCTTTGTAACTGGTAATTTCTATAGAATTCAGAATTCTGCATGCATTTGATTGTCCTGGGGTCAGTTGCTCCTGAGTAGCTGATAGCTGGGGTGTAACTAATAAACCTCCTTGAAAACTACTCACATATCTCTGGTATTATTGAGAACTTTACACTGGCGACGATCGTGGGATTGAAAAACGGAGGAAGAACACCTCAACATCAAGCTAGAACACATTTGCGGAGAGTACTCGTCTCTGTCCTATGTTGGCATAAGAAAGAATTGCCTACAAAGGTTTGTTGAAATTTTGATCAACCTGAACATAGAAAACCGGGTGGTTCTGCGTGTACCTGTTGTCTGAAAAACAGCGGCTCCAATCCAGCGGAAAACAGTTGGTAACCGGAGAACGTCTCTGTTCAGTAGTCTGTGGGGAATGATGACGCACTAGAATTCTGCGGGGGGATTCGGTGATTGCTGAACGATATTCACTCTTCTTAGCTCCTCCTTATATGTACGCGTCATCAGTCTCCTGATTTGCTTCTTCGTTGTGCAATTACACGTTGTGTCTCATCTCATGGAATCAACGCGTCATTTTTAGCAGGCGTTACCTAGGAACCTGATGCAACTCAGTTTGAAGTAAAAGCAGGTGTGTCTATTTTGCTGAACACGATGATTGCCCCGTCTTTTCAGTATGCACTTATTTTAGTCGTGGAGTTTTGTCAAATTTTGTCAGTATTCACAAAAGAACACTCCTACAAATTATTTAAAGGAAAATATGAGCATTAAGATATGTTAAAAGTTCTAGATTCTGGTTTAGATAACATATATATATAAATATATATTTAAGCTGTGTTTTGTTTCTTTATATTTTTGTTGAAGTGTGGGATGATTAAACATTCTGTCAATGATATTTGAAGTGTGTACATTTTATTCAAGATCATTGTTGAAAATATTCATATATATGGTTGTTAAAACACACTTACATTTTTAAACAAAAGTGTATTGGTCATGCAGAATGTACAGAGCCCACCTTTCTTTTAAAGTAATCCAGGAAAACCTCCTATTAAACGGAGTAAGTGGAAAAAAAATATTCTCTCACTATGCAAGAGTTTGTGGATCTAACTTGAGTTTTCAAAAAAAATATTATTTACTTATGCATTGCTTATGAAGGGAAGGGCAAGACGTATTAGAGAATTTGCCTGTTCTTACTACACAGGAACAGAGAGGTCTTCATGAATAAGAAAAATGTATTTTACAACTAGATAAACATTATTTACCTTGTGTAAGTACTATAATGGAGAGATACCATTTTGGTCTAAGAGAGCAAGGCAAAGAAGAATCAGTAGAAGATTATTTAACTGGGTTGAGGAAGCTAGCGTCTAGTTGTAAGTTTGGGGCATCTAATGGAGAGAGAATTTTGGATCAATTTGTTTTAAAATGTAGCGAAGACAAGATTCGTGAAGAGTTATGACTTAAAGATGAACCTCCCCTAGAGGAAGTAGTTGGAATAGCCAAGAAAGTTAAACATATGCTAAAATGTGTAAATGAATTGAAGGGAGCAAAGAATAAAACTCAAACTACAGTTGAAGAAGTACATTAAAAAGTATGTATGGTTAAAAATGAAAAATCTTGTTCTAAAGAGCTTGACCAAGATGATCTTTCAAAGACTACTGTTGAATGCTATTGTTGTGAGAAAGCAGGTCACAAAGCTAATTCAAAATTTTTGTCCAGCTTTGAGATTGGTATGTCATGGTTGTGAAAAAAAAGGACATTTTTTAAAATACTGCAAATCTACAAAAGGGAAATAATACAAAGAAATTGAAGAAATATTTTCCTGTAGAAAAAGTTAAAATTGATGACATTCTTATTGACATGAAATTTGATTAGTGTTCTCACATATCTACTATTTAGAAAGAAACATTCTGCAGTTGATTCCAGGAAAAGAATACATTGTTAAAGATGGATGTGAATCCAGGAGGTTATAGTGGACAACCAATTAGCATGTTGGGTTATTTCAATGCTTGTATAGAAATGGAAGAGAAAATGATTGTTGGTAAAATGTATGTCTAAAATGCTTGAGATAGTCTACTTGGTTGGCCACATCAACGGTTATTAGGAGTTACTTTGAATCCTAATGCCAATCCTCAAGTGCAATTTCACAAGATTGAAGGTGAGATACATAATTTTGTGGATGAATTCCCATGTTTATTTGAAGACCAATTAGGTCGCTTGAAAGGGTACAAATATTGTATTAAACTAAAGAATGGAGCTGTACCAACAGTGGCGAAAGTGTGAATTCCCATGGTTTTTTAAAGTAAAGTTGAGTTAGAGTTAGATAAATTACTTCAAGAAGGCATAATTACCCCTGTCGAAGCATCAGAATGGTTGGCACCAGTGGTGGCACTAGCAACACCAATAGGGACATCAGACTTTGTGTTGATTTGAGGTCCCTTAATAAGGAAGTGATTGTTGACAAATTTCCTCTCCCAAATATTGGTGAAATTATGTCAACTTTAGGTGCTGCTAAGGTTTTTACGACTCTTGATCTTACGCAAGCCTATCATCAAATTGAGCTGATGAAGAACTTGCAAGACTTTACTCCAATGGGTGCATTTAAGTATAAATGCCGTTTGGTCTTGTATCTGCAAAGTCAGTTTTTCAAAGGGTTATGGGCCAGATGTATCAAAGGGTTTTACCCATTCTGTGTCTATGGGAACATGTGTTCATACATATGGCCCTATGTGTTCTATTCTGAAATGTGTGAAAAATGTAAAATGTTATCAGGATGATCTGTTGATTTTTGGTAGTAATCAACAAGAGCATGACAAATCTGTGAGGTCTGTTATAGGAAAATTGGAAAAAGCAGGTCTCATGTTAAAATCGGAAAAAAGCTAATTTTGTTGTTTCTGAGGTAAATTATGTGGGAGATCACTTTACAGCCACAGATATAACTCCAAAAATAGAATTAGTTAACACTATTGTTAATTTAGCATATCCTAAGAATAAAGAGGAAGTGGTTTCTTTCTTAGGTATGATCGAATATTATGGGAAATTTGTAAATAACCTTGGTAGTAAATCAAATAATATGAGGAAAAAACTTAGTAAGAACAAATAATTTATTTGGTCAGATGAGTGTCAAATGGAATTTTTAGATTTAAAAGAACATTTAAAGAATGCTCCCAGTTTACAAGCTTTTATTCCAGGTGAGGATACTTGTATTGTAACTGATGCAAGCTCTAAAGGATTGGGTGCAATTTTAAAGCAAAGTAGAGGTGGTAAGGAACATCTAAATGCTTGTGCATCTAGAAGTTACGTGGAGCAGAATTAAATTATTCAGTAATCAAAAAAGAGTTTGGGAAACTCATTTCAAGGTCTGTTCTGACCATAAACCTTTGAAAGACATTTTTACTAAAAAAGGTTTGGATTTAATTTCCTCAAGGATAAGAAGATGGGTTATAGGTCTTCAAGATTTCAATTTTGTAGTGGAACATCTTCCTGGTGTTGATTTTGTCACTGCGGGTTGTCTATCCCGTCTTGTAGGTTCCGTCAGTACTGCTTTTCTGCCTTTTAAATGCGATGGCATATTCTAAACAAGAGTTGATTAAAGGAAACCATTACGAAAAAGTCACAGCCAGTAGTGTTGCATTGTAATATCATTTCTTAAGAGCCGAGATAAAGGGAAAACACACCCATACCTCCCTTTTAAGTTGAGAGAAATGGGAGTAAACACCTACATTTATACACCAATAACCTCTAATTAACAAAGATTCATGAGCCATGTAGAATAAATACCAGCACAGTGTGTCAAGTGACTTAGGGTTCACCTAACCGGTGATGGTGTATCCTGGCCCACCACATTTAGATGCTGGTTAAGGTTAATCACTATGGAGACTATGCTGTCCCCACTGTGATTAACTCCCTCCAATGGCCCTGGGAAGCAAGGTTTGTTGCAGAAATGACTGCTCCTCCGCCTACCCAATTTGGATGGGCAGATATCTAGTAATTTTTTACTGTTTATTATTGAGAAGGAACAGTATAAGCCTTTTAATGCTCCCCCTTCATTGGAGTGACCCACCATGGTGAAGGCAGCATTTTTTCTCTTACAAAAGGAAAATCCCATTTCAAGATTTTCTTTTTGAAAAGAGATAAAGATAACTTTTTGTTACAGGGTTACATCCTTCCAAAGCAGCCCTGTAACACAGCCCTGTACTTAACAGTAAAATGCATTGACAGGATCTGCTGTGAAGGTGGTTCCTACCAAGGCCTTTTTATATGATTGGCTGCTAGGCGGTCATTTATACATTTGGTGTGTGGAGTAGCCTTGGCTTGGTACATGTAAAGTCCCAACCCAGGCCAATGGTTACTACTCTGGCTGCCAAATATTAAACTGGGTTCTTTGATAGACATTGCCAGCATAAAAGTGCGGATTTTATTTTCCTAGTGCTTAATCTCCAAGTGTGAGTTAAAATAATCCACCAGAGTTTAAAAGACTATCAGGCGCTAGACTGTCAGTGAGTATTTCGTATATCATTTCCTCGTGTCACACCCTACGTACGCCAAAGTTACATTAGGTTTCACACAATTAGGGAGACCATATCAGTGGCATAGTGATATATCTATGAACATACATACTTGGAAGCTCCCCATAAAGTAATCGAGTACTACCTTACACCCTATCCAATGGGAAGGTTGTCAGGAAAGGCCCGATGAAGAAGCATGCCACCCGTTGATTGGGTGAGGGTTTACATCCTTGACCCGTTGCGTGCTGCCGTCGGCCATTGGCCGTCGCCAGCACTACCTTCGTAGTGCTGCACATGTCCAATGGCCGACGCGGCCCTGCCCGCACAAGGAAACGCCTGCACCGTGGCAGAATTACCGGCGCGGTTAACGGGTTAACCATTAAGAAACCCCCACCCCTAGTATTCTTTACTCCTTTGTGCCTGTTTCCTACAAATCACATTTGGTCAGTTTATTTAAATGGAATAGGGCTCAGTCTCTTTGACTTTGACTTTGAATCCTGTCTGGTGTAAGTTGGATATGACATGATTTATCTTTATCTCTGGTCTTGGATAATCGCCCTTTGGGTCCTACTCAAGGCCACAATCTTGAAAATGAGCGCTTAGAATGATAATTTAGCATCAACATTTTTGAGAGAGAACTTAACGCTGACAAAACTCAGAAGAGGTACACCAAAGGTGTGAGATAGAAGCAGACAAATGTGCCATGCAAGTGATTGCACCCTCTGAGATCACGAGGCACAATTTAGAAATATAAAAGCAAAGGTTTCTTGCCCATTACTTGATGTCTCCATATAGATAAAATTAAACTGGCGTTAACATAACAGCCTGTGGACCAATGTATCCATTACACATGTGAGCTAGTACAGTGCTCATTGATGGGACCTAATCACTTGCTCCATAACTCCAACATCCTGATCTCACTCACTTGAAGGACAATGTATGGGAATGCTCACTTTTTATCTCTACTTTTTACAGTGCCTGTCTTCCTTATATTGATAGCAAAGGAGACTAGAGGATGTCAAATGAGAATATTCATTGGTGACTTCTAGGATGCAGGTACCACAGCATTTCCATATAATCACAACTGGGTTAACATCTTAAAATAGGGTCCCAACCTTTTTGTTTTGCTCCAGAATGAGACTACAAACCTACAGATAGGTGGTCAAATTGCCATATTTAGAGTTTGGCAGATGGGATACTCTGTCACAAACGCGGCAGATGTCCTGTCTCTCAAAATACATTTGCGTTATAACCTGTATGGCACTTGCAATATGACAAACAGGATATTTCCCACTTTTGTGACTATCTAATCCCCCAAACTCTGCAGAAAGCCTTAAGTACACTGTGAATTAAATGATGTAATTTTCAAAGGGAAGGGAATCTTTAGTAGTGTCAGTATAAATGTGTACGTTTGTGATCACAGGGTGGTCTAAACAGCAGAGTAAATGGATTGTCTCTTTGACATCAGACTGATTTTATTGATGATTGCAATACCTTTGACCCTGCTTGCAGGCAGGTCGCCCCCACTCCGCTGCTCATCACCTGATTGCCCTTGCTGCCTCTGTTTCCTGTGCTCATTTTTCCCTCCTTCCCCCTGCCCGTGCACCAGTTCCCCCTGCTCCCCACTGCTCCCGATCCGGACCTTCCTGCTGCTGCCTCCCTGCAGCCCGCCCCCCTACACACCCATTCACCTCCCTGCTCCCGCCTCCCAGTTGCCCCTCCCTCCCAAGCCACCTCTAATGCAGGCCGAGAAGCGGCTGCGCAGTGGGCGTGCCGCTGGTGCGCCAAAGGCGTACCTAAGGCAAGCCTGTCTGCGCCCATCCGCGCTTGGACCACGCTCAGCGCCAGAACCCCTGGACCCCGTGAACACCATGACACCAGAATCCACTACGACGCCAGCACCCTCCACGCACTCAACACTGTCCCAAACCACACCTGGTTCCAGGCCGACCCGAAATGGACCCACAGACCCTTCTCTTACCACACCTGCAGCTTCACCTACGACAGAAACACCAAGACTCCAAAGACTGGACCCAACCACCTCCACTGCATACTCCTCAACACCCTCTCCACACGCAAACATGCCGTCGAGCTCTGGGATCTGCTCGACACCTCCGCCCCAGACGTGGCCTTCCTGACCGAGACCTGGTGGAACGACTCCTCTCCGCGCCCGACATCGCCATAGCCATCCCAGATGGCTACAAGATCACCCGCAGGGACCGCGCCAACGGAATCAGGGGAGGAATAGCCATCGTCCACAAGTCCACCCTCAGAGTCTCACCCAACACCGACGACACCCTCAGCTACGCCGAACACATGCACTTCCAGATCCACACCAACCCCAACACCACCCTCAGAGGAATCCTCATCTACAGACCCCCTGGATCATGACCACAGTTCAGTGACTCCATCACCGACATCGCCAGCACCCACGCGCTCGCCTCCATGGACTGCATCCTCCTCGGGGACTTGAACTTCCACCCCGAGAACAACAACGATGCCAACTCCGCCACCCTGATCGACAACCTTGCCAACCTCGGCCTCAGACAACTCGTCACCGCACCCACCCATGACGCCGGCCACATGCTTGACCCCATCTTCTCCACAGGCTCCCACGTCGCCTTCGACCACACCACCGAACTCCACTGGACCGACCACTGCTGCATTCATTTCACCATCAAGAAACCAACCACGCACCACCGCACCCAACAGCTGCTTCGCTGCTGCTGGAGCACAGTCACCGAAGACCAGCTGATCACTCCCCTCACCCAGAACCCACCCACCGACCCCATCAACGCAGACGCCGCAGCCCGCAACCTCAGACAGTGGATCGATGACTGCGCCAACACCCTCGCCCCGCTCAAGAAACCCTCCAACAGCCATGCCAACAAGAGAGCCACCTGGTTCACGAATGGGCTCCAGGCCTCCAAACGCGCATGCCAGATACTGGAGGAAAAAACAGGGGATTTTTACCTAAGCCTCTGCGAATGAATTCAAACACTGAATGTTCTTCGGATAAACACAACTTTATTTGTTTACCCAGACAATCGATTTTGTCTTTGATTTATAACCATTTGTCTTATCTTTTTGTACACAGAAAAAGAAGAATGCCATCAACCTCACATATAGCCATATGTGAATTACATTACAAATGTGTGAATATTTACAAAAAGTGAATAAAACACAAAATATGTGAAAACATTTGAATCACAAAGTGCTCATAATTATACCAAAACATGGACAATGAATTAACCTTCAAATTTGAAAAAAACACATCATTTATCAGTCCTAAGGCTCAAGGGTGAACGCTTTTGGCATGTGACCCCTGGCAAATTAAGCTGACTAAATCAGGAAAGCTAAACAGTTCAAATACATCAAAAGTTTCAAATTCAAATCTCAAATGCACAATAAATGTCGAAAATAGAAAGCCGACGTGTTTCAAATCCTGTTTGCTGATTCACAGGATTCTCATCAGGGCAGTATAATTCTAGTCCATGAACACTATTTTTAAAACAAAAGGGGAAAGTTTGTTTTAATTAAAATACTCCTCAAGCCATTTCTTATGTTAAATAACATGGCAGGAGGCGGCATACCTATTGTGGAAATTATCCAGAGTTGCATTTATTTAATGGAAGAAGATGTTCTATGCTGTGGGCCCGCACTGCAACAGAGCGAAGGATTGGTCAAACTAGTACGTTTGGAAGGCAAAGCATCATAGCTAGTTTTGAGCACAGGAAACATTGTTACCTTAAATTATCTTAGTCCGGCAGCAAGGCTGCCTGGTCCGGGTTGTACTTGTTGTGGTCCGAGTTGTTTACCTGTGGGTTTAATTGATGCCAATGAATAGCGGGATCTCTACAGCTTAAGTGTCAAAGTTTCTGGCAGGCGCTAGAAGGACTTACTTTTCTTTTTTTACGGTGGCGCATACAATCCTCTCCGAGTTTCTGCAATTTTTACTGTCAGAAAAAAAGGGAGGAGAAGGTCACTACGCTGGCCAAATCTGTGCGTGTTGAATGCAAGGGAGGTGAACATATGACGGCGCCAAAGCTTACCGGCGGTATTCGAATTACGGCGTCTCGCGTTCACACTGCTGCACGGCCCGCTCTCGATGTGGGTGTCCGCGGCTGTGCCTGAATTGCATACATCTGAAGTATTGTTGTCAGTTGACCAATCAGGATCATGCCGGTCCCGATAGCGTTCTGGTGCCTTATGGGAATTGTAGTTCCCAAGCTGGACCCTATCTCTTAAGCTCTATTTATTTCACTAAGAGTGTTCAAGCCTTTGTTAACACTGTCAAATTTTAAAATGAGATAAGATTCTTTGCGTAGCAGCATGTTCTCAACCTCGGACTGGTGTTTCGCATCTATTTTTGCCAGTACTGTCCACTTCAACTCAGTTTCACTATGCTTCTTTTCCACAAAATGGTCAACCATTGGTGCGGACAGCACTCTCTTTTTTATTCGGGAGCGATGTTGGGTTATTCTGACATTGACTGCCTGGCTCGTTTTGCCAATATACACTCTGTCGCACGGACAGACCACAGCATAGACAACATCTTTTGTCTTACAATTTGTAAATACCTGGTGTTTCCACTGTATGCCATTATGGGTAAACACACTGCCTTCAATAGTAGTTGTACAGGAAACACAATTACCACATTTATGGTGCCCACATATTGGTTTTAAGTTCCACTGTGTTATTAAATCACTTTTCTGTGGCGGGATGTAACTGTCCGCTTTGATGAGCTGTTGTCCTATGCTCGTATTCTTACGCATTGCGAAAATTGGTTTGGCTATGGGATACTCCAAAGTTTCTAGTAGATGCCAATTTTTTAAAATGATGCGTTTAAAATGGTTAGTATGTTGACTGAAAGTGGTCACACACACCAGTTTATCCGATTCACATTTTTCCTTTACCTTAAGTAAAGTTTCTCTCAGAGTGAATCTGGCTCTATTTTTTGAGTGTTTTAAAAGTTTTTTGGGGTACCCACGTTTCGCCATTTCGCTGCAAAAGGATGTTGCATGAAAATCAAAATCAGATACATTTGTACAATTTCGTCTGATCCTGAGCAGCTGCCCATAAGGTAAGTTTTCCTTCAAACTTTGTGGATGTGAGCTATGGTAGTGGAGAATTGTGTTTCGATCAGTTTCCTTTTTGTGCAAGGAGGCCGTCAGCTTTGCTTCACTGGCACTTACTGTGACGTCAAGAAAGGTCATTTTTTGTTTGCTGGAATTTAGGGTAAATTTGATATCTCGGTGACGTGAATTGAGCCATACATGGAATTCATCGAGGTCGGTCTGGCTCCCCTGCCACAGGAGCCAGACGTCATCGATGTACCTTAGCCATTGTTTGATGTTACATGAAAAAGGGTTGTCATTGAATATGAATTTCTGTTCATATTGAGCCATGTGGAGTACTGCCAGCTCCGGCGCATAAGGACAGCCCATGGCTGTCCCTTTGATCTGAATGAAGAACTCATTCTCAAATTTAAAATAATTGCTCCGTAAAGTGATTTCTGCCAATGACACGATAAATGTAGTGGGAACCCGGTGGGGTCTTTCTCGCTGATCTAGATATAACTCAATCACCTCCAGTGCCTCGTCCTGGGGGATTTGAGTGTATAGCGAGGCAACATCTAATGTTGCCATCAGTTGGGTTTCTGCATTAAATGCCACCCCCTCCGTCTTGGTGAGAAAATCCGTTGTGTCCCTCAAATATGATTTGACATTTGGAACGAAGGGCTTCAAAAAGAAATCAATATATTTCGAGATTGGCTCGAGTACAGAATCACAACCGGAGACTATTGGTCTTTCCGGGGGTATCGTGTCATTTTTGTGTATCTTCGGCAAGAAGTACAGAACTGGCGTTCTTGGAGATTTTTTATTGAGAAATTCAAATTCTTTGGGACCGAGATAGCCCTCTTCCAGTCCTGTCTTGGTGATTCTTGAGATTTTATCCTGGATGGCATGAATCGGATCTTCCCTGGATGGTCTATACCACTCACGGTTAGTTACATGTGTTTGGCCTTCAACCAGATACATGGAGCGGGGCCATAAAACTACAGCTCCGCCCTTGTCTGCCTGTTTGATTATGATTGATGTGTCAGATTTTAGATCACGAATGGCTTTATTCTGGCTTTTGCTGATGCTATTTTTAGTGAACCATTTTGCTTTCTCCAATTTCGTGAGGGACGATAAGACCGCTTGCTCAAAGGCAATTATCTGTTTAGGAACATTTTGCGTGGGTGTGAACCGCGATTTGACCCGAAGTCCAGTAGTTTCCTGAGTTGACGTCATTTCAGAGCCAGCAAAGAAAGCTTTCAGCCTAACCTTGCGACAAAAATCTAGAGCCTCCAATTTTAGCAAAATGGTTCACTAAAAATAACATCAGCAAAAGCCAGAATAAAGCCATTCGTGAATCACCAAGACAGGACTGGAAGAGGGCTATCTCGGTCCCAAAGAATTTGAATTTCTCAATAAAAAATCTCCAAGAACGCCAGTTCTGTACTTCTTGCCGAAGATACACAAAAATGACACGATACCCCCGGGAAGACCAATAGTCTCCGGTTGTGATTCTGTACTCGAGCCAATCTCGAAATATATTGATTTCTTTTTGAAGCCCTTCGTTCCAAATGTCAAATCATATTTGAGGGACACAACGGATTTTCTCACCAAGACGGAGGGGGTGGCATTTAATGCAGAAACCCAACTGATGGCAACATTAGATGTTGCCTCGCTATACACTCAAATCCCCCAGGACGAGGCACTGGAGGTGATTGAGTTATATCTAGATCAGCGAGAAAGACCCCACCGGGTTCCCACTACATTTATCGTGTCATTGGCAGAAATCACTTTACGGAGCAATTATTTTAAATTTGAGAATGAGTTCTTCATTCAGATCAAAGGGACAGCCATGGGCTGTCCTTATGCGCCGGAGCTGGCAGTACTCTACATGGCTCAATATGAACAGAAATTCATATTCAATGACAACCCTTTTTCATGTAACATCAAACAATGGCTAAGATACATCGATGACGTCTGGCTCCTGTGGCAGGGGAGCCAGACCGACCTCGATGAATTCCATGTATGGCTCAATTCACGTCACCGAGATATCAAATTTACCCTAAATTCCAGCAAACAAAAAATGACCTTTCTTGACGTCACAGTAAGTGCCAGTGAAGCAAAGCTGACGGCCTCCTTGCACAAAAAGGAAACTGATCGAAACACAATTCTCCACTACCATAGCTCACATCCACAAAGTTTGAAGGAAAACTTACCTTATGGGCAGCTGCTCAGGATCAGACGAAATTGTACGAATGTATCTGATTTTGATTTTCATGCAACATCCTTTTGCAGCGAAATGGCGAAACGTGGGTACCCCAAAAAACTTTTAAAACACTCAAAAAATAGAGCCAGATTCACTCCGAGAGAAACTTTACTTAAGGTAAAGGAAAAATGTGAATCGGATAAACTGGTGTGTGTGACCACTTTCAGTCAACATACTAACCATTTTAAACGCATCATTTTAAAAAATTGGCATCTACTAGAAACTTTGGAGTATCCCATAGCCAAACCAATTTTCGCAATGCGTAAGAATACGAGCATAGGACAACAGCTCATCAAAGCGGACAGTTACATCCCGCCACAGAAAAGTGATTTAATAACACAGTGGAACTTAAAACCAATATGTGGGCACCATAAATGTGGTAATTGTGTTTCCTGTACAACTACTATTGAAGGCAGTGTGTTTACCCATAATGGTATACAGTGGAAACACCAGGTATTTACAAATTGTAAGACAAAAGATGTTGTCTATGCTGTGGTCTGTCCGTGCGACAGAGTGTATATTGGCAAAACGAGCCAGGCAGTCAATGTCAGAATAACCCAACATCGCTCCCGAATAAAAAAGAGAGGGCTGCCCGCACCAATGGTTGACCATTTTGTGGAAAAGAAGCATAGTGAAACTGAGTTGAAGTGTACAGTACTGGCAAAAATAGATGCGAAACACCAGTCCGAGGTTGAGAACATGCTGCTATGCAAAGAAGCTTATCTCATTTTAAAATTTGACAGTGTTAACAAAGGCTTGAACACTCTTAGTGAAATAAATAGAGCTTAAGAGATAGGGTCCAGCTTGGGAACTACAATTCCCATAAGGCACCAGAACGCTATCGGGACCGGCATGATCCTGATTGGTCAACTGACAACAATACTTCAGATGTATGCAATTCAGGCACAGCCGCGGACACCCACATCGAGAGCGGGCCGTGCAGCAGTGTGAACGCGAGATGCCGTAATTCGAATACCGCCGGTAAGCTTTGGCGCCGTCATATGTTCACCTCCCTTGCATTCAACACGCACAGATTTGGCCAGCGTAGTGACCTTCTCCTCCCTTTTTTTCTGACAGTAAAAATTGCAGAAACTCGGAGAGGATTGTATGCGCCACCGTAAAAAAAGAAAAGTAAGTCCTTCTAGCGCCTGCCAGAAACTTTGACACTTAAGCTGTAGAGATCCCGCTATTCATTGGCATCAATTAAACCCACAGGTAAACAACTCGGACCACAACAAGTACAACCCGGACCAGGCAGCCTTGCTGCCGGACTAAGATAATTTAAGGTAACAATGTTTCCTGTGCTCAAAACTAGCTATGATGCTTTGCCTTCCAAACGTACTAGTTTGACCAATCCTTCGCTCTGTTGCAGTGCGGGCCTACAGCATAGAACATCTTCTTCCATGAAATAAATGCAACTCTGGATAATTCCCACAAAAGGTATGCCGCCTCCCGCCATGTTATTTAACATAAGAAATGGTTTGAGGAGTATTTTAATTAAAACAAACGTTCCCCTTTTGTTTTAGAAATAGTGTTCATGGACTAGAATTATACTGCCCTGATGAGAATCCTGTGAATCAGCAAACAGGATTCGAAACGTGTCGGCTTTCTATTTTCGACATTCATTGTGCATTTGAGATTTGAATTTGAAACTATTGATGTATTTGAACCGTTTAGCTTTCCTGATTTAGTCAGCTTAATTTGCCAGGGGTCACATGCCAAAAGCGTTCACCCTTGAGCCTTAGGACTGATAAATGATGTGTTTTTTTCAAATTTGAAGGTTAATTCATTGTCCATGTTTTGGTATAATTATGAGCACTTTGTGATTCAAATGTTTTCACATATTTTGTGTTTTATTCACTTTTTGTAAATATTCACACATTTGTAATGTAATTCACATATGGCTATATGTGAGGTTGATGGCATTCTTCTTTTTCTGTGTACAAAAAGATAAGACAAATGGTTATAAATCAAAGACAAAATCGATTGTCTGGGTAAACAAATAAAGTTGTGTTTATCCGAAGAACATTCAGTGTTTGAATTCATTCGCAGAGGCTTAGGTAAAAATCCCCTGTTTTTTCATTATATTGGCCCTACCTACCCTCTTTCCCATAGGGCCTAACCACCCTTGTTCTTTGAGATACTGGAGGAGACATGGCTCCACGAACGCACACTGGACAACCACGCAGCCCACAAGGATGCCACCCGCAGACACCACCACCTCATCAGACTAGCCAAGAGATCCTTCTTCAAAGACCGCTTGGATAACAATGCACACGACAGCAAAGAGCTCTTCAGCATCGTAAAGGAACTCTCCAACCCCAGCGACAACGCCAATGACCTCCCGCCCTCACAAGAACTGTGCGACTCACTAGACATCTTCTTCCACCGCAAGATCGCTGACATCCACGACAGCTTCAACATCACGACCGCCAGACTCCACCCCCCCTGTGAACACCACAAATGCCAACCGCCTGACCACCTGGTCCAACGTCAACGACAACAAGACACACAAGGTCATGAACTCCATCCACTCTGGATCTCCGTCTGACCCATGCCCACTCCACATATTCAAGAAAGCAGACACTGCCATCGCACCCCAACAACGGAAAGTCATCAACATCTCCTTAAAAACAGCAGCTTTCCCGGAAAGTTGGAAGCACGCCGAAATCAACACCCTCCTCAAGAAGCCCAAAGCGGACCCCAAGGACCTCAAGATCTTCCGGCCCATCTCCCTGCTCCCATTCCCGGCAAAGGTCATTGAGAAAATCGTCAACATGCAACTGGCCCGCCACCTGGAAGACAACAACATCTTGGACCCGTCCCAGTCTGGATTCAGACGAAACCTCAGCACAGAGACAGCCCTCATCGCCGCCACAAACGACATCAGGCAACAACTAGACAACAGCGAAACATCAGCCCTCATCTTCCTGGACCTGTCAGCCACCTTCGATATGGTCTGCCATCGCACTCTAAAGACTGGACCACGTCTGTCCTCTCCGGCAGAACCCAGAGCGGCTGCCTCCCACCCTTCCGATCTGAACCCACCAACATCATCTGCGGCGTCCCCCAGGGCTCATCCCTCAGCTCAACGCTGTTCAACGTCTACATGGCCCCCCATCGCACAAGTGGCCCACCATTACGACCTCAACATCATCTCATACGCCAACGACACCCAGCTCATCCTCTACCTCACCAACGACCCACACACTGCCAAAACCAACCTCCACAAGGGAATGAAGGCCGTCGCCGACTGGATGAGGAGCAGATGTCTGAAGCTGAACTCGGACAAGACGGAGGTCCTCATCCTAAGACCCACCCCCTCAGCCTGGGACAACTCCTGGTGGCCGACCACACTGGGAGCAGCACCAACACCCACTGACCATGCATGCAACCTAGGATTCATCCTCGACTCCTCCCTCTCCATGTTGAAGCAGGTCAACACTGTCTCCTCCTTGTGCTACAACACTCTTGGCATGCTCCACAGGATCTACAAGTGGATACCCACTGAAACAAGAAGAACTCTGACACAGGCCCTCATCAGCAGCAGACTGGACTACGGCAACACACTCTACACAGGAATCCCAGCCAAACACCTACGACGACGACAACGCATCCAAAATGCCTCCGCCTGACTGATCGTCAACGTCCCCACCACAGACACATCAGCCCCCACCTGAGAGACCTACACTGGCTCCCCGTCGACAAAAGGATCACCTTCAAGCTCCTCACCCATGCACACAAAGCACTCCACAACACTGGACCACCCTACCTGAACAGCAGACTCAGCTTCCACACCCCCACCCGCCAGCTCCGCTCCGCCCGCCTCGCCCTCGGAGCTGTCCCCTGCATCCAACGAATGGACTCCGGCAGCAGATCCTTCTCCTACCTCGCCACCAAGACCTGGAACACACTCCCTATCCACATACGGCAGAATCAAGACCTTCTCGCCTTCAGAAGACTCCTCGAGACCTGGCTCTTCCAGCAGTAGCAGCATCCCCCCCTCCCCGCAGCGCCTTGGGACCTTCACGGGTAAGTAGCGCGCTTTACAAGGAGATTGATCAAATAAAGCACAAAGAGCAGCATCACTTCACTCATAACAAGTCAAAATTAGGTGAGATAGACAGTGGACTTCTATCAGAGTGTTATTATGGACTGCATTTAACACACTGTATCCTAACCAATTGTGTGTTGGTGGCATGCCAGGCAGTATGCTCCCTCCCCTTTTTGTGATTGGCACCATTGCTTTATTGGGCTTTGGGAGTGATACAGAAACCCGAGAAGACTCTGAAGAGCCTTGCCAGCACCCTAAAATTTAAGGTGATACCTTTCAAATCTACTGATAAAGGACAAATATCCTGAAACACGTGTCAGCATTGACGCACAAACAATGGTGAAAGTCTTTCCACTAGGGTGGGTTGTATTATGTACTGTATTTCCCACAATGCAACTGGGTGAACTATGTGCTGAAATTAAAGGCAGTTGCTCTCTCACGCTTTTGTGACTTAAAAATGTTGGCAAACTTCTTTAAAGAAGAGCTAAGATCCTAAGATCAAAATGGAGGGAAGAGTTAAAACAAGTCTAAATAAAATGGTTAAATAAAGATGCAAGTGCCTAAATAATCATAACTATGAGGTTTAAAGATATTAGTGTAATTTACCAGGCGATTTACTTAAGTGCTTGCAGCTGTGCTTTTTTAGAATCACTGTAAGTGTAGGCAAGCCACCATCAATTATATGAAAGTTTATTTGAAGAGCATAATTGCGAGTGATGTAAGATTAATCAGAGATCTGCAGGCATAACCTAGGGTAAATTTCCCTACAAAAATACAGGAGGGCAGAGTATATCAGATTTAAAAATGTGTACATATTTAGAGTGCCTTTTTGTCACAAAGAGTGCCAATCGACAAAGTGGCAAATTAATATTTCCCTATTTGCTTCTCCTTGCTCTGATTGAGATGATTTTAGAACATCTATTAATATTGTCCAGTATAAACTCAATCGCACAAATAGTAAAATAAATGAGATATTCGAAATGTAAAAAATATGTATTGTTGCAGCACTGGAGTCCTTTATGTAGAATTATGATTTCATTGGCACATGGTGTGCTTGGTATTTGAATTAACAAGATGATAGACGGCGTACTGAAACTTTGCAACTCTCAACCCCAGTCTATAGATCTGGGTTGAATCCATCGTTCTATTTGCTCTCTATGCCACCCCAGTTTGGACCCAGCCATATGCAAATCAGTCTTGACCCTGCTCGTCATTGGAACAGTCCAGCCCGAACTGCCAGACCAGGTCCTCCCTGACTGGAAACCGGCATTCTGGTACCAGTTTTGGGGTATTACCCCTCATCAGCCAGGCTAGCTTAAATCCAGTGGCACGGCGAGCAAGGAACCCACATCTGGGCATAACCTTGACCACTTAGTGAAAACATAGCAGTTTCAAAAATCCATCATTCATATTATTTGTGATGTGCCATTTGACTTATCAGGCATTCACTTTTAACTGCAGCCATTATACTTAATCAGATAATCTCATAAACCTATGCTACCATCCCCAGCAGACAGACAAACAGAGTGACTCAACCAAACGCTTGAGCAATACCTGCATTGTTTTTCTCTCCAAAACACCATGGACGGATACCCATTGATCTGGATGGCAGAATGTGCCTACAACAATGCTGAACTTTCTACGCTGGGGTGTTCCCCCTTCTTATTGTCTGTATGGGTTGCATCCAAACATGATCTCTTTCGAATGGCCAGTGGTTTCAAGTCACCACACCACACAGGAACACCACACCCATCTTAGAGCAGTACTCATAGAAGCAAAAAGTCAGTTGGAGGCTTCGCAGAAAGAACACAAACATCACGTTGATAAAAAGAGAACGCTTGAACCTCCTTATCAGGTGGGAGATAAGGTGTGGCTGGCAACAAAAAATCTACACCTGTGGCCATGAGGCTGTCTTTGCCCCAGACCTGGAATATTCACCCAGTGTTCCATGTGTCCTTGTTAAGGCCTTGTCCCATCGATATGAGGTTACCCTCCACGCCACTGTCAGTAGAAGTGGATGGAGAGGAAGAATACGAGGTCTAGGAATTATTGGATAGCCACTCTTACACCCAAATCACATACAAACTGAATACACCCACACAAAGAAATCAAGATTCACCTCCACATCCTGATTATTAGCACGCTCTCCAGTACACTGGGGGTGAGTGTCGGAAAAGTTTCAGCGCTCCGTCTATCATCTCCTTGTCTTTGCTTTGTTTGTCCTTAATTAGCAGGATATGCCGTGGGGTGGCTCCTTTGTTCACGTTGCCACTGGATTCAAGCTAGCCTGGCTGATGAGGGCTGTTACCCGAAACCGGTCCCAGGATGCTTGTTTCCAGTCCAGGGAAGACCTGGCTTGGTAGTTCGTGCTGGACTGTTCTCATGAGGGACAGGGTCAAGACTGATTTGCATATAGCTGTGTCTGAACTGGGGTGGCGAAGTGAGCTAAAGAACGATGATGGATTCAACCCAGATAATGCACTACTACACACAGTATAAGATAGGCTGCCACAAAACGTGCAACAACATTTAGTATTAAGATAAATAAATGCTTCCAAAATATAGAAACGTATTCAATGTGGTTATGTATTAGTGCAGATTTTCATCACACCATGAATGGTTGTTAGAACTAGTAAAACAAATACAAAGCTCCAAGGACACTTTCTAAAAGTTTACACACGTTTTGTTCTCTTTGATTGGCATTTCTTATATCTTACAGAAGGTGTGTTCGGCTGATATCTTTGTGTCTATTGCTTGATTGCACACAGATGGAAAAAATGAGTTCTCCTCGTGCACTTCCCCTCCACACCAGCTGATGCCCATTTATCTATTATTTAGCCTAATGATAAAATCCCTCGGCTGATGTTTAACTTACTCTCAGTGCTCTTTCCTTTCACGAACATCTACAGCAAATTAGCAAATCAACAACAAAAGGTCTTGTCACTGCCTTCAATTCAAAGCCTCTAAATATACAGGACCAGATTCCCATTGATGAGTTCTTTCTCATAGTTATGAGCGGCAAAATGTTCCTTGCACTTGTTTGGGCAGCACTTCCTTTGGCTGGGGGTTCAAAACCAAAATGAAGGGATGAGTCTTGAGGAAGCTTCAGATCATAAGCGAAAATGATATGCTCAACACTCCAAGCCCTTACTGTATATTTGAGCAGTAAGTAAATGTGCATTGGGGCCCGGGACACAGCTATCATGACTGGGTCTGAGTGATATCAACAGGCTCCTGAGTGCACCTGTCAATTAATTGAATTACACGTCGACCCCTAAATTAGCAGTACAAAGTTAGAGCCTGATTAGAATGGCGGGCGGGTTCACATCCACCCACAACCCTAACGTAGAAGGGGACCAACCAACATAGTGTTGGGGGTCCCACAGAACAAATTGCAATGCTACCGCCACAGCGGTGGTCGCAATCTCCAGGGTTTCCATTGCAGCAGGTGCTGCTGGCTACAGCACCCGCCGTGATGGAAAAAAGGGATGTTGAATGCATTCCTGTACTATGTGACAGGCACTATGCAGTGCCTGTTTCTTGGTACAGGGATCTATTGGGAGGCATCGCAGGTGCCCCCCTCAATCAATGGCCCGGGATGAAGGGGGGCTTGCTACAGGGCCCCAATGTCCAACCCTGCCAGCCTTTCCCTGGTGGGTGAACCACCAGGGAAAGACTGGCAGGGAGGGACCATCCTAATCCCTACAGCAGTGCCTGGTAGGCATGCCACCATTTTAGGGATAGGAAGGCCTCCGACGCACCGGGGGGCTCAAGGAGCCCATCGGATGCGTTTGCGGTTGGAGTTTCCGACTGCCATGGAACCGACTGCCATTGTAGTTTGCGGTACAAAAGGGGGTGGTGATGGACGGAGCATCTGAACCAATCAAACACTCACACCCAGTCAACAGATCTGGGTTTAATCCATCACCGTTCTTTAGCCCACTCTGCCACCCCAGTTCAGACATGGTCATATGCAAATCAGACTGACCCTGCACCTCATGGGAACAGGCCAGCCCGAACTGCCAAGCCATGCCTTCCCTGGACTGGAAACAAGCTTCTGAGGACGCTTGTTTCCAGTCCAGGGAAGGCATAGACATAGCAGAACTCTGCGAACTTCGTACAGGCTTGCAAAACAGACCCTGCAGCACAGCATGACTGGCTGGCTTGGAAGCCGTGGGTCCAGCCTGGACATGCTTGACATGGCGGCACCAAAATAGTCATGCACTTCAGTGTCCTCACACCTATTTGGAGCACGACTTCGAAGCCTGTCTGACATGCCCTCTAGTCAGCTTCTCTCTCCAAGACTGGCCCAACTGCAGTGCACCTGAGGCGTGGGCAGGGAGTTGGTGGAAAGGAGAGAGCACAGCAGATTCTACTGATGTTTTAAAATGTATGTGAATCACTTGAGATGTAGATGTACACCCTACTTTTCACATACTTGGAGGCGGAGCAGCAGCAGTTTCGCAGCTGTGGAGGAGGTAATCACACCCTCCCGCCATCCCTCACCCTCACTGCCATCCCTGAACCACACGCATTGATAATACATCATGCACAGGGCAGGCCATGGGACAACCACACTTCAGTCATAGTCATCACCTCACAGCTTAATGCTGAAAAGAGCTACTTTAAGCCAAATGCCCTCAATGTGCAACTTTCACACATATAATTTGATTTTCTGTTGCAGTTTACCCACAAGCCCGCTAGTATATTCAGCAAGGAAACATTAATATGACTGATTGCTAAGAAATTCCCACCTCGATTAAATACTGCTGGTAGCATGGCACTGTCTGCTGCCCTTCTTCCGTGCTAGGGCTTGCCCGTTGACTCAGCATTTAGTTTGCATAGTAAGCGCGACTCCTTCAGTCAAGTCTTTATTTTATGCGATCTCATTCTAGAAATGTTAAAAATGTCAACTTAAGTCCCACAAAGCAATTTGCTAACCTGGGGGCTAAAGCCTAGGACTAGCTGAACGTGGCACAAAGAATGACTGGACACTTGGTAGCTATTCCTGGCAGCTCACCGACCAAGCCACCCCAAAATGCTGCTAAACAGACTAGAGAGTCAATAATGGTCGCATTTTCACCCCGCTGAAGTGCACGTTCGCTTGAGGGGTAAGGCAGGCTCCTGCTGCGGTCGGTTGGATGGGAGACCACTTTTTTTTTGGGGGGGGGGGGGGGCACTCAACCTCTCAGCCACGCCTTCAGCCTGTTGTCAATGAATATCCGTGAGGTATGGGAGACGCAGGGACCCCTTACCGCATCCTGCAGGGACGGGGAGAGTCATTTTGTGGTACGACACTGCAGGTTAAATGTCTCCTGTCAACATGGCAGTCCTTGCATTTCATCTCCTATGCGGAGGAAAAAGGTGGAGGCAGTGATAGTAAATATTTATTTGCAGCTTCTATCTTTTCCTATGAAAATTGCTTAAGTAAATAAAACATTACTCAATATCTGTTATTTCTTCAGGAAATATTAGATCGTTATTCAAATTACAACACAAACGCGAGACTGCATCAATCAGTATGTGTAATTCTATGTTGGTGGGGCAGGGATGTCTTAAGGATTTTGGGGCCCCATACCAAACGTATTTTGGGGACCCTGTTCGGAACAGCTTTGAATTAATGATCCAGTTTCAACTCTGTCATGCCCTCTTTGGCCAGGTCACTGTCAGTGCACAGTCACACTAGTCCAAATTCTAAATGTGTTTACATCTAATATTCAGGGACAGTGATGTGTGTTTTCAATATTGTGACACAGCTGCAGCTCACTAATATTACTGCAAATAATCTCTGTGACACCCTCCCATTTTGAGGTCCTGTTTTCTTTTCATCTAAAATAAACTTTTTTTATGGATGGTGCACGAAACATAAACACTGCATTTGTCAGAAAGATTTCTGTATTATTCACACACATTACCCACATTAAAAATAAATTAAAGGACAATGCTATTTACAATAATCTGTTTAAGAATTATTCATGGTAGGTCATCAGGGCCAGACTCTCTCTTAGGGGTCCCCTGAAAGGCTGGGACCCTGGGCCAGAGCCTACTTTGCTTTACCCTTAAAACGCTCTGGGTCGGGGCAGCGTTGGAAGTGGTGAGCTGCCAATTTGCTGTGCTCTGTGCAAGTGGCATTCTCAGCCAGTGTTAACTGGTAAACCAAGACCCCTCCACGTTCAAGGAAATAGGTTAATAACCTTGCTTAAACATATCAAGGATGCTGCAGGTGTTGTAAGGCAATTCCTAGACTGCCACTTGCAAAAAAGTGGGAGGAATTTTAACTCTCAGTAACGTGCCACTCAAAATGTAACATATAATGCATTGAAATAGCACACACAATTACACGGAAAGCCAGAACCAGCACACATAAGCAAACTGTAAACTTGGCAGCCATGTAGCTAACAATATTCCCTGCGAGTTTTTAAGAGTGTTCAGAAAATACCATGCGGAAGGCACCTCCTGTAACTCCTGAGAAGAGACATACATTGGAAAGAAACTGAGACGCGGCACTCAAGATGTTTTTAAAAGAGAAACAAACGCAGAAAATACTTCCTGTATTGTTAGTACGACTTGAATGTTGAATGTCGAGAGTGCCCCATGGCACCTGCTTGGGCCAGTGGGTGGAGGTCAAATTCCAGCCCACGCGGCCCATCCCTCCCCCTGTATTACAGATACAATGTCCTACATTCCTCCCTTTGTGCTAACATGAAGTGGCTTCAAGTCCATGTTGCAAGTATAAAAGGCGCGTTGAAACCCAATCCTGACTCGTGACTTCGGTGGCTTCTCTGACAATGGGAACTAGAGAGGCCTGACCTCCTTCACCTCCCGCCTGACCTCTCCTTGTCCCTATTAGGCACTGCTTCTTGGCTCCTATTGAAGTGGTCAGCAGTGGCTCTGGGCCCGCGCGGCCTGCGATGACCCGGAGCGTGACCCGTAGAATGTCTTGATGTTTGTTCCTTGCAAACATTTTTGCAGGGTTAAACCACAGCGGGTTGGCTTGCGAGCGTGTAATCATTTTACCCGCCCTGTTAGCTGGCCACACAAGCCACTTTACAGCATAGCTGTCAAGGTTTCAGGTTGCTTATGTGTGACATTTTCATAGTTTCAGTGTACTTATGAGTGACATTCAACAGCCAAATGTGTGACACTTTGAGTGACACTTTCTTCCAACCAATATCATGCAATGAAGTCCATGGAAACAGACAAGTATCTGAAATTATACCCACTTGAGCAATGAGAAACTCGAACTCTGCTGCAGATGCTTTTAGAACTGTTATTTCTAAATAATGAGCAACCTCCACCCCAACCTCAGGGACAGGTGCGGCTGAACCACAAGTAACAAAGGGATCTCTGTGTCAAAAGCAGCAATCTGCGCTACTTTGTGCTTGCTGCGAATACACAAAACTCTGACCTCTCTCCTGCGGAAAGATTAACCACCAGGCTTATGCTTGACTTACCAAGTCTCACAGTGCTGGGAAAATAAACTGTCCTGTAGCTGAACTGTCTTCGCTGAACTGTCTGCGGAGTCACACTTACTGGCTGCAGAAAGCTTCTGAGACAGTGTTGCTGAGATGCAGGCACACAAGGCCCATTGGGCTGAAAGGGCTTCAAACCCCCTTGTCGTCTGGGTCAGCCTGGGCTGAGACAGCTTCCCGGGCACACACAGCTGTACCCCGCGTACTTCACAGGTCTTTAAAAGACCATTTACTTGCTAACGAGACTTTGTTTTTTTTCACCCCTTTTTAGAGCCCCTGCATCTCCTCTCTGGCTATCGCTGGAACAATTAGCTCCCCCAACATTTTTAGTAGCTCCCCTGAAATGTGGCTCTAGTTGTGCCTCTGCTGAGATGTCAGGAGTCAGTTGCGGCTTTGGAAGGCAGGCTTGTGTAAGGGGGTGTTTTCTATGGAGTGAAGCATGCTGTTCTTATAAATAAACGCTTTGGGTAATAACATGCAAGGTGTAGGGCGTCCAGCAATAAATAACTAAATGCTCAAAAAATGCCTGACATCTTTAAACAAGCAACATACTTCATTGTAAAAAGCAAAAGTAGCTGTCTGACCCAGACTTAGATAAGTAACACCCTAACAGCATGCAAAGGTGGATGGGGAAATCGTAACAAACACACTTTATAAACCAACAATTAAGGCGGTCCAACGATCTTCGTGTTAGACGATGTGTAACGGTGGACAGAAAGTGTCTCTAAAAGAATCGCTCAGCCAAGAAGGTGGGAGGAAGAATTCTCTAACACCAACTGGGCTTCCTCAGGAGGGGGAACTGACCAAAGTATAATTTTTGCACCCTAAAGTTCGGGGTTTCACAGTAATAACTTCCTCTCACTGGACCTCGTTAGGTGCTGATGCTGGTTGCCATGGTACCAGGTGTCAATTGGCCTCTCTGATGCTTGGATGCTCCAAGCTCGTGCAACACTCTGCTGTGCCCCTGAACACCTCTCTCGAAACGCCCGACTCACATCCGGTTCACAGGGCCTGGCCATCTCTCCTATTTTACTTAACTTTCTTCCTGTCAGCTCTTTTCCTGTGTGCTCTCGATGTTTTAATGTGCATGTCTATGTACAGACGTTCATGGCAGAATATTAGAACTCTCACATACTTCCATTTGATCACTATAGCTTCTGGTTTTCAGGAGGAGGACTCCTTGCAACTTTTCTGACAACCGCACCTCTTGTGACAGTCTTAGTCAAGGAAAGCAGAAGCCTATGTTAAAGTGCAGCAGCATGATCGCCAGTGTGGCAGCATGTGTGCTGCCGTTTCCATCATGCCAGCTCCCCACAGTCTGTCAGTACCTGTTTAGTTCACCCAGGCTCAGCGTATGCGGGTAGTCAAGGTGATAAAAATAAGAGATAATGCATTTTAATGCGGTGATGCAGACCACTACAATAAAATGCGTTAGTCTAACACCTGATGCGTGGTTCTCGGAGTAGTTCGCAGAGTTTTGCTACGCTGAACTCTGCAAAGTGACAAAAAACCTCAACGGAGTTCCACAAGTGGCAGAGTGAAGGGCAGAGTTCAATTCACGCTGATCTTTGTTCCGCTCGTGTATAAATTCTACCAGAGTAGCAGCTCGCACTCGCCAACTTACCGTTCACAGGTGTGAGCGGGGGAAAACTCTGCTGCACTACTCAAAGTGGAGTTATCTGCACTCTGCGAGTTCCAGACTGCAGAAAATTCAGCAAACAATAGGAGAGTTCACTGCCCAGGCCTAATACTTGGCAGGGCTGTTACAGTTGCAGCTTTTCTCTTTGCAGGAGCATGCTGACACACTTCCAGGCTGACCCAGAAATGGCTAATAGCATTGCAAGAGAGAAGTTGGTGAAAAAGAGACCACGTACAGTTTATGGATACATTTTTGAAGCATGGAGAGAAAAGAGTATAAGAAGAATTACAAAAAAAAGTTTACAAGTTCAAAAGTAGCTTTGGAAGAGTAAATAGATTTAGCCATGAAAAAATGGTGTAATGCGTTAACAAATAAAAGTTTATTTTATAATCATATGCCTTAAAAAATAAAAGAAGAAGTGGTTATAGACTTGCAACAAAATATAAAATATTAACCATTTTTAAGATGAACCTTTGCATATCATTTATTTAAAGTACTTGTGTTAGACCTGGCATCATTTGACGTGGCTTCCCCAGCCTTTTTGCTTCTGGCCTGTTTTGGACTGTGTGCTGTACTCTGTTTTTGCTTGTTTTAGGACTCAGGGCACTTTACCACTGCTGATCAGTGTGTGAAGGCATTTGTGTCTGCCTCAGGGCCTGTAAATCAAAGGCTACTAGTGGGCCTGCAACACTGATTTTGCCTCCCACATGAGTAGCTCTTCAAACATGTTTCAGGCTTGCCACTGCAGAGCATGTATGTGCAGTTTTAAACTGCAATGCCAACCAGGCAAGTTCACCTACTTGCCAGCCCAAACCTTCCCTTTTAATTACATGAAGGGCATCCACAAGATAGGTCTTGGGTAGCCCCATGGACAGGATGCAGTGTATTTGAAAGCTAGGATGCAGTGCTTTTTAGTTTTACATGTCCTGTTAGTGAACAACTGCTAAATCCGTTTTTCACTATAGCAAGGCCTATCTATCCCATAAGTTAGCATTAGAGATGCCTTGTAACACAATACAAGTGAGTCTTCCGATTGAGAATAGAAAGAAAATTGGAGTTTAATGTTTCTAGACTCGCAATTTAAAAACTATTTTTTTTAGTAAAGTTGGTTTTGAAATTGCAGGTCTGAAAATGCCACTTTTAGAAAGTTGTTCTCACTATCCGGGGATGGGCCCTAATTCTTCAGTAAGGCTAGGCCACCTTAAATCTATTTCCAACAAAAAATGCCAGTACTGATAATTCTTCACCACACTTGTTTTTTTCTGAACACTCTTTCTATTATCAGTGATCAGTAAATATTTGTTTCTTTCTTTTTAAAAGCATCATTTGAAAGCTAGTCAAATAGGAACATATTGAGGACAAACATAAATGCCAGTGAAACATACCAACACTGTAAGACTCAAGATTGAGGCATTGGGCTTTTGTAGGGAAATTTGATTAAAAGCTTTCTTTTTGAATCAAGGTGGATTTCATCCTGGCGAAATATCGGAACTACGTAATAAGTCATCCTTTTGCCCATCTCCAAACCAGTATCCCAAAGAAGTTTTAACTTTTGAAAAAACGATCTGTTCAGTTTAGTTTCTAATCTTTATTTCAGTCACTGAGACCACAAAAGACAATTGCAACAATACAGACAACATTTCCATTAGGGGATAGGTACACCCTATTACCATAGTAGTTTGTGGTTGTATTATGTTATAACACGATCTTTTAGATCGCGGTACATCACAACGCATCTTTTACAACGCAAGTCGTTACAACGACTTACGCTGTAGGGTGCTGGACTTAGGAATAGTAAGATTTACTATTCCAACTTCAGCCTACATACAGTAGGGAAGGTGTTGGAATAGTAGATCTACTATTCCTTATTCTACAGCGCCCTCCAGCGCAAGTCGTGGTAATGGCAGCGTGGTGTTTTGACAGCGTTGTTATGGATGTTCCCCGTAGCTTGTATATATACAAAATTATTTAACATTGCTTTTTAAGTATTTCAGAAGTGTTTAAAAGTTAAGAAGTTCGCTAAAAGAGTAAGACCATTATATTAATTAATAAAGCACACATATTGTTCTTAAAATGCTTAAAAATTTAGATTTCCATAAAAATATCATAAAAGTGAACAATTGATGAGGTAAAAAAACATATATATATATATATATATATATATATATATATATATATATATATATATATATATGTTACAAATTTCAAGCAGTACAGTACTACCTCTCTAGCAGACCCATCCAGTATTATGAGCATAACAAGGTGATTGTAGGCCTTATAGAATGGTGCCTTCATAATAACTTTTTTTCCTTTGGTAAGGAAATTTACAAGCAGCTGCGAGGCGTGGCGATGGGGGCCTGCTTCTCTCCCAGCTATGCGTGCTTGCACGTTGGCTGGTGGGAGGAGCAGGTCCTCAAAGTCCGCCATAAGGCATGGATGGAGGGTCACGTCAGATGCTACTTGAGGTACATCGATGATGTCTTCATCATCTGGAAGGGTAGCAAAGAGCAGGCATTGTCGTTTATTTGTGACATCAATAACAACTCACTAAACCTTAACTTCACGGCTCATATACACCAAAATCGCATCCAATTTTTGGATGTCGAGGTATATGTCTCCAATGGAATGCTAAACACCACCCTCCATAGGAAACAGACTGCAGGTAATGCTACATTACATGCAACCAGTATGCATCCCAGACATACAATTTCTGGAATCCCCTATGGGGAAATTCTCAGATTAAAAAGGATCTGTAGTTCCCCTTCTGATTTTAATACCTGCTTGGAAGAACTCTTGAGCAGATTAAGAGCTAGAGGATATTCCGAGCGGATATTGAACGCAGCATTAACCAAATCCCTTTCAAGATCTAGGGAGAGCCTCTTTTCTGTTTCCAATCCTACAATTGAACCTCCTTTGGAAGTGGAACCTCAACTTGAGTGCCCACGTCTTATTACAACCTTTAGTAGGGAAGAGAGGAAAATGAGGTCAATTCTCAATAAAAACTGGCCGATCATAATGAGTGACCATATTCTAAACACTAGGTTACCCTCTTCCCCCACTATAACTTTTAGACGGGCCAAAACTACGGGCAATTACTTGGACAAAGCTGCCCCTGAACTAAAAACTAAAGTCCCATGGTTACGCCCTTCCAGAGGATTCTTTAAATGTTCCAGTTGTAGGGCCTGTAAGTTCGGAGTCACTACCACTCATTATCATACCCCGTTCAGTACAGTTGCCAAGACCATCAATGGCAACTATAACTGCAAGACAGATCATGCTGTATATGTTCTGACGTGCACCTGTGGGCTTAGATATGTCGGCAGCACTAAGCTCCAGGTGCACGCCCGAATACTCCAGCATTTGCGGGCAATCCTTCATAGTGACCCTACTTACCCGGTCGCCCGGCATTTCAAGCGGGTACACAACAAAGATCTAAATTGCCTCAGCTACTTTGTGATTGGGGCAGTACCTAATTTGAGAAGAGGAGGTGACCGTGAGGCAGAGCTCAGAAAAATGGAGTCTAGGTTCATACTGGAACTCGATAGTCGTTGGCCCAATGGGCTCAACAATATTGAGGAAATGCATCATTTTTTGTAAAATTACCATACATATTCTGATCATTTCATTCTGTTTTCCTTTTTGCAAATCATATATGTACTTCTAGTTAGGTTCCCTATTAGAAGTACTCTGTGCTTTTAAAATCTCCTGTCCCATGATCTGCTTTTACAAACTAGTGAAGTTTAGATCAGTACTCACTAATGGTGACACATTTCATGCACTTTATTTTGTAAATATGATGATCATACAATTTTAATATATTTATACAATCCAATTCCGTGACCAATTGTAAAAGTTCCTTGATAATCGCTTCAAAGATATATTTTAGATTGTATAGATTTTTTTCAGATAAAGGATCAATTTGTAGTTTTGTAAATATATTGAATTGTGGATCAACTAACAAAATGAGTGTATATATGGAGATGCACATTTGTTCTAATTTGTACATATCAGTGAGGGTTGGTGTGAGGGTGTGGAATTGATGACGTGTATATATAGTGATAAGTAGGGTTATATACATTTTGGGAAATAATTCTTTGGTTTCTCACTTGGTGTTTTTGTTTTCAGCATGTGCATTTCAGTTAAATCTGGTTTATTTAATAGTTACAATGGGTTAGATGTGTGGGGTGGTGTGAGAGTGTATATATATGAAATATGGTCTTATTTATACATATTGTCATTTTTTAGCTTCATGAATTATAACTTCTTTTTTCTACCTGGAACTTTTGGAAAGAACTTACAGTAGAATAGGATTGTTTTGATGAATTTTTTCATACAAACGTTTATACTATATGTACGATCACATATTACTGTTCTTATGGTAGTTTAGTATGTTCCCGCAACTTTTGCACTTTACTACATCTTTCTCACTTATGCACTTTTTTATTCATGCACTTTAAAATGTTCGCTGCTATACATAATAATTTGCTTATTTGCACAAAATTGGTATACATGTCATTAATACTTGACAATGGGGAAATGTGTCTTATATATTTTTAGAAGTGAATCTTTTTAAAGAAATGATTTCATTTCTGGATTTAACCAGTCATAATTCCTGTATACAAGCAAGCAAATGTAATAATGTATCAGCGATAGTGTGTTTTTTCACTGTTTATTAAATGTCACGTGATTATGGTGGACGCCACCAGGGGGCGGTGTCAACATCACTGCAGACACTTATAAAAATAGCATAACGAGTTAAAACATGTTGCAGCCTGACCAAGGGCTTTCCGCCCGAAACGCGTCGCTGGTTCTGTTTTTATTTCAATAAAATTCCATCTTGCTGACTTTGATGGTCCGGTCCTCGTTCCTTGCTGGCGTGGAGGCGGTGTCTGCGAGCGCAGAACAAGCGGAGGAGGAACTTTTCTTTATATATATATATATATATATATATATA
Organism: Lissotriton vulgaris; assembly: GCF_964263255.1. NCBI lineage: Eukaryota > Metazoa > Chordata > Amphibia > Caudata > Salamandridae > Lissotriton > Lissotriton vulgaris. The sequence continues at coordinate 1,337,270,261 of NC_141687.1, forward strand.
TATATATATATATATATATATATATATATATATATATATATATATATATATATATATATATATATATATATATATATGTTCCAAATTTCAAGCAATCCAGCACGCTCTCAGGAAAACAGACAAAGAAGATCCAAGGAAATGTCTATGGATGTTTAATCACAACGCGTTTCACCACACGAAGTGGCTTGGTAAGTTTGGATATAACATCCTAGAAGGGTTCATACTTGAGACAAGTCTAAACTCAGAAAATGTACCCGACAACGTCACAGTCCCTGGGACTTGGGTACTATTCTTCATAACCATAGAGCAATAAAGCTCTTTCATTTCTTTTTTTGAGTGAAACTGTTGACCCTCAGGGTCATCCCATAAATGCCGCAAAATTAGTTAACCAGTGTGTTTTTGACCTTTTGCAACCATATAATTTTACATGAGGTATCAGCTTCCTACACGTCTTTAAGCGTGGTGGCAAAGTGCAATAACTCGGGTTTGGACCATAATCTTCTCAAAAAACGCAATTGGGCAAAACCTAGCTATCTCATTCAGTCTATTACAGCCTAGATCATAGAATAGAAGCTTGAGTGGAGTGTTCTTGCGTAGACAAGTGAAGCCTCACAAAAATTTGTTTTGAGCATGAACTAGTGGCGTCAGGTTGTCATAAACCCAAAGTTTGGCACCGTATAATACAGAAGCTAGGACTGTGGTGTTATAGATCTTCAGAAATGGAGTTATGGGCTTGGTTAATGACGACTTGTGTTCCTTCAACAATGCACCAGCTAGTTGCCAATGTTTTAGGGCCATAGATTCTATCTGAGGCTTCCAGTTAAGTTTATTTCCAAGCATGATTCCTAGATAGTTAAAGACATCCATTTGGTCAGGATGTTCATTATTTAACCACATGAATGCTAAAGGTAATCCTCCAGGATGCTGACTTTTCTTGATTCCCATTGTTCATGACGAGCTCAGCTCGTCATGAGTGTATGGAGGTGTACATCATGACGAGCTGAGCTCGTCATGAGCGTCCAAGGAGTTAAGGACACCCTCCTATCAATAGCCCTTTGTTTATGGAGTACCATAAATTTGGTTTTGTTTGTGTGTATCACAAGGTCACGGGCTTCACAGAATTCTTTAAACCTCATTAACGCCCGTTGCCCGCCACTGTGTTTTTGAGATGACAAGAGTGTAATCCGCAAACATGAGTATGGGTGTTTTTATGCCTGTGAGAGTGGGTGCATCAGTCGGGAATGTAGAAAAATAGTTGACGACCCCATTAATCAATAGTGAAAAAAAGGTTGGAACCATGACACACCCTTGGTGGCCCCTTTTGGATACCGGATATCGGTTAATGGTGCTACCATGTATACCCCATCGAACATGGGCAAAATTCCCCTTTTGAAGCCTCACCACAACATATAATAATTCTAGAGGCATCCCTAGATCCTTGAGGAACCACCAAAGTTTGTTGCGGGAGACCAGGTCAAAAGCAGATTTTAGGTCTACAAAATCGGCGTAGAAGGTGCCTCCTGCCAGCACTACAACGCACCAGTATATTAATACAAAGCGAAAGACCTGGTCGAAAGTACTCACATGGGTGCAGAATCCTGCCTGAAGTGGAGTCAATATGTCAGTGTCAACAATCCAATCCTGGATTCTATTTAACACCATTCATGCCATTATTTTTTGTATTGCCTCAATAAGGCTTATTGGCCTATAGTTACCAGGGCTTCAACGATCACCTTTTGTGTAGATTGGCAAGATCTCCACGCCCCACCAGGATTCGGGTACGGAAGCCCCGCAGGCTATTGCATTTGCTAGCAGAAGTATATACTCTGCCAAATGGCCCTATCATATCGAAACAAATCTGCCGGTACACTGTCGGGGCCTAGGGCTCTTCCGCTGGTGACTGTACCCAGTGCAATTTCAACCTCCCCCATGTCACAGTGCAATGTGCATCATATGACGGGGTTTCAAATGTTTCTTCAATTTCTCCCTCTAACTCTACAGCAAATTGTTTGCCAAAATGTGAGACGCCCTATCAGGAGCTACATGATTGTGCGGCAATAGTGCTTGCCCTCCTCTCCCCCATTTTACCAACTGACAAAAGTATTGAAGGTTTTTCCCTAGGCTGGCTCGGTAGAGGCCTAGCCATCTCCATTCATCCCAGTTCTTTTAAGCTTTATACTTCATTGCTTTGTACTTCTGGTGGGTTAACTTGACAGTGGCCAGATCTTTCTGTTTGATGGCAGCTGCCAATGACTTATGGGCTTCCCCATAATCCTTGTTATACCAGTTAACTTTTTTCCCTTCTATTTGCTGAGATGACTAGATGGTTTAAAAAATATGTCTTAATTTTACCAAATTGGTCTTTGTGAGCCCTAGTTACATTTTTATTTAACTGGGTCTGGGTGGTTATAGTTTGAAACTCTGTCAGTGTACTAGTGACATCTTCCCTTATGTCTAGGAGTGTTTGTTCGCTTTCCACTAGCTTGTTCCATTTTACCCTCCTCATGTCATTACAGAGCAGGGCATTGCTAGTAGAACAGAGCTTTGTCGGGGTTAGTAGTAGACTAGGTCCTGGAGCTTTCATTTTTAGTATTAGGGGATTGTGATCACTTTTTATTCTCTCTCCTGCACTTCCATGTCGATAAGAACAGACCAGTGTTCCAGGTAATAAGTATATAGTCAATACTGGTCATCCTCGCGCCATTGTTAATAGTATTAGAGCCATACTTATCTGAAGGAGTTCACCCATTTACTGCCCTGAGTCCCCTGCCCACATAAAGGGCTTTGAGTTTTAAAGCTGTCTCAGCCCATCTCTTGATTGGGGCAGCTCTAAGGAGGGGATGCTCGATTGTGCGTCCTCTTCTTCAGTACGTTTGCTATCATCATGGTCGAGGGGCTTAAAGGTAGTGTTAAAATCCCCAGCAAATACTAAGTCAGGAATACCAGTCATCCTTTCCAAGAAGTCATCTAGGGTATCAATTGTGTTTTCCACCTGTAGGACCCCTGGCATAAACGTTAAAAACTATTAGCTTGGCATTGGAGTTAATCTGAAGATAAATAGCTATAAGAACTGGGCTGTCAATGTGGATTTCATGGATTCTATAGCAAAGGTCCTGTTTTACCTAAATTGGTAGCCCTCCTGCTGGTCTACCCCTCTACCCCGGCATTGCCGGTTTATGAAAGTTAAGGTATCATGTACCATGTAATGGATTTATGGACCTTGTCGTGGACTTCGATTAATTCAGACCAGTCCTGGGACTCTAATTTCGACTGTAGTCCCACAATGTTCTACGAAACATTTTGGGGAGGTTACCAGGTCTGAGCTGCCGGTTAATTTTGCATGGGGTGGGATCCTTACTTTCGTTATTTGGATGGGGAGTTGGGTGATTGACTAACCCATTGTTACTAAAATAGGTCAGATAATCAAAAGGATTTAGTCAGTCACATTGCTCCAGACCACTAAGAGGGGAAAATCTATTCTCTGGAGTTACTCCTACATTGCCTACGTTGTGTGGTTAATCATGGTTTGAGTGTCCCCCCTATAGGAGCACTTGTTTAGCTTACCATCGTATTAAGATGCCTACAGAAAAACGCGTAGGGTGGTGCTCTAATTTGAGTACCTTTAGGTGGGTCCCTGCATAGGTGGTCTAAAAGGGAGCTACATACATAGCGATTATTACAATTTATAACCACTCAATCACCCTCCATTATATTCTTAGTCGGTCCCAGCCACTCTACCCTTCTGGCCATTACAACTTGATTTGGCAGTGAAACCCCCCCTGTTCTCCCTACTAGTTGTTTGGTGGGTTAACCAGTGCAGGGATTTATTAATAAGTTGGACAGTAGTTTCGGACTGTTCCTCCCTTACAGGAGGAAAATTTCCCCAAATCAGTACAAGATGTGATGAGGCTGTGGAAGGTGTACCGACTTATATATGTTAGGAGGTCTCCCCATGTCAGATCTTCGCTGCTTAGAGTGGAACTCCCTCACTCCGACCCCCTGCAATGATGGCTGTATGTTGGTAACTGGCCCATCTGAAGAGGTGGTGGGACGTAACTGGGGGTTTGAGATTCTAGCCATATTCGTGGAATGCACTGTTGGACTGGGAGGTAGCAATTGTAGGTTGCAATGGGGTAGCTACAATGTTACAAGCATTGTTGCCCATGCATGAATGATGTCCTTCGTTATTACCATTCCTTGGGTGGGTCCCCCTCCCTATGGATGCTAGGGGGACTGCTACAACTTCAGGACGTAAGCATAGGCAAGAGCATACACCTTGATTATGCATCGATCTACCCACACCTTCAGTGTGCAGCAATCTCTCCTCCATTTGCTATACTTTAGTTAATAGGGGGTTCAGGAGGACAGTAACCAATGTCTCTAGACTTTTCCATATTTCACTGTCTCTCCCCTGCACAAACGAGGTGAAGGTATCGTCACTGACCGTGGGATGTAGGTTTGTGACTAGATCCGTATCTTCAGTTCCTCTTTCCTCAGTGAGTTGTGACTTTTGTTTGGGCTTTTGCTTTTGGGGGCGCCACCCCTTCTTCATTTTACAGGAGGTTCCCTGCTGGTGTCTAATGGAGCAGTAGCAACATGGCCCCTTGTGGCTATTTTTGGTCTGGTAGAAACTTCAACGGTGCCAGGTTCAGGTGCCGCTCACTTCACAGGGGTTACAGGTGGTGCTGCAGTCATATGCGCGGGTGAAGTGGGCATGGGGGAACTAACCGTGGTTCAGTGTCCTAGAGAGGAGCATTTCCGGATCGCTAGAGAATCCAGGGAGAGTCACCTCTCTGTTTGTTCTAGTAGATGGGTCAAGACTGGCTCAGCCCTTGTTAAGAAGGTGTCTAATGTCCCTGCTATTCCACTCTGGATGAACACTGGTATCTTTGCACTAGACCATTCTTCATACAATGTACTTATGTGTGTACCAGTACCTCAGATGAAGAATCTTTGGGAGTCAAAATCCTGCTGTTAGAGAGCGGGACTAGACTAGCCTCCTATGGGCTCTATAGGGCACAGAGGAGCCCGCCCTTACACGTCCCGTGCTGCGGGAGCCCTGAGCCGCTTTAAAGGCGCCTCATGGCGCGAGACTGCATGTCGGCGGCTCCGGCTGCAACGACAGGTGGGGATTTAGTCCCCGTTTAGTGCAGGCTAGCGTTGGTGGCAGATAGGCAGTGAAGGGCTCCCGCAGCCACTTTTAAGGCACCTCCTGGCGCGGACCTGGAGTCAACGGCAATGATAGATGGGGATGGAGTTCACGTGTAGTGCAGGCTAGCGTTGGTGGCAGATAGGCAGTAGATGGTCTGGAATCCAAAAAGGAGTATATCAAATATAATATTACAAGGGCAGAAAAAATGGCATTGGACCAGCTGAAGAAGGATGAAACAATCTTAATTAAGCAGGCAGACAAAGGGGGTGCCATTGTTGTCTGGGGAATGGAGGATTACAGAAAGGAAGGAGAAAGACAAGTATACAACACTGAATGTTATAGAAAGATCTTGAATAATCCAACGAATGAATTACCAACTAAGAAAGCAGAAATTGCAAATTGGGCACTGGAAGAAGAATGTATAGGACCACATGAATTTAAGTTCTTAAAAAAGAAGCATCCTAGAGTACCAATGCTGTATTTATTACCCGAACTGCATAAAGATCCAACCCTCCATGGGGCGTCTGATAGTGTCTGGTGTCAATTCAATTTTGGAACCAATTGCAAAATATGTAGATGTTTTATTAAAACCCTTGGAGCAAGTACCTTCCTATTTAAGGGACACAACAGATTTCATGAACAAGATCGAACAGTTGGATTTTAATTCTTCAATGCACATATTGGTGACATTTGATGTCACATCCCTGTACAAACAAATTCCACAGGAGGAGGGCCTGGGTACAAATGAATCTTTTTTTGAATGAAAGGCTACAACCACATCACGTACCAACTAATTTTATATTACAGTTGGCAGAACTCACCCTACAGAAAAATTTCTTTAAATTTCAAGATGAGTACTTCATGCAAATTAAAGGGACAGTGATGCATTGTCCCTTCGCTCCAGAGCTGGTCGTACTGTTTATGGCCAAATTTGAAGAAAAATACATCTACCAGAACAATCCATTCGTCAACCACGTTGTGAAGTGGCTAAGGTTTATTGATGGCATTTATTGTGTTTGGGAAGGAGATGACTTAAGCCTAAATAGATTCAGTACATGGTTGAAAACAGATCACTAGACATAAAATTTATGATGACAAGCCATAAAATAAGGATCACATTTCTGGATATTGTGGTGTTTGAGACCAATGGACAACTATCAACCACTTTATTTTCAAAACCAATTGATAGAAATGATGCGTTGCACTACACCAGCCATCACCTGTGATGCCTCCATCACAACGTGCCCTACTGGCAATTATTGAGAATAAGGCGCAATTCCTCTGATGAAAAAACAATATTTTGCACATGCTGAGGAACTAGAAAACAAACTCAAAGTCCAAGGATACCCCAAAAATAGCTCAAAATTGCTTTGAAGTGAGCCTGTTGGACGCCGAGACAGACACTTTTGCAAACAACCAAATGATATGCGTTCCAACTTTTTTTCCAAAGAAAACTCAATTAAAAAAGATTAGGAGACCAAACTGGCATCTTTGGAAAATTTGGACAAATTCTTTGTGCTACCCTTATTCACCTTAAAGAAAGACCAACCCCTTGGGAGTCAATTGGTACAAGCAGAATTGCCAGCAAAAAAGAAAAAATCTGATTTGCGGCAATTATGGAATATGAATCCTGTAGAAGGACATTTCAAATGTGGAATTTGAACATGTTGCAGTCAAACAATAGAAGGATCAGAATTTATATATAAAGGCAAAAATTGTCCCATAAGGCATTCACAAATTGTAAAATGAAAATTCGCCAACGGATAACACTCCACATATCACAAATACGAAAAAAAAGCATGACTGCACCATTGATCCAATATTGGACTGAAGATAGACATTCTGAGGCTGATTACAGGTGGATCGTTTTAATGTCCATTAAATCTGATCCCCGGGGAGGCGATACTGATTCATCACTTAATCAGAGGGAAGCAGTCCCCTAATATTGTTTTTTCAAAACAACGTCCCATGGTTTGAACGAAATGTCAGAAGGACAGCATCTTTTTCCAGTTCAGTTGGAATCCTACAATGAATGAATCGCTCAAAAAAACTTCAGGTGCCAGAATGCTCAGCTAATGGAGTGCTCTGGATGTAAAACCAGACGGATATGGGGAAGATGTGATGCATACAGAAACAGCTCTCATTTGAATTGGAGCGGGCGGACAGATGAGCAAAGGAACTAAGCTCTGACCAGCCGAAGAATACACATTCCATTGGTGAGTCAGATGTATTGGAACAGTGCGTGAACGAGCAGCAGTTCGGAAGTATGAGTGAAATGCTAGTGACAAGCTCAGAGTGTAACTGACAAAGACTGGTGGAGCTAGTGTTGCAGCGCTGATGGATGGTTCTGCATAGTTTTAATTACATACCGGTTGATTTTGTTTTCATTTTGTTTTCAGATTGGCGGTGTAAAACAGAGAACACTGCTGTATGACATTTTAATTAGAGGTAAGCAGATTATGAATATGATTTGAGAGGTGATGGAATTGAGACTGATGAGTCATGTACACATATTAATGTGCTGATATGGTTATGTGTTATAGATTTGGAGATTGGACTAGTTAATAGGTTGTAGCAGCAGGCCGTTAGCTGATGGACTTGAGGTAACTAATGATGAATAGAATAACAGAAAGAGTAAAAGTATAAATCCCAGGTCAGCAGTGTAAAGATTGATGAAGTTATTGTCTTTATTTTTATTTGTAGTTCATACCAGTTATGTGTCCTGAAGAAAACCCACGAATCATAGTGCAGGTTCAAGACACGTCGACAACAACAAAGCAATCTTGCAAGCAATGAAATAAGACTTGAAGAGCAGGGAAATAGAATAAAAGTGATCGAGTAGACTCCCTGTGTATTGGATCAGCACGGGCGGGGCTAGGGGGTGGGCGTGGTCCTCCCTTCCTTATGACGGCTCCATGCCGTCATGAGTCACGGGCAGCGTGTGCTCATTATGGCGTGGAGCCGTCATGACCCTGCCCCCTCACTAATTCGCCTGCACAGGAGGGGAATTAGTGCCGCGTTAGTGGCAGTGGCATGACGGCTCCACGCCATCATGAGCACACGCCACCAGTGGCTCATCATATATGTCTTCCTGGTTTGGCGACAATAAGGTAGAACTGTTAAGGTTTTTTGAGTTAAAGAAATACATTCTAAATAATTGATTCCTCAAAATTATTCAAGATGTTTTATGTGTAATTTATGTATATGTATGTTGGGGTGGATATCAAAACAATTGTTTGGTGTATGAATTGTGCATTTATGTTTGTTCTCAATATGTCCCTGTATTTGACTAGCTTTCAAATTATGCTTTAAAAAGAAACAAATAAATATTTACTGATTACTGATAATAAAAAGAGTTAAAAAAACAAGTGTGGTAAAGAGTTATCAGTGCTGGCAATTTTTGTTGGAAATATACTTTTAGAATTTGGCATTTTCTTACTTAACCATTTTGTGCCTCTTGCTGTCCTTAGAATACACGTCTGGGTGGGATAACAGTTGGGCTTTCTGAATTAACTCTAGACAGCCACATATAAAGGTAGCTGAGGTATGCCCTGCATATCCTGATGGTCCCTCACCAGGCTGATGGATCTTCCTGAGCTAGAGTGGTGGAAGGAGTTGACATTTGCAACTGAATAAGGCTGTCCTGTTCCCTCACAAAGAGCTGCCTACCCACATGCAGTGTGTCTGGAGCCAGGGCCAGGAAGGGCAGGATCATGTGCACTACAAAGACCTTTTTTTGAAGTCTCCATACTTCAAAGGCTAAATTGGGTATACACACTGGACCTTCGATACCATAAACTCAGAACACTTCTGGACTAAGGACATTCGGCCAAGAAGAGCTGTTGTGTTGCCAGGAGGAACTTCCATTTTGCTGCTTGCTTTGCTGTGTTAGCCTGCTGCTTGTGTCTTGGGAGTGAGAGGACTGGACGTTGCTCTCTGCATCCAGCTTTCTAAAGTTCTTCAAGGGCTTGAATCGAGCTTGCCTCCTTTCAAAATTCTCAGGGCAATCAAAGTCTTCACCTTCAGCACTTGGGCTTTTCTGCTGAGAGCCCTACTCCACCATGTGGTGCCAAATCCAGGTCCTGGGCCCTTGGAAGTGAGTTTGCTGTGCTGAACAAGTAGAAACCAGTGCATCGACTTTGAGGGCGTTTTCAGAGCCATAGCAACTCTTTGATACCGCTCCACTGCCTGCACCAAAGCCGCTCAACACAACGACTACAACTTGCAAAACAGGCCTTGATTACAACGCAGTGTCTCCAAAAGATCCACCATAGCTTGAGTCTCTAGCACCGCATCACTGATATCCATGACGCCTGACTCCGACCCCACCACAGCACTTGTGGCCCTGTGGTGTGACATAGCCACCGTGAAGTTGACACATCATGGCTTGACCCTCAACACTTTAGTATCCCTACACCAGCCGCTGAACCAACGCGTTGCTGCCAACACAACATCACCTCACCTCTGCCTAGCAAAGTCCTGAACATCAATGTGTCAATTGCTCTTCACCGCCTCCAGGAACCAACACCTCACTTGCTTCAGTGATGCCTCACCTCCAGTGTGCAATGTACTGCCCCGAGCATCGACGTGCCAACAATCTACACTGACAGTAAGGAACTGACACCGCACCAGCCTCAGCTATGCCTCACCTCCTTGGCACCTCACAACGTCTTTGTTTTGTTATCATTTCCAAGGTACGGTAACCAGGGTCTGTACAACTCTGTAGCCAGCCCACTCTTGATCGTGGTCAGCCCCGAACTTTGAGATTCAGCTTCATTAAGTGTGTCGAAATGGCCCCTTTCAGATTTATTGTGTTTCTAAGTACTATAACTGCATTCAACCTTTGAAAATTCATAACTTGACTTGTGTATGTTGGATAATTGTCGTTTTGGTCTTGTTTTACTCAGATAAATATTGGCTATTGTTCTAATCTGGTGTGAAGCACTTTTGTGATTTTGTGTTATAGTGTGTGTGTGTGTGTGTGTGTGTGTCTGGGTGGGTGTGTGAGTGTGTGTGTGTGTGTGCGCGCAAATACTTTACCAAGTGGCTCCATAGTTTATCCTAACTGCTCTGGTCCAAGCTACCAGATTGTGAGCTCAGGTAAACTTGGTTAAAACTAGAGACACCATTTCTAACAGCTTGTATTGTGCTATCTGTTCTAAACACATGATATATCAACAATATACTTCTTATCAAAACTAGAAGATCACTGGGACTTCCTAGGAGGCAGGTGTACTTAAAACATGGCTAGAAATATTTTTTTTTATTATAAAGCACATTTCAGGAAAATGTGATTCTTAATGGCACCAAGAAATGCTACAATGTATGACATCTGAACTACTGAAACCTGGAGAAAGAGGTTAAGGATGCCTTAAATTGAACAAAGGCTAAAGAATTGAAAGAGGCCAATTTGGCCCATAGGATTGACAGTAAAGTACACTTCTTTTTTAAGCAAATGGGCACATGTAATCAGGTATTTGTCACCCACCGTTCCAGAGAGGGAATGACTGTAGTGGCCTAACCCCTTGACTTATGATGTGTTCTGTGGCCTGCGGAAGCAGAATATGAATTACAGAAAGAACAGATGAAGAGGGCGGACCAGAAACCCTCATATGTATGTATTTAAATATGCATGTATTTTGTATTTATGAATGTTTTTGATCAGATGACGCTAATAAGATAGGTAAATCAAGCTGTAGGCCATAACTAATACAATTGCTGGTGAGCTGAGTTGCTCAGACTGTAAAGGGTGTTCCTTAATATTTCACCATACCATGTGTCATTGTACTCTGTAGTTCTGATTCGAGTGTTTTTAGTTTTGTGCAGGAAATGGGGGATTCAAGACCTACATTTCACCATTTTACAGATTATTTTCATTGTATTTTATTTATTTATTTATGAAATTTATTAAGCGCAAACAAATGCCCAAGGGCGTCTCAGCGCTTTTATGGGATGCCGACTTACTCCTGTGCATGCTTAATCATTTTCCTGCTCCGCACTGGGGGATTAGATATAACGGGATGTTCAGGCAGGGAAATAAAAAGAAAAAGAAAAAAATAGTCACAGGAGGCACTGTGGTACCCCACACCTACATATAAGAAGAACAAGCATTTGCAATGCAAGAGGTCTTGCATTTGCGAGAGTTTAAAAGGTATTGGCATTGTAAATGACAATGCCTTTTATTTATCTGTTTTGCTAATTAACACATAAATAAAAGGCATTATCATTTACAATGCAAACAGCTCTAACTCTTGTAAGTGTGAGATCTATTAAAAGAAACGTCTGCCATTGTCCCGGCTGCTCCGAAAGTGAAAACAGGCACAGCGCTGAAGTTGCAGGTAAGCATGTTGTGCCTGCAGCAGGAGGAACTCATTAAAGAAATAGTACTTACAGACTAAAAAAGACATACCATGTAGCAACAGAAGTGAAAGGGCCGGTCCTCATGGGAGGTTACAATGAAGACAAGGTGGTACTAAGGAGGGACTAGCAAGCCTATTAATGACAGAAGCCGGGGCGTGTGGCTATGTTGAGCAGCAAGATGGCTGCATACTGAAGTGGCTACGCCGACTGAGCCTAAAATCCGACAAATATCCGCACACAAGATGTGGAACCATAGTCACAACCAAGTGAAAACTGCAGCAGAATACAAGGACGGCAGTCGCTGAAGTGGTAAAGAGCAGCTGCTCTCCAAAGCAGACTTACAACTGACGAACACCCTGAGCCCCTAAGCGTCCTAGTCACGAGGCCGCAATTGGAAGCCGGGGGCTTGAGTTGGTGCTTGACCCGTTGAGATGGAGTGAGAAGCAGGGAGAACACATCGGTGATCACCGAGGTGGCACAACAAGCCACAGGTCAGACAAAGCGATCTGCAGAAGCGTTAACAATAATCGGCGGTGAGAATTGCGTTTTAAGACACAGGGGAGCTTGCGGGGGAACTAAAAATCTAAACACATACAGCGGCACAAAAGTCACCTGGAGGTCCCAAAAATAAACAGGGGAAATATAAATAAGATACTCACCAGCTCACAGTAACGCTGCAGCCAGAAGCGGAGGCTCCAAGTCAATATCTTAAGGAAGGCGGGAAAGCTGCATACCAATCAGAAGAGCAGCGGCACGAGATTGATAGGGCCTAGATAGAACACTGCCCAGGCCGCACACAGCGAGTAAAAGCCGTGTGATCGAGTCAGGAAGCTCAAGGTCAGATAAACCGCCATTTTGTGCAAAGTGGCAAAGAAACAGAAAATGTTCAGAGCCAAAACTAAACCTGGCCCAGAACTGCGTGCTTACATCAGCAATAGTGTACGGGGACTTGCCACTAGCAAAAGCAGAAAGGAAGCCCAAGCTGCACCAACTAGTACGGTCACCTGGCGATCAACATAACCGTGTCCTGCAATCTGCCACAACATAAAAACCTGCAATTCACGATAAATTGAGAATAGGAGAGTTGACGATTGAAAATACAATAAAGGACTATCACTACGCCCAGACAGTGGGAGCGACCAGGACCGTAAAAGCAGGCAGATACAGTCTAAATTGCATACTAGGAGCAACAGCTTATAAGAAGAAAAGACCACGGGTGGACTCCTACAGGGACATTTGTCAATAACGGTCTGGGGCATCACCATAATACACTGTGGATAGAACCGGCGAGATAATCAGACGCCGTGCCGAGAGGCTGGTAGGGGCTCACCAAACAAGTCAACTGATTACTACAGTGAAAATGGGGAAACCCGACATGCGACAACCTCCGCTCAACTTTGACAAGAAAACCAACAAAACAACGGAGGGAGACAACATGGCGCCAGAACATGCAGAGGATGCACCTACCGGCCAAGTACCATACGAGGATATTCGCACAATGATCAAGGAACTTAAAACTAGTTTACAAGGCATAGATTCCAAAATGGACACTCTAGCTGAGCGAATGGATTGAATAACACAGAGAGAGATAAAACAAGAAAAAAACGTCTAGACACACTGGAAACAAGAGTATCGGAGACGGAAGACAATCAAGTGGAAACGCGCAATAACATGCTGAAAATAGATGAAGTGTTAAACATCATAAAACTTAAGAATGAGGATTTGGAGGCCAGATCGAGCAGGAACAACATACGAATAACAGGAGTTCCTGAATCAACAGATATTCAAAATATGGAGAAATATATAGAAAATATGCTGAACGAGATGTTCGGACCTGATTTGTCTACAATGTTTTTGATAGAGCGGGCGCATCGCACTTTGGGCCCCAAACCACCACCGGGGGCACCGACACGACCAATCCTGACACAGGTTTTAAACTATTGTGATCCGGACACAATTTTAAGGTTGGCAAGAGAAAAAAGGTTCTCTACAATACCAGGGAAACGGAATATCAATTTACCCAGATTTCACACTTCAAGTACAAGCTGCCCGCATATAATTCATACCGGCAAAAAAGATACTCCAACAACGCGGAACCAAATTTGCCCTCATACACCCTGCTAAGCTCAAAATCCAAGGGCATGGACGACCCACCTTCTTCACGGACGAGAAAGCGGCACTAAACTATGCGAAGCAGATGGGCAAGGATCAAAAACAACGGAAATCGGCAGCAGATGAACAGACAGACAACAACCTAAGTGACAATTACTGACCCACAAGAGAAATGGCATGACGAAATTGCAGATAAGTGGAACATTAAATATTTTATAAATTAATGCGGATAAGAGACATTGGGAATGACAATTTGTATAACACTCAAGGGGTTGGGTTCCAGTAACTCTGGGAGTGTAAGCCTTAAAGTCACACATGTGAAGGCACAGAAAGACATTTGAGACTATGGACCAAGGTCAAAAATTGAGTGCTCGGCCACCCTTCGGAAAAAGCAGGGGTGTTCGCCGGCAGCCCACGTACCCCCGTGGGATGAATACCGTATATTCCAAAGTTTTGGGAGTTAGGTTGGAGTTAATGGGGAGGTTGAAGGGAAGAACATAACCTGATTGGGGGGTTGGTGTGGGAGGGGGGAGGGAGAAGGAAGTAAATTGTTATGCAGTACCGCCGCACCCTGTACATGTAGCATACTACCGAGGGAAGACGCCAGGCATTCACACACATACACCTATACGATAAATGAAGGATGGTAAAATGTCCAGATGCAGTACTAAACCGCAGATGCGCCAATTAACGGACATGAGATATGGCTGATTTAATCTCTACATTTAATATGTACTATATAGTAACACCGTGAATACACTCACATGCCTCACCTGGAATATACGAGAGCTGAACGATTGTAGAAAGACTAGATTGATACACTCCTACCTCATCAGACATGCAGTAGACATTTGTATCTTACAAGAAACGCATTTAACAAACGCATCAGCAACCACACTGAAAAATAAACAATGGGGGAGATATTTGACTCAGGCTACTCACGTTGTTCTCGTGGGGTAGCAGTATTAATACGGAGAGGCCTACAGTGAAAGACACATCACACAATAATAGATACGGAAGGGAGGTACATCCTGATAAAAGGCAAACTATACACCAGCCCATTAATAATTGTAATGCATACGGCCCGAATTCGGACTGTCCCGACTTGTTTTATCAAATGTGGCGGGAAATCCAGGCAATGGGGAGCGCGGCACATCTATGGGACTGAGATTTTAATGTGGTATTTCTACAGTGGCAGATAGAAAGGGAGCATCCTGGGAACATCATCCGCAGGCAGCAGCTGTGCTGGAAGATATTATTGACGAACTCCAGCTCATGGACTCCTGGAGAGCATTACATCACAGGGAAGGGACCTGCACAACACAACATCGTAACGCATTGTCCAGACTGTACTACTGGCTTACAACTAAAGACCTACATGCATGGGTAGCCAAAGCTGCACACCATCCACGCACTTTCTCAGACCATGCACCTGTGCAACTCAAATTACACATACCTAAACCATACACTCAACCATTTAGCTGGAGATTTCCACCAGGCAAGTTACCGGATCAGGTGTTTCGAGAGGAACTAAGATAATAGACTACTTCACAATAAATGAAGGCACAGTGTACTCCCCGGGTACACTCTGGGAAGCCTTTAAGGTGGTAACACAAGGAGAATGCATAGCACTAAAGGCAGGAGTGCGCAGAGATATACAAAACGCCATTAAACATTTGTAGGGAGAAATCAGAGGTCTAGAGCAACAATATTACATTACCCCTTCTCCTACCACGATAGCCCAAATCAGGAGCAAATTGACAGCATTTCAAGAC
The DNA here is from genome assembly GCF_964263255.1 of Lissotriton vulgaris. Taxonomy (NCBI): domain Eukaryota; kingdom Metazoa; phylum Chordata; class Amphibia; order Caudata; family Salamandridae; genus Lissotriton; species Lissotriton vulgaris. The sequence goes on from NC_141687.1 coordinate 1,337,285,660, forward strand.
AAAGCGGAAAGGGAAACTAAATATATGAAGAAATATGCACAGGTGTGTAGATTTGGGGAAGGAGAAAGGCCAGGGAAAAGATTGGCAGGCTTTCTGCGAACACCAAGAGGCTCGACATACATATACGAACTCCAAACTCGAACTGGTATGCCTGCATGAACACCACTAGATGTACTATGTACTATGACACAATTTTACCAAATGCTATACACCTCCCAAACAAATCCACATTATAGAATACCTAGACACGCTTGAGTTATTATGGTTTAACCACTGGCACCGAGACTATATGGACATGCCATTAACTGCGGATGACATAAGGCAAGTGATAAATGGCATGCCAGCAGATAAGGCCCTGGGCGCCGATGGTTTGACTGCAGCCCTTTATAAGGAATATGCAGATATATTAGCGCTTAGACTACTGCAGGTATTCCAGGAAGCACAAGAAACAGGACTGTTGCCACAGACACTGCACAAAGCTACAGTATTAACCCTGCTTGAACCAGACAAAGACCTGACACAGTCAGACTCGTACCACCCGGTGTCCTTAATAAATCTAGATGACAAGATTTATGCAAAACTATTGGCGAACAGGCTACAGCCAATGCTCCCACTAATAGCTCTCCCTGACCAATCGGGATTTATACCCGGCCACTTGCCGGCACATAACCTCAGAACAATATTCGACCTTCTACATTACTTAGCTCCACAAGTTCAAGAAATAGCAGCCCTTTTAGACGCCACAACGGCGTTTGACTCTCTTGAGTGGAAATTTCTTTTTACGCTGTTAAACCGCATTGGACTCAGTTCAATTTTTATAAAACAAATTCAATTATTGTATACAACACCGATAGCGAGAGTCAGGGTGAACGGCCACATTTCAAAGCCAATTACCATAATGAGAGGAACAAGACAAGGCTGCCCTCTGTCGCTGCTCCTTTTTGCGATTGCCACCGAACCACTGGCAGCCAGACTCCATCAACATCATACACAGCGCAGTTAGGATTCACTTCTAGGGGTTTCTTATATCAATGTATGCAGATGATATGACGATATATTTAGTGTACCCTGTGGAAATTTCGCACCAGTGATGAGAGAATTGGTTCAATATGGCGGGCTAACAGCAATTCAAATAAATTGGGCTAAATCAACAATAATACAGCTAACAGATGGCACCACTCCGTTCGACACAGAATATGCAATACAATGAGCCAACGGTCCCATAAGATATTTGGGGATATGGATAAGTAGAGACATGCAGGAGTTATGGTCGGCTAATTATGGAAGGGTGATAGACTGGCTGGAAGGTAAAGTAACGAGATGTAAACCTTTACTACTATCCCTGGCAGGAGGTATAGCTATAACAAAGATGGTAATTGTCCCAAAACTACTATAGCTATTTGTAAACATACCAATGCCCCTGAGCACACATTTTTTTAAGAGACTGCGCACAAACATATTAGAATTGATATGGGCAGGTAAACAGCCCCGGATCTCCTGGAAAATCTTAACTCTGCCATTTACACAAGGCGGCCTAGGAGCACCCGACTTTGAACTATACGCATATTGTGCACAAGTGCAATTCCTCCACTACTGGCAGCACCCCACACCTTACCAGCCCCATGTGGCGATTGAACTAGACAAGTTAGGCCCCCTCCCATTAAACACACCACTCTATCAGCAATACAAATGCCCTAACCTGGAAATAGGTACTGTCTAAACATTAAGATGGGCATGGTAGGGGCTAGCAAGGAGGGCACACCAGCAGGTTCTATTTGCACCATCTATGCCAATAGGTGGCAACCCACTCATCACGCCACTACTAGATAATGCTGCCAAGAAGAGAGTGACACCACATGAACTAGTCAAAGGCAGTGATCTGTTTCCAGATGGCACATTTCTAACACTACAACAGATGTACAAGTCGGCACCACCCACTGCATTACACATGCTTTTGTATTATCAGTTAAGAGTGGCATGCAGGGCTAGATATGAAGAATTCCCACTAATACCTTTCACACTGCCAGCTCTAGAAAACATCATAGCCACACTATCTGTCCGCAAACTAATAACACGGCTATACAGTATCACACAGAGGGAATCCCCGATTATCACAGCTCAATCCAAAACAGACTGGGAGGCGGATGCAGGCATCACTATAACAGAAAAACAATTGGTATTCTGTTGTACTCAGCTTGAACACCTATCGGAGAATTACCGTCTATGGTTGATTCATTTTAATTATCTACATTGATTATATCGTACACCAACCCAGTTATATCGCATGGGCCACATTTATTGATCTAGCCTGGGAATGCAGGCCGATAGCGCAGTTTTGGCTATCATTGGACGAATGACAAGCCATTGATTGACATGTGCACCATTGGTACCACTGCTGGGATTTGTCCTTTATGCACCTAAGGGAAAGAGAAAACTACTAGCAATCCTGCTACTCCTGGCAAAAAGGCAGGTGGCGATACATTGGAAAAAACAACCCCCCCCAACAATAGCAGCGTGGGTGGGAGTAGCCACTTATTGTCACATTATTGGGAGCTAATGACCAGCAGGTCCAGACCAAAAGATATCTTGGAACCCTTTGTATCCTGATTGGGAATAGGGGGAGCGGCTAATACACAAACACACAGCAGGACTGAAGGGGGACAAGTGTGTATTCAGGTGTTGAGATGGTCGTACTTGATGGGTGGAAAACTGTATAATAGAGCGAACAGCATAATACCGTGGACGTTATTAATGCAGAGTATGTAATGACATGGAAATGTTAATAAGTCTAGTGATAGTATCACTATGTGTATGTTAGGATGATACAAGGGAAAGGCGGTAGTTTCTTTTTCGTTATATAGATTTTATTTGTATTACTGGAACAGATATATGGTTATGCACATGCGAGACCTCTGTTTTTATCCTTTTTTCAACAAACACAATGTTGTACCAAAGCATTATTAAGATCTGTAATATGTGCTAAAATCTCCATTTAAAAAAAATGACAGAAGCCAATGACAAATATGGACGAGGAGTGGATGGAGCTTCTATTCCATACTCCAATACAGCATCCTGTAGTGCAGCGCATGCGCTGCCCAGGCTCCACCTTAAAAAGCAAAGGCACCACAAATGGGATGCAAACTGCAGGACCCACAAAGAAAACATATGATCCATGGCCTGTTTCCAAGCAGAGTGTAATACCAATCTACATGCCGCTCTGGGAAGAGCAGCATGGTCTGGGAAGAGCAGTTCAACAAACACAAAAGGCACAGTAAATGAGGGAGAGCAGAAGAAGGCTGGTAGATAGGGAAATCACCATGCAACAATCGAGAATGCAAAGCATGCATTGGTGATTTTCCTGCGGTGAAAAGTTTGAGAATCAAATTCTTTCCTGCATTAAAAAGTTCGAGAATCACATTTTATGTTGATATTGTGTGTACAGAACTCATGAAATTTGTTTACTACTTTTGGGCCTTTTTAGAACGAGGGGGAAAAGGTAGCCTAAATTACACTGAGGCAGGTGGTGGACAGAGAGTTGAGACAGAGATATATGTCAGGAGGAACAGGTGGGTTTTCCTATATTTCACAAGGTCCATTCAAAGCAGGTGGGATTTTGTAAAGTGATCATGGGGCTCTTCCTTCAAACTTTTTGCACCTAATGAAGCAGGGAGAACGTTATTGATAGGCAACTGAACTTAGCCATCTGCTTGGCCATTTAAGCAACACCAATTTGGAAAGGTATCCATTTGCCCAACCATGTAGACCATTGTGTACTAGGCAGAGTTCTGATAACTGCACTTTCATGAACCTAGAGCCTCTTCAGTAATCAATGGGTATGTTATGTGAATAACTTTACCTCATACCAAGGGAGATGCAGGCCTGGTGGTTATTTCTGGTTGGAGTTAGCAGGCAGGTAGGCCACTATATTTTCTCTTGCAGAGGTCCTCTTAAAAATTAAGAATCATTTCCTTAGGCACAAGTAGGAGAGGAATAATCCAGTGTAACATGCATCAGTGTAAATAAGCATGGTAGGTTCCTTGTTCACCTGGCGTACCATAGAAAAGTTGATATTGGCATATTTTCTAGGTTGTGGACATTTTGAGTGTTACTCGGTGACCGAGGGCCTGAAGGTGTTAATACCCACATTCTAATATCAGGGCTTTTGCATTTAAAATGTGGTAATTTCTAAGCATTTAAATGTCTTTATCATCTCAATGATTTATCTGGTCTTCCAATGTACAAAGGTTTAGATTTTTAAACCTTCCCTTATCATAGACTTCTGGTTAAGGAATGCACTAAAACGATACGGTTAAAGTGACCCCACTAGAGTGTGTTTGTCAGGTCACACATTTCTCACCAGCCAATCCTGAGAGTATGCTTAGTGAAAATTGATGAATAGGGAAAAATGTAGTTGGCTCAGTATAGTTAACAGCAGTAAAGGCTTTGCATATTTGCACAATGCGCTTTGGCAAAGCCATCCATAGGTTTCTCCCTCCTTCCATCATGGGTTGAACAGGATAAGACAGTCTCACAGGGTCAGCATTATTGAAGGAGGCAATGGCATGGGTTTCTCAGAGATGAGACTATGTTTCAGCCAACACCTATCCACCTTGCTACTCTTCTCGTGCTGTCCTCAACAGATGAAGATTTCACTCTGACTTTCATTGGAGCTGAGTTGCCATTGAAGTCTTAGTAGCAGCCCGTACAGGTAAGAGCGGTGGGGCTGGGTGAGGTGAGATTTTGACAGACGACCACGAGGAAAAATGAATGAACACAAGAGAAACATTTGTGTGTACAGAAGATGTAGGAATTAGTAGTTGTGAACACACATTCAAATTAACAGGAGGGTCTCAGCAAATGTTAAGTGAGATTAAAATGCGATCCCAGGGCTTTATTACATTTGTGGACATAACCATTACTTCTAACTGCCAACTGACTGGGATGGAATCTGTAATTTGGGCATACTAATTCCAAAGATGCACCATGTGAAGTGTTTAGATGCATTAACCTTAACACCTGCACACAGGCAGAAAGGTGGTACAGAAACAGGAGCCCGATTGGTAGGAGATATAGTTGGGCATTTATTCTACCTTTAGTCATCATCTTGAATGACGTGAAGATTATAAAGCTAGCGACAATTGTCGACAAGATGGCAATGAGCACATCTGGAGCTTTGCTTGTTATTTACACCAAATTATTTGCTACACAGTCAATGGTTTTAAAGGACCGACTTGCATTAGATATCCTACTTGCAGAAAAAGACAGAGGGGTCGACTAGGATCGCGGACGTAAACGTGTTCCGTCCGCCGAGGAAGGTGGCAAGATACTCCGGACCAGTCCGCGGATAAACCACTATAGCCATTAGGATAATATATGAATGAAACACCGATCGCGGCGGACGGAGCACACCAAACCCCGTCCGCGGCGGTCGGAGTACACCTGAGACCGCCGCAAGTGGACGGAACCGAAAAAACACCGACCGCCGCGTACGCACATGACCGCGAGAACATCCACATCTCCCACTATACCTGCGTAGTGTCCGTGTCCGCAATTAGGATAACTCCGCAAGAACCCCGGTAGCCACTGCGATCCACGTCCGCTGCGGTACCAATGCAACGAGAAACCGTGCTTCACAGCGGAAGGCCAACACGAACAACATCCCTACCGTCAAACCAATGCCAAACAGTGCGACGGAAGTTCATACCAAACACAGGAAAATTAACTACCACCCACCTGAAACATCAAAACCAATCACAAGACACAATGACCCACCCCCAAGTACCACATAATGCACACCAGTCAACACACCCACCTAGCACCTGACTGCCAATAACCATTCAGACAGGACCAAGACACAGACTATAAAATAACTCCCACCCACTCCTGAAATCCTCTGCATCACAGCATAGCTGCTAGCAAGAGACACAAGAGAACATACAGCACACACCGATAGAATACACATAACCACCACCCAAACACTCCCACAACACAAAGACCCACCACACCATTCCTACACACCACACACCTGCCCCTCCCAACTCACTCAAACCCACACCCGAGCACCACACACCATGGCACCAAAAAAGAACCCCAAATTCAAGGACACCGAGTTAAAGGTAATGGTGGATGAAATCATCCATGCAGAACCCCACTTATTCGGGGCCCTAGTGCAGCAGACCAGCATAGCCAGGAAAAATCACATGTGGGACAGAATAGTCACCAGGGTGAATGCGTCTGGGACCGTGCCGAGGACCAAGCAGGAGATTCAGAGGCGGTGGCATGACCTCAAAACCTGTGTCAAATCCATCCGTGCCAAAAACCATCTCCGGGCAAATCACACTGGCGGTGGAACACCCCTGGAGCCCTTACCCTACACCGACTGGGAGGACAAGGTGCTGAGCATCCTGTACCCAGAGACCCTTGAAGGAATTGAGGATGGAGAAGAGGCTGGTAAGTACAAACCAAGCACCACAAGCACAACAACATGGTGTGCCTCACACAACTCAGAAGACACATCTCCCAGACCCCAACCCATGCATGCAGTCCACATACTCACCAACGTCTAAACCACTCCAACAGTCCCACATGTTCATAGGGATGGCGGTGGTGGTAGGGTGGGGTGTGTGAGAGGTCACTAGTCCAACTCCCAACAGGCCCACATGTCCATAGGGATGGCTGTGGTGGTAGGGTGGGGTGTGTGAGAGGTCACTAGTCCAACTCCCAACAGGCCCACATGTCCATAGGGATGGCAGTGGTGGTAGGGTTGGGTGTGTGAGAGGACGGCACTACGACTCCCAACAGGCCCCCATGTCCATAGGGATGGCGGTGGTGGTGGGTGGGGTGTGTGAGAGGACGGCACAACAACTCCCAACAGGCCCACATGTCCATAGGGATGGCGGTGGTGGTAGGGTGGGGTGTGTGAGAGGTCACTAGTCCAACTCCCAACAGGCCCACATGTCCATAGGGATGGCGGTGGTGGTAGGGTGGGGTGTGTGAGAGGACCGCACTACAACTCCCAACAGTCCCCCATGTCCATAGGGATGGCGGTGGTGGTGGGTGGGGTGTGTGAGAGGACGGCACAACAACTCCCAACAGGCCCACATGTCCATAGGGATGGCGGTGGTGGTAGGGTGGGGTGTGTGAGAGGACGGCACTACAACTCCCAACAGGCCCCCGTGTCCATAGGGATGGCGGTGGTGGTGGGTGGGGTGTGTGAGAGGACGGCACAACAACTCCCAACAGGCCCACATGTCCATAGGGATGGCGGTGGTGGTAGGGTGGGGTGTGTGAGAGGACAGCACTACAACTCCCAACAGGCCCCCATGTCCATAGGGATGGCGGTGGTGGTGGGTGGAGTGTATGAGAGGACGGCACAACAACTCCCAACAGGCCCACATGTCCATAGGGATGGCGGTGGTGGTAGGGTGGGGTGTGTGAGAGGACGGCACTACAACTCCCAACAGGCCCACATGTCCATAGGGATGGCGGTGGTGGTAGGGTGGGGTGTGTGAGAGGTCACTAGTCCAACTCCCAACAGGCCCACATGTCCATAGGGATGGCAGTGGTGGTAGGGTGGGGTGTGTGAGAGGATGGCACTACAACTCCCAACAGGCCCCCATGTCCATAGGGATGGCGGTGGTGGTGGGTGGGGTGTGTGAGAGTACGGCACAACAACTCCCAACAGGCCCACATGTACATAGGGATGGCTGTGGTGGTAGGGTGGGGTGTGTGAGAGGAAGGCACTACAACTCCCAACAGGCCCCCATGTCCATAGGGATGGCGGTGATGGTGGGTGGGGTGTGTGAGAGTACGGCACAACAACTCCCAACAGGCCCACATGTACATAGGGATGGCTGTGGTGGTAGGGTGGGGTGTGTGAGAGGACGGCACTACAACTCCCAACAGGCCCCCATGTCCATAGGGATGGCGGTGGTGGTGGGTGGGGTGTGTGAGAGGACGGCACAACAACTCCCAACAGGCCCACATGTCCATAGGGATGGTGGTGGTGGTAGGGTGGGGTGTGTGAGAGGACGGCACAACAACTCCCAACAGGCCTACATGTCCATAGGGATGGCGGTGGTGGTAGGGTGGGGTGTGTGAGAGGTCACTAGTCCAACTCCCAACAGGCCCACATGTCCATAGGGATGGCGGTGGTGGTGGGTGGGGTGTGTGAGGTCACTAGTCCAACTCCCAACAGGCCCACATGTCCATAGGGATGGCGGTGGTGGTGGTCGGGGTGTGTGAGAGGACGGCACAACAACTCCCAACAGGCCCACATGTCCATAGGGATGGCGGTGGTGGTAGGGTGGGGTGTGTGAGAGGTCACTAGTCCAACTCCCAACAGGCCCACATGTCCATAGGGATGGCGGTGGTGGTGGGTGGGGTGTGTGAGAGGACGGCACTACAACTCCCAACAGGCCCCCATGTCCATAGGGATGGCGGTGGTGGTAGGGTGGGGTGTGTGAGAGGTCACTAGTCCAACTCCCAACAGGCCCACATGTCTATAGGGATGGCGGTGGTGGTGGGTGGGGTGTGTGAGAGGACGGAACTACAACTCCCAACAGGCCCCCATGTCCATAGGGATGGCGGTGGTGGTGGGTGGGGTGAGTGCGAGTGGCCACTGAACAGTCATCAATATGAAAATAACACGTAATGCCCACAGTACTCATCTTCACAATTTTGTTTTACAGGTGATCGTAATCTCACAGGTGGAACCACCACCCGGCCTCCAGACTCGCCTCACTCAGGACTCTCTGGGGACGATTGCACAGCCAGCTCCGGTGCGGAGGATGGTGCGGGCACAAGCAGGCAGCCAGGGCCATCTGGCTCCCAGGTGATTCCAGCACCGACTACTACGGCCTCTGCTATTCCCACCACACCAGCCACTGTGACCTGCACAGCCACTACCAGCACCACCAGCACCACCTCCACCACCACCAGTACCACCACTCCTGCCCCTGCCACCCTGCCTAACCCATCGCACGACACCGGGCCTGCGCCATCCCAGCCACGCAGGAAGAGTGTGCGGCAAACCAGAGAGGCGAGGCCACATCAGGCAGGCAGGAGCACAACGGACCGACGTTCTGAGGAAGGACACCCACCCAATGCCGTGGCACAGTCATTGAAAGCCCTAGCCAGGGTCCAGGAAAACTACAAACGTGGGCAAGCACAGGCAGATCGTGCCCACCAGGACTCAGTTGAGAACACCGAAATGTTGCGGGCCATTGAGAGGCGGCTTGGCCAAATTGTAGACATCATGTCCCAGAACACAACCATGTGGATGGGATGGATAGCCCGCAACACCTCCCCCCCCCACCCCCCCCCCCCCTCAAACAACGCCACTGGCAGCAAGACCACCGCCACCGCCACCTGCGCCCCTGGCGACGGATGTGGAACCAGAGCAGCCTGCGCCCCCAGCTGACTCCGTCCCGCCTCAAAGACGGAGGGGCCATCCGAGGCTGGAAGTGGGCGAGAGCAGTGTGGATGCTCCTTCCACACGCTCCAAGAGGGGCCGACAATGACTCTGACACTACCTGAGCCAGCCATTCACCCTGCCAACTATCCTGTCCCACCTAGCCAATCATTGGAACAGGCCTGCTGCACTAGGCAGACACCACCCAATGTGGTATCAGCACGGACATTTCATCTGCCATTACCTTTAACTCACACTCCCCCACCCCTTCACTCATTTGGAAATATGCACCAACACCAATGCACAATCTGTAAATAAATACCACTTACTCACTCAATGATGTGTTGCCTCCATGTTTATTCACATGATTGCATCAGAAACAGACATTACCAGGTTCAGGGATCCAAGTCGTACAGAATCATGCCGCAGCGGGAGTGACCTAGGGAAAAACAGAAACCGCAAAGACACGTCAGGAAACAGATTCACACTCATCACAACACACTGCAGTGCAACATTCCACAAACCACACTCATCACAAAATGATTGGATGAGAGTACACACATCATGGAGACTTGCATGTCCAAAAAAATAAACACACACATGCATACATCACATAGAAGAACACACAGATGATGCACACCACAAGGACGCAACACCAGCAAACATACACAGGGCATACACAACCAGCACAAGAGGTGCACACTCACATTCAAGGGAAGTAGCGATCAATGAGCTGGCGCCTCTGGTCCACACCTTCCTCCTCACCACTATCCTCATCAGTCGAAATGGGTGGGTCGGAAGGTCGAGGAACTTGCTGTTCATCAGGGTCCAAGAGCAGTTCAATGTTGCGCACAGCCAGGTTGTGGAGCATGCAGCAGGCAATCACGATCCTGCATACTTTGCCTGGTGAGTAAGTCAGGGCCCCTCCGGGTTTATCCAGGCACCGAAACCTAGACTTCAGCAGGCCAAAAGTACGTTCTACCACTCAACGTGTCCTTCCATGGGCATCATTGTATCGCATTTCTCCCGCTGTAGTTGGATTGCGTATGGGACTCAGCAGCCAAGGCCTGTTTGGGTAAGCCGAGTCGCCTATGTTGGTGGAAGAGAGAGAGAGAGACAGAAACATCACAACCAGAATTGGTGGGCACATCATGCCACACAGATATCACTCCTGTCACCACAGCATACTCACCAACAAGCCACGCTTGTGCCGGACGCAGATTTGCCATCATTTGGGGGACAATGCTGCTCCGCGTGATGTGGGCGTCATGTGCAGCGCCTGGAAATCTTGCACACACATGTGATATTATGTTGTCGGCCTGGCACACCACCTGCACGTTGAGGGAATGGAAGTGCTTCCGATTCCTATACACCTGCTCACGTGCCCGTGGTGGAATGATAGCGATATGCGTGCCATCAATGGAACCCACAACGTGTGGTATCCGACCCAGGGCATAGAAGTCTGCTTTGACCGCTGCCAACTCTGCCGCCTGTGGGAAATGAATGTAGTCATCCTTGTACAGCATCATGGCTCTCAGTACATCCCGAAGTACCATGCTGAACATGGACTGTGACATCCCCCCGGCATGTCCAACTGTGTACTGAAAGGTGCCTGTAGCAAAAAAGTGGAGTGCCGCCATCACCTTTGCTGTGGGTGTAATGGAACCTGGATAGGTTCTTCGCGGCTGCAGGTGAGGAGACAATTGGTCTACAAGCTCCATCAAACGACGTCGATCCAGCCGGAATTTCCTGATCACTTCCTCGTCAACCATATCCTCCAGCACAGTGTATGGGCGATGGACATTTGGAGCCCTCCTGTGTGGGAGTAGATGGAATGGAAGTCAATTCACATACAACGCATGTCTGTGCAACTCACATGTCAACGAACTCTACCAACACGTAAAATGTAGTGTATAATTGTCATATGTGTGACATCTCTGATTGTCACTACAACATGGATTGACGTAGCAACAATGTGCAACCACTAGCAACATGATGTGTCTCAACATGTGCAATGCTACTTTGTCTCAGGTCAACATTACTGCCAACAAGACATGTGACATGACCCAAATGTGTAGGCGCCACATCACATACACACATGCAAGTGCATGCACACAAACGAAAAGATACACACACACCAGTTCATCATGCACCAATGGCAACACCAATAATGGTGGGCATACATACATCACATGCATGGTGACACAATAGGCAACACACATGCACTGAACACATGTGTACCCCCACCATAGTCATTATCTTACATATACCACACACTGACAACTGAATCAGAATGTGCCGATACATCCGGGATGTACTGTGTAGATGTGAGGTATTAGAAACTTGTGTAGGGAAATACCTGATGTCGACATGCACATGTGATGCACATTTTTGGAACACCGATGGGCATGGTATGGACACACATGGGATAGAGCATGACATGTGGAGTCACGCAATCACGCACACAACCGTCATCAGGCAGCTGCAGACAATAGAACAAGGTGCATCATCAGAAAAGATACAATCATTGGCGCCGCCATGGCGGTGCACTGCTTCCGCTGTTTACGACTGGGTATACGTGGCCTGCGTTCCCTCTTCCCATTGGCTGCATGTGCACGGTCCGTCGCGGTCACACACCGGCAACCGCATGTGCTAGGCTCCGGGACGGATGCTTCACATGCAACAATGTTCAATCACTGGTGCCAACATAGCGGGGCACGTATTCGGCGGGGGAGGTGCAGGCCAACACATCCATTAGCTGATGTCAATGGACATGGCAGGTCATGACCCCCCTTACAGTCACATTGCATCATCCACCGTACACCGGCCGGCCCATCCCGGCCCAGGACCGCCGTGCCGGCCATGTCAACCACCGCCGTGCCATGCCCCGTCCACTACCGCCGTGCCAGACCCCGTCCACTACCGCCGTGCCAGGCCCCGTCCACTACCACTGTGCCGGCCATGTCAACCACTGCCGTGCCATGCCCCGTCCACTACCGCCGTGCCATGCCCCGTTCACTACCGCCGTGCCATGCCCCGTCCACTACCGCCGTGCCATGCCCCGTCCACTACCGCCGTGCCATGCCCCGTTCACTACCGCCGTGCCAGGCCCCGTCCACTACCGCCGTGCCGGCCATGTCAACCACCGCCGTGCCATGCCCCATCCACTACTGTCGTGCCATGCCCCGTCCACTACCGCCGTGCCAGGCCCTGTCCACTACCGCCGTGCCAGGCCCCGTCCACTACCGCTGTGCCGGCCATGTCAACCACCGCCGTGCCATGCCCCGTCCACTACTGCCGTGCCAGGCCCCGTCCACTACCGCCGTGCCAGGCCCCATCCACTACCGCCGTGCCAGCCCTGGCGGTGGTGGACGGGGGGTGGCACGGCGGTGGTTTACATGGCTGGCACGGCGGTAGTGGATGGGGCATGGCACAGCGGTAGTGGACGGGGCATGGCACGGCGGTGGTTGACATGGCCGGCACAGCGGTAGTGGACGGGGCCTGGCATGGCGGTAGTGGACGGGGCATGGCACGGCGGTAGTGGACGGGGCATGGCACGGCGGTGGTTGACATGGCCGGCACAGCGGTAGTGGACGGGGCCTGGCACGGGGGTAGTGGACGGGGCATGGCACGGCGGTAGTGGACAAGGCATGGCACGGCGGTGGTTGACATGGCCGGCACGGCGGTCCTGGGCTGGGATGGGCCGGCCGGTGCACGGTGGATGATGCAATGTGACTGTAAGGGGGGTCATGACCTGCCATGTCCATTGACATCAGCCAATGGATGTGTTGGCCTGCACCTCCCCCGCCGAATACGTGCCCCGCCATGTTGGCGCCAGTGATTGAACATTGTAGCAAGAGAAGCATCCGTCCCGGAAGCTTCCACATGCGGGTGCCGGTGTGTGACCGTGACGGTCTGTGCACGTGCAGCCAATGGGAAGTGTGAACAAGGCCCGCGTATGCCCAATCGAATGTAGCGTATGCTGTGCACCGCAACACCAGGGCCAGTCATTGGCCCATTTCCAAACACGCATCCAGGGCTGACCAATGGCTGGTGCGGTATGCCACTGACATGGCCTCTGAGCCCTATATATGTGTGATGTGCAAAAGCACACATTCAACGATGACCACCGACTGCTTCCTGTGACCATCACCTCCACCTGCTGCTGCGGAGCTGACCACCGACTGCTGCCTGTGACCATCACCTCCACCTGCTGCTGCGGAGCTGACCACCGACTGCTGCCTGTGACCATCACCTCCACCTGCTGCTGCGGAGCTGACCACCGACTGCCGCTCTAGTGCCATACTCCGTGAACTTGCCATGTCGAGAGTCAAAGAGATCCGGTCTCGTCCCTTCACCGCCGCGGAGCTGGATGTCCTCGTGGACGGTGTGCTCCGCAACTTCGGACGGCTGTACGGCGCACCCGGACAGGTGGTAAGTGCAGTGGGGGACATGTTGGTGTGCATGAGGTGGTCCATTACACCTGGGCTCTGAAATCTTGGCGGTGTGATGTGGGCCCAACACATTAGTCGAAATGTGCATGGCTGCTGAGAGATACGTGTTGCCCCTATCTGTGTGACTGGCCAACTGTCCACTGACTTGCACCCTTTTGTCTCCCATCATGGTAGGTCAAGCTGCACCTTCACAAGGACGTGTGGAGGAGCATTGCACGTGATGTACGGGCAGTGGGGGTGTCCAATAGACGACATACACTCTGCCACAAACGCTGGGACGACATTTCCAGGCTGAGCAAGAATGTAGCAGAAGTGACACTAGGGATGATTCCAAGAACGCCACGTCTGGCCCGACGCTCAATGACCCCTCTCATGCACCGTATCATTGCTGTGACGCATCCTGACCTGTCCGAGCGGCTGCGTGTGGATCAACAGCAAAGTAGCGGTAAGCATACTGTCAGTGTATGTTGCTTGTGAGTGCAATGCATGTATTGTTGCCCAGACACATTAGTGACTTCCGTGTAGCGTATGTCTCGTTGCAATGGCATGTTGGTGACATTGGCGCAGTGAAATGTCACGTCCAGGTCCGGCATGTTGACACGCCACTCGCTAAGCAGTTGAGTGTTGATGCACATGCTGTAGTAGTCCCTCACCCCATGGCAAGACTGGTGTGCAGATGTACGTGCTCATGCCATGTCCGCATGCTGTACATGTTGCACGGCCAACACCACTTATTTCATGTTATGTTATGTTATGTTAATAACATTTATTAGGCGCAACAGCTGCCCCAGCGAAGGGGCGTCCTGGCGCCATCATGTGAGGATGACTGGTACGGGTGGCCCGTGTGCAGGTTGGGGGATCGATGTACTTTGTCATCAATGGCATTAGGGATTCCGTTGCAGTACTGTACGTGAGTGTGCCCATGACTTACACCAATTTTATGTGCATTTCAGCATTGGCAGAGGGCACTCAGCCACAGACGGAGGAGATGATTGGAGGCAATGCATCCGGATCAGACGTCGCGCACACGCAGACTGACACAGAAGAGGCCAGCACCGGAGAGGGGGACAGGACCTTCCCTGAGGACTCGCATGTGGAGACAACATCGTCATCATCGTCCGACAGTGTTGGTGAGTCAGCACTGTTGTCACAGACTGGGAGTGGGCAATAAACACCTTCGGTCAGGACACAGCACACAGGGCCCACCCTGCCGCCTACTGCACCATGTACTGTTCGTGCACGCAGGAGTAGGGGGAGCAGAGTGGCGTTCGGTGTCGGCACCGCTGCCCCAGCCTCTGTGAGCCAAAATGCTCTTTGTGCTGAGGCTGTTGATCTGCTGCGACAGCTATGTGTGGGGCAGACCAATATGATAAATGCTTTCCAAGACCACGATAGGAAGTTGGGGCAGGTGGTGGCATTCATGGAAGGGATGCATGGCGATCTTGCTGGTCTACACAGGACAGTGCAGTCATTGGCTACCAGTGTGTCGTCTGCCATTGTACAGTCGCATGGACTGGGTGCTACTTCTGTTCCCCATCTACAACACTGGATGTCTCAGGGGGGAGTGAATATTCTGACCAGGACTCAAATACAGGTTATTGCACTAGAAGCAGCGTCAGCCAGCACGCCAAGGCACGGAGGGCTCAGACACCATACCCTAGGTCAGCAAAATCTGTTCATAAAGACAACGTCAGATACACTGGAGTACACACACTGGATCCACAATAGGGGTTGGGTGAAATGCCTTCACATGCTGCACAGGCATCCCACACAAAAGGTACTCCCAAGGCAAGGGTTACTCCCAGTTCCATGGACACTACCTTGGACAAGGACAGTCAGAAGACGAAGGCACCTCATGAGAGCAGGGACACTCCCAGGGACAGGGACACTAGGAAGGAAGGAGCCACTCCCAAGGACAGGGAGACTAGGAAGGAAGGAGGCACTCCCAAGGACAGGGAGACTAGGAAGGAAGGAGGTACTCCCAAGGACAGGGACACTAGGAAGGAAGGAGCCACTCCCAAGGGCAGGGACACTAGGAAGGAAGGAGCCACTCCCAAGGGCAGGGGCACTAGGAAGGAAGGAGCCACTCCCAAGGGCAGGGAGATTAGGAAGGAAGGAGCCACTCCCAAGGGCAGGGACACTAGGAAGGAAGGAGCCACTACCAAGGGCAGGGACAAGGACAGTCAAAAGACAAAGGCACCTAAGAAGACACAGACACTCCCAAGGGCAGGGACACACACAGGGAGAAGGTGTGTTCTGGGGATAGGTACACCACAGACGACAAGTCTGCTGCCAGGAACAGGGCACCATCCAGGGAACAGGGAAGGTCCACAGACAACATTCCTCCTACGGAAATGGAACATCCAAGGGACAAGGCATCTCCCATCGACAGTGGCGCTATCAAGGACAGGCATACATCACCCCTTGATGCACTGAGGCTGCTGTTGTTGAGGGAACGGAATACAGATGTCTCCGCGGTGGAGTCACCCCTTACCTCTACTCCCATCAGGGCCCGTCAGGAGCGGAGGAAGGTGGACCCTGTAGTAGCAACCCCCATGACACATGTTGCAGAGGCCAGAAGGCAGCCACACAGCAAATGACAAGCAGGCTCCAGCACGTCCCCAGAGAGCATTCCCCCGGCAGCGGATGCACCACCCATGGTGGGTGATATTTATTTTCAGTCCGACCCCCTTGCCAGTCCTGTCCTGTCCAGGGTGCAGTCACATATCCCCAAGAAACGTATACACACAGCATTGACACATGCCCACCCCGATGTCGGTCAAGTGCAACTATCCCCCGCTCCCAGAGCCACCCTGCCTCCTGGCCCAAAGAGCCCTGTGGCTCATCATTTCAGTGGTCCCAGTGGCGCAGCTGCAGTTGACTCGCATGTGTCAGATAGTGGCACTGTGTCTGTTGTTTGCTGTCATGCATCATGTAGTAGCACTCTATCAGTTGTGCCCTCTCCTGTTTGTGGTGCTGGCAGTGTTTCTGGGTCTATGGCCCATGTGTCAGTCACTCGGGCTGTGGCTGTGTCTCACACTCCTGTTTGTGGTGCTGGCAGTGTATCTGGGTCTGTGGCCCATGTGTCAGTCACTCAGGCTGTGGCTGTGTCTCACACTCCTGTTTGTGGTGCTGGCAGTGTATCTGGGTCTGTGGCCCATGTGTCAGTCACTCGGGCTGTGGCTGTGTCTCACACTCCTGTTTGTGGTGCTGGCAGTGTATCTGGGTCTGTGGCCCATGTGTCTGTCACTCGGGCTGTGGCTGTGTCTCACACTCCTGTTTGTGGTGCTGGCAGTGTATCTGGGTCTGTGGCCCATGTGTCAGTCACTCCGGCTGTGGCTATGTCTCACACTCTTGTTTGTGGTGCTGGCAGTGTATCTGGGTCTGAGGCCCATGTGTCAGTCACTCGGGCTGTGGCTGTGTCTCACACTCCTGTATCAGGTGCTGGCAGTGTGTCTGGGTCTGTGGCTCACGTGTCAGTCACTACATCTGTGGCTGTGAGTCACACTCCTGTTTGTGGTGCTGGCAGTGTATCTGGGTCTGTGGCGCATGTGTCAGTCACTCGGGCTGTGGCTGTGTCTCACACTCCTGTTTGTGGTGCTGGCAGTGTATCTGGGTCTGTGGCGCATGTGTCAGTCACTCGAGCCGTGGCTGTGTCTCACACTCCAGTTTCTGGTGCTGGCAGTCTGTCCGATGCAGGTTTTTCACGCAATCCACCTGATAGTGTGATGTGAGGTGCTGTTGACTTCACTCACATGTCATTGGACATGGTGTGTACATTGTCCATTGTAAACAGTCTTCCACTGCTGTGGTCCTTGGGACGGGTTCATTGTGATTCGTACTTGTGGTGCCGCAGATACTGCATTGTGCCCTCTCATGTACTGCCTCTGATGTACCTGCTCTGGTGTCCACAATGCCCTGTTGCTATTCTGATACTGCTGTCTGCCCTCTCATGTACTGCCTCTGATGTACCTGCTCTGGTGTCCACAATGCCCTGTTGCTGTTCTGATACTGCTGTCGGCCCTCTCATGTACTGCCTCTGATGGACCTGCTCTAGTGTCCACAATGCCCTGTTGCTGTTCTGATACTGCTGTCTGCCCTCTCATGTACTGCCTCTGATGTACCTGCTCAGGTGTCCACAATGCCCTGTTGCAGTTCTGATACTGCTATCTGCCCTCTCATGTACTGCCTCTGATGGACCTGCTCTGGTGTCCACAATGCCCTGTTGCTGTTCTGATACTGCATTGTGCCCTCTCATGTGCTGCCTCTGATGTACCTGTGCCTTGCCGTGGACTGTTGGTGCACTTAGCCCCTCTCATGTACTGCCTCTGATGTACCTGCTCTGGTGTCCACAATGCCCTGTTGCTGTTCTGATACTGCTGTCTGCCCTCTCACGTGCTGCCTCTGATGTACCTGCTCTGGTGTCCACAATGCTCTGTTGCTGTTCTGATACTGCTGTCTGCCCTCTCATGTGCTGCCTCTGATGTACCTGCTCTGGTGTCCACAATGCCCTGTTGCTGTTCTGATACTGCATTGTGCCCTCTCATGTGCTGCCTCTGATGGACCTTTTGAGTGCAATGGACTGTTGGTGCACTTAGCCCCTCTCATGTGCTGCCTCTGATGGACATTTTGAGTGCAATGGACTGTTGGTGCACTTAGCCCCTCTCATGTGCTGCCTCTGATGGACCTTTTGAGTGCAATGGACTGTTGGTGCACTTAGCCCCTCTCATGTGCTGCCTCTGATGGACCTTTTGAGTGCAATGGACTGTTGGTGCACTTAGCCCCTCTCATGTGCTGCCTCCGATGGACCTTTTGAGTGCAATGGACTGTTGGTGCACTTAGCCCCTCTCATGTGCTGCCTCTGATGGACCTTTTGAGTGCAATGGACTGTTGGTGCACTTTGCCCCTCTCATGTACTGCCTCTGATGTACCTGCTCTGGTGTCCACAATGCCCTGTTGCTGTTCTGATACTGCATTGTGCCCTCTCATGTGCTGCCTCTGATGTACCTGCTCTGGTGTCCACAATGCCCTGTTGCTGTTCTGATACTGCATTGTGCCCTCTCATGTGCTGCCTCTGATGTACCTGCTCTGGTGTCCACAATGCCCTGTTGCTGTTCTGATACTGCTGTCTGCCCTCTCATGTGCTGCCTCTGATGTACCTGCTCTGGTGTCCACAATGCCCTGTTGCTGTTCTGATACTGCTGTCTGCCCTCTCATGTGCTGCCTCTGATGTACCTGTGCCTTGCCATGGACTGTTGATGCAATTAGCCCCTCTCATGTGCTGCCTCTGATGTACCTGCTCTGGTGTCCACAATGCCCTGTTGCTGTTCTGATACTGCTGTCTGCCCTCTCATGTGCTGCCTCTGATGTACCTGCTCTGGTGTCCACAATGCCCTGTTGCTGTTCTGATACTGCTGTCTGCCCTCTCATGTGCTGCCTCTGATGTACCTGTGCCTTGCCATGGACTGTTGATGCACTTAGCCCCTCTCATGTGCTGACTCTGATGTACCTGCTCTGGTGTCCACAATGCCCTGTTGCTGTTCTGATACTGCTGTCTGCCCTCTCATGTGCTGCCTCTGATGTACCTGTGCCTTGCCATGGACTGTTGATTCACTTAGCCCCTTTCATGTGCTGCCTCTGATGTACCCGCTCTGGTGTCCACAATGCCCTGTTGCTGTTCTGATACTGCTGTCTGCCCTCTCATGTACTGCCTCTGATGTACCTGCTCTGGTGTCCACAATGCCCTGTTGCTGTTCTGATACTGCTGTCTGCCCTCTCATGTGCTGCCTCTGATGTACCTGTGCTTGCCATGGACTGTTGATGCACTTAGCCCCTCTCATGTGCTGCCTCGGATGTACCTGCTCTGGTGTCCACAATGCCATGTTGCTGTTCTGATACTGCTGTCTGCCCTCTCATGTGCTGCCTCTGATGTACCTGCTCTGGTGTCCACTATGCCCATGCTCAAGCCTACACTGTGATGTTACCCCGATTATGTGTAAATAAACTAGTCAATCATGTGTCGTGGTTTGTCGGAGTCATTCCTGCGTGTGTGATGCAGGTGTGTATTTGTATTTGCTCCAAGTCAGTGGGTTCAGATACATGACACTCCCCCCTCCCTACGTCACGACCCTTGCAGGTGCTCCCCTCCACACGAATCAGTGGGTGCAGATACATGTCACTCCCCCCTCCATACGTCACGGCCCTTGCAGGTACTCCTCTCCAGACAGCGAATGGTTTGTAGCCTAACTGCGTCGTCCTCGATGGTGGGCCAAGACTAGGACGTGGCGGATCGCGAAGAGTATCGGGTAAGCGTGTAGTGCTGGGTCCATGTCGGCGAGCGGCTCGTGGTGGGTATGTTCGCTGTGGGGCATCCGCAGTGTTCAGGCAGGTTGTTTTTCCGCAGCGCTTTTATGTGTATTTTACGCCATCTTGATTTGGAGGACGGTCCTAGACGTCAGTCCGTAAGGCGGAGTCTCGGGATTGGTTACGTCCGCCGCGTGGTCGGGTGTAGTTGGGCGGCGGAGCGTGATCTTCCGTCGCGGATGGATTTTGGCCCATCTTTCCTATCCTGATCTGGCGGACGGAGTGTCCGCGACGGGTGGACGCAGAATAGGCATGTTCCGCATACTCCGGGGCTGCGGAGGCACTTCCGTCTGCCATCCTAATGAGCCCCAGAGTCTCCATGATGCTCAAATTAACTCACTGCTGCACATACATACCTAACGGTAGAAATTAGAAAGCTTTTCAAAGAACATTTCAGGCTTAGAACCTGAGTTTTGCGAATTGGAACTCCAGGTCAGTTTGAAAAGTTTGGGAAAGGGATTACCACAATTGGGAAATGGTTTTCCAAAGCAGGATAGGGATATTGAAGGCTATTCTAATGCCAATAATAATAGTGAAGCTTTGTCTACTATTTTTTTATGTCCTATTATTTTTTATCTGGTGATATGACCTACATAAAAGTAGGGAAAATCTACAGAGAAAATTATATGAAAAGTACTTGCGACTAATCAATCAATCAATCAATGACACTTATAAAGCGCGCTACATACCCGTAGGGTCTCAAGGCGCTGGGGGAGGGGGGGGTGCCGCTACTGCTCGAACAGCCAGGTCTTCAGCTTCTTCCTGAAGGAGAGGTGGTCTTGAGTCAGGCGCAGGTCGAGAGGGAGGGAGTTCCAGGTCTTGGCGGCCAGGTAGGAGAAGGACCTTCCTCCTGTAGTCGCTCGTCGGATGCGGGGGACGGCGGCTAGGGCGTGGTTGGCTGATCGGAGGTGGCGTTTGGGAGCGTAGAAGTTGAGTCGGCTGTTGAGGTAGCTCGGGCCTTGGTCGTGTAGGGCTTTGTGTGCGTGGGTGAGGAGGCGGAATGTGATTCTTTTGTTGACGGGGAGCCAGTGAAGGTCTCTCAGATGTCCGGAGATGTGGCTGGTTCGTGGGATGTCGAGGATGAGTCTGGCTGAGGCGTTCTGGATCCGCTGGAGTCTCTTCTGGAGCTTGGCGGTGGTGCCGGCGTAGAGGGCGTTGCCGTAGTCCAGTCGGCTGGTGACGAGGGCCTGGGTGACGGTCTTCCTGGTCTCGGTGGGGATCCACCAGAAGATCTTCCGTAGCATGCGTAGGATGTTGAAGCACGCCGAGGAGACGTTGTTGACTTGCCTGGTCATGGAGAGGGAGGAGTCCAGGATGAAGCCCAGGTTGCGTGCGTGGTCTGTCGGTTTGGGTGCGGTGCCCAGGGCGGGAGGCCACCAGGAGTCGTCCCAGGCGGAGGGCGAGGAGCCCAGGATGAGGACCTCCGTCTTGTCCGAGTTCAGTTTCAGGCGGCTGGTCGTCATCCACTCGGCCACCTCTTTCATCCCTTCGTGCAGGTTGGCTCTGGCGGCGGCGGGGTCGTTGGTCAGGGAGAGGATCAGCTGGGTGTCGTCGGCGTAGGAGATTATGCTGAGGTTGTGTTTGCGTACGATGGCCGCGAGGGGGCTCATGTAGACGTTGAAGAGGGTGGGGCTCAGAGATGATCCTTGAGGGACGCCGCAGATGACTTCGGAGGCCTCTGACTTGAACGGTGGTAGGCGGACTCTCTGTGTTCTTCCGTCGAGGAAGGAGATGATCCATTCCAGCGCCTTGTCCTGGATTCCGATGTTGCTGAGGCGCCGTACTAGGGTGCGGTGGCAGACCGTGTCGAATGCCGCGGAGAGGTCTAGGAGGATGAGGGCCACTGTTTCTCCATTGTCCATCAGGGCTCGGATGTCATCGGTGGCGGCGATGAGGGCGGTCTCGGTGCTGTGATTGGCTCGGAAGCCGGACTGTGAGGGGTCGAGGGATCCGTTCGTCTCGAGGAAGGCGGCCATCTGCTTGTTGACGGTCTTCTCGATGACTTTAGCTGGAAACGGGAGGAGCGAGATGGGGCGGTAGTTCTTGAGGTCGGTGGGGTCTGCTGTTGGTTTCTTGGGTAGAGCGCTGAGTTCGGCGTGTTTCCAGCTCTCAGGGAAGATGGTGGTGTCGAAGGATGTGTTGATGATGTCTCGCAAGTGGGGTGCAATGACAGCGTCGGCCTTGTTGAAGACGTGGTGAGGGCAGGGGTCGGTCGGTGATCCGGAGTGGATGGAGTTCATCGTGCGGATGGTGTCTTCGGTGCTGATCGGGGTCCAGGTGTGGAGGGTGGTGGTGGGGGGTGGTTGTTCGGTCATGGTGTGCGTTGGTTGATTGTTGAAGCTGTTGTGTATGTCCGCGATCTTGTTGTGGAAGTATGAGGCGAGGGAGTTGCAGAGGTCTTGCGATGGGGTGATGTCGTTGTTTCCTGCGCTGGGGTTGGAAAGCTCTTTCACGATGTTGAAGAGTTCCTTGCAGTTGTGTGCGTTGTTGTCCAACCGGTCCTTGAAAGCTGTTTTCTTGGCAGCGCGGATCAGCTGGTGGTGTTTCCGGGTGGCAAGTTTGAAGGAGGTCCTGTTGTCCGGTGTCGGTTCCCTTCTCCAGACTTTCTCGAGGGCTCGGCAGTTCTTCTTGGAGCTCTTGAGTTCGTCGGTGAACCATGGGGCCTTCTTGCTGCCGGGTCTGCTAGGCGGGGTCTTCAGTGGGGCGAGTTCGTCAGCGCAGTTGCTTATCCACTTCGTGAGGTTGTCGGCGGCCTGGCTGGGGTTCGCTGAGCTGGCAGGAGGGTGCTGGCTCAGGGAGGTGGCGAGCTGGTCTGCTGTGATCTTGTTCCAGCTTCTGCGGGCGGCCTGTTGCTGGTGTTGGTGGGTCGTCGTTCTCTTGAAGGTGAAGTGGACGCAGCTGTGGTCCGTCCATTGAAGCTCTGTGGCGTGGCTGAAGTCGATGTCTGTGCTGGAAGAGAAGACTGCGTCGAGTGTGTGTCCGGCGAGGTGGGTGGGGGTGGACACCAGTTGCTTGAGTCCAAGGTTGGCGAGGTTGTCGAGCAGGGTGCTGGTGTTGCGGTCGTTGTTGTTCTCCAGATGGAAGTTGAGGTCTCCCAGGAGGATGTAGTCAGCGGAGGGGAGGGCATGCGGGCTGACGAAGTCGGCGATGTCCTCGCTGAATTGAGTGCGTGGTCCCGGAGGTCGGTAGATCAGTGTGCCTCTGAGGGTGGTGTTCGGGTTGGTGTGGATCTGGAAATGCAGGTGTTCGGCGCTGGTCAGGGTGTTGTCGGTGCTGGTCGTGAGACGGATGGTGTTCCTGTGGATGATGGCGATGCCTCCTCCCATCTGGTTGGCATTTCGGTCCCTCCGGACGATCTTGTAGCCCTCTGGGATAGCGATGGCGACGTCGGGAGCTGAAGAGGCGTTCATCCAGGTCTCCGTGAGGAAGGCAACGTCAGGGGCTGTGGTGTCTAGAAGGTTCCAGAGTTCGATGGCGTGTCTGTGGACGGAGCGGGTGTTGAGCAGGATGCACTTGAGGTGGGTGCTGCTGGTGTTCGACTTGGCGGGTGCTGGTGCGAGGCAGGTCCGGATGCAGGAGAACTTGCAGGCGTGGCAGCTGAAAGGTCCGTGGGTGCGTCGTGGTGTGGCCTGGTGGCATTCTGGGAGTCGGCCGGTGTTGAGAGCGCTGAGGGTGGCGGCGGAGTACGTCAGGCGGGTCGGTCGGGGTCTTCGTGGGCCAGGGGTCCTGGCGCTGGGCGCGGTCCGGTCGCGGACGGGCGCAGACGGGCTTACCTTTGGCGCGCCTTCGGCGCACAATCGGCGCGCCCGCTGCGCGTGACCGCTGCGCGTTCGCACGGTCGCCATTTAAGGCGAAGTGCGCGGGTGGGCGGAGCAGCTGGGAGGCGGGAGCGGGGAGGGCACAGAAGAGAAAAGGGGCGGGGCTAATGGCAGTGGCGGGAAGCGGGAGCGGGGAGGGAGAGCGGAGGGCGGCGAGGTAGGCGGGCAATCAGGAAGGAGACAAGCACCAATACCCAAATGGAGGGCAAAACACAGGGAAAAACGGCACAATAAAATACAGGCACAAATGCAGGTCAAAACGGGGGAAAAACAGTTCGACAGCGATCATACGGCATACACAGCAAACAAGCACAAATTTCTGTCAAAACCGTCAAAAAACCAAGGGGAGCGCTCAAGGCGGCAGCGAGGCCAGCGCTGAGGCAGAAAGGAGGCACAGGGGCACACGCAGCAGCTGGTGGCCGTGCGGCGCGGGGGTGTCCCACAAGGGCATTATGAATGATTATTACGTGAAATCTTTGAAATGTAGAGTTCAGAAAATGAAAAGACAAGACTCAAATGACGATGAAGGTGCCCTCTAAGGCGAAATCATATGTGAAACATAGTTGTGTGATAATTTAGAGAATCATCAGAGGGAGGGATTTGATAGAGCAGAACATTTTGTACAATATTAACCTTATACCAATGCTAAAATGAACCTTCACAATAACGTAGAGACTGCGTAACAAAAACAAACCATTGGAAAATGTGCAGTCCTTAAACATATAAAAACATACGTGCAGCTTATGAGTCGGCAGAAAGCTCTCATTTCCATCATGCTTACATGAGTAGGCCCCATAATTTTTGCCTTTCTCTTTACCGTTAATAAAATAATGCCTTTTAGAACTGCTGATTTAATCCAACATTTAATGGTAATATGTGTCATTGTTAGAAAATTTTGATTAGATTAAGATATGGAACAAGCTGTTATTTTTCATGCTGCCTCTAACCAAATATTTCTCAATATTTGTGTAACTGGTAGATCTGACTAATTTGAATAAAATACCACATTTATTACTAATCTCTTAATGAGAAATAACACTTTTAAAAGTTACAACCTATCATGATTGATTGAACTCTAAACTGCTGTGAGTTGATGAATTTTGATTTGTTCTCCATTCTAACATGGTGGCAAAGATCTGTCGACTGAGAGACAGAGTTGGCGTGGAGTTGGAGATCTCTTTGTAAGTTAAAGGGTTACACTGGTTATAAATTTCAGCACTATCAACATACTGGAGCTCAGTTCACTCAAAGAGGAGCAGGTCAAGATGGTACTGGATAAGGATGTCATGATCTCATACTTGAATGGCTAAAGTTATTGGTGAACCAGTCTTGAAATGAGAAATGTGCTGAAAGCTAGAATAGTTCCAATTGAGACGGAATCTGGAAATCTAGGGGCATATTACCAAGCAATAGCGATAATTATCGCTATTGCTTGGTTAGAGACAAAAATATACCGCTTAGCTGCGGCGATTTTTACCGCAAATAAACCTTGGTATTACCAAGGTTTAACGCAAATGCGATAAAAATCGCTGCAAAGCATGAATATCGCTGAAAAGTCAGCGATATTCATGCATTACCGAGCTAATGCTCTTAGCCATGTTATCCACCTCCCATTGGATAACATGGCTAAGAACTGCTCAGGGCAGGTGTTAGCTTTTGGAGATATTTGCGCTTAGCGCGAATATCTCCAAAAGTTGGTAATAGGAGATAGCGATGTTAGCGACTGTTTTCAGTCGCTAACATCTTGGCACGCCCACTTTGCATGTCATTAGTGATAAATATCACTGACATGCAAAGTGGGGCCCAAGATGGTCACTATCTCCTACTAGCTGTCGCTAACTGGTGTTAGCGACAGCTAGGTAATAGGGAGATAATTTTATCTCCGCTTTCTTGGCTTTTAAAGCCAAAAAAGCGGAGATAAACTCCTTTGATAATATGCCCCACAGTAATTAATTGAAAGCAGTGGGTTTTCCCATGTCATTACTTTTCCAGAAACATTCTGGAGCACAATTCTTTCCACCACCTGTATATTGC
Source organism: Lissotriton vulgaris (assembly GCF_964263255.1). Taxonomy (NCBI): domain Eukaryota; kingdom Metazoa; phylum Chordata; class Amphibia; order Caudata; family Salamandridae; genus Lissotriton; species Lissotriton vulgaris. The sequence goes on from NC_141687.1 coordinate 1,337,311,741, forward strand.
AAGGAGTGCCCAATATGGTTGCATAACATCAGGTCAACCTGACTTTTCACTGCGATGAAGAAATGCAAGAATAATGAAAATTATCCAACCTGGGGCAGATGCTGTGGTCCTCTGATATATCTCGAGGGTTCAAACTGCCATTTCTTTTTGAAAACTGACTGTGTGTCAGCATGACAATTGAAAAAGATATCTGACCAAATTGAAAATGTCCCTGCCTCAGCTTGATGAGTTGCTCTCATATGTAGTCACAGTACTTTGTTTTATTTATTTTTAGGTCTTCATCCTTTATACCAACTTTATATATTTGATGGAGCAATACATAGAGATCCTGTGGTATCTGGATGATTTTCCATTTTGGGAGTTTGGGCTTCCAATGACCATCACCAGTACTGGTTGTCATTCATTAAAGTCCCTACATATCAAATATATTAATTACTAATTCATGAATAGGCTTCCTTAAATTAATTTTGATTTAGGGCTCTTTGTGTCAAAGCAGAACCATTACTAATAATACCGATCATCAAGCAATTATCCTACAACATGACTGTATTGAACAGTTCTATGCCTATTGTTTGAATGTTGACTCTTTAATTACCAACTGCTTTTCTATTATTTTGGTGCATTACTAAAGGAAGAATAAACCCACAGAGTTTCCCAACATTTTTGCCATGACAAGCAGTTCTTTTTTACTTCTAAGGAAGGTTACCTGGCAGTGCTCAGCATTACTTAAACAATGGAGCGATGCACCTCCTTTCTCTTAATTCAGAGAATGCAGGTGCCTGCAACCACCCCACTCCAGCCTCTACATATTCACCATGTATTCTCCTGTGTGGCTGATGAGGTTGCAGCTCTCAGTGGGCAGAGTTTTTCAGGCTGCAACAGAACTGTAGAGACTCCCAATCTCAGGCCATGATCAGACGGCGTTTAAATTCCTGTGTTTGCTGCGTGTGTCCACAGACATTGCAGGCCTTGGACATGGACGTTGATTCATCAAAATGCCAGAGGTAGCAGAAGTGACATCACATGCTATGTGATTCCTGCCTAATGTCACAGGAAGGGACATCACATAAATTTTGACCCCCTCCGGTGATGTCACAGGAAGTGACATCACACAAACTTTGATGCAGTAACATCACAGAAAGGGACATCACCTGCCCTTTGGAATCCCATGAAATCAAAGAAAGCAACGTTACATGACCTTTGACTTAGTGCTATCACAGGAAGTGAAGCATCCAACTTTTGGTTACTTACATCACACACTGAGGCTGGACAATCCCTACAGATACAAAAAAAGTACCCTATAAACAGAAATACTTCAAATCCTATAGACAATTCAGTTGCAATCATTACTTCAGGTAGTATCTTCAGATATACAATTAAGATAATGTAGCATTGATTAAGAACCTATGAAATTGTGTACAACAATGGAAAATACTCTAGCCAAGTTGAAATCAGCCATTATCAATATCAAATATCTTATAAAATGGGAAGGTTGATGGGCCTTTTATGTTCAAAACTAGTTCACTTTATTGTTTGTTTTAGAAACTAAGAGAACCATGTATTTAAATGTAAGTCTTGGAACTTAGAAATGAGTGCTATTTAATGCAGGTCAAGTTCTCCCAGCAATCTTCTTTTCCATGACATGGTATACATACTTCTAAACCTCTGGAGCCATTGAACCTTTCCAGCCTTACTATCATTAATTTCTTCTACAGAAAACATGCACATCACTGGTACAGTATGCTTGTGTTGATCATTATATCTGCATTAGATTTTACTCACATGGACGAAGATACTGGGTGTCATGTTGATACTACATTACTGATAACAAGAGATGCTGCTGCTCAGCTTCCTTGAAAAGAAAAAGGCTGGACGGATAGAAAGAGGCCAACAGTTCTCATTTCCCCATCTAGAAGGATATCTGCTAGTATTAGCAGCAGCTGCTTTTAGTGATGATTGGGGCATCCTCCTATGTAGAGATAGACTTGAGGGTAAGTTGATGGTCAGCTAATATTAAGTCCAGAAGGCTGACAGTGGCACAGATTCATATATAAATCTCTGAATAGGATACTGGTTGGTACAAAGAATAGTTGTTGCACTGATTATTGATGAGAGAACAAATAGGTGGATAGTAAGTACTTGGCTACAGGAAATCAAGGTGGCTAACAATGCCTTGTAATACTGGTTCCATATTTCTACAAATGACCAGCAGATTTGATGAGGCTGCAGATCCACTTTGACTGAAAGAAAAGAAATGGACAGCAGGTTGTTGCTTTGCCAATAGTGCTTAGAAGCATGGCGATTACTTTCTTCTTGCACCTGTAAAGGTTACTGACTTCTGCAACCACTGGCACATGTCTTCGGGTGGCATAGGCCTCAAGGGGAATTGAGACTGATTGAAGAGTAACTGTTTTTTGTCTAGCTATTAGCAGAAGGCCAATACTCCATGGCTGTGTGGTTACTCCTGTCTTCATGCTCCTTCATAGGCTTTTGGCTTCTGTGACCACTAGCAGATTTCTTCAGATTGCATAGGCCTCAAGGGGAACAGTGTCTGATTGAGGAGTTACTGATGTTTGCCTGGCAAAGTGCGAGGCTGCTTCTCTAAGGCTCTTTCTCTGAATGAGGGCAAAGACCAGCTAATTTTTTAAGAGGATACCTCCGGAGGAGCATGTTGGCAAATCTGTTGATGGCTTCATCAAATGTAGCTGCTTAACCTCATTAGGTTCACAAGCCATTATCATTAAATCACTGAGGGGCAACTTTACACGCCCCTCGTGCCTCTTTTGCGCCGCAGTTGCGTCACTTTTGTGACGCAGCGGCGGCGCAAAAGAGACGCCATGCTGCGGGGTATGACAACGTGACGCATCACGTTGTAAAGCCCTGCACCACATGTTGGCGTTCCTGCGCAGGGGGGAAGGCGTTCCGGCATAGGAACGCTTCCTAAAAGTGGCTGAGTAAAATCTACAAGATTTCACTCAGTCACTTTTCAGGCCATGCTACATCAGAACCCTGTGCCTGCTTGAAGCAGGCATAAGGATTGACACAGCATGTTAGGGATAGGGCACCCCTGAGCCTTGCTGGAGCTGCGTCCCGCTTGCGATGCAGCCCCAGCAATGCGCTGCCTTTCCGGCGGGGGATGCAACACGCATCTGCCCATCCATGTGCCACAGTGTGCCGCATTGTAAATGCGGCGCATCACTGGTGGCGCACGGGTGGGCAGATTAATCTCAACTCTCCTGGCGCATTCCTGCTGATTAGCAGAGACACGCCAGAAGTAGTAAATCTGCCCCTGAGTCTCTTGTCTCCAAAGTCATGGCACAAATAATTTTTTACCTTTTCCATACAGGAGAAGAATCTCTCATTTGTAGCAGTAGTAGTAGGTGATGTAAGAACTAACGGCCAGATTTACAAGAACTGGTGCAGCTCTACATATTAGCAGAGATGCGTTAGTGAATTTGCTGCATGTAAAAAAAACCTTGTGCCACCATGGATGCATCACATTTGCAATGCGACGCACCATGGCGCAAGGATTGATAGATGCCTGACGCATCTATTGGCGTAAAGGCAACGCATTGCTGGAGTCATGTCGCAGGCACGATGTAACTCCAGCAATGCTTTGGAATTCCTGTTTCTATTATACTGCGTCACTCCCTACACCTGCTTCAAGCAGGCTTAAGGTTTTGACGCAGTGGCATCGTAAAAGTCACTCAGTGAAATCTTGTAGCTTTCACTTCGTCACTTTTATGAGTCTTTCTTACCTTGGAACGCCCACCCTGCATACATTATACCTGTTGCAAATATGTCGCAATGTTGTGCATTGTTTACGATGCCGCTGCGTCACAGAATTGATGCAATGGCGGCGTAAAGTTGTCGAAAGGGGCCTGAATGTTCCTTACTGCTGGGGATGGGATGAGAGCCACAAGCATCACCCAACATTATTAGGAGTCTTATTAGAAGTTCGGGTATTGGTCCATTAAGTATTATCAATGTGTTTAGAAGTGCCCTTGCAATCGTATTAAAAATCCCTTTAGAGTGCAGCCAGTGCTACCTCCTTAGAAGTGACAGTACTCTTTGAATATATTATGTGTTTTATAATCAACCTAGTGTGCTCCAAAGTTGGGGTAAGGGCATGCTTAGATTGGTTCACTGCTGAACTCCAGGACATGAGCAGCAGTGGGTGTAGAACTCGGGCAAATGTCACCACGAACGCTCCAAGGATTTGTTGGCTCTGTTACTAGTTTTGAGCTTTTGCAAGAGTGTTTAATGAGTTGTGACTGCTGATGAAATCTGCTGTGAACTGTTTTGTTTTAATAAAGGCAAAACTAATGCATCCTTTTGAGATTGGAAAATTGGGTCCTTTTCAATCGGGTGAAAGTGACACTTCTACTGACAGTTCTCACAAAAAAACAAAGTGAAGTGCTACATGAAAGCACTTGTCCAATCTCTACAAATACACACATAAGATAATCAGGTAAGAGTATCAAGTCTAGTCCAAGCAGCAGAGCTTGCCTCAGCAAAAATTTAGATTTTTCACAGCCTGCTGGGCAGAAAATCTGGATTTTATTAAGGACACGGAGGCTAATATTATGCAAATCTCCTTTATTACCACAGCTCAGTAGCAACAATTGAAGAATATAGAACTTCAATGAACATTCTGAGTAAGAATAAAGTCTCTTAGAAACCATCTCTCAGCCTTCTTTGTTCAAGAACTGCGAAGAAAGATCAACATGAGATAAACTTGAGGATCCAAAACTTGAAGATCCAGAACTCCATAGATAAAATCCAGGATCAGGTTATTCTGAAAGAAAAAAGGTACACATCGTAATTTCATACAAGTGGGAGGGTATGAAGAAAGAGGTGGGATAATATTAGCCTCCGTGTCCTTAATAAAATCCAGATTTTCTGCCCAGCAGGCTGTGAAAAATCTAAATTTTATGGCACGACACGGAGGCCATATTATGCAAGTTTAAAGTGCATTAAGAACATTATCAATCACATTAGATATAGGTTTAAAATAACATGCTCTAAACATAGAATCATTAGACCAATCTGCAGCCCTAAGGATGTCTTGTAATCCTCCTCCTAAACAGAAGGCTTTAGAGGCTGAAGCACCTCTTAAAGAGTGAGCACCAAAAACAGAAATATCAACACCACTTTCATGCATGACATTCTTAACCCACCTGGCTAAAGTAGGGGAAGAGACTCCTTTATGAGGAGATCTATAAGAAATTATTAGTTGTGATTCATTCATTCTAAGATATTTAGTTCTTTTTTCATATTCCTTTAAGCATTTAACCACACAAAGTCTATCATTTTCAGGGAAAAAGGGATAGAAAATTGAAGAGGATAAGGTCTTCGTTCTTTTCTTAAGGAAGAAACAAACTCCTTCGGGTTGAAAGGCTCTAGTAGAAATGTCTAAAGCCTTAACGTCAGAAGTTCTACGAAAAGACACCAGACACAATAAGACAGTAATTTTAAAAGAGATGCGTTTAAGCGATAGAGAAGAGTTATCTCCCCATGACGCTAAAGTCCTAAGAACAAGAGTGACGTCCCACAGGGTGGAATATTTAGGGCCAGGAGGGTTTAAAACCCTCATGCTTCTCATTATCTTTTTAGTAAGAAGATTTTGTCCAACTGATGTTTCGTTAATTAAAGAGTGACCGGCTGAAATTGCGGATCTATAAACGTTAACAGTTCTGTAAGAAAGACCTGAAGTAAAGAGATCTGAAAGGAAGTTGATAACATTGACTAGATCAGTTGAAACGGGATCGTAACGTCGTTGAAGGCACCAGCGAACCCATTTGTTCCATGCCAGTCTATAAGCTTTTCTTGTTCCGGGTGCCCAAGACTCTGAAATGAGTCTGAAAGCATTTGACGAAAGTCCAGGGACATTCCACTGTCTCCTGAAATCTTCCATGCCGTCAGAATTAGAAGGCCCTGCTCTATCAGGGGATGTGTATGACCTTCTGGATCTAGAAGGATTTCCGTGAAGGGAGGAATTAAAATTGGGAAATCTATGCTCATTTCCAGGATGATGGGAAACCATGCTTGGGATCTCCAGAGAGGGGTTATCACTACCATGCTCTGACTGTAACGTCGAGCATGGAGAAGGAGACGAGGGAGCATTGAAAAAGGGGGGAAGGCATAAGGTGCTAGGTTTGTCCAATCTTGTAGGAAGGCATCTACTTTCATGGCTTGAGGGTCCGGCCTCCAACTGAAGAATTGTTTCAGTTGGGTGTTTATACGGTCTGCAAATAGATCTGTTTTGAAAGGACCCCACTTCCATTGAATGGACAGAAATACATCTCTGTTCAATTTCCAGTTGCTGGAATCCTAGAAATTCCTGGAACACCAATCTGCAACTTCGTTTTTCAGTCCGGGAATGTGTTCCGCTACAACTGAAATACCTTTGTTCAAACAGTAGTTCCATAGGCCTTTCGCCAAGTCTGTCAGGTCTTTGGAGTGAGGGCCGCCCAGTTTGCTGACATAGCGAACTGCAGACACGTTGTCCATTCGTAAAGTTACGCAGCATTTAATTGAATCTTGAGTAAAACAGCGAATTGCAAACGAGCCTGCTAGTAACTCTAAGCAATTGATATGCAATTCTTTTTCTTGTTGGGTCCAGCGACCCCCAGTGGATAAGTTCCCGCATCTTGCACCCCAGCCTTCTAAACTCGCATCGGATTCTATTATTAGATCTGGCAGATCTCCGAAAATGGCTCTGCCATTCCAAGCTTTTAAATTTTTGAGCCACCAGAGTAGCTCGGTTTTGGATTCTTGATCTAGTGAAATTAGTTGGGAGTACGAGCCAATGGCTCTCAGATGTCTCGTTTTCAGTCTCTGTAGAGCCCGATAATGGAGGGGACCTGGGAATATAGCTTGAATTGTGGAGGAAAGAAGGCCCAGGATTTTGGCTAGATATCTCAGGGGAAAGACTTTCATAAGAAGTGTTTTCCTCAGTTCTTTTCTGACTTTCCTCACTTTGTCGCTGGGGAGACGGAGTTCTGTCTTTACAGTATCTACCAAGAACCCTAGGAATTGGGTCTGTTGAGAAGGAATTATACAAGACTTTTTTAGGTTTATGATAAAACCTAGGTGTTGTAGAAGACGTATCGTGAGATCTGTATGAGAGGAGACAGTCTTTCTTGACTGTGCCATAATAAGGATATCGTCGAGGTAAATGATCATCCTGATTCCTCTTTGTCTCAACCAGGATGCGATGGGTCGGAGTACTTTGGTGAAGCACCAGGGGGAGGACGAGAGGCCGAAAGGTAGGCTGCAAAATTGATATAGGTGGCCTTGCCATGTGAATTGTAGAAACTTTTGATGAGGTTCCCAAATAGGTATCGTTAGGTAGGCGTCTTTTAGGTCGAGTCTTGTCAACCAGTCTCCTTTCCTTAACACGTCCCTTAGGAGGTGAATTCCCTCCATTTTGAAGTGTTGGTAAATCACCCATTGATTTAGTTCCTTCAGATTTATCACTGGTCTTTGCTCTTTGTTTTTCTTTTCGACCAGAAATATATTGCTGAGGAATCCTGGGGAAAAGGATTCGACTATTGCGCTTTTTTTTAGGAGTTCTTGGACTTCTTGAGAGACTAACATTTTGTCTTTGCCCGAGAACGTTATTTCTCTTGGGGCTTTTCTTTGAAAAGGAGTAGCTATAAAGTCTATTTTGTAGCCCTTTACTGTATTGAGTACCCACGGGTCTTTTGTCACCAATTTCCAGTTTCCAGCAAATTGGAGTAGTCTCCCTCCCACCTTTGGAGGGGTATCTGAAGGGTCTGGTAAGGTTCTTACCTGTAGAAAAGGAGCGTTGTCTCCTCTCGCCTCTGAAGTTTCTTCCACGGGGTCTTTGTCTTTGGGGATAAAATTGTCCAAAGTTGTTCGAGTTGTTAAAGTTGAATCTGCCACCACCACGGGACATGAAGGGTCTTGAATTTGAGTTTCCTCGGCCGGGAAAACGACCCCGCATTCTCCCGGCCCGAGTAAAAACACGATCTTGGAATACTCTCTTTATATCTTTTTGAGATTTTTGAATGGAGTTAAAGGCTCCTACGTATCTAGCCATATCTCTGATGAATTCCTCCCCAAAGAGGAAACCTTGGGTAGTTTGACCGCCATCGTTCTTAGCTAGTTCGATTAATTTAGGGTCGATTTTGAAGAGAACTCCCTTTTTTCTCTCAATAGATAAGGCGGTATTGGCATTTCCAATTAAACATATAGCCCTTTGGACCCATTCCCTCAGTTCTTTAGGGTCGACCTGTCGGTCTTCGAGATAGGCTGTTTCTGCCATCTCGAAAATTTTTGTTATGGGACCAATAGAGTCTAGTAGGCGATCCTTGCAAGATCTAAGGCCCTTATCTAGCCCTTTTCTAGGGTCTCGAGAGGTTTTTGAGATAAAAGCCACCACTTTGGGGTCAAGTTCGGGGGTTGTGGTTATCTTATTAGGTAGGGAGGGTCTAGGGCATTCAGATCGAAGTCTTGCCCTGACTTCTTGTGGAATCTCCCTGCGAAGCCAGAAAGTTAAGTAGTCAGCGACGTGTTGGGAGGGGGTCCACTCGGGGGACAAGGGGTGTTTAATTAGGAGTGGGTCGAACATAGGGTCTCCAAAGGGGTCTAGTAGGGCTATGTTTTTCTCTGGGACCTTAGGTGTCCCTTCTGAGCTCCCTGTTCCTCTTTTTTGGTATTCATCTTCATCGGTGTCGAATTCGGATGAATAGGACAGGTCTATTTCAGGTTCTGAGGTATCATCGATATCCATAGTAGTAGGGGGCTCTGGGCCTTCATTTTGCCCATATGGGGTGCCCGAGGCACCATTTTTGTCACCACCCTGAGGGCGTGAAGGGGCGGAGGTTGTTTTATGCTTCTTTGGATCTTTGTGGTCTATACCTCCTAATGCCCTTTTTTTGGGAGCCTTACCTTTTGCTCCGGATTGAGTACCACTGGTAGATGGGAGGGGGGAGTGTAAGGCCTCAAGCCTTTTATTAATGTTATCGTCGATTGAGTCAAGGACCTTTTCAAAGGCCTTGTTAACCAGTTTTTCTAGGTGACTCTCGATATTAGGGATAGGTTCTGACATGTTTAGTTGAGAAAAAAGGGGTTAAATATTAGTTATAGTAGTTATGGTCGAATAAGGGTTAATTATTAGGCAGATCGGTGAAGGAATCTCTCGTAGTTGAAGCGCTGTGAAAAAACGTTGTTGATTTGTGAAAAGGCACGTTATGTGTGTCGGTAAACTGTCATTGTATCGACATTAAAGTAAACCATCGTTTTAAGATGGAGGTTTAATGCAAAAGAATAGGACTTGCCCAAGGTCCTAAAATGGCCGCCACGCACGTTTTACGCGTGCGTCTGCCGTTTCTAGTTGTATTCCTCTAATCCGGCCCCTCTCGAGTAACGTTAACGAGGGGGCCGGAGAAGTCCGTGAAAAGGTGCAGAGCGGCTTGCGAGCGGAAGCGGAGAGTTGTCTACGCTTGGAGAGGGCGTTGGGGAAAATCACGGAGGTAAGCCCATGTAGTCAGGATACGATTTATGGGCGGCGCGCGCGTGTGTATTTAAAGGACAACAGAGCTTGCGAAGCGGTAAAAGGGACGAAACCGGTCCGAAATAGAACCGGAGGGGGACATAGTGAATAAAATGAAGAAGGTACAAGTTACCAGATAAAGCGTAATATTAATATGTAAGCATATTAAAAGTTAATGTTATACAACGAAATAAAGCAAGGTATATAAGAGAAACAATAGAAAAAGACATGTAGTAAACATCTACAATGATATTACCAGTAAAGGTACAATTATTAGTTAAAATCTAGTTAAAATCACCAAGTAAGTGAGAGGTTATAGTAAGAGCTACTTATCTTTCTGAGCAGCAGCAACAAAGAAGGCTGAGAGATGGTTTCTAAGAGACTTTATTCTTACTCAGAATGTTCATTGAAGTTCTATATTCTTCAATTGTTGCTACTGAGCTGTGGTAATAAAGGAGATTTGCATAATATGGCCTCCGTGTCGTGCCATAAATTTTTTTTAATCGGGTGAAAGTGACACTTCTACTGACAGTTCTCACAAAAAAACAAAGTGAGGTGCTACATGAAAGCACTTGTCCAATCTCTACAAATACACACATAAGATAATCAGGTAAGAGTATCAAGTCTAGTCCAAGCAGCAGAGCTTGCCTCAGCAAAAATTGAAGCAGACTATTTGCACATACCCAGGAAGCACAGCTAGTGAGGCACCCGGCCTCGCTCCTCTTTGTCTTATTTCTCCCTCTCCCTCTTTTATGGACGTGCGCAAACAAAATTCCCTCCTTTTCACCATCCTTGAGCTCACTACTTCTTATTCTTTTTGTTCACTTTTTAACTGTCTCTATTTTCTTGATCTCTCTTCCACTCACTTATGGTACTCATTACTCTTGCCTACTCATTTACCACAATTGCACTCTTTCCATCCGGCACTTTCTTTCTAATCTTTGCGTCTGTCTGTGCTACTTACTCTTTTCATAACCCTGGTTCTCTCATTTCCTCCATCCTATCCCACACCTTACTTGCTCTATCTCTTCTTCTCAAGGATCTCATCTATCCTTTCTCTGCCTTCATCTCTCATTAATTTTTCTCCTAGTTCTTCCTCTCTGCCTCCTCCTTTGGTACTCCCAAGGTCTGTGGGCTTGCAGGGACAGCACTGCTGCAGGAAATGTACAGAGACAGAGACATGGGCAGGGACAAGGGCAACATCAAGACGGATCTGGCAAGGTGGTAAAATTGTGACATGGCCCACTACACCTGGGCTCCAGCGAGGCTGCTCAGGATCTCAACCCATGTCTATCAGGTGCTGGTGCGGCAGGGGTCAGATGAACAATTCTGATGGCCTCATACAGTGAGGAATGGGGTGAAAATACACAGCTTCTTTTTTTAATCGAATGCTCCTTTGAAACCTGGGGAAAGGGCAAATATTTCTGCTAAAATAAGCCAATCAAAGGCATATCTTGCATGAACTTTAAAATGCAGAATGTTTGGGTGTTTTTAATATCAAGGGCTAGATGTACGACCGTTTTTTGCGAATCGCAAATCGGTCATTAATTGATTTGCGCATGCAAAATGGGTCGTACTTGATGCACGACAGGCAATTACAAATCAGAAATTTGCAATGCGGCCGATTACTGACTCGTAAAAATATGCGGGCAGAACTTGTGTGCACTAAATAGCGATTCACAATTTGCGAGTCGCTAACCTTCATTTACAAACGAGTTGCAATTTGCAAGTATGCGCAAAATAGCGCATTTGCACATGCAATTTACCATGTTTCAAAAACAGGTGGTAACAGGGCCAAACCTATAAATACAGGCCCAGAATGCATTGGAAATCTTTCAACAATGACTGCACTGTATGTAATTGTGAGGAGGATGCAGATTATGGCCTCTCAGCAGAGGAGGTGGAGACAGGAGAGGATTTTCAGAGTAAGGCTAACTTTGTTTGAGAAGACAGAGGAAGAGATAGAAGAGCAGTACAGGCTGAGTAATTCTAGAGCTAATAGCCACCTTGAAGCTAGAAAGCAGAACCCAGTGCAACAATGCTAACCCCACCCATGTCCAGGTGTTATGCTCCCTACAACTATTAGTCAGTGGTAGTTACCTAGATGTCATTGCAGTGGCCCGAGGGGTATCTCAGAGTCCGCTTTCATGTTTCTTTCGCAGTTTCTTAGACTCCATGCTCCACCACATACACCAACGCATCTACCTGCCCAGGTATGATACAGGAACAACAAAATACAAAAATGCAATTTTACCACAAAGCAAGATTTCCACAGGTCATCCGATGCATAGATGGGACCCATGTGACATACGTCCCCCATTTCGCCCAGAATGCATATTTCCCTCAATACAAATTCTCTTAACATTAAAGTTGTCTGCAATGCATACAACATCATTACGGACATTATGGCCAAATATCCAGGGAGCACCCATGACTCCTATATCTTTAGACACAGTGGCATATACCCACAACTAGAAAGATGGGAATTTGTTGAAGGATAGTATACCCACTAGGTACTGAAATGTCATGTCCATAATAAAATGCATTGGCACATTCATTAATCTCTGCATGTTGTCTCACCCTTATATGTGTTTCATCAGGTGACAGTGCATATGCCCTGCAGCCATGGGTTCTCACAGAGTACCTGTCTCCCAATAACCCACATGAAAGGCGTTACGACATGTCACACAGGCGCACCAGGTCTGTGATTGAGTGCACATTTGGCTCGCTCAAATCCCGCTTCCAATGCCTTCCCAAGAGTGGCAAGACCTTGCAGTATGCACCTGAGACTGCATGCAAAATTGTGGCAACCTGTGCCATACTCCACAATATTGCCTGCATGAGTTACTTACCCATAGAGGTGCCCAACAGCAAATCGAGGAAAGCACAGCAGTAGAGGGGAGAAGGTACAGGGACCACATAGTCAGACATTATTTTGCAAGGTACGTCCTATCCATTGACACACTACTCTCTAAAAATGGCAATGTTCCCCATTATTTTCAGGGGCACACAGCATTCTTGGTGGACAACCCGTCCATTAGCATACATAACAAAATTATACATGTCAAGAGGTTACTCCTGCACCAAAAAATAATAATTGGGGCAACTGTATGACACATTGCTAGTCCAAAGTTATTTCTTCCCTCTACGTCTGGCAGGGGGGATATTGCATGTGGAATGACAGGCTGGCGGCTGCTGCTCCTTTGCTGCATTTGTGTGTCTACAGCAGAGAAACTGCTGTGACTAGACACCTCACTGCTGCCTATCCTGCTCCACGAATGGCAAAACTGGCAGTCTGTATTGCCTCAACTACTGTTGTTATTTGTTGCAGCCCTCGCGCAACTTCACCACTGTAGTGAGCCATCTCAATTTGCAGGTCCAGGGTGCGCTCTGTGTTTTGGGTGGTTGCCTGTGTCAGTCGCCCAATTGCCTTGGTCATTGCCTCCATCCTATGTGCCTGGCCATGCTCCATGCACCTTTGCTGCCCTCTCTCCTCTGACAGCTCTGTACACAGCTGTCCAATAACCCCTGTAAGGTCATCAAATTTCTTCTGAAGGCATGCCTGGTTATCGGCCATCTGTTGGGCGATGTTATAAAAGACTTGGCTCAGCTTATTGTTAATCAGCCTTATTTGTTTTTGCTGCATGTGCTGAACCTTCAGCATGGCCTATTGAAGACCACCAAACACCGTCTGATTGCCTGGGAGAGAGTGTCAAGCCTTGTTTGCAGCCGCCTTCTTGTTTGCTGTGTTGGACACAGCAGCCAGACTCTGGTGACTGGACTGTGTCGGATTTTGGCTGGCTGGTGGGATACCGGGGCATGTACCGCTAGAGCCTGTGGTTAACTGGATGCAGCACTGGCCTGGACCTGGGAACAACTTGACTGAATCCCTGTAGCCTCATGCTGCCCCTACTACAGCTGACCCTGCTTCTTGTGATGTGAAGATGGATCTCCCTCCAAATTTTTCATTTTTCAGACTCAGGGACAGTCTGAAATGCACGCCCAAAAAGCCGCTTATGGTGGTTACAGCATTCTTCATTGAGGATGTCCAGTTTCCTCTCTGAAAATGTAAGCTTGTGCCAATGGTCCCTTGCTGCCTTCTCACTCTGCTTGCTGGCCATTTTGGTTGTAGGTTAGAAGCCTGCCTGCAGTTTAGGTATGTGCTGCTGCAGCTTACCATGTGCTCTGACTATTGATCAGGATCCTCCAGGGACACCACTGTGGAGAAGTGTGGCTCAATGGTTAGAGCGGCAGACCCTGATGCAGAGGTCTGGCCCGGCACCAGGGTTCAATTCCTGCCTCGGTGGCTCTTGGACTCAATCTCCCCGGACCTGATAATTCTCGCCTCCGTGCCTAGTCTAATCATGCATCCCACTCTGTGACTCTGGGCAATAGATTGCTTAATCTCCACAACGGCCCCAGCAGCGCTTCGATGCCTGGCTTCACCTTGGGGGTGCCCAGGAGTGGACATTTCACAGGGAAAAAGCCGGGAAGGGTTCCACAGCGGTATGAGTGCAGTGCCGGGACGCCCCGTCGCTGGGGAAGCCGTGCGCTTTACAAATACAACACATTTACATTTACACTTCCTGTTTTAGGGTCCTTCTTCTGTCCCAGGAAGTGTTTCTGCTGTTTTTTAAACCGCTGTCTCCATTGCGACCGCAAAATCCCCTTTTCTGTCATGCTCACTATTTGCAATTTTGTGCAAATTGTGAGTCACTAATTCTAGTGGTGGTACATCTGGCCCTAAATGTTTTAAAAATAAAAAATATGTGTGTTTTAGTTAAACCAATTCTAAGTAAATGTTATGGGCCACAGATGGGTGCAGTGAGAGTTTAAAGTCTAAAGAAATGTTGCTGTATGTCAAAAGTGTTTTTGCCGCTTCTCTCTACCGCATATCTCACTAGCACTGCCTCTAAATGCATGCATGCATTCAAGGGAGGCGCAGCAAGTAACAAACATTTAAAAATAATTATTCAGAAGAGGTGTTCTTTCCTTTGGTCTCCTGGATAGTAAGTGCATGATTGACTTGTAAATGTACTTATAACGTGCGTGGTCTTTGGGGCTTGGCCTGCTTTGGCGCCGGTGGTGCCCAGTGCTACAATCTTTGTTGCCCCCTCTCTCCGATGCATTGCAATATTTTATACATAACTCATACCAGTGGTGTAGGGCATCTGAGCACTTTACGTCACACACAATACAGAGCCAATGAATCATGCATGTGTAAATCAGTCTATTGGCTCTTCACAGCTGGACTTCAGCGATGCTGGTCCTACTCATTCCCCTCACTTCGCCGGCCTCAATCTGCATACATTATTGTGCCCATGGGTGGCCCAAGCCTGCCCTATACGCGAATGGGTTGGCCCAGCATGGGACATGTAAGGACGCTAACAGCTCCACCTAACAGGTGGTGAGATTACAAGATTTCTTCTGTTCTTGCTGCAAGATCTGAGAGAGCGTGCTCCACATAGCAACAGGCGACACCAGACAATACAGGTCAGTTCACACGAAACCTTTTAAAACGGGCACCCCACTGGATAGAAAAAAACAACCCACAACTAGGCCACAGGGACTGGACCTTCACCCTTTGCCCAAATGCCGGGTTTACCATTCAGACCATGGGTGTCAGGGACAACTGTTAATAGGGTACTGTTTCTCACCTTCACTCAACAATGTTCCTCTGACATGTGATGGTGGCCAAAGTGAGGGAAACTACCGCAGGCGGGGATGAGTGGGGCAGAATAAATATTTATGCCAGGCAGCCAGGGCCATCATTTTTTACCACTGGTGTTTGGTTACTTTCGGATTCAACTTGGGCCCGGGCTGCTGCTGACCTGGGTGGGGGCAGTCTGTAAAATGCATATGCATTGCACAGCCTCCACGAGAGAGCACCACCACAAGGTCCTCTGACGACTCAGAAGGAGGAGAGACTGTGGTGTGTGACAAGGTGAAGGTGGTAGGTGGAGAGAGCGGGGGAAGGGCAAATGTTTATGATTGGTGTGATATTATACAAGGGCTGTCATTGGTAATGCTTTCACACGCTCCCACAGACTGATGGCTATGTAAGAAAACACTTCTGGGATTGTCACATGGTGCTTATTTTATATGATTTTTTAAATAACCGTTGAGTCCACACAAGCCCTGGCCGGCTGGCCCAGGGACACTGGAAACAAGAGTGAGAAGTTATCAATGATTATGCTGGCCAAGGGGTCAGACGCAAGGTAGTAGGGGTCACAAGGGTGCCCAGGGGTCTCAATTGCAACCGCTGGTGACCCCATATTGACATCCATGGCTTTGGGGGGGGCGCAACTGTAAATTTATTATTGTTAAAATACAGACTATTATCATTTAAATAAATCAACTTTGAATAATTGCTATTTAAAGAAATTGTTATCGTTGGGGGTGTTAGACCTGGCATCCTTGGCGTGGTTTTCCCTGACTTTTTGCCTCTACCTCCTGTATTTTTGATGCTGTGTTGGATTTTTTTTTTGCTGGCTTAGATGCTTTGGGCACTTTGCCACTGCTGATCAGTGTCAAAGTGAAAGTGCTCCCTGTGTAAATTGATGTTGTGATTGGTTCTCCATAATTGGCATATTTGTTTTACCAGTAGGTCCCTAGTAACGTGCATGGGTGTGTCAGGGCTCGTAAATCAAATGCTATTAGTGGGCTTGCAGAGCTGATTGTGCCACCCACAAGAGTAGCCCTGAAAGGTCTCAGGCCTGCCACTGTGGTGCCTGTGTGCAGTTTGTTAACTGACATGTCAACTTGGCAAGTGCACCCACTTGCCAGGCCCTAGCCTTCCCTTTTCTTACACATAGGACACCCCTATGGTAGCCCCAAGGTACCCCCCTGGGCAGGGTGCAGTGTATGTAAAAAGTAGAACATGTACTGGTGTGTGTAACGTGTTCTGATATTGAAATACTGCCAATTTAGTTTTTCACTTTTGAAACATTTTACAAGCATATCTTCCCACAGGAATAAGATAGAAAAATGGAGCTTAGTAATATCACATCTTTTAGTAAATATGGTTTTTAAATTGTGTGTTTGAAAATACCAATTTTAGAAAGTGGCTATTTTCTTGTTCAACCTTTCAGTGTGCCTCTGCCTGTTTGCGGATTGACTGTCTCTCTTTGGAGTGACGGGGCTGGGGAGGTGCAGTGGCTCCAGGAGTCTGCCTGAGTCAGCACTAGGTTGAATAGGCCTGATCTGCATTTGAAGTGGTGAGAGGAGTAACACCTGTACCTGAATAGGCCTGTGCTTGCCTTCCACAATGCTGGTTCTGCCCCTGTGTGGTGTCTGGGGCTGAGGCTCACATTGACAATGGATGTTGATGTGAACTTGCAGAGTGCCTCCAGAACTGGTTTGAACTGGGCTCAGAGCCGCTTGCACAAAGAGAACAAAGACATTTGGGGTATACATATTAAACCTAAAACCCCTGAACTTTAGATCATTCCTGGATTTCAAGAGGAACTTTTGCCAGGGAGAAGAGCTGGAGAGACTGAGGAGTAGTACTGCCCTTGGTGTGTGCCTGGGGTTTGCCTGCAGTTGCTATTTCTGCCAAGGAAAGGAGAAGGACTTTGCTGTGTGCTAGGTCCTCTGTTTAAAAGAGATCTCCAAGGGCCTGAAATGTGCTGGCCCCCTATTCTGAAGTCTCAGGGACACAAAGACTTCACCCCCAGCTCCCCTGAACTCTGCTGCTGTGGGTTCTAGCCTACCAGGAGGAGCCTGTGCCAGTTTTGGGTCTCTAGAGATAGATGCTGCTGTTTGAGGGCTCGAAGAAAGAAGAAACTTGAGGAACTGCTAAAATCGACGCATTGCTCTTCTTGCGACTGTTTTCTCGACGCATCTCCATGGCGCAAGAAGAATTTATACGCATCCCCATGCTGCTGCGAATACCATCGCAGTGCCTGTTGCCACTGCAAGAATCGACGCATCAAGAGGACTGACGCAGTGCCGCTCGCCGCCGCTGCATCGATCACCGACACATCCCTGATTTCCACGCATCGTAGGTGGCCAGCACGCTTTCCCGACGCATGATCTGTGAACCAGAACCGTCACGAAGAATTGATGCATCACTCCCCATAAAGACCGGATTTGCGCAATTTGTCCTCTGCCTGTTGCAGAACTGTCGCATCGCCTCCCCGAGGTCTCGGAGGGTCACATCTCTTTGTTTTGCGACTCTGCTGCTGTTTGGCTTTTGTAACTTTGACATATCTACAGGTACTTTGGTGAACAGTCCTGCATCCATAGTTTTCTATGGTATATGTTCTTGAAACCTTTTGAAAGTCATATTTTTACTGTGAATGTTGGTACAAATACTTTACACCTTGCCTTTGGGATAAGCCTGTCTGCTAATGCCAAGTTACCAAGGGGGTGAGCAGGGGTTATCTAAAGTGTGTATCCCCCCTTACCCTTACTAGAAGCAAGGGTCCCTGTTTGGACAAAGTTACCTACCTATGGCAACTAGAGACCCCCATTTCTAACAGGGGGAGCAAAGGGGAAGGAGGACCATGGATACTGGCTAGTGGCTGGTTTCTGAAGACAATTCACGCCAGTAAAAACTGTCTTTGACAGCAAGATTATAGTTAGATTTCCTTTTTCTTTTTGGCTACCTTTCACCCACGACGGTGCGAGGGGGATACTTAGTGTTCACGATCGATGTGCTGATGATAATCACTGCCTTCATTCAGCAATCTCTGCTGTTGAATCACCAGTGGAGCCATGCATGCATTTTCCTACAGTGTGACAGAGCAGCTGCAGTAAGGATTCCCCTCTGGGGTACTTTCAGCAGTGATAGCACCAGTTGAGTGAAAGTGCAGTGTGAGGTGTCCCATTTATGAGGGAACCAGGAACATGTGAAAGAGATGCAATGGTGTAAAGATGACAGTGAGGCCTCGGGCAGAGTCCAACGAATAACAAAGCAAGAGTGTGGTTTCAAAACCCCTCGGATAATCACAGGAACTCTCAAATGTGTTGAGCAGCAAAATAATGACAAAGATAAAAAACACTTGCATGGTGTTCCAGCACAGAGTAGGCAGGACATAGGGCACAGCGAGTGGAGTATTTACCTGGTTAGTTGCGCACAATCCTATTAGCATCACATCAGTTATACCCCCAGTCAGAATTAGGTATACACTTAGATCAACGGGTACAAAAGGGATACTGTATATGGCCGAAGGCCCAACAATAGGTTTAGAGAAGGAGAGGACAGGGAAGCCTCTGGTCAAAAGTAAACAGCCGTACAGCTCTTTGAGAGCCTTATTAAAGCCCACAAAGAAAGAGACATATGGAAGAAAGTAGAGTATAGCGATATTAATAGGATGCCCACACCATCATTACATTCCTTCTATAAGAAAATGAAGCAAAAGAGAAAAGATGCTGATTTTAAACTTCAGTGGAAAGCCAGAGATTTCAGGGTTCAGGTAAACCATCAGTACACAAATGGTGGAGAGGGGGTGAGGCCTGCAGATAGCCCTTGTGAGCAAACACACACAGAGCTTGGTTTTGAGGGGTTAAACCTAGAGGATCAAGGGCTATAAATTCATAAATACCCAGCCCCTGACACTCAAGAGGTTTATTGCATAATTAATTAAAATCATTACAATTTCCACATGTCAACATTATGATACGAAAAATAAATGCTACTAAAAAGAAGATTAAACTCTTCCTTTGTAAAAATGATATTACACAGTTTTAAAACAAGATTCATCAGGTAAACTCCCACCGGCATTAAGAGGTCAGAATGTTTGTTACGTATTAATGCAGGGTTTACCAGTCTTAGGGATCAGGGCAGAGTTATTACACCGCTTATTTCATCATGTCCTTGTTCCACAAGACTCAGGCATTTATTCACTTCTGCCAGGAATTTTGTTCCCCGGCATGCTAAAATGATTGAACTCCCTCCTAGCCAACAAGTTACCGCTTGCCTACAGGTGCGGATTTTTAACTCGTTACAGATCTGTTTCAATAATCTTCGACGTTGTACCAGGAGAGCCGGACAAACGCACAAAAAATGGGCTAATGATTCCGTTTTGTAGCCACAAAGTCTACAGCTCTCGGTCTGGTGTTTACCTTTCCAAGAAGGTACTAAGTCTTTCGAAATGTGCATACCCATCCTGTAGGCCGTAAAGGCTCTTTTTATGTGCACGTTAAAATGAGAGGTTAAATATGCGTGCGGTCGTCCAGCTTTGAAGGAGTTGATTATGGTCCAACCATGTCGCCGCTTGAGCAGTAATGCTTTGTCATCTTGAAAAGATTTCATCCTTGCTGCCTTATTGGCTAGTCTACTTATTGTTGCTTTGTCCGTCACAGATTCCCAAATTCCTTCCAGCCCCAGCTCTTTCATGCAGGTTTTCAGGTATTTTCCCCAAGGACAAGGGGTTCCAGTTGCTCCTTGATTTTTTATGGCTTCCCAGTTTAACCAATCCATCGAATCCAGATCTGCAGATCTTAATTTGTGGCACAGTTTTATGAAGCCGCTCATGCTCCTATATTTCTGGTTTTGCAGACCGAATTCCAGCCTTACTTGCGGTGCTGAAGCACTCTTAGGGAGGTTAAAAACTGCTTTATAAATTTTTGTTTGGAGCTCGTTTAGCAGGTCTACTTCCTTGCCACACCAGGTGTCGAGACCGTAAGATAATGATGGTAATATTTGTGCTGACATGACCTTCAGGAGGTGACTATAGTTCGGGCAATTCATTTTTATTTTTAGCAATCGGTAAGCAAAGATTAGTCTTTGAGCTTTTGCTCGAATTGCAGTTTTGTGCTCCGTTAGTTTTGCTCCCTGGGATATTGTTACTCCAAGGTATTTATACGAGCCTTGTTCATTCACCTTCGTCCCGTTAAATGACCATATGTAACTAAGTTTTTTTGGGTCCACTAAACCTACTACTTTGGTTTTTTATTTGTTTAAGTCCAGTCCTTCTTGTCTTAAGTACTCTGCTAAGATGTTTAAAGCTCTTTGTAGACCCACTGGGGTTTTACTCAGCAGGACAATGTCATCTGCGTATTGCAGACAGGGAATTCGCCGGTTTACCAATGACGGTGGGTGCACCTCATCTGTGTCCAACACTGTTGCGAGATCAGAAAGGAATAGATTAAAAAGGGTAGGCGCTAGAACACAACCTTGTTTTAGGCCCTGAAATGTTGGTATGTTCCTCGTTGTATACGCTCCATCTCCCAATTTAACCTTTGCCCATGTATCTTCATGCAAAGCTTTTATTGCCTGTATTAATTTTGAAGGCGACCCCCAAAGCTGCAATTTTTCCCATAGACGCTCTCGATTTACTCTGTCAAATGCAGATTTGATGTCAACAAAACAGGCGTATAATCGTGCGCTCTTTACTGCTATTCGGTCCATTAATACTGACAAGCAAGTTAAGTTGGTGATTGTCCCCATATCCCTCCTAAATCCCGTCTGGTTCCAGGGGATTCTCTGATATTCTTCTATCCAGTCTTGCAGCTTAAGGAGGATACAAGAGGCATAGAGCTTCGCTTCCACATCTATCAGTGATATAAGTCGGTAATTTGTTGGGTTACCATGGTCACCTTGTTTAAATATTGGGTGAATCACGTTCCCCTTCCATGATGCAGGAACCTGTATGTCACGATAGATTTGGTTAAACAATGGAGTCAGGATTTCTGCCCAAAATACCGGGTCATGTTTAAAGATGGCATTGGGCAGTCCATTCGGACCTGGTGCTCCTTCGGCCTTTAGCCTAATAATGATTTTACACAATTCCCCTCTAGTTGTTAATTCTGGGACTATCATTTCCTCTTTCTCGCAATCCTTTATCACCGGTCCTTCTGTGCCTGGGTTGTAGATTTCCAACTGGCCATTCTCTACTGTCTTTGTTACCTGCGTATTATTTGGAAGGCCAACTGTTCTTGTGCAGTAAAGGGATTGCACATGTTGAGACCAAGCGTCGGCTCCTACTCCCGCTTCCTGATAGAGTTTTTGTCCTTTATTTAGGTCGTTGATGATGCCCCAAAATTCACGACTATTGGGATGTTTTCCGGCACTTAACAATCTATTCCATAACTTCTCCTTGTGGGCCGATTTTGCAATGTTTAAAGCCTTCCTATAGGTGCTTCTGGCTTCTGTCAGAACCGCTTTGTTTGTTGGTAACCCCAGCTTTTTATTCCACGCAAGGTGACGAACAGCATTTGCTACCCTCCTTTTCTTTGTTCTTAGTTCGTTGGAAAACCAGGGCTCCTTTTTAGCGGTGGACTTACTCCGTACACCTGAAGTTGCAGGAAATTTATGAAGAAGGTCCAGGACCAATAACTCCCAATTTTTTACCAGGTCCTCCTTTTTTTGCATCCCTAACTCGGATTTTCGAGCCATTGCGGCACAATGAAGTTTTTTCCAGCATTTCTCCTCTCAATTTTAGTTTCTTTAAGTTGAATTTAGTGGCTTGGTGAAGCAGACTTGCTAATTACGGTGCCAAGTTGGGCGCAGTGTTTAGGGAGGTTATTTGGGGGAAATGGTCGCTTTCTGATCGTTGGACGATTTTGAAGATCTCAATGTCTGGGATTAAATTGTCACTTACTATTGTATAGTATATTGTTGAGTGGACCCTACCACTCAGGAACGTAACGCCTGCCGGCCTATCCCCCGTCGTGTTGCCGTTTAGAACTGTCAGACCCAGAGCTTTTGGGTCGAAGGCTAACCTAAGGCCTCCTTTGGGCAGTCGCATGATTTCTTTTGCCCTCAATTTTCCATTGAGATCACAGTTAAAGTCCCCTGAGATTAATAGAGGACATCCTTTATAGGTTTTTTGCATCGTTTTAATCAGCGACGTCAGGCACATTTGTTTTCCTTGTTGTAACTTACGGTCAGGATGGATATAAACATTAAGGATTATAATTTGCCATTTTTTGTGCCCGGCTGACATAGATTCTGTGATTCTGATCACTTGTACCCAGTTTAGTCCTACATCCAGTGCTTCTGAAGACCAGTCAAATTTTTGAGTGATGTGAGTTGATAAACCACCCCGGGGGTGGCCAAAATTTGAGTGTCTTTCTGAGGGGATGTAATGGGTCTTGAAACCTGGTATTACACTTGGTGCTAATTTCCATGTCTCCTGAATCAGGATTATGTCTTGGTTGGAAAAAAAGAGTTGGGTTTCATGGTCCAGCTCCATTTCGTGGAAACCATGTACGTTCCATGTGCATACTGAGATTTTTGTTGAAGTAGTTTTGGCACTCTGCGCTTCCTCCCTCCTACATGGAGACCGGGAAGAATTTTTCTCCGTGTTAGGGTCTCTTTTTACACAGGAACCTTGGGACCCAGGACCAATCTGTTGTGTCCCGACCGGGCTGCCTATTTGGGTGTTTGTAGTCTGTCAGGTTTGCCTCTTCCGCTACGCTTGCATCAGCTGGAGAGGTAGCACGGGCTCCTAATAGGCAAGAGAACGGAGGGCATTTATCCCCGATACCCTTTGTTTCTTTATAGGTGATTTTTTGTAACGGAAATGGGTATCTTGGGATTGTGTTTCTTAAAAGCGAAATTCCCCATGATTCAAAGTGATCTCTTGTGGAGAATATTTTGTCAGCAATGGCTTTTGAAGCCCACGTTGTGACGGTGACTTCAGATTCTATGTGCTGGGGGATTCTTTTGAATTCAACGGACAGGAGGTCCTGCGAAGTTATCTCATTTAACTCCTCTATTTCCTGGAATAATCTTAGCAGGTTGCCCCGGTTTAGGAAGTCCTGAAGCCCCTTTGATGAGTATTCCGGGATGAATGTTAATTTGTGGGGTGTTATTTCAGAATGGAAAAGGATTTTTTTATCGACTTTAGACTGTTGGGGCTTTATAAATCCGTTGGGTTTGGGAGATAATGCGGAGGACTTTTGCCCCTGGTCCGTAATTGCTGACGACGTCAGATTGGTTGTGCTTTGATTTGTACCTGGGTTATGATAACCCTTTGAAGGAGAATTATGCCGAGTTTGTGTTAGGGCACAGGTGCGGTGTTTTTCCATAATGGTAACACACATGTGGGTAGGTACGGTTTTTAGCTGTGGTCCATTAGATTCTCCTGACTTATTATTTAGGATGGGTCCAGATTTCTGACAACTATGCTGTTTCCGGTGGGCTGCGGACTATTATTGTTGGCCGGGTTAGACTGACCATGTCCCCCTATGTGGTCGCCCATGTTTCTTCTGGGCCTTGTTTGCTCTGGTGTTCCATTTTCGGCGGTTCCTTCCGTATGAATCCAGATGTTTTTCGGTACTGACGGATTTTCCGTTGGGCCGCTGGGAGCTTCAAATAATACCAAATTCGTTATGCTGTGATGGTTAACAGATGTTTTGGGTGAACTCTGCCTGGGATTGTCCACCCTCGGTGG
This sequence comes from Lissotriton vulgaris, assembly GCF_964263255.1. Classification (NCBI taxonomy): domain Eukaryota; kingdom Metazoa; phylum Chordata; class Amphibia; order Caudata; family Salamandridae; genus Lissotriton; species Lissotriton vulgaris. Next base: position 1,337,335,609 of record NC_141687.1, read on the forward strand.
AAGTTGGGACTCTTGATTCACTGGCGTCTGAGTTGAGCCTACCTTGCCGTCTTGAGACATAGCGGGACAATCGGAATTAGAGACCTGGGCAGAGTTTACGTTGAAAATTGAAAACAGCTTCCCTGGATCTGAGGATTGTTGCTGTTTATACTTTAGCCTAGCTTTCCTGGCCTTTTTCTTTTGTCTCTTGGTTACTGTTTTGTCCTCTTTGACGGCAATTTTTTCCTCTTCAATTATAATTTGGGAGGATGATACTAATTCCTGTACTTGTACTGATCTTTCTAGCCCCACTTCCCTTGAGCTGTGGTCTAAGACCTTCAGGTGATTACTAGTTGAATGCTCCTTTGAAATTCACCTGTTGCGGAAATATAATTTTTCTGGGGAGAATTTTGTGGTCTTTTCAGCTGAGTTGTGATGTTGTCTTACTTCCCGCAGAATGTCCGTCAGAATTGCTGGCAAACTTGCTAGTTTTTCAATTATTGAACCACAAGCGCAGCAAGGCTGTTTTTTATTAAACTCTGGTTGGGCTACTAGTTTCCCTTGGTTTCTTAATAGGGAGGTAAGTGCATCCATTTTTGAGTTTAAGCCCGCAATGTGGCCTGCCACCAAAGTGATAAGATTCTCTGTACTCACCAGACTGTTGCTGTTGTCGCCGTTAGGCTTTCCAAACTTTCTACCCTCGCCTTTTGCTGACACCCGGCCTCCCTGTGTCCCAGGAGGGATTGACCGCCCTCCCGCAACGCTACAACTTGCAGCACCCGCTTCGCGGGCGCTGCTGCGCGGTGAGTGGCGTGGGGTCGAGGCTGGGAGAGCACTCGCGCTGTTGGGTCTGTCCCAGGAGGAGGAGCACCGAGATAACATCGAGGGAGCGCGCTGCAGGGACTCAAAAGACCAGGAGTCCCTGCGCTGCACAGGTGTGCACGGGCGCGCCCCCAGGAAGACACGCCCCCTGCTTGTCCAGCCTACTTAAGCGGGAAACTGTGTAGCCTCCAGCGGGATTCTCTGTACTTACCAGACTGTTGCTGTTGTCGCCGTTAGGCTTTCCAGACTTTCTACCCTCGCCTTTTGCTGACACCCGGCCTCCCTGTGTCCCAGGAGGGATTGACCGCCCTCCTGCAACGCTACAACTTGCAGCACCCGCTTCGCGGGCGCTGCTGTGCGGTGAGTGGCGTGGGGTCGAGGCTGGGAGAGCACTTGCGCTGTTGGGTCTGTCCCAGGAGGAGGAGCACCGAAATAACATCAAGGGAGCACGCCACAGGGACTCAAAAGACCAGGAGTCCCTGCGCTGCACAGGTGTGCACGGGCGCGCCCCCAGAAGACACGCCCCCTGCTTGTCCAGCCTACTTAAGCGGGAAACTGTGTAGCCTCCAGCGGGATTCTCTGTACTTACCAGACTGTTGCTGTTGTCGCCGTTAGGCTTTCCAGACTTTCTACCCTCGCCTTTTGCTGACACCCGGCCTCCCTGTGTCCCAGGAGGGATTGACCGCCCTCCCGCAACGCTACAACTTGCAGCACCCGCTTCGCGGGTGCTGCTGCGCGGTGAGTGGCGTGGGGTCGAGGCTGGGAGAGCACTCGCGCTGTTGGGTCTGTCCCAGGAGGAGGAGCACCGAGATAACATCGAGGGAGCGCGCCGCAGGGACTCAAAAGACCAGGAGTCCCTGCGCTGCACAGGTGTGCACGGGCGCACCCCCAGGAAGACACGCCCCCTGCTTGTCCAGCCTACTTAAGCGGGAAACTGTGTAGCCTCCAGCGGGATTCTCTGTACTTACCAGACTGTTGCTGTTGTCGCCGTTAGGCTTTCCAGACTTTCTACCCTCGCCTTTTGCTGACACCCGGCCTCCTTGTGTCCCAGGAGGGATTGACCGCCCTCCCGCAACGCTACAACTTGCAGCACCCGCTTCGCGGGCGCTGCTGCGCGGTGAGTGGCGTGGGGTCGAGGCTGGGAGAGCACTCGCGCTATTGGGTCTGTCCCAGGAGGAGGAGCACCGAGATAACATCGAGGGAGCGCGCCGCAGGGACTCAAAAGACCAGGAGTCCCTGCGCTGCACAGGTGTGCACGGGCGCGCCCCCAGGAAGACACGCCCCCTGCTTGCAAAACCTCCTTATATTTAGCAGTTTACCGCTTAGCAGGACGCGAGCGGGACGCCGAGTGAAGCCCGGGCAAAGGGCGGGCCCTCTGTGGCTCTCAGAGGCCAGAAGAGGCTGGGCTGGGCCACCCCCCTGAAAAATCGTACTTTACAACTCTTGAACCAGGCTTCTAGTCGGTTATACCTGCTCTAGCAAAATCTACCATCTGTATTTAGCACTACGGATTATGAGGAAGACCACCAAGAAGCCCAAGATGCCCACTTTAAGATCGAGCGCAAAAAATAAAACGGATCCTCCACCGCCATTACCAACACTGACTGCGATTGACAAAATGCTCAAACAAACAATAGGGGCAGTGTCAAATGCCATCGCAGATACTGAAAGAAGAATGTCACTACCACCCGTGACAATTATTCAGGAAACCCAGGAATCCCTCATCAACCTGACCGAGGCCTCTCGAGGTTTGGCAGAGGAATTCGACACCAGCTTGCCCCTTTCTCCCTCTTCTTTTGCTGACCTACCTTGTGCGCAGGTCTCTGCAGATATTCGCAGCGAGAGATCTGTTGTACAAACACACAACCATAATAACGCTCCCTGCAGCATTGAGAAAAATCTGCACAAGGAAGGCCCTAAACGTGGGGGGAAAAAAGGATCCTCAAAAGGATCCTCTAAAACTAGAAATCACAACCTGGTTACACCAATAAACCCACCTGCCTCGGGAATACCGTGTTGGATCACCAATATGGTGGCTGACCTTAAAACGGACCTCGAACACTCCATTACTGTGCTGCTAAAACCCCTCATAGCTAAAATAGACAGACTAACCTCAATTGTAAACAACAGAGGGAACGGCACAAAAACCCAACCAGGGCAAGAAGGCGGTTTAAGAAAACAGACCGACGTTACATCCCATAGCCAAACTAAGGACAAGGTCCCTACGATCCCTGATGCGCCCACAAAAACCCCAAACAGAGCCAGTCAAAAAAGTATTAAAGATAAGCAAAAGGTTTCCTCCACACCAGACAGAGGGAAAAGCAGTAAAAAAACAACTACTGAAAACAACAAATCAAACCCAGGGCCTCCCCAAACGTTGGAAGCAAACAACGTCCAAACTCCCAACGTGAACCCAAAGCCTCCACCCACCGCAACAACTAAAGAAAACAAAACATCTACTCGCTTTAGGTCAATAAACCTCCCGCCTGAAGCACTGCCCTATGTAGTGGTGTTAACAGGAGTTACACCTCTAAGGGAAGGCCAACGGGAAACACAAATAGAATTGAAAAATAAATGCGCACAGTGGCTACAAATACACAGACCCTTGCCCCCCAATGTTTTTGGGGAAATCTTGTCTGTAAGAAGAGGGGAGTGGATCGGCAAAGGCACCAAGACCATAGCAGGGGATATAATTACGATAAACTTTAGAGATATGGATGCAGTTAATTTTATCTGTAATGCCCCCCCTAGCTATACCCGATCACAGATCCACCCGGTACACTTGTCTTATTTCTATCCCTTTGCACCCCAAAGAATCAGGCAGAACAACAGAACCTTCCCCAATAACTTACCATATCCTGGTACCCACTATGGTCCACCACAATGGCAAAGACCAAACTTTGCCATGCCAAACTACGACTCCTCCCTAACGCAATATGCACACTGGAACAGATTCGGTGCGCTGGAAGAGGTCGATTGACAGGGATGGGACAATCAGTCCCCCAAGACTGAGAGGTTGAAGGTGGAAAATCCACCACTAACAGGAAGGGAAAAAGGGATGGACAATGAAATAGTTGACGTGCCCGACAGAGGAGGATACACCAAAATTCCGAATACCAGCCTTGGAAGAGAAAAAGGGACAAACCCACCAAATATTCTTAGCGACACTCATTCCAACAATGCCACCCTAACAGAAACAAGCAAACAGGTTATGCCCCTACCAGATGAACCAAAAAGAACCACTAAAGAAATGACGCCAGCAAATCTACTAATAGCATCCTGGAACATTGCAGGACTAGCGGGCAAGTTCGAATCACAGGAATGACTGAGCTACATCAAAAAATTCCAAATCATTTGCCTGCAGGAAACTTGGGCTCTCGAATTAAATGACTACAGCCTGGAAGGATACAAAAGCTTTTGTGTCCCAGCCAAAAAAGTAACCTCTGGGAGAGCAAGTGGGGGTCTGGCCATATATGTCAACCTAGACATTAAGGGCACCTGGAGTAACATCAAATGGGCCTCACACAACCTACAAGTTCTAAGGTTCACCTCAGCAAGAATAACCCTTTTCCTAGTTAATTGGTACAACTCCCCAGCACTGATGGAGAGGGGAAAAGCCATTTCTGAATTAGAGGAATGCTTAAGAAACTTAAACCTTTTACACAAGACACCAAATGAACTGAGCGTAATACTAACGGGAGATTTTAACTGTCATTTATGCGACAAACTAAAACCTTTTAATAAAGACTGGTCAAGATGCACTTTAATGAAAGGCCCGCATTTTGCACATACAAAAGAGGGATGGGATTTGGAGAGATTAACGAAAAGGAACAACTTAACCCAAACGCTAGACCTTGTGGCATTGGGCGAACTAGGAGAACTGACACCAACGTACAAAGGAAGAGGGTGCCACTCCTACATTGATTTTATTCTAGTCTCGCCCATCCTAAAAAGAAACATTACCAACACTAAAATAGAGGCCAGCAGTTTTAGTGATCATAACCCGGTCTTTATTGCAACCGAAGGTTTTGATTTTAACACATGCCCAAAGAAACCTGACACCGTGGAAAAAGCTGTGGATCAGGGAAGAAGAATTAAATGGGCAAAAATTGATGGGGTCAGTTTTTATAAAAAATTACTAATAGATGCTTCAGATGCAATTGACAAATGCTTAGACCCAAGTCTATGCGGGGACCGGGTAGTCAAGGCTTTCGAAGAAATCGCACAACACGTAAATAATTCACTAACGACCACGGGATCTAATAAAATAAACTCAAATCCCCGCTGGTTCGATGCGAACTGCACCAAGGCGCTTAAAGAACTGAAGGATAGCCTCCACTGTAAACCAAGGGATAAGATCAGGGTGACATTGAGCAGAGCGGAGTATAAAAAGGCCTTGAAAATCCGCAAGCAAAACCTACAAAACCAGGCCTGGGAGGACTTAAGGGACGCCGCCGAAAGAAAAGACATTGTTAGCTTCTGGAAAGTGATTAATTCCCCTTGCTTCCAGGACCAAGGGGCTCCAAAAATCACAAACATCATCTTACCGGAGCAATGGCAGACCCACTTCCAGAGCCTATATAACCACTCAAATCACCTAGCCCTGGAGGAAACATCGAGGAAACATCAGCCGGCAAAGCTAGACTTCTCTTTGAAAGAAGTCAAAAGGGGAATAACTGGACTAAGTAAAAATAAGGCCCCGGGCCCGGACGGAATCCCACCAGACCTGTACCTGAGTCAACCTGACTTGTGGGCACCGTTACTCACCAGGGTTTTAAATGAGGCGGTGGTGGCAGGTCTACCCCAGTCCTGGTCAACGGCGACCATAGTCCCAATTTATAAGAAAGGGAACCGCGATGACCCCCAATGCTACCGACCCATATCGCTTATAGACGTGACCGCAAAAGTTCTAGGGCGAGTCATCCTACAGCGATTGCAAGATTGGGCCGAGGAACACCAAATCCTTTCAGAAACGCAATACGGCTTCAGGAAAGGCAGATCCACTACTGACCAATGTTTAAATCTTTACCTTCTGATAGCCAAATATACCATCGCTGGAAAGGGGTCCATTCACATGGGGTTTATGGACCTTTCAGCGGCTTTCGACCGTGTAAATAGGAGAAAGCTCTGGAGCATGTTAGTAGAACTAGGAGTGGACCAACCGCTAGTGGACACCTTGCAAAATCTCCACCGGAACACCACTGCAAGTGTAAGGTACAGCCAAGAGGGTAAGAAGACCGACCCCTTCACTTGCACAAGTGGAGTAAGGCAAGGATGTATCCTTGCGCCCTTTTTGTTCTCCATTTACATTAATTCGCTGGAAAAAGACCTGCTTAATCTCAAGGTGGACTCACCCCAAATCGGTCATCGTGCGGTACCCGTGTTATTATACGCCGATGACGCCGTTCTGCTTGCTAGAACCCCCCTAGGCCTGCAAAAACTGATTGATGGGTTTGTCAGATTTATGGGCAAATTAGACCTGGCAACTAATCTGGAAAAATCCTATATCATGTCCGTCGGAAAACCTACAAAAGGATCTTTTCGTATTTGGGGGTACTATTTGATCATCACCTCACTTTTAAACCCTTGGTCGAAAAACATTCTACGAAACTTGCAGCTTCAGTAGGAGCTATCATGGGATACGGGCAAAGACTGGGAAAATGGTCCCCGGAACAAATCTTGAACCTTTACAGGGCAATTTGTTGTGCGAAAGTCTCCTATGGCGCAGAAGTGTGGGGCTTCTTGGATAGTAAAGCCCAGCAGATACAGACTGAAGAAAACAAATTCATGAGGAGAATTTTGAAGGTCCCTCAGAGTGTATCGGCCCACATAATCCATGAAGAACTAGGAGAACTCTTCATAGAAGATAAAAATAAAATTAAACCCCTCCTGGCATGGGTCAAAATATGGACTAACCCAGAGGCCGCCCTCACAAGACAAATCATCGAGGACTGCCTCAAAAAAGATAAAGGTGACATCATCCCTTGGCTGAACTATGTAAAGAAATCCCTAGCCGAAATCGATTGCACAAACTTTTTCACATCCCCAGACTCCATAACACCTGAGAGTAAATCATTGGTAAAGAACCTCTTCTTGGCACAGCTCAAGCTATTAAGAGCAGAAAAAGAAAATTGTAAACCCACAAATTCCACCTATAACGAACTCACAGCAAAGCATGGAATGGAACCTTATTTAAGAGTCATATTTAACGCCCAGGACCGCTTTGTCATGACACGGTTCAGATTAAACATGCTACATCATATTCTTGCGGTCCCGGCAGGGTTTACTCACACACTGGCGGAGAAGGGTACCTGCGGCTGCGACCACAGGTCTCCGCAGGATACCCTTCATTTTGTCCTATTGTGTCCATTTTATACTATGCCTAGACGTAAGTTCCTGGTGGGGATTCTGAAAGACATAAAACCTAAACATGCAAGAACGGCTCTGAGATTCCTACAGGAAGCAGAGGACGCATATACCCTCTTTTGCACCATAAATTTTGTTCGTGTAGCGATAAGACTAAGAAATACTAGAGAAAATTGACCATTGACATTTGCCTGTTCCCATGATGAGTTAAATTGCACGAACATTTTAATCAAGGACTCCCGTATTTAGTGATTTATTTATGTGTTACACTAAAAGCTTTATATGTGTGTATTTTGTATCCGCGCTTTTATGGTGTCTTTTTCAGAACCGAATAAAGATTATAAATTGAATTGAAATTGATAAGATCTATCTGCACCTCCATTTTATTTGATTGAAATTTCAAAGCTTTTATAGCTTGATCTAGAGAGTTTAGTAAGGACTTAATCCAAATGGGCGATTGATCTTCTTGAGACTCAATTGCGACTTTCGAATCAGTGACCATCGGACTGCCCGACGAGATGGTGATTGGTGCAGAATGATTTATGTAAGTGTCATTTATTGTCATGTTGATGCTGTTGTTTATGGTGCGGTCTTGGAGGTTTCTTTTTTCTACTAGCCCTCGAGGGGTAGACATCGCCAGACCTAGACTCGGATGTAAATTCTTCGAACTTGGCTCAGATTGTAATGCTCTACCTTGGGTTTCTAGGTACATTGAGCTCCTTTCCGTTAGTTCTTCCAATTCTGTATCATTTGATAAAAACAATGGTTTTTGCCATGGATCGCTATCAAACATGGATTCTGCGTGTAGATTAGCCTGGCCTTTTGAGCCCTCCTTAAGGCTTGTCGGACTATTAGTATCTTTTACTTCCACCACGTCGGTTGATATTGGGCTGTCCTGGGGTCTTATTGGACCTTTAGGATTTTTTACTTCCGCCACATCATTTGGTATTATAATGTTGGTTGATATCCTACTATGAACCTTTGTGGTGTCTACCACCATAGTGTGCTTTTGAGCTTCTAAGGGATCATTCTCCCCTGCGTGGGCATTTGAATGGTGTACTTGTGCGGCAATTGTCAGTTTGCTTCCCTTAGGAGAGAAGCCCTTGGGTAGTGTACAGGGGTCGCTCATACTTGACTTGTTGTTGTCCCGGGAGGGTAGAGCACTAATTGGAAAAATTGGATTTGGTAAGTTGCTTGCTTCGACTGATGACGTGTAGATCGCTGCAATTGGATCCTTTAAGTAGAAGAATTTTAAGAGCCCTGACTTACTTGAGAATTTTGACGTTGATTCCGGGGTGGGTGCTGAGACCAACCTCTCCCTTTGGTCGGCTTGTGCCCCCGAAGATATATCCTCTACGTTTAACTTCTTTAACTTTTTCATGGTCTTCTTATTTTCCACCGGGCGTCGCGTTCTCCCAGACCTCATTGTGCCCCGGTTGGGGGTCTTAGTCCGTTTCTCCGTTCGGCACAATTTTTCACTTAATCGCCCTCTTCCTGCGTGGGTGGACTACGGGAACTCGCCGGCTGAGTACCTCTGTTTGGCGCGCCGCACACCGCGGAATTACTCCTCGGGCTATGGCGATTGGCGCTGGCTCCGATGCTCCCTGCCCCCCCCCCCCCCCCCCCGGCTGACCCGCCCGCGCTTTTTCTCGGCTTTCCCCTACCGGGTGCCTGGGTCGAGTTTCCGGGGTTTTAGGCTATTGGGCCGGGGGCTCCTAGCTCCTGGTGCCTGGCGCCTGGTTCCTGGTGCGTACAGCTCATATGCCCAGTTCAAATAACTGCCAGTGCTTGCAGCAATAACAATGCCAGTTCGCTATGTTCTCAGTATATACTAATTATACTCCAGTCTCCTGCATCCACAGAGTACGGCAAGCGACCACGAGACTCAGGGCCATAAACTGCCAGGAAACCCACAGCAGGGGAACCACAGAGTTGTACCTGGGGGCCGAAGCGAATTGAGTTCAGCATAAACACACGGCAGCACACGGGGATTGAAGGTGAGCAACCCCTCCTGACACCGCCTCGCTCACCTCACTCACTCGCTCACCAGCTGGCGCCGCCACCTCTCGATGACATTCTTGGCTGCTTGACCGCTTGAACGCCGTAAACAGTGCGGAACACTCCTCAACACAGCCCCAGGCTCGGGCTCAGGTTCCGCTCTCCGAACTCTCCCGGACACCTCCGGCGTCTCCCCTGGTCTCTCCCGGTCTCTCCCGGTTTCTCCGGGTTCCTCCGGGCTCCTCACCTCCTTGCCTCCTCTGACGGGCTTCTTCAGACTTTGTTTCACCCGCCGGGCTCCGGGCTCCGAACTCCGGAAGCAGGTGACGGGTTACTCGCATGCCTCCTTTGCTTCTTCAGGCTTTCTTCCGCCGGCCGGGCTCCGGGCTACGAGCTCCTGAAATGGGTTACGGGCTACGGATTACTCCAATTACTCCCGCGGGATTACTCGCACACCTGCGCCTGCGAGCACTCCAAACGCCAACACAGCTGCTGCTCGATCCTAGACTTGCCGGACAACCGGAAATCCTTCTTTGCATCTGTATGATCCATTTTTTGGAAATAAAGACAAGTTTTGAAATCCCAGAAAACAATCAGAAAGAAATGCAAGGGCAAGTCATATCATAAAAAGGAAGATTAGATGATTTAACAGCAACAACTAAGACATTGGCAGATAATATGGAGAAAATTATTAGAGAATTAGAAAGAAATACCCAAGAGATCGAAAAATTGAAGCTGCAAAATAGGCATTTGTTGGAAGGCATTGAAAGGCTAGAAAACCACTTTAGGTGGCACAGCTTAAAGTTTCTGAATGTTCTGGAGAGGCAGAGGAAAACAACCTAAACGGATTAATAATAAAGATTCTGCAAGAGGAAGTTTGAAAAATAATTCTGATTACATCCTGGAGAGGGAAATACAAAGGATATACATTTTAAGCACTATCCTAACTGCAAAACCCCCAGAAAAATAATAGTACATTTTCATAATTTACATGTCATAAGAGTATACACTGGGAAAGGCTTTGAAAACTAAACAATGAATATTGGCTCTTAAGGGTCCCGCAAGATCTATCATTGATATTAGTGGAGCAAGATTCTATTATAATCAGAGCCTGAAACATAGAAAAAAGGAACTAAAAGAAAAGGCGTGGGCTGATTTAGAGAAGGCTGGTAGACTTAAAGATATTGGCGCGTTTTGGCATGTTGTGAATGCACCATATTTTAGTTCCTCTAATTTGGTCCTTTCCAATGCAATAATTCCTGCATATAAGTGGTCTGATTATTTTGCAGAAGCTTTTAACTCCAAACATACAAGGATAGGTGGGGATTTGTTGCCCCGCTCCACTGAGACAGATGGGCTATAGTTATTTGCACCTTCCATACAGTTGTAGAAAATAGAAGTGACATTACTGATAATCTTGGGCGCGATTCACAAACTTAATCTGAGATAAAACGCGAACTTTATGACTTTCGGCATTCAAAAAGGGCATTTATGAGCTGTAATTTTAGGAATCCTAACTTTTCTACTCCTAAATGCCCATTATGAATACCGAAAGTCGTAAGGTTAGGATTTTGTCTGTTAAACTTAAGTTTTGGTCTTGAAATCACTTTAATCTGTTTCTGTCTACTGATTATCGCAGCACATGTATTATATACAACAGAATAACGTTGGTTCAATAAATATATTGAAAACATCCACTGTGTATTGTGTATATTCCTCTGAGCACTAATAAGCATGAGTGTAAGTTTCTGATCTGTTTCCACGATCCCTGAGGGATCAGGGTTGTCATGTTCAGTGGTTGCCAGAAACCATTTGCTCCCTGGTAAGGTTAGGGGGGCTTATGGTGGCACTGTGAGCTAGCTAGTATCTAGGCCAACATATCTTGTGGGGGTGCCCAAAATCAGTCTAGGCACCCCACCAATTGTTATGTTGTCCAACAAACGAGGAGGTCCTATGTATTAGTGGGAACGACACGACATGGCACCACTAATTTTGGTTGGGTTCCTATTTAACAGTCTATCTGAGTAGTTCGGTTGTGCTTTTCTCAGAGACTCTTACTCACCTCCAAACTGGAGACATCCTTGGTGAGAAGGTAAATCTGCCTCAGCTCAGTAGCTATACACTATGTATTGGCTATAGGTTATTCAAGCTTGTAGGATAAACATTTTCCCACATTGTGCTAACCCAATCTCTATAAATTCATCTTCTAAACTCCCACTCTCTTCACACAATGGGCCATATGTAGGTAGCTAAATACCGGTCGGTAACGGCCGAAAATCAATAGTTATCCTGTTACCGACCAGTATTTAGCATTTTCTGATGTAGGAGGCAGGTTTTAAGGATTCGGTAATTTACCAATTCCTTAAGGAATCGGTAAATTACCGAATCCCTAAAAGCTATGTAGGAGGCACTCAAGTGAGTGCACTTTTGCATTCAGGATTTGTTATTTACCACCAACCACAAGTTGGTGATAAATACCGAATACCTTTGAAAAAGCAATAATTCGCTTTTTTCAAAGTGCCATGTGGCAGACATACATGCCCTTAGGGCATGTATGTGTGCCACATGTGCACTCATGCATGATTCAGGGGTACAACAGGGTGTCAATGTGACACCGTGACACCCTTGAATATGCTCCCCCACTACAGATTCAGTATTTACCGAATTGGTAATAGTAAATGGCTTCCTATTCATTCCTATGGGCCTCCAGGCCCATAGGAATGAATGGGAATTACCGAATCGGTAAATACTGAATCGGTAATAATGAATATTACCGAATCTGTCAAATTTACCAAATTTTTACCTACATTCAATTTACCGATTCCTAAATACCGAATCAGTAAAATTCAGTATTAAGGAATCAGTAAAATTAGATTACCTAAATATGGCCCAATGTCTGTACATGGAGAAGCCGGTGGAGAAGATGCAGGTGCCATAAATATTACAGAAAATTGCAGACTTGCAGTTTCTATGAAATTACTACAATACAGCCTCCCGGCAGCAGGTGGTGATGTTACGTTGGTGGCTGAGGCACATGAAGCTTTCCTGGCTGTGCATGATTGCACAAAATTGTTTCACATTTACACTAAAGATAAATACCAGAGGAATACTTTCCATATGTGGATGTAAAAATTCCGTTAACTTACCATGAACACATAAATTGGCTTAAAGCCCCCCTCCCCCATACAGTAGAAAATGTGGGATTCGGTCTGCTCAGTAAAGAAGGAGCAACATCGCCAGCCCTAGCTGCTAATACACCACATCCTAGCCTTGATGATTTATAAGCAGCAGAAATAACAACCTTTTACAAAGATCTGGTAAAGCTTCACAGAAACCTCACGCAATATATTATGCGAACCTTGACAGTTAAGCCTGCACGGACCGCTCAGGCTGCACAACCACAACTGGCTGCTACAAGTATCAGTCCTCAAACACTGAATTCCATTATGGGTAATGTTCCCACCAGTCGGGAGAAAATTCTGGTCTGGATAGGACAGACAACACGCCATCTTGAAGTGTTTTTTTCCCCTTACGGTCCACAGTACAAACATAGAATATTAACAATTTGCTTGCCAATGGGGATGGTTCCACTGGTGGAAGATTGTGCCACTTGGGGTACAGTCTTCACTGCAGTTTTCACCAGAACTCATGGTACCCCCCTCAATAGCAGTTTTACCTGAGGTACTGAAACAAGTACAGAATAAGTAAGGTGCAGGACCAGCCCTGGACTTAGGGATGAAACTAATGTGCAATTTTCCCTTGGTATCAACCATTATGTTAAGTAACATACAGTGGGAGGCATCAGCATTGGCTATACACCAAAGCCTAAGGTAGTTCACTCCTTCACAGCAGGAATGGGAATTGCCTAAAATTATTGAAGAAACTTATGCTTCGCCAGGGCCAGACTGGCCATAGCGGGCACCGGGCGTTTCCCCGGTAGGGCGCTATGTTGGGTTCTGGTTTTGGGCACCTGGGGGGCCGTTTTTGTTTCCGGGGGTCGGCAATATCGGCCCTCAGTAACAAAATTGGCCGAAACCGGCCCTCGCAAACCGCTCTGCTGCACTCCCACTCACCCGGGGGGGAGGGGGAGAGGAAGGCAGCTGAGCAGTATGCCATGGCCCGTTTCCGTTCCTAGTCCGGCCCTGTGCTACGCTGAGTAGAGATAATCTTGGAGCCAGACCGGGAAAACCACAGGTTAAGAGTAGTTCCGTAAAGGATAACTCTAGGCAAGCACCTGATTATTCAAAGAAAAAATGGGAGAATAAACATAAAAATTATGAAAATATGACACAATCACTGGGTGTCTCTCCTCAACAGGAAACCACTGACAAGAAATATAACTTAAGACACCGTGATAGTTTTAGAAAGCCTGACAGGTATCAGGATACTGATATACGTTCCTCACATTCCTTTCAGGATTCATACAATACATGTTCCGAGAGAGGTGGGTGGTCAGAGCGAAGGTCGGGAGAGCGCGTGAAGCCAAAAAGGGAAATACATCACACTTCAGACTACATCCCTAAAGAGGACAAACCAAAGACTCCAAAACCCAAATTCAAAAAGAAGGTAGCAGGGATACAAATAAGACATGCCCAGGCTATTGAGGACTCTGCTTCTGAATGGGGAGTGGGCAGTGACGATGCTTGACAGTGCACAGAAGTCACAATAGCTTGCCGGAAGCCAATGGACTAGTGGTGGTAGCGCTGAATGAGCATATCATGGTGGAAACATCTGATACAAGGGTAAGTGTTCCACATTGTTTATGCAAAATAATGCTCCAAATGGAGGGACATACCCAGGAACATCAGGGAGGTCTTTTGTAGAACCTGGCATATGGTTAAGACATTCCTTTGGCTGAAAAGGCCACCTGAGTTTCTAAAGGAATGCCCACTGGTAGAAACGTTTGTGAAGGAAATGGCCAGCAAGGGATTTCAATTGAGGAGTTTGTACAGCACTATTAGGACTTGTTGTTTAATCACAGTACCTAAGTATGAGTTAAATCAATGGCTGTTAAAATCAATTCAAAATAGACATACGATGTTACCACACTAACATCATGATAGAGCAATATTGCTCAATAAAACAAAAACCAGAAACCTGGTAGAAACAGCAATTTTACCTGATTTCTCTGATCTCATTTCAGAATCAGTTAAGTATTCATACGCGCAGAAGTGGGCATTAGCGCTAGCTCCTGCACTATACAACAATCATGTTGGGTGGGATGATGAGTCACCTCATCACAAGATCTCATTAAAATCAACTCCACAACCCCAGAGACAATACCTAATAAAACATGAATTTAAAAAATAAGTTGGGGAAATCCTCGAATAATTTCAATAGCAGGGTGTAATTGAAAAATTGCACCTCTTCAATGAATAATCCCTTGTTTTCCATAATGAAACTGGACAATTTAAATCATCTAGTTTTAGACTACAGACATTTGGTCACTTCCACATGCACATTTGCAGTACAAAATGCACATAGTGTTGCACTAATGAATAACGTTGTGCGGGTAAATCAAAACAACATTAGATATCTCAAATGGATTTTTCGGCCAGAATATAGTGCCTGAAAGCAGATATTTGACAGCATTTTCAGCACTAGGTTTTGTAGTGGTAGAGACACTCTTGCGGTCTGACACCACGTGATGACCTTTGATTAACATCATTTTAATTGACTTTGGTGTTGTACTTTACCCTAGCCTGAATGTATGACGTCCTGCAAATGCCTTGTTTCTCTCTAAGGTTTCTTTCTTGTAGTCTTGCAGTCTTACAGTGGGAGCTGCTACAGAGAATAACAGCCTTGCAAAGAACAGAACATGTGGGATCTGCATTTGAAAGAGAGAGAGAGAGAGAGAGAAAGAAAAAGAGAGAGAGAGAGAGAGAGAGAGAGAGAGAGAGAGAGAGTGAGAGAGAGAGAGAGAGAAGAGAGAGAGAGAGATGTGGAATGTACTTTTTGATCTCGAAGTGCAGTGTTATGAGCAGTGGTGCACAAATGTGCATTGTGGTGTACACTGGGAAGTAATATGAAGTCATTACTATTGGCTTTGACATGGCCTCATATCATCCTGAATTCTTTCTCTCTTTGCTTGAGCCTTTCTGCGCACAGACAGGCCTCAAGAGTGTTTGCAAGTTGTTTGGGTTAATCATGTTCAAGGTTTTGTTTTGTGAGAGAATGTTTAATGTGCCATGAAAGGGTTTTGTAAGCTTCGTTAAGATAAAGGCTGGAACATGTGACAATGTAGAGGGAACATGGGAACTCCTTTTGCTCTGGAATGCTTGCATGGAAAGTGGCCAGTTCCAGAAAGTTTCCTTGGTGCAAAGGGAAAGACTCTAGAACCTTCTAGTGTGTTTTGAGACTATAAAGCGGGAGAATGTTGGCAGCCAGCCTGGATGTTCACTTGTGGAGTAGACGTCACAAGAATATGAATTTGAGTCCTGATCGCGAGTCCATTGCTTGGCTGTTAACGGGCTCCTCCAGCTTGAGTTGGCAAGTATGTCAAGTGAACGATCAGGTGAGGTGATTTGTTTTTGACTAGTGCCATTGTGATGCGTGGTTCTAGTGGCTGTGGTCATTTGAGGTGTTTTCTTTGTGATGTGTGAGTGAGTCAGAGTGCACATCCAAAGTAATCATTTGATGTATTTAGTGTACATATCTTCCTGATTTCTTGCAGGACGTCCAGTATTATTTGCTGCTTGTTTATTCATTATAAATATTCATGCATTTAACTGTTGCATTTACCAAGTGTGTTCTTATTGCTTGCATATAAATATATATATATCTCTATATACATTTGAATGTTGTTAATTTTGCACCTGGGAAAACCTTTCTGTTAGAGAGCATTGCATAAATACAACCCCAAGCCTTATTCTGAAAAGAGAGTCTGCATTTTGTGAAGTGAAACCCCTTTCTAGGTGTTGTTGTGTTTTATGTCTTCTGCCTCGTCTTGCTTGGGCCATCGTGTGGGGGTGGTAGGCGTTGAAGGCAAGAAGAGTCAAGACAGGTTTACAAAGACAATTTTGCTGTTTACCTCAAGGGTATAAGAACTGCCCTGGGCTGTTCCCAGCCAGGGTAACAGAGTTCTTTAAAAATTTTGAGGAGGAGGCATTGTCCTATGTAGATGATATTTAGCTGATGGAGGATGAGTTATCGGGACACTTGGCTATGACGTACCACATCATTCATAGGTTCGCTCACCTGGGTTACAAATGTAATTTCCAAAAATCTAAAATTGCTAACCTCAATGGCCTGTTTTTGGTATATGAGTAGTCATGTGAAGGCAAAAGCCTGGCAGCACATTTATGGGGGAATGCGCATTGTTCAAACCTCCGACAACTCTGAAAAGACAACAATCCATTTTAGGATTTTTACATTTTAGCAGAACATACATTTGAGGTTTTATACAAAATGAGTGAAACCATTCTATGATTTAATCAGACCTGATTTTTTGATCAATAATTGGACAGAGGAACATACAAATATTTTATGTTCTGTACAAGCTGATATGATAAATTCCATGCATTTACACACATGCGTAAACACAACTAACCTGGTGATCCTCATAGTCGCTGACCCCCCGAGTACACCTATATCACTTTCAATGAAGGTTATACAGTACTTATAGCATATAAATCTCATTTGTACACACATGCTGAATTGTGTTTTGAACCCACTGAGAAAATTCTCACAACAGTATAAACTGCGGTAGTGAGAGAGAGAGAGAGCACTGGCTCAGGGTAGGCAAATGATTGTTGTTACCCCTGTACCGACCTTAGAGGCTGTTACAAAAGCAAGCATTCGAAATGCCAAAGCATTACATCCACAATGGATTCAATGGACTAACACTCTCACTGCAACAAATGTAGATTACAGATTCAATTTTACACTGCAAACACAAGCATTCCTGCAGTACAAAAAAGAATATCCTCTACCAAATGAAATAATGTCTCTAGATTGATATGAATACATCTTTTTTTTTGTTTAAAATTTTTTTATGAACTTTTTCTTTTGTTTGTTTGTGCACATTGGTCAAGAAAACATACAGTCAGCATGATGCTTATGTAACAGAGCGATGAATTGGCTAAATAGTTATGGCAGTACAGGCGATCGAGAAGTACCAAATGCTCTGCGTGGGCCGCATCAAGGTGCCGCTGCCTTGTCGGGTCAGTGACAACTTGAGACTTTAGTAGAAGTAATTGTGCTTTAATGTGGGTCAATGAGGTGTCTAGTTGCCTCCGAATACTCCAAGTCTGTCCCAGACAATGGCCCCTAACCACCACCTTAACGGCCTCACACTCTGTGAGGATCGAGTCTGTGGAGCCGGTATTTGCTGCACAATAGCTAGCTATGACTCCCTCCAGTGAGACTCTGAAGAGGGGGTCCTCCAGGGCTGCAATCTGCAGGCGCCAGGTCGGAACTGGCGGGGAGGCGCTTCCCAGCCCAGGCCAGATGCATTGACAAGGGGTTATGATCGGAATGTGTCCGACCAAGGTAATCCGTTGCTCGTATCAAGGGGAGGAGGTCTGCGGATACGAGTATTCGATCAAGGCGTACGTGTAGTTTATGGACTGGGGAATAGAAGGAGTATACCCTGGAACGAGGATGAGATTCCCGCCAAACATCTGAAAGGGCCCAATGTCCTAGCCACGTTTTTAAAAGGTGAGCATTGGAGAAAGCCGTAGTACTAGGAAGGGGGAGAAAGGAACGGTCAAGGGAAACATCAAGCACTGTGTTAAAATCCCCACCCAGGAGCCACGGGATGTCCCTCCACCGGAGCAATATCCCTGAGAGATCACCCAAAAAGGCGCCCTGAGCAACGTTGGGGGCGTATAGGGAGCCCAGCAGTATCGGTTGACCATTCAGCTTGCCATTTATCAGGACGTACCACCCCATTGGGTCTTCCAGAACTTCTTTTTCTTCCCATGGGACCCCAGCTTTAACCCATACCATCACCCCTCTAGCCATGGACGAGTAATTGGTGCTGTATATCTGACCATGCCAATTCCGGCGCAAGCGTGCTGCTTCAGTTGTTACTAGGTGTGTTTCCTGTAAAAGTGCTATATGTGTCTTGTGACGCTGCAAGTAAGCATAAATGGCATAGCGCTTAGAAGGTGTCTGTATGCCCTTAACATTCCAGGTTAGGAAGTTTAAGTCGGTCATCGGGGCTACTAAAGTCAGTGCGTCCAAGACGGGGGCAGCAGGGCTCCCTATGTGAAGGACTCCCTTGGGCGGAAAGGACGTGAAGGCGGCAGGTCTGCATGGGTGGTGACTCATACAGGGGAACATAATTAAGAAGGTGGGGTAATATGGACATTTCCAACAGGAAGAGAGCAGAACCCCAACGTGAGGAACTGCCCGAACTATCGATCCAAGGCATGGCTACGGAACTATTGTCGGTGTACGACTGTGGGGGGGAAAGGTAGATCAGCGAGTAGAAGGAGACAACGTGTAGAGCTTCCCCTTCTGTTATTGCCAATAGAACAGGAGGTAGAGCATCGCAAAGAATGGTACACGAGAAAACATAGGCTAAGCCACCACGGTGCCCTAGCAGGCTTATACAGCCCAAGGCCATTATCGCTGGGGTCTCGGGGGGGGGGGGGGGCGAGTTGGCATGAGAGAGGAAATAGCCAAGATATGCCCCATCCACGCCAAATGTCGGGGGGTGAGGGGGGCCATCACATAGCCACCAGAAGGAAACAAAGAAGTCCTGAAGTAGTATGATAGTCCAACATGCACATAAAGTTAGCATCAGATAAAGCCGTCTGCGGTTTGTGGGGTGACGCCCTGGAGTGGGGGGAAATCTGCATCTAATGACCACTCTGGTGTGGTGTCAGGGGCTCCAGATCCAAGCGGAGAGGCACCAAGGTCCGTCGGGGGCAGAGATCTGGGGGGCTGGAGGGCCGCCGTTGCCCACAGGGCCCCCTGACGTTCCAATCTAATTTGGTCGGGGCTGGGGATGGTCACTGCATGCCTCCTGCTCCTGGCCCTTCCCCCTCTGCGTTTGCCGCCGCAAGATCGCTCACGAGGCCGGGACTCATCGGATGATTTGGGTGCGCTCGCCAACCCCTGTTCCTCGAGGCAATCCCATGCCTCAGCAGGGGAGTCAAAGTATTTAGTAGCACCCTCTCTGATGACTCGCAGGCCGGCCGGGAAGAGCAAGGAGTAGCGGAGGTCCAGATCCCGGAGTTGTTGTTTCACTGCCGTAAAGGTGACTCGCCTCATCTTCACCTGAGCTGTGTAATCGGGAAAGAGAGAAACAGATACGTTTTGCACCTTAGAACCAGGATGTTTGCCCAGCTCTCGCAGAATACCATCTCTGTCTCTGAAGTTCATGACCCTGAACAGGAAGGGGCGGGGAGCACCCCAGGAGGGGTTCTGAGGGCAGGTATTCGGTGGGCTCACTCCACCACAAACTGTGGGGAGAGCAATCCAGGGGGCATGAGCTCCTTCATCCAGGTCTCCGTAAAGGTCTCCGGGTTCCGCCCCTCCTCTCCCTCAGGAAGATTCACCAAGCGCACATTTTTCCGGTGCGAGCGACCTTCCACATCGTCCACTTTGTCCAGGAGGTCTTGAAGCATGGAATTCTGGGATCTGGGTCGCAGGTCTGCCAGTGCAGCCTCCGCATCCCGCACTCGGTCTAAGTGTTTGTGCTGGTCGGCCCAGGGAAGTGTAAAGTCCGAGATAATAGTGTCTTTGCGGCCCTCCTTGGATGCGCGAATCAGGTCCTGGGTGCCGCCGATACGCTCCACCGCCGCCAGCACAGAGTTAAGTTTGGTGGCAATATCAGATGGGCCCATCTTTGCTGCAGGCCCGGAGGTCATGAGTGATGCCCCAGCCGGCCCCCCTGAGGGTGCATCACAAGAGGGGTTGTCGCGCAAGCGGCCCATGACGATCTGCTGAGCGTCCTTCATAGGTAGGCAGATTAAAGCACTACGTCAGCGGTTAGACCAGAAGGCTAGGCTCCAAAGCGGGTCGCCGTTGGTAAAGTACACAACAACCACAGCTGTAGGAGGGGCAACACTGCGTGCCAATATTAGCTCCAGGGGCAGCAAAGCACAAACCCGATCACCCCTCCAGAGTCACAGTCAGCGCTGCCACTGAGTCCCAGCTCCGCGTTACCGAGGGCCCCTGAGCCCGACTGACCCTGGGGACCCCCACCTCACACAGGCTCCCCAGCACCAGGAGCCCTGTAGAGGCCGCAGCGCGCACCCAGTCAGTCGGGTCTCCTCCCCGTAAATAGTCTCCACTAGAGCCCTAGGCCCGACCAGCCCCCGTGGCTCACACCAGCCGACTGACTCGCCGAAGCAGCTGTGTTGTAATCAGGCAGGGGGCCACCCTAGGCCCGACCGACCCCCGTGGTCCCCCACTGCCACCAGCCGGCACCACCAATGATCCCCGCAGGCCTGCCTCAGCGATGTATGTCACAACCAGCAACTCCAGTGCGGCCTGCACCAACCACCAGGCCAGAAGGCCAGGTCCCGGAAAGGGCCACCACCGGCCCAGTGGACCACGACAGCTGTAGCTGTAGGGTGAAACTGCACACCAATATGGGCCCCAGGAGTAGCAGGATAGCAGGTACAGCCACTCAGCCCCAGCCTTGTGGAGGTGAGGGCCCATAGTCCCGGCCGACCCTCGTGGACCCCCACCACACACGGGCGCCGCAATGTTAAGAGATCTGCCACGCACGTGCTCAAGCAGTGGGATATCCCACCCGCAAGGAACCTCCACAGAGCCCTAGGCCCGACTGGCCCTCGTAGCTCGCCCCAGCTGACAGGTCAGCAGAAGCAGTCGTGCTCTGGGCAGGCAGGGGGCCCGTAGGCCCGACCAACCCCTGTGGTCCCCCCCGCTGCCAGCCGGCACCCCAAGCTCCCCATGCAGTCCTACCTCCATAGTGTAGGCCTTACTCCAGCGCCGTAGCAGCAGCCTTCCGCTGCCGCAGCTCGCCTCGCTGGGACCGGGTCTCTCCCGCAAGCTGCCCAGCAGTCTCCGCTGCCACGGGCCGCACACAGCAGGAGGCACCCCCCCGCAGCCCGTAATATCACTAGGGCACTGCGGCGTCAGGAGTGCCGCGGCTGCAGAGTCACCTCACAGCGCGGCCACGCTACCGGGCCCAGAGTGCAACCACGCAGCAGGCCGCAATACTAGGGACCGCTGCGGAGCAGTTCCAGGTCCCGGGCGGATCTTACCCAGCAGCAAAGGTTTGGCGTGCCTCAGCAGGCGTATACAGGGCCATGCAGAGCCCCTTAAGCGCCGGATGCGCAGGATAACTAGGGGATATGATGCGGAGCGTTAGTACGATGCGTCCGCCATCTTCGGTGCCTGGCCACGCACCCATATGAATACATCTTTTATACCAATGTATCTGCTCAGCCTGCCATAGGGATAGAACATCACTATTCCTTGCTATGGGAAATCGTAAACGGGTGCATACATGACAGAAAGTTTTGTCCTGAAGAAGCACACACCCAGTACCTAGGGGACTATACAGCGCAGCTGGTGGAACTCAAAGCTCTAATTATGGCACTACGAAGTATGGATCACAAATCCACCACACTTATAATGTGTGATTCATACTTCTGTGTCCGGTCCTATAATGAATATCTTTACTATTGGGGTCAAAATGGATTTCGGGATTCCAAGGGTTGCACAATTAAGCCCAAGCTGCTTTGTGAACAAGTGGCAAAGCTGAAAGAATGCTTGCCATGGACTCATGTTATCCATACACTGAGTCATCAATGTGTTGGCGTTCACGTTGATGGGAATTCCATGGCTGATGAAGCTGTTAAGGCAACAGTCCATAATTCTGCTGTAACTGTAATCCCTTGTTCAAGTATGAAAATTGACAGACAGGTGGCTGTCAATGCTGCTCGCTATGACAATCACCTGACAAAGGGATTTCCTCTCAAGTATTCCTACAAGTTAGATGCACAAAACATTTTGTATGCTCACATTCCAGGAGTGGGGAGATAGAGTTCAAACTTTATTTCTCATTTAAATTCAAATGCATAAAAAGTACACACATAAAACAACAAACATTTCAATAAATTAACATCAAAGACGTACATTCTTAAAAACATATCCATAAAAACCTGTTAGAAGTATGATTCATTTAAATAATTCATTTATGTTATACCACCATGGTAACTAATTTCCCTGGATTTGTTATACGTGGTTTAAAATGTAATCATATATTCGCTAAAGTACGGGTTTTTAAGGCTGCACATTAAAATAAGGCCATCGCAAAACATACATATGGTTTTCCAGTTCTAACATAACAGTCAATGCGAGGGTGTACTTATGCAAGCAAAATTTCTGCAAAAGTGGAATAATAAATCTTTTTCTCTCCTTTTTATAAAAACGACAGAAAAATAGTATATGTACAATTGATTATTTTGAACAAAAATCACACGGGCAACGTACCAATTGAGGTATAGAGAACACATTTGCAGGATAGCCCAACATATGTGTTATATAACCTAAGTGGAATGTCGTTAGACTTTAGCGATGGCGGTTATAACCCACAAAAGAAAGATATGATGATGGACCATGCCCCAAGGAGGGTCTTTTATTGTATGCAATTACTGTGGGTTTATCTTTATTTTTAAGCTATCTTTCATGGGCACATTTTTCGAGGAAAAAAATTTAGTTAATTTCGCCTTCTAGAAGGTTTCACACTGTACACAGTTCAGCATACACGGCCCCTAGCTAAAAGATTCAAGAGTGCTCTTTATGTAGTGTATCCATGACATTTTAGATCCATGATCCAATTTTGTAATGTCATTTAGGACCCATTGATTTATATGTACCACCTTTTGTTTCTATATTGACAACCAGAGCAACAAAGGGGACAGTTTGATTGTATTCGCAATGTAGGGTAGGCCTAGTTCTTTTTGAGTAATCGCATTTGTGCAGGTCTTTGGTACGGACAATAACTCCATTGCAAACCCATCCTCTATTTTTTGGAGGTTATCGACATTAACTATACTGCATATTGCCGCCCGTACGTTGCCATTGAGACGTTTTTTGCCCGATAAATTTTAACAATCTCTGGTATTGGTTTATTACCCAGATTTGTCACAAACCTTAAGATTGTGGCTATACTTTTATTCATCTGAATAGCCCTTGAGTTCACCATCATATTCCAGTTTAAGCTTGAGTCAAAGACAATACCAAAATATGAAAAATTGTCTACAATGTCAACTTTTCTATCTTCAGTGGCATAAGTACCTTTATTTTTACTTTTCCTAACACACATTATAAAAGACTTCATTCTGTTGATGTGTAGATCAAGATTTTTCATAAAAGATACTAAATTAGTGATACAGTTTTGTAGGGCTAAAGGTGTTCTTGCCAAAAGGACCGCATCATCTGCGTAGAGCAAAATGGATAATGGGGTAGCACTAGCTTCTGGAGTGTCAATTATATTATCTACCTGGTGGTCATTTAATTTATTGGTATACAGTGTAAACAGGAAGGGCATGACCACACAGCCCTGTCGTACACCATTTGTAACGTTAAAAGGTCTAATACATTCACCATGCCTACCATGGCGGACCATTGCAGTAGCACCTGCATATAACTGTCTAATAAAACAGATTATTGGTGCCTCCACCCCTATTTGCTCCATAATGTACCACGACTAAGTGTGAGCGGGAAATCCGTTACGCTCGCGGATTTTGCGGATTTTTGGGAAATCCGCAATCCGCGAATTTTGCGGATTTCCCGCAAAATCCGCAAAAAAAATCTGCGAGCCTAACGGGTTCAAAAGTTGAACCCCCACTCATGCAACTATTTTACAATGGCGCCAGCAAGCTGCCAGCGCCGTTGTAAAATAGTTACAAAGTTTGCTTGCACAGGAACCACTAGATAAAACGAAGCAGGTGCTGCTTTATTTTATCTAAGTGCTTCCTGTGCAAGCTAACTTTGTAACTATTTTACAACGGCGCTGGCAGCTTGCTGGCGCCATTGTAAAATAGTTACAGCTCACAGCTCACTCAAGGGACCCCTGCGCCCTTCGGGACGATTGCATAGTAACACACACATGGACGCTCGAACTAGTTGATGCTCAAATTCAGTGACTCAATTATTAGCCCAAAAACAATCGTGAGCGTCGTCGAGGCTGGACAGGTGTGCCTTCTTCCCAAATCTACGGTCGAAAATCAGCTGTGATGCTGGATAGGCTTTGCATCCTTGACTTTCACGAGCGCAATACCCGTGCTGTGACCAGGAGCTTTTTTCTCTTCATCTGCTGAACTGATCTTTCTCTGACCTTTTATTCACACAAGACGAGGCACATACCCTACTGGGCACATTGTGTTCGCACGGGTTTCTGCAAGTTCCCACGCGTTTTGTACAATTTCGCAATTTGCGAAATTGTACAAAACCCTCGCGAACTTGCAGAAACCCGTGCAAACATAAAAAAAAAATCCGCAAATTCGTGGGAATTTGCGGATTTTGCGGATTGCGAGTTCGCAAATCCGCAAAATTCGCGAACGCGAGATTCGCAAAATTCGCCCATACTTGCTATGGTTGACACAGTCAAAAGGGGATGAGATATCCATAAATGCCATATAAAGGGTCTCTCGCTTGGCCTATGTATATTTTACTGCTAACAGGGCCAAGTTCTGGCATTGGTCCACAGTCCCTCTGCCTTTCCTGAAACCATATTGTACATCCTCAAGATAGGGTTATATCAAACACTGAGCCCAGATTGGGGTTAATAATAGCTACACATTGTCAGCAGATGAAGGATTCCACCGTAGTACATCCTCCTGAGACACCTCTATTGATTTCATACAAGTCTTTAGCAGTTGTTTATTTTGATCACTGCAGCCCCTTGAACTCAGATGGGGCTTACAAGTACATCTTGTTGGCAGTGGATTCATGCTCCAGATTCATATGGATTTGGCCTCAGTGCTCAGCTGATGCTCAAATTGTTATAAAGGATTTTCAAGTCTTCATTGGGACATACACAATTGGCACACTACATTCCAACCAGGGCCCTGCGTTCAGCTCTCTGGCTTACAAAGAAGCCAAATAATTGAAAGATGGGTTCCTCTGTGGAGGGTGCACTGGGTGGGGAGGATATTGGAAAATTGGCCCTCTATAAACAGGAATGGTAGAGTAAAGCTCTCAGTAGAATGTAATTTGTATAGACAGACTCTAAATCAAAGAAAACAATATGGTACGATGAGAAAGTGTTAAAGGTTAGAAAAATCAGTCCAGGGGGATAGAGAAAGGGGTTGAGATTGTTAAGTAGAACGTACATCAATTGTGTGTTAGAAAAAAATCAGAATTTAGTAACTGAATACTTGAAGGGACTTAAGGTATACATTATCATACTTCAAGAAACTCACTTAGGAAGATTGGATCGTAAGACGTTGTTTAAGAAATCCAAGAGAATGTCTGCTGTGATCAGAGAGGCAATACAAAATAGGTGGCAATAATTATAAAGAGAAATGCTGGGATTAGAAAGATAGATTTTAAGAACAAACAGCACAGGGTAGTAGATTTTTTTCATATAGGGAGTAGGACAGTTCATATGGTCATGCTGGATATTATGGTGCCAACTGTGATGATCCTACATTTTTATATTGCCTTAAGTTGTACCTATTAAATGCTCCCGTCTATCTCTTAGTGGGGAGAAAGTTTAATACTATCCTGGATAAAGAGTTTGACAGATCCTCTAAATCAAAATATGTTTTATACTTCTAAAATGTGCCATAAAACGAAGCAGCAGATGCAGATTAAGGTATGTGATATCTGGCGTATGCAATTTATCAATCATAGGGGGTATACCTTCTACAGTAAAAATATGACTATCATTATACAATAGATTAATTCCTGCTTGAACGGTCTGTTAAAAAGATAACCTGTGTTTCTGTGCACATCTCTGATCATTTGCAGTGGCTCTATGTTCCGAAATGCCAGTAAGTTAAGAACTAGGTGGACACTAAACATGGTTTTGCTGCCTGACATGAAAACTGTGCAAGAGCTTGTCAGGAGTACTTTATGCCCAACATTGGCTCTCCTTCCTGCAAAATGGTCTGGAACTCATATAGGGCTAACATCGGGGGGAATTAGCAAAATCTCTTATGTACAAAATTGAAGGTACAGGAGGAAGATGAGAAGCTGGTGGACCAGATCACAGAAACAGATAATGAGATACACATCAGTGTAGAATAGAACCTAGCAAGGTCCCAGATTTGCACTTGTAGCTAGAAAGTACCCATAATGAGCTTTAGGTCAGGCTAGAAAAGAAATGGAGAGATCGCTCGATGATTAGTAAAGTCCAGCAGTTGTTTGTCTATGATGAAGTTTGTGGTGCTTTACTAGCTTGGAAACCTAAAATAGATGAGACTAAGAGCTGTACAGAAACTCTCACAGAATCTGAAGCAGGACGAGAAATACATTGAATAGTGAAAATATAGGCCCAGGCCCAAACAAATTTAGGAAGTGGCTATTAGAATTGAGTTTGTTAGTATTAGCAGACATTTAATTGGCAGGGATGTCAGATGAAATTTCAGAGAAAGAGATAGCAATGGTGTGTAGTTTCCACCTAATGGTAGAAGCTGCACATTTGTGGACAGCATAAACATTGGGATGGTGCCAGACTGATTCTATGCATCCCCTTGTGATATGTTGTCCTATAGATCAGCTAGCTCACAGTGCCACCATAAGCCCCGCTTAACCTAGCAGGCCACCAAATGGTTCTGGTAACCATTGAACATGACAACCCTGGTCCCCAGGAAGCGTGATGACAGATCAAAAAAAACCTTTTGCTCAGTCAATTATGCTCTCCGAGAAATATACATGGAAAACACAGAGGGATGTTTTCAATGTTTATTGAACCAGCGTGATCCTTGAATAAAATATCTGTGCTGCAATGATCAGTAGATAAAAGCGAATTAAAGTTAATAAAAGCACTAGAATGGTGAACAGAATGAAAAGCTCCACCATGGTTACAAAACAGTGTATATATGCAGGCATAACATACAATATAGAGAATTGGTCATACTCCTATACATTCCGTATCCTAAGTGTCTAGGGTGTGTGTGTGTATGTACACCCAAGAATCCTCGTACTGGATGATCCAATCCTGTTACCTGATGGGAAAGAATGTAAGTCCCCGTTGTGGTCACGAAACTGCGGGTCGAAACATCGGCTTGTAGAGACCTTGTCAATATCAGCACAGCTCTCTTCTGCCTAAACATGGAAATGCTTGTTTATTTATAATGAAAAGCATCCTAGCGTGTGCTGTTCAAGCCAGCATTATTTTGGTCTAAAGATAGCCGTGTCACCATGTGAATGAAAAATAGAACAACATTTTCACAATGTGTGTTGAGGCCTTGTACCTGGGGTTCAAGGCATTGTGGTAATGTTAGGCGAAGCAGAATCTGTATGGTAAGCAGTTTCAGTGAAACTAATCCAACATTGTCACACACACAAATGTATGTTAAAGGTTATTGTGTGAATGGAAAGGCAACCTAAGAAATCATGTCCATGGTAAAAAATGGCGTTGGTTCTATGTTGGCCTACCTCAGACACACAACAGCAAGACACATAAATAAACTAAAATATGGTAAAGCTGCTCAGTCAGATGGGATTCCTGGTTGGCTGTATAAGAAATGAATAGCTGACTTGATATCCTTCTGGAAGGAAATGTTCTACTTGATTATTTCCAACAAAGAAGAAATTCAATCCTCTTGAAATGAAGCTACAATAACTTTGGTATTAAAAGAGAATAAAGAGCCCATGGCATACAACTCTTATCGGTCTATATCTCTACTAAATTGTGATTATAACGTATTTACGGAAATTCTCACAAAAACATTTGGAGATGTTACCCTAGATGTAATAAAACTGGATCAAAAGGGTTTCACACCGGGGCAGATAACTCAATGAATTGATACATCTTTTGCTAAGGTCACTAGACATTACAGAGACTTTTGATATTTGCTTGGCACTTGCCACTTTCGATGCTGATAAGACTTTTGACAGGGTAAATTGGGTATGTCTTTGGGAGGTTTTAAAGGTCTTTGGATTAAGACAGAATATTATTGACATCAGAAAAGCTTTGTATAAAACACCATTGTTGTATGGCGTTTTAGATTCCGAATGGATTTTCCAGATTCATGCCCTTATATAAGTACAATTCACGTTGCACTTATATAGGCATAGAAATTAAGCCCTTATTTAGGCATAGCCCATGCAACCCAAATACAGGCATGGCTACTTCCATCCATTCACCAACGTCACAACGATTTCTTGGAAAACCAGCTTAAGCCGTTAGGGACTTCCCCTTGCTTGATTATTGATTTCTCCAAGAACTCAGTTAGTTTTACAATGAACATCTATTCCAAAGGGGTTCATTCATCACGTTCATATGCCCGACTTTACGTCAATGCTGGCATTCCTAAACACCTTTAAGGTATAAATATAACTTCACTTGCTATGGCAAAGCAAGGTGGTTCGGAGTAATTCGATGACCTACTTGCCTGACTCAGCTCGCTACAGCAAGTGCCAAAGGAAGCAGACTCTCCAGCTGACGCACTGATCAGGAAGCTGCCCTCCTCTGCTGAGAAATCCAGCTCCAGTGTTTCCGACTTCCCTTGTGGGGTGTTGGGAAATCTAGTCCCGAGACAGAGATACCAGACCTCCTTCATTCTAAGGTATGGAGCTGATTAGAACCGAGAGAATCCTTTGGTAGATTCTTGGCAAAAACTAAACCTATGCCAAAGACCATACTTACTTCCCTCGAACAAGAGCTAGGTTAGGTACATTGGGGTAGGCGTATTTTAGAAGCACCAGTTGAGTAATTTAGCCAGTGTTATTTATGTATGTATTTTTATATGGCTTAGAAACCATACAATGCTATTACAGTAATATTTTATAATACTATTCTCACTGTACGCATTATACTTTGCATTCTGTCTAACGATTGTAGCAGTTCACCTCTCTTGCATGAGAAAGAAGACTGTTCGATAAACCTTTTATTGAAAACGCCCTCTCACTATTTCTCTGCAACTCTGTATAAATGAAGCATGCACGATTGACTGAGTGAAATACTTATCGATTGTTTCCACGACTCTGAAGATAGTTATTCCAGTCCTAGGGAAACAAAGTTGTCATGTTTATGCGATTGTCAGAAACTAATCCCTTCTTGTGAATTCGAGAAAGTTTCTAGTGACCTCTGAGCTAGCTTGCACTCACAATTAAGTTTAGAATATATTCAATAGAGACCTACTGACCTAAGTCCTACGTCATATCTATAAGATATATTATTCTAATGAGCATAGCCTATTGGGAATATAGGAACTACACTACATGGCGCCCAACATTTGGTAAGGCACTAATTTACGTAATACTCCAATAGACATCTGGAGTGGGCAAAGGTATGTTATCCGCCATAGCTGAGTAGGACGAAAATCCTGTGTAGTAGCTTTTTGGTTTGTTCAATGTTGAAGGATACAGTGTTCCAAAATATTGTACACGTTATCTTTGTTTCTGTGATACTTGTAATTTTCATTAAACAATGTCGAATAACGGCAACAACACCGAGAACGGTGAAGCTGCAGCTGATCCAGCAGCTTTTGACACAACAGGTTTTAATGAAACCTACGATGATGCTATAGTCATTCCTCCAAATTTCCGGAGAGCCACTACTATAAAACTTATAAAAAATGGCCTATCAGCAAGAGATGGTAGGGCAGTTTTTGTGATAGAGGCACATGAATATCACCAGACATAGGTATTCTATTCTTGGATAGTCTTCCCTGAAGCAAATCCAGTAACAACTGTGTTTCACTTCTATACAAAGAAGATGAACCACCAACGGAATACATTCCTTTCGAGGATATTGAAATTCCATTAACTTACAAGGAGCATGAGCTCTGGTTTAAAGGTGCCCTAAAACATATAAATCACGTTACCAGGCTCGGTCCACTAGGTAGACAAGGAGCAACATGGCTGGTTTTAGCCAGCTATACTCCACATCCTGAAATTAATGATATGACAGATGTGGAACTACGCGCTTAACTCAAAGAGCTAATCAAAATCTATAGACAATTAGTTCAATATGACATGCGGACTCTTACAGTCCAACCTGCAATATTGATTCCATAGCATCCCCCCCACCAGGGAAACACAATAAAATTACACCACAGCCTCTACATTCGGTTGTTGGTAAATTACTGGCAAAACGGGAACAAATTCCATTC
Source organism: Lissotriton vulgaris (assembly GCF_964263255.1). Classification (NCBI taxonomy): domain Eukaryota; kingdom Metazoa; phylum Chordata; class Amphibia; order Caudata; family Salamandridae; genus Lissotriton; species Lissotriton vulgaris. The sequence continues at coordinate 1,337,365,992 of NC_141687.1, forward strand.
TGTATAGCTCAAAAAAGTGCTCAAATCAAGGCAGTATTTCCTAATACTACCTCTCATTAGAAACACAGAATTTTAACAATCTGTTTACCAATGGGGATCGCACCACATCTGGAGAACTGCGACACTTGGGATATAGCCTTTGCTGCTATTTACACTAAAACACATGGTGTTCCGTCTATTGCTGTAATGCCAAACGTCCTGAAACAAATTCAAAATGAATACGGGACAGAGCCTATTTTAAATCTATGTATGAAATTACTGAAAGATTTCAAACAGGCCTCAACGATAATATTAGCTAATATTAAAGGTGAATCAGCATCTGTGGCGATCCGCCAAAAGTTAAGGGAATTTGATGTAACTGAGCAACCACAAGAACTGGCCAGAATAATTGAAACATCCTATGAAGAATTAGGCAGAGACAGTCTGGGTGGGAAACCAGTGAAACCCCAATTGTCGGAAAGTCTTGAAAAGGTCTTTACTAAAAACACTCCTACTCCTTCTAAAAGAAGTGGGAAAACACTAAACAAACTTCTAAAGAGAAGCGTTCTCAATCCTTAGGTAGATCTCCTCAAAAGGAGCCCTCTGAAAGGAGGTATAACCTCAGGAATAGAGATAATTTGAGAAAACCTGATAGATATCAAGATACTGATACACGCTCCTCTCGTACCTTTCAGACTTCATCACAGAAATCCAAAAGAAGAGGACGGTCAAAAAATAAGGAAGAACCCGTGAAGTCCAAAGACTATCAGCACGTTCAGAAAAACAAGAATCCTAAATTCACCAAAAAGGTAGCAGGTCTAAAAATCAGACATGCCAAGGATCTTGAGGACACAACTCAAGAACAGGGAATGGGCTCAGACAATGTTGGGCAGCGCAGCGGAAGTCACCATAGCTCGCAAGAACTTGAAGGACCATCTGGAGACAGTGGACTTGAATGAATTTATTTAAGTTGAAACTGCAGATACCAGGGTTAGTTCTCCACATAAGTTATATGAAATAACACTCCGGATGGAGGGAGACATACCAAGAAAGATAAGAGCACTCTTTTGAGAGCGACTTTCTAAGGGTTATGACATTCTTCTAGCAGAACAAGACTACTGGCCACCGGAATTTGTCAGGGAGTGCCCACATGGCAAAGACATCATTATGCCAGCCTTCTCCAACCACATTCCAATTCTTTTAAAATGTACGTACGCCAGGAAATGAGCAGTGGCCCAAGCTCCTGCATTATATAAGAATCATGTAGGATGGGATAAAGATTCTACTCACCATAAAATCCAGTTGAAAAATCAACCAACTGCACAAAGGCAGTACCCAGTTAAGCAAGAAGCTAAAACACAGGTCAGGGAGATATTAGATCAACTTGAATACCAAGGGGTGATTGAAACATGCACCTCGTCAATGAACAATCCTTTGTTTCATGTATTCAAACCAGACAATACATATTGCCTAGTATTGGATTACAGACATATAAACTCTTGTTGCCAAACTTTTGCCGTACAAAATGCACATAGTTCAGCATTAATGAATAACATTGTGCGTTAAAAATATAAACCACATTAGATATTTCGAATGGTTTCTTCTATCAAAACATTGCACCAGAAAGTAGGTATTTGACCGCTTTCTCAATTATGGGTACACAGCGTCACTACTGTTGTCTCCCACAGGGATTCAACAATAGTCCTGGGTTATTCTCAGCGAGGGTAACAGAGTTACTACGAACGTATGATGATGAAGCATTATCATATGTTGTTGACATCTATCTAACAGATTTTGACTTGGATACGCACTTGAATAGGGTCAATACAATTATACTTGGATTAACTTCTGAAGGGTACAAATTCAATTTAAAAAAATCTAGGATAGCCCATTTAAGCGTCCTCTTTCTAAGATATGAACTTTCAAGTGAAGGCAAAAGCCTGGCAGCAACCTTTCTAGAGAAATGTGCACTGCTCCAACCTCCAAAAACGCTGAACAACTTATAGTCGATTCTAGGTTTCCTAAATTTTGGAAGAACATACATTCTAAACTACGCAGAAGGGGTTAAACCTCTCTACAAATTAATCAAACCTGATTTAAAAACAGTAAATTGGACACAAAAACACACAGAAAGTTTGCGTTCATTGCAAACAGAGATGTTAACAACAAAACATTTGCAAACACGCATAAACATATGCAAGTTAGTGATCCAAATCATTCCAGGACAATGGGGATTTACGTACTTAACTTTTAACAAAGGTGAAAAAGTACCAATAGCTTACAAATCACATTTGTACACACAAGCAGAAATTAAAATCACTTCAACAGAAAACATTCTGACAGTGGTTCAAACTGCAGTAGCAAAAGAGAGAGCCCTAGCACATGGTAAATGAATTATGGTCGTTGCACCTATACCTGCCTTAGAGGCAGTAACAAAAGCGAGCATTCCAAATGCAAAAGCTTTACATCCAAGATAGATACAATGGGTTAGTTCTCTTGCTGCAACAGACGTTGAATACGTTTTTTAACCATATTTGGAAACACAAGCATTTCTCCAATACGAACAAGAATGTCCTCTGCCTACTGAAATTCTGCCTCTAGATCAGAATGAATGTATAATTTATACGACGGAACTGCTCAACCTGCTAGGGCGTAAACAAGCCTATAGTGCGGCGTGCACGATCGTTAAAGGTCGTTGGCGCAATGGCAAATTTAGACCAATGGTCACTAAAATTCAATCTCTAGGAGATTGTACAGCTCAGCGAGCTGAACTACAAGCATTCAAGATTGCGCTTGAGGATACGAACCACGAATTCCCCACATTCATAGTGTGCGATTCGTATTATTGTGTTCAATCTTACAATGAATACTTGCAGAACTGGATTCAAAACGGTTACAAAGTAGCAAAAGGTGGAACGATCAAGCATAAAATGCTTTGGGAACAATTAGTTCAGTTACAACAGGGACTACAAAACACTCATGTGATACATACACTGAGTCATCAACGTGATGGTGTTTACGTTGCAGGGAATTCATTGGCTGATGAAGCCGTGAAGGCAGCTGTGCAAACGGCTTCCTTAGCTCCAATCATTCGTTCAAAAACTAAAATAGACAGCTAAATAATGCTAGCTGTCAATGCTTCAAGCAAAGACAGTGGAAAAACATTACCTAAAGGGTTTCCACTCAAATACCCTTACATAACTGATGTGAACAATGTTCCGTTTGCTCGAATCCCTGGAGTGGGGGATCGAGTAATTCCAAACATGGAACATAGATTAGGACTAATCCTAGCAGCACGTGAAGGGCTTGCCTCTGCACATGCAGGTGTTTCCGCCACAGTGTCATTAATAAAACAGAGATACTGGTGGCCGCACATGAGGAAACAAACCAGAAACTATTTTTGGAATGTGAAATATGCCAAAGATGAATGTCTCTACTGTGAAACGTCCTGTACATACACCCCTGTTAATTTCAGATAAACCATTAGCTTGCGTTTACCTAGATCACTGCGGTGCCTTACAGAGGGATGGTAATCATAAATATATCATAGTCACAGTGGATTCGTGCTCAAGGTTCATTTGGATGTGGCCTCAGCGCTCGGCTGACGCTCGAACTGTTATAAAAGATTTGCGAGTCTTTATCGGCACATACGCAGTCGGCACGCTACATTCTGACCAGGGTCCTGCATTTAGCTTTCGAGCTTACAAGGAGGCCATGGCCAAATTGGACGTTGCATTGCGGTACTCTAGCCCATTCAATCCAGAGGGAAATTCGGTAGTGGAGAGAAAAAACTGGGACATAAAGCAATCTATAACAGCTAGGGTATTAAGCTCGGGTCACAGGTGAGTCAAACATCAAATAAGTGTCCAACATAGTCTTAACAATCTGCCAAGAAGTTCTCTAGGGGGTATCACTCCAAATGAAGCCCTTTTTCTAAGACCAGAATGATAGTAGCAGACCTTGTTTGTCAGACTTCAGGTGTAGACCAAAACCCTTTGATATCAAGGACCGTTTGGCTGTTTTACAGGACTTAAATGAAATAAGAATGAAACAAAGTAATGTGTTCCTGAAGCCAACTACTACTGAAGAGAAACAGACTGTCCCAGCAAGGCCTGTCTGGATTCCTAAGCTTGGGGATCTAGTCAGAGAGAAGATCGCGGACAAGAAGGAATATGGGCCTTCTTACAGACAACCAGTACCTGTCCTAGCAATCCACAGATCAAGAACAGTATTACTGCCGCCCCTTGCTGGTAAAATGGAGAACAGGTTTGTGTCCATCGACCTGGTCAAACCACATCATGTGGCTGATCATAAGCAGAAGGCCAAGTGGACTCCGCCAATGTAGCAGACACCCAGCTCTGACTACTATCCAAGAGGTTCAAAATGAGAGACTCATCACCTTTGAAGAATCTGCAGTGCGGAATGAAGGTCTATGCAACAAAGCTATGGAACTGTACCTCTTGAGACCCAAATAACAGTTCGTCAAGAAACACCTGTCTACAGCAAAGTAGCATCAGACTACACGAATGTATCAAGTGATCAAGTGGTTCCAGCGATTTCAATGAACCCTGATGCAATCCCAACAATTGACAGAACTGCCTCTGGCTATTTCATTAACTTTGATACGTTTTCCGAGGATCCCAGCGTACCTGAAACAACGCCAGTAAAAAGAACTTTAAAAGAACAAGCAACAGACCATTTTCATCACTTTGAAAAGACTTATCTGGTTTCACCATGGAATGAACTTTGAATTGTTTTGGGTGTGCTTTTTCTTCTACTTTGGTTGACTCTGGTAATAACTTTGGGAATTCTGATAAATGGAGGATATGTTAAAAAGGACACAGCCAGTAAGAACATCAACGTACTACTCAAGCCACACAAATCATCTCATCATCTCACTGATGACAAGAGACTTGTCATCAGTGAACATCACAGCCGTTCCCATACCAGGGGGTATAGCTTGGGACAGAACTGATTATGACATTTTTGGCCCTGCGGAGCTGTTGAAGATTCCACACCAGTTTAAGATTTCCTTGAATGACTTTGTTTCATCTAGTACCGTTCTGATGATTGGGACTTCGAGACGGTTTATAATATGATGTCAGACTTAGAAATGTCTGCTGTATTTACAAATAACGAATACTTAGAAGGTTCATCAGATTATGAACAAATGTATTGTTATAATCACTATGGTCATCATTTCTTGCACAATTCTGCAAACCTTAGAAATGTATTGATGTATAACCAATGGGAACATTGTCCTACACCACCAAAGGGTAGCACAAAAACATTTTATGGAAAATGTCCATACTTTTCAGGTTTTATTATTTCCAATCCAGAATCATTTTACTTTAAAAATGTTAATAAGACAGGAATGAAAAGTATGTTGACAAATACCAAGCAAAATTTATTCTGCAGCCTTTTATGCTCAGCTGTCTTCACTAGGTTTCGACTTTTGGAAAGACAACATTGAGACAAAAACTGTCTGGAGCACAAAAGATTGGCAAGTGCAGGTCATAAAAGCTTTATTTAGAACCTGCATCATCCCAGAGCAAACTATGTTTTTGAATGACACTGTCCAACAGATATCTTGTCTTGGGTTAGCAAAGATATAAGACCTAAACAATCCGTCCATACCTACACCTACACCTGCTAGTGATAACACTTCAGAGGGGGAGTGTAAAGAAGTCCATCAGACAGAGTGAATATAATTAATAGGTATTCTTTAATGGAGCTTGTAAATCAGCTTCCATGTCAATTCTAGTACACAATTGAATGCTCACTGCCCACTGTACACACATGAAGCCTCAACAATCTTTTAGAACTAATGACATCATAATGTCATTTACACATTACTACATTCTCCCCTTCCCCGCTAAAACAATTAAACTAAAGAAACAATATATAGATAACATAAATAGATCAACATTGTTCAATTAGTATTTCCGATCTTCTTGAAACTCTTTCTGATTTTCTCTGTAACCATTCATCTTGTTGACCATTTGAGTGTATAATTCCTTGTTCAACATTTAGCGTAACTTTCCTAAAAAATGACTTGTTTCTTGTTATTGTTCTATTATCATTTCCTGCAGTTATTGCTGTACCTTGTATTCTTGTAATTTTCAAGGGTGTAGGGTGAAATCTGGTTTGTGATTTTTTTTACTTGTTGTTGTTTAACTAATACCAGGTCACCAACTTGATAGTCTTGACTTTGATACTTTTTCCCTTTTTCTGCGTAATATTTCATTCTTTCTTTTGCTTCTTTGTCCTTTTCCAGCACTTCATAATGTGATATGGAGGAATTTAGGGCAACTGTGGTAGACAAGTTCACCTTGATTGTTGAAACATTAAATCTGAAGGGCACTTTCCAGTTGAAAACACAAGATTGAGCTTGACAGAGTGTACTTTAACGCCTAAACCAAGTGCAAAGACATTTCAGCTACTAATTGGAAAATAAACTAAAGCACATTTAAGCTTGTACAGCCGGATATCAAGTAAAGTAAAACAAATAAATATCCTGAAGCAAATAAAGTCACAAATAAAGTCAAACGTGTAAAACAACTGAAATAAGAGCAACAGTGAAATCATTACCAGCATTGTTCATTCTGAAGAGGCTATCAAGTGATTTAAATTTGTCTGGTGTGGCTTTCTGTACCCATGGAGATAGAAAAAAAGACTTACAGCCTGATTCATGTAGCTAAATTGCACTCGCAAAGGGCCAGATTCTCAGAATCTGGCCCTTTGCGAGCGCAATTTTTGCATTTGGTATTCATGATACCAAATGCAAAAATCGCTATTTAAGAATTCGCATATTTGCGTGGAATGGCATTTAAGGAATCTCTAATAGAGATTCCTTAAATGCTATTCATGACACACAACAAAATAGCGATATTGGACTTTTGGGGCCGCTATTTACCGACAGGTCAGACCTGTCGGTAAATAGCAAAAACTCAGAAAAATGCTTTTAAAAGCATTTTTCAAAGTTGCATGTAGCACACACACATGTCCTTTGGACATGTGTGTGCGCAACACCTGTCCAAAAGTGCATTTTAGGGGTGCTACAGGGCGTCCTTTGGACACCCCTGTCACCCTTAAAATCGCTATCTCAGTTGCGAGTAGCAAATTGCTACTCGCAAATCCCCATTCATTCCAATGGGCCTCTTGGCCCATAGGAATGAATGGGGAGTATTTGCGAGTAGCAAATTGCTACTCGCAAATAAAGAACATGTAGGAATCGCTATTTAAGTAGCAATTCCTACATGAATGCCGTTTTGCGTGTCCTCAATAGCGAATCGCTATGATTCGCTATTAGGGACACGCAAAACGGCCCGTACATGAATCAGGATGTAACTCTCACAAAGTACAACCTTTACAGAGAAAACAGGAAACAATTTTATGAAATAAACAACATACTTTAAAACTACTTTTACTAGAAGAAATATATTTATTATTTAAATATGTCATATTAACTGAGGTATATTAAATAAATTGATTGAATTAAAAAAGCAACAAACAGACATTGAAGGATTGTTTAATCATAACCTGAATCAATACACAGTAAAACATGACTGGAGAGGAAACAAGGAATGTTGTTGTAAATATCAATTCAGTTATGTACAATGAGGAAGATACTACTGAAAGCATTTCAAGTACTATTTTTAGAAGACCACTACCTTTTAATTTGTCTGAGCAAGAAAATATTGCACAAAGGTGGGAAAAATGGACTAGGAGATTTAAACATTTTTTAAAAATCAAAATGTAAAAAATACTCAGATGAACAAGCAAAAGACCTATTGCTCAACCTTGTAGGTGATGATGTTGAAGACCTAATAACCACATTCCCAGAAGATGAAAAAAAGACCTATGAAGTAATTATGAAATGTTTAAATGCGAAGTTTGACAACCAGAGAAATTTAGATTTTGAAAGATATAATTTCAATATAGCAAGCCAACAAGAAAATGAAACAATGGATAACTTCATTACAAGGCTTAAAAAACTAGTAACATTTTGTGAGTTTGATAAATTTAACAATGAAGAAGCCATTCGACTAAGAGTAATACAAGGATGCAACTCATTAAAAAATTTCAAAAAACTATTAGAAAAAAATATGATTTGCAAGAAATAAATTTGCATGGCAAAAACAGAAATGCAAGCTCAAAAACAGGCTACAAATATGGAAGAATGAATAATTAAAGCAATTGAACAGATTTGAGAAATGTCAAAGAAAACAAATATTGGAAAAAAAAATGAAACACAGTTTAAAGGGAAAAGAGTGTGCTACAGGTGTGGATTTCAGAGTTTAAAGGTAAAAGATTGTGCTACAGGTTTGGATTTCAGATCCCACATCAAAGAAAATGTCCAGCAATAGGACCACATTGCAAAGAATGCAAAGGATATAATTCATTTTGCAAGCGTTTGAAAGTTTAAAAAACAAAATAAAGGAAGTTGGAAATAAGTTAATCCAATTAAAAAGAAAATTGGAAGCACAAAATACATAAGACATATGGAAGAAATTGAAGGAGAATCTGAAGAAGAAGAATTTGAGCAATCAGGAAAAATTGTACATGATGCAAGAAAGTAACACATTACAAGAAAATAGTATTTGTTAACAAATTAATATGATTAAAATAGAAAATATTTAAAAACCCACATCCGTAAATCTATTAGTTGGGTCACAAGAGGGTCCTTTTGTCTTTTGACAGCGGAGCAACATGTAACATAATGTGCGTAACTGAATATAGGAAAATGGAAAAACAACCTAAGTTGACACCATCAAATGTTGGTGTTTTTTAATGGGGTGCAAAACATCCAGTTCTAGACATTTTAAAATATGGAAATACAAGTAAAGAAGATGTTTATGTATTGCAGGTCATTAATCCATGTGACTCCTGAAAACACATAATTGCAGCACTCTGAAGTCTCTTAACGGCAGATACTCAGCTTTGTGAATTTCTTTTTGAAACTCGCAGAACATAGCAATTCAGTCTTCACTCTTTATGTGTGTTCTTCTCCCTTCGTCGCCAATGTAAAGAAGTCCATCAGACACAGGGAATATAATTAATAGGTATCCTTTAATGGAGTTTGTAAATCAGCTTCCATGTCCATCCTAGTACATCAATTGAATGCCCACTTCCCACTGTACATTCCTCAAGCCCCAACATTCTTTTAGAACTAATGACATCATAATGTAATTTACACATTACTACAGGGAGGTTGACGTACATACTATTTTGCATCACAACAGAACAGATCCAGATTGGAAAAAATTGTTAATCTGGCCCACAGACACAAACAACTGTCAAGATAGATTCCTGAATAAAACACGGGGGTTCATATTCACTAGGCCAGATCCAAGATATGTTCAGAGACAGCATCCAGGAATAGTAACAACATATAGTGTAGGGAAACTGTGCCTTGAATGGTTACATAGATCTACACTCAAGGATGTAAAACAACACTTATCTTTACTTAAAGATGCCGCTGATCTTAGGGAATTCTTGCTAGGACCAAGAAAACCATGTCATAAAAGTTTTACATATGCCTGTATCTATGCTGCTATAATGAAGCATGGAAGATTACGCAAGCAAAGACTGCAGAAAGAATACGAGAAATTGATTGTATTAATTTAGAGAAAACTCTATCTGTAGTTGACAATGGATTAACAACTCTGTCATCCAGGATATATTCTTTGGACAGCATAGTATCCTCTCATCATGGAAAAGGACTTGGTCATGTTGCAACATGGTCAGTGGCATTTACGTTCTATCCTGCTATTAGTCTGGACGTTACAAAACCTACTTTCAGGCTATGTGCTTTGGCATTTAATCAATACTACGTCACTGTTTTCAGAATTCAATCTCACTGATAAACAGATCAAACTGGCACAGAGGGGAGCAGACTGTGCTGAGCATTGAAAAACTGGAAAGATTGCCATTTACTGTCTCTGAAAATCCAACCACAGAATGGATTATACTTGGAACAATCTTTATTCAATTTTCCATTTTCAATATTGCCTAAAACACATACCAGCAGGCACATATGAAAGGTTGGGTAAAGAATACATCAAGACATCCTGGGAATTACCGTATACTTACAGATATTGGAGTTGGGGTCATGAAGTGTTTCTTAGAGGTAAAAACTGTGAAAACACACTAAGCGGTTCCCTCCTTTGTCAGGGTATAAGCCTACACGGGGCCTGTGATGGTTCCCCTAACAACTTATCCTGCCACCTGCAAGGTTCTCTGGCTACAGTGATTGATCCACTTTCTGGACAACTTTCAAATGGACGTTACATTATGTTGAACGATCACAGCTGCTGTGGCATGTTGCCAGGTTTACCCTATCTAGTAACTATGTCAGCCAGGGTCACTTGCTGTATGCAAGTATTAATTCCAAAAACTAAGGCAGACTGGGAGTCACCATTATGGCCTTCATTGAACATCTCTTCTAAACGAATTGATACTTTAAGCAGAATGGAAGCCATTCTTTTACAGAAAACTGTGCCACTGACCTCGGCCAAAGAAACCTATGATCTGCAAGTCGCTAGGACTTCTGTAGAGATATATGCCCTCTTAACCACAAATTGCCCTATACATTTCTCTGAAATGTTAAGTCGTATCTTAAACATGTCTGATATGAGTGGTATTGTACATGTATTTAAGACAGTATTTTCTAGACTGTTAGCACCTTTTGAAGCAGTCCTAGGAATATTTCCAAACTTTGTGCACTCTGTGTTTGGCGGATTGCCTCTCATTTTGGGACTCGCTACAGGGATACTATTTTTGCTTGTACTGCTGCGATATGGCAAGCCAATCCACAAGCGACACCCAGTTCACCATGGAGACAACTCTACTAGTTATGAAGTGTTTAAGAGAATTAAATACCACATGGTTTCTGTCATTCAGACCAATTTGGCAAAATTGCATCTTACCTGTTCTGCGCTGCCTGCTATGCGGAGAAGAATGCGTACTAGACACATGTCTGACACTCCCATCAGTCATGCCAACGGATTTTGATACTTTGCTTGAACCAGTAATGGCCCATGCACTGTGTTGTCCCCAGTGGCTACCAATTCTGATGACTGCATTCATTGAGGTCTCACAGACGCAAATTGCTGATGGTGAGGTACGAGAGGAGGCAGGCACACAGGTATCATCCACTACGAACATTGATAATGCGACCAATGCGGACGGCGATGGTTTACATCTATGTGCGGTTGATCTTATTAACGAGGTAATCCAACTTTCAGCTACAATGGTAGACAAATTCTTTACAGACTTAGAAGATTTGATGTTTTCTCCAAACAATAACACTGACTTTTGATTTGGCACACAGTGTTCTGAGAGACTCTGAATTCGACCTTCATTTTTTCAAAACAAAGTTCTAACTTTGGAACTCTTTTTTTCTATAAATATTATTTTTTGCAAATTTGTATTTTTCTTTTTTTGGCACAAGGTAATCTACTTAAAGTAGAACTATTCATAGAGAACTAGAATTCTTTGAAAAACTACCAGAGACAATATTTGACCTTGTCCTCATACCAACATGTAATATTATGTGTAATATGACATGAAATGGTTTTGGCTCCTTTTTATTCTGTATTAACGAGCCATTTCATAAATGTATTATCGTGATTCATTCAGACAGCATTTACAGATGTCAACTTTATGCTTAGAATGAATCATTGCTTTGAATGCGTACAGCAACAATGCGCTTTTGTGTACAAGTACCATTGCATTTTTATGTGTTTTGGGTGAGTTTTAACACATCATGTTTAGATATGTTTAACGTGTTTAGAACTTGATAATGTCATACATAGGAAAGTGGAGTGGGTGTTGAATGGGTTTTAGATTCCGAATGGATTTTCCCGATTCATGCCCTTAGATAGGTACAATTCACCTTGCTCTTATAGAGGCATATAAATCAAGCCCTTATTTAGGCATAGCCCATGCAACCCAAATACAGGCATGGCTACTTCCATCCGTTCACCAAACGTCACAACGATTTCCTGGAAAACCAGCTTAAGCTGCTAGGGATTTCCCCTTTATTGAATATTGATTTCTCCAAGAACTCAGTTAGTTTTACAATGAACATCTATTCCTTAGGGGTTCATTCATGATGTTCATTTGCCCGACTTTACGTCAAAGCTGGCATTCCTAAACACCTTCAAGGTATAAATAAACCTTCACTTGCTATGGCAAAGCACGGTGGTTCGAGGCAGTTCGATGACCTACTTGCCCGACGCAGCTCGCTACAGCAAGTGCCGAAGGAAGCCGACTCTCCAGCTGACGCACTGATCAGGAAGCTGCCCTCCTCTGCTGAGAAATCAAGCTCCAGTGTTTTTGACTCCCCTTGCGGGATGTTGGGAAATCGAGTCCCGAGAAAGAGATACCAGACCTCCTTCATTCTAAGGAATGGAGCTGATTAGAACCTAGAGAAACCTTTGGTAGATTCTTGACACAAACTAAACCTATGCTAAAGACCATACTTACTTTTTCCCTCATACTAGACCTAGGTTAGGTACTTTGGGGTAGGCATATTTTAGAAGCACCAGTTGAGTATTTTAGCCTGTGTTAATTATGTATGTATTTTTATATGGCTTAGAAACCATACAATGCTATTACAGTAATATTTTATAATACTATTCTCGTTGTACGCATTATACTTTGCATTCTGTCTAACAATTGTAGCAGTTCACCTCTCTTGCATGAGAAAGAAGACTGTTCAATAAACCTTTTCTTGAAAACGCCCGTCTCACTATTTCTCTGCAACTCTGTAGAAACGAAGCATGCACGATTGACTGAGTGAAATACTTATCTATTGGGTCCACAACTCTGAAGATAGTTATTCCAGTCCTAGGGTAACAAAGTTGTCATGTTTATGCAGTTGTCAGAAACTTATCCCTTCTGCTGAATTCGAGAAAGTTTCTAGTGACCTCTGAGCTGGCTGGCACTCACAATTAAGTTTAGTATATTTGATAGAGATCAAGGGCCCGATGTAGGTATCAAATACTGGTCAGAAACGGTTGTTTGGGATGTAGGTGGGACTACTTTCTGTCCCACAGGCCCTTCAGATTCGGTATTTTAACACCCAATCCAATTGGGTGTTAAAATACCGAATCCAGGTGTGCATGCACATGTGTGCATGCACACCTATGCCATGTGACAGACAGACATGCCCTTAGGGCATGTCTGTGTGCCACATGGCTCACATGCCTGTTTTGGGGGTGCTAGAGGGTGTCAAAGTGACACCCCCTGCACCCATGCACAAATCGGTAATTACCGAATCGGTAATTACCGATTCGGTAATGCCCATTGATTCCTATGGGCTTCAAGGCACATAGGAAGCAATGGGGGATACCAAATCGGTATTTACAGAATCGGTAAATACCGAATCTTACAGATTCGGTATTTACAGAATCTGAAATACCTACATCTCCCCCCCTCTAATTTACCACTTCATAAATACCGATTCGGTATGATTCGGTATTTATGAAGTGGTAAATGTAGATTTACCTACATCGGGCCCCTACTGACCTAAGTCTTGTGCCATATCTATAGGATATATTAATCCAATGCGCAGAGCCTATTGGGAATATAGGAACTACACTACACCATCAACAGGAATCCTTTTAACTGGAGTTTTACAAAACAAATTCCATTGCTAGAGGAACGAAGCAAGGCTGTAATTTCTCGCCATTATTAGTTAACTTATACATTAAGACTTCTGCCCAATCTATTTGGCCGGTTTGGATTGCTATTTCTTTTAACCCTCCAGGGCTTTCAATCAAGATTTCATTATATGCAGATGATATAATAATCTATACAGCCAACCCAGGTCTCTCAGTTGCAAGAGGGGAGAGCTTCACTGAAGAATTTGGGAAAATGTCTAGATAGCAGATATAAAGAAATACAACTAAGATAATGAAATTGAGATCAAGAGAGCCCCTACAGTATACAAAATACCAGATTAGATATTTGGGGGTGCAAATTACACCAGATCTAGCTGCGGCACCAGAAAAGAATCTAAATAAGATAACAACAGAGAGGTAGAGGGCCTCTTGAGAAGATGTTAAAAGCCCCCAAAACCTCTATGGGAGGTTCCACTTGATCAAGATGATGGTATTTGCCAAATTTACTTTTTTGTTTAGTACCATCCCTCTTCTGTTGCCTAAAAACTGTATTAAAGCATTACTAGGTAAGGTCAGTAGCTTCATTTGGTCATCAAAGGGTGTAAGGCTCACATGAGAGAAACTGAGGAGGAAATTAGAGATGCTCGGCCTGGCATTTCTGGTCTTCCAATTACACAGCTAAGCTTTTCAATTTAAGAACAAAAGAATCTTAGCAACACAGCCCAATAATTCTGTAATGGAAAGATGGTATGCTGCAATGTTGTGAGAGTCAGGGCAGGAAGAATTTCTATACATATTTATGGATTTTTTTTTTTTTAAAGTATACCTGAAGTTACTGATAGCAAACTTAAATGTATGCTCATACCTGCGGTAGGCTCTGGGGATTCACTATTATCAGTGCTCAGAAGCCGCATCCAGTGCAATTAAATATCTGCATGTCAAATAGCAAAGCTGCGCAGTCTTCAATTCACCTCATGCATCTTTTATCCACATCTATACACACCCTGCCCCTGCTACTTCACGCTCCCGCTTTCCACTTTTGAGATAGTTTTCCTGTCTTTTTCTTTCTCCCTTCTTCTGCCTTTGTGTGTTTTCCCTCTCTTTCTCTTCAGAAATGTTGGATGAATAAAAATAAGTACCAGTCCAAAAAATGAATGCCAATGGCCCTCACCAGCAACCATCGGCTCAGATTAAGCACTGACCATTAATCTCAGGGCCGGCTTTAGCGCTTGTGGTTCCCGGTGCAACAATGTTTGTTGGCTTCCCCCAATGGCCACCTTCTCCATGGATTCCCTCACTACCACCCTTTAACAGTGCCTTTCAAGTCTCCAAAACCACTCTCTCTCATGCATTTATTTTGCTGTATAGCACCACTCATACCAGTGTACGGTGTCGGATCACTTTACATCACATACACATTACTCAATGAATCATAAGTGTGTAAATCAGTATATAGGATATGTTACGTCAGACAGAGGACTACAAGGTGTAGGAGTCACAATGCTTCCTATTTGTAGACAGTATTGGTCTGGAAAAACACAAACTCAGAATTTAAAACTTAACACCATGGTTGCGAGTTGGCTTTACTAATAAGAATTGATTCTACCCAAGTGAACCTTTTTTGCAACATTAGGATAAAGAAAAGCTGGCCGAAAAAATAATGACGCTATAATCGATACCTTGCAGTTTGCATGCAGTTCTTTATTTTTTTTAAAATCTTTATTAACAGGAAGGAATAGTGGTCAGTCAGCATCATACAGTCATATGGTTGTGGTTACAGTTTGTACAGTTAACTTTTCGTATGTGACAAGAAACATTACAGTAGCAAGGACTGTGCTGTATTAAACTTTTGAAGACTCGTAGATACGTTGTCAGGTGGTTCATTCGCATGTACTGTAGTTCGCTACATTCCCCCCCTTCGTGTATGATTCAACGGTAGCATCACTTTTATATTACAGAAATAACAAACATCCCTCCCCCCCCAACCATGTGTCATCATTGCCATTGTGTTTCCACCCCCTTTCTCTATCAGCACTTTCCTTAGCGTGTTCGTCAGTACATAGCCAGGTCAATGCAAATAATATCGTGCTGTTATGTCGCTGGGGTTAATACCCCCTACCCGCTTTGCTACTCCTCCTCCCCCTCTGAGTCCAGGTCGTCTCCCTCCGGCAAGGGGTCACAGATTTCTCCTCTGTATATATTCCACCCCGCCCAGACCCTGTTCCACTTGCGGGGCGCCGCGCGTAGGACGTATACTGCCCTCTCTGTTACCATCAGGATGTCCATGTTTTTAGCCCACCTGCTCGCGGTGGGTAGTTCTGGTGCGCCCCACTTCTGTGCTATATCTCGCTTGGCCACTGTCATAGCCAAAGTTGCCCAAATCAGTTCATATCTACCCAGGTCATTGGGGTCCCAGATGTTCAAAAGGCACTTGCGTGGTTCAGGCAATATAGAAGGTTTAAGGGCCTGGGAGATCGAGCGCATTATCTGCCTCCAGAATTCTCGTATTTGTGGGCATTCCCATAGTGTGTGAAGCAGTGTCCCCTCTTCCCCGCAGCCTCTCAAGCAAAAGGGATGCGGCGCTCTCAGTATTTTATGAAGTAGCGTCCTGGTGTAGTAGATGCGGTGCAAGATTTTAAGTTGCACCAGTCTGAGCTTACTCGAGATTCCAACCTCTCTCGGGGAGGCCAGCGCCTCATTCCACTCAAATTCGTCTGTCTCACCTATTTCCCCCTCCCATCTTTCTTTAAGTTTCAGCGTTGGGTCTTTGAGATTATTGATCAGTTTTTCATACGTGAGGGAGGTCGCGCTTTGGATCATGAATTGTGTTAGTAGTCTATCTTCTAACGGGGAGGATTCCGGCAGAGTGGTACCCGCAGGAATCGCCCGTAGTAATGCGTGCCTAATTTGTACATATCTGAATGTTTCTGTGGGTCCGAGGTTATATTGCTGCTGTAGGTGTGGAAATGGTACTACTGTGTCATTGTCCCAGAGGTCCCCTACCGTAGAAATGCCTATGGAGTCCCACCGCGCAAATCCCTTACAGCCTCTGAGGTTTCCCAATGTCTTCGTGTCCCACAATGGTGTCATTTTGGTGATTCGACCTGCCCACCCCAGTCGGGCCTGTGCCATGTGCCATAGGGCCGCCGTGTGTTTGGTCGGACCGAGTAGGCTCTTAAGTTGTGATTTATTGTAGAGCACAGACAGCATACAGTCCGTTCCAAGCTGTGACCAATCTGCCCGATAGGCCGGGTCCTCTTTTGGGGCGTGGATCCAATAGTTTATTATTTTAAGCTGGGCCGCCCAGTAATATAGTTGAATGTTGGGGAGCGCTATTCCCCCCTCATACCAGCTTTTAACCAACTTGTCGTACGCTATACGCGCCGGGCCTGTATCCCAGAGCAAGGTAGAGACCAACGCCACGATCTGCTTGAAGTATCATGGTGGCACTAGGTGCGGGGTATTTTCCAGGACATAGAGGAGCCTTGGGAGCGCCATCATTTTTTATAAGGCTGCCCTACCCAGTAGGGTCAGGGGCAGGGCCGCCCAATGCTTAACGTCCGCCCGTAGGTGATCTATAGGCGGCTTTAAGTTACTGGCAAAAAAGTCCGCTTCCTTACTCGTGATGACAATACCTAGGTATTTGAAGGAGGCCGTCGTCGTAATCAGAGGACAGTCATCCTGCAACCTCAGAGCCGGGCCTTTTAGTGTATATATGACAGATTTCGACCAATTCAGGGTGTAGCCCGATGAGTGTCCGTGGGTGTTACAGAGTTCTAGCAGGGCCGGGATGCCGTCATCAGGTGCAGTCATGTAGATGAGCATGTCGTCGGCGTATAATGAGACTTTGTCCTCCCACCCCTCCTCCCATTTAATGCCTGCAAATAAGGGCGTGGACCTGATCTGAATTGCCAGGGGTTCAAGCACTAGCGCGAAGAGTAAGGGTGATAAGGGGCAACCCTGTCTAGTCCCCCTGCCTAATTGGAACCTCGGTGATATGTGGCCATTGGCCACTACTTGTGCGACGGGCTTCGTATAAAGCAGCCGTATCCACGCTATATATTTCGGCCCAAATCCCATACGTTCTAGTACCATGAAGAGATATTCCCACTCTACGAGGTCGAACGCCATTTTTGCGTCGAGGGAGAGAATCACAGCCTTCTCCGAGAGGAGGTGTGCACGGGCCATCACACCATGTACTCTCCGGAGATTCATCGCTGTGCTCCGGTGAGGCATAAAGCCCGACTGGTCAGGGTGGATCAGGGTACTGAGGTGGGGCATCAAACGGGTGGCCAGAAGCTTAGCCAATATCTTAGCCTCAATATTCAGTAATGATATCGGGCGATATGAGGTACATTCAGTCGGGGGTTTCCCTGGCTTGGGTATCGCCACAATCGTGGCCGTGCGTTGATCCAGCGGCAATTCTGCTTTATCCCTGCTTTCCAAATACATGGCCAGCAGTGGGGCACTGAGTTCTGGAGCCATGGACTTGTACCACTCCACGGGTATCCCATTCGGGCCCAGTGCTTTTCCAGACTGTAATGCCTGGATCGCCAGCTGAATTTCCTCTTCCGTCGGGTCTACTTCTAGGGTTCTCATATCTTCCTGTGTAATACTGGGGACGGCAATATCCGCTAGTGTAGCTGCTGCCATTTGCTGTGTGACTACCCGGTCTGGGGTGTATATTGTCTGATAATGTTGTGCCAAGGCGCAAACTATGTCCTGTGGGTGTGTCAGTGTCCGCCCCTCCTCCGTGTGCAGTCTCTGAATACCTTTCACTCCACTCCCCCTCTTATCTAGCCATGCCAGCATTCTACCCGCTTTGTCTCCCACATCGTATATTCTATGTTTAGTGTTTGCGAAGTATCCCTTCTCTGTCGTTTTAAGGTGAGCCTGGTACTGCTGTTGCCGAACCATGAGGGTGCGTGTCGTGGTCGGGGAGGGGTTCGTCATGTGCGCATTGTTGGCCGTGTTGAGTGCCAGTTCTAATTCCGTGAGTTCCTTCCGGGAATCCCGTTTGTGCCCCGTTATTGCTGTTATGGCCGCCCCCCGGAGGACTGTTTTGTATGCTTCCCACAAGATTAATGGCGATGCCACCGTGCCTGTATTTTCAGCAAAATACTGCGTCGTCACAAGTTTAAGTTTCTTCCGAATCTTTGGGATTTTTAAAAAGTTTGGGTAAATTGGGTAGATCCTTGCACATTTTTTTTCCCTGGTGGTAAGTGATAGAACAATTGGAGAATGATCAGAGATTCCCCTGGGCAGGATGTCCACTTTATCAACCATTCCCAGTCCCAACCCCAGGGCCAGAAAGTAGTCTATACGGGATAAACTATTATGTACAGCTGAGTAGTAAGTGTATTGAGTAGCCTCGGTATGCAGATGTCGCCAGATGTCTACAAGGCCCAGGGCTTCTACAAAATCCGAGAGTGATGCAGTTCCTCGTGGTCGGGCCCTAGAGGGAAAGGTGTCCATAATTGGATCCATGATTGCATTAAAGTCCCCCCCAACAATCGTATCCCCTTCAGGGAGGTCAAGGAGGAATTTGCCTAGTGCAGGCAGGGCCACGGAGTGTAGTGCGGGGGGGATATATACCGATATTACATTGAGAGATCTGCCCTCCCACTGACCATGTACTGCAGCAAAGTGACCCTGGTCGTCCGCCACGCGATGTGTTATGATAAAGGGAGATGATCTTTTCACCAGTATTTCCGTCCCCCTGGAGCCGGTAGTGAATTCTGCGTGTATCGCCATTGTATAGCCGCGCCTATCAAGTGCTTTGCAGGTGGACCCCGTGAGGTGGGTTTCCTGTAGGAGGACCAAATCCGGGCTGTGTCGCTTTATGGCCTGCAGTACCAAGCCTCTTTTTATTTTGTCACCCAGGCCTCTGACATTCCAGGTTAGCATGCGCAGTGGGGGTACCCCCATAGTCACAGGGGAGCCCTCAGCGGGCGTGTTGTGAAGCGGCCTGGCCATTGAGTCGGTGAGAGAGCATTGCACATACTGTGCCCTTGGGACAAACACGTGTGTCGCTTCGTGCCATGCTGTGTAGGAGACTGGCAATCGTCGGGGTGGTAGTACAATGTAAGTGCTGAGTGATGACTATGAACAAAAACATGAACTCCAACAAGAAAACTTCAATCCCGTCCCCCCACCCTGCTACCCTGCTCCACGGACAAACCCCCGCCCGTTTCCCCAACTTTGCAGAGTGCTTTAGTCCTTCCCCAATCATCTTACTTGCTCGTGGGGTTGGTGGGTCCCTTACGGGCACTGCCTGTGCCCACCTTACTCAGCCACACCAGGTCCATGGCCCTGGCGCCACACTCAGTCCCATACGAATACAGTCCGGCTTCAGGCTGGAGCCAGTTGTCCAGAGTCCAGCGGGTCCCTTTCAAGATCCGATTCCGTTTCTTCCGCGCCTTCTTGATGGGGTGATTGGGAGGTCTGATTGCTCAATGTCTTTTCGGTACGATGTGTCGGCCGGTCCCGATGCGGGCGATGTCGCTGGCCCACTGGCCTCCAGCCTTCCAGCCATTCCTGCGCTACCTCCGGCGTGTCAAAAAACCAAGTCTTTCCCTCAGCCACAATTCGCAGTTTAGCGGGAAATAGCATGGAGTACGGCAATTCCCTGTCTCGTAGTGCCTTTTTCACCTCCGTGAATGACTTACGACACCTGGCCACCTCTGCCGTGTAGTCTGGGAAGAAAGCTAAGGTTGCATTTTGGATCCGCACCGGCGGTGAGGTTCTTGCTGCCTGTAGGATCGCATCCCTGTCCCTAAAATTGAAAAGCCGGGCCAGCACAGGCCTTGGTGCTGCTCCCGTCTTGGGCGGACCTCCCGGGACTCTGTGTGCCCTCTCCACCGAGAAGAAGTGGGACAGGCCTTTGGGCTGCAGTTTGTTTTTTATGAGATCTTCCACATAGAGGTCCATGGCCCCCTTCCCTTCCGTCTCTGGAAGTCCAAGGATGCGCACGTTATTGCGTCGCGAACGCCCTTCTTGCTCGTCCAGCTTGTCGTGAAGGAGCTTGGTGACTTTCTGCATGCGTTCCATGGCCACTTGTAGTTCCGAGGTGTCTTCCACAAGTGATTTCGTGACCACCTCCACCTGCGATACCCTTTCCGCCATTTTGTGAAAGTCCGCTCGCAGCAATGAGACTTCAGAGGAGATGGCGCCCACTGCTGTTTTAACCTCTGAGAGTGTTTTCATAATGTCTTCCAGCATTATTTTTTTTGTTCCTTCTGCGTCCTGGGTATTACCCGTGGAGTTCCGCCCTGTATTTTGCGGCTGACCTTGTTGTCCATATGCAAATTTGTCCAATTTGGCCTTTGTGGATCCACTCCTAGTGCCTTTGCCCGCCATGGTGCTGGGGCTCGTGAAATCCGGAGTCTTGCCCTGCTGAGTCGCGATCAGCGCTTCGTCTTGTTTTGCAGCTCGTAGGTACTAGCCAGGGAGCAGTAGGCTGGCGCGTGTTAGACGGAGTATCACCTCCCGCCCTCTGTACAGGCCTCACTGGCCGTTGCGGTGATGCAGGATAGTCCCGGCGGTCGCTGTGTGTGTTTCAGTTCGTTTCACTGTAGGCCGCGCCTCGTGGTCTGCGCTCTCGCCCCTCAATATTCACACCTTGAGCAGGGACGGTCTCCGCGGCCTCCAATTGGGGTCTTCTGGGCAGGTCCACCTCACTCGAGCACTCCGGATGGCACAGGGTCCCCCATCTATAGGCCAGGCAGGCCGCAAGCTCTCCCGCTTGGTGCACCGGATCTGTGTCTCCACCGTGCCAGGGCTGCTGATGCTTCCGGGCAGTATGTGGGCCCCGAGTCCCCTTCGTGAGTTCCTGCGTGGATCCTCAATGCGTCGCCGTCCCCCGGGGGCACCAATGTTTCCTACCTCCGATCGGGGCTGGTATTTACTTCCACTTCGACCCCGCGGCCATGCGAGGCGCGAAGATCGCCGCAGCCGTTCCCCGCAGCTTGCCAGGCCCCCGGGGGGGGGGAGGTTGGGGTCTCGGCGCTGCGCAGCGCGCCCAAGGCCGAATCGGCTCGTTCCTGCGTGTTGTGCCAGTCCCGCACAGGTGGTGTGCCTGTACGTGTTCCGTAGGGCGATGCCACTATATGTCCCAGGCAGGTTTGTGCACTGTCAGGCGGGTGCCGGGATGCGCCCACCCCTCCAGGCCGGCTCGGTCTCACTTCCGCCGGGGCCTGTGTGCTACGCAAGGCCGGTGCTGTCCTCCCACTGGTAGGCCCAGACTTGTCGCGTGGAATCTGCTAGGCTCCGGTCCTCCGATTTACTTGAAAGTCAGACCGGTGACACCGCTTCGTTCCCGGACCCGAACGCCGCCGCTTCAGGTGAGCAGGGTAGCGGATTAGTGTGTCGGATTTAGAATAAGGCCACAGTGCCCTCAGGAGCTCTCACGCTATGCTGCCGCCATGCTTGGCTGCTAGCCACGCCCCCTTGCATGCAGTTCTTTGATGATAGTTAATAGCTCACTGTTCTATATTAGGATTTAAACTTATAAACAGAGAATGACAAAAGGGGCTCTCTGACAGAAGCAGTAGCACACTAACCTATTTACATTGTATGCACATTTTGATCTGCATGGTGCACATGCTTTGCAGCAGGCATTTTAATGTCCTCTGCTACTTTATGATGAGTCAGAACTTCCACTAGACAAAACTCTGATCTCTGTGCAGCAGGTACATCAATCTCCAGAGTTACTTGACATTTTTATGGCTGCCTGAACATTGCTGGAGGCAAGAAACGCGGCAGCAGGTGCTTTTAAAACCATATTACACCTTAAAACGTGCCCTCTCACAATGTCAGCGTTGGGTGCAGTAGCACCAATTGCACTGTCCTAGAGCCGTCCCTGATTAAACTCATTTAGCCCTGATATGGGACTCGCCAGGTACACCAGCATGGTTGGTCAATAAGCTAAGCTTTTCTTTGAAAAGGGCGGGTTTTATTAACTGGGTAATTCTATGGGATGGGGTTAACCTCATTAGTTGGGAAACAGCTTTGAAGGCAACAAAAGGTGAACAGTCACGATTCAAATAACCTCAGTTACCAATCCAATCCAAAAAGCTTTAGTCAACAGTTATGCCATAAAAGCACAATACGTAAGATAAAAATATTTCTATGCGTAGGACATAATGGCTAAGACAGAATAAAGACAATATTAAAAGTGTATGTGGCCTGTCGCGAGAAATAGTAAAACACTTTCAGTACAGTTAAAAAGACTAAAACAGATAACACAGATAAAAATGGTTGCAGTTCATGAGACTTGATAAAACATTAATCGACCTTCGGGTACTATAGACATATAAAAATATACTATTCGTAAATGCGATACATGTTAAAAAGAAAAGGGCAACTTCATTTACACAGGTACAAAATATAGTAATAAAGATTCATTAATTTGCAGGGAATGTGTGCGATCTAATCACCCACGTCCATCTGAGAAACATAGCTATTGCAATCGCTATGCATGGTGTTGTATCTGTGCGCAATATTCTAAATGCAACAGTGCTCTTTCTGGTACCCAGTAGCCTGCAAATTGGCGTGATCCACACTCGCCGGGGCCAGCGTATGCTGGGCAGACAAACAATAGGTGGGCCAACAACTCTGATTGGGCCTGACAAGAAGGACACATGCTGTTACCTGTCGCTGCCCATTTTGCTGTATGTGAAGTTATAGGTAATGAGCCCACCCTAAATTGGAAGTGTGCTTTAAGTATTAGATATCAATAAAGCTCCAAACTTGTCCGGGGTTTAGCTTCTAGGAACCCACCCATCAGTGAGGACGTGTTGCTATTTCTAAGTGTATTTTAGAACACCAATTCCCAGAATTTTTCCTTTAAAATCTCCTTTGAAGGGAATAGTGCACCTGCTGGGTTTTCCCACGGGGGGGGGGGGGCAGTCCAATGCTGACAAGGGAGGCTCTAAACTCATGCAACCATCTTATTGTATGGAAGGAGTCTGCCATAATTAAATCTTTGAAACCTGCAGCATATGATGCTAGTTCTAGTATGCACCAAATTCTTCGCTAGCTATATCAGCCAGTACATTTATGCCCAGATCGTATAGCAATGGAGGCACTGGGGTGCTCTGCGGGATGCTAATGATCTTTCGAAGGAACCTTTTTTCTGCAACAGTTAGTTAGGAAAGATTCTCGTACTCTCAAAAGCTCCGCCCCATATAGAGAGGAGCTTACGACTTTCATGCTATATATCTCCAACACTGGACTAACTGGCTGGTGAGTGAAGTATTAAACTCAGTTTGCAAGGCACCTGATAGTGGCCGGTGTTTCAATGTGGCCATGTCCAGCTGGTGGTTCCACCTCATGTCTTTTTGCAAGATAACCCCCAAATAGGAAAAGGCGCTAACTTGTTCCTGGGGACGGTTATTCATAAGTATGCCTCCTCTGAATGTTCTATGCTGGTTAAAGGTCATGAATTTCATTTTAGATACGTTGATTTTCAGGCCAATAAGAAGACAAAACTCATCAAAAAGTAACAAAGAACTCTTAAGACCGCTAGGGTTTTTGAGATAATTAGCGTGTCGTCAGCGAACATTAAAATAGGGTTTTTTACACCTGCTAGGGTTGGGGCGTCTGTGGGGGCCAACATTAAAAACTTAACAATACCATTAATAACAAGGGAAAATAATGTAGGGACCATTATGCAGCCTTGGCGCTCTCCTTTCTCTATAGGAAAGGGGTTGGTGACATTACCTTGTGTGCCCCACCGTATTTAGGCAATATTGCCCTGATGAAGTCAAGCAATAAGTGAAAGCAATTCTGGTGGTATCCCCAAATCCTGCAGCGCTACCCAAAGTTTACTGTGGAAAACAAGATTGAATGCTGACTTAAGGTCAACAAAGGCAGCATACAAGCGGTCTGCCAATGTATTAATATGAACCGAAACACCTGGTTGATGGTGCTAGTGTGGTCCCGGAAACCCACCTGTAGGGGTGATAGGATGCTCTGCTCATTGATCCAATCTTGGACCTTATTTAATACCAACCGACTGTAGTGATCTTCATACATAGAGCAATCAACGCAGTGGAAGTAGTTGAATATTTATTCAAGCAAGTTCACAAAGAGAAAGGATGCATGCAGCAGATCAGGCAGGTAACATCAGAATGAAGAGATAACATTCTAACCTACATCAGGATACATTACACCACATTCCATTACATAGTGCCATTCCATATACAATTAAAGAAACATGCAAACACCACACCCACCCATAACCTTTTACATAGAATCTCTTAGGCTGATGGGCGTATAGTTGCCTGGAAGGGATGCATCCCCTTTTTTATAGACGAGGATAATCTTGGCCCCTTTCCAGGACCTGGGGAATGGGGCACCTAGGGCGATTGCGTTTGCTAGTGGCAAAATTTACCAACCCCACTTGTGCTTGTCGTGGAGGAAGATGTCAGCCGGAACGCCACCTGGGCCTTGTGATCTTCCCCCCTTTACGACCCTCAGTGTAGCAAGGACATCTGCCAAAACAAAGGCTGTGTCTTGATAGTACAAATGAGGTGGCTCAACGAGGTCTCCCTCTTCTATGCTACGTGCATATTGGGGTTTAAAATAACGGACCCATTGGTCCTGGGCTACGTGATTTTGTGTCGGTAACGGCTATCCCTCTTTACTATGTTCCAAAACTGTCCTCAGTTACATTTTTGGTGGTAGTCTCAAAAATTGACTGATAAGGACAGATGGAAATTAGAAGATATGACTCACACCGGTTAATACCTAAAAAGAATTTTAACATTTGTTACTGGGAGATCATTAAGGGAGAAGAAGGGAAGCTTACAGAATTCTGCACTGTCTGGGTGAGGCATTTGCCAAGGATAGAGATTGATGATTTTTTTATAAATATATCCGAAATTATTTTATATCACTGTTAATCCTGCTGCACTACACAAAAAAACATTTCTTATACTCCACATGATATATTGGACACCCGAAAGACTAGCAAAATCCTCAAAAATACCAAGATGTAGGCGGTGTGAATTAAAAGCAGATTATGAGCAAATGTTTACCAGTGCCCTATTTTGACTCCCTTCTGGAACGGCGTTTGAAATACCTTGCTGACAATCTTTTGGACTGAAGTCAAGGTAAGCCATAATTTTATTATACATGGATGTAATCCTGCCTTAAACACTGTTCTCAATCCCTCATTAGAGGCTCTATGTTTTGTCTAATTCTTCTCACAAGAAGAGAAATTTGCAACAAAAAAAAGATTTTTCTAGAGGCTTCTCAAACGTCAGAGTAGTATAGTTCCATTAAATATACTAGTCAAACTGATATTGACTATGGCCCCAAAAGTCTATATCAAGAATGAAAGTATTATATTGCTTGAAATTGGATCGCTAGCCCTATGAGTACACCACAAAATTACTCGATTGATGGGAAGGTATCCCATACAATGGCCTATATCAGCAAAAGTGTGAGTCACTGCCTTATTGGAGCATGCTCCAATATATAGTACGTACTACAAAAAGCTTTAAACTGACATTTAGATGAGTGATTGTTGGGGGCGT